>NC_053151.1:29535697-30927138 GCF_016808335.1 Panicum virgatum | reverse complement strand
AATGAAAAGCTTTGTTTACCTCTACTTTTAACACTGTTAGTTGGATGCCCACTAAAACAATAAAAATAAAATGGAACAAAACTCATAGCAATGGGAAAAGACCGTGGTACCCTTAACCCTATCCAAATGCTCCATACTTTCTTATCCCCAAAGTCACGTTCAGATCTCCCTCTCTTGGCTCTGTTTGGTTCCTTCTACGCTATTCTCTGCTAGAAAAGAATCTTCTATGCATGGGCTACTAAATAAAGTCTACTTGCAAAACCTCTTTAGGGATGGGTGCCACTTTTTGCGACAAATTTAATGACGGTAATTAATCGATGACTGGCTACAGTGATGCTACAGTAACCATTCTCAAATCACGCGGTCAGAGGTCTCATTAGATTCTTCAGAATTCTTAGCGCAGGGGTTCTGGAGTTGGTTTTGTAAATTGGATTTGTTTATCACCATAATTAATGGTCAAAGTGTTACTATTCCCTAGCATAGCACCAACTAAACAGAGCTAAGGGAGGGGGCAGCTGCAGCACGCGGGGGCGGGAGAGCGCAGGAGCCCGGCGCCACCTGGGTGAGCACCTGCTCGGCGCGGACGGCTCAACAACAGCACCCGCAAGATAAACCTAAGAAGGGACGCGAGAGACGCAGAGGGGGGCACCTCGCACCGCTAGTTCCACCAACCTTCCTGATTTTGCCCGCACGGCCGCACCAACGATTTCAGGCCGTAGAGGGGGGGGGGGGGGGGGGGGGGGGGGGTGCGCTGCTGCCTTGCTTCGTTCACCCCTTTTTGTGCAGGCAGTCCTCGACGTCGTGAGCGGTTATGCATCACTTCACCTGATGTTCCACCAACCATTACATGAAGAAATATTTACCGCGTGTGGTTAATGGGCTGCCAACTCAATATTCTGAATGCACAATTTATTTAATTCATCTATTGTACGCTTAGTCTGGTGCACTGATCCGAGATAGAGAACAGCAGTGCATGCATGCATGCAAAAAAAAACTAGTGATATCATCCCACAAGCAAGAAAGTTTAGAACATAAAAATATAAATATTCAATCGTGTATCCAAATTAAATTTGCATTGCACCATTATCTTTTTTATGATAACATCTTCAAAACATGACCATACTTGTCTATATTTGCATGATTTTTTTTAAAATATTTTGTTTAATACTTAATAATTAATTTCAGCTACTGGCAGTAAATATTTTAGCAACACGAATAAATGAATATTTTCTAAGAATAAAAAGTTAAACATAACAAATAAATAATACTATACAACAAATAAATATTACACATCGTGAATATTTGATCGTGTAGAATAAATATACAATGAAAAACAAATATCACGATCAAATGGGTCATCATCACAGAACAATTTAAGCTACAAAGCGAACAAATAATTTGGTGTTGAGAACAAATTAGTTACACGTAAATAAATAATTTTATATAGAAAGAATAAATTATTAAATAACTCTACATGACACGTACACAACTTACATAAATCTATACATGATTAACAAGTTCGTTAATAAAATATAAAAGAAAAAGTAAAAAAGGAGGGAAAGAAACTGAAACTTAGTATCACGAAAAGGAAGTGAAAACGAGAATAAAGAAAAAAAGTAAAAATTATTACGGAAGGATTCCGTGGTAGTCTCTGACTCCCTCCAACTCAATCAATATCAAGAACATGTCGTTAGCATGGGGTTTGGTTAGGCTTGGTGCCTCATCATATTTTGGATCACGAATGAATGAATCTACATATGAAAAGAAATATACTAAATCTTGTAGTGATTAAATATATAATTCACAATAAAGTGGTATAAAATAAAAGAGTTTATAAAATTAAAATCAGTCATATGAACTCACGTAACAAATTTGGATGCAAAGTAACCTAACCTACAAAGAAAAGAAATAGAAAAGGTCGTAAAAAAGTCATGTAAAATACAAAGAAGGAAAATAATAAAAGGGAAAAAATAAATAGAAGAAAACATGTTAAAATTGAGAAGAGAAAATACTGAAAGAAATTTTTTTGGTAAAAATAAAAAATAAGGAAAAGAAATTAATATATACAAAAGAGGAAATATGAATTAAACCAGAAAAGAAGAGAAATTAAACGAATGATGATATGTATTGTGAAATGATTGATTTAAAAAGGAAACATAAAGAAATGTATTGTTAAAATCTTTGTGTTGCTTGCACCTTCATGTCCTAATCTCGGTGAATCTCTACCTAAACCCTATCACCTTAGGTATTCCTAAGGGGATTTACTGGTAAAATACCAACAGCTGGCGCGTAGGTAGGGCGCTCACCGACGATCCCTTGTGAACTCGATGCTTATCATCATCAAATTTAATTATTCGGCATAATCATATTGGATCTGTGCTGACCAATTGAGGGTAGAAGCGGATCGATCCACTACAATCACGGCTACCACCAGATGGCGACGTGGGCATATTATATTAATTGGTAAAGATCAGCGCGCCTGATTAATTAATCTGTGTGGAGGGCCGCCTTTTGCTTCAACTTGCAGCCACCGTCAAGCGTGATTTCTACCGTCAAGCGCATAGGGATGGCGGAGCAAGAGCCTCGGTTCCAGCGAGCGCTGCACCAGACTGCCCGTGGCCGTGCCAGGCTCGCGCGAGCCGGTGCGGCCCGTTGCGAGCAAGGGGCACGTGCGCCCGCAAGACGAGAGGCAGGCAACTCCGACGTGTAGTTCTGGCATGGAGGTTCCACGTGCTCCACGAGTTTCAAGAGTTTCAAGGTGGGGAACAGGGAAAATCAGCGTCAACCTTCCTGCTGATTTGCAGCGGCAAAACATATATTTGGAAGCAAATCACTACTGTTACACCAAGGAAGCTACCAGCAAGGATCAATCTACAGCTTCTTTAACTTCACGGAGGCACTCAACGATCCGTCGATGACTAACTCGACTACTCAGCACGGCTCCTGCTCGCACCACCGACACACCAACACGCCGGTGATACTTCAACTACTAATTGACTCGACTACTCAGCACGGCTCCTGCTCGCACCACCGATACACCAACATGCCGGTGATACTTCAACTACTCATCTTGGCTAGTTTAAACTAGAAACTAGTTGAGCACGGGTCTCATCATCGTCAACTAGTCGGAATCGACTCCGACTAGTCGGACTCCATCAACAACCGTCACGGTTTCATCGTCAAATTGTCCATGAATAAAGCTAAATGACTTATACGTTTTCTTGACTTATTTTTCACGAAACCGATTACTTTGTGCATAACCCGCACCCTCGCCGATTATTTTTGCACGCCGTGCTTTCTTTTTGTCGCATGACGACTACCTTTTTCTACATATCGTCTCATCTATTTTTTGTCACTAATTCAGTCAGGTACATTTCCTGCCCTGATTCGTAAAGCCTCGAGTTCTCGGTTTTGACCTAAGTGATTCATGCAAGCATGAGCATCTACATCTGGACCAAGTCACTAAACGTAAGGGGTGGGCTCGGGGGGTTTATATGGCTTAGAACAAGAGCTTTGTGTCGCCAATTTAATTTGGTATCTTCGTTTCTATTGCTGAATAAATTTCACTATCTTCGTTCTTTCATCAGCTACTGCCGATCATGTCGTGCATGCCCCCGACTGCTTAGTTGGTCTATCAGTCGGGCTGCCCCATTTACTAGCTGCGCTCCGCGCGCAATCTGTTTTTCATCATGATACAGTGTAAAGATATCTGGAAGAGTCGTGTCGACTCTGATTTCATAGTCCTTGCCCGACCCTGCATCTCTCTAGTAATTCCTGAGTTAACCCGTGTGGCTCAAGCTCTAATCATGAAACCTCAACTCTTGCGCTCCGCGTACATGTAAGCCTTCCGAGCAATGTAGCCTATGGTAAGCCGTCCTCTCTGTGAGCAGTAGTAAGAAAGATTAGGTGATAGCGAGTCAAGGCTAAGGTTGCATGCGCATACTACTCGGTGTCTTGCTAGACGAAAGGGGGGATTCACACACATCTTTCATACAACCATAAACTTCAAGAGTTGTTCATTACGAGTAAAACTCGATATCTTCGTATTATTCTACATAATGTATGCATTGTCTTTTTTTCAGATTGAGCTCCAGTTCTCTCGGTACATCTACGATGGCTTTGCTAGCTCCCAAGCTTGGGGGCTGGCATGGCACCGCCAACAACTCTGCGTGCCCTTGGTGGCTCGTCTAGCTCCCTGGCTCGGGGCTGGGTGCAACAGAGCACTCGCCAGGCCTTTTGTGCCTCATCTAGCTCCCAAGCTTGGGGGATGGACGCGACTTCGGTGGCTCGTCTGGTTTCCATTCTCGGGGTTGGGCGCCGGAAACAACTAGATGTATCTGCATTGATCTATTTAGGCCCATGTCGAGCGCGAGGAGATTTTTGGGAAGATTGTGTGATTTAGCCATTTTTGTCGGGGATTTTATTTATTGCGAGAAAAGGGGCTTTTCGAATTTCTAGCCAAATCACATCATAAAAACAAACTCACATTGCTCTGAGTTTGCCACAACGTTTGGGATCCTTTGTTCCCCCAAATCTGGAAGTTTGGACTCAAGACTCGAGGGCTACTGGGTATGTGTCATCTGCGATTTGCTTTTCAAATTTATGGAGTGCGATTGTTCATCACACCCCATGTATGATGTATATGATGATTATTTCTAATGGGCTTCCTCGAGCAAGAGCACCACACAGCCTAAGTGCAGTTCAGGAAGTACTCAGAAGGTGAGTTCGAGGCAAAGTACAGGGAACTTGAAGATGAGTTCAAAAGTACTTCAAGACCTGCAACTACACGGCTACAAAGAGCTCGGAGGCTTGTATGACCAGGGGCCATGCGATTCCTCGCTTGGCATGGATCTATACGAGATATGGGATGAGGCATATCCCATACCCATAGGTTATGTAATGTCCTCTGATAGATCTAGAACTAGTCAGTATAGAAGGAAACTACTCGAGTAGCACTCAAGAAAGACTCCTAGGCTTGTATCGTTCTAGGATTTCATGTAACCTTATCCCCTAGGTTATAAGAGCGAACAGGGACCCCTCCAATGCATATACAACCCTCAGTCAATACAAACCACCAAATAGGATGCAGGGTATTACACATCTCGCTGCCCGAATCTATCTAAACCTTTGTGTTGCTTGCACTATCATGTTCCTTATCTCGGCGACTCTCTACCTAAACCCTAGCACCATATGTAATTGTTGATGCAAAAATCCGTAGATGGGATCTCTCCAGTCCACGTACGCTAGGGCCCGAGAGATTTTCTTCACTCAGAAGTACCAAACCCAGATGGGCACACTTGTGGTGTGCGCTGACGTTGTCAGACCCGGGGCAGCGGGACTGCTCATAGGAATAGAATGTTCTAGAGTAAGGGATAGCGCATGGATGTACCTTACCTCTTTTGCAACTACCCGAATAGGCGTAGAACTAGCTGCAGTACAAGGAAACTACCCGACCATGTTGTAGTAGGACTCA
This sequence comes from Panicum virgatum, assembly GCF_016808335.1. Lineage (NCBI taxonomy): Eukaryota > Viridiplantae > Streptophyta > Magnoliopsida > Poales > Poaceae > Panicum > Panicum virgatum. The sequence goes on along the minus strand of NC_053151.1, from coordinate 30,921,665 downwards.
ACTGTATTGGGCTAGGATTTTCCATGTAACTCTATCCCCCCGAATATATAAGGGCGGGTAGGGACCACCTCGAAACACATCAACACCTAAGGCAAAACAAGCAACCACACAGGACGTAGGGTATTATGCACCTCGCGGTCCGAACTTGTCTAAATCCTTGTGTTCCTTGCACCATCGAGTTTTAGAGCTAGTCGATCCCTACCTACAATCCTACTGCTAAGGGTATCCCTGAGCAGGCTTGGCGGTAAACACCGGCAGCTGGCGCGCCAGGTAGGGGATTCGGCGAGTTCATTGGCGAATTCGATGGCCACCTTCGCTTTCAGCCACCTTGGCGATTCCTCAAGGCGCCACCTTTGTTTTTGGCTCGTGGGTCTGCATTGCCAATGGTTCAGGCGATTTTGACAGTCACCTAGCCAATCCCATCGAGCCGGAGGTGATCTTGTCGGAAAGTTGCATCACCATTCCCGATCTCACCAAAAAGATCGAGCTAAAACTCGACGACAAATTGAGTTCCAATCGGACTCAGATTGATTTCTGCCCAAGTCCTACTCGGGTTGAGACTCTTCTCACCCGACCCATCTTTGGGTTGAGTAATGCATCATCTGCTTACCAGCGGATGATCAAATCCATCTACTCTTCGAACGAAGCTAGCTTGGATTAAACTACATACGCCGAGAGCTTTTCCGCCACTGCTAGCCGGGAGGCATCCGTTTTCGATCTATATTCAGACTCAAATGAGTCATCCCATATCAATCCGGATCCCATCATCGATGCACTGGCAAATTCCAACTTAAATCCTGCAATGATTACTCATTTGCAGAACTACTTGACAGTCTTCGAGATGTCGCCAGCATCGACGATCTTCCGTTTCAACATGGTACTCCCCTTACACCCATATGGGAAACTGGATCCGAGGGAACTGAACTAGCCGATTATGGATCGGACCAAGAGAGCTATACCTTAGAGTGTTAGGTGTCCATCATCAATCGGCAAGATGCGGGCGCTCCCAGTCAGCATGATCCTAATGAAACCCCAGATCTGATTTTAGAGGATGATTTGACTATAAACGCACCACAAGATGAGGTTGAAGCTACTCGAACAGCTCGCAGAGCAAGGAATCAACACAGGAAAGAGCGCAGGGCTCGAGCTGCAGAGCGCGCTCGCATTGACCCTCGTAATCTCAACCAGGAATTCAACAACGTAGCAGATCCAATCTTCAACACCCCCATCGTAGTAGTGGCAGAAGCACCATGCGCCTCATGCAGCTGCCTCAAAATCTAGAGAAAGATCGCACAATACAACTCACTCGCCACGCTGTCGAACAACTCGAGCGACAAAATCCTTTTGTCCTCACTCCATGGCACCCGATCCAGGGCTACTGCTTCAGTAGCACCACAAGCAAGCCGCACGCCGGAAGGCCATCACCGTCAACAACAACAACAAAACCGAAGAAACCAAGAGGAGTAAGAAGTCGCTAGCAGCCAACGTCCTAGGGGTGGACAACCCGTAGCAAACCATGTTCCAAGGCTTCAACAGAACCGCAACAACAACCGCGACAACAACCATGAAGAAGTAGTCGAGTCCAGGATGGATGCACGGCTGATCATCAATGCAAGACGCCAAGTGTATCTTGTAGACAAGTCCGACCGGTTTCCAGCCCTTAGCAACGTCTTCGACAACGTAGAGTACCCGAAGTATTTCAAACCCACCAACATCTAGAAGTATGATGGTAAGCAAGACCCTGCTCAATGGTTACGTTTATACTCGACCGCTATCAATGTTGCAGGAGGAGACACCTATACCAAGGTCCTCTACTTCCGGATGGCCCTGGAGACTGCGCCTCTCACCTTGCTGGAGAGCCTGAAGCACGAGTCCATACACTTGTGGGAGGATCTCAAGAAGGCCTTCATCGACAACTTCCAGGGATCTCTACTCCGAGTAGCTACTCGACATGCTCTTGCAATGTGCAAGCAAGAGCCAGGCGAAGCCATCAGGTCCTACATCAAGCGCTTCTTCGACACAAGGGCGACCATCGCTAACGTCTCCGACGAAGATGTCATCCACTACTTCCACGACGGCATCACCACCCAATCACTTTTGCCGTGACTTTGGGCGTAACTGTCCCAAGACGGTGGTGGAACTACGCAACATGATGCAACATTGGGCAGACGAAGAGGAACAAGAACGCAGCCGCTTCTCGCGTCGCAACCAAGACAACAACGAGAAGCGCAATAATGATCGTGGAGGCACCAGCAACCAGCGGGATCCTGTGCACAAGCGCAAGCCAGATGATATTGTCGGCACTATGGATCGCACCCCGTGTGGTAAGAAAACAGAAAAACCTCAGGATCAGTTTGATAAGATCCTACACAACAAGAGGTGCCCAATCCACGCCAAGAGTAATCACTCGATGTTCGAGTGCACAATTATTCGCAAGTCCTTTCAGTCCCCGCTGCCAGATGCACCCAAGAAGAAGCCCAATAAGGAGGATGAAGATGATGTCGAGAAAGATCTTGACGGGTTCCAGAAACCTGAAAATGTGGTCAACGTCATATTTGGAGGAGATCCAAGCTTCTCTAAATGTGCCCAAAAGCTGCTACTACGGGAAATCCTTTCAGTCGAGCCTACAATTCAGAGACCCTTAAAATACAGCAAGGTCCCCTTCACATTCTCGAGGGAGGATCAATGGACGAGCTTCTCTGAACTAGGAAAGTTTCCACTAGTACTCGATCCAGTCATCCAAGGATCCAAGCTTACTCAAGTACTCATCGACGGTGGAAGTGGGCTCAAACTGATCTTTGCAAGCACTCTAATGAAGATGGGCCTCAATTACATGAGCTTTCTCATGCCGAGTAAAGCTCCCTTCTACGACATCGTTCCAGGAAACTCCTCTACACCAATTGGCTCGATTATCCTCCTAGTCACATTTGGTACAGAGCAAAACTTCCGGACAGAGTATATCAAGTTCAAAGTAGCCGACTTCGAATCTTCTTACCATGCCATCTTGGGAAGACCCGCACTGCCCAATCCCCGAGTCACTTGTTCCAATAGGCCACTACGAGGCTGGGAACCGTCGTCTTGAAGGCGAAGGTATAGCACCCATATTGGGGCTCGGCCTCAGCGCACCCCCCTTCGGGCGAGTGTACCATAATGCTCTTTGGCTGATAATGGCAGCTGAAGGCCCACACAAATCCTTTGGCGCTTGGTGGGACCTTGCCCGTCTTCGCCAACCACATGTACAGGTTTAAGCGAACAAATGAAGTAGGGGTCATTTGTGGAGGTATACCTTGAACAGACCAAAGATATCCACCACCACGGGGTCCAAGGGAAAATGAAGACCCGCGGTGAAAAAATCCTGGAAAACCACCACTTCGTCGGCTTCTGGGTGCGCCATGGTTTGGTCTGCCGGCAGAGCCCGCGTGAGACCACGAGAGACGATGCCGCACGAGGCCATGTTTTCCAGTAGGGCGGGGGTCATGCTGCTTGGACCCAAGGATCGGGTCAGAGTGTTCTTCGTGCGAACTCGGGGCGCCATTTCGCCGGTGGAAGCCGTTGTAGCAGGCCAGCGAAGATCGGACAAGAGCGAAGGAAATGAGCGAATGCAGGGAGCATAGTGTGGGGGGCGAGGGCGCAGAGGCAAGTGGACGACAGCGCCCCGGCCCCTCCTCCTATATATAGCCGGGGTCGCGCACCGAACCGCGCACCCCGCAATGTACAATGCCATTTTTGCCCTCGCTTTCAGCGGGAGTTGGCAAGGGAATCGGCGTCCTTTCCTTTGCCACCCCACAATCGCTGTGACTCCTCCACTTCATAAAATAGCATTTATGATAATTTATATCACTCCTTATTAACAATACCCTTCAAGCGCAGGTTCCCATGCAGGAAATGCAGACGGTCACGAGCGACGGTCCCAGCGGCGGTGGTTCGGGCAGTGCTACGTGCGCAAAAAGTCAAGACCGCGATCGTTCCGAGGAACGGCCGTGGCCCCGAGGGGCTACTGTTCGAGACTCGTTTTTGCTACACCAACTACAAAATGTCCCCTTTTTCCTTAGATAATGATCTCATCTCTAATCCTATGGCAAAGATGCAATAATTAATCATGCAACTAGTGGCGTGCACAACTTGGTTGTCCGACGGACTCAATTGATTTTTCAATAATATTGTTGTAAGGATCACCGGGGTGTCCGACCCTAGAGGGGGAGGGGGTGAATAGGGTCGCTAATCGCTTTTTAACCTAGGGATCAAACTACTTGCATAAGATAAACCTAACACGTCCTATACATGCTAGTTATGACTAAGGTTTATCTATGCTACTCTCTACTTACCCCTGAAAACTTGCAACCTATAGCCAATCCTAATCAAACTAACTAGGAAAGTAAAGGCAAACAAGATAGAGTAAATGCGGAAACGTAATACGGTAAGTAAAGAGGTAAGTGCAAGAGGGATGCAAACTCCCGAGTAGACACGGTCATGTAACGTGGTTCGGCACAAACGCCTACGTCCACGGGACACCGAGGCTCTTCCGATCACCGTCTTGCACTACGCCACCAAGGCGATGCCGGCAAGCAAAGGCAAGTGCCCACAAGACACCGAGTCTCGTGCACCGCCACCATCTCTCTCGGTCACCCGGCCGAAATCCACTACGGAGCTTCTCCACCAAGGAGGGGGCCTCCTCTTCCCCCGCACAAAGTGTCGTTGCCACTCCACACCAAGTCGGAGGGTCACACGACGGATCACAAGGATTGCTTGCCACAGCAAGACTTCTCTCAAGGGAGCTCTCAAAAGAACTAATTCCAAGGCTTCAACAGAACCGCAACAACAACCGCGACAACAACCATGAAGAAGTAGTCGAGTCCAGGATGGATGCACGGCTGATCATCAATGCAAGACGCCAAGTGTATCTTGTAGACAAGTCCGACCGGTTTCCAGCCCTTAGCAACGTCTTCGACAACGTAGAGTACCCGAAGTATTTCAAACCCACCAACATCTAGAAGTATGATGGTAAGCAAGACCCTGCTCAATGGTTACGTTTATACTCGACCGCTATCAATGTTGCAGGAGGAGACACCTATACCAAGGTCCTCTACTTCCGGATGGCCCTGGAGACTGCGCCTCTCACCTTGCTGGAGAGCCTGAAGCACGAGTCCATACACTCGTGGGAGGAACTCAAGAAGGCCTTCATCGACAACTTCCAGGGATCTCTACTCCGAGTAGCTACTCGACATGCTCTTGCAATGTGCAAGCAAGAGCCAGGCGAAGCCATCAGGTCCTACATCAAGCGCTTCTTCGACACAAGGGCGACCATCGCTAACGTCTCCGACGAAGATGTCATCCACTACTTCCACGACGGCATCACCACCCAATCACTTTTGCCGTGACTTTGGGCGTAACTGTCCCAAGACGGTGGTGGAACTATGCAACATGATGCAACATTGGGTAGACGAAGAGGAACAAGAACGCAGCCGCTTCTCGCGTCGCAACCAAGACAACAACGAGAAGCGCAATAATGATCGTGGAGGCACCAGCAACCAGCGGGATCCTGTGCACAAGCGCAAGCCAGATGATATTGTCGGCACTATGGATCGCACCCCGTGTGGTAAGAAAACAGAAAAACCTCAGGATCAGTTTGATAAGATCCTACACAACAAGAGGTGCCCAATCCACCCCAAGAGTAATCACTCGATGTTCGAGTGCACAATTATTCGCAAGTCCTTTTAGTCCCCGCTGCCAGATGCACCCAAGAAGAAGCCCAATAAGGAGGATGAAGATGATGTCGAGAAAGATCTTGACGGGTTCCAGAAACCTGAAAATGTGGTCAACATCATATTTGGAGGAGATCCAAGCTTCTCCAAATGTGCCCAAAAGCTGCTACTACGGGAAATCCTTTCAGTCGAGCCTACAATTCAGAGACCCTTAAAATACAGCAAGGTCCCCTTCACATTTTCGAGGGAGGATCAATGGACGAGCTTCTCTGAACCAGGAAAGTTTCCACTAGTACTCGATCCAGTCATCCAAGGATCCAAGCTTACTCGAGTACTCATCGACGGTGGAAGTGGGCTCAAACTGATCTTTGCAAGCACTCTATTGAAGATGGGCCTCAATTACATGAGCTTTCTCATGCCGAGTAAAGCTCCCTTCTACAACATCGTTCCAGGAAACTCCTCTACACCAATTGGCTCGATTATCCTCCTAGTCACATTTGGTACAGAGCAAAACTTCCGGACAGAGTATATCAAGTTCAAAGTAGCCGACTTCGAATCTTCTTACCATGCCATCTTGGGAAGACCCGCACTGCCCAATCCCCGAGCCACTTGGTCGAATAGGCCACTACGAGGCTGGGAACCGTCGTCTTGAGTGCAATTTCCAACAAGCCAACGGCTACTTCAATCGACCGATGTAATCGACCGATGCAGCGTCGGTTTAACCGGTGAGTGTAGTTGCTGAAAAACTAACTCTCTGGACAACTGCACCGACGTTCACCAATATCTAGCGTCGGTTTAACCGGTGTATAGAATTTCCTCTGTCTTCATCTGTCAATGCACCGACGTATGCAATTTCTTTAACGTCGGTTCGACCGGTGTAAAACCCTAGCCTGGTGTACTCCAAGTCAATGCACCGACGAGTGTAAAACACCCAACGTCGGTTAATCCGGTGCCAAGTTCATTGCACCGATGAGTGCAATTTGCTCATCATCGGTTTAACCGGTGATAGCAAATTGTCTGCGTCTTGATCTTTTTGACTTGGATTTCTTCACGGTCTCTTCGATTCCTAGGTACGCCTATCTTCTCTTTGTCATCACTTGAACCTAAAAGCTTGAGAAAGGTCATCTTAACAATCACATTAGTCCAAGTGTTGTGTGTGTCATCAATCGCCAAAACATTATATTGAAATATGGCATGAGAGGCCATTTTCACTACAATTGTGTCTATGTCCATGGACGTGTGAATATCATATGCAGGCACGTGTAAACACATGGGCTTTATTGACACCGTTTTTTGACATGTGTCAAGGAAGGTGATTTTGGTGAAGGAAAGGTGGCCGATTCAAAAGAAACCAAAAGATGCACAGAGTTGGGATCGGCCGATGGGAATCCGTCCGATGGACCAGAAAAATATGCCGCGAAGATGCTGATTTGTCCATTCTGGTGCTCGGCTGATAGAGAGTTGCCGATGAAGTCAAGGAAGGAGAAGAGGATCCGGACTCTACGAAAATCTTGATGATTCGGTCGTAATATTTTAGGTAGTTTATCTTTTAGATAGTCTTTTCTTTAGGGTTAAGTAACGTTTGCTGTAATCGGCTAGGACTTGATAGCGCTAGGCTATAAATATGAGTTGTAAGGGACCAGAAAAACTTGATACACATCCAATACAACAAACTTTACAATTTCTTTGCACTTTTTCGGCGACTTCGCCTTTTCTCTTCTTTTTTCGACAAGTTCTTTCGAGTTGATCAAGGGCGCCTCATATTCAAGTGACTTGATTTGCTGGTGAGTTTTTGTTTTACCGAGTATATTTGAGCTTTAGCTACCGGGCGCATCGATGTGCCTTCGTTCAAATCTATTCAAAAGTTATCGAGTTTATCTAGGCTTTGACTTCCGGGCGCATCGCTATCGTCTCGTCTAGATTTATTCACCAATTATTGATATCGGCTAGATTTGTAGGTTTTCCTATGCTTTTTGGCCATTATCACATCTAAAAACATACTAGATCGGCTTTAGGTTTTGGAGTGACACTTTTGTTATCTCAAGAGCCGGTTTAGATCTGTTTTTAGCTTCGCATCATCTAAGTTACACATTCGTAGCTTAGATCTTGCCATACATACGCGATCGGCTGCCCAAAAGGCCGGTTTTGTCGCCTAGTGTATCGGCTGATCCTGCCGATACGCTCGTCCACTACGCGCTCGCATTTAATATCTTTTTGTCATCTATAGTATTGGCAAAGCTTGCCGATGCGCCCACCTGAGAGATATTCAGAATCCCAGCCGATACGCTCTCAAATTTGATTTTGTTTTCTCTCTTGTCAATTACAGGTCAAATTGACTGGCACGCTTGGTTGACTTTTCTGTGACTCGGTGAACACTTGCCCTCGGTTTCCAGTGTGTTGATTTTTGCGTCAACACATCTTTTGGCATGCCCGGTGGGACACGAATGATTCAACATGGTGGAACTCACAGATAAATCTGCAGTTAGTGAAGAAAACTAGATTCCTGTTCCTGAAGACAAGCTCAAGGAAGAACAAAAGAAGGAATTTGATGATCTGGTGGAGAAATTCAAGCGTGAATGCCTCAAGTCGTACAGCATCAATAGATCTGGTGAGGTAATCAAGAAGTTTAATCTTCCATCCTTCCAGCCATTGACAGAGGCTCAACATGAAAGCAAGATGATAGACACAGTTGGCCAAGCTGTGGCACCCAGCCATTGACAGAGGCTCAACATGAAAGCAAGATGATAAACACAGTTGGCCAAGCTGTGGCACAAGCCTTCATTAAGAGTGCAACAGTCATGGGCAACACGATGCACAATGCAGTGGTCAAGATTTTTGCTGAAGGCACATTACCAGGGTGCATGGGTCCTTGCTATATACAACCAGATCAGATGCAATATACACCCTTGGAGGTGTCTATGGCAGCAGCCCTGTCGGCTCAAGATAGTCAGGCAGGAACAAGCAACAATCAAAATCCACCTCAGATGACTACTGCAGCATCGGCGGGTACAGCAGATCCTATCTACTCAACCACGCCGCCGATTACTACAACTGTGCAAGTTGGATCTACGTCTGTATTTCCTAAAAGATGGGATGGTATGCATCCGGATTTCTTTTCTACGCCACCCAAGATGCAGTTTAATGCATCGGCTTCTCAGTCGATAGCCTCTCAGCCTGATCCATCGGCTGTTCAGCCGATGGGTGCACAACAGAATGCATTGGCAACACAGCCGAATGCACAAGGCGCATGGAGTCCACAATAGATGACACAAGCTAATGCATCGGCGCCACCGCCGATGACCCCACAGCAGCGTCTTGCTATTCTGCTCCAACCCCAGTCTCCTTCAGAAGTGTTATTGTCGCAATCTCCACATCAGAAGGGAATCAACTGGGTATTCCACAATCAAGCGACTGGACAGATACGGTGTGTCAATGTGCCGTACATGGATATTACTGGTCAACAATAGGCTAACTCATCAGCTACACAGCCGATGATGACTCAGCAAACACCCAATCAGATAGCTCAGCAAGCCCAACAGATGCAATCGGCTGGACAGCCGATGAACCTTGTAGCTCAGCAACTTGCGATGATGACCAATGCAGCAAACATGGTTTCTCCTCAGCAGATGCCAATAGTAGAGCCACAAGTTGATTGGAGCACAAAGACAGCTGAAGTGATGAGGGAGCAGTTTGGTTTGAGGCCAAAACAACAATCTATTATGTACAAGACTCCCTATCCCTCGGCTTATGATCAGATTTCTCTCCCACACAAGTACAAGATGCCTGACTTCACGAAGTTCTCAGGTCAGGGAGAAGTTTCTACGATGGAACATATTAATAGGTTCCTTCTACAGTTGGGAGAAGAGGGCAACCAGGATGCACTCAGAGTTCGTTTGTTCTCATTGTCTTTGTCTGGATCGGCCTTTGCTTGGTTCACCACTTGCCAGCAAACTCCATATTATATTGGGCCGATCTAGAAAGACAATTTCATCAGTTCTTCTTCTCTGGGATTACTGAATTAAAGTTGACCGATTTGACTCTCTTGAGACAAAGAAATGATGAATCGGTTGGTGCTTTTATCCAGAGGTTCAGAGATGTCAAGAACCGATGTTACAGTTTGGTTCTGTCCGATCAGCAGTTGGCCGATACAGCATTTAATGGACTCTTGCCACACATTAAAGATAAATATGCATCACAGGAGTTTGAAAGTATTAGCCAGATCGCAAGTTGGATGACAGGAGAGACTCGATCCTACGAGTCCAGAAAGCCTTTTTAGAAAAAGATCAACTATGTGGAATATTCTGCTAATGATGAGTCTGAAGAGGAGCAAGAGACGGTCGCATCGGCTGAGTGGATATAGAACAGTAAAAAGTCGGTGACGTGTCCGTTTGGAAAGAAAGAGCCTGAGCCGTATGGATTCGACATCACCAAAGCCGACAAGATCTTTGACTTATTATTGTCGGAAGATTTGATTAAGTTGAAGCCATATCACAAGATTCCATCGGAGCACGAGCTCAAGAATATAAAGTATTGCAAGTGGCACAACACCACATCGCATGATACAAATGAGTGCAAGGTCTTCCGACAGCAGATTCAGATGGCATTCGAACATGGGAGATTGAAATTTGAGGCTCCCAAGAAGATGATGAAGATCGACGGACATTTTTTCGCTATGAACATGGTTGATGTGGCCAGAGATGAAGGTTCTTCTCAAGCTAAGATTCTGACGTCATCATCGGCCAAGAAATCTGGAGCTGTTGATCCTAAAGCGCAGATAACGGCCGATGAGGTCAAAGGAAAGGGTCCGATGAGGGATGCTGAACGTTCATCGGCACCACGTAGACATGTAACGTCTCAAATGCTGTTGAACAAGTTTCAGCGTGATCGTGAAAGGCGGCAGCGTAGAGAAGAAGAGGAGCGACACAAGCAAGATCATTGGAGGTGTCCTTTCTTTGTCTACTACTGGGAAGAAGGGTTGACATTGCCATCGGCATACGATTATCCCGAGTGCAATGGTCAAGGCAGCCGATCATATGAAAGGTCGCATCATGAACCTTATCGGTGTGAACGTACTCCTGTGCATGATCAGCTAGGAAAAAGAGTATCGGTGCATGATCGACTGGGGGGCAGGACAATGCTATGTGATCCTGCTGGGAGAATAGTGCATGTACATGATCGGCTAGAACAGATGGCCGATGACAGAGTACAAGATGATCAGCTGATGCGAAGAGATCCAGAACGTGAACCTGATCGCACGGATCAATCTCAATGGTGCCCAAGGGGTTTGACCAGATCTCAGAAGCGACGTGTTCAGAGGTTACGCCAGCTAGAGATCATTGAAGAAGAGCACGAACAGACTCTGAGCAAGAAAAGAGTGAAATCACAAGTCTGGCGTGGCAAGGCTAAGGCCGATGGTGAATCAGCCAGTAACAGTTCCACACCGATCCAAGCAGTCGGTTCTTCAAAAAGTTCCTGATGGATGAGTTCCTAGAGGAAGAAGGGAAGTTGGGGCATGGGTTTACGTCGGCCGATTTACTAGAGGAAATTGATATTGGAGATGGTGATAGATCAAGGCCGACGTTTATTAGTGCCAATTTGGATCCCAAATACAAACAAGAATTGAAGAGTTTATTGAAAGAATACAAAGATTGTTTTGCTTGGGAATACTATGAGATGCCTGGTTTGGATAGATCTATTGTGGAACATCGTTTGCCTATAAAACCGGATATCGGCCATATCAACAAGGAGCGAGGCGATGTAATCCTAAGATTTTGCCAGATATAAAGGCTGAAATTACACGGTTAATTGAAGCTAATTTTATTCGGCAGTGTTGTTATGCCGAATGGATTTCTAATGTGGTTCCTATTTACAAGAAGAATGGCAAACTACGAGTGTGCATTGATTTCAGAGATCTCAATAAAGCTACGCCGATGGATGGTTACCCTATGCCAATAGCTGATATATTGGTAGATGCTGCTGCTGGGCACAAAGTGATCAGTTTTATGGATGGCAATGCTGGATACGATCAGATTTTTATGGCAGAGAAAGACATCCACAAGACTGCGTTCAGATGTCCAGGACATCTCGGTTTATTCGAGTGGGTAGTCATGACCTTCGGATTAAAAAATGCCGGTGCTACGTACCAGAGAGCCATGAATTATATCTTTTATGAACTCATCGGCAAAATGATGGAAATATACATTGATGACGTGGTTGTGAAGTCAAAGGGGCACCAAGAACATTTGGCCGATCTGCGTAGAGCTCTGAAATGCACCAGGAGACATGGTTTGAAGATGAATCCAAACAAATGTGTTTTTGTCGTATCAGCTGTCCAATTCTTGGGTTTTATGGTACATGAACGAGGAATTGAAATTAGTCAGAAGACTATATCAGAAGTCTATATCAGCTATCGACAAAGTTGAAGCCCCTACAACGAAGGTTGAACTTCAGTCATTGATCGGCAAGATTAATTTTATTCGAAGATTTATATCTAATCTGTCGGGAAAAATTCAGCTGTTCAGTTCTTTACTGAAGTTGAAGGCCGATCAGAAATTTGTATGGAGAGAGGGACATCAGAAGGCATTGGATGAAATGAAACATTATCTGGTAAATCCTCCGGTGTTAGTTCCTCCCCAAAAGCACAAGCCGTTTAAATTGTATTTATCGGCTGATGAGCGTGCTATCAGATTGGCCCTTGTTCAGGAATTTGAGGGAAAACAAAGAACTATTTATTTTGTGAGTAGAAGGTTGCTGGATGCTGAAACCAGTTAAGGGTCAAGCCGTAGCCGATTTTGTTGTGCAACATTGTGGACTAGAGCTGGACATGGTAGATCTTGTTCCTTGGACTTTATTCTTTGATGGATCTTCATGTGGGAACGGTTCTGGAATTGGTGTGGTGCTGGTTTCCCCTTGAGGGGCAAATTTTGAGTTCTCGTTTCCGATTGAAGCATCTGCAACCAATAATCAAGCTGAGTATTGTGCTATTCTCAAGGGAATTCAATTACTTCGAGAGATCAAAGCCGATGTTGTTGAGATTTTTGGAGATTCTATGCTGATGATTAATCAGTTGGTTGGGGACTATGAATGCAAAGATGATATTTTACAATTATATCATGAAGAATGTCTCTGGCTGCTGAAAGAATTCAAGAAGGTAACCATCGAGCATGTTCCCAAATTTTATAATAGTGACGCAAATTGGCTAGCTCAGCATGCTTCAGGATATCGGCCGATGGAGGGAATAATGGCCTTGGAGTTAACAGCCAATGATTGGAGGAAAGAGATTATTGATTATTTGAAAAATCCATCCAAGAAAGTGAACATAAAAATTAGATTCCAAGCAATCAAGTATGTATTGTTGGAGGAAGATTTATATTATCGGACGATTGATGGAGTTTTGCTCAGATGCATCGATAAAGAGGAAGCTAAGGTATTAATGGGTGAAACTCATGAAGGGGTCTGTGGATCCCATCAATCGGCCTATAAGATGAAATGGATGATCAGGAGGAACGGATATTTTTGGCCGACGATGCTGGTGGATTGCTTCACATATTACAGAGGTTGCCAAGAATGTCAGAAGTTTGGGAGCGTGTAAAGAGTTCCTTCGTCAGCCATGAATCTCATAATCAAGCCGTGGCCATTTAGAGGATGGGGAATTGATTTGATCGGCCAAATATATCCTCCATCCAGTAAAAATCATAAGTTTATCTTGGTGGCCACTGATTATTTCACCAAGTGGGTTGAAGCAATTCCTCTGAAAAATGTTACATCCAAGGAGATGATTGAATTCGTCAAAGAACATATGATCTATCGGTTTGGTATTCCACAGACCATTACGACCGATTGGGGTACTATATTTACGTCAAATGAATTTGAGGAATTTGCTAATGGAATGGGGATTAAATTACTGAATTCTTCTCCATATTATGCCCAAGCTAACGGTCAGGCAGAAGCATCTAATAAAGGGGTCATGAAATTGATCAAACGAAAGATTGATGAATATCCTAGAAGGTGGCATACTGTACTTCATGAAGCTTTATGGGCATACAGGATGGCTTGTCATGGTGCTACAAAGGTGTCTCCATATCATTTGGTATACGGACATGAAGATGTTCTCCCATGGGAGTTGAAACTTGATTCACGGCGTGTCACGTTTCAGAATCAATTGACGGCTGATGAGTATTCTGCTCTGATGAAAGATGAATTAGAGGATTTGGCTAGCCATCGGCTGAAGGCTCTTATAAATGTTGAGGCAAATAAAGCCAGAGTTAGACGATGGTATGATAAAAAAGTAAAAGCCAAGACCTTTGAGCAAGGAGAATTGGTTTGGAAGCTGATACTGCCTATAGGAACAAAGAGTTCAAAATTCGGCAAATGGTCGCCAACGTGGTAAGGACCATTCAGGATAAACAGATGTGTTCCTGGTAATGCTTATATTTTAGAAACACTCGAGGGGGAGAATATTGTAGAGCTCTTAACAGAAAATATTTGAAGAAGTACTACCCTAGCGTTTGGGTTGATGCATAGCCGATTGGTTTGAGTTATCGGTTAAGTTGTTATGGCCGATATGATATGTATCGCCCTTAGTGCAAAAAATCTACACACTCCAAAGTATTTGGATTCAGTGGAAGTCAGTAGAGAAAAGAAATACTTCATTGATAATAGTATTTACAAAAGGGCCGATCAGATGATCTGGCCGATACAACAGATGCTATTCCTAGAAGATGCTACTCCTAGAAATCTAATCATCGGCGAAAACATTGCCGATGATCGCCTCTATGCTAACATCTTCAGAGATGGCAGTAGCTGCCATCTTCATGTTGTCGGCAAGATCCTCAAAAGCCAACCAATCCTCGCTGCCCGGCGGGAAGTGGGTCGGTTCAACTTGCGAGAAGTCATGGCCGGACTCGAGTTGAGCTGTGGCAAGGGCCACAGCGGCGCCACGGCGAACCCCATGACCGGCGACCTCCCGGACGTGGTTGGGGATGTCCTGCAGACGGGCGGTGATAGTGTCGCCACAAGTGTTCACCGATCCGGTCGTGGTGGCGGCTGCGGCATGGAGGGCTTGAATCTGCGAATCCAGAACTGAGGCAAAGGAATCAGAGAAAAAAAATTCAAGAAAGGAAAGGGTAATGCATCGGGAAAAAATAACTTACAGGCAACCCTGGAGTCGGCGGCGGTGAGCTGGGCCCAAACAACTGCCCGATCGAATTGCGCCGTTTCCAGTTCGGCGGCGAGGCGCTGAGACTTGATGGTCTCTTGGGAGTAGTTCTCCCGAGCCTCGTCTTTCTCGCGAAGGAGCTGGCAAATGAATTCTTTGGTGCTCTCAGGAACACCAGGGAAGGGGGGCCCCTCTGAGCCAGAGGAGTCCGAAGAAGAGGAGGTGTCGTCGCTGTGCAAAGATTGGACGTCAAAACCAGGCAAGAATGTGGTAATTAAGAGATGAAAAGAGGGGCCTTACCCCAAGCGGCGGCGGATCTCCGGAGGAGCGTCAGAAGGACCTTCATCGGAGCGCTTGAAGCCCACCATTGTTACAGGAAGACCTAGGGTTTTTGCTAGAAGAAGAAGAAAGGATGTTCTGTAGCTAATGGAGATTTGTTGCCGATACAAGGACGGGAGGTGATATTTATGGCCCAGTCTGGGTAAATGAAAAGACGAAAGGTGAATCAGCACGTGCGGACAGAAGGTGAAAGGCCAGGGGCAAATAAGAGTTTTACTTAGTTGTACGGGGCGAGCCGTGTGCACGAAGTATGAGGAATGGCTTTAAATACCGATTGGAGTAGTTTCGGAACAAAATAAATTATTCTGAAACTGGGAGGCATGTGTTGACACCGTTTTTTGACACGTGTCAAGGAAGGTGATTTCGGTGAAGGAAATGTGGCCGATTCAAAAGAAACCAAAAGATGCACAGAGTTGGGATCGGCCGATGGGAGTCCGTCCGATAGACCAGAAGAATATGCCGCGAGGATGCTGATTTGTCCGTTCTGGTGCTCGGCCGATGGAGAGTTGCCGATGAAGTCAAGGAAGGAGAAGAGGATCCGGACTCTACGAAAATCTTGATGATTCGATTATAATATTTTAGGTAGTTTATCTTTTAGATAGTCTTTTCTTTAGGGTCAAGTAACGTTTGCTGTAATCGGCTAGTACTTGATAGCGCTAGGCTACAAACTTGATACACATCCAATACAACAAACTTTACAATTCATTTGCACTTTTTCGGCGACTTCGCCTTTTCTCCTTTTTTAGACGAGTTCTTTCGAGTTGATCAAGAACTCCTCACATTCGAGCGACTTGATTTGCTGGTGAGTTTTCGTTTTACCGAGTATATTTGAGCTTTAGCTACCGGGCGCATCGCTGTGGCTTTGTTCAAATCTATTCAAAAGTTATCGAGTTTATCTAGGCTTTGACTTTCGGGCGCATCGCTGTCGTCTAGTCTAGATTTATTCACCAATTATCGGTATCGGCTAGATTTGTAGGTTTTCCTATGCTTTTTTACCATTATCACATCTTAAAACATACTAGATCGGCTTTAGGTTTTGGAGTGACACTTTTGTTATCTCAAGAGCCAGTTTAGATCTGTTTTTAGCTTCGCATCATCTAAGTTACACATTCTTAGCTTAGATCTTGCCATACATACGCGATCGGCTGCCCAAAAGGCCGATTTTGTCGCCTAGTGTATCGGCTGATCCTGCCGATACGCTCGTCCACTATGCTCTCGCATTTAATATCTTTTTTGTCGTCTATAGTATCGGCAAAGTTTGCCGATGCGCCCACCTGAGAGATATTCGGAATCCCAGTTGATACGCTCTCGAATTTGATTTTGTTTTCTCACTTGTCAATTACAGGTAAAATTGACTGGCACGCTTGGTTGACTTTTCCGTGACTCGGCGAACACTTGCCCTCGGATTCCAGTGTGTTGATTTTTGCGTCAACAGGCTTATATAAAATGAGCAATATTCGCCGCGGCTCTAAACCCAAGCTAATTTGAATTGGCCACTAGAGGAGGTTGAGTTACAAATTTGCCACTCAACTTAACCCTCAAAATTAGATTTTTACTCGACTGTGAGTTGAAGCCGTCTGTCAGTCTAAACCGTCCGATTAGTGGCAGGTTTGCTGAATTTGTGGCGATTCTTGCGGCCAATGTACCATTACATTCTTTTTACATTGGCAAATAAATAATGGTTTAAAGTAGTGGCAGAATATGATCTCCCTATGGAAAATTCCCATATAACACTTGATTTCAAAATCTTGACCTAGCAGGATCGATCGACCCACCATCAAACACTAAGATAACTATGATGATGTCAATTGCAAAGTGTTAAAAATGAAAAACACTGTGACCATAAATTAAACTAAAAAGACTTCAGCTGTTCAGCATGCCGGATAGGCAGATAAACAAATTAACGTTGGATCACAAAAGGCAGCCGAGTGCGTGGGCTTCCTCGGCAAGATAACAATGACGTAGTGAAATCTGAAGATTTGGTTATTATATTTGTGCCGTGTCGAACTAGCTAGATAATCTCTTTTTGAGGCGAACGACGAACTAGATAATTAATGTCGTTACTAATTGTGGCTTCATTTGTTCCGCCATATCCCTGATTGGCCATCTGATTGGTCGCCATCAGACTTGCTTGAATGGAGAGATCCACTACTACATAAAGGATTCCTAGGGATGGTAGAAATGTCATTTCTAGAGGTGGACTGGCGGCCCGTTGCTGCTTTTCGTAGCTAAAAATGGTGTTTGTTGGAGATGGGTAATGTAACCGCCCCTGAAAATTTATTTCCAGAGACATCACCCCTCATCCGCTTCTAGAATATATTTGTAGGGAGGGATCATTCCTCATCTGCCTCTAAAATCGATTTGTAGGAGCGGACGAGGAAGTCACCGCTCTTAGAAAACCTATTTTAAAAATAAAACAAAAGAACCACGCCGCCGCGAATGGCGCCGGCGCGTGGTGGTTGGCGTGCCTACTGCTCTGGTCGCCGTCCCACACGTCGTGCTCCGCAGTATCCAGGAAGGGCTCGAGCTGAACTAGCTAGCTGGACTCGGGCCTCGGCTAGGGATGGATATCGAGCAAGCTCGGCTCGTTTGAGCTCGGCTAGTTATAGCTCGGCTCGTTATTGAGCTCCTCTCCAAAGGTATGCATGTCAATTTCTACAATAATCTGCAGATGGCAGTCTGATCAGCTCCATTCTTTATTTCACCTTATAATTATTTGGGATATAATCCCTGTGCATCTGCAGGAATGCAACCCTATGTGACCCTTTTCCACTGGGACACACCTCAGGCATTAGAAGATAAATATGAAGGATTTCTTAGCCCCAATATTACGTAAGTGAAAGCTTAAGTTAACCTTGAAAGCAACAAGATTGCCGTACAGTAATAAATATGTTAGAAGACTGCTAACTGCACTGCAGCTGTTTATTTTAACCGGATTTGTTAGTTAGTTGATTCTCGAAATCAGATCATTGGAATTCAAAAAAAAACTGCCGCTTTCAAAATTATTATATAGATATAATTGTACCAAAATCCGTACCATTAACCACAAAAAAAGGTGATGTTAACATCTTCGCATGGTACGACAGCAATTAAAAACTACTAACAAATATGGTGTGTCCTAACAAAGTCAACGCCTTCCTCTCTATCATGAATTGCATTTGAAAGCAACAAAACTAGAACATCAGCATAAGAAAAAAAATTAATTTCCTCTAGGTTCAGTAGTGTCACCACTGCAATTTGTTATTGTTTCGCTTACGAATATCTCGATGCATACTGAAAATTACTGAGTCCCTGTACGTTAAAAATGACTGTAAATGAATGTCTCAGAAACGACTACAAGGACTATGCTGAAGTCTGCTTCAAGGAGTTTGGTGATCGAGTGAAGCGCTGGATCACCTTCAACGAGCCCTGGACCTTCAGCTCATCGGGCTACGCAGTCGGCTTTGCTGCCCCAGGTCGGTGCTCGCCATGGGACTTTGGCAGATGCAGTGCTGGGGATTCAGGAAGGGAGCCTTACATCGTGGCCCATCACCAGCTTCTTGCACATGCAGAAACAGTTCGGTTGTACAGAGAGAAATACCAGGTGATGATCATGCACCCATCACGTTCTATTTACGCAGAAAATTTGGGTTGGGAGCCCCATATTTGTCACTTCTTGGCGCTTGGGAGCCCCAGGTGATGATGCACTTTACAAATAAAGTGAAAATTTTGATCAACTGATGAACTAAAAAATCCTAGAGTTAGTCATTTAGCCCTAAATGGCCGGACAGCATAACCTTAATTAGAAATGCTTCTCGAATTCATGCAGCGCGTGCAAGGGGGAACGATTGGCATAACTCAAATCTCGCACTGGTTTCTTCCCTACAACCGCTCCATAACGAATGATGCTGCAGCGAGACGCGCCATAGACTTCATGTTTGGATGGTAGGTTCGTCTGTGGCTCATGCAATCTCATAGTCAAAGTTCAGAAGATATATATACCTAGCTAGTGTCAATAATCTTACTAATGTTCATCCAGGTTTATGGACCCTCTTATCAAAGGTAACTACCCAGCAAGCATGAGAGGATTGGTCGGAAATCGCCTGCCGAAGATTACCGAAGAGCAATCCAAGTTGATCAAGGGTTCGTTCGATTTCATTGGACTCAACTACTACACTACAAACTATGCTTCCCCGCTCCCTCCATCAAATGGTCTTAACAAGACCTACAGCACTGATTCTCATGCGAACCTTACCGGTGAGTCCGGGTCTCTAGCTACTATGTTCAATCTCCTATTCTTCACTTACCATGTTAACACCCTCTAATTAATTATAAATAGGTGTACGGAACGGCGTCCCTATAGGCCCTCAGGTAACTCCAGATTATTCTGAGAAAATACTAGTGGTAGTTTTATTCGCCTCACCACTTTATGCGCGACGATTCATTTCCGTGAATATATAACATGCAGGGCGGTTCATCTTGGCTCTACATCTACCCTCAAGGGTTCCGTGATCTGCTGCTGTATATCAAAAAGTACTACGGCAATCCGCCCATCTACATCACTGAAAATGGTACAGATCTCGACACCATCGATCCTATATATTCCTTGCTAATACGGTTTAAAGATCTTGCAACCAAGTCAGAATTACAGTAAAACTTTGAATAAGTTTTTCTCCCATGTCTACTTGAGAAAAGTAACACTCGATCTACTCCTATATATTAACTTAAAGAACAGGACTGAAACTACCTGAACATATACGTACGTTTCCATTTTCTGCACTCTAGGCGTTGATGAAAAAAACAATAAGAGCCTGCCACTGAAGGAGGCTCTCAAGGATGACACTAGGATATATTACTATCGCACGCACCTCCTCTCCATGCTAAGTGCTATAAAGGAGGGGGCAAACGTGAAAGGGTACTTCGCGTGGTCGCTGCTGGACAACTTCGAGTGGGCGAACGGCTATAAATATTCAACCGTATATCCAAATTAAATTTGTATTGCATCATTATCTTTTTTATGATAACATCTTCAAAACAAGCTTGTCTATATTTGCATGATTTTTTTTTAAATGTTTTGTTTAATACTTAATAATTAATTTCGGCTACTGGGAATAAATATTTTAGCAACATGAATAAATGAATATTTCTAAGAATAAAAAGTTAAACATAACAAACAAATAATATTATACAACAAATAAAATATTACACATCGTGAATATTTGACCGTGTAGAATAAATATATAATAAAAAACAAATATCACGAACAAATGAGTCATCATCACAGAACAAATTTAAGCTACAAAGCAAACAAATAATTTGAGTGGGCGAACGGCTACACGGTCCGGTTCGGGATCTACTTCGTCGACTATAACGATGGGTACAAGCGGTACCCCAAGAAATCTGCTTACTGGTTCAAGAAGTTCCTCGAGAAATGAACATGAGCGAGATGTGCTGGGACAAATAAATGGACCGTGCGGTTGATTTATGTTTACCCTGAGAGAGTGTGCTGCAATAAAAGGGTCCACATTTTGTTGCAATTGTATGTGTATTGATGTGTGTAGATGGAGATGAGCGCTCATATGCTTTCTTTCAGAGAAAACGTGCAACTTTCGGCTGAAATAAATTGGGAATTTGGCGATCTTGTCTCTGCTTGATCTTAAATGGTGATTTTACTCTTATTTTTTTATAGGATTTTACTCCCCTTTTTTTTAAATGAAAAGCTTTGTTTACCTCTACTTTTAACACTGTTAGTTGGATGCCCACTAAAACAATAAAAATAAAATGGAACAAAACTCATAGCAATGGGAAAAGACTGTGGTACCCTTAACCCTATCCAAATGCTCCATACTTTCTTATCCCCAAAGTCACGTTCAGATCTCCCTCTCTTGGCTCTGTTTGGTTCCTTCTACGCTATTCTCTGCTAGAAAAGAATCTTCTATGCATGGGCTACTAAATAAAGTCTACTTGCAAAACCTCTTTAGGGATGAGTGCCACTTTTTGCGACAAATTTAACGACGGTAATTAATCGATGACTGGCTACAGTGATGCTACAGTAACCATTCTCAAATCACGCGGTCAGAGGTCTCATTAGATTCTTCAGAATTCTTAGCGCAGGGGTTCTGGAGTTGGTTTTGTAAATTGGATTTGTTTATCACCATAATTAATGGTCAAAGTGTTACTATTCCCTAGCATAGCACCAACTAAACAGAGCTAAGGGAGGGGGCAGCTGCAGCACGCGGGGGCGGGAGAGCGCAGGAGCCCGGCGCCACCTGGGTGAGCACCTGCTCGGCGCGGACGGCTCAACAACAGCACCCGCAAGATAAACCTAAGAAGGGACGCGAGAGACGCAGAGGGGGGCACCTCGCACCGCTAGTTCCACCAACCTTCCTGATTTTGCCCGCACGGCCGCACCAATGATTTCAGGCCGTAGAGGGGGGGGGGGGGGGGGGTGCGCTGCTGCCTTGCTTCGTTCACCCCTTTTTGTGCAGGCAGTCCTCGACGTCGTGAGCGGTTATGCATCACTTCACCTGATGTTCCACCAACCATTACATGAAGAAATATTTACCGCGTGTGGTTAATGGGCTGCCAACTCAATATTCTGAATGCACAATTTATTTAATTCATCTATTGTACGCTTAGTCTGGTGCACTGATCCGAGATAGAGAACAGCAGTGCATGCATGCATGCAAAAAAAAACTAGTGATATCATCCCACAAGCAAGAAAGTTTAGAACATAAAAATATAAATATTCAATCGTGTATCCAAATTAAATTTGCATTGCACCATTATCTTTTTTATGATAACATCTTCAAAACATGACCATACTTGTCTATATTTGCATGATTTTTTTTTAAAATATTTTGTTTAATACTTAATAATTAATTTCAGCTACTGGCAGTAAATATTTTAGCAACACGAATAAATGAATATTTTCTAAGAATAAAAAGTTAAACATAACAAATAAATAATACTATACAACAAATAAATATTACACATCGTGAATATTTGATCGTGTAGAATAAATATACAATGAAAAACAAATATCACGATCAAATGGGTCATCATCACAGAACAATTTAAGCTACAAAGCGAACAAATAATTTGGTGTTGAGAACAAATTAGTTACACGTAAATAAATAATTTTATATAGAAAGAATAAATTATTAAATAACTCTACATGACACGTACACAACTTACATAAATCTATACATGATTAACAAGTTCGTTAATAAAATATAAAAGAAAAAGTAAAAAAGGAGGGAAAGAAACTGAAACTTAGTATCACGAAAAGGAAGTGAAAACGAGAATAAAGAAAAAAAGTAAAAATTATTACGGAAGGATTCCGTGGTAGTCTCTGACTCCCTCCAACTCAATCAATATCAAGAACATGTCGTTAGCATGGGGTTTGGTTAGGCTTGGTGCCTCATCATATTTTGGATCACGAATGAATGAATCTACATATGAAAAGAAATATACTAAATCTTGTAGTGATTAAATATATAATTCACAATAAAGTGGTATAAAATAAAAGAGTTTATAAAATTAAAATCAGTCATATGAACTCACGTAACAAATTTGGATGCAAAGTAACCTAACCTACAAAGAAAAAGAAATAGAAAAGGTCGTAAAAAAGTCATGTAAAATACAAAGAAGGAAAATAATAAAAGGGAAAAAATAAATAGAAGAAAACATGTTAAAATTGAGAAGAGAAAATACTGAAAGAAATTTTTTTGGTAAAAATAAAAAATAAGGAAAAGAAATTAATATATACAAAAGAGGAAATATGAATTAAACCAGAAAAGAAGAGAAATTAAACGAATGATGATATGTATTGTGAAATGATTGATTTAAAAAGGAAACATAAAGAAATGTATTGTTAAAATCTTTGTGTTGCTTGCACCTTCATGTCCTAATCTCGGTGAATCTCTACCTAAACCCTATCACCTTAGGTATTCCTAAGGGGATTTACTGGTAAAATACCAACAGCTGGCGCGTAGGTAGGGCGCTCACCGACGATCCCTTGTGAACTCGATGCTTATCATCATCAAATTTAATTATTCGGCATAATCATATTGGATCTGTGCTGACCAATTGAGGGTAGAAGCGGATCGATCCACTACAATCACGGCTACCACCAGATGGCGACGTGGGCATATTATATTAATTGGTAAAGATCAGCGCGCCTGATTAATTAATCTGTGTGGAGGGCCGCCTTTTGCTTCAACTTGCAGCCACCGTCAAGCGTGATTTCTACCGTCAAGCGCATAGGGATGGCGGAGCAAGAGCCTCGGTTCCAGCGAGCGCTGCACCAGACTGCCCGTGGCCGTGCCAGGCTCACGCGAGCCGGTGCGGCCCGTTGCGAGCAAGGGGCACGTGCGCCCGCAAGACGAGAGGCAGGCAACTCCGA
This sequence comes from Panicum virgatum, assembly GCF_016808335.1. Lineage (NCBI taxonomy): Eukaryota > Viridiplantae > Streptophyta > Magnoliopsida > Poales > Poaceae > Panicum > Panicum virgatum. The sequence continues at coordinate 30,898,081 of NC_053151.1, read as the reverse complement.
CGTGTAGTTCTGGCATGGAGGTTCCACGTGCTCCACGAGTTTCAAGAGTTTCAAGGTGGGGAACAGGGAAAATCAGCGTCAACCTTCCTGCTGATTTGCAGCGGCAAAACATATATTTGGAAGCAAATCACTACTGGTACACCAAGGAAGCTACCAGCAAGGATCAATCTACAGCTTCTTTAACTTCACGGAGGCACTCAACGATCCGTCGATGACTAACTCGACTACTCAGCACGGCTCCTGCTCGCACCACCGACACACCAACACGCCGGTGATACTTCAACTACTAATTGACTCGACTACTCAGCACGGCTCCTGCTCGCACCACCGATACACCAACATGCCGGTGATACTTCAACTACTCATCTTGGCTAGTTTAAACTAGAAACTAGTTGAGCACGGGTCTCATCATCGTCAACTAGTCGGAATCGACTCCGACTAGTCGGACTCCATCAACAACCGTCACGGTTTCATCGTCAAATTGTCCATGAATAAAGCTAAATGACTTATACGTTTTCTTGACTTATTTTTCACGAAACCGATTACTTTGTGCATAACCCGCACCCTCGCCGATTATTTTTGCACGCCGTGCTTTCTTTTTGTCGCATGACGACTACCTTTTTCTACATATCGTCTCATCTATTTTTTGTCACTAATTCAGTCAGGTACATTTCCTGCCCTGATTCGTAAAGCCTCGAGTTCTCGGTTTTGACCTAAGTGATTCATGCAAGCATGAGCATCTACATCTGGACCAAGTCACTAAACGTAAGGGGTGGGCTCGGGGGGTTTATATGGCTTAGAACAAGAGCTTTGTGTCGCCAATTTAATTTGGTATCTTCGTTTCTATTGCTGAATAAATTTCACTATCTTCGTTCTTTCATCAGCTACTGCCGATCATGTCGTGCATGCCCCCGACTGCTTAGTTGGTCTATCAGTCGGGCTGCCCCATTTACTAGCTGCGCTCCGCGCGCAATCTGTTTTTCATCATGACACAGTGTAAAGATATCTGGAAGAGTCGTGTCGACTCTGATTTCATAGTCCTTGCCCGACCCTGCATCTCTCTAGTAATTCCTGAGTTAACCCGTGTGGCTCAAGCTCTAATCATGAAACCTCAACTCTTGCGCTGCGCGTACATGTAAGCCTTCCGAGCAATGTAGCCTATGGTAAGCCGTCCTCTCTGTGAGCAGTAGTAAGAAAGATTAGGTGATAGCGAGTCAAGGCTAAGGTTGCATGCGCATACTACTCGGTGTCTTGCTAGACGAAAGGGGGGATTCACACACATCTTTCATACAACCATAAACTTCAAGAGTTGTTCATTACGAGTAAAACTCGATATCTTCGTATTATTCTACATAATGTATGCATTGTCTTTTTTTTAGATTGAGCTCCAGTTCTCTCGGTACATCTACGATGGCTTTGCAAGCTCCCAAGCTTGGGGGCTGGCATGGCACCGCCAACAACTCTGCGTGCCCTTGGTGGCTCGTCTAGCTCCCTGGCTCGGGGCTGGGTGCAACAGAGCACTCGCCAGGCCTTTTGTGCCTCATCTAGCTCCCAAGCTTGGGGGATGGACGCGACTTCGGTGGCTCGTCTGGTTTCCATTCTCGGGGTTGGGTGCCGGAAACAACTAGATGTATCTGCATTGATCTATTTAGGCCCATGTCGAGCGTGAGGAGATTTTTGGGAAGATTGTGTGATTTAGCCATTTTTGTCGGGGATTTTATTTATTGCGAGAAAAGGGGCTTTTCGAATTTCTAGCCAAATCACATCATAAAAACAAACTCACATTGCTCTGAGTTTGCCACAACGTTTGGGATCCTTTGTTCCCCCAAATCTGGAAGTTTGGACTCAAGACTCGAGGGCTACTGGGTATGTGTCATCTGCGATTTGCTTTTCAAATTTATGGAGTGCGATTGTTCATCACACCCCATGTATGATGTATATGATGATTATTTCTAATGGGCTTCCTCGAGCAAGAGCACCACACAGCCTAAGTGCAGTTCAGGAAGTACTCAGAAGGTGAGTTCGAGGCAAAGTACAGGGAACTTGAAGATGAGTTCAAAAGTACTTCAAGACCTGCAACTACACGGCTACAAAGAGCTCGGAGGCTTGTATGACCAGGGGCCATGCGATTCCTCGCTTGGCATGGATCTATACGAGATATGGGATGAGGCATATCCCATACCCATAGGTTATGTAATGTCCTCTGATAGATCTAGAACTAGTCAGTATAGAAGGAAACTACTCGAGTAGCACTCAAGAAAGACTCCTAGGCTTGTATCGTTCTAGGATTTCATGTAACCTTATCCCCTAGGTTATAAGAGCGAACAGGGACCCCTCCAATGCATATACAACCCTCAGTCAATACAAACCACCAAATAGGATGCAGGGTATTACACATCTCGCTGCCCGAATCTATCTAAACCTTTGTGTTGCTTGCACTATCATGTTCCTTATCTCGGCGACTCTCTACCTAAACCCTAGCACCATATGTAATTGTTGATGCAAAAATCCGTAGATGGGATCTCTCCAGTCCATGTACGCTAGGGCCCGAGAGATTTTCTTCACTCAGAAGTACCAAACCCAGATGGGCACACTTGTGGTGTGCGCTGACGTTGTCAGACCCGGGGCAGCGGGACTGCTCATAGGAATAGAATGTTCTAGAGTAAGGGATAGCGCATGGATGTACCTTACCTCTTTTGCAACTACCCGAATAGGCGTATAACTAGCTGCAGTACAAGGAAACTACCCGACCATGTTGTAGTAGGACTCAACTGTATTGGGCTAGGATTTTCCATGTAACTCTGTCCCCCCGAATATATAAGGGCGGGTAGGGACCACCTCGAAACACATCAACACCTAAGGCAAAACAAGCAACCACACAGGACGTAGGGTATTATGCACCTCGCGGTCCGAACTTGTCTAAATCCTTGTGTTCCTTGCACCATCGAGTTTTAGAGCTAGTCGATCCCTACCTACAATCCTACTGCTAAGGGTATCCCTGAGCAGGCTTGACGGTAAACACCGGCAGCTGGCGCGCCAGGTAGGGGATTCGGCGAGTTCATTGGCGAATTCGATGGCCACCTTCGCTTTCAGCCACCTTGGCGATTCCTCAAGGCGCCACCTTTGTTTTCGGCTCGTGGGTCTGCATTGCCAATGGTTCAGGCGATTTTGACAGTCACCTAGCCAATCCCATCGAGCCGGAGGTGATCTTGTCGGAAAGTTGCATCACCATTCCCGATCTCACCAAAAAGATCGAGCTAAAACTCGACGACAAATTGAGTTCCAATCGGACTCAGATTGATTTCTGCCCAAGTCCTACTCGGGTTGAGACTCTTCTCACCCGACCCATCTTTGGGTTGAGTAATGCATCATCTGCTTACCAGCGGATGATCAAATCCATCTACTCTTCGAACGAAGCTAGCTTGGATTAAACTACATACGCCGAGAGCTTTTCCGCCACTGCTAGCCGGGAGGCATCCGTTTTCGATCTATATTCAGACTCAAATGAGTCATCCCATATCAATCCGGATCCCATCATCGATGCACTGGCAAATTCCAACTTAAATCCTGCAATGATTACTCATTTGCAGAACTACTTGACAGTCTTCGAGATGTCGCCAGCATCGACGATCTTCCGTTTCAACATGGTACTCCCCTTACACCCATATGGGAAACTGGATCCGAGGGAACTGAACTAGCCGATTATGGATCGGACCAAGAGAGCTATACCCTAGAGTGTTAGGTGTCCATCATCAATCGGCAAGATGCGGGCGCTCCCAGTCAGCATGATCCTAATGAAACCCCAGATCTGATTTTGGAGGATGATTTGACTATAAACGCACCACAAGATGAGGTTGAAGCTACTCGAACAGCTCGCAGAGCAAGGAATCAACACAGGAAAGAGCGCAGGGCTCGAGCTGCAGAGCGCGCTCGCATTGACCCTCGTAATCTCAACCGGGAATTCGACAACGTAGCAGATCCAATCTTCAACACCCCCATCGTAGTAGTGGCAGAACCACCATGCGCCTCATGCAGCTGCCTCAAAATCTAGAGAAAGATCGCACAATACAACTCACTCGCCACGCTGTCGAACAACTCGAGCGACAAAATCCTTTTGTCCTCACTCCATGGCACCCGATCCAGGGCTACTGCTTCAGTAGCACCACAAGCAAGCCGCACGCTGGGAGGCCATCACCGTCAACAACAACAACAAAACCGAAGAAACCAAGAGGAGTAAGAAGTCGCTAGCAGCCAACGTCCTAGGGGTGGACAACCCGTAGCAAACCATGTTCCAAGGCTTCAACAGAACCGCAACAACAACCGCGACAACAACCATGAAGAAGTAGTCGAGTCCAGGATGGATGCACGGCTGATCATCAATGCAAGACGCCAAGTGTATCTTGTAGACAAGTCCGACCGGTTTCCAGCCCTTAGCAACGTCTTCGACAACGTAGAGTACCCGAAGTATTTCAAACCCACCAACATCTAGAAGTATGATGGTAAGCAAGACCCTGCTCAATGGTTACGTTTATACTCGACCGCTATCAATGTTGCAGGAGGAGACACCTATACCAAGGTCCTCTACTTCCGGATGGCCCTGGAGACTGCGCCTCTCACCTTGCTGGAGAGCCTGAAGCACGAGTCCATACACTTGTGGGAGGATCTCAAGAAGGCCTTCATCGACAACTTCCAGGGATCTCTACTCCGAGTAGCTACTCGACATGCTCTTGCAATGTGCAAGCAAGAGCCAGGCGAAGCCATCAGGTCCTACATCAAGCGCTTCTTCGACACAAGGGCGACCATCGCTAACGTCTCCGACGAAGATGTCATCCACTACTTCCACGACGGCATCACCACCCAATCACTTTTGCCGTGACTTTGGGCGTAACTGTCCCAAGACGGTGGTGGAACTACGCAACATGATGCAACATTGGGCAGACGAAGAGGAACAAGAACGCAGCCACTTCTCGCGTCGCAACCAAGACAACAACGAGAAGCGCAATAATGATCGTGGAGGCACCAGCAACCAGCGGGATCCTGTGCACAAGCGCAAGCCAGATGATATTGTCGGCACTATGGATCGCACCCCGTGTGGTAAGAAAACAGAAAAACCTCAGGATCAGTTTGATAAGATCCTACACAACAAGAGGTGCCCAATCCACGCCAAGAGTAATCACTAGATGTTCGAGTGCACAATTATTCGCAAGTCCTTTCAGTCCCCGCTGCCAGATGCACCCAAGAAGAAGCCCAATAAGGAGGATGAAGATGATGTCGAGAAAGATCTTGACGGGTTCTAGAAACCTGAAAATGTGGTCAACGTCATATTTGGAGGAGATCCAAGCTTCTCTAAATGTGCCCAAAAGCTGCTACTACGGGAAATCCTTTCAGTCGAGCCTACAATTCAGAGACCCTTAAAATACAGCAAGGTCCCCTTCACATTCTCGAGGGAGGATCAATGGACGAGCTTCTCTGAACTAGGAAAGTTTCCACTAGTACTCGATCCAGTCATCCAAGGATCCAAGCTTACTCGAGTACTCATCGACGGTGGAAGTGGGCTCAAACTGATCTTTGCAAGCACTCTAATGAAGATGGGCCTCAATTACATGAGCTTTCTCATGCCGAGTAAAGCTCCCTTCTACGACATCGTTCCAGGAAACTCCTCTACACCAATTGGCTCGATTATCCTCCTAGTCACATTTGGTACAGAGCAAAACTTCCGGACAGAGTATATCAAGTTCAAAGTAGCCGACTTCGAATCTTCTTACCATGCCATCTTGGGAAGACCCGCACTGCCCAATCCCCGAGTCACTTGTTCCAATAGGCCACTACGAGGCTGGGAACCGTCGTCTTGAAGGCGAATGTATAGCACCCATATTGGGGCTCGGCCTCAGCGCACCCCCCTTCGGGCGAGTGTACCATAATGCTCTTTGGCTGATAATGGCAGCTGAAGGCCCACACAAATCCTTTGGCGCTTGGTGGGACCTTGCCCGTCTTCGCCAACCACATGTACAGGTTTAAGCGAACAAATGAAGTAGGGGTCATTTGTGGAGGTATACCTTGAACAGACCAAAGATATCCACCACCACGGGGTCCAAGGGAAAATGAAGACCCGCGGTGAAGAAATCCTGGAAAACCACCACTTCGTCGGCTTTTGGGTGCGCCATGGGTTGGTCTGCAGGCAGAGCCCGCGTGAGACCACGAGAGACGATGCCGCACGAGGCCATGTTTTCCAGTAGGGCGGGGGTCATGCTGCTTGGACCCAAGGATCGGGTCAGAGTGTTCTTCGTGCGAACTCGGGGCGCCATTTCGCCGGTGGAAGCCGTTGTAGCAGGCCAGCGAAGATCGGACAAGAGCGAAGGAAATGAGCGAAGGCAGGGAGCATAGTGTGGGGGGCGAGGGCGCAGAGGCAAGTGGACGACAGCGCCCCGGCCCCTCCTCCTATATATAGCCGGGGTCGCGCACCGAACCGCGCACCCCGCAATGTACAATGCCATTTTTGCCCTCGCTTTCAGCGGGAGTTGGCAAGGGAATCGGCGTCCTTTCCTTTGCCACCCCACAATCGCTGTGACTCCTCCACTTCATAAAATAGCATTTATGATAATTTATATCACTCCTTATTAACAATACCCTTCAAGCGCAGGTTCCCATGCAGGAAATGCGGACGGTCACGAGCGACGGTCCCAGCGGCGGTGGTTCGGGCAGTGCTACGTGCGCAAAAAGTCAAGACCGCGATCGTTCCGAGGAACGGCCGTGGCCCCGAGGGGCTACTGTTCGAGACTCGTTTTTGCTACACCAACTACAAAATGTCCCCTTTTTCCTTAGATAATGATCTCATCTCTAATCCTATGGCAAAGATGCAATAATTAATCATGCAACTAGTGGCGTGCACAACTTGGTTGTCCGACGGACTCAATTGATTTTTCAATAATATTGTTGTAAGGATCACCGGGGTGTCCGACCCTAGAGGGGGAGGGGGTGAATAGGGTCGCTAATCGCTTTTTAACCTAGGGATCAAACTACTTGCATAAGATAAACCTAACACGTCCTATACATGCTAGTTATGACTAAGGTTTATCTATGCTACTCTCTACTTACCCCTAAAAACTTGCAACCTATAGCCAATCCTAATCAAACTAACTAGGAAAGTAAAGGCAAACAAGATAGTGTAAATGCGGAAACGTAATACGGTAAGTAAAGAGGTAAGTGCAAGAGGGATGCAAACTCCCGAGTAGACACGGTCATGTAACGTGGTTCGGCACAAACGCCTACGTCCACAGGACACCGAGGCTCTTCCGATCACCGTCTTGCACTACGCCACCAAGGCGATGCCGGCAAGCAAAGGCAAGTGCCCACAAGACACCGAGTCTCGTGCACCGCCACCATCTCTCTCGGTCACCCGGCCGAAATCCACTACGGAGCTTCTCCACCAAGGAGGGGGCCTCCTCTTCCCCCGCACAAAGTGTCGTTGCCACTCCACACCAAGTCGGAGGGTCACACGACGGATCACAAGGATTGCTTGCCACAGCAAGACTTCTCTCAAGGGAGCTCTCGCAAGAACTAATTCCAAGGCTTCAACAGAACCGCAACAACAACCGCGACAACAACCATGAAGAAGTAGTCGAGTCCAGGATGGATGCACGGCTGATCATCAATGCAAGACGCCAAGTGTATCTTGTAGACAAGTCCGACCGGTTTCCAGCCCTTAGCAACGTCTTCGACAACGTAGAGTACCCGAAGTATTTCAAACCCACCAACATCTAGAAGTATGATGGTAAGCAAGACCCTGCTCAATGGTTACGTTTATACTCGACCGCTATCAATGTTGCAGGAGGAGACACCTATACCAAGGTCCTCTACTTCCGGATGGCCCTGGAGACTGCGCCTCTCACCTTGCTGGAGAGCCTGAAGCACGAGTCCATACACTCGTGGGAGGATCTCAAGAAGGCCTTCATCGACAACTTCCAGGGATCTCTACTCCGAGTAGCTACTCGACATGCTCTTGCAATGTGCAAGCAAGAGCCAGGCGAAGCCATCAGGTCCTACATCAAGCGCTTCTTCGACACAAGGGCGACCATCGCTAACGTCTCCGACGAAGATGTCATCCACTACTTCCACGACGGCATCACCACCCAATCACTTTTGCCGTGACTTTGGGCGTAACTGTCCCAAGACGGTGGTGGAACTACGCAACATGATGCAACATTGGGCAGACGAAGAGGAACAAGAACGCAGCCGCTTCTCGCGTCGCAACCAAGACAACAACGAGAAGCGCAATAATGATCGTGGAGGCACCAGCAACCAGCGGGATCCTGTGCACAAGCGCAAGCCAGATGATATTGTCGGCACTATGGATCGCACCCCGTGTGGTAAGAAAACAGAAAAACCTCAGGATCAGTTTGATAAGATCCTACACAACAAGAGGTGCCCAATCCACGCCAAGAGTAATCACTCGATGTTCGAGTGCACAATTATTCGCAAGTCCTTTCAGTCCCCGCTGCCAGATGCACCCAAGAAGAAGCCCAATAAGGAGGATGAAGATGATGTCGAGAAAGATCTTGACGGGTTCCAGAAACCTGAAAATGTGGTCAACGTCATATTTGGAGGAGATCCAAGCTTCTCTAAATGTGCCCAAAAGCTGCTACTACGGGAAATCCTTTCAGTCGAGCCTACAATTCAGAGACCCTTAAAATACAGCAAGGTCCCCTTCACATTCTCGAGGGAGGATCAATGGACGAGCTTCTCTGAACTAGGAAAGTTTCCACTAGTACTCGATCCAGTCATCCAAGGATCCAAGCTTACTCGAGTACTCATCGACGGTGGAAGTGGGCTCAAACTGATCTTTGCAAGCACTCTAATGAAGATGGGCCTCAATTACATGAGCTTTCTCATGCCGAGTAAAGCTCCCTTCTACGACATCGTTCCAGGAAACTCCTCTACACCAATTGGCTCGATTATCCTCCTAGTCACATTTGGTACAGAGCAAAACTTCCGGACAGAGTATATCAAGTTCAAAGTAGCCGACTTCGAATCTTCTTACCATGCCATCTTGGGAAGACCCGCACTGCCCAATCCCCGAGTCACTTGTTCCAATAGGCCACTACGAGGCTGGGAACTGTCGTCTTGAAGGCGAAGGTATAGCACCCATATTGGGGCTCGGCCTCAGCGCACCCCCCTTCGGGCGAGAGTACCATAATGCTCTTTGGCTGATAATGGCAGCTGAAGGCCCACACAAATCCTTTGGCGCTTGGTGGGACCTTGCCCGTCTTCGCCAACCACATGTACAGGTTTAAGCGAACAAATGAAGTAGGGGTCATTTGTGGAGGTACACCTTGAACAGACCAAAGATATCCACCACCACGGGGTCCAAGGGAAAATGAAGACCCGCGGTGAAGAAATCCTGGAAAACCACCACTTCGTCGGCTTCTGGGTGCGCCATGGTTTGGTCTGCCGGCAGAGCCCGCGTGAGACCACGAGAGACGATGCCGCACGAGGCCATGTTTTCCAGTAGGGCGGGGGTCATGCTGCTTGGACCCAAGGATCGGGTCAGAGTGTTCTTCGTGCGAACTCGGGGCGCCATTTCGCCGGTGGAAGCCGCTGTAGCAGGCCAGCGAAGATCGGACAAGAGCGAAGGAAATGAGCGAAGGCAGGGAGCATAGTGTGGGGGGCGAGGGCGCAGAGGCAAGTGGACGACAGCGCCCCGGCCCCTCCTCCTATATATAGCCGGGGTCGCGCACCGAACCGCGCACCCCGCAATGTACAATGCCATTTTTGCCCTCGCTTTCAGCGGGAGTTGGCAAGGGAATCGGCGTCCTTTCCTTTGCCACCCCACAATCGCTGTGACTCCTCCACTTCATAAAATAGCATTTATGATAATTTATATCACTCCTTATTAACAATACCCTTCAAGCGCAGGTTCCCATGCAGGAAATGCGGACGGTCACGAGCGACGGTCCCAGTGGCGGTGGTTCGGGCAGTGCTACGTGCGCAAAAAGTCAAGACCGCGATCGTTCCGAGGAACGGCCGTGGCCCCGAGGGGCTACTGTTCGAGACTCGTTTTTGCTACACCAACTACAAAATGTCCCCTTTTTCCTTAGATAATGATCTCAGCTCTAATCCTATGGCAAAGATGCAATAATTAATCATGCAACTAGTGGCGTGCACAACTTGGTTGTCCGACGGACTCAATTGATTTTTCAATAATATTGTTGTAAGGATCACCGGGGTGTCCGACCCTAGAGGCTGAGGGGGTGAATAGGGTCGCTAATCGCTTTTTAACCTAGGGATCAAACTACTTGCATAAGATAAACCTAACACGTCCTATACATGCTAGTTATGACTAAGGTTTATCTATGCTACTCTCTACTTACCCCTAAAAACTTGCAACCTATAGCCAATCCTAATCAAACTAACTAGGAAAGTAAAGGCAAACAAGATAGAGTAAATGCGGAAACGTAATACGGTAAGTAAAGAGGTAAGTGCAAGAGGGATGCAAACTCCCGAGTAGACACGGTCATGTAACGTGGTTCGGCACAAACGCCTACGTCCACGGGACACCGAGGCTCTTCCGATCACCGTCTTGCACTACGCCACCAAGGCGATGCCGGCAAGCAAAGGCAAGTGCCCACAAGACACCGAGTCTCGTGCACCGCCACCATCTCTCTCGGTCACCCGGCCGAAATCCACTACGGAGCTTCTCCACCAAGGAGGGGGCCTCCTCTTCCCCCGCACAAAGTGTCATTGCCACTCCACACCAAGTCGGAGGGTCACACGACGGATCACAAGGATTGCTTGCCACAGCAAGACTTCTCTCAAGGGAGCTCTCGCAAGAACTAATTCCAAGGCTTCAACAGAACCGCAACAACAACCGCGACAACAACCATGAAGAAGTAGTCGAGTCCAGGATGGATGCACGGCTGATCATCAATGCAAGACGCAAAGTGTATCTTGTAGACAAGTCCGACCGGTTTCCAGCCCTTAGCAACGTCTTCGACAACATAGAGTACCCGAAGTATTTCAAACCCACCAACATCTAGAAGTATGATGGTAAGCAAGACCCTGCTCAATGGTTACGTTTATACTCGACCGCTATCAATGTTGCAGGAGGAGACACCTATACCAAGGTCCTCTACTTCCGGATGGCCCTGGAGACTGCGCCTCTCACCTTGCTGGAGAGCCTGAAGCACGAGTCCATACACTCGTGGGAGGATCTCAAGAAGGCCTTCATCGACAACTTCCAGGGATCTCTACTCCGAGTAGCTACTCGACATGCTCTTGCAATGTGCAAGCAAGAGCCAGGCGAAGCCATCAGGTCCTACATCAAGCGCTTCTTCGACACAAGGGCGACCATCGCTAACGTCTCCGACGAAGATGTCATCCACTACTTCCACGACGGCATCACCACCCAATCACTTTTGCCGTGACTTTGGGCGTAACTGTCGCAAGACGGCGGTGGAACTACGCAACATGATGCAACATTGGGCAGACGAAGAGGAACAAGAACGCAGCCGCTTCTCGCGTCGCAACCAAGACAACAACGAGAAGCGCAATAATGATCGTGGAGGCACCAGCAACCAGCGGGATCCTGTGCACAAGCGCAAGCCAGATGATATTGTCGGCACTATGGATCGCACCCCATGTGGTAAGAAAACAGAAAAACCTCAGGATCAGTTTGATAAGATCCTACACAACAAGAGGTGCCCAATCCACCCCAAGAGTAATCACTCGATGTTCGAGTGCACAATTATTCGCAAGTCCTTTTAGTCCCCGCTGCCAGATGCACCCAAGAAGAAGCCCAATAAGGAGGATGAAGATGATGTCGAGAAAGATCTTGACGGGTTCCAGAAACCTGAAAATGTGGTCAACATCATATTTGGAGGAGATCCAAGCTTCTCCAAATGTGCCCAAAAGCTGCTACTACGGGAAATCCTTTCAGTCGAGCCTACAATTCAGAGACCCTTAAAATACAGCAAGGTCCCCTTCACATTTTCGAGGGAGGATCAATGGACGAGCTTCTCTGAACCAGGAAAGTTTCCACTAGTACTCGATCCAGTCATCCAAGGATCCAAGCTTACTCGAGTACTCATCGACGGTGGAAGTGGGCTCAAACTGATCTTTGCAAGCACTCTATTGAAGATGGGCCTCAATTACATGAGCTTTCTCATGCCGAGTAAAGCTCCCTTCTACGATATCGTTCCAGGAAACTCCTCTACACCAATTGGCTCGATTATCCTCCTAGTCACATTTGGTACAGAGCAAAACTTCTGGACAGAGTATATCAAGTTCAAAGTAGCCGACTTCGAATCTTCTTACCATGCCATCTTGGGAAGACCCGCACTGCCCAATCCCCAAGTCACTTGGTCGAATAGGCCACTACGAGGCTGGGAACCGTCGTCTTGAGTGCAATTTCCAACAAGCCAACGGCTACTTCAATCGACCGACGTAATCGACCGATGCAGCGTCGGTTTAACCGGTGAGTGTAGTTGCTGAAAAACTAACTCTCTGGACAACTGCACCGACGTTCACCAATATCTAGCGTCGGTTTAACCGGTGTATAGAATTTCCTCTGTCTTCATCTGTCAATGCACCGACGTATGCAATTTCTTTAACGTCGGTTCGACCGGTGTAAAACCCTAGCCTGGTGTACTCCAAGTCAATGCACCGACGAGTGTAAAACACCCAACGTCGGTTAATCCGGTGCCAAGTTCATTGCACCGATGAGTGCAATTTGCTCATCATCGTTTTAACCGGTGATAGCAAATTGTCTGCGTCTTGATCTTTTTGACTTGGATTTCTTCACGGTCTCTTCGATTCCTAGGTACGCCTATCTTCTCTTTGTCATCACTTGAACCTAAAAGCTTGAGAAAGGTCATCTTAACAATCACATTAGTCCAAGTGTTGTGTGTGTCATCAATCGCCAAAACATTATATTGAAATATGGCATGAGAGGCCATTTTCACTACAATTGTGTCTATGTCCATGGACGTGTGAATATCATATGCAGGCACGTGTAAACACATGGGCTTTATTGACACCGTTTTTTGACATGTGTCAAGGAAGGTGATTTTGGTGAAGGAAAGGTGGCCGATTCAAAAGAAACCAAAAGATGCACAGAGTTGGGATCGGCCGATGGGAATCCGTCCGATGGACCAGAAAAATATGCTGCGAAGATGCTGATTTGTCCATTCTGGTGCTCGGCTGATAGAGAGTTGCCGATGAAGTCAAGGAAGGAGAAGAGGATCCGGACTCTACGAAAATCTTGATGATTCGGTCGTAATATTTTAGGTAGTTTATCTTTTAGATAGTCTTTTCTTTAGGGTTAAGTAACGTTTGCTGTAATCGGCTAGGACTTGATAGCGCTAGGCTATAAATATGAGTTGTAAGGGACCAGAAAAACTTGATACACATCCAATACAACAAACTTTACAATTTCTTTGCACTTTTTCGGCGACTTCGCCTTTTCTCTTCTTTTTTCGACAAGTTCTTTCGAGTTGATCAAGGACGCCTCATATTCAAGTGACTTGATTTGCTGGTGAGTTTTTGTTTTACCGAGTATATTTGAGCTTTAGCTACCGGGCGCATCGCTGTGCCTTCGTTCAAATCTATTCAAAAGTTATCGAGTTTATCTAGGCTTTGACTTCCGGGCGCATCGCTATCGTCTCGTCTAGATTTATTCACCAATTATCGATATCGGCTAGATTTGTAGGGTTTCCTATGCTTTTTGGCCATTATCACATCTAAAAACATACTAGATCGGCTTTAGGTTTTGGAGTGACACTTTTGTTATCTCAAGAGCCGGTTTAGATCTGTTTTTAGCTTCGCATCATCTAAGTTACACATTCGTAGCTTAGATCTTGCCATACATACGCGATCGGCTGCCCAAAAGGCCGGTTTTGTCGCCTAGTGTATCGGCTGATCCTGCCGATACGCTCGTCCACTACGCGCTCGCATTTAATATCTTTTTGTCATCTATAGTATTGGCAAAGCTTGCCGATGCGCCCACCTGAGAGATATTCAGAATCCCAGCCGATACGCTCTCAAATTTGATTTTGTTTTCTCTCTTGTCAATTACAGGTCAAATTGACTGGCACGCTTGGTTGACTTTTCTGTGACTCAGTGAACACTTGCCCTCGGTTTCTAGTGTGTTGATTTTTGCGTCAACACATCTTTTGGCACGCCCGGTGGGACACGAATGATTCAACATGGTGGAACTCACAGATAAATCTGCAGTTAGTGAAGAAAACTAGATTCCTGTTCCTGAAGACAAGCTCAAGGAAGAACAAAAGAAGGAATTTGATGATCTGGTGGAGAAATTCAAGCGTGAATGCCTCAAGTCGTACAGCATCAATAGATCTGGTGAGGTGATCAAGAAGTTTAATCTTCCATCCTTCCAGCCATTGACAGAGGCTCAACATGAAAGCAAGATGATAGACACAGTTGGCCAAGCTGTGGCACCCAGCCATTGACAGAGGCTCAACATGAAAGCAAGATGATAGACACAGTTGGCCAAGCTGTGGCACAAGCCTTCATTAAGAGTGCAATAGTCATGGGCAACACGATGCACAATGCAGTGGTCAAGATTTTTGCTGAAGGCACATTACCAGGGTGCATGGGTCCTTGCTATATACAACCAGATCAGATGCAATATACACCCTTGGAGGTGTCTATGGCAGCAGCCCTGTCGGCTCAAGATAGTCAGGCAGGAACAAGCAACAATCAAAATCCACCTCAGATGACTACTGCAGCATCGGCGGGTACAGCAGATCCTATCTACTTAACCACGCCGCCGATTACTACAACTGTGCAAGTTGGATCTACGTCTGTATTTCCTAAAAGATGGGATGGTATGCATCCGGATTTCTTTTCTACGCCACCCAAGATGCAGTTTAATGCATCGGCTTCTCAGTCGATAGCCTCTCAGCCTGATCCATCGGCTGTTCAGCCGATGGGTGCACAACAGAATGCATTGGCAACACAGCCGAATGCACAAGGCGCATGGAGTCCACAATAGATGACACAAGCTAATGCATCGGCGCCACCGCCGATGACCCCACAGCAGCGTCTTGCTATTCTGCTCCAACCCCAGTCTCCTTCAGAAGTGTTATTGTCGCAATCTCCACATCAGAAGGGAATCAACTGGGTATTCCACAATCAAGCGACTGGACAGATACGGTGTGTCAATGTGCCGTACATGGATATTACTGGTCAACAATAGGCTAACTCATCAGCTACACAGCCGATGATGACTCAGCAAACACCCAATCAGATAGCTCAGCAAGCCCAACAGATGCAATCGGCTGGACAGCCGATGAACCTTGTAGCTCAGCAACTTGCGATGATGACCAATGCAGCAAACATGGTTTCTCCTCAGCAGATGCCAATAGTAGAGCCACAAGTTGATTGGAGCACAAAGACAGCTGAAGTGATGAGGGAGCAGTTTGGTTTGAGGCCAAAACAACAATCTATTATGTACAAGACTCCCTATCCCTCGGCTTATGATCAGATTTCTCTCCCACACAAGTACAAGATGCCTGACTTCACGAAGTTCTCAGGTCAGGGAGAAGTTTCTACGATGGAACATATTAATAGGTTCCTTCTACAGTTGGGAGAAGAGGGCAACCAGGATGCACTCAGAGTTCGTTTGTTCTCCTTGTCTTTGTCTGGATCGGCCTTTGCTTGGTTCACCACTTGCCAGCAAACTCCATATTATATTGGGCCGATCTAGAAAGACAATTTCATCAGTTCTTCTTCTCTGGGATTACTGAATTAAAGTTGACCGATTTGACTCTCTTGAGACAAAGAAATGATGAATCGGTTGGTGCTTTTATCCAAAGGTTCAGAGATGTCAAGAACCGATGTTACAGTTTGGTTCTGTCCGATCAGCAGTTGGCCGATACAGCATTTAATGGACTCTTGCCACACATTAAAGATAAATATGCATCACAGGAGTTTGAAAGTATTAGCCAGATCGCAAGTTGGATGACAGGAGAGACTCGATCCTACGAGTCCAGAAAGCCTTTTTAGAAAAAGATCAACTATGTGGAATATTCTGCTAATGATGAGTCTGAAGAGGAGCAAGAGACGGTCGCATCGGCTGAGTGGATATAGAACAGTAAAAAGTCGGTGACGTGTCCGTTTGGAAAGAAAGAGCCTGAGCCGTATGGATTCGACATCACCAAAGCCGACAAGATCTTTGACTTATTATTGTCGGAAGATTTGATTAAGTTGAAGCCATATCACAAGATTCCATCGGAGCACGAGCTCAAGAATATAAAGTATTGCAAGTGGCACAACGCCACATCGCATGATACAAATGAGTGCAAGGTCTTCCGACAGCAGATTCAGATGGCTTTCGAACATGGGAGATTGAAATTTGAGGCTCCCAAGAAGATGATGAAGATCGACGGACATTTTTTCGCTATGAACATGGTTGATGTGGCCAGAGATGAAGGTTCTTCTCAAGCTAAGATTCTGACGTCATCATCGGCCAAGAAATCTGGAGCTGTTGATCCTAAAGCGCAGATAACGGCCGATGAGGTCAAAGGAAAGGGTCCGATGAGGGATGCTGAACGTTCATCGGCACCACGTAGACATGTAACGTCTCAAATGCTGTTGAACAAGTTTCAGCGTGATCGTGAAAGGCGGCAGCGTAGAGAAGAAGAGGAGCGACACAAGCAAGATCATTGGAGGTGTCCTTTCTTTGTCTACTACTGGGAAGAAGGGTTGACATTGCCATCGGCATACAATTGTCCCGAGTGCAATGGTCAAGGCAGCCGATCATATGAAAGGTCGCGTCATGAACCTTATCGGTGTGAACGTACTCCTGTGCATGATCAGCTAGGAAAAAGAGTATCGGTGCATGATCGACTGGGGGGCAGGACAATGCTATGTGATCCTGCTGGGAGAATAGTGCCTGTACATGATCGGCTAGAACAGATGGCCGATGACAGAGTACAAGATGATCAGCTGATGCGAAGAGATCCAGAACGTGAACCTGATCGCATGGATCAATCTCAATGGTGCCCAAGGGGTTTGACCAGATCTCAGAAGCGACGTGTTCAGAGGTTACGCTAGCTAGAGATCATTGAAGAAGAGCACGAACAGACTCTGAGCAAGAAAAGAGTGAAATCACAAGTCTGGCGTGGCAAGGCTAAGGCCGATGGTGAATCAGCCAGTAACAGTTCCACACCGATCCAAGCAGTCGGTTCTTCAAAAAGTTCCTGATGGATGAGTTCCTAGAGGAAGAAGGGAAGTTGGGGCATGGGTTTACGTCGGCCTATTTACTAGAGGAAATTGATATTGGAGATGGTGATAGATCAAGGCCGACGTTTATTAGTGCCAATTTGGATCCCAAATACAAACAAGAATTGAAGAGTTTATTGAAAGAATACAAAGATTGTTTTGCTTGGGAATACTATGAGATGCCTGGTTTGGATAGATCTATTGTGGAACATCGTTTGCCTATAAAACCGGATATCGGCCATATCAACAAGGAGCGAGGCGATGTAATCCTAAGATTTTGCCAGATATAAAGGCTGAAATTACACGGTTAATTGAAGCTAATTTTATTCGGCAGTGTTGTTATGCCGAATGGATTTCTAATGTGGTTCCTATTTACAAGAAGAATGGCAAACTACGAGTGTGCATTGATTTCAGAGATCTCAATAAAGCTACGCCGATGGATGGTTACCCTATGCCAATAGCTGATATATTGGTAGATGCTGCTGCTGGGCACAAAGTGATCAGTTTTATGGATGGCAATGCTGGATACGATCAGATTTTTATGGCAGAGAAAGACATCCACAAGACTGCGTTCAGATGTCCAGGACATCTCGGTTTATTCGAGTGGGTAGTCATGACCTTCGGATTAAAAAATGCCGGTGCTACGTACCAGAGAGCCATGAATTATATCTTTTATGAACTCATCGGCAAAATGATGGAAATATACATTGATGACGTGGTTGTGAAGTCAAAGGGGCACCAAGAACATTTGGCCGATCTGCGTAGAGCTCTGAAATGCACCAGGAGACATGGTTTGAAGATGAATCCAAACAAATGTGTTTTTGTCGTATCAGCTGTCCAATTCTTGGGTTTTATGGTACATGAACGAGGAATTGAAATTAGTCAGAAGTCTATATCAGCTATCGACAAAGTTGAAGCCCCTACAACGAAGGTTGAACTTCAGTCATTGATCGGCAAGATTAATTTTATTCGAAGATTTATATCTAATCTGTCGGGAAAAATTCAGCTGTTCAGTTCTTTACTGAAGTTGAAGGCCGATCAGAAATTTGTATGGAGAGAGGGACATCAGAAGGCATTGGATGAAATGAAACATTATCTGGTAAATCCTCCGGTGTTAGTTCCTCCCCAAAAGCACAAGCCGTTTAAATTGTATTTATGGGCTGATGAGCGTGCTATCAGATTGGCCCTTGTTCAGGAATTTGAGGGAAAACAAAGAACTATTTATTTTGTGAGTAGAAGGTTGCTGGATGCTGAAACCAGTTAAGGGTCAAGCCGTAGCCGATTTTGTTGTGCAACATTGTGGACTAGAGCTAGACATGGTAGATCTTGTTCCTTGGACTTTATTCTTTGATGGATCTTCGTGTGGGAACGGTTCTGGAATTGGTGTGGTGCTGGTTTCCCCTTGAGGGGCAAATTTTGAGTTCTCGTTTCCGATTGAAGCATCCGCAACCAATAATCAAGCTGAGTATCGTGCTATTCTCAAGGGAATTCAATTACTTCGAGAGATCAAAGCCGATGTTGTTGAGATTTTTGGAGATTCTATGCTGATGATTAATCAGTTGGTTGGGGACTATGAATGCAAAGATGATATTTTACAATTATATCATGAAGAATGTCTCTGGCTGCTGAAAGAATTCAAGAAGGTAACCATCGAGCATGTTCCCAAATTTTATAATAGTGACGCAAATTGGCTAGCTCAGCATGCTTCAGGATATCGGCCGATGGAGGGAATAATGGCCTTGGAGTTAACAGCCAATGATTGGAGGAAAGCGATTATTGATTATTTGAAAAATCCATCCAAGAAAGTGAACATAAAAATTAGATTCCAAGCAATCAAGTATGTATTGTTGGAGGAAGATTTATATTATCGGACGATTGATGGAGTTTTGCTCAGATGCATCGATAAAGAGGAAGCTAAGGTATTAATGGGTGAAACTCATGAAGGGGTCTGTGGATCCCATCAATCGGCCTATAAGATGAAATGGATGATCAGGAGGAACGGATATTTTTGGCCGACGATGCTGGAGGATTGCTTCACATATTACAGAGGTTGCCAAGAATGTCAGAAGTTTGGGAGCGTGTAAAGAGTTCCTTCGTCAGCCATGAATCTCATAATCAAGCCGTGGCCATTTAGAGGATGGGGAATTGATTTGATCGGCCAAATATATCCTCCATCCAGTAAAAATCATAAGTTTATCTTGGTGGCCACTGATTATTTCACCAAGTGGGTTGAAGCAATTCCTCTGAAAAATGTTACATCCAAGGAGATGATTGAATTCGTCAAAGAACATATGATCTATCGGTTTGGTATTCCACAGACCATTACGACCGATTGGGGTACTATATTTACGTCAAATGAATTTGAGGAATTTGCTAATGGAATGGGGATTAAATTACTGAATTCTTCTCCATATTATGCCCAAGCTAACGGTCAGGCAGAAGCATCTAATAAAGGGGTCATGAAATTGATCAAACGAAAGATTGATGAATATCCTAGAAGGTGGCATACTGTACTTCATGAAGCTTTATGGGCATACAGGATGGCTTGTCATGGTGCTACAAAGGTGTCTCCATATCATTTGGTATACGGACATGAAGATGTTCTCCCATGGGAGTTGAAACTTGATTCACGGCGTGCCACGTTTCAGAATCAATTGACGGCTGATGAGTATTCTGCTCTGATGAAAGATGAATTAGAGGATTTGGCTAGCCATCGGCTGAAGGCTCTTATAAATGTTGAGGCAAATAAAGCCAGAGTTAGACGATGGTATGATAAAAAAGTAAAAGCCAAGACCTTTGAGCAAGGAGAATTGGTTTGGAAGCTGATACTGCCTATAGGAACAAAGAGTTCAAAATTCGGCAAATGGTCGCCAACGTGGTAAGGACCATTCAGGATAAACAGATGCGTTCCTGGTAATGCTTATATTTTAGAAACACTCGAGGGGGAGAATATTGTAGAGCTCTTAACAGAAAATATTTGAAGAAGTACTACCCTAGCGTTTGGGTTGATGCATAGCCGATTGGTTTGAGTTATCGGTTAAGTTGTTATGGCCGATATGATATGTATCGCCCTTAGTGCAAAAAATCTACACACTCCAAAGTATTTGGATTCAGTGGAAGTCAGTAGAGAAAAGAAATACTTCATTGATAATAGTATTTACAAAAGGGCCGATCAGATGATCTGGCCGATACAACAGATGCTATTCCTAGAAGATGCTACTCCTAGAAATCTAATCATCGGCGAAAACATTGCCGATGATCGCCTCTATGCTAACATCTTCAGAGATGGCAGTAGCTGCCATCTTCATGTCGTCGGCAAGATCCTCAAAAGCCAACCAATCCTCGCTGCCCGGCGGGAAGTGGGTCGGTTCAACTTGCGAGAAGTCATGGCCGGACTCGAGTTGAGCTGTGGCAAGGGCCACAGCGGCGCCACGGCGAACCCCATGACCGGCGACCTCCCGGACGTGGTTGGGGATGTCCTGCAGACGGGCGGTGACAGTGTCGCCACAAGTGTTCACCGATCCGGTCGTGGTGGCGGCTGCGGCATGGAGGGCTTGAATCTGCGAATCCAGAACTGAGGCAAAGGAATCAGAGAAAAAAATTCAAGAAAGGAAAGGGTAATGCATCGGGAAAAAATAACTTACAGGCAACCCTGGAGTCGGCGGCGGTGAGCTGGGCCCGAACAACTGCCCGATCGAATTGCGCCGTTTCCAGTTCGGCGGCGAGGCGCTGAGACCTGATGGTCTCTTGGGAGTAGTTCTCCCGAGCCTCGTCTTTCTCGCGAAGGAGCTGGCAAATGAATTCTTTGGTGCTCTCAGGAACACCAGGGAAGGGGGGCCCCTCTGAGCCAGAGGAGTCCGAAGAAGAGGAGGTGTCGTCGCTGTGCAAAGATTGGATGTCAAAACCAGGCAAGAATGTGGTAATTAAGAGATGAAAAGAGGGGCCTTACCCCAAGCGGCGGCGGATCTCCGGAGGAGCGTCAGAAGGACCTTCATCGGAGCGCTTGAAGCCCACCATTGTTACAGGAAGACCTAGGGTTTTTGCTAGAAGAAGAAGAAAGGATGTTCTGTAGCTAATGGAGATTTGTTGCCGATACAAGGACGGGAGGTGATATTTATGGCCCAGTCTGGGTAAATGAAAAGACGAAAGGTGAATCAGCACGTGCGGACAGAAGGTGAAAGGCCAGGGGCAAATAAGAGTTTTACTTAGTTGTACGGGGCGAGCCGTGTGCACGAAGTATGAGGAATGGCTTTAAATACCGATTGGAGTAGTTTCGGAACAAAATAAATTATTCTGAAACTGGGAGGCATGTGTTGACACCGTTTTTTGACACGTGTCAACGAAGGTGATTTCGGTGAAGGAAATGTGGCCGATTCAAAAGAAACCAAAAGATGCACAGAGTTGGGATCGGCCGATGAGAGTCCGTCCGATAGACCAGAAGAATATGCCGCGAGGATGCTGATTTGTCCGTTCTGGTGCTCGGCCGATGGAGAGTTGCCGATGAAGTCAAGGAAGGAGAAGAGGATCCGGACTCTACGAAAATCTTGATGATTCGATTATAATATTTTAGGTAGTTTATCTTTTAGATAGTCTTTTCTTTAGGGTCAAGTAACGTTTGCTGTAATCGGCTAGTACTTGATAGTGCTAGGCTACAAACTTGATACACATCCAATACAACAAACTTTACAATTCATTTGCACTTTTTCGGCGACTTCGCCTTTTCTCCTTTTTCAGACGAGTTCTTTCGAGTTGATCAAGAACTCCTCACATTCGAGCGACTTGATTTGCTGGTGAGTTTTCGTTTTACCGAGTATATTTGAGCTTTAGCTACCGGGCGCATCGCTGTGGCTTTGTTCAAATCTATTCAAAAGTTATCGAGTTTATCTAGGCTTTGACTTTCAGACGCATCGCTGTCGTCTAGTCTAGATTTATTCACCAATTATCGGTATCGGCTAGATTTGTATGTTTTCCTATGCTTTTTTACCATTATCACATCTTAAAACATACTAGATCGGCTTTAGGTTTTGGAGTGACACTTTTGTTATCTCAAGAGCCAGTTTAGATCTGTTTTTAGCTTCGCATCATCTAAGTTACACATTCTTAGCTTAGATCTTGCCATACATACGCGATCGGCTGCCCAAAAGGCCGATTTTGTCGCCTAGTGTATCGGCTGATCCTGCCGATACGCTCGTCCACTATGCTCTCGCATTTAATATCTTTTTTGTCGTCTATAGTATCGGCAAAGTTTGCCGATGCGCCCACCTGAGAGATATTCGGAATCCCAGTTGATACGCTCTCGAATTTGATTTTGTTTTCTCACTTGTCAATTACAGGTCAAATTGACTGGCACGCTTGGTTGACTTTTCCGTGACTCGGCGAACACTTGCCCTCGGATTCCAGTGTGTTGATTTTTGCGTCAACAGGCTTATATAAAATGAGCAATATTCGCCGCGGCTCTAAACCCAAGCTAATTTGAATTGGCCACTAGAGGAGGTTGAGTTACAAATTTGCCACTCAACTTAACCCTCAAAATTAGATTTTTACTCGACTGTGAGTTGAAGCCGTCTGTCAGTCTAAACCGTCCGATTAGTGGCAGGTTTGCTGAATTTGTGGCGATTCTTGCGGCCAATGTACCATTACATTCTTTTTACATTGGCAAATAAATAATGGTTTAAAGTAGTGGCAGAATATGATCTCCCTATGGAAAATTCCCATATAACACTTGATTTCAAAATCTTGACCTAGCAGGATCGATCGACCCACCATCAAACACTAAGATAACTATGATGATGTCAATTGCAAAGTGTTAAAAATGAAAAACACTGTGACCATAAATTAAACTAAAAAGACTTCAGCTGTTCAGCATGCCGGATAGGCAGATAAACAAATTAACGTTGGATCACAAAAGGCAGCCGAGTGCGTGGGCTTCCTCGGCAAGATAACAATGACGTAGTGAAATCTGAAGATTTGGTTATTATATTTGTGCCGTGTCGAACTAGCTAGATAATCTCTTTTTGAGGCGAACGACGAACTAGATAATTAATGTCGTTACTAATTGTGGCTTCATTTGTTCCGCCATATCCCTGATTGGCCATCTGATTGGTCGCCATCAGACTTGCTTGAATGGAGAGATCCACTACTACATAAAGGATTCCTAGGGATGGTAGAAATGTCATTTCTAGAGGTGGACTGGCGGCCCGTTGCTGCTTTTCGTAGCTAAAAATGGTGTTTGTTGGAGATGGGTAATGTAACCGCCCCTGAAAATTTATTTCCAGAGACATCACCCCTCATCCGCTTCTAGAATATATTTGTAGGGAGGGATCATTCCTCATCTGCCTCTAAAATCGATTTGTAGGAGCGGACGAGGAAGTCACCGCTCTTAGAAAACCTATTTTAAAAATAAAACAAAAGAACCACGCCGCCGCGAATGGCGCCGGCGCGTGGTGGTTGGCGTGCCTACTGCTCTGGTCGCCGTCCCACACGTCGTGCTCCGCAGTATCCAGGAAGGGCTCGAGCTGAACTAGCTAGCTGGACTCGGGCCTCGGCTAGGGATGGATATCGAGCAAGCTCGGCTCGTTTGAGCTCGGCTAGTTATAGCTCGGCTCGTTATTGAGCTCCTCTCCAAAGGTATGCATGTCAATTTCTACAATAATCTGCAGATGGCAGTCTGATCAGCTCCATTCTTTATTTCACCTTATAATTATTTGGGATATAATCCCTGTGCATCTGCAGGAATGCAACCCTATGTGACCCTTTTCCACTGGGACACACCTCAGGCATTAGAAGATAAATATGAAGGATTTCTTAGCCCCAATATTACGTAAGTGAAAGCTTAAGTTAACCTTGAAAGCAACAAGATTGCCGTACAGTAATAAATATGTTAGAAGACTGCTAACTGCACTGCAGCTGTTTATTTTAACCGGATTTGTTAGTTAGTTGATTCTCGAAATCAGATCATTGGAATTCAAAAAAAAACTGCCGCTTTCAAAATTATTATATAGATATAATTGTACCAAAATCCGTACCATTAACCACAAAAAAAGGTGATGTTAACATCTTCGCATGGTACGACAGCAATTAAAAACTACTAACAAATATGGTGTGTCCTAACAAAGTCAACGCCTTCCTCTCTATCATGAATTGCATTTGAAAGCAACAAAACTAGAACATCAGCATAAGAAAAAAAATTAATTTCCTCTAGGTTCAGTAGTGTCACCACTGCAATTTGTTATTGTTTCGCTTACGAATATCTCGATGCATACTGAAAATTACTGAGTCCCTGTACGTTAAAAATGACTGTAAATGAATGTCTCAGAAACGACTACAAGGACTATGCTGAAGTCTGCTTCAAGGAGTTTGGTGATCGAGTGAAGCGCTGGATCACCTTCAACGAGCCCTGGACCTTCAGCTCATCGGGCTACGCAGTCGGCTTTGCTGCCCCAGGTCGG
This sequence comes from Panicum virgatum, assembly GCF_016808335.1. NCBI lineage: Eukaryota > Viridiplantae > Streptophyta > Magnoliopsida > Poales > Poaceae > Panicum > Panicum virgatum. Next base: position 30,873,395 of record NC_053151.1, on the reverse strand, counting down.
TGCTCGCCATGGGACTTTGGCAGATGCAGTGCTGGGGATTCAGGAAGGGAGCCTTACATCGTGGCCCATCACCAGCTTCTTGCACATGCAGAAACAGTTCGGTTGTACAGAGAGAAATACCAGGTGATGATCATGCACCCATCACGTTCTATTTACGCAGAAAATTTGGGTTGGGAGCCCCATATTTGTCACTTCTTGGCGCTTGGGAGCCCCAGGTGATGATGCACTTTACAAATAAAGTGAAAATTTTGATCAACTGATGAACTAAAAAATCCTAGAGTTAGTCATTTAGCCCTAAATGGCCGGACAGCATAACCTTAATTAGAAATGCTTCTCGAATTCATGCAGCGCGTGCAAGGGGGAACGATTGGCATAACTCAAATCTCGCACTGGTTTCTTCCCTACAACCGCTCCATAACGAATGATGCTGCAGCGAGACGCGCCATAGACTTCATGTTTGGATGGTAGGTTCGTCTGTGGCTCATGCAATCTCATAGTCAAAGTTCAGAAGATATATATACCTAGCTAGTGTCAATAATCTTACTAATGTTCATCCAGGTTTATGGACCCTCTTATCAAAGGTAACTACCCAGCAAGCATGAGAGGATTGGTCGGAAATCGCCTGCCGAAGATTACCGAAGAGCAATCCAAGTTGATCAAGGGTTCGTTCGATTTCATTGGACTCAACTACTACACTACAAACTATGCTTCCCCGCTCCCTCCATCAAATGGTCTTAACAAGACCTACAGCACTGATTCTCATGCGAACCTTACCGGTGAGTCCGGGTCTCTAGCTACTATGTTCAATCTCCTATTCTTCACTTACCATGTTAACACCCTCTAATTAATTATAAATAGGTGTACGGAACGGCGTCCCTATAGGCCCTCAGGTAACTCAAGATTATTCTGAGAAAATACTAGTGGTAATTTTATTCGCCTCACCACTTTATGCGCGACGATTCATTTCCGTGAATATATAACATGCAGGGCGGTTCATCTTGGCTCTACATCTACCCTCAAGGGTTCCGTGATCTGCTGCTGTATATCAAAAAGTACTACGGCAATCCGCCCATCTACATCACTGAAAATGGTACAGATCTCGACACCATCGATCCTATATATTCCTTGCTAATACGGTTTAAAGATCTTGCAACCAAGTCAGAATTACAGTAAAACTTTGAATAAGTTTTTCTCCCATGTCTACTTGAGAAAAGTAACACTCGATCTACTCCTATATATTAACTTAAAGAACAGGACTGAAACTACCTGAACATATACGTACGTTTCCATTTTCTGCACTCTAGGCGTTGATGAAAAAAACAATAAGAGCCTGCCACTGAAGGAGGCTCTCAAGGATGACACTAGGATATATTACTATCGCACGCACCTCCTCTCCATGCTAAGTGCTATAAAGGAGGGGGCAAACGTGAAAGGGTACTTCGCGTGGTCGCTGCTGGACAACTTCGAGTGGGCGAACGGCTATAAATATTCAACCGTGTATCCAAATTAAATTTGTATTGCATCATTATCTTTTTTATGATAACATCTTCAAAACAAGCTTGTCTATATTTGCATGATTTTTTTTAAAATGTTTTGTTTAATACTTAATAATTAATTTCGGCTACTGGGAATAAATATTTTAGCAACATGAATAAATGAATATTTCTAAGAATAAAAAGTTAAACATAACAAACAAATAATATTATACAACAAATAAAATATTACACATCGTGAATATTTGACCGTGTAGAATAAATATATAATAAAAAACAAATATCACGAACAAATGAGTCATCATCACAGAACAAATTTAAGCTACAAAGCAAACAAATAATTTGAGTGGGCGAACGGCTACACGGTCCGGTTCGGGATCTACTTCGTCGACTATAACGATGGGTACAAGCGGTACCCCAAGAAATCTGCTTACTGGTTCAAGAAGTTCCTCGAGAAATGAACATGAGCGAGATGTGCTGGGACAAATAAATGGACCGTGTGGTTGATTTATGTTTACCCTGAGAGAGTGTGCTGCAATAAAAGGGTCCACATTTTGTTGCAATTGTATGTGTATTGATGTGTGTAGATGGAGATGAGCGCTCATATGCTTTCTTTCAGAGAAAACGTGCAACTTTCGTCTGAAATAAATTGGGAATTTGGCGATCTTGTCTCTGCTTGATCTTAAATGGTGATTTTACTCTTATTTTTTTATAGGATTTTACTCCCCTTTTTTTTAAATGAAAAGCTTTGTTTACCTCTACTTTTAACACTGTTAGTTGGATGCCCACTAAAACAATAAAAATAAAATGGAACAAAACTCATAGCAATGGGAAAAGACCGTGGTACCCTTAACCCTATCCAAATGCTCCATACTTTCTTATCCCCAAAGTCACGTTCAGATCTCCCTCTCTTGGCTCTGTTTGGTTCCTTCTACGCTATTCTCTGCTAGAAAAGAATCTTCTATGCATGGGCTACTAAATAAAGTCTACTTGCAAAACCTCTTTAGGGATGGGTGCCACTTTTTGCGACAAATTTAATGACGGTAATTAATCGATGACTGGCTACAGTGATGCTACAGTAACCATTCTCAAATCACGCGGTCAGAGGTCTCATTAGATTCTTCAGAATTCTTAGCGCAGGGGTTCTGGAGTTGGTTTTGTAAATTGGATTTGTTTATCACCATAATTAATGGTCAAAGTGTTACTATTCGCTAGCATAGCACCAACTAAACAGAGCTAAGGGAGGGGGCAGCTGCAGCACGCGGGGGCGGGAGAGCGCAGGAGCCCGGCGCCACCTGGGTGAGCACCTGCTCGGCGCGGACGGCTCAACAACAGCACCCGCAAGATAAACCTAAGAAGGGACGCGAGAGACGCAGAGGGGGGCACCTCGCACCGCTAGTTCCACCAACCTTCCTGATTTTGCCCGCACGGCCGCACCAACGATTTCAGGCCGTAGAGGGGGGGGGGGGGGGGTGCGCTGCTGCCTTTGCTTCGTTCACCCCTTTTTGTGCAGGCAGTCCTCGACGTCGTGAGCGGTTATGCATCACTTCACCTGATGTTCCACCAACCATTACATGAAGAAATATTTACCGCGTGTGGTTAATGGGCTGCCAACTCAATATTCTGAATGCACAATTTATTTAATTCATCTATTGTAATTGTACGCTTAGTCTGGTGCACTGATCCGAGATAGAGAACAGCAGTGCATGCATGCATGCAAAAAAAAACTAGTGATATCATCCCACAAGCAAGAAAGTTTAGAACATAAAAATATAAATATTCAATCGTGTATCCAAATTAAATTTGCATTGCACCATTATCTTTTTTATGATAACATCTTCAAAACATGACCATACTTGTCTATATTTGCATGATTTTTTTTAAAATATTTTGTTTAATACTTAATAATTAATTTCAGCTACTGGCAGTAAATATTTTAGCAACACGAATAAATGAATATTTTCTAAGAATAAAAAGTTAAACATAACAAATAAATAATACTATACAACAAATAAATATTACACATCGTGAATATTTGATCGTGTAGAATAAATATACAATGAAAAACAAATATCACGATCAAATGGGTCATCATCACAGAACAATTTAAGCTACAAAGCGAACTAATAATTTGGTGTTGAGAGCAAATTAGTTACACGTAAATAAATAATTTTATATAGAAAGAATAAATTATTAAATAACTCTACATGACACGTACACAACTTACATAAATCTATACATGATTAACAAGTTCGTTAATAAAATATAAAAGAAAAAGTAAAAAAGGAGGGAAAGAAACTGAAACTTAGTATCACGAAAAGGAAGTGAAAACGAGAATAAAGAAAAAAAGTAAAAATTATTACGGAAGGATTCCGTGGTAGTCTCTGACTCCCTCCAACTCAATCAATATCAAGAACATGTCGTTAGCATGGGGTTTGGTTAGGCTTGGTGCCTCATCATATTTTGGATATCTATTGTGGAATGATTGAATTAAAAAGGAAACATAAAGAAATAGAAATTGGAAAGTAAAACACTAGACAAGAAGAAAAAAAAAGAAAACAAGAACAAAAAGGTGCTGTCAGAACTGGGGCCACGGGATACCCAACGTGGTATGGATCTATACGAGATATGAAATGAAGCATGTCCCATACCAATATTTCATTTAATGTACTCGAATAGATCTAGAACTAGTTCGTATAGAAAAAACCACTCGAGTAGTATTCGAGAAAGACTTCTAGACTCGTATCGATTTAGGGTTTCATGTAACCCTGTTCCCTTAGGCTATATAAAAATGGATAGGGACCCTTACAAAGCATATACAACCATCATGCAATACAAACTAGCAAATAGAATGCAGGGTATTGCGCATCTCGCGATCCGAAATTGTTAAAATTTTTGTGTTGTTTGCACCATCATGTCCTAATCTCGGTGAATCTCTGCCTAAACCCTACCACCTTAGGTATTCCTAAGGGGATTTACTGGTAAAATACCAACAGCTGGCGCGTAGGGCGCTCACCGATGATCCCTGGTGAACTCGATGCCTATCATCATCAAATTTAATTATTCGGCATAATCATGTTGGATCTGTGCTGACCAATTGAGGGTAGAAGCGGATCGATCCACTACAATCACGGCTACCACCAGATGGCGACATGGGCATATTATATTAATTGGTAAAGATCAGCGCGCCTGATTAATTAATCTGTGTGGAGGGCCGCCTTTTGCTTCAACTTGCAGCCACCGTCAAGCGTGATTTCTACCGTCAAGCGCATAGGGATGGCGGAGCAAGAGCCTCGGTTCCAGCGAGCGCTGCACCAGACTGCCCGTAGCCGTGCCAGGCTCACGCGAGCCGTTGCGGCCCGTCGCGAGCAAGGGGCACGTGCGCCCGCAAGACGAGAGGCAGGCAGCTCCGACGTGTAGTTCTGACATGGAGGTTCCACGTGCTCCACGAGTTTCAAGAGTTTCAAGGTGGGGAACAGGGAAAATCAGCGTCAACCTTCCTGCTGATTTGCTGCGGCAAAACATATATTTGGAAGCAAATCACTACTGGTACACCAAGGAAGCTACCAGCAAGGATCAATCTACAGCTTCTTTAACTTCACGGAGGCACTCAATCTACAGCTTCTGTTTGCCATGTCGAGCGCGAGGAGATTTTTGGGAAGATTGTGTGATTTAGCCATTTTTGTCGGGGATTTTATTTATTGCGAGAAATGGGGCTTTTCGAATTTCTAGCCAAATCACATCATAAAAACAAACTCACATTGCTCTGAGTTTGCCACAACGTTTGGGATCCTTTTTCCCCCCAAATCTGGAAGTTTGGACTCAAGACTCGAGGGCTACTGGGTATGTGTCATCTGCGATTTGCTTTTCAAATTTATTTGGAAAAGTAAGGATTAAATTCAAGATTCGAGATGGACCCTCAGCCTGAATTCTTCGGTTCAACCTAAGGCTCGGGGCTACTCCATATGGGGTGCGATTGTTCATCACACCCCATGTATGATGTATATGACGATTATTTCTAATGGGCTTCAAGATTCCTCGAGCAAGAGCACCACGCAGCCTAAGTGCAGTTCAGGAAGTACTCAGAAGGTGACTTCGAGGCAAAGTACAGGGAATTTGAAGACGAGTTCAAAAGTACTTCAAGACCTGCAACTACACGGCTACGAAGAGCTCGGAGGCTTGTATGACCAGGGGCCATGCGATTCCTCGCTTGGCATGGATCTATACGAGATATGGGATGAGGCATATCCCATACCCATAGGTTATGTAATGTCCTCTGATAGATCTAGAACTAGTCAGTATAGAAGGAAACTACTCGAGTAGCACTCAAGAAAGACTCCTAGGCTTGTATCGTTCTAGGATTTCATGTAACCTTATCCCCTAGGTTATAAGAGCGAACAGGGACCCCTCCAAAGCATATAAAACCCTCAGTCAATACAAACCACCAAATAGGATGCATGGTATTACACATCTCGCTGCCCGAATCTGTCTAAACCTTTGTGTTGCTTGCACTATCATGTTCCTTATCTGGGCGACTCTCTACCTAAACCCTAGCACCATATGTAATTGTTGACGCAAAAATCCATAGATGGGATCTCTCCAGTCCACGTACGCTAGGGCCCGAGAGATTTTCTTCGCTCAGAAGTACCAAACCCAGATGGGCACACTTGTGGTGTGCGCTGACATTGTAAGACCCAGGGCAGCGGGATTGCTCATAGGCATAGAATGTTCTAGAGTAAGGGATAGCACATGGATGTACCTTACCTCTTTTGCAACTACCCGAATAGGCGTAGAACTAGCTGCAGTACAAGGAAACTACCCGACCATGTTGTAGTAGGACTCCAACTGTATTGGGCTAGGATTTTCCATGTAACTCTGTCCCCCCTGGAATATATAAGGGCGGGTAGGGACCACCTCGAAACATATCAACACCTAAGGCAAAACAAGCAACCACACAGGACGTAGGGTATTATGCACCTCGCGGTCCGAACCAGTCTAAATCCTTGTGTTTCTTGCACCATCGAGTTTCAGAGCTAGTCGATCCCTACCTACAATCCTACTGCTAAGGGTATCCCTGAGCAGGTTTGGCTGTAAACACCGGTAGCTGGCGTGCCAGGTAGGGGATTCGGCGAGTTCATTGGCGAATTCAATGGCCACCTTCGCTTTCAGCCGCCTTGGCGATTCCTCAAGGCGCCACCTTTGTTTTCGGCTCATGGGTCTGCATTGCCAATGGTTCGGGCAATTTTGACAATCACCTAGTCAATCCCATCGAGCCGGAGGTGATCTTGTCGGAAAGTTGCATCACCATTCCCGATCTCACCAAAAAGATCGAGCTAAAACTCGACGACAAATTGAGTTCCAATCGGACTCAGATTGATTTCAGCCCGAGTCCTACTCGGGTTGAGACTCTTCTCACCTGACCCATCTTTGGGTTGAGTAATGCATCATCTGCTTACCAGCGGATGATCAAATCCATCTACTCTTCGAATGAAGCTAGCTTGGATTAAACTACATACGCCGAGAACTTTTCCGCCACCGCTAGCCGGGAGGCATCCGTTTTCGATGTATATTCAGACTCAAATGAGTCATCACATGACAATCCGGATCCCATCATCGATGCACTGGCAAATTCCAACTTAAATCCTGCAATGATTAAACATTTGCAGAACTACTCGACAGTCTTCGAGATGTCGCCAGCATCGACGATCTTCCGTTTCAACAAGGTACTCCCCTTACACCCATACGGGAAACTGGATCCGAGGGAACTGAACTAGCCGATTATGGATCGGACCAAGAGATCTATACCCTAGAGTGTCAGGTGTCCGTCATCAATCGGCAAGATGCGGGCGCTCCCAGTCAGCATGATCCTAATGAAACCCCAAATCAGATTTCAGAGGATGATTTGACTATAAACGCCCCACAAGATGAGGATGAAGCTACTCGAACAGCTCGCAGAGCAAGGAATCAACACAGGGAAGAGCGCAAGGCTCGAGCTGCAGAGCGCGCTCGCATTGACCCGCGTAATCTCAACCGGGAATTCGACAACATAGCAGATCCAATCTTCAACAACCCATCGCAGTAGTGGCAGAAGCAACCATGCGCCTCATGCAGCTGCCTCAAAATCTAGAGAAAGATCGCCCAATACAACTCACTCGCCAAGCTGTCGAACAACTCGAGCGACAAAATCCTTTTGTCCTCACTCCATGGCACCCGATCCAGGGCTACTGCTTCAGTAGCACCACAAGCAAGCCGCACGCCGGGAGGCCATCACCGTCAACAACAACAACAAAACCGAAGAAACCAAGAGGAGTAAGAAGTCGCTAGTAGCCAACATCCTATGGGTGGACAACCCGCAGCAAACCAAGTTCCAAGGCTTCAACAGAACCGCAACAACAACCGTGGCAACAACCATGAAGAAGTAGTCGAGTCGAGGATGGATGCACGGCTGATCATCAATGCAAGACGCCAAGCGTATCTTGTAGACAACTCCGACCGGTTTCCAGCCCTTAGCAACGTCTTCGACAACGTAGAGTACCCGAAGTATTTCAAACCCACCAACATCCAGAAGTATGATGGTAAGCAAGACCCTGCTCAATGGTTACGTTTATACTCAACTGCTATCAATGTTGCAGGAGGAGACACCTATACCAAAGTCCTCTACTTCCCGATGGCCCTGGAGACCGCGCCTCTCACCTTGCTGGAGAGCCTGAAGCAAGAGTCCATACACTCGTGGGAGGATCTCAAGAAGGCCTTCATCGACAACTTCCAGGGACCTTGTTGTCGGTCAAAACCCACCGGCGAGTAGCGACAGGCAACACAAAGAGCCGGGAGGTCGCCGGGGCGCTGGCAGGCACTGCTCCCTCGTCAACAGCCCGTAATTCCAGCACACGCCGTGGCTTTGTAAGACGCAGGGCGTGCCACCTGACCTATACTCGATCAGGAAGGTGCGAACGTGCTTGCGACGATTTGCCTGCATACACAAACACGTGGAAACATGAGTCTGAGCCGTGGTCGGCTCCCCGGGACGACTCTTGCGTCGGCTTTAAAGAGCCGATCGAGTCCCGGTGTCAGATTGGACCTGCTTATATCCGGATATTGATAAATAAGGCAAATAACTATAAAGCTACTTCAATTAAATCTAGTTAATCTAATCCACGACGGTAAAAGCTTCACTGCTAGATCAGAACATCCTACACGTAATTGGGCCTAATGAGCGTAATGGATAACTAACCCTTAACCAGAATAGAGGCCTAAGAACAAGCTAAAGCCGATTCCCGGATCAATTCCCTGTTAAGACTAAGGCAAAGCATCTAATACGTCACCGGATCATCCAACCCGTTTGCAAGGCCTAACCTAGCAGATATTACGCCAATTCTTAAGTATAAGAACAAACCGTAACAGATTAGATCTACTAGATAGAAAAGAAGCAGGGTGTTGTCTCCATGCAACTAATTCTATGCAACAAGAATTAGCATAAGATTGAGACATGACTCCATGGAAACAACATGATATTCGTAGATGGTAAACAACAAAGCATGATGAATCTACTAAAAGCCATGCTACGAACATCGAGATAACTAGTACTACTCGCCATAAAAAATGCTTCAGTACGAGTAATACCAAGATAAAAGCAAGAACAACGCTGCCCTGATCGCAAGAAATGATCAGGGCAGCATGACGCTTACTTGGATGAAACCCTAGGATTAGGGGTGGCGGTGCGCCGAGAGTTGTTGATTGCAAACGTGATGATGTTCTCCTTTTTAAAAATACCATAGGATACATATTTATAGTCCGGAGACTTGGAAAACAATCTAAATCTAATCCCGTCCAAAACGGACTCTAATCTAAACTGAATCTAAAGATACATGGCCCACATGTCGCAAATACTCGCGCAGGAGCCGATTTACAAGCCTTCTTAAACCTCTGCTTTAAGCCCAACTCGCTTACGGCCCATTAATTAACCCTATTAATTTATGGCGATAACACATGCCCCCCTGGTTTTGGCAATGATAATTCCAAAACCACTTCACCGCTTCACCTTCCCGTTGATGCTTCATTAAAACGCACAACAACCGCCATGGAAGACACAACGTCTCTGCAACTGGCTCCTCGTAGAATGTGAAACTGCCGATCCATCTTCCATTTTTTTATTATTTAATCTCATCCCGAATCGACTCTCTTCACAGCAAACTCAACTTCCTCCAAAGCCAAGTAGCACAGAAAACCCCAACCTTCATTAGCCAGTAGCCATGGCGATTTCCTCCTTCTCCGGCTCCAACTCCATCAGCTATCCTTCTACCCCTCTGTAACACCCGGTTTATAAAAGGACATAAACCGAGCAATCATATACGTGCCAGGATCAAGTCACACGTATATACAACAGAATGAACAATATATCATAGCACATATCACGTAAAAAGATATAATAAAGCGAATACGAATGTAATTTATTACATTAATGATAAAATGTCTGATACAGAGTATGCGGAAGCGTAAAAACATATACGAGAAGCTCTCGGAAGCAGGGCGCCACAGGGACGTCGACTGGGAGACGAACGCATAGAAGTCCTCGTAGTCCCGGTAGCGCTGAGCGAACTCCCTCGCGTCGGCAGGAACTGAGCAGCAGTAGAGTGTTCCCAAGAGGAAAAAGAGTAGAGTAGGCAAGAGTGAGTACACAACTTGTACTCAACAAGTATAACACAAACTATGAGACTCTAAGGTTGGCTGACTCAACTGCATTAGCTTTTAATCTTGGCAAAATTTTATTAAAGCAAATTACTACAAGTGGATGAGTTACCATACCCCAGTTACATAGTAATTAATCAGAATTAAATTATGAGACTACTGAGAACCAAACCAAACCAAGCCACCCGGGGAAACCTGCCTCGTCAAAGGAAGATAACCCCACTAATCAAAAGGAGGATCTGGGCCGCTCATGACCGTGAGCACGGCTAGTATACTAGTTTTACACTCTACAGAGGTTGCACCTCTTTACCCACAAGTCGTGAGCTACGCTAGTTGTTCATCACACTTCCTTAGGTGAGATGACTAGCAAACTCACTACGAAACCTTTACAAAGAATCTCATTGGTAAGGAGTAACCGCGAGGGTTGGATCGGCGACCATGGAGCAGGTCTAGTGGGCGTCAAGAATACCACAGACGAGGCCACTTAGTACGAGGGACATAGAAGCTTACCACCCTTGCCCCGCAGGTAAGTTACTCCAAACCAAAAAGACCTAATTATTACGCCAAGACCGTCCCATTCCAGTCTTGTGGTAGCGCTGTTGTCCCAGGTTGTCGCTCTATGAACCGGTCCTTATGGAGAGTGGCCAACTAGGTAGTAAGCACCGTGCTGGCCCCCTAAACCATGTTTCTAACAAAACCATTTTATAACAAGACGTGAGCCACTCAAACGGGCCACTCTCAGAATTAAGTTGCATATACCATTAATCAAATTAATTAAAAAGGACCAAGTGTGTTATAGTGCGGCACCTAGCATAACTAACCAAAATGCAACCCAAAGGATATATATAAAGGATAAAAAGTGGCTAGGAAAGTCCTTATAGGCATACAATATTAAAATGCAGTATGAAATTGTATTTAAAGTGATAGGTGTTGTTCATGTTATACTTGCCTTCCTCGTACTGCTCTTGCTGCTACTCAAACTGGTCGAAAGATGGCTGCTCCGGGTACTGGTACTGGGGCTCCTCAGATGGATCACCGTCTACTCACGAACACATGGCCAAAAGCAAGGCACACAATAAGCACACAAGCAAACACTAACAAAAGCTAAGAAACAGTACATCAGTACATAAAAACAGCAGGAGTGAGTATGAAAATCCGACTCAGGAGTGAGTAGAATTTAATCCCATCCTGCTTCTCTTTGCTAGCCAGCCCAGAATCTCGGGACGAGATTCCTGTAAGGGGGTAGGATTTGTAACACCCTAATTTAATTTTCAGCTTTAATAATAAATTTAATTGACTTTATTTAAATTTCTAAGGTTTATTGTGCTTAGTCTTGCATTTAATCTAATTTTTGTTCCATAAGTAATTAAAATTTATTTTAGGGCTAACTTGTTTGTGCATTCATGCTGGTGCATTGTTTTAATTGTTTGTTTGAGTGCTAGGGTTGAATTCAAACTCAAGTTTGAATTCAATTAGGTTTGAGTTGACTAGAATAGAAATAGAAAAGGGGTAGAAAAAAAACCAGAAAATAGGAAACCCAGCCCAGCACCAAACCGGCCCAGCCCTTCTCCCTCTCCCTTTCCCGCGCTCGGGCCAACCCAGCCACTCCCTCCGCTCGGCCCACCGCCTCCCGCTCAGCCCAGCAAGTCCGCGCGCCACCTCCCCCACTCGCGGCCCGCACCGCACTCTCGCCCGTAGGACGCCTCCCCCGCTGACTTCCCGGCCCCACTGGCCAGAACCTTCCCCTTCCTCCGCCCAAGATCCTCACCGTGACGCCCGCGCCTCTGCTCCGCGTCGCGACCCGCTGCTCGCTGCCCCGTGGACCACCCTAGCTCTGCAGGACCCTTTTGGCTAGCCTCCCGCGCACGCCCTCCTTCCAGAAGTTTCCCCACCCGAACCCCAGGATCGCGCAACAGCCGTTGCTGTGATCCGCTTCCTCCGTCGTGACGCCCGCGATCTCCGCACTATGCCAGCGCCGGGCACACACGCCCAAGATCCCCGGCGCCACCTCTTTAAATGCCACCCTGGCCTTCCTCCTGCGCCCATCCTTCCACAAACCACAACTCAGACCCGAGATCCACCGCGGCGCCACAGCTTCGCTGTGCCGAGTCCCCTGCGCCACCGTGGTCCGGCCGCTCAGCCGCGCCTCTGCCACCAATAACACCCCCGCAGGAGCTTCGCCTGAGCGCCAGGGACCTCTCCGAGCTTGTTGCCCCGGCCCCGGACCACGCCATCGCCGGAATCGAGCCAGACTTCAACTCTGGTGAGCTCGGACTGCCATGGCGATTCCACGCCGCCAGAGCACCTCGGACCGCCCTAACCACCGTGATTCCCTTCGCAGGACCCCCACGCATCGATCAGTGAGGTCCAGAAGCCCGGGACGCCTTCCTTCGGTCCTGTCCACGGGCACCGCACCGCGCGCCGCCGCTCGCCATCGACGCTGGTGACTTCCGCACTGCAGCTTCACCGGTCTTAACCCTCGGTAAGCACCCCAAGCCCCCAAACCCCCTTTGCGCTAGTTATTTCCACCCGCGGCGCACACCATCCAGCACCCGCACAGCACGAACGCCGCTCACCAGCGATCACGACCCGCAGAACCGCCGCCGCCCACACGAGCGCAGCTCCGAGCCTTCCCGAATCCAAATAACCCCCCAGGTGGATTACGCATGCCGCGCACTCCATCCACGGCCAAGCGGCAGCCCAAACGGACCCCTGGAGCACCGGATTGGCTTTCTCCGGCGCTACTCCGCCGTGGGAAGTCGTCGCCGGCGGCCTTCCGCCACCGCCCGCGCCCTCAACCGCCTGTGGCCACCCGATCTCGGATCCACGGCCTAGATTAGATCGCCATACCTCTTCATCTAGAGCCATTAGATCCTGATCCGACGGCCCACATCCACGCGTACCGCTTCAGCTGGCCTTTTTGCTAAAGAGACCCTAGGTTTCCTGATAATGAACCCGTAGTCCATACTAGTTGAAAAGTATGCCCAGTTAGGCCCTGGTTTTATCGCTTTAGCCCCTAAGCTTTCCAGAAATAGATCCCGCCGTCCTGTTAGGGTCTTTTGCGTGCCAGCCCTCGGATATTTCTGTTATTTATGTTTATGTCCCCGGTTTTTGCCCAGAACCCCCTGGAACTCCAGTTTTCTTGCCATTAGGTCCCTGAACCTTGTTTTAGCTCTAGTTTTCGCGTTTTAACTCCGTTTTAGGTGTTCTTTATGTCCACGCGATCGTTGTAATGCGTAGAATAGTTTTAGACTAGTTTGGTGTGCTGTTTTTATGTACTGATGTACTGTTTCTTAGCTTTTGTTAGTGTTTTCTTGTGTGCTTATTGTGTGCCTTGCTTTTGGCCATGTGTTCGTGAGTAGACGGTGATCCATCTGAGGAGCCCCAGTATCAGTACCCGGAGCAGCCGTCTTCCGAGCAGTTTGAGTAGCAGCAAGAGCAGTACGAGGAAGGCAAGTATAACATGAACAACACCTATCACTATAAATACAATTTTATACTGCATTTTAATATTGTATGCCTATAAGGACTTTCCTAGCCACTTTATATCCTTTATATATATCCTTTGGGTTGCATTTTGGTTAGTTATGCTAGGTGCCGCGCTATAACACACTTGGTCCTTTTTAATTAATTTGATTAATGGTATATGCAACTTAATTCTGAGAGTGGCCCGTTTGAGTGGCTCACGTCTCGTTATAAAATGGTTTTGTTAGAAACATGGTTTAGGGGGCCAGCACGGTGCTTACTGCCTGGTTGGCCACTCTCCATAAGGACCAGTTCATAGAGCGACAACCTGGGACAACAGCGCTACCACAAGACTGGAATGGGACGGTCTTGGCGTAATAATTAGGTTTTTTGGTTTGGAGTAACTTACCTGCGGGACAAGGGTGGTAAGCTTCTATGTCCCTCGTACTGAGTGGCCTCGTCTGTGGTATTCTTGACGCCCACTAGACCTGCTCCATGGTCGCCGATCCAACCCTCGCGGTTACTCCTTACCAACGAGATTCTTTGTAAAGGCCTCGTAGTGAGTTTGCTAGTCATCTCACCTAAGGAAGTGTGAAGAACAACTAGCTTAGCTCACGACTTGTGGGTAAAGATGTGCAACCTCTGCAGAGTATAAAACTGGTATACTAGCCGTGCTCACTGTCATGAGCGGCCCAGATCCTCATTTTGATTAGTGGGGTTATCTTCCTTTGACGAGGCAGGTTTCCCTGGGTGGCTTGGTTTGGTTTGGTTCTCAGTAGTCTCATAATTTAATTCTGATTAATTACTATGTAACTGGGGTATGGTAACTCATCCACTTGTAGTAATTAGCTTTAATAAAATTTTGCCAAGATTAAAAGCTAATGCAGTTGAGTCAGCCAACCTTAGAGCCTCATAGTTTGTGTTATACTTGTTGAGTACAAGTTGTGTACTCACTCTTGCCTACTCTACTCTTTTTCCTCTTGGGAACACTCTACTGCTGCTCAGTTCCTGCCGACTGCGAGGGAGTTCGCTCAGCGCTACCGGGACTACGAGGACTTCTATGTGTTCGTCTCCCAGTCGACGTCCCTGTGGCGCCCTGCTTCTGAGAGCTTCTCGTATATGTTTTTACGCTTCCGCATACTCTGTATCAGACATTTTGTCATTAATGTAATAAATAACATTCGTATTCGCTTTATTATATCTTTTTACGTGATATGTGCTGTGATATATTGTTCATTCTATTGTATATACGTGTGACTTGATCCTGGCACGTATATGATTGCTCGGTTTATATCCTTTTATAAACCGGGTGTTACACCCTCTCCCTTCTTCTTCAAGCTCCTCTGCCTCCTCAATCGACTCCGTTCTTGAGAGTCGGGAACCGACACCGGAGTACGATCCGGAGGCGGCGTACGAGGCACTCGCTCCCCTGCATTGGGATGCAGAGGAGTTCGACTTCGGGATCGCCTCCGAAGACGACAAGCCCCAAACTAAAGGCGAAGACCTCCAACTCCTGTTCCAGGAGGAGTTGGAGAGCAGCAGCGAGGGAGGCTTCTCCTGGGATGGAGCCGATTCCTCCTCGGAAGAGGAAATCGGCTCCTCCAACAGCAGCGACGAACCGATGGGAGGAAAGCCCTTCCGATTCCTCGGGTCCTCCGAGGAAGACAGCGAAGAAGAGGGCAGCGGCGGCGGCTGGAGCAGCGACGCCAAAACCGACAGCGGCAGCAGCGCTTTCGACGGCGCCAACGACGACAACGACGATGACGACGACAGCGACGGCGGAGATGCGCCGGCCCGAAGCCCCAAGCGCCGTAGGTACTAGGTACCTACGAGCGGTAGATGTAGGTAGTAGAGTAGAAGTAGTATTGTAAAGCCGAAGGAATTTCCCTTTGTCAAATCGGCTCTTTTGTAAGAATCCAATCTTTTAATGAAACTTATTATCTTTTAACTTGTTTGCTCGGATCTCACCCAAAAAAGTCGATGGCATCGCATCAGGCTTCACTAATGCCCAAGAGCCGACAGAATTCAAAATTGGAAGCAACTCAGATAAGAACAGAACAACACTTCCACTTCTGAATCCAATTCGAACTAGACACTCCAAATCCGAGTGTAATTCGAGAATCCTGCTCCATAAATTCGAGCAAAGACTTGCAAGCATCCAAAATTCGAATCAGAGCCCGCAGAACAACCAAACCCTAAGTCAGCAGATCTTAACCATGGCGGACTCTGCAGCTCAGACAATGAATTCTGCAATCGATGATGCAGCAATATGCGGCCTGAAGGTAATATTCAGCCTGCCCCTTTTAACTTCTTCAGCCCGTTAAGCCTCCAACAAATTAAACTCTGAAATATGACACCACATGTAAATTTTCGAATCTCTGAACTTCAGGTGTCAGACATCCTCCTGCCGCATCCTTCCAATCCAAAATCCTTTTGTCTTGGCCCACGAACTTATGAAAATCCCACAAATTTAATCTCCTGTGAAGCAAATAGGATCCCTTTCGTGAGTCAAAACATCGATTTGAACTCCTGGGCCGACTGCTTAAGAGTCTGGCCCAATCCACCCGAAAGCTGGACTACATGGTACAGCAGAGTAGCAAAAGCCTACATGCCCTTGTGGCAAGAACTGAACATAGCTGATGCACTCAGTCTATCATTATCTCCCTTGGACAAAGATGAAAACCTTCTGAAGACCATCGGCTATTTCTGGTCCGATGCTCTAAACTATTTCCTCTTTGGTCATGGACCCATGACCCCTACTCTGCTGGACGTTACCATGATTACTGGCCTAGACATTAAGTCTCCTGATCCTGCAGCTCACAGAATGGTAGAAGTCCCCTTCAAACTTTCATCTAAAACAGACTGCACAAACTGGAGCACTTACATGAACCAGCACATGAAAACGAAAGGTCCAGTAAGCAAAAAGGAACACACAGCCTTTCTAAATTTTTGGCTAGAACATTTCATCTTCTGTGGTCCTTCCTTAGCCCCAACCAAGAATTATCTTCCTTTGGCTTACCATCTAGCCCAGGGCAACCGCACCAGCCTAGGCAAGCTTTTCCTCAGAGAAACATACAAATATCTCCACTTAATGACAACTAGCTTGCTCAGCCAAAGGAAACTCAGAACTAGAGGCTCTTGGTGGTTCATTCAGTTATGGGCACAACTCTATTTTCAGCATCAGATCTCAAACTTCCAAAGCTTAGCCAAGAATTCCTTCCCTGACGAGAATGGCAGACCAATTAGATGCACCAGCTATGGCCAAGCCCTATTCAGCCTCCCTGGTAGTAAACTGAACTCAACAGATGCAGCAAAATGGTTCAGAATTTTCTACAAAGGTCTAAAGAATCCCCTTTATTTTTCATTCACTGAATCTGAAGCTTTTGAAAACCCAACTATCTTTAGACTAGATAGTTTTGCCGATGACGACAACACTCGGCATCTGTATTCTTTAATGATCCGACCTGGCTTCCTTCCTGTTGGCATCAGCACTTCCAATAGAATCATTAAACTAGGTTATGAGACTTATCAACCAGTCGTAGCAGCTCGGCAATTTGGCTTAGGACAAGTCCCTCCCCACTTCCATATTCACCACTTGGTGGAGACCAGAGCCGATCTGCCCGATGGTCTCACCAGCTCAAGATGCTACAGCATGTTTGACCACCTCCACATTCTAATACCAGCCGATCTATCTATTACTTCATCGTCAATTGGCTTTAACACTTGGTGGGAGATGTGGAAAACTCATGTATTCAGAAGAGCTTTAGGCCTTCTACTGCAGCAAATTGATCCTGAATATGCAATCCCTGAGGAAGAGGTACTGAATTTGTGCACTTATTCTTTCTGAATCCTCTACCAATTTCTCTTGACTAACCTTGCTCACCTTGCTTTCAGCAACAAGATGGTCCAGAACCTATAGCCAATAACGGGGAACCATTCTACTTTCTTCCATCCGCCCCTGATGTTCTTTTTTGCGAGGGATCGCCGTCGATGAAGAAAGTAATAATGACTGTTCAGCCAGACGTATTACAGTCGGCCTCTAAGTGGAGACAATTCTCTGGAGGTGCTGCCCCCCGAGTTCCAACTAAGAAAAGAAAGATCTTCACGAGACGGGTCATCAAGAAGACAGCACAACCTTCTCCAAGTCCATCAGACTCCAACACTAACCAGGTAATCCATCCCTCTAAATTTTCCTGAATGTTTTTCCTTTTATATGCACATATATTCCGGTTGATTGTAATCCTCTCTCCAGGACACAACTAAAGAAATCCTTAGTACCAGAAGCCCATCACAACAGAGAACCGCTGTTCATGAAGTCAATACCGGAACAACTGAAATCCCTGAACAGCAAGAAACAACCATCGTCCAAGCAGAAACTCACAGCGAAGAAACTGCAACAAATGATGTGACGATGGAAGCCTAACCCAGAACTCCTGAAGCTCCGATAGAGACGTGTGACGAACAAGCCGGCACAGCCGATGCTACTGTTGCTGCCCCAATTGAGCCGATCACACTCGGATCGACCATTGCTTCTTCCTTACAACAGGTAACATCGCATGAGCCGATTTTAAATCAGCCGATGACTCTGTTGATATGCCTTTGCTCCCAAAACTAACTCTGATATCTTCACAGGGCTTCAACATTTTAGATTTGCTCCCCTTTGACCCGTCATCAATGGATCTGACTGCCCTTGGAGTAGCAATCGGCTAACTTGGCAGATCAGCTTCAACTTATCAAGGGTCTGCTCTCTACTCCAATCAGTACTCTGGTTGATGATTCCAGCAAGATAAAAGAAATCCTCGAGCAGATAGAATCCCAACTTCCAGAGTCACTTCGAGTCAAGCTTTGGCCAGCTGGCCATCTTCCTTTCTTTCGGGCAGAAGTGAAAGCAGAACAACAGAGAATAGAATTAAGGCATTCTCAAATTCCTCTAAAAGCTGACATCGCTTAGAAGTGCAAACTGCTCAACCAAAAGAAAGCAACTCTAGATGCCAAAGCTGACATCTCTGAGAGTACAAGGAGGCTCAACCTCCTGGAAAAGGAACTAATGGAACTAGAAGAAAAGGTCCGCAACACCCAAAGACTGATCCAAGAGGAGAAAGCCTTGATCACAAACCCCAAGCAAAAAGCCCAAAAAATGACCGAACAGATACGAGCAGAGTTTGCAGAGATAAGCACCTTGAGTCAACAGATAATAACAGGCGATGACAAGGATGACGAAGCGATCATCGCAAGAGCCGACGCCGTACGCGCAGAAGCCATCCATGCCATAGAAGGGTTCCTGAACTGGTAGAACTATTCAAAAAACATTTAATGTTGCCTGTTAAACCTGAAACTTGTACTCATTAAAAACATCTTAAGTCGATGGTGACACATCGGCTGCCTTGCATCTCATATATATTTTCCTCTAGCCAACTCAACGTGTTGGCCTCTCTCACTTTTTGCTTTTTTTTTACTGGTCAACTCAACGTGTTGGCCTATCTCATTTTTTTTTCGCTGGCCAACTCAACGTGTTGGCCTATTACAATGCAGCCAGATGGATCTCATCGGCTCTTATCACTCGCCTTTCCACATGCTCGGGAAATACTTCTTGAGGTGTTGGCCATTGACCGCCACAGGAAACTTGACACCATCCAATTCCTCAAGCATGTATGCATTTCCAGGCAAAACCTGATCAACCTTGTACGGTGCGTGCCAAGTTGGAGACCACTTGCCATATTTTCTATCCTTAGTTCCCAATGGTAGTACTGCCTCCCAAACTAGGTCTCCAACCTAGAACTCTTTCGGCTTGACCTTTTTGTTATATGCACGAGCAACTTTAGCCTTGTTTTCCTTGATCTTCTCAAGTGACCAAAGTCTTAGCTTTGTAAGATCCTCCACATTATCGCTCATCAAGGCTGCATACTCTTCAGCCGATAGATCATTCTGAAACTCAACACGCCTCGATCCGGCCGTGATCTCCCATGGTAACACAGCGTCTTGACCGTAGACCAGATGGTATGGTGACGTCTTGTTAGATCTGTGACACGAAATATGATATGCCCACAAAGCCTCTGACAACACCTCATGCCAGCGCCTAGGATATTCATCGATCTTCCTTTTGATCAGCTTGATAAGGCTCTGGTTGGATGCTTCAGCCTGTCCATTAGCCTGGGCATAATATGGGGATGATCTGATCAGCTTGAACTCCGTGTCATCGGCAAACTTTCTAAATTCCTCCGATATAAAAACTGATCCTCCATCGGTCGTGATGGTCTGAGGGATCCCAAACCTATGAATGATGTGCTCTTTAACGAAATTGATCACATCTTTTGATGCCACCGACCTCATGGGTACCGCCTCCACCCATTTTGTGAAATAATCCGTGATAGCTAACACCCATTGGTGACCTTTGCTAGATAGCGGGTTAATCTGGCCAATCATATCCATGGCCCAACCCCTGAACGGCCATGGCTTAATAATAGGATTCATTACTGATGCCGGTACCATCTGAATTTTACCAAATCTCTAACATGCCTGACATCCCTTGTAATATTTGAAGCAATCTTCAAGCATGGTAGGACAGTAATACCCCGATCGCCTAATCAGCCATTTCATCTTATGAGCCGATTGATGAGTGCCGCAGGCTCCTTCATGAACCTCATGCAAAAGCCGATTCGACTCTGCAGGTCCCAGACATTTAAGCAGCAGTCCTTCCAAAGTCCAGTAGAACATGTCGTCCCTAATCAGAAAATACTTCATAGCTTTAAGTCTTATCCTTCTGGGTGCCCCCCGAGCCGAATCCTTCAAATAATTGAAGATATCGGCTCTCCAGTCTCCAGGTTCTAGAAACTAAACCTCCACATCGACTCCATCAGCTGTTTTCTTATATCCAGAAGCCATCTGTGCCAAGTCATTGGCTTCACTGTTCAAAGTCCTTCGTATCCAGTGGAAATTAATGTACCTGAATTGTGACATCAACTCACGGCACTGCATCCATATCGGAAAAAGAGCCTCGCTCTCACATTTATATTCTTCCGTGAGCTGAGAAATCACCAGTTTTGAATCCCCAAATATTTCCACTGCTTCTGCACCAGCTTCTAGGAGTAACTCCATCCCCTTGCGAATGGCCTCATACTCTACTAAATTATTGGTGCATGGAGTAACCATCCTGATAGAAAAACAATACGTCGCCCCACGAGGCGATACCAACAGAATTCCTACGCCGCACCCATCATCACAAGCCGATCCGTCAAAGAACATGGCCCAGGCACGTACAAAAAGTGCAGATACGTCAGTGTTGATTCTGTCTGCAATGAGATCCGCCAGTACCTGCCCCTTGACCGCCTTTGCAGGTTGATATCGGATATCGAATTCTGACAATATGAACATCCATTTTCCTAGTCGGCCTTTTAGAATAGGAGCCGACAACATATGCTTGATGACATCCGATTTGCATATAACGATCGTCTCCGCCGAGAGCAAAATATGTCGAAGCTTTGTACATGTAAAGAATAAACAAATACAAAGCTTTTCGGTCTCAGGATACCTGGTCTTGGCGTCCAACATGCGCCTGCTGAGGTAGAAGACAACCCTCTCCTGGTCGACATGTTTCTGAATCAGAACCGAGGCGATGGAAGTGTCACCCACGGACAAGTACACGTAGAAAGGCCTGTCCTATCGTGGAGGAACCAAAACTGGAGGCTTTGACAAGTATTCCTTTATTTCGTCGAAAGCTTGCTGCTGCTCTGCCCCCAGTGAAATTCATCATCGGACTTAATCTTCACTAGACCCATGAACGGCTCGATACGCCCAGACAGATTGGAGATAAATTGTCTGACAAAGTTGATTTTGCCAATGAGCTTTTGTAACTCCTTCTTCATAGTAGGCGGCTTCATTGCCTTTACCGCCTCCTAACTCTTCAAGCCGATCTTGATTCCCCGCTCATGCACCAGGAATCCTAAGAACTGACCGGCTGACACACCAAAGGCACATTTCTTTGGGTTCATTTTGAGCCCAAACTTCCGAGTCCGTTCCAAAACTTTACGCAAATCTTCCAGATGCCCCCCAGCTGACATGGACTTGACCACGACATCATCAATGTAGATTTCTACCAGCTTGCCGATGAGATCATGAAAAATGTAATTCATGGCGCGTTGATACGTTGCACCGGAATTTTTCAATCCAAAGGTCATGACCAAGTACTCGAACAAGCCAACCGCGCCTGGTACTCTGAACGCGGTCTTGCTTATGTCTTCTAGGGCCATGAAAATCTGGTTGTAGCCAGCGTTACCGTCCATAAAACTCAGTATTTTGTGACTGGCAGCGGCGTTGATCAATGTTTCTGCCACAGGCATCGGATATTCATCCTTTGGCGTTGCTCTATTGAGGTCTCTGAAATCCACACAGACTCTCCATCGGCCATCCTTCTTCTGTACAGGGACCACACTAGAGATCCATTCTGCGTACCTGCATGGCCTGATGAACCAGGACTTTGCACCTCTTTTGCACCTCTTTCTTGACCTCCTCCAGGACTTCAGCTTTCATCTGCCTTGCTCGTTGTTGAAACGGCCGAAATCCTTTCTTACGCGGGAGCCGATGTTCGACGATGCTTCTATCCAAACCAGGCATTTCAGTATAATCCCACGCGAAACAATCCCGGTATTCCCTCAACAGTGCTATCATCGGCTCACGCAGACTCGGGTGTAGCTTCTTGCTGATAAATGTTGGTCGCGGATTATCCCCGGGACCAATATCCACTTCCTCCAGATTGTCAGCAGATGTAAACCCGTACCCCAACTTGCCGTCACCTGTGGAATCGACTGCAGACGCAGGCGACTCGTCATCATCTGCCACGTCGACAGCAAACACGGGGAGATGACACAAGAAAATTTTCGGCCGACCGCACGGGCTGGCCATTTCTATATTACTCCTTGAAACTGAATGCTCATTAACTGACCAGCTACCGGAGCAGGCCATTGTTTGTACATAATGTGACAACTTTAACTCCAAACATATATTACTCATTTTTTGGGGCCGGTCGCTGGGACCGGCCTCTCTAATCTTGCTGGATTTCGTAGCTTGCTAGGATGTTTTTACTCTGTGAGGCCAGTGGATAAGACCAGCATCAGCCCGTTTTTTGTCGCTTCGATCCGATCACAGTCTTCCAGCGCGATCCCTGAGATCGGCTCTTGCCCTTCCGCATCCCAGGCGTTCATATCTGCGAGCGAAACCTCGCTGGAGTCATCTGCACGGACCACCTCCGCTTCATCGCCATCCCACTGGACCAAACACTGGTGCATCGTGGAAGGAACACAACTATTGGCGTGAATCCAATCTCTCCCAAGCAGCACTGTGTACGTACTCTTACTGTTGACGATGAAGAACGAGGTTGGGACGGTCTTGCGGCCAACTGTCAACTCCACATTGAGGACGCCCTGCGCCTCTGACGGTTGGCCGTTGAAATCATTGAGCATCACGTTGGTCTTGATAAGATCAGTAGCGGAACGACCCAACCGGTGCAGCACTGAGTACGGCATCAGATTGACTGCGGCGCCAGTGTCGACCAACATCCTGTTCACAGGCTTGCCATCGATGAGACCCTTGAGATACAATCCCTTCAGGTGCTTGTAGCTTTTCTCCTTGGGCTTCTCGAAGATGATTGGTTGTGGACCGAGATCCAGCTGCGCGATGGCCAATTCCTCCGGTTGAGGCGCCCAAAACTCCGACGGGAGCATGAACACCATGTTCACATCAGCCGATAGTTTGTCATCGGCTTCTGGCTACTTGGGGCGCCACTCCCTCCTTGGAGGGCGCCTTTCCACCCTTCGCGGGTGCCTGACTTGCTCCACGAGATCTGGACATGCTTTCCTCAGCACTTTGAGGTACCTTGGTTCCGCCTCCTCGAGATTGCGTAAGCGCTGCACCCTGTGCTTCTGTGAGTGGCTGAGCCCGTCAGGACACCATCATGGACGATGATACTTATCTTCCTCTTCTAGCTCAAGATCATCCCTGGATGGCCGCCTATCATGGTCGTCATGACGTGTTCTGGGTCCCAAGCGCTGGAATACTGATGTCTTGACTGGCTGGCGTCCCCGAGGCCTGCACTCCAAGCAATCATATATAGTAGGCAATCGGCTCATGCCGGAATTCCAATAGTACCTGAAGAACGGGCAATGCCAGTGGTCGCGTATAGCCTGGCGCCTCCCCAGCATCCTCCCTGTGCGGTGCTCATACTACTCATCTTCCGATTCATATCGGCGGCGCAACTTGTACTGGTACTGGTATTTTTCCAGAAGCCGATTAGAAGCTGGGAGTTGATTGCGGATGTGACGCACTTGTTCTTCAGTAACATGTTGCTGCTCCGGCTCGTCTTCATTCTGGGGCCGTTTGCCAGAAGCGGCCTCTTTCCTCTGCTCGTCACGGCGGCGCATGGGTCCCGCCATGTTGATCTGGAACGCCAGGTTCTGGCCCTCAGGTCCAAGATCCGACAGCTCCACCATGTTAGCTTGTGGGAATGGTTGGCTGTCCACCTTCATCGTGTGTTGGGCCAGAATTAATCGGCCTTGCTCGATAGCCGATTGGATCTGCCGACGTAGCTCCTTGCAGTCATTTGTGGCATGGGTGAACGAGTGGTGCCACTTGCAGTACAGCCTCCCCTGCAGCTCTTGCGTCGTTGGCAGCTTGTGATTCTCTGGGAGCTTCAACTGCTTTTCCTTGAGCAGTAAGTCGAATATCTGCTCTGCCTTGGCCAAGTCAAAGTCAAAGCCCTTCACAAGCCCCTTCTGTTTGACCCACTTGCACGGGACGGGGTTTGCCCCCCGAGTACACTCTGCCACAGCCACTTCTTGTTCCTCGCCATAATCATCAGAATCACCTGAGTGGGCCATATTGACATGGCACTTGAATTTTTCCTAGTACAGATCAGGGTGGTAGTGTTCATACGCCGTGGGCTTCTGCACCATGTGTGCCAGAGAAGTGAATTCCAATTGAAAAGCCAGATTCTTGATTGGCTTAGCGAGTCCCAGAACTGCCAAATCAACTGCCTCCTTCTCTGTGATGCGCAATGAGTAGCATCGGTTCTTGACCTCTTGGAAGCGCTGTACGTACTCTGAGACACTTTCCCCTCGCTTCTACCTGACTTGGGCGAGGTCAGCAATCCCGGCTTCGGTAGCCTCTGAATGATACTGGGTGTGGAACTGATCTTCCAGCTGCCTCCTAGTCTGGATCGAATATGGAGGCAGCGATGTATACCATCCAAAAGTTGAACCTGTGAGAGACTGGGAGAAGAAACGGACCCTCAGAGGATCCGATACTGAAATCATCCCAAGCTGCGTCAGATATTGGCTCACATGTTCAATGGAGCTGGCTCCTTCTGATCCGCTGAATTTGGTGAACTCCGGGAGCCGATACTTGGGTGGCAATGGGATCAGGTCGTAATCACTTGGATACGGCTTGGAATAGCCGATCACCTTTCTCTTGGGCAGGATGCCAAACTAGTCCCTCAGTATTGCACTGACCTGCTCCACACTAAGAACTCCTGGGGCCGAGGGCTCAGCACTCGGCCCGGTAGCGTACTTCGCCAGCCACGCCTGTTTCTTTGCGTCTGCTCCTGAAGCTCCAGTACCCACCAGCTGCCCCGCGCGTGTTGGGCTGATGCTGTCAGGTATGTATACGCAAGTGTAACCGTGCGGGATCTCCTTAGGCGGCTCGTTCAGGAACCGGCCTTCTCCAGGGTCACCGCCGATCTTGTAGATGATGTTGATCGGCGAACTCTGCGGTCCTGCTGCCGCGAGCGAGTACGATACTGGCGGCCTAGATTGCAACACAGCTTCCCCCTGTGGGTCCCCAGGAGTGGTCCCGATGGGGAGTACTGGTTCTTAATCACTTCCTGGACAACGCGATGTGCCACGCGCTCGAGCTCGTTCACCAGGGTTTCTGAGTGTCGATGAAGCGTGTGAGCCACCATGTAATTCATCTCCTGGCGTAGGGCTCTGGTGCGCTCTTCTGATGGCACGGACAGATCAACATTGTCGAGAGCGCCCTCTGGTGAGAACCCCTTCCACCTGATGCCGTGGTTGCGGGTCCTCTCGAAAGAGCCGATGAGATCAGCTTCAAACTGAGCTTTGACCTCATCATATTTTTGCTTGTGTTCTGGAGTCAGCTCTTCATACGTGACAGGTTTGGTGACTGGCGGAACCGGTGCTTGGTCTTGAAGTCCTGTCATCTCTGCAGCGGGCGTTGTTGTTGATGAATGTCCCACCAGGCGTGCCAGAATATGTTGTCGGTCAAAACCCACCAGCGAGTAGCGACAGGCAACACGAAGAGCCGGGAGGTCGCCGGGGCGCTGGTAGGCACTGCTCCCTCATCAACGGCCAGCAATTCCAGCACACGCCGCGGCTTTGTAAGACGCAGGGCGTGCCACCTGACCTATACCCGATCAGGAAGGTGCGATCGTGCTTGCGATGATTTGCCTGCATACACAAACACGTGGAAACATGAGTCCAAGCCGTGGTCGGCTCCCCGGGACGACTCTTGCATCGGCTTTAAAGAGCCGATCGAGTCCCGGTGTCAGATTGGACCTGCTTATATCCGGATATTGATAAATAAGGCAAATAACTGTAAAGCTACTTCAATTAAATCTAGCTAATCTAATCCACGACGGTAAAAGCTTCACTGCTAGATCGGAACATCCTACACATAATTGGGCCTAATGAGCGTAATGGATAACTAAACCTTAACCAGAATAGAGGCCTAAGAACAAGCTAAAGCCGATTCCCAGATCAATTCCCTGTTAAGACTAAGGCAAAGCATCTAATACGTCACTGGATCATCCAACCCGTTTGCAAAGCCTAACCTAGCAGATATTACGTCAATTCTCAAGTATAAGAACAAACCGTAACAGATTAGATCTACTAGATAGAAAAGAAGCAGGGTGTTGTCTCCATGCAACTAATTCTATGCAACAAGAATTAGCATAAGATTGAGACATGACTGCACGGAAACAACATGATATTCGTAGATGGTAAACAACAAAACATGATGAATCTACTAAAAGCCATGCTACGAACATCGAGATAACTAGTACTACTCGCCATAAAAAACGCTTCAGTACGAGTAATACCAAGATAAAAGCAAGAACAATGCTGCCCTGATCACAAGAAATGATCAGGGCAGCATGGCGCTTACTTGGATGAAACCCTAGGATTAGGGGTGGCGGTGCGCCGAGAGTTGTTGATTGCAAACGTGATGACGTTCTCCTTTTTACAAATACCATAGGATACATATTTATAGTCTGGAGACTTGGAAAACAATCTAAACCTAATCCCGTCCAAAATGGACTCTAATCTAAACTGAATCTAAAGATACATGGCCCACATGGCCCAAATACTCGCGCAGGAGCCGATTTACAAGCCTTCTTAAACCTCTGCTTTAAGCCCAACTCGCTTACGGCCCATTAATTAACCCTGTTAATTTATGGCGATAACAGATCTCTACTCCGAGTAGCTACTCAACATGCTCTTGAAATGTGCAAGCAAGAGCCAGGCGAAGCCACCAGATCCTACGTCAAGCGCTTCTTCGACACAAGGGCGACCATCGCTAACGTCTCCAACGAAGATGTCATCCACTACTTCCACGACGGCATCAGCACCCAATCACTTTGCCGTGACTTTTGGCGTAACCGTCCCAAGACGGTGGTGGAACTACGCAACATGATGCAATGTTGGGCAGACAAAGAGGAACAAGAACGCAGCCGCTTCTCGTGTCGCAACCAAAACAACAACGGGAAACGCAATAATGATCGTGGAGGCACCAGCAACCAGCGGGATCCTGTGCACAAGTGCAAGCCAGATGATATTGTCGGCACTATGGATCGCACCCCGCGTGGTATGAAAACAGAAAAACCATAGGATCAGTTTGAGAAGATCCTACACAACAAGAGGTGCCCAATCCACCCCAAGAGTAATCACTCGATGTTCGAGTGCACAATTATTCGCAAGTCCTTTCAGTCCCCGCTGCCAGATGCACCCAAGAAGAAGCCCAATAAGGAGGATGAAGATGATGTCAAGAAAGATCCTGGCAGGTTCTAGAAACTAGAAAATGTGGTCAACGTCATATTTGGAGGAGATCCAAGCTTCTCCAAATGTGCCCAAAAGCTGCTCATGCCGAGTAAAGCTCCCTTCTACGACATCGTTCCAGGAAACTCATCTACACCAATTGGCTCGGTTATCCTCCTAGTCACATTTGGTATAGAGCAAAACTTCCGGACAGAGTATATCAAGTTCGAAGTAGCCGACTTCGAATCTTCTTACCATGCCATCTTGGGAAGACCAGCACTGCCCAATCCCCGAGCCACTTGTTCCAATAGGACACTACGAGGCTGGGAACCGTCGTCTTGAAGGCAATGGTATAGCACCTATATTGGGGCTCGGCCTCAGCGCACCCCCCTTCACGCGAGTGTACCATAATGCTCTTCGACTGATAATGGCAGCTGAAGGCCCACACAAATCCTTTGGCGCTTGGTGGGACCTTGCCCGTCTTTTCTAACCACATGTACAGGTTTAAGCGAACAAATGAAGTAGGGGTCATTTGTGGAGGTATACCTTGAACAGACCAAAGATATCCACCACCACGGGGTCCAAGGGAAAATGAAGACCCGCGGTGAAGAAATCCTGGAAAACCACCACTTCGTCGGCTTCTGGGTGCGCCATGGTTTGGTCTGCCAGCAGAGCCCCCGTGAGACCACGAGAGACGATGCCGCGCGAGGCCATGTTTTCCAGTAGGGTAGGGGTCATGCTTCTCGGACCCAAGGATCGGGTCAGAGTGTTCTTCGTGCGAACTCGGGGCGCCATTTCGCCGGTCGAAGCCGTTGTAGCAGGCCAGCGAAGATCGGACAAGAGGAAGGAAATGAGCGAAGGCAGGAAGCACAACGTGGGGGGCGAGAGCGCACAGGCAAGTGGACGACAGCTCCCCGGCCCCTCCTCCTATATATAGCCGGGGTCGTGCACCGAACCGCGCACCCGGCAAAGTACAATGCCATTTTTGCCCTCGCTTTCAGCGGGAGTCGGCAAGGACATCGGTGTCCTTTCCTTTGCCACTCCACAATCGTTGTGACTCCTCCACTTCATAAAATAGCATTTATGATTATTTATATCACTCCTTATTAACAATACCGTTCGTGCGCGGGTTCCCATGCAGGAAATGCGGACGGTCACGAGCGATGGTCCCAGCGGCGGTGCTTCGGGCAGTGCTACGTGCGCAAAAAGTCGAGGCCGCGATCATTCCTAGGAACGGCCGTGGCCCCGAGGGGCTACTGTTCGAGACTTGTTTTTGCTACACCAACTACAAAATGTCCCCTTTTTCCTTAGATAATGATCTCAGCTCTGATCCTATGGCAAAGATGCAATAATTAATCATGCAACTAGTGGCGTGCACAACTTGGTTGTCCGACGGACTCAATTGATTTTTCAATAATATTGTATCTATGTCCATGGATGTGTGAATATCATATGCAGGCACGTGTAAACACATGGGCTTTATTGACACCGTTTTTTGACACGTGTCAAGGAAGGTGATTTTGGTGAAGGAAAGGTGGCCGATTCAAAAGAAACCAAAAGATGCACAGAGTTGGGATCGGCCGATGGGAGTCCGTCCGATGGACCAGAAGAATATGTTGCGAAGATGCTGATTTGTCCGTTCTGGTGCTCGGCCGATGGAGAGTTGCCGATGAAGTCAAGGAAGGAGAAGAGGATCCGGACTCTACGAAAATCTTGATGATTCGGTCGTAATATTTTAGGTAGTTTATCTTTTAGATAGTCTTTTCTTTAGGGTCAAGTAATGTTTGTTGTAATCGGCTAGGACTTGATAGCGCTAGGCAATAAATATGAGTTGTAAGGGACCAGAAAAACTTGATACACATCCAATACAACAAACTTTACAATTCCTTTGCACTATTTCGGCGACTTCGCCTTTTCTCTTCTTTTTTCGATGAGTTCTTTCGAGTTGATCAAGAACGCCTCACATTCGAGCGACTTGATTTACTGGTGAGTTTTTGTTTTACCAAGTATATTTGAGCTTTAGCTACCGGGTGCGTCGCTGTGGCTTCGTTCAAATCTATTCAAAAGTTATCGAGTTTATCTAGGCTTTGACTTCCGGGCGCATCGCTGTCGTCTAGTCTAGATTTATTCACCAATTATCGATATCGGCTAGATTTGTAGGTTTTCCTATGCTTTTTGGCCATTATCACATCTAACAACATACTAGATCGGCTTTAGGTTTTGGAGTGACACTTTTGTTATCTCAAGAGCCGGTTTAGATCCGTTTTTAGCTTCGCATCATCTAAGTTACACATTCGTAGCTTAGATCTTGCCATACATATGTATTCGGCTGCCCAAAAGGCCGGTTTTGTCGCCTAGTGTCTCAGCTGATCTTGCCGATACGCTCGTCCACTACACGCTCGCATTTAATATCTTTTTGTCATCTATAGTATCGGCAAAGCTTGCCGATGCGCCCACCTGAGAGATATTCGGAATCCCAGCTGATACGCTCTCGAATTTGATTTTGTTTTCTCCCTTGTCAATTACAGGTCAAATTGACTGGCACGCTTGGTTGACTTTTCCGTGACTCGGCGAACACTTGCTCTCGGATTCCAGTGTGTTGATTTTTGCGTCAACACATCTTTTGGCACGCCCGGTGGGACACGAAAGATTCAACATGGTGGAACTCACAGATAAATATGCAGTTAGCGAAGAAAACCAGATTCCTGTTCCTGAAGACAAGCTCAAAGAAGAACAAAAGAAGGAATTTGAAGATCTGGTGGAGAAATTCAAGCATGAATGCCTCAAGTCGTACAGCATCAACAGATCTGGTGAGGTGATCAAGAAGTTTATTCTTCCATCCTTCCAGCCATTGACAGAGGCTCAACATGAAAGCAAGATGATAGACACAGTTGGCCAAGCCGTGGCACAAGCCTTCATTAAGAGTGCAATAGTCATGGGCAACACGGTGCACAATGCAGTGGTCAAGATTTTTGCTGAAGGCACATTACCAGGGTGCATGGGTCCTTGCTATATACAACCGGATCAGATGCAATATACTCCCTTGGAGGTGTCTATGGCAGCAGTCCTGTCGGCTCAAGATAGCCAGGCAGGAACAAACAACAATCAAAATCCACCTCAGATGACTACTGCAGCTTCGGCGGGTACAACAGATCCTATCTACTCAACCACGCCGCCGATTGCTACAACTGTGCAAGTTGGATCTGCGTCTGTATTTCCTAAAAGATGGGATCCTACTACTGGGTATGGTATGCATCCGGATTTCTTTTCTACGCCACCCAAGATGCAGTTTAATGCATCGGCTTCTCAGCCGATAGCCTCTCAGCCTAATCCATCGGCTGTTCAGCCAATGGTTGCACAACAGAATGCATTGGCAACACAACCGAATGCACAAGGCGCATGGAGTCCACAATAGATGACACAAGCTAATGCATCGGCGCCACCGCCGATGACCCCACAGCAGCGTCTTGCTATCCTGCTCCAACCCCAGTCTCCTTCAGAAGTGTTATTATCGCAATCTCCACATCAGAAGGGAATCAACTGGGTATTCCACAATCAAGCGACTGGACAGATACGGTGTGTCAATGTGCCGTACATGGATATTACTGGTCAACAATCGGCTAACCCATCAGCTACATAGCCGATGATGACTCAGCAAACACCCAATCGGATAGCTCAGCAAGCCCAACAGATGCAATCGGCTAGACAGTCGATGAACCATGTAGCCCAGCAACTTGCGATGATGACCAATGCAGCGAACATGGTTTCTCCTTAGCAGATGCCAATAGTTGAGCCACAAGTTGATTGGAGCACAAAGACAGCTGAAGTGATGAGGGAGTAGTTTGGTTTGAGGCCAAAACAACAATCTGTTATGTACAAGACTCCATATCCTTCGGTTTATGATCAGATTCCTCTCCCACACAAGTACAAGATGCCTGACTTCACGAAGTTCTCAGGGCAGGGAGAAGTTTCTACGATGGAACATATTAATAGGTTCCTTCTACAGTTGGGAGAAGCGGGCAACCAGGATGCACTCAGAGTTCGTTTGTTCTCCTTGTCTTTGTCTAGATCGGCCTTTGCTTGGTTCACCACTTTGCCAGCAAACTCCATATTATACTGGGCCGATCTAGAAAGACAATTTCATCAGTTCAACTTCTCTGGGATTACTGAATTAAAGTTGACCGATTTTGACCGGCTTGAGACAAAGAAATGATGAATCGGTTGCTGCTTTTATCCAGAGGTTCAGAGATGTCAAGAACTGATGTTACAGTTTGGTCTGTCCGATCAGCAGTTGGCCGATGCAGCATTTAATGGACTCTTGCCACACATTAAAGATAAATATGCATTGCAGGAGTTTGAAAGTATTAGCCAGATCACAAGTCGGATGACAGGAGAGACTCGATCCTACGAGTCCAGGAAGCCTTTTTAGAAAAAGATCAACTATGTGGAATATTCTGCTAATGATTAGTCTGAAGAGGAGCAAGAGACGGTCGCATCGGCGGAGTGGATATAGAACAGTAAAAAGCCGGTGATGTGTCCGTTTGGAAAGAAAGAGCCTGAGTCATATGGATTCGACATCACCAAAGCTGACAAGATCTTTGACTTATTATTGTCGGAAGATTTGATTAAGTTGAAGCCATATCACAAGATTTCATCGGAGGACGAGCTCAAGAATATAAAGTATTGCAAGTGGCACAACGCCACATCGCATGATACAAATGAGTCCAAGGTCTTCCGACAGTAGATTAAGATGGCTTTCGAACAAGGGAGATTGAAATTTGAGGCTCCCAAGAAGATGATGAAGATCGACGGACATCCTTTCGCTATGAACATGGTTGATGTGGCCAGAGATGAAGGTTCTACTCAAGATAAGATTCTGACGTCATCATCGGCCAAGAAATCTGGAGCTATTGATCCTAAAGCACAGATAACGGCCGATGAGGTCAAAGGAAAGGGCCCGATGAGGGATGCTGAACGTTCATCGGCACCACGTAGACGTGTAACGTCTCAAATGCTGTTGAACAAGTTTCAGCATGATCGTGAAAGGCGGAAGCGTAGAGAAGAAGAGGAGCGACGCGAGCAAGATCACTGGAGGTGTCCTTTCTTTGTCTACTGCTGGGAAGAAGGGTTGACATTGCCATCGGCATACGATTGTCCCGAGTGCAATGGTCAAGGCAGCCGATCATATGAAAGGTCGCGTCATGAACCTTATCGGCGTGAACGTACTCTTGTGCATGATCAGCTCGGAAAAAGAGTATCGGTGCATGATCGACTGGGAGGCAGGACAATGCTATGTGATCCTGCTGGGAGAAGAGTGCCTGTACATGATCGGCTAGAACAGATGGCCGATGACAGAGTACAAGATGATTAGCCGATGCGAAGAGATCCAGAACGTGAACTGATCACACGGATCAATCTCAATGGTGCCCAGGGGGTTTGACCAGATCTCAGAAGCGACGTGTTCAGAGGTTACGCCAGCTAGAGATCATTGAAGAAGAGCACGAACAGACTCTAAGCAAGAAAAGAGTCAAATCTCAAGTCTGGCGTGTCAAGGCTAAGGCCGATGGTGAATCAGCCAGTAACAGTTCCACACCGATCCAAGCAGTCGGTTCTTCAGAAAGTTCCTAATGGATGAGTTCCTAGAGGAAGAAGGGAAGTTGGGGCATGGGTTTACGTCGGCCAATTTACTAGAGGAAATTGATATTGGAGATGGTGATAGATCAAGGCCGACGTTTATTAGTGCCAATTTGGATCCCAAATACAAACAAGAATTGAAGAGTTTATTAAAAGAATACAAATATTGTTTTGCTTGGGAATACTATGAGATGCCTGGCTTGGATAGATCTATTGTGGAACATCGTTTGCCTATAAAACCGAGATATCGGCCATATCAACAAGGAGCGAGGCGATGTAATCTTAAGATTTTGCCAGATATAAAGGCCGAAATTACACGGTTAATTGAAGCTAATTTTATTCAGCAGTGTCGTTATGCTGAATGGATTACTAATGTGGTTCCTATTTACAAGAAGAATGACAAACTACGAGTGTGCATTGATTTCAGAGATCTCAATAAAGCTACGCCGATGGATGGTTACCCAATGCCAATAGCTGATATGTTGGTAGATGCTGCTGCTGGGCACAAAGTGATCAGTTTTATGGATGGCAATGCTAGATACAATCAGATTTTTATGGCAGAGAAAGATATCCACAAGACTGCGTTCAGATGTCCAGGACATCTCGGTTTATTCGAGTGGGTAGTCATGACCTTCGGATTAAAAAATACCGGTGCTACGTACCAGAGAGTCATGAATTATATCTTTCATGAACTCATCGGCAAAATTATGAAAATATACATTGATGACGTGGTTGTGAAGTCAAAGGGGCACCAAGAACATTTGGCCGATCTGCGTAGAGCTCTGGAATGCACCAGGAGACATGGTTTGAAGATGAATCCAAACAAATGTGCTTTTATTGTATCAACTATCCAATTCTTGGGTTTTATAGTACATGAACGAGGAATTGAAATTAGTCAGAAGTCTATATCAGCTATCGACAAAGTTGAAGCCCCTACAACGAAGGTTGAACTTCAGTCATTGATCGGCAAGATTAATTTTATTCGAAGATTTATATCTAATCTGTCGGGAAAAATTCAGCCGTTCAGTTCTTTACTGATGTTGAAGGCCGATCAGTAATTTGTATGGAGAGAGGAACATCAGAAGGCATTGGATGAAATCAAACATTATCTGGTAAATCCTCCGGTGTTAGTTCCTCCCCAAAAGCACAAGCCGTTTAAATTGTATTTATCGGCTGATGAGCGTGCTATCGGATCGGCCCTTATTCAGGAATTTGAGGGAAAACAAAGAACTATTTATTTTGTGAGTAGAAGGTTGCTGGATGCTTAAACCAGTTAAGGGTCAAGCCGTAGCCGATTTTGTTGTGCAACATTGTGGACCAGAGCTGGACATGGTAGATCTTGTTCCTTGGACTTTATTTTTTGATGGATCTTCGTGTGGGAACGGTTCTGGAATTGGTGTGGTGCTGGTTTCCCCTCGAGGGGCAAATTTTGAGTTCTCGTTTCCGATTGAAGCATTCGCAACCAATAATCAAGCTTCGTATCGTGCTATTCTCAAGGGAATTCAATTACTTCGAGAGATCAAAGCCGATGCTGTTGAGATTTTTGGAGATTCTATGCTGGTGATTAATCAGTTGGTTGGGGAGTATGAATGCAAAGATGATATTTTACAATTATATCATGAAGAATGTCTCCGGTTGCTGAAAGAATTCAAGAAGGTAACCATCGAGCATGTTCCCAAATTTTATAATAGTGACGCAAATCGGCTAGCTCAGCATGCTTCGGGATATCGGCCGATGGAGGGAATAATGGCCTTGGAGTTAACGGCCGATGATTTGAGGAAAGAGATTATTGATTATTTGAAAAATCCATCCATGAAAGTGAACATAAAAATCAGATTCCAAGCAATCAAGTATGTTTTGCTCAGATGCATCGATAAAGAGGAAGCTAAGGTATTAATGGGTGAAATTCATGAAGGGGTCTGTGGATCCCATCAATCGGCCTATAAGATGAAATGGGTGATCAGGAGGAACGGATATTTTTGGCCGACGATGCTGGAGGATTGCTTCACATATTACAGAGGTTGCCAAGAATGTCAGAAGTTTGGGAGCGTGCAAAGAGTTCCTTCGTCAGCCATGAATCTCATAATCAAGCCGTGGCCGTTTAGAGGATGGGGAATTGATTTGATCGGCCAAATATATCCTCCATCCAGTAAAAATCATAAGTTTATCTTGGTGGCCACTGATTATTTCACCAAGTGGGTTGAAGCAATTCCTCTGAAAAATGTTACATCCAAGGAGATGATTGAATTCGTCAAAGAACATATGATCTATCGGTTTGGTATTCCACAGACCATTACGACCGATTGGGGTACTATATTTACGTCAAATGAATTTGAGGAATTTGCTAATGGAATGGGGATTAAATTACTGAATTCTTCTCCATATTATGCCCAAGCTAACGGTCAGGCAGAAGCATCTAATAAAGGGGTCATGAAATTGATCAAACGAAAGATTGATGAATATCCTAGAAGGTGGCATACTGTACTTCATGAAGCTTTATGGGCATACAGGATGGCTTGTCATGGTGCTACAAAGGTGTCTCCATATCATTTGGTATACGGACATGAAGATGTTCTCCCATGGGAGTTGAAACTTGATTCACGGCGTGCCACGTTTCAGAATCAATTGACGGCTGATGAGTATTCTGCTCTGATGAAAGATGAATTAGAGGATTTGGCTAGCCATCGGCTGAAGGCTCTTATAAATGTTGAGGCAAATAAAGCCAGAGTTAGACGATGGTATGATAAAAAAGTAAAAGCCAAGACCTTTGAGCAAGGAGAATTGGTTTGGAAGCTGATACTGCCTATAGGAACAAAGAGTTCAAAATTCGGCAAATGGTCGCCAATGTGGTAAGGACCATTCAGGATAAACAGATATGTTCTTGGTAATGCTTATATTTTAGAAACACTCGAGGGGGGGAGAATATTCTAGAGCTCTTAACAGAAAATATTTGAAGAAGTATTACCCTAGCGTTTGGGTTGATGCATAGCCGATTGGTTTGAGTTATCGGTTAAGATGTTATGGCCGATATGATATGTATCGCCCTTAGTGCAAAAAATCTACACACTCCAAAGTATTTGGATTTAGTGGAAGTCAGTAGAGAAAAGAAATACTTCATGACCGGCGAGTTGAGCTGTGGCGAGGGCCACAGCGGCGCCAGGGCGAACCCCATGACCGGCGACCTCCCGGACACGGTTGGGGATGTCCTGCAGACGAGCGTTCACCGATCCGGTCACGGTGGCGGCTGCGGCATGGAGGGCTTGAATCTGCGACTCCAGAACTGAGGCAAAGGAATCAGAGAAAAAAATTCAAGAAAGGAAAGGTAATGCTTCGGGAAAAAATAACTTACAGGCAACCCTTGAGTCGGCGGCGGTGAGCTGGGCCCGAACAACTGCCCGATCGGATTGCGCCGTTTCCAGTTCGGCGGCGAGGCGCTAAGACCTGATGGTCTCTTAGGAGTAGTTCTCCCGAGCCTCGTCTTTCTCACGAAGGAGCTGGTGAATGAATTCTTTGGTGCTCTTAGGAACACTAGGGAAGGGGGGACCCTCTGAGCTAGAGGAGTCCGAAGAAGAGGAGGTGTCGTCGCTGTGCAAAGATTGGATGTCAAAACCAGGCAAGAATGTGGTAATTAAGAGATGAAAAGAGGGGCCTTACCCCAAGCGGCGGCGGATCTCCGGAGGAGCGTCAGAAGGACCTTCATCGGAGTGCTTGAAGCCCGCCATTGTTACAGGAAGACCTAGGGTTCTTGCTAGAAGAAGAAGAAAAGAGGTTCTGTAGCTAATGGAGATTTGTTGCCGATACAAGGATGGGAGGTGATATTTATGGCCTAGGCTGGGTAAATGAAAAGACGAAAGGTGAATCGGTGCGTGCGGACGGAAGGTGAAAGGCTAGGGGGCAAAGAAGAGTTTTACTCAGTTGTACGGGGCGAGCCGTGTGCACGAAGTACGAGGAATGGCTTTAAATACCGATTGGAGTAGTTTCGGAACAAAATAAATTATTCCGAAACTGCGAGGCATATGTTGACACCGTTTTTTGACACGTGTCAAGGAATGTGATTTCGGGGAAGGAAAGGTGGCCGATTCAAAAGAAACCAAAAGATGCACAGAGTTGGGATCGGCCGATGGGAGTCCGTCCGATAGACCAGAAGAATATGCCGCGAAGATGCTGATTTGTCCGTTCTGGTGCTCGGCCGATGGAGAGTTGCCGATGAAGTCAAGGAAGGAGAAGAGGATCCGGACTCTACGAAAATCTTGATGATTCGATTATAATATTTTAGGTAGTTTATCTTTTAGATAGTCTTTTCTTTAGGGTCAAGTAACGTTTGCTGGAATCGGCTAGGACTCGATAGCGCTAGGCTATAAATATAAGTTGTAAGGGATCAAAAAAACTTGATACACATCCAATACTACAAACTTTACAATTCCTTTGCACTTTTTCGGCGACTTCGTCTTTTCTCTTTTTTTCGACGAGTTCTTTCGAGTTGATCAAGAACTCCTCACATTCGAGCGACTTGATTTGTTGGTGAGTTTTCGTTTTACCGAGTATATTTGAGTTTTAGCTACTGGGTGCATCGCTGTGGCTTCGTTCAAATCTATTCAAAAGTTATCGAGTTTATCTAGGCTTTGACTTTCGGGCGCATCGCTGTCGTCTCGTCTAGATTTATTCACCAATTATCGATATCGGCTAAATTTGTAGGTTTTCCTATGCTTTTTGACCATTATCACATCTAAAAACATACTAGATCGGCTTTAGGTTTTGGAGTGACACTTTTGTTATCTCAAGAGCCGGTTTAGATCTGTTTTTAGCTTCGCATCATCTAAGTTACACATTCGTAGCTTAGATCTTGCCATACATACGCGATCGGCTGCCCAAAAGGCCGGTTTTGTCGCCTAGTGTATCGGCTGATCTTGCCGATACGCTCGTCCACTACACTCTCGCATTTAATATCTTTTTGTCGTCTATAGTATCGGCAAAGTTTGCCGATGCGCCCACCTGAGAGATATTCGGAATCCCAGTCGATACTCTCTCGAATTTGATTTTGTTTTCTCCCTTATCAATTACTGGACAAATTGACTGGCACGCTTGGTTGACTTTTCCGTGACTCTGCGAACACTTGCCCTCGGATTCCAGTGTGTTGATTTTTGCGTCAACAGGCTTATAGAAAATGGGCAATATTCGCCGCAGCTCTAAACCCAAGCTAATTTGAATTGGCCACTAGACGAGGTTGAGTTACAAATTTGCCACTCAACTTAACCCTCAAAATTAGATTTTTACTCGACCGTGAGTTGAAGCCGTCTGTCAGTCTAAACCGTCCGATTAGTGGCAGGTTTGCTGAATTTGTGGCGATTCTTGCGGCCAATGTACCATTACATTCTTTTTACATTGGCAAATAAATAATGGTTTAAAGTAGTGGCAGAATATGATCTCCCTATGGAAAATTCCCATATAACACTTGATTTCAAAATCTTGACCTAGCAGGATCCATCGACCCACCATCAAACACTAAGATAACTATGATGATGTCAATTGCAAAGTGTTAAAAATGAAAAACACTGTGACCATAAATTAAACTAAAAAGACTTCAGCTGTTCAGCATGCCGGATAGGCAGATAAACAAATTAACGTTGGATCACAAAAGGCAGCCGAGTGCGTGGGCTTCCTCTGCAAGATAACAATGACGTAGTGAAATCTGAAGATTTGGTTATTTTATTTGTGCCGTGTCGAACTAGCTAGATAATCTCTTTTTGAGGCGAACGACGAACTAGATAATTAATGTCATTACTAATTGTGGCTTCATTTGTTCCGCCATATCCCTGATTGGCCATCTAATTGGTCGCCATCAGACTTGCTTGATTGGAGAGATCCACTACTACATAAAGGATTCCTAGGGATGGTAGAAATGTTATTTCTAGAGGTGGACTGGCGGCCTTTTCGTAGTTAAAAATGGTGTTTGCTGGAGATGGGTAATGTGACCGCCCCTGAAAATTTATTTCCAGAGACATCACCCCTCATCTGCTTCTAGAAATATATTTGTAGGCAGGGATTATTCCTCATCTGCCTCTAAAATCGATATCGATTTGTAGGAGCGGACGAGGAAGTCACTGCTCTTAGAAAACCGATTTTAAAAATAAAACAAAAGAACCACGCCGCCGCGAACGGCGCCGGCGCGTGGTGGTTGGCGTCCCTACTGCTCTGATCGCCGTCCCACACGTCGTGCTCCGCAGTATCTAGGAAGGGCTCGAGCTGAACTAGCTAGCTGGACTCGGGCCTCGGCGTTGGTCGGAGCGCCGCCGCCGTGCCTCACACGCGATCGTCCCCGTAGATGTCGCCCGTGTTCCTGATGGCCTCGTCGCTGCGTTGTCTTGGGGGGCTGCGCGTAATCGTCGCGCACGCACGCTGCAGGATCGATAAGCAAGAGAGATCAGCATCGCCAGGCACGCATGTGGATGGCCACGCACGCCACATGATTGACAGCCAAGGAGATCTCACGTGCAAGAGAGATGGCTGCGCGCAGCCCTGGTAACGAGCCGTGGCCCGATCCTAATCCAAGCTCGGCCCTTTTTCTTTGGGCAGGTGTCGATCCTGATTCAATTTGGGCCCTTCTATTTATAATCCTAATCCAGTTTGGGCCCTTCTATTTAAAATCCTACTCCTACCCCTGATCCTAACTCAGCCCTTGGGCCGCGATCCTAACTTAGCCCTTGGGCCCTTCTATTTAGCCTCTACTCAAACCTCCTGATAAAAATGCTACGTCTTTTCTGTTGCTGATCCAAATAACTGTGATCTGCTACAGATCAATCTGACGCAGTGAATCAAAGTTGCCTTCAGCAAGAGACCGGACTCCCAGCATTTGAGGTACCAGCTACTATCAGTTGTTAAATGGAATCAATTACCCAAGGGCCAAGTCAACTAAATAAATGATAATTTCAGTTAAACGGAACAAACGCAAGCAACTGTTTTCACTACCATTGCCACTCCCTTAGCAAAGCCAAACAGAACCTCAAGTAGATGTAACTAAGGTCAAGCAAGTGCAAGTTTACAAAAGCATTGCCAGGGCATACTAAAATGCCATAATAATTTTCAAAATCCTCAACGAGTACATATCTTGGGAAAGTAGTAAAACAACAATTCTCTCTTTTCCCATTAAGAGACAGCATGATCTAATCGCCCTTGCGACGGAAGGAGCACCCCTCGGTGAGCCTGGCCTTCCTACCAGTAGGTTGGTAGAGAACAGTTTGGTAGCTTGGGCACACAACCACAGTCTGGGAGTGGCTGAACACAGTGGTTATGCAATCACAAAAACTTTGTGAGATACAGTATGGGAGTGGCTGAACACAGCATGCTGATATAGCAAAAACTATACAATCATGTTGTGGAACTAGATAGCCTGCTAACTTAGCAACATGCAGCTGAAAGTAGGATCTCGAGGTGAACATGCAGCTGTACAACTACAGATCAATTTCAACTTCTCTCATGAACCAACAGCTAGGGCACTAACCTGTCAATCAGCATCTTCTTCTTCATCTGATTCAAACATACATTGTCCAGTCAATGGTTGACCTGCAATGAATAAGAAACATATTAAACCACTATTATAAACATAACCAGCTTTGCAAAATGTATCTCAAATACGACATTTACCTTCATCTGCATCATTCAAGCCAAACAACCAGTCTTTCGCACATACTAATGCTTCAAGAGTTTCTGGAGAGAGAGAAGTCCGATTTTTTCCAAGTATCCTTCCAGCACAACTAAAGGCAGATTCTGAGGACACTGTACTTACAGGAATTGCCAAGAAGTCTCCAGCCATCAGAGCCAAGATAGGATAAGCATCTGCATTTTTTTTCCACCATGCCAGAACATTAAAGTTCTCTCCTGCTCTCACAACTACTCTAGGATCATCCAAATAAATGTCCAGTTCAGTTCTTTCTGAGCGAGTCCTCGAGTTTTGTGATGAAAACTGTGCAAATGCAAGTTCCACACGCCGTTTGCCACGAAGTCCAAAAGAAGAACTCGAATTGCCCTGACTTAGTACTTCCTCTTCATGTGAAGTAAAGACAGGACCGCCACTGTTCCTCACAATCCTCTCATACTCTAGATAGTATTGATTCAAATATCACATGAGTTCTCTCATCTTCTCTTCCACTTGTGCACTCTCAACGGTCATGAAATAGAACTTGACAAAGTCAACTTTCATCGATGGATCTAGTGTAGTAG
This sequence comes from Panicum virgatum, assembly GCF_016808335.1. NCBI lineage: Eukaryota > Viridiplantae > Streptophyta > Magnoliopsida > Poales > Poaceae > Panicum > Panicum virgatum. Next base: position 30,831,865 of record NC_053151.1, on the reverse strand, counting down.
CTATAAGAAGTATGATACTAGGTGCAGTCCAATACTTCTCAAACTTGAGATACATAGCTTCCGCCAACTCATTGAGCAGTGAATTGGCATTCCACGCCTCATCAAGCAGTTCATCTCAGATTGCCATCATCATCTTCAAAAACATGTGAGCTGTTGGGTGCCTATCCGCAGAAAATGCTTTTGTAGCATCACTGAACTGCTCTAGAAATTCATGAAGCCATGCAGCGTCCTGCCAGTCTAGTTCACTAGGACAATCTTGAAACTGCTCTGCTGCAAATCTGTTAAGGGCTGCTTTGTACTTCAAAGCTTCATGCAACATATCATATGTCGAATTCCAACGGTGGGGAACATCTAGAACTAGCCCTGACTTGCCTCTGAGACCTAAGGTCTGAACGACTGAGTTGAATGTTTGCAGCCGTGAAGGTGTAGAGGTGGCAACCTTGATAATGTCCCTTATCCTTTTAATTGCATTTGGAATGACTTGCAGTCCTGCTTGAACCATTATATTGAGAACATGAGCAGCACATCTGAGATGTAGATGTTCACCTTCAAAGAACATCTGCGGACCTAGAGCAGCACGCAAGTCTCTGATTGCTCTATTGTTCACACTTGCATTGTCTAGAGTCACTGAGAACACGCGATCAACCAAACCCCACTCCATTAAGCAAGCAGTGATCCCATCTTGCACAGCAAATGAGTTATGGGGGTAAGAGATCTGCTTAAATGCAATGATCTTCTGGAGCTCAAACTCTTCATCAATGTAATGGGCTGTAACTCCAAGATACCCCAAGTTTTGGTTAGACGACCACAAATCAGCTGTTAAACTAACATGAGACTTCAACTTTGTGATCTTATCTTGTAGCTGCAATTTCTCTTCTTCATACAACATCATACAATCTGCACGAACTGTTTGTCGACCGACGCAATGGAATGAAGGTTGACAATAGTTTATCATCTCTTTCCAAGTAGGATCATTTGCTTTTCGAAATGCAACCTCACCATGGAGAAAATACTTTGCAATGAGTCCTCTGAATACCACAGGATCGAATACAGAATTCTCTGTACCAGGCGTGTTCTTCAAAGATGCCAAGAATCTATCCCTGTCCTCTTGAGGGATATGATGGCAATGGTATCCAATATGCCTGTTCAAATGAGTTGTTCCTTTCCCTGACACAGAAGATAACTGAAGCTTACAATACTTGCAGACAGCCTTCTCCACTCCATCAATGAATTCCGTGTCAACATATGCCGAAACTTTAGCTCTCTTTTTCCCTGACCTGCCTGACTGATATGTGGATATAGCATCCTCAACCTCTGCTGCTGCGGTTGCTGATGAAACTCTTTCCATAATACCAGACACTGTAAAAGAGATAGCATTGCTAGATATTATTATACAGCTAGCAATGAGTAATATGAAACAACAGGTAGTGGCTATGAAGAAAAAAATTCTGCAGGTCACTGGTAGTATGTAATAAAAGCATAAATTCATGGTACCCAAGTACAAAATGAAATGCTTTATTACCCATCAATTCATCTTTCCTGCAGAATTTAATTCAGTTAGGGTTTAGTTGCGTGCGAGATGTTTGACTTTGGCTTTTCTCGCTGAAAGTTTTAGGGTTTAAAAATGAAGTTGCATCTGTTAATTATCCATGATCCTGCATCACTCACGAGCCACATAGACATATCTTAATTTTTATCCACATTGACACATCTCAAATTTTATCAATGCTATTTAAGATGTGTTGGGTAATGGTACTTAGATCTACCTACATCCCAAGTATCGAGTAATATTCGACCTTTTTCAACCCCTTTAATTTGCTGTTTTCACTGAGCTAGAAATACACAGTTGTTGTCTTGTGCAAGAATATAGCTAGAAGTACTTAACATTGAATCTGAACTATACATGACTCAAATTGGAACTGTAATTGGCTAAAGTATAGATTTGCTGCACTAATAGCTAATGCTTTTAGTGTCTTTTACTGGAAAATATTTGGAAACTGAATTGATTAGAGATCTGTCAGAATTGAATGTTATTGGTCTTAATTTTTTGGAGATCTACTGCATTTCCGAAAATCCATTTTAAAGAAGTAACATATGTACCTTACTGTCCTACGAATAAGACATGTGAAACAAGTAAAGCTTTCTACTCATCTTTTAGATGTATACATCATATTGCTCTTGATTTTGACACAGATTCATCAGGTTTCCTTTACCTTTTTCCGAAGAAAAATTCAGAGGCAGATTCAGATTCAGATTGAATTGACACAGGAGGGACAGGCTATTACCAGCCACTCGCGGTGCCCCTGGACGCCGTCGCTCTCGAGGTCGAGGTACTTGACGGTGACGTGCTGGGGCTCGAGGAGGCCCGGTCAGAGGCAGGCGTCGACGAAGCCCTTGTAGACGGGGCCGAAGCCACCCTCGCCGAGGAAGTTGGCGGCAGAGAAGTTCTTGGTGGCAGCCTTGTGCTCGTCCAGCGTGAAGGCGTGCAGCCTGGTGGTCTCCAGCTTCCGCGACAGGTCCTGCAGCGACAGCGACCGCAGGTTCGCCTTGCTCAGCCGCCGCAGCTTCGGCTTCCCCCCTCCGCCGCCGCCGGGGCGCTTGCCCCCCGCCTCCTCCCGCTTCTCCTCCTGACGCCGCACGCGCAGCGCAAGGATCCGGGGGTGAGGAGAAGGACGACGCCGCACTCCCGTCTCCCGTCGCCGCCCGACCCAACCTCCCTCGGCCCGCGTAGTATACGGCGAAGGGCACGATCCATTTAGGATCCTCGGGCCAATCCTTGATCATCGACTCGGGCATGTCTACAGCCCAGCTCTTTCACGGGCCGATCCAATCCAAACTCGATCCTGTGTATTTTCGGCCCGTAAAAAATTTGTAAATGCAGGCCCATGATTTTGGAGGCCCTTCCGGCCCTTGGATTCACACGATCCGTTCCCAGGCCTAGCTGCGCGCACACACCATATAAGATTGACAGACTACTAGATCTCACAGACAAGCTAGAGAACTATACGTTATTATATTCATTACAAAATACTGTATCCCAGATCTGATGATCGAGCTTATATGATACGCTAGAGATGCAATAACAGTAAGTCAATAACCTAACACATAATATATAATACACATGCGGTTCATGATGATAGATGGCCGGCACTTTTCCTATATATGTAGTAATGGAGGTGCCGGCGCGATAGAGCAAACCAATCGCATGCATACTATGCCCTAAGGCGGCTCTCTCAGCGAGACTCTGGTGGATGCCATATTCCAAATGGCTGCGAGAGCCGCCGCCGCCGCCATGCCCGGCCTCCTCCTGCTCCCGTTTCTCCTTGTAGCTGCTGCTTCCGGTGCCGCCAACGATGCAGCCAGCACGCCGCCGATCAGCCGGAAAAGCTTCCCTGAGGGCTTCGTCTTCGGGACGGCCTCGTCGGCCTATCAGGTAGAAGAATTGAATTTCACTCCTATTTTCGCGCGCGTGTGAGAGCTTTCTGGCCGGCTTTCCCTTTCTTGCCCAGTACGTAGGAGAGCATGCATGCCACAAAAACCCCGACAAGTACAAGAGAGAAAGCTTCAGATCGAAAGAGCTGGCCCAACAGCATAATGAATTGAACTGATGGATGGAGTTCATGACCCACGCCTCAATTATTGTGTCAAAGAACAGAAAGAGGCCGAATTATTGGGTCATGAATGGAGTTCATGACCCACTTCGCTTTTATTTGTTTTGTCCTGATCACCTGAGTTTATTACTAGACTGAATTCTCATTCCTATGCAGTATGAAGGTGGTTTTAACGAGGGGGGCAGAGGACCAAGCATCTGGGACACCTTCACCCACCAGCACAAAGGCACGCGTGCTTTGCTGCCTATCGATCTGTTTCTCTATATGAGAAGCTTAGTTTCCTGACAGTACTAAGCCGGGCTTAATAAGCAATGAACAATTTATTAGTTTCCTCACACGGTATTTCGGTTGTTTACAGAAAAAATCGCTGATGGAAGCAACGGGGATGTAGCAGTTGACTCCTACCATCTCTACAAGGTGCCTGCCTCATCCTCATGAGCATGAGCAATTGAGCATGCATATTTTACAGTACCAAATTAAATTAAACATGTGCAAATGTTCAGGAAGATGTGCGCCTCATGAAGGACCTCGGGATGGATGCGTACAGGTTCTCCATATCATGGAGCAGAATTCTTCCAAGTACCTAACTTTTTTTTCTTTTAATTTCCCCTAATGACGTACTTCCTCAGTTTTTACATATATATATATATATATATATATATATATATAAAGTTTTTTTACACTGAGCTAATTAATTCATTTATTCAAACATTGTATATATATTTAAAAATAGAGGGAGTTTAATGTTTTCATAAACTAGAAGTTCCAAGTTGATAGCATGTTCTTATTATGTGTTAGCACACTGTTTAGCCGTGCACGCCAAGGCTTTCGCCTAGCTTTCTTTGATCCCGGGACTATATATGCGCAGTTGAATACATTGCTCATTTGCGTGATTTCAATCTCTATCATTAATTCATTATGAACATGCATGTCCTATGGCATATATAACAGATGGCAGTCTGAGCGGTGGAATTAACAGAGAAGGTGTCAATTACTACAATAATCTCATTAATGAGCTCCTCTCCAAAGGTATGCGTGTCAATTTCTACAATAATCTGCAGATGGCAGTCTGATCAACTCCATTCTTTATTTCACCTTATAATTATTTGGGATATAATCCTTGTGCATATGCAGGAATGCAACCCTATGGGACCCTTTTCCACTGGGACACACCTCAGGCATTAGAAGATAAATACGAAGGATTTCTTAGCCCCAATATTACGTAAGTGAAAGCTTAAGTTAACCTTGAAAGCAACAAGATTGCCGTACAGTAATAAATATGTTAGAAGGCTGCTAACTGCACTCTGTTTATTTTAACCGGATTTGTTAGTTAGTTGATTCTCGAAATCAGATCATTGGAATTTTAAAAAAAAACTGCCGCTTTCAAAATTATTATATAGATATAATTGTACCAAAATCCGTACCATTAACCACAAAAAAAGGTGATGTTAACATCTTCGCATGGTACGACAGCAATTAAAAACTACTAACAAATATGGTGTGTCCTAACAAAGTCAACGCCTTCCTCTCTATCATGAATTGCATTTGAAAGCAACAAAACTAGAACATCAGCATAAGAAAAAAAATTAATTTCCTCTAGGTTCAGTAGTGTCACCACTGCAATTTGTTATTGTTTCGCTTACGAATATCACGATGCATACTGAAAATTACTGAGTACCTGTACGTTAAAAATGACTGTAAATGAATGTCTCAGAATCGACTACAAGGACTATGCTGAAGTCTGCTTCAAGGAGTTTGGTGATCGAGTGAAGCGCTGGATCACCTTCAACGAGCCCTGGACCTTCAGCTCATCGGGCTACGCAGTCGGCTTTGCAGCCCCAGGTCGGTGCTCGCCATGGGACTTTGGCAGATGCAGTGCTGGGGATTCAGGAAGGGAGCCTTACATCGTGGCCCATCACCAGCTTCTTGCACATGCAGAAACAGTTCGGTTGTACAGAGAGAAATACCAGGTGATGATCATGCACCCATCACGTTCTATTTACGCAGAAAATTTGGGTTGGGAGCCCCATATTTGTCACTTCTTGGCGCTTGGGAGCCCCAGGTGATGATGCACTTTACAAATAAAGTGAAAATTTTGATCAACTGATGAACTAATAAATCCTAGAGTTAGTCATTTAGCCCTAAATGGCCGGACAGCATAACCTTAATTAGAAATGCTTCTCGAATTCATGCAGCGCGTGCAAGGGGGAACGATTGGCATAACTCTAATCTCGCACTGGTTTCTTCCCTACAACCGCTCCATAACGAATGATGCTGCAGCGAGACGCGCCATAGAATTCATGTTTGGATGGTAGGTTCGTCTGTGGCTCATGCAATCTCATAGTCAAAGTTCGGAAGATATATATACCTAGCTAGTGTCAATAATCTTACTAATGTTCATCCAGGTTTATGGACCCTCTTATCAAAGGTAACTACCCAGCAAGCATGAGAGGATTGGTCGGAAATCGCCTGCCGAAGATTACCGAAGAGCAATCCAAGTTGATCAAGGGTTCGTTCGATTTCATTGGACTCAACTACTACACTACAAACTATGCTTCCCCGCTCCCTCCATCAAATGGTCTTAACAAGACCTACAGCACTGATTCTCAAGCGAACCTTACCGGTGAGTCCGGGTCTCTAGCTACTATGTTCAATCTCCTATTCTTCACTTACCATGTTAACACCCTCTAATTAATTATAAATAGGTGTACGGAACGGCGTTCCTATAGGCCCACAGGTAACTCAAGATTATTCTGAGAAAATACTAGTGGTAATTTTATTCGCCTCACCACTTTATGCGCAACGATTCATTTCCGTGAATATATAACATGCAGGGCGGTTCATCTTGGCTCTACATCTACCCTCAAGGGTTCCGTGATCTGCTGCTGTATATAAAAAAGTACTACGGCAATCCGCCCATCTACATCACTGAAAATGGTACAGATCTCGACACCATCGATCCTATATATTCCTTGCTAATACGGTTTAAAGATCTTGCAACCAAGTCAGAATTACAGTAAAACTTTGAATAAGTTTTTCTCCCATGTCTACTTGAGAAAAGTAACACTCGATCTACTCCTATATATTAACCCAAAGAACAGGACTGAAACTACCTGAACATATACGTACGTTTCCATTTTCTGCACTCTAGGCGTTGATGAAAAAAACAACAAGAGCCTGCCACTGAAGGAGGCTCTCAAGGATGACACTAGGATATATTACTATCGCACGCACCTCCTCTCCATGCTAAGTGCTATAAAGGAGGGGGCAAACGTGAAAGGGTACTTCGCGTGGTCGCTGCTGGACAACTTCGAGTGGGCGAACGGCTACACTGTCCGGTTCGGGATCTACTTCGTCGACTATAACGACGGGTACAAGCGGTACCCCAAGAAATCTGCCTACTGGTTCAAGAAGTTCCTCGAGAAATGAGCATGAGCGAGATGCGCTGGGACAAATAAATGGACCGTGCGGTTGATTTATGTTTACCCTGAGAGAGTGTGCTGCAATAAAAGGGTCCACATTTTGTTGCAATTGTATGTGTATTGATGAGTGTAGATGGAGATGAGCGCTCATATGCTTTCTTTCAGAGAAAACGTACAACTTTCGGCTGAAATAAATTGGGAATTTGGCGATCTTGTCTCTGCTTGATCTTAAATGGTGATTTTACTCTTATTTTTTTTATAGGATTTTACTCCGTTTTTTTTAAATGAAAAGCTTTGTTTACCTCTACTTTTAACACTGTTAGTTGGATGCCCACTAAAACAATAAAAATAAAATGGAACAAAACTCATAGCAATGGGAAAAGACAGTGGTACCCTTAACCCTATCCAAATGCTCCATACTTTCTTATCCCCAAAGTCACGTTCAGATCTCCCTCTCTTGGCTCTGTTTGGTTCCTTCTATGCTATTCTCTGCTAGAAAAGAAAATCTTCTATGCATGGGCTACTAAATAAAGTCTATTTGCAAAACCTCTTTAGGGATGGGTGCCACTTTTTGCGATAAATCTAATGACGGTAATTAATCGATGATTGGCTACAGTGATGCTACAGTACCATTCTCAAATCACGCGTCAAAGGTCTCATTAGATTCTTCAGAATTCTTAGCGCAGGGGTTCTGGAGTTGATTTTATAAATTGGATTTGTTTATCACCATAATTAATGGTCAAAGTGTTACTATTCCCTGGCATAGCACCAACAGAGCCAAGGGAGGGGGCAGCTGCAGCACGCGGGGGCGGGAGAGCGCCGGCGCCCGGCGCAACCTGGTTGAGCACCTGCTCGGCGCGGACGGCTAACAACAGCATCCGCAACATAAACCTAAGAAGGGACGCGAGAGACGCAGAGGGGGGCACCTCGCACCGCTAGTTCCACCAACCTTCCTGATTTTGCCCGCACGGCCGCACCAACGATTTCAGGCCGTAGAGGGGAGGGGGGGGGGGGGGGGGTGCGCTGCTGCCTTGCTTGGTTCACCCCTTTTTGTGCAGGCAGTCCTCGACGTCGTGAGCGGTTATGCATCACTTCACCTGATGTTCCACCAACCATTACATGAAGAAATATTTACCGCGTGTGGTTAATGGGCTGCCAACTCAATATTCTGAATGCACAATTTATTTAATTCATCTATTGTACGCTTAGTCTGGTGCACTGATCCGAGATAGAGAACAGCAGTGCATGCATGCAAAAAAAAAAACTAGTGATATCATCCCACAAGCAAGAAAGTTTAGAACATAAAAATATAAATATTCAATCGTGTATCCAAATTAAATTTGCATTGCACCATTATCTTTTTTATAATAACATCTTCAAAACAAGACCATACTTGTCTATATTTGCATGATTTTTTTTAAAATATTTTGTTTAATACTTAATAATTAATTTTAGCTACTGGGAATAAATATTTTAGCAACACGAATAAATGAATATTTTCTAAGAATAAAAAGTTAAACATAACAAATAAATAATACTATACAACAAATAAATATTACACATCGTGAATATTTGATCGTGTAGAATAAATATATAATGAAAAACAAATATCACGAACAAATGGGTCATCATCACAGAACAATTTAAGCTACAAAGCGAACAAATAATTTGGTGTTGTGAACAAATTAGTTACACGTAAATAAATAATTTTATATAGAAAGAATAAATTATTAAATAACTCTACATGACACGTACACAACTTACATAAATTCTATACATGATTAACAAGTTTGTTAATAAAATATAAAAGAAAAAGTAAAAAAGGAGGGAAAGAAACTGAAACTTAGTATCACAAAAAGGAAGTGAAAACGAGAAAAAAGAAAAAAGTAAAAAATATTATGGAAGGATTCCGTGGTAGTCTCTGACTCCCTCCAACTCAATCAATATGAAGAACATGTCGTTAGCATAGGGTTTGGTTAGGCTTGGTGCCTCATCATATTTTGGATCGTGAATGAATGAATCTACATATGAAAAGAAATATACTAAATCTTGTAGTGATTAAATATATAATTCACAATAAAGTGGTATAAAATAAAAGAGTTTATAAAATTAAAATCAGTCATATGAACTCACGTAACAAATTTGGATGCAAAGTAACCTAACCTACAAAGAAAAGAAATAGAAAAGGTCATAAAAAAGTCATGTAAAATACAAAGAAGGAAAATAATAAAAGGGAAAAAATAAATAGAAGAAAAACATGTTAAAATTGAGAAGGGAAAATAATGAAAGAAATTTTTTGGTAAAAATAAAAAATAAGGAAAAGAAATTAATATATACAAAAGAGAAAATATGAATTAAACCAGAAAAGAAGAGAAATCAAATGAATAAAACGAATTATGATATGTATTGTGAAATGATTGAATTAAAAAGGAAACATAAAGAAATAGAAATTGGAAAGTAAAACACTAGACAAGAAGAAAAAAAAGAAAACAAGAACAAAAAGGTGCTGTCACAACTGGGGCCACGGGATACCTGACGTGGTATGGATCTATACGAGATATGAAATGAAGCATGTCCCATACCAATATGTCATTTAATGTACTCGAATAGATCTAGAACGAGTTCGTATAGAAAAAACCACTCAAGTAGTATTCGAGAAAGACTTTAGGCTCGTATCGATTTAAGGTTTCATGTAACCCTGTTCCCTTAGACTATATAAAAATGGATAGGGACCCTTACAAAGCATATACAATCATCAGGCAATACAAACTAGCAAATAGAATGCAGGGTATTGCGCATCTCGCGATCCGAAATTGTTAAAATCTTTGTGTTGCTTGCACCATCATGTCCTAATCTCGGTGAATCCCTGCCTAAACCCTATCACCTTAGGTATTCCTAAGGGGATTTACTGATAAAATACTAACAGCTGGCGCGTTAGGTAGGGCGCTCACCGACGATCCCTGGTGAACTCGATGCTTATCATCATCAAATTTAATTATTCGGCATAATCATATTGGATCTGTGCTGACCAATTTGAGGGTAGAAGCGGATCGATCCACTACAATCACGGCTACCACCAGATGGCGACATGGGCATATTATATTAATTGGTAAAGATCTGCGCGCCTGATTAATTAATCTGTGTGGAGGGCCGCCTTTTGCTTCAACTTGCAGCCACCGTCAAGCGTGATTTCTACCGTCAAGCGCATAGGGATGGCGGAGCAAGAGCCTCGGTTCCAGCGAGCGCTGCACCAGACTGCCCGTGGCCGTGCCAGGCTCACGCGAGCCGTTGCGGCCCGTCGCGAGCAAGGGGCACGTGCGCCCGTAAGACGAGAGGCAGGCAACTCCGACGTGTAGTTCTGACATGGAGGTTCCACGTGCTCCACGAGTTTCAAGAGTTTCAAGGTGGGGAACAGGGAAAATCAGCGTCAACCTTCCTGCTGATTTGCTGCGGCAAAACATATATTTGGAAGCAAATCACTACTGGTACACCAAGGAAGCTACCAGCAAGGATCAATCTACAGCTACTTTAACTTCACGGAGGCACTCAACGATCCGTCGATGACTACTCGACTACTCAGCACGGCTCCTGCTCGCACCACCGATACACCAACACGCCGGTGGTACTTCAACTACTCATATCGGCTAGTTTAAACTAGAAACTAGTTGAGGACAGGTCTCACATCATCGTCAACCAGTCGGAATGACTCCGTGGACAAATCGTCCACGAGTCATGCTAAGTGACTTATACCTTTTCTCAACTTATTTTTCACGAAACCAATTACTTTGTGCATAACCCGCACCCTCGCCGATTATTTTTGCACGCCGTGCTTTCTTTTTGTCGCATGACGGCTATCTTTTTCTACATATCGTCTCATCTATTTTTGGTCACTAATTCGGTCAGGTACATTTCCTGCCCTGATTCGTAAAGCCTCGAGTTCTCGGTTTTGACCTAAGTGACTCATGCATGCATGAGCATCTGCATCGGGACCAGTTCACTAAACGTAAGGGGTGGGCTCGGGGGGTTTATATGGCTTAGAACAAGAGCTTTGTATCGCCAATTTAATTTGGTATCTTCGTTTCTATTGCTGAATAAATTTCACTATCTTTGTTCTTTCATCGGCTACTGCCGTTCATGTCGTGCATGCCCCCGACTGCTTAGCTGGTCTGTCAGTCGGGCTGCCCCATTTACTAGCTGCGCTCCGCGCGCAATCTGTTTTTCATCATGACACAGTGTAAAGATATCCGAAAGAGTCGTGTCGACTCTGACTTCATAGTCCTTGCCCGACACCACGTCTCTCTAGTAATTCCTGAGTTAACCCGTGTGGCTCAAGCTCTAATCGTGAAACCTCAACTCTTGCGCTCCGCGTACATGTAAGCCTTCCGAGCAATGTAGCCTATGGTAAGCCGTCCTCTCTGTGAGCAGTAGTAAGAAAGATTAGGTGCATAGCGAGACAAGGCTAAGGTTGCATGCGCATACTACTCGGTGTCTTGCTAGACGAAAGGGGGATTCACACACATCTTTCAGACAACCATAAACTTCAAGAGTTGTTCATTACGAGTAAAACTCGATATCTTCATATTATTCTACATAATGTATGCATTGTCTTTTTTCAGATTGAGCTCCAGTTCTCTCGGTACATCTACGATGGCTTTGCTAGCTCCCAGGCTTGGGGGCTGGCACCGCCAACCACTCCGCGTGCCCTTGGTGGCTCATCTAGCTCCCTGGCTCGGGGCTGGTTGCAATAGAGCACTCGGCAGGTCTTTGGTGCCTCATCTAGCTCCCAAGCTTGTGGGATGGACGCGACTTCGGTGGCTCGTCTGGTTTCCATTCTCGGGGTTGGGCGCCGGAAACAACTAGATGTATCTTCATTGATCTGTTTAGTCCCATGTCGAGCGCGAGGAGATTTTTGGGAAGATTGTGTGATTTAGCCATTTTTGTCGGGGATTTTATTTATTGCGAGAAAAGGGGCTTTTCGAATTTCTAGCCAAATCACATCATAAAAACAAACTCACATTGCTCTGAGTTTGCCACAACGTTTGGGATCCTTTTTTTCCCCCAAATCTGGAAGTTTGGACTCAAGACTCGAGGGCTACTGGGTATGTGTCATCTGCGATTTGCTTTTCAAATTTATTTGGAAAAGGAAGGATTAAATTCAAGATTCGAGATGGACCCTCAGCCTGAATTCTTCGGTTCAACCTAAGACTCGGGGACTACTCCATATGGAGTGCGATTGTTCATCACACCCCATGTATGATGTATTTGACGATTATTTCTAATGGGCTTCAAGATTCCTCGAGCAAGAGCACCACGCAGCCTAAGTGCAGTTCAGGAAGTACTCAGAAGGTGAGTTCGAGGCAAAGTACAGGGAACTTGAAGATGAGTTCAAAAGTACATCAAGACCTGCAACTACACTGCTACGAAGAGCTCGGAGGCTTGTATGACCAGGGGCCATGCGATTCCTCGCTTGGCGTGGATCTATACGAGATATGGGATGAGGCATATCCTATACCCATAGGTTATGTAATGTCCTCTGATAGATCTAGAACTAGTCAGTATAGAAGGAAACTACTCGAGTAGCACTCAAGAAAGACTCCTAGGCTTGTATCGTTCTAGGATTTCATGTAACCTTATCCCCTCGGTTATAAGAGCGAATAGGGACACCTCCAAAGCATATACAACCCTCAGTCAATACAAACCACCAAATAGGATGCAGGGTATTACACATCTCGCTACCCAAATCTGTCTAAACCTTTGTGTTGCTTGCACCATCATGTTCCTTATCTCGGCGACTCTCTACCTAAACCCTAGCACCATATGTAATTGTTGACACAAAAATCCGTAGATGGGATCTCTCCAGTCCACGTACGCTAGGGCCCGAGAGATTTTCTTCGTTCAGAAGTACCAAACCCAGATGGGCACACTTGTGGTGTGTGCTGACGTTGTCAGACCCGGAGCAGCGGGACTGCTCATAGGCATAGAATGTTCTAGAGTAAGGGATAGCGCATGGATGTACCTTACCTCTTTTGCAACTACCCGAATAGGCGTAGAACTAGCTGCAGTACAAGAAAACTTTCCGACCATATTGTAGTAGGACTCCAACTATATTGGGCTAGGATTTTCCATGTAACTCTGTCCCCCGGAATATATAAGGCCGGGCAGGGACCACCTCGAAACACATCAACACCTAAGGCAAAACAAGCAACCACACAGGACGTAGTGTATTATGCACCTCGCGGCTCGAACCTGTCTAAATCCTTGTGTTCCTTGCACCATCGAGTTTCAGAGCTAGTCGATCCCTACCTACAATCCTACTGCTAAGGGTATCCCTGAGCAGGCTTGGCGGTAAACACCGGCAGCTGGCGCACCAGGTAGGGGATTCGGCGAGTTCATTGGCCAATTCGATGGCCACCTTCTCTTTCGGTCACCTTGGCAATTCCTCAAGGCGCCACCTTTGTTTTCGGCTCATGGGTCTGCATTGCCAATGGTTCGGGCGATTTTGACAGTCACCTAGCCAATCCCATCGAGCCGGAGGCGATCTTGTCGGAAAGTTGCATCACCATTCCCAATCTCACCAAAAAGATCGAGCTAAAATTTGACGACAAATTGAGTTCCAATCGGACTCAGATTGATTTCAGCCCGAGTCCTACTCGGGTTGAGACTCTTCTCACCCGACCCATCTTTGGGTTGAGTAATGCATCATCTGCTTACCAGCGGATGATCAAATCCATCTACTCTTTGAACGAAGCTAGCTTGGATCAAACTACATACGCCGAGAACTTTTCCGCCACCGCTAGCCGGGAGGCATCCGTTTTCGATGTATATTCAGACTCAAATGAGTCATCCCATGACAATCCGGATCCCATCATCGATGCACTGGCAAATTCCAACTTAAATCCTGCAATCATTACTCATTTGCAGAACTACTCGACAGTCTTCGAGATGTCTCCAGCATCGACGATCTTCTGTTTCGACATGGTACTCCCCTTACACCCATACGGGAAACTGGATCAGAGGGAACTGAACTAGCCAATTATGGATCGGACCAAGAGAGCTATACCCTAGAGTGTCAGGTGTCCGTCATCAATCGGCAAGATGCGGGCGCTCCCAGTCAGCATGATCCTAATGAAACCCCAGATCAGATTTCAGAGGATGATTTGACTATAAACGCCCCACAAGATGAGGATGAAGCTACTCGAACAGCTCGCAGAGCAAGGAATCAACACAGGGAAGAGCACAGGGCTCGAGCTACAGAGCGCGCTCGCATTGACCCACGTAATCTCAACCGGGAATTCAACAACATAGCAGATCTAATCTTCATCACACCCCCATCGTAGTAGTGGCAGAAGCAACCATGCGCCTCATGCAGCTGCCTCAAAATCTAGAGAAAGATCGCACAATACAACTCACTCGCCACGCTATCGAACAACTCGAGCGACAAAATCCTTTTGTCCTCACTCCATGGCACCCAGTCCAGGGCTACTGCTTCAGTAGCACCACAAGCAAGCCGCACGCCGGGAGGTCATCACCATCAACAACAACAACAAAACCGAAGAAACCAAGAGGAGTAAGAAGTCGCTAGCAGCCAACGTCCTAGGGGTGGACAACCCGTAGCAAACCAAGTTCCAAGGCTTCAACAGAACCACAAAAACAACCGCGGCAACAACCATGAAGAAGTAGCCGAGTCCTAGATGGATGCACGGCTGATCATCAATGCAAGATGCCAAGCGCATCTTGTAGACAACTCCGACCGGTTTCCATCCCTTAGAAGCGTCTTCGACAACGTCGAGTACCCGAAGTATTTCGAACCCACCAACATCCAGAAGTATGATGGTAAGCAAGACCCTGCTCAATGGTTACATTTATACTTGACCGCTATCAATGTTGCAGGAGGAGACACCTATACCAAGGTCCTCTACTTCCTGATGGCCCTGGAGACCGCGCCTCTCACCTTGCTGGAGAGCCTGAAGCACGAGTCCATACACTCGTGGGAGGATCTCAAGAAGGCCTTCATCGATAACTTCCAGGGATCTCTACTCCGAGTAGCTACTCGACATGCTCTTGCAATGTGCAAGCAAGAGCCAGGCGAAGCCATCAGGTCCTACGTCAAGCGCTTCTTCGACACAAGGGCGACCATCGCTACCTTCTCCGACGAAGATGTCATCACTACTTCCACGGCGGCATCGCTACCCAATCACTTTGCTGTGACTTTGGGCATAACCGTGCCAAGATGGTGGTGGAACTACGCAACATGATGCAACATTGGGCAGACAAAGAGGAACAAGAACGCAGCCGCTTCTCGCGTCGCAACCAAGACAACAACGGGAAGCGCAATAATGATCATGGAGACACCAGCAACCAGCGGGATCCTGTGCACAAGCGCAAGCCAGATGATATTGTCGGCACTATGGATCGCACCCCGCGTGGTAAGAAAACAAAAAAACCTTAGGATCAGTTTGATAAGATCCTACACAACAAGAGGTGCCCAATCCACCCCAAGAGTAATCACTCGATGTTCGAGTGCACAATTATTCGCAAGTCCTTTCAGTCCCCGCTGCCAGATGCACCCAAGAAGAAGCCCAATAAGGAGGATGAAGATGATGACAAGAAAGAACCTGATGGGTTCCAGAAACCTGAAAATGTGGTCAACGTCATATTTGGAGGAGATCCAAGCTTCTCCAAATGTGCCCAAAAGCTGCTACTACGGGAAATCCATTCAGTCGAGCCTACAATTCAGAGACCCTTAAAATACAGCGAGGTCCCCATCACATTCTCAAGGGAGGATCGATGGACGAGCTTCTCTGAACCAGGAAAGTTTCCACTAGTACTCGATCTAGTCACCCAAGGATCCAAGCTTACTCGAGTACTCATCGACGGTGGAAGTGGGCTCAACCTGATCTTTGCAAGCACTCTAATGAAGATGGGCCTCAATTACATGAGCTTGCTCATGCCGAGTAAAGCTCCCTTCTACGACATCGTTCCAGGAAACTCCTCTACACCAATTGGCTCGGTTATCCTCCCAGTCACATTTGGTATAGAGCAAAACTTCCAGACAGAGTATCTCAAGTTCAAAGTAGCCGACTTCGAATCTTCTTACCATGCCATCTTGGGAAGACCAGCACTGCCCAATCCCTGAGCCACTTGTTCCAATAGGCCACTACGAGGCTGGGAACCGTCGTCTTGAAGGCGAAGGTATAGCACCCATATTGGGGCTCGACCTCAGCGCACCCCCCTTCGCGCGAGTGTACCATAATGCTCTTTGGCTGATAATGGCAGCTGAAGGCCCACACAAATCCTTTGGCGCTTGGTGGGACCTTGCCCGTCTTCGCCAACCACATGTACAGGTTTAAGCGAACAAATGAAGTAGGGGTCATTTGTGGAGGTATACCTTGAACAGACCAAAGATATCCACCACCACGGGGTCCAAGGGAAAATGAAGACCCGCGTTGAAGAAATCCCGGAAAACCACCACTTCATCGACTTCTGGGTGTGCCATGGTTTGGTCTGTCGGCAGAGCCCGCGTGAGACCACGAGAGACGATGCCGCGCGAGGCCATGTTTTCCAGTAGGGCAGGGGTCATGCTGCTCAGACCCAAGGATCGGCTCAGAGTGCTCTTCGCGTGAACTCGGGGCGCCATTTCGCCGGTCAAAGCCGTTGTAGCAGGCCAGCGAAGATCGGACAAGAGCGAAGGAAATGAGCGAAGGCAGGAAGCACAGCGTGGGGGCGAGGGCGCAGAGGCAAGAGGACGACAGCGCCCCGGCCCCTCCTCCTATATATAGCCAGGGTCACGCACCGAACCGCGCACCCGGCAAAGTACAATGCCATTTTTGCCCTCGCTTTCAGCGGGAGTCGGCAAGGGCATCGGCGTCCTTTCCTTTGCTACTCCACAATCGCTGTGAATCCTCCACTTCATAAAATAGCATTTATGATTATTTATATCACTCCTTATTAACAATACCCTTCAAGCGCGGGTTCCCATGTAGGAAATGCGGACGGTCACGAGCGACGGTCCCAGCGGCGGTGGTTCGGGCAGTGCTACGTGCGCAAAAAGTCGAGGCCGCGATCGTTCCGAGGAACGGTCGTGGCCCCGAGGGGCTACTTTTCCAGACTCGTTTTTGCTACCCCAACTACAAAATGTCCCCTTTTTCCTTAGATAATGAACTCAGCTCTGATCCTATGGCAAAGATGCAATAATTAATTATGCAACAAGTGGCGTGCACAACTTGGTTGTCGGACGGACTCAATTGATTTTTCAATAATATTGTGTCTATGTCCATGGACGTGTGAATATCATATGCAGGCACGTGTAAACACATGGGCTTTATTGACACCATTTTTGACACATGTCAAGGAAGGTGATTTCGGTGAAGGAAAGGTGGCCGATTCAAAAGAAACCAAAAGATGCACAGAGTTGGGATCGGCCGATGGGAGTCCGTCCGATGGACCAGAAGAATATGCCGCGAAGATGCTGATTTGTCCGTTCTGGTGCTCGGCCAATGGAGAGTTGCCGATGAAGTCAAGGAAGGAGAAGAGGATCCGGACTCTACGAAAATCTTGATGATTCGGTTGTAATATTTTAGGTAGTTTATCTTTTAGATAGTCTTTTCTTTAGGGTCAAGTAACGTTTTCCGTAATCGGCTAGGACTTGATAGCGCTAGGCTATAAATATGAGTTGTAAGGGACTGGAAAAACTTGACACACATCCAATACAACAAACTTTACAATTCCTTTGCACTTTTTCGGCCACTTCGCCTTTTCTCTTCTTTTTTCGAGTTGATCAGGGATGCCTCACATTCGAGCGACTTGATTTGCTGGTGAGTTTTTGTTTTACCGAGTATATTTGAGCTTTAGCTACCGGGCGCATCGCTGTGGCTTCGTTCAAATCTATTCAAAAGTTATCAAGTTTATCTAGGCTTTGACTTCCGGGCGCATCGTTGTCGTCTCGTCTAGATTTATTCACCAATTATCGATATCGGCTAGATTTGTAGGTTTTTCTATGCTTTTTGGCCATTATCACATCTAAAAACATACTAGATCGGCTTTAGGTTTTGGAGTGACACTTTTGTTATCTCAAGAGCCGGTTTAGATCCGTTTTTAGCTTCGCATCATCTAAGTTACACATTCGTAGCTTAGATCTTGCCATATATACGCGATCGGCTGCCCAAAAGGCCGGTTTTGTCGCCTAGTTTATCGGCTGATCCTGCCGATACGCTCGTCCACTACGTGCTCGCATTTAATATCTTTTTGTCGTCTATAGTATCGGCAAAGCTTGCCGATGCACCCACCTGAGAGTTATTCGGAATCCCAGCCGATACGCTCTCGAATTTGATTTTGTTTTCTCCCTTGTCAATTACAGGTCAAATTGACTGGCACGCTTGGTTGACTTTTCCGTGACTCGGCGAACACTTGCCCTCGGATTCCAGTGTGTTGATTTTTGCATCAACACATCTTTTGGCACGCCCGGTGGGACACGAAAGATTCAACATGGTGGAACTCACAGATAAATCTGCAGTTAGCGAAGAAAACCAGATTCCTATTCCTGAAGACAAGCTCAAAGAAGAACAAAAGAAGGAATTTGAAGATCTGGTGGAGAAATTCAAGCGTGAATGCCTCAAGTCGTACAACATCAACAGATCTGGTGAGGTGATCAAGAAGTTTAATCTTCCATCCTTCCAGCCATTGACAGAGGCTCAACATGAAAGCAAGATGATAGACGCAGTTGGCCAAGCTATGGCACAAGCCTTCATCAAGATTGCAATAGTCATGGGCAACACGGTGCACAATGCAGTGGTCAAGATTTTTGCTGAAGGCACATTACCAGGGTGCATGGGTCCTTGCTATATACAACCAGATCAGATGCAATATACTCCCTTAGAGGTGTCTATGGCAGCAGCCCTGTCAGCTCAAGATAGCCAGGCAGGAACAAGCAACAATCAAAATCCACCTCAGATGACTACTGCAGCATCGGCGGGTACAGCAGATCCTATCTACTCAACCACGCCGCCGATTGCTACAACTGTGCAAATTGGATCTGCGTCTGTATTTCCTAAAAGATGGGATCCTGCTACTGGGTATGGTATGCATCCGGATTTCTTTTCTACGCCACCTAAGATGCAGTTTAATGCATCGGCTTGTCAGCCGATAGCCTCTCGGCCTGATCCATCGGCTGTTCAGCCGATGGGTGCATAGCATAATGCATTGGCAACACAGCCGAATGCATAAGGCTCATGGAGTCCACAACAGATAACACAAGCTAATGCATCGGCACCACCGCCGATGACCCCACAACAGCGTCTTGCTATCCTGCTCCAACCCCAGTCTCCTTCAGAAGTGTTATTGTCGCAATCTTCACATCAGAAGGGAATCGACTAGGTATTCCACAATCAAGCGACTGGACAGATACGGTGTGTCAATGTGCCGTACATGGATATTACTGGTCAACAATCGGCTAACCCATCAGCTACATAGCCGATGATGACTCAGCAAACACCCAATCGGATAGCTCAGCAAGCCCAACAGATGCAATCGGCTAGACAGTCGATGAACCATGTAGCCCAGCAACTTGCGATGATGACCAATGCAGCGAACATGGTTTCTCCTTAGCAGATGCCAATAGTTGAGCCACAAGTTGATTGGAGCACAAAGACAGCTGAAGTGATGAGGGAGTAGTTTGGTTTGAGGCCAAAACAACAATCTGTTATGTACAAGACTCCATATCCTTCGGTTTATGATCAGATTCCTCTCCCACACAAGTACAAGATGCCTGACTTCACGAAGTTCTCAGGGCAGGGAGAAGTTTCTACGATGGAACATATTAATAGGTTCCTTCTACAGTTGGGAGAAGCGGGCAACCAGGATGCACTCAGAGTTCGTTTGTTCTCCTTGTCTTTGTCTAGATCGGCCTTTGCTTGGTTCACCACTTTGCCAGCAAACTCCATATTATATTGGGCCGATCTAGAAAGACAATTTCATTAGTTCTTCTTCTATGGGATTACTGAATTAAAGTTGACCGATTTGACCGGCTTGAGACAAAGAAATGATTAATCGGTTGCTGCTTTTATCCAGAGGTTCAAAGATGTCAAGAACCGATGTTACAGTTTGGTTCTGTCCGATCAGCAGTTAGCCGATGCAGCATTTAATGGACTCTTGCCACACATTAAAGATAAATATGCATCGCAGGAGTTTGAAAGTATTAGCCAGATCGCAAGTCGGATGACAAGAGAGACTCGATCCTACGAGTCCAGGAAGCCTTTTCAGAAAAAGATCAACTATATGGAATATTCTGCTAATGATGAGTCTGAAGAGGAGCAAGAGACGGTCGCATCGGCTGAGTGGATATAGAACAGTAAAAAGCCGGTGACGTGTCCGTTTGGAAAGAAAGAGCCTGAGTCGTATGGATTCGACATCACCAAAGTCGACAAGATCTTTGACTTATTATTGTCGGAAGATTTGATTAAGTTGAAGCCATATCACAAGATTCCATCGGAGGACGAGCTCAAGAATATAAAGTATTGCAAGTGGCACAACGCCACATTGCATGATACAAATGAGTGCAAGGTCTTCCGACAGCAGATTCAGATGGCTTTCGAACAAGGGAGATTGAAATTTGAAGCTCTGTTGGCGCTCCATAAGTATCCATTTTATCCCCTATTTAACTTTGATAATGGCATGAATTTAATATCAAAATCACTAACCATCCTAACCTCGGCCCAATTATTGGTCGTTTTCATATTTGCACATATATTTTGGAGGTACTTCATTTTTTGCAGGTTTTTGGCCAATTTTGGAGCATGAAATGACGAGGCCCATGATCACGCGGTAACACGAAGAAAGACGAAGGCCAAAGCCCAAACAAAGGACCAAAGGCCATGATGACTAGAAGCCCGTTCATGCACATCCACCCTCCAATGAAGCCCAAAGGACAAAGCCCACAAGATGAGATCAAGATACTTCGGGGCTAAGCAAAGCAAATAGAGATTTAAGGAAGAATTCTCCGTCCTATCCTTTCCCATGAAGATATCTCGAAGATAACGACGTCCAACGGGGTGGAATCGTGAAAGGGATAAACTCCAGAAGACTCCAGAAGACTTGGGGAGAAAGGAGAACGCGAGGCGGCAAAAGAATGGGCCAGGCCGGCCGGCCTGGGCCCATTAGGCTGGCCAGCCTAGGGCCTTTCTAGGGCGCCTCGGCCTCCCCTTCGACCTAGGGTTTCTTGGGGCTATTTAAAGCCCCCTCCCCGAGGCTCATGCATCAAGTCATTCGGGAGACGACGCCAAGGAGCAGAGAAGATAGAGAAACACCTTTCGGAGAGCCGATGGTCGTGCTAGTTGTCTAGGGGCTTCCCTAGCCGATGTGGGAACCTTGCAAGGAAGACCACATCGGAGTTCTGGAGCTAGGATCATCAAGATCAAGGTAGGGCCCCGGTTGTGATCTTGTGATGTACAATCATTCATGGTGAAGTTACATGTGATTCTGAATCTTTTGCGACCATGTTCTCTCTTTCGATTTCGTTCTTTTCTTTGGGTTTGCTTCATCCTAGATCTATTATCGAGATAGATCGCTTAGCATGATCTTGTATCGTGGTGGCTAGAGGTTCATGGCGGAACTACCAAAGGGGTTCGACTTGTTTATCATGCTTCGGGGTAGCTTAGTCCAAAAGGGGGCGTCGTGACAGTGCATTGCTTCAGTAAGACGGGTTATCAAAGGATTAGATTGGAGATTTTGGTTTAAAGATGCTTTTCATTGAGATTCACATCTATCTTGCTTCACTACATTTAGCTTTGAACTACAACATATGCATGATCTAGGTGATCTAGATTGGTTATCTCTAACTTTCTCTTGCTACCTTCGGTGTTTGCCGATTTTAGTAGATTAGATTCATTTTACACCATCTCAACACAAAGGATTCTCAATGTTAGTAGATTGTTTCTTGTATCTTTGGTTCCGTGGATTGATAAACCTTGGGGGAATACTCTAAGGGAAAAGCTACACGATCCGTGCGCTTGCGGTATACAAATTGGGGCGCTAAGGAGCGTCAACAAGCTTTTCTGGCGCCGTTGCCGGGGAACCATCGATTTAAGATCCAATCTTACTTGCATTCGTAAATATTTCTTTTTCTTGATTTTTCTTTTTGACCTTTTTGTAGATCTCTTATTTTTTTGTGCAACCTAAAAAAACGGATCTATTCCACGAAAATCAATCTAATCTAGAGTTTGCTTTATTTTTCTTTTATGATCTCGTATATATTTTTATTTTATTTTTCACTAACCCCTAACAGGAGATGGACGGGAGCCTCTCGAACAAACCAAAAAATTTTGTGGATGATCCAAAAAAACTTTACAGGCAAAGGAGACGCGAAGCACGATCAAGGAAGTTGAAACTAGTAGATCCAAAAGACGAAGCCGACGGTTCATCATCTTCACCTCAAGTGACTCCACCAACAAGTCCAAGGGAGGCGCCACTTCACCAAGGGATGGCGCTACCGGAGCCGGAGCATACGATCGGAGAGATATGCACTCCGGACGTTCGGGACTTGCCGATTCAAAACCTCGACAACATCAGAGTTCCATTCAAGATCAAGACTTCAATCATAAGGATGGTGCAAAGCTCGCCCTTCACTGGAAAAGAAGATGCTAACCTACATCTTCAAGCGTTCCTCCAACTATGCCGCACCTTCGACATGCAAGGGATGACTCAAGATCAAATAAGAGCGAGGCTCTTTCCGTTCTCTCTACTTGGGAGAGCGTTGCAATGGTTTCATTCTCTACCGCCGCACACGGTGCAAAATTAGGAGTCCTTGATGAAGGAGTTCATGACGGAGTTCTACTCGCCGGGCAAGACCCAAGTTTTGTGCAACAAGATTGCTACATTCGCGCAAGCCCCGACGGAGACTATTGCGGAAGCCTATGAGCGCTTCAACGACTACATCCGCGCCGTACCTCATCACAAGTTCTCAAGGGAGGATGTGGTCTAGAAGTTCTATCAAGGCCTCACTACTGCATCAATGGGGATCATTGACGCATCGGCCGGAGGTTCGATCATTGAGCTCACGCCGACTCAAGTTTTCAAGCTATTCAAGAAGGTGGCGGACAATGACACATGGGCATCATTGGGGCGCCTACAACCACTCCAAACCGTGGGCGCCGTGAAGAGTGTATTGCAAGTGGAACGTGAAGAAGTGCTAGAAGGGAAGATCGACTCGCTCATGAGGAGGTTGGAGAAGATGGAGGTGGAAAAGAGAGAAGCCCAAGCTATTAATTTGAAGGCGGCCGAAGCAAGGTCTACATGTGAAGAATGTGGAGAGTACGGCCATGTCTAAAAGAATTGTCCGGAGGAAGCCAAGATGCTCGACTACATGAAGAAGGGAGAATGGATCCCGCAATCCAACTTCCACTACGGGCAAGGTAGACCTCAATTTAATGCAAGCTCTTCCATTCAAAACTCGGTGCCTCTTCGTATACAATTGAAGGAGTTCATGGAGGAGCAAGGCAAGATCAACAAGGACACCGTCACCAAGTTCAAGGCTATGGACAAGGTCTTGGAGAACATTGATGGCAAGGTGACGGAGGTCGGGAGCTCTAACCTTCAAGTACTCAACATGATGACGATGCTAGAGATGCAAGTAGCCCAGCTCGCCGGACGCTTATCTAGCAACGAAGGGAAATTGCCCGGGCAACCTCAAAGTCCGGAGACGGCAAAGGCAATTCAAACTCGCTCGGGAAAAGAGACCGAAGAACCCAAACACGCGGCGGGAGCAAGGAAGCCTAAGCCAAGAGTTGAAGTGGAGACCATCATCAAGGAGAAGGCACCTACTCCTACGCCAGAGATAGTCACCGAAGAGCCGGAGTTTGAGCTACATGATAAAGATACCAAGATTCTTCCGCCAAGGCCACGATACTGCAAAGGTAAACATGAAGATGAGCATTTCGACAAATTTGTTGACGTGGTACGCAGGTTGAACATCAACATGCCGCTCTTGGACGCTCTACAAGTTCCAACATATTCTTGCTACTTCAAAGACATCATGGGAAACAAGCGCGAGATACCGCCAAGCACCGTCAAGCTAACCGAGGAGTGTAGCACGACAATCGTTAATGAAGCTCCTGAGAAGAAGAGGGACCCCGGATGTCCTACCATCCCGTGTTCCATTGGATCTCTTATGTTCGAAAGAGCACTTTGTGATCTCGGCGCAAGTGTGAGCGCCATGCCAAAGAACGTGTTCGAGAAGCTACGCTTACCGGAGCCGGAGCCCACCGCCATGTGCCTAGAGTTAACGGACAATTCCGTTCGCTATCCTTTGGGAATCGCCGAAGACGTGCCCGTGAAGATTGGAGAACACTTAGTCCCCATTGACTTTGTGATTCTCGATATGGGAGAAGGGGGCAAGGCGCCTCTCATACTTGGGAGGCCTTTCCTCAAGACCGCAAGGGCGAACATCGACGTTGGCAAGGGGGAGATCAAGTTCGACATCAATGGCACCACAAGCGAGTTCAAGTTTCGTCCACGCCTCGAGGTATGCAACATGGTCAATGTCAAATATGTTCTGCCTCCCTCACCGCCGTGTCACAGAGGAGAAGCCAAAGAAAGAGGAGGAGTCGAACAAGAAGGAAGCGAAGAAGGAGAAAGAAGTCATCGTGTCTATCGCGACGAAGATCACTGCATCCATCAAGATAAAAGCTAGAAGCCCGCCTGTGAAGACCAAAAATACGACTAAGCCGGAGGACAAACCCGCACCAAGGGGTGTGCGAAAGTGGGTACCCAAGACTGCAGTGCCATCACCGAGCGTTGGTCCGAAGTGAAGAAGAAGAAAGTCTAGCTATAGACTATAAACGAAGCGCTTTGCGGGAGGCAACCCGTTCGTCGAGTCAAGAATAAAGCTGCCGGGAGTTCAATCCGTTCGTCGAGTCAAGAATAAGCTGTCGGGAGGACAACCCGCGAGAGGTTTGGGTAAGTGAGTCATGAATTTTGCTACGCAAGAACATGATAAACTTTTGAACAATTGGTCGTTCGGTCGAACAATTTGATTTGGATTTTATTCGCTTGGTCATTTCGATTTTGTCTCTTATTTTAAACCAATGACATGAGCCATCCTATGATTTATTTGCCTCTTCTTGAGAAAGCCACATCCAAATTTCCATACCTATTTTTGGCGACCGTCCTCTCCATGATGGCCGGACCAAATTGAGATAAAAAGACATGAGTAGAGCCGCGCTTTGTGTATATTATTTAAATTCTTGATGCGTAAGTTCGCGCAAACATAGAGAGAATTTTCAGTTTCATTACCATAGGACTAGAATTTTCTTAACTTTATTTGTTCCCTTTTTCAAAATTTATCACTCATTTTGGCAAAATTAGAACCTAAACCCAAGAGCCATGGTTGAATTCGAGATTGTTCGCTATCAATTCATGAAAGTGAACGGTTCCGGTGCAACCAAAATTAGTGTAGTCGGAAAATATTTTTTTTGACTCACAAATGTAAAGATGTTTTGATTCCCCTCTGATTATTTATTTAAGCTCATTGCATGCTTCGAGTTAATTCTGGAATTTCGAAGTTAGAGGAAGATTCAACATCTAAGAATGATTTGGAGAAGGTTTATATGCTTGATTAACATCTATTGATCAAAGTGAGTTCACAGGAAGAGATTGTGCTATCTACCTACACCACATGCAAATAATCCAAAGAAGGGAGCAGCCATGCATGGGAAGGACATGAAATTTTCAATAAAGATGGCACCATGTGATGAATGATGAAGTATAGGACAAGGTGAATGACACGAAGTGAAGAAATAATATTGCAAGTGGACAACAAGATCAAGGAAGGAGTGGTACACGGGTTTTGGACGGTGCAAAGCATAAAAGATGTACTGGATAGAGGCAAGGAATCGCACCAGGAAGTCACCAGAGAAAGATGAAGTCGAGGAGGGCCAGGAACACCCTAGGCCGGCCGGCCTGGCCTCTTTTTATGCCCTCTAGTGCTCCCGTTTCACAGCAAAGAGTCACCATGAGTGGCTTCATGAAGTTCGTCACCGGGAGGAGAAGGACGCGTTCATCAACATCCGACGCATCGGAAAGTTCTTCGTGGAGGCACTCGGTCGTCGAGTCTCCGCGGGCATAGAGGTAGACTACCCCGCACCGAGGAGCGACATGTTACTCCTTGGTGGGACGAGAGACCCAAGAAGTTCCTCCATGAGATTCACCGAAGGCGCGCCACCTCCTCCACGGCGTTCGACAAGGTCATCCGCACCACCACCATACAAGCCCAAGAAATCCGAATACAGGTTTACCATCTTGTCAAAGGAAGAAGAAGGAAGGCTCAAGTTCATGAAGGGAAGGCTGCGAGCAAACTATGATTTCGGTGATGAAGCATTGGAAAAGTTGGGATTCCATCATGACATCTACAAGCTCTTGGAGAACATCGGTTGGAAACTATTTTCCGACGGTGTTACGGTAGACATGCAAGAAGAAGTGGCTTTGGAGATGTTCATGACACTAAAAAAAATAACAGAGGTGGTGGATGATGAAGAAGTGCCATTTCTGAAATTTTGGCTCAAGAATGAAGAAAAAGTCATCACTTATGAAGCAATAGGGAGTTTTCTCGGGTTCAAAAGCAAAGCAAGTGAAATGGTGGAAGTCGAAGATGGAGAGCTCGATGAGTTTTGGACGAAGATAGCAAAAAATGTCAATTGCTAAAGGAAGAACATAAGTAATGTGATCCTCCAAATATTCCACTCTTGGGTGAGCAAAAGAATCCTCGGGAGATTGAGGGAATCAAAGGTCACCGACCAAGAATTAAATTGGATTTATGCAGCATTGGTGAAAAAGCAAGAGATTGATCCCACCTACATCATGGTTGATAGATGGGTTTGTGAAGCATCATTTGGCACGGGAGAAGTTGGTTCGGGGTGTTATCTCACACTAATAGCCCGAGCCATGAATCCGGAGTTAGGGGTGATCCAAAAATATTAAGTCCTGGGAACGGATATAGGGATTGAACATTTGAGGCAAGGCCATTATATCGGAGGGGGTGAAAAGAAGGGATTCATTATTTCCGAGACTGATATTTCCCTCCCCGATCAAAGGCTAAAATTATTCACAAGAGGAAGGACCGATTGGCGAGTTGAAAACATTGGAGCAAAGGTGAAGAAAACAAAAAGAGGGAAGTTGATTGAAGGAACATCGGCATCGGCACGACAAGAAGATTTGGAGGTAAAGCTTCCACCACCAAGTTCCGCTTATTGGAGAAATGAATTTCATGGTGCATCAAGTGGACAAGGACACCCGCAAGAATGGACGAGTCAATGGGAAGGAAACCAAGATCAAGCATGGGGGCATGGTGCAGCGGCACCCCCACCATTTAGCAACTATGGCTACCCACCCCCATCATACCAAGGAGAGATGCCCAACCCGTCATTTGGAGCACAATTTTTTGACCTCCCTCAACCGGAACAAGGAATGAGAATCATGAGTGCCTATGCAAGAAGAAACATGGAAGACATAGATGCCATCCAGAGGCACACAAGCCAACTAGAAGAAGGAACCGCGGAAATTGCATATCAAATGGGACTACTAGGCCTAGCGCCACCGGAACAATTTGATGGAGGAGCATTTCAACAATATTATGACCAAGGATACAACGCAAGAGGCAATCAAGGAGAGTGGTCGACGACAAGACCATGACTAAAATGCTCGCACGTGTGGTTTGGATTTTTCTATTTCTTTTCATTTATTTTCAGCATGTGTGCAAGCTTGTGTGTGCGTAGCAATTTTCTGTTTTATTTTTCAGCATGTGTACAATTTGTTTTCATTTGCTTTCATCACCATGATAAATAAATGCATCACCCACGCTTTAATGTTATGGTTTGTAATGATGATAGAAAGTTTGTGCTATGTTAAAATATGATGATCGTTGCTGCCTTGTCTACTTTCTTGTGTTTGGTTTATGCATGATTAAACTAATGCTCTCTCTAACATGATCTGAAAAATTAATTAAATGCTGGCTAATTCTTTTGTGGAGGTTATGATAAATTAAGACCCATATCTTTTTATTCTTGCTCTCTTACTTAAGCTTGTCAAGGAAAATTTAATTTGGATTTAATTTTGAACTAACCTTGTCAATAATACCGTTTGCAATTGCTCTACCCTTCTAAAAGCCTAAATGATATATCATGACAAACCATAGTGCAAGATTTATTTTCAGGTGAATTAATTCAAGATTTATCTTCTTTGGTATGTGACTAAGAAGCTGACCATTCTGTATTTTTGTGTACCTCTCTTTTGCTAGCCATTCTATCCATGCATTGTGAGTTTCTACACCAGGAACATCGCAAACCTCGCTGGATATCCACCCTTAACCAAAAACATCTTTTTGTGAAACACCTCCTTGACCACAACCTATATATTGAGTATGTATTATTATTTCGACGGCAAAATAGTGGAATCAAGAGCAAATTTCAGTAAAACATAAGCTTGGGAAACATCAAAGAGTTCGCAGCAGAAAAATCCGAAGAAGTGGAGGCCTACAGGCAGTAGGCCAGCCGGCCCAACACCCCTAGGCCGGCCGGCCTGGCCCTTCTCCTCCTCTGTTGGCTTCAATATTTTACGAGGAGATGCCCCCTTGAATTCCAAAGTTGAGTCCAGAGAATTGATACGAGTTTTGTGCACTCACTCCATCAGGTTATCATCACTTCATTGCTTGAGGACAAGCAAATGTTCAAGCATGGGGGGAGGTGGAGTAAGTGCATTGTGTTGCCAATGGTTTTGAGGAGCAAAAAGAAATAAAAAAATGAATGATGATGAAAAGCTCCTCGGTTCCTTTAGCTTCATTAAACTCCAGGTACTTTAAAAGCTGTTGACTCTGAAGGCTAAGCATAGTTGGTCAGATGGTAGTTTCAACGATCTGCTGCGTATCTTGGCTTGGTTGCTTCCAAAGCCAAATAAAGTGCCCTCCAACATATACCGAGCCAAGAAGCTTGTTAGCCCATTCACGATGGGTGTTGAAAGAATCCATGCATGTCCAAATCATTGTATTTTGTATCGTGGGGATACTTTCAAAGACCTGAAGAAATGCCCTGTGTGTTCTGCAAGTTGGTACAAAACCAATGGGGGTTACAGTGGTGACGACAATCAAGTTCCATCCGTTGAGGCAGACGACACTACTTTAGGCATGTCTGGGATGTAGAGCAAAATTCCTGCCATGGTTATGTGGAGCCTCCCAGTTTCCTATCACCTTAGGCGTTTCTGCTCGAACCCAAAGGATGCCGAGCTGATGCGATGGTGGAATTCACATCAGTGCAAGAAGGGTGATGGAAAGCTCCGACATCCAGCTGATGCTCGGCATTGGAAGGAATTCGATGACAAGTATTATCAAGAATTTGGGAATGATTCGACAAACATTTGCTTTGCGTTGAGTATGGATGGAATGAATCCGTTCGGTGAACGAAGTAGCATCCACAACACATGGCCAGTGATACTGACGATGTACAGTCTGCCTACATGGTTGTGCCATAAGAGAAAGTATCTTTTGCTATTCGTGCTTATGCAGGGCCCCAAGCATCCTGGCATCGATATAGATGTTTTCCTTGAGCCTCTGATACAAGAAATGGAAACTTTATGGAAGGAGGGTGTCGGTGTTCCGACCCAGGGGCCTGGATCCCAACTAGTAAATGCTGCGTGTTTTCTCGTCCCAGATGATGATGCAAGAGGCAATCACAGTAACGCACGGTTTTATTCTGGTTCCGGCCACGGGGCCGTACGTCCAGCAAAGGGGGTGTGCGAGGGCACTATATTATCTTGCACCTGGAGTGCTTGTAGTAGGGGATACAAGCAAGGCGAGAGAGGGAGGGAAGCTCCCAAGTCTCTGCTAGGAGTGGAGTCGGTTGAGATGGGTGCTCAGTAGTGCTAAGAGTTCTCTTGGGAGATAGAAAACAGAGAGACCAGCAGACTAGAGTCCAGTTAAAGCCCCGAGACGCTTAAAGGGGGTCCGCCTCCTCCTTTTATAGTCACAAGGAGGGGGTGGCGTACACGAGTGTAGGGGCGCGGAAGTCGTCGTTTTCCCCCGAATCGCGGGTACAGTGGTCGAACACTGTAGGAAGTATACTCTGGGAAGGCGGCGCGCGTTGCTGTTGTCCTAGATTTCGTCCTTGGTCCCGCGGGGATGGCGCCGGTCATTCTGCAGTTCCCCGGCGGTAGTAATGGCGCGAGTCGGCCCCGGACCCCCTGGTCGGAGTGCGGGTGTGCACACTAGAAGGTCCGGGGGACACGTGACGTCGCCGGACCCCTTCCTCAGTGGGGGGCGGGTCCGGAAGGTCGGCGGGAGCAGTACCGAGCCTGTCTTATCCCGCGTCGCAGGTCCCAAGGCGCTGCTACAGTGTCCGGGATGGTGGAGTGGTGACCAGAGTCAGCGGATGGGACCCTGGTCACATCTACTGTGGGAGTGGCGGCCTGACGCTGCCCGTCCTTTGAGCCGTGGTGGAGCGGCTGGCTTTTAATGCCTTCGTACGGCGAGCGGTTGGGCGGCAGGGCTGTTTGTCCCTTGTGCCGAGGGGTAGCCTCGAGCGAGATGGAGATGAGTCACCTGCTCGAGGGCAGATCCGCTACCCTCGAGCGAGGCGGACATAAGTCATCTGCTCGAGGGTGGATTCGCTACCCTCGAGCGAGGCGGAGATAAGTCACCTGCTCGAGGGCAGATCCGCTACCCTCGAGCGAGGCGGAGGTTGTCCGGCGGGCCCGAGAGGGACCCTCGAGCGAGGTGGAGATCATTCCGCGGGTTCGTGGGGGATGCGAATGGGCCGCCCGTTGGGCTTCTTTGAGTCCCTTTCTTTCTTCCGAATGGGAGGCAGGTCATGGGCCTTTGTGAGCCCAGTTGCTTTAACAGGTGTTTTGTGTTTTTAAAAGCGGTCTTAGTACCCCGATTAGGGTGTCCCTAATTGTGATACCCGACAGTAGCCCCCGAGGCTTTGGTTGAATCAGTGGGTTCGGCCAAAGGGTGATTCGGGGATTTCCCTTTCTTCGTGATCAGTCAATGTCGCGCACCCGCTAGACGCGCCTGAGCACCAGCCCGGCGGATGTGACAACACGCTGGTCGGGATAGTACGCCCGTGGGGGGAGTGCTTCGAGGCGCGCGCCTCTTTGTTTGTTTGTTTGAAGGACAAGACGTGTATGCGCGCTGAGGGGGGCTAGGGTGATGGTAGCGCCTGCTGCTTGGCAGCTGGTGCTCCCATCGCGCTGTCCAGCACGTAGGGCCTTGACCCCGGTGTTCCTGGTCGTTTTATGGTGCGCCGTTCGAGGGCATCCGGCCAGAGCCGATGCTGCACCGCTTAGCGTCCAGGGGATCAGCTCCACTTTATTTTGCTTGGTCATGTCTTGGCGCGGGGACCGAGGACATCCTTTGCTCGTGGAGCGCCACTTCATCACGGGCGATACAAGCCTTCGCTCTTTGACAAGCTTGAAGCTTTGTGCCCGGCGCAGCTATAAATAGTGGTCGTGGGGTTCCCTTTCTTCTCCAGCCTCCCGACTCTTTCTTCCAGCGTTGCCTAAATTTTGTAATGTTTCCTTTGCCTTTTTGTAACCGGTCCCCAGATGGGGTGGCCTGGCTTTTTTAAGCTTTTGGTGCTAGAAGAATGCTTGCGAGCGGCAGGGGAAGACCGGAGTGGGCGTGCGCTCCATCCCCAGGCTCAGTGGGATCAGCAGAAGAGCATTGGGCCCGTGGGGTCATGCTTCTGCGATGTCTCCTAGCCTGAAGGGGGATGGAGGCGCCTGACCATGGCGTTAGCGCCAGGTCCGGCGGCTATTTTTCGCATCGTCCCCCCCCCCCCCCCGACGACAAGGTTGCTCTCGGGGATACGGTGCGGAGGGCGCCGTCCGCCAGCTCGACCCCCCGCGTGGTCTTCGGTGGAGGAGACGCTAGAAGAAGGCTTGTGAGGAGAGCGTCCCGCTGGACCTATGAGGTCTGGGGGCTGCTTCTCGCATCCCTAGCAGCCTCGCTGTTGCGTCAGCTAGGGGCTCGGTGCCTTTCTGCGTCGCTCGCTCCTCCCCAAGACAGGGAAAATTGCCACGTAGGTGGCGACGTGTTTGTATCTTTCGATGGCTTCGCGCCGGTGACCCTTTGTAATCTTTATTTGCATTGAGCAATAAAGTTCCCTTTCTCCTCTGCGGGGAGGATCCCCGAGGGTATAGGGATGTACATAGAGTCTCGACCCTTGAATACGTGTGAAGTCACCTTCGCGGGGGCGCGTCAGCGCACCCGCGGGTGTAGCCCCCGAGGCCTTGGAGGAGAGTTTGTGCTCATCCAAGGGCTATAAATGTTGTCCCGCTGGGTAGCTTTACTAGGATGGCCGTCCAACATCTTTTTCAGCCAGCATCGGCACTTTTTCAGCCGGCCTCGGCACTCTCAGTGCTGGTACAGCGACCCGGCATTCAGCCTAGCCGTTAAGGGAACGTACGCTAATAGCGGTGGGTTCGGTTTACACGTGGAGCTTCATAAGTGACGGTTGTCGATTTATTCGAGGGTGTGGTTTTGAACCATGGTGTGCGAGGAGCCCCCGAGCCTAGGCCCGTGTGAAGGCGTTCAGGGGAAACCCTCGACTTCGACTACGACCCTCGTCGCCCTTCCGCAGGGAGGAGGGGTGAAGCGCACCATGCTACCCATGCCCGGGCCGCGAGGTATGGCTGCTTCAGTGAGCTATTAGCGGGTTGTTCAAGCGGACGTCCGTGCCCCGTTCGATAAGGGTCGGCTCGTGGTCCATAGACA
Organism: Panicum virgatum; assembly: GCF_016808335.1. Lineage (NCBI taxonomy): Eukaryota > Viridiplantae > Streptophyta > Magnoliopsida > Poales > Poaceae > Panicum > Panicum virgatum. The sequence continues at coordinate 30,799,085 of NC_053151.1, read as the reverse complement.
TGTCCTATAAAGCGCTCGCGAGGGTTCGCTAGGCGGGGCTCGGACCCATTCGATAGGGTCCGAGGGCTCGATGCTCTCCCTCGATGGGATCCCCCTTCTAGGCACCCTCGACTGGCCTTGAACACTGCGTAGGATGTCTCGAACTCCGCGTTCGAGGGTAGTTTGTACGGCATATCCCTGCAGTCCCTGACTCTGGTGATCTGGGGCGCTAGTCGAACCCCCTAAAGGGCCACGCTTCGACCCCCTGATCAGTAAGGCCTCGAAATGCGATTCCTTCGAGGGTGAAGAGACCCTATGAAGGAATATTCCGTCGTGATCTGAAAACGTCACAGAGCCATGAGCCACACGCGTGCGGGTCTTCCGCCGGTAGCGGGCGACGTGGGCGCGCCTTTTCAGGCGTCCGCCTCGGGCAGACGAAGCGGCGTGGGCGGCGGCTATCGTGCCGCATTTATTGTTGCGTGTGCGCGTGGGAGACTCCGCGGTCGTGGGGCCCATCAGTCAGCGATAGCAAAATCTACCGCATTCAATGCGGTAGATTTGGGGCCATGGCTGCGGATGCGCCCGTCATGGTAAAATAAATATGAAGAGAAAGGGGAGGTTTCGGGTTCACCTGGCCATTTGCCTTCATTTTGCTTTGTCTTATCCGCCTCCCCTGCATCCTGAGCCCGCTTCCAAGAGCGGAAGGAAGAAGAGAAAGGAGGAAGAGAGAGAGAGAGAGAGAAGGGAGAAAAAAGCACCTTAGCCACCCAGAGCTTTCGCTCCCACATTTCCTTTCGAATTGAAGACATGTCGGACATCCAGGAGCCCTTGCCGTGGGGGAAGTCCTCCGCCACCGTGGCGGTCCTGGAGCAGCTGGTCGCCGACCGGCTGCTGCCACGGAACCCAGACTTGGGGGCGCCGGCGTGGATTTCCCCGCACCCGGACGTGACCGAGCCGAAGCCCCCGCAAGGCTACGTCGTGAGCTTCGTGCGCCTCCACGAGCGAGGCTTCGGCGTTCCCGTCAGCAGGTTCATGCGGGCCTTATGCGACTACTACAAGGTGGAGCTGCACAATTTCAGCCCCAATTCCATCTCGCAGGCGGCGGACTTCGTCGCCGTCTGCGAGGGGTACCTCGGCATCGAGGCCCACTGGGACCTCTGGGTCCATCTGTTCCGTGGCGAACTCTTCGTTGAGAACGCGCGGAACCAGCCGAGGAGGTACGCGCGCGCCGGTGGCCTGACGCTCCACGTCCGCCAGACCCGGAGGAACCTTTACATCTCGAGCAAGATGACGACGAACAACGCCGGGTGGAGCCGAGGGTGGTTCTACCTTCGGAACCACAAGGACGCGCTTCCGGTGTTCACTAACAAAGTTCTCCGGGAGCGACCGCCGAAGTGGGACTGGGGGGTGTCGCCCCCAGCACAACAGGCCAAGCTCGAGGGCCTCACCGACGCACTGGTGCGTCTGGTGAATAAGGGGCTGACGGCAGCGGCCGTCATCGCGAACTTCCACTGGCAGAGGGTTATCCCTCTCGTGGAAAGGGCCCTGCCGATTTTCGAGCTCACCCCCGGGAGCAAGGTTGAAGGCTCGAGGACGTCGAGCAAGCTTCTCTCCCACACCAACGCCGCCCGGAGGGCGAAGTACGCGGTGGCAGAGTTTCCCCAAAATCCTGCAGATCTTTGGAGGATCAAGATGTGCCCCGAGCCGGGGTATATTTCCCTGGTAAGTTTTGGCTTCGAACTCGTCGTGCGTCGCGTAGTTCCCCTTTCCTGACCCTGTCTCCGGTGCGTTTTACAGGGGTTGAGGTGCGGCACCTCGAGGCCCCCGGTCCCAGAACAGCGCCTGATTAATCGCCTCCACGCGGAGAAGATGAAGAGGCGGAAGGACGCGGCGGAGACAAAGGCCGAGAGGAAAAGGAAGAGGAAGGCGAGGCACGACAAGGCGTGCAAGCTCGCTCACGCGGAGGGGAAGCCGCAACCCGCCACACCCGAGTCCTCAGAGGAGGACGAGGAGGAGGCCTCGGACGCCGAGGACCACGCTCCGAGGAGGGACGGGGAGGGCGCGAGCCCCCCTCCGTTCTACCTGTGGGATGAAGAAGAGGGAGCGACCGTGGCGCCAGAGGAGCCGGGGGCCGTAACGGGGTCATCGGCGAATCCCTCCCTCGAGGGTGCGGCGCGGGAGTCATCCCCGCCGGCGGCTGTCGAGGAGACGCCCGCACCCCAGGTGCTGATCCGTGGCGATGAGGCTACGGCGGGAGAGGAGTCGTCCGTGCTGGCAGCCTCGAGCCACCGGGCCGACACGAGGGGGGCGCCTTCGGGGCAGTCTTCGAGGGACGGCTCGATGCCCTGGGCTCGAAGGAGCGCCACGAGGAAGCGGAGCATGAGTGCTCGATCTGGGTAAGCATTTTGGATTTCGTTTTTTGTTACGTATTTGGTGGATTTCTCGATCCTGCTCAACTTGCGTCTCTTGATTTCCAGCCCCGGGGCCATTCCCAAGGATGCAGTGCGGCTTGCCCCGGCCAAGGCTCTCAAGACTGGGGCACGCAGCACTCTGCACACGACGCCGCAGCCCCAGCCCACCGTGGATCTCAAGGCGGCGGCAGCTAGGCTACAGGAGGCCGTGGTGCGAGGGGCCCAGGCGGCGCAGCAAGCTCGGGCATAGGAGGAGGAGGATGACGCCGGCCAGAGCGACGCCGGCCATCGTGGTGCCGAAGCGGCTGCTCAGGCTGCCGAGGCCGACGAAGAGGCCGGGCAGGGCGACGCGGACAGCGCCGCCCGTCCAGATACAGAAGGAGAGATCGGTGGGGGCGCGCAGGAGAGCCCTGCCGACCGTGTGGAGGAGACCCTTGTCTTCGAGCCCTCGAGGGCCGAGGGCGGGGGCGTCGCGGATGAGGATACGGTGCAAGAGGCGCCGGTGGTGGAAGGAGCCCCTGCACCGGGGCCCGCGGAGGCCCTGGACGAGGGTACCGTTGCGGTAGTGCCTCAGCCAACGGCGCAAGGGGGTGTGACAGCGGTGGTGGAGCTGTCGGACAGTAGCGAGGAGTACGGGGATTCGATGGACATCGACCCCACTGCTGCGGCAAGCGCTGCCGCTCACATCGCCGAGTTCGCGTCGGCCAGCGCGGGCGTGCTCGAAGCGGGGGCGTCCGAGGGGAGCCACCTCGGGGCGATCGTCCCGTCCGGGGTCCCCTCGGAGTTCCTCCGCAAGGAGCAGGAGGAGGAGGAGGCCTGGAACAAGCAGATGGGCGTCGGTCGCGAGATCTTGCAGGCCCTCGACCGCACCTATCAGCTCCATCAGAATGTGGATTACCAGGTCAGCCAGGTAAGTATTTCCCCCCAGAAATTGCTCGGATTCGGTTTTAGCTTTTACGCGTCTTCACCCACGCCCTCCCCCTTTGCAGCAGCTGAGGGAAATCTCGCGCAAAAAGAGCGTCGAGATGAACCGGCTGTACTCCCAGCTGAGCCAGCTCGGGCAGCACAACGCCGAGCTGGTGCTCAAGAACATTGATGCCAACGCGAAGATGGCGGATCTGGGAGCGCGTCAGCAGGCGCTGGAGGAGGAGCTGGCGTGGGTTGCTGGTGAGCGGGACGTCTAGAGGGCAGCAGCGGAGAAGAAGGCCCAGGAGGCCGAGGCACAAGCTGCCGAGCTGCAGCGCCTTCGGATGGCGCTCGAGGAGAGGGCTCGCGAGGCAGAGGTGCAGAGCGCTAAGCTGCAGCGCCTCAGCGTGACGCTCGAGCAGCAGAAGGCCGAGCTCCTCCATAAAGAGGTGGCCGTGGTCGCGCTCACCGGGACCCTCCGGGAAAAGGGCGAGGCCTTCGAGGGGAAGGAGGTGGCCCTCCAGAACATGGGGGCCGCCCTTAGAGAAAAGGAAGCCACCTTGTCCTCGCTCGAAGAGGCCACCCATACCCAGAGGGAGGAAGTGCAGAAGAACATGGCGGGTGAGTACCTTCAATTTTTCGTCGATTTGCTTTCTTTCGTGGCTAATGTCGATTTCCTTTGCTCAGAGCTGAGGCAAAAGGTGGCGGACGAGACCGCGGCGATGGAAGCGGTCCACACCGCGCTCACGGCGGCACAGATGGAGTTTGCTGAGCTGGAGCAGACCGCCGTGAGCGTGTGTCAAGAGCTCGAGGGGGAGGGTGCCGTCTCGGGTAGTTCGGTGATTAGCCGCCTGCGCGCGCTGGGTGGTCGGATTGCCGAACATGCCAAGAGCACCTTCTGCCTCGGTGTCCTGCGGGCTCTCGCCGTGGCCTCGACGCATTACCTCATGGATCTCCAGAGGGTGTTGTCGGGGTACGTCGTTCCCGATGATGCGGATGCGGACGCCGCGTCGGTCATCATGGATGAAGCTGACGCAGCCGCGGAGGAGTTCGCCACTGTTCTCGCTGAGAAGCTCGAGGCAGACATCCCTCCCATCGCCGAATTCAACGCCCCTGAAGATCCACAAGGGGGGATGGTAGCCTGTAGGAAAGTTGGGCCTCGAAGCCCATTGTAAGTAGATTAGTGTTTATATCATAGTCGTGCTTTGTAATCGCATTCTATGAGTATAAAAGATGTTTCGTAATTTGGATGTGTGGCCCGTCGAGGCCTTGCGTGTTCGAGCCTGTGTTCCTTTACTTTATTCCCGTGTTCTTGTATGCGATTTGGACGACGTCTGCGAGGGGGTTCGCGTTCATAAGCAACGTAGGCGTAGGGTGGTGAGGGGGGTGCCGTATCCTGGAGGCGTAGGCGGCCCCATGACTCGGCCAGCCCCGCACCGTAGTTGCTTATGCCTCGCATGCGTTTTTTCCAAGGATACGAGAAACTTAGGGTCGAGACGGAAATATTTCGAAAAACATTGGCGACTTTTTGGGGACGTTCGGGGGTTCCCCCCGTAGTAGCCCCCGAGGGAGGCTCGGCTTTGCTGAGGGTAAAGCCGGGCGTACCTCAGTGTTAATGCGTATCCTAGCCTTCGAGGGCCCAGACGGTTCCCAAAAATAAGCCAGTAAAGCGTACTCTATTATTTCGGGAAATCGAAGATGCGAGTACGAACAATGTAGAAATAGCTTGAAATGCTAAGGATAGAAGCGACGTAGCTGTTGTATATTCCAAGCGTTGGTGAGGACTTCGCATTTTTCGTTGGCTAGCTTGTACGTGCCGGGCTTGAGCACCTCGGCGATTATGTACGGTCCTTCCCATGGAGGTGAGAGCTTGTGGCGGCCCCTGTTGTCCTGTCGAAGCCTTAGCACCAAGTCCCCTGCGTTGAGGTCTCGGCGCCGGACCCTCTGCACTTGATACCTTCGCAAGGACTGCTAATAGCGTGCATAGTGGAGGAGCGCCATGTCTCGAGCCTCGTCCACTTGGTCCAGCGAGTCTTCGCGAGCTTGCTGGTTTCGTTGTTCTTGATATGCCTTAAGCCTCGGCGATCCGTACTCCAAGTCAGTGGGGAGGATAGCCTCGGCACCGTAGACCAGGAAGAACGGAGGAAAGCCCGTGGCTCTGCTCGGGGTTGTCCTCAGGCTCCAGATGACCGAGGGCAGCTCTGTGAGCCACCTCTGGCCGAATTTGTTCAGCTTGTTGAAGATCCTCGGCTTTAGTCCTTGGAGGATCATGCCATTGGAACGCTCCACTTGCCCGTTCGTCTGTGGGTGTGCCACAGCCGACCAGTCCACGCGTATGTGGAAGCTGTCGTAGAATGCCAAGAACTTCTTGCCTGTGAACTGGGTGCCGTTGTCGGTGATGATCGAGTTCGGGACCCCGAACCTGAAGACGATGTCGTTGAAGAATAGAACTGCTTGCTCGGATTTGATTTTGCCGATGGGTCGAGCCTCGATCCACATGGAGAATTTGTCGACCACCACCAGCAAGTGGGTGAAGCCCCCGGGCACCTTCTTCAGCGGACCGACGAGGTCCAGTCCCCACACGGCAAATGGCCATGTGATGGGGATCGTCTGCAGGGCATTGGCCGGGAGGTGTATTTTTCAAGCGTAGAACTGGCAACCCTCGCAAGTCCGCACGATGTCAGTGGCGTCGGCGACCGCGGTGGGCCAGTAAAAGCCTTACTGAAACGCGTTACCCACGAGGGTGCGTGGCGCGGCGTGGTGGCCGCAGACGCCAGCATGGATGTCGCGGATCAGCTCCTTGCCCTCGGGGATGGGAATGCATCGTTGCAGGACACCCGAGGGGCCATGCTTGTGTAGCTCATTGTCGATTAGAACGAAGGACTTGGCCCGCCTGGCGAGGCGCCGCGCCTAAGCACGGTTCGTGGGTAAGATCCCTCGAATCATCCAGTCAAGGTGTTGGATGCGCCAGTCTCGCGAAGTGGGGGCCTCGTCGACCTCCATTGCTTCGGCTTCGTCCGCGGAGGTGGTCCCGAAGTCAATGTCCATGGGCTCGACCCCATCCGCCGGGGGGTTCCCGTCGGGGGACCCGGTGGACGAGGGGCCCGGCTCCGACGGGTCCTTGAATTCGGCGGAGGGCTTGGTGATGTCGCGGGCGAAGATATTCGGGGGGACGGTGGTCTGCCCCGAGGCTACTTTGGCCAATTCGTCGGCGTCCTCGTTGTACTTGCGTGGGACATGATTGAGCTCGAGGCCGTCGAATTTGTCTTCGAGGCGGCGCACCGCGTTGCAGTATGCCTCCATCTTCGGGTCGTGACAGCTAGACTCCTTCATTACTTGGTCGACGACGAGCTGAGAGTCACCGCGCGCGTCGAGGCGTTTGACGCCGAGCTCGATGGCGATGCGTAGGCCACCGAGGAGGGCCTCATACTACGCCATATTGTTCGAAGCAGGGAAATGCAAGCGGATCACGTACCGCATGTGTTCTCCGAGGGGTGAGATGAAGAAGAGGCCGGCACCGGCACCAGTTCTCATCACCGACCCGTCGAAGTACATAGTCCAGCATTCACCCTGGATTTGAGATGGGGGTAGCTGAGTGTCCGTCCACTCAGCCAGGATTTGGGACTTGATCGCTCTGCGGGGGGCGTAGGTGAGAGTCTCTCCCATCAGCTCCACAGACCATTTGGCAATTCTACCCTCGGCTTCCCGGTTGCGGGCTATCTCTCCCAAAGGGAAAGACGAGACCACGGTGACGGGGTGGGCCTCGAAGTAGTGGCGCAGCTTGCGTCGAGCCAACACTACTGCGTAGAGCAGCTTCTGAATCTGCGGATAGCGTGTCTTGGTTTCAGACAACACCTCGCTGATATAGTACACCGGCCCTTGGACGGGCAGAGCCTGACCCTCCTCTTGTCTTTCAACCACGATCACCGCGCTGACCACTTGGGTCGTCGCAGCTACGTATAGATAGAGGGGCTCGCCGTCCGTAGGTGGTGTAAGAATGGGAGCACGGGTGAGCGATGCCTTCAGCCTTTCGAGGGCTTCTTGAGCTTCAGGGGTCCATGTGAAGCGCTCGGTTTTCCTCAAGAGTCGATACAGGGGCAAGCCTTTCTCGCCGAGACGCGAGATAAAACGGCTAAGGGACGCTAGGCATCCCATGACCCTCTGTACCCCCTTTAAGTCTCGGATCGGTCCCATCCGAGTGATGGCCGAGACTTTGTCAGGGTTGGGTTCGATGCCCCGCTGGGAGACAATGAAACCCAAGAGCATGCCTCGAGGCACCCCGAATACGCACTTCTCGGGGTTAAGTTTTACCCCTTTGACCCGTAGGCAATCAAATGTGATCCTGAGATCGGCAACCAGGTCATCCGCCTTCCTGGATTTTACAACGATATCATCGACATATGCCTCTACGCTCCGCCCGAGATGGTCTCCGAAAACGTGGAGCATACACCGCTGATAGGTAGCTCCGGCGTTTCTGCGGCCAAAGGGCATCGTAACGTAGCAGTACATGCCGAAAGGTGTGATAAAAGAGGTCGCGAGCTGGTCGGACTCTTTCATCTTGATTTGGTGGTAACCGGAGTAAGCATCAAGAAAGGATAAGAGCTCACATCCCGCAGTAGTATCTACAATCTGATCAATTCGTGGCAAAGGAAAGGGAACCTTCGGACATGTCTTATTTAGACTAGTGTAGTCCACACACATCCTCCAGTTTCCGCTCTTTTTCTTTACTAATACTGGATTAGCTAGCCACACGGGATGGAATACCTCTTTGATGAATCCGGCCGCCAGAAGTTTCTGCAACTCCTCGCCGATCGCCCGGCGCTTGAGCTCGTCGAAGCGTCGCAGGCGTTGCTTCACCGGCTTGGAGTTGGGTCGGACATCAAGAGAGTGCTCAGCGACCTCCCTCGGTATGCCAGGCATGTCCGAGGGGCTCCATGCAAAGATATCTACGTTGGCGCGGAGGAAATCGACGAGCACCACTTCCTATTTGTCGTCGAGGGTGGCGCTGATCTGCAACGCCTTGTCGTCGGAGTGGCTCGGGTCGAGGGGCACCTTCTTGATACCCTCGGCGGGTTCGAAGCTCCCGGCGTGTCGGTGCGTGGAGTCCAAGGCCTCGCTCGCCATTTTGTCGAGGGTGGCTGCGAGGGCCTCGTCCTCCGCTTGAGCTTCCGCGCGCTCAGCGCACTCGACGTCGCACTCGTAGGCATGCTCGAACGAAGAGCCGATGGTGATGACGCCCTTCGGACCCGGCATTTTGAGCTTGAGGTAGGTGTAGTTGGGGACGGCCATAAACTTGGCGTAGCAAGGACGACCAAGGATGGCATGATAGGACCCTCGAAATCCCACCACCTCGAAAGTGAGTACCTCCTTGCGGAAGTTGGCTGCTGTGCCGAAGCACATAGGCAGATCGATCTGGCCGAGGGGTTGGACTCGCTTTCCCAGCGCAACGCCATGGAATGGCGACTTGCTGGGGCGAAGCTTGTCCAGTCTGATCCCCATGAGCTCCAAGGTAGGGGCGTACATGATGTTGAGGCTGCTGCCTCCGTCCATGAGCACCTTGGAGAAGCGAGTGTTGCCGATGATGGGGTCGACAACGAGCGGATACCGTCCCGGATGCGGGACGTAGTCGGGGTGGTCCTCGCGGCCAAAGGCGATGGTATCCTTCGACCAGTCGAGGTAGGATGGCGTGGCTTTGGTGACAGAAAAGATTTCACGGCGCTCACGCTTGCGCTGCCGAGGAGTCATATTCGTCGTTGCTCCTCCAAAGATGAAGAAGGCGTTCTCCACTGGGGGGAACTCGTCATCTCCACCTTTGTCGCCCGCATCCTTCTTCTTGTCTTCGTCGCGATGCGCGACACGGTTGTAGTACTTCTTGAGCATCTCGCACTGCTCGAGGGTATGATTGACCGGGCCCTTGTGGTAAGGGCACGGCTTCTTAAGCATGTCGTCGAACTGGCCACCGCCGCCTCGAGGGGGGCCTCGAGGTCCCTTGCGGTCTGGGGCGGCTGCGAAGGCCTCCTCGGAGTCCTCTGCCTGCCCCGACCCGCGCTGGTTCGGTGGGACCAGCTTCTTTCCCTTTCTCCCCCGCTTCTGTTTCTTGGTGGGGGCATTGGGCTTGACGTTGCCGCCCTCCGCGGGCGCATCGTCCTTGCGCTTGCTCGATTTGTCGTCGAAAATGGCACCAACAGCCTCCTCGCCGGCGGCGTAGTTGGTGGTGGCGTCGAACAACTCATTGGTGTTGACGGGTCGGCTTCTGGCAAGCTCATGCACAAAGTTCCTGCAGGTCGTACCCTCGAGGAAAGCGTTGATGACCTCGACGTGGGTGACACTAGGGAGCTCGGTGCACTGCTTGGAGAAGCATCGCACGTAGTCACGCAGGGACTCGCGGGGCTTCTGGCGACACCCTTTGAGATCCCAGGAGTTCCCAGGGCGTACGTACGTGCCCTGTAAATTGCCCACGAAGATATGAACCAAGTCAGCCCAGTTGTGGATCTGATCCGCAGGCAGGTGCTCGAGCCACGTTCGTGTGGCATCGGCAAGATGAAGAGGTAGGTTGCGGATGATGACCGCGTCCTCCGTCGCGCCACCTAGCTGGCACGCTAGGCGGTAGTCATTGAGCCAGACTGCAGGATCAATCTCGCCCGAGTATTTGACGAGGGTGTTGGGTTGTCGAAAGCGCGGGGGAAAAGATGCTGTTCGAATCTCCCGGCTGAACACCCGAGTGCCCGGAGGCTCCAGTGACTCACCCCTGTCGTGCTCAGGGTCGAAGCGTCCACCCCGTCGAGGGGTGTACCTCCTGTCGTTGATGACGTTCCGGGCGTCGCCGTGGCCAGCGTGCCCGCGAGTATCACGGATTCGCTCCCTTACGGGAACTCTTCCGATGCGCTCGTGCACCGAGGGTGCCCTCACGCAGGGTGCCACGGCTGCCTTGCCCTTTCCCGCTGGGGGTGTGTGCACAGAAACCTCACGGTCCTGATGCGCAGTCCCATCATGCTGCTCCGGGGCCTTCAAGCGCATACGAGACGCAGAACTCTCAGCCTGCTGCACGACAGCTTGCTCGATGAGATCCTGTGCCTCGCGGCGCAGGTTACGGCCCGAAGGTGTCGATGGCTCGGTCATAGCTTGGAGTAGGTAAGCCGCAGCGACGAGCTTCTCGCCCGCCGTCTTCAGTTCCGGAGATTTGTCGACGTTGTCGTCGGCCAGGATGCGCTCCCGGGCAACACGTCCCGCCGCCTGGGCGTGTGCACCAGGCACGGTACGCTGCTGCTCGAGTGCGGCGCGTAGCTCCTGGGTTTGTTGACGCTGCTCGTCGAGCTTGGCTTGAAGCTCGTTGAGCTGCGCCAGTTGAGCTTGTCGCGCCGCTGAACTTGACGAGGAAGGGGCTGCAGGCGGGACCACCGGTTGCTTTGCCCGTACGTCCGCCCCACCGTCCTCGTCGTTGGCTGGAGCATTGTCGTCTTGATCGTCCGCGAGGTCCGCCATGAAGCATTCCCTGGAAGGATCGAAATCCCCCTCGCTGGAGTCTTCGGAGCAGGTGAGGCAGTAGGCTGTCGCCAGCTGGAACGCGCGGAGAGCGTCGGGGTCGCGGACCCCGGAGTAGTCCTCGGCCTCCTCGGCTACGAAGTTGTTCATGAAGAAGTCGATGTCGTCGGCGATCGAGCTCGCCGTCTCGGGGTAGGATTCGTCAGGGGACGACGCGATGAGGCTGCGAATCGACCGAAGATGATGACCCGGCAGATCCTCATGCTTGATGAAGTTAGTGCTGATCGAAGAGACGCAGGCGGCAGCGTTGCGCATCCCGAAGGGGAAGGTCGACGGCGAGGTCAAGCCCCCCCTGGGAGGCACTGGTGCCGCGGCAGATGTTGGTGATGTCGGTGCAGATGACGCCGAGGCACGTGATGACGAAACGGTGGCCCCATTGGCCGTGATGCTGAGTTGCGACATGCCAGCCTCAACCCACGTGGGGGAGTTGTGGCGTGTCGCACGACGCCGCTCCGTGCGTGCTTGTCGCGAACGCTGACCCGAGCGCCTGTTGCGCCGGGCTGGCGAAGTCGGAGCGATGGGGTTGCGTCCGGGAGAGAGGAGCTGCATAAGGTAACCGTTGCCGGTTGCCCTGAACTCGAGACTCCCGAACGAGATCACACATCCTGCTGGGAACGGATCCGAAACACCCATAGGGTATGGGTTGGATCTGCTCGCCATCCGTGGAGATCAAATGGGAAAAAGAGAGAAAATGTCACGCAGAGTCCCCTACCTGGCGCGCCAACTGTCGGTGTTCCGACCCGGGGGCCTGGATCCCAACTAGTAAATGTTGCGTGTTTCCTCGTCCCAGATGATGATGCAAGAGGCAATCACAGTAACGCACGATTTTATCCTGGTTCCGGCCGCGGGGCCGTACGTCCAGCAAAGGGGGTGTGTGAGGGCACTGTATTATCTTGCACCCGGAGTGCTTGTAGTAGGGGATACAAGCAAGGCGAGAGAGGGAGGGAAGCTCCCAAGTCTCTGCTAGGAGTGGAGTCGGTTGAGATGGGTGCTCAGTAGTGCTGAGAGTTCTCTTGGGAGATAGAAAATAGAGAGACCAGCAGACTAGAGTCCAGTTAGAGCCCCGAGACGCTTAAAGGGGGTCCGCCTCCTCCTTTTATAGTCACAAGGAGGGGGCGGCGTACACGAGTGTAGGGGCGCGGAAGTCGTTGTTTTCCCCCGAATCGCGGGTACAGTGGTCGAACACTGTAGGAAGTATACTCTGGGAAGGCGGCGCGCGTTGCTGTTGTCCTGGATTTCGTCCTTGGTCCCGCGGGGATGGCGCCGGTCGTTCTGCAGTGCCCTGGCGGTAGTAATGGCGCGTGTCGGCCCCGGACCCCCTGGTCGGTGTGCGGGTGTGCACACTAGAAGGTCCGGGGGACACGTGACGTCGCCGGACCCCTTCCTCAGTGGGGGGCGGGTCCGGAAGGTCGGCGGGAGCAGTACCGAGCCTGTCTTGTCCCGCATCGCAGGTCCCAAGGCGCTGCTACAGTGTCCGGGATGGTGGAGTGGTGACCAGAGTCAGCGGATGGGACACCGGTCACATCTACTGTGGGAGTGGCGGCCTGACGCCGCCCGTCCTTTGAGCCGTGGTGGAGCGGCTGGCTTTTAATGCCTTCGTACGGTGAGCGGTTGGGCGGCGGGGCTGTTTGTCCCTTGTGCCGAGGGGTAGCCTCGAGCGAGACGGAGATGAGTCACCTGCTCGAGGGCAGATCCGCTACCCTCGAGCGAGGCGGAGGTTGTCCGGCGGGCCCGAGAGGGACCCTCGAGCGAGGCGGAGATCGTTCCGTGGGTTCGTGGGGGATGCGAATGGGCCGCCCGTTGGGCTTCTTTGAGTCCCTTTCTTTCTTCCGAATGGGAGGCAGGTCGTGGGCCTTTGTGAGCCCAGTTGCTTTAACAGGTGTTTGTGTTTTTAAAAGCGGTCTTAGTACCCCGATTAGGGTGTCCCTAATTGTGATACCCGACAGAGGGTATCGATATCTTTGATGGTTTTGCACGGCAGCCCTTTAATCTTAGAGCTATTATATTTGTCACCATCTATGATTACCATGCATTGTTTGTCCTATTAGGTCAGATTAGGATAGGTGCACGGTGCGCATGGATGGCACTATATCATCTTTCCTTGAAGGTTCTCAAAAGGTAGTTTACCTTGGGTACAGACACTTCTTAGTGGAAGGACATAGGTACCGAAGTAAGAAGTTCTATAATTATTTTGACAGCATGTCTGAATGCCATTCTGCACCGGTGCAACGAGATGGGAACTATGTTTTCAAAATGGTTTGCACCATCCAGGTCGTTTATGGGAAGAAGAAGGAGGATGGGACGAAGAGAAAAAGAGATAAGGCACCTATCAATGGCGTACCATTCAAGAAACAATCCATCTTCTACAAGTACTTGCCGTATTGGGCGGATTTCGAGGTTCACCATACAATCGATGGTATGCACCTGAAGAAGAATGTTTTTGGGAACACAATAGGGCTCCTCCTGGAGACATCAGCCAAAACAAAGGATACCTTGAAGTCGCGTCAGGATTTGGTAGCCATGAAGATTAGACAAGATCTTCACCCTGTGGAGAAAGGGAATGGCAGATATTGACTCTCCCCAGCTAGCTACAACTTGACACGTGATGAGAAGAAGGCAATGTGTGAGAGCTTAAGAGGGATCCAAGTTCTGAGTCATTTCATGTCGAACATAAGAAAACTAATCTCGATGAAAAATTTGTCCCTATGCGGCTACAACTATCATGATTGTCATGTGCTGCTGACGGCGTTCCTCCCGATTGCAATCAGAGCGATCAAGATAGTATATGTAAAGATGGTAATCACTCGATTGTGTTACTTCTTTAATAGGATTTCGCAAAAGGTGATCGACGAAGATGAGTTGCAGGATCTTAAAGAATTTATTGTGGAGACTATGGCACAGCTAGAGATGTGTTTCCCTCCTGGTTATTTTGATATAACCGAACACCTAATGATTCACATTGTCGATCAAATACAAGCACTTGGTCCACTTTACCTACTCGAAATATGGACGTATGAGCGTTTCATGTCTATCCTCAACCGGTATGTATTGAATCGTGCTCATCCTGAGGGGTCTATGATAGAGGGATACAATACTAAGGAAGTCATCGAGTATTGCCTAGGTTACCTAAAGGATACCGTGTCCCTTGGTTTGCCAATTCCATGTTTTTTGGGGAGGTTGGAAGGAGTGGGCACAGTCGGCAGGAAAATCTTCATCGACAAAGATTTCAAAGGTGTGCAACAAGCACATTATTGCATCGTGCAGCATCTCACGGTATTGACACCTTTAGTCGAAGAACACTTGAGCATACTTCGGGCACAATGTAATGGCCGCTCGGATGATTGGGTCATGAGAGAGCACAAACGTCGACTTACTACATGGTTGAAGGACCTAGATCTACCAGATGGGGAGACTGTCGAGGAGCAGACGATCAAAAGATTGGCAGCTGGCCCATCTAGCCAGGTCACATTTTAGCAAGGGTACGACATAAATGGATATCTATTCTATACTACCACCAAGAACAAGAAGACCGTGTCCCAGAATAGTGGTGTTTGTATTGAGGCCTTGGATGAGAGAACAGGTCAAAATACAACATATTTTGGTGTCATAGATGATATATGAGAAGTGCACTATGGTTCCAATATATAAATCCCAGTCTTTCGGTGTCGTTGGGTGAAGCACCCCAAAGGTGTTGAGGTGGACGGCTATGGGCTCACAATTGTCGACCTCAACAATATTGGTTACAAAGATGACCCATGGGTACATGCTTCATAGGTCGCACATGTACTCTATGTAGCTGATCCTGCAAAGAAGACAAAACATGTTGTCGTCCCTGGAAAACAAGATATCATAGGAGTCGAGGGTATCGACGATGTGGAAGAATATAATCAGTATGATCAAATGAACCTCTTCATAGACCTACCACAGAAGATGAAGATTATAGAAGCAGGCATACGAAAAGATGACAAGCCGTGGGCATGCAAAGATGGCAAATCGAGAATTGTTACCGCTTAAGTATCTCACGCATTTATGTATTCTCAAATTTGTATAAACATGCGATACAATTCCCGGTCTTCTGGTGTCTCATGGGTACTGTTTGTATTTTCTCACGCATTACTCCCATTTTTTCTAAAAGAACATATTTCCCAACACATTTTATTATTAGATTCACTAAAATATAAATTTTCTATTTTTCCCATGTTTTACACATACAAATATGCGTATGGTAAAAATTTCAGCTTTTTATGATATTATTTACTATAATTGCTGATTTAAAATAATTGCCCAATTAAATATGAAAAAACTTTTGTAGGGGCGGGTGCGTGACCCGCCCCTACAAATTATTTTACAATTTTTCTTGAAACATAATTTAATCCTGAAAAATAGCAAACCATGACTAAAAAACATGAAATTTGCACCATTAGCATATAATTAATAACCTGTAGATTTGGTGAAAAATTGCAAATATACAATTCATGATTTTGACAGTTTGAAAGTGTGCAAAACACAAAGAAGCTCTTAAGCAGTATGAGATATCACATAGTAGAGGTTAGGATATGAACACATTTTCTTATTATATACACTAGAATGCAATTTTGGTATTTTTCCAATGCTTCACACATAAAAATACGGGTATGGTAAAAATTTTAACTTTTTTATGTTGTTAACTATATTTGATGATATAATAATTTTTTCGGATTATATATGGAAAAACTTTTGTAGGGGCGGGTGGGGCCATCACCCACCCCTAGAAATCGATTTATAGGGGCGGGTGAAGGCCCCACCCGCCCCTACAAATAGTTTTCTAATTTTTCTTGAAACATAATTTAATCTGAAAAATAGCAAACAATGACTAAAAACGTGAAATTTTCACCATTAGCATAAAATAACCTGTAGATCTTGTAAAAAATTACAAATATACAATTCATGATTTTGACCGTTTGAAAGTGCGCAAAACACAAAGAAACTCTTAAGTAGTATGATATAGTAGAGTCACATTGTAGAGGTTAGGGTTTGAACACATTTTCTTATTATATACACTAAAATGTGAATTTGGTATTTTTCAAATGTTTCGCACATAATAATACGGGTATAGTAAAAATTTCATCTTTTTTATATTGTTAACTATATTTTCTGGATTAAAAGAATATTGAAATTTTTTTGGAAAATGATTTGTAGGGGCGGGTGAAGCCCCCACCCACCCATACAAATCGTTCTCCTATAAATACCAAAGGACTTGGAAAAATTTTCAGATTCCGGGCGCGCGCGAGAGGACGCCGTTAGGCTGCCGAAATTTTCCACCGCCGCCGCCACTCCTCCTTCCCCATCGCCTTTTGCCCCACCAATAGAAACCCTAGCCGATCAGGGATGTGCTGAAGCGACGGGAAGCGCCACCGGCCCGCCGTCGCCACTGCGTCACGTCTCCGCCATCGACTACACCATCACGATGCCGGCGCCCCTGCAAAGTGACATCCCCGTCCGCGACGTCTTCTCCAACTACGGAGCCATCTCGTCAACCCCTACGGCCACGAAGGTCCTCTTACATATGTCTGTCTCTGTTCTTCCTAGTCCTAGATCTAGGATATGTTGTAACATTTGCAAAGAAAAGAAGAGAAGGAACCCCACTGATCTATTCACTGGTGATCCTAAAGTCTATCATTGGTATCAAGAGCCGATCTAGAGAATGGATTGAGTGTGGGAAAAGTGGATTCGTGCGCGAATCGAAAGTACCAGAAATAAAAGATAAAGAAACTCGATGCAAATCGAAGAACACAGATCGGATATGGCCTAGAATCGAAAGAATCAGAGAACAGTACATCGATCTCGGATTGAAAAAGTCAAATAAATCTCAAACCCTAACACTAGCAAGAGCAAAGGCCGCCGGCCGCCCCGGCCGAGCCACGAGCTCGCGCGGGAAAGAATCGCCGCGGGTTTTTCCCCTGCGCGCGGAATCGCACCGACGAGGAGCCCCTCGACGGTGGCGCGCCCACACTCCGGTGGATGCGCGCACCGCCGAGAGGGCCCACGCCGGCGACAGCGCGTCCTCCGCCCAAGGGCACGGGAATGAGGCTACAGGACAGGCGCACCCGAGCTGCCGCCGTCTTGCTTGGACGTGCGCGCGGGTTTCGGGTCTGGGGCACCGTCACCGGCCCGCTCGACGGCGGCGCGCTCACCGTCCGGCGAGCGCGCGCGCTGGCGAGGGAGCCATGACAGCGCCGCCACTTCCTCTCCGGCCAACCAGTGGCCGCCGCTGCTCGGTTCGCGAGAAAGAAAGAGGAGGAGTTGAGGCTTGGAGGGCGTCAGCGAGATCCTCCGGCCGCCGCCGGCGGTCATGGCGCCGCCGCCGTTCGGTGGACAGAAAGAAAGGGAGAGGAAGGAAGTGAGCTAGGTTTTCCGGGGGAACCGGCCGCCGCTGGGTTTGATCCGCGAAAATGCGTGGACAGCCGTCGGATCTCATCCGACGGCCAAGATCGGCCGGCCCCACTCGAGCTGGGCAACCGGCCCAGGCGGGTGCCGAAGCGGGCCGAGCGCCCCGCGTTTTGGGCCGCGCGCGGGGGGGTGCTGATGGGCCAGTCCGCTCGCAGGCGCGCGAGCAGGCCATGGGCCGTTTTGCTGGCCGGGCCTCTAGCACAGTAAAGAAAGTTTTAAGTGTTTTTTTTTCAGAAGCATTTTGACTGATATGTTAATGATTTTGATTAGAATTTGTTCTCTATTCAATTTTGCACCAACGTGTATATTGTTTAGAGAATTAAAGTGTATAATAATATTTCTGAATGTAGAAATTTTATCCGTTTTCCGCTGTAAAGTTTCAAAGTTATTGCTTTTAATTTTAATTCAAACCAACGGGAGAATTATTTTTAAGAGCATGCTTAATGAGCTTACTTTGAGTAAGTTTTTGTATAGTTTTATCTCTATTCAATTTTGAACCAACAAGATAAATTGTTTAGAGAGAAAATGAGTACAAAGTACTGTTTCAGAAAAGAAAGAAAAGTTTTCCGCTGCCATAAAGAAAGGAAAATATTTCCGCTATTATACAGTTGCTATCTTCCAATTAAGTCGGAACCAACGAGAAGATTTAATTGGATGAATGGTCTAAAAGTCTTAAATGAGTTTTTCCCTGTGGGTATAAGATAGAAAAGCTTCCGATGTTTAAAGTCAAAATTGAGTTTTGACTTTTGTATGCCATTTGAAGTCTCAAAGTTGAGCATCACTGGAATCATAAATATAATTCTCAAATAAAAAGAAATTTCAGTTAATTATGGTATTGTTATTTTCCGACCAACGTTGATGATAACGATATTATAATTCTTATGAGTCATAGCTTAAAATTTAAAGTCTCTGGTAAATGTTGCATCAAAGTGATCATTTCCAGAACTGCTCTCAAACTAGAGAAATATATTTTCTAGTTTGCGCTACAATAGAATTGATTGTCCTCTAATTAAATTCGAACCAACGGGAGGATTTAATTTTGAGGAGCAGATATATGGTTTTAAAGTTTATTTGAGTTTTTCATACGTTAATTTTCGTCTCTGCCCAACAGTGATATGAAATTAATGTAAAAGATTATTCTATTTCTGCCCAACGGTGATATAGAATAGAACTTAAAGTATTGTTTATTGTCTTTTCAGACAAAGAGTTCCATGTTGTCCTTGAAGGACGAAAGAAATTGAACTGGGTACTTGTGACTCAGAAAGAAAGAAGGTCATTACATGAGAGAATATATTCTCTATAAAGAACGGCTTGAAAAGAAAAGTACTCATGAATATTGATCCAAGGAAAAGAAGATAGAGCAATAAGAGATTGTTTTCAGGAAATTCTCTTATGTTCTCTCGATCAAGAAGAATTCATTTTGTTTAATTTGAGTTCAGTCAAAGTTATGATAAGTCATATATGTTTAATTTGACCAACGTCGGATTAAGCATGTGTGACATGGAATATTCAGATTTATTTCTGAATTTGATATGAACCAAAAGTATGAAATAATATCCGCATGATGGGGTAAAGTTGGCATAGTGCTAATCCTGCATGGTGGGAGAAAGTTGTGATGGCTCATGTGCTGGTTTATCCCACACTGGGAGAAAAGTTTTGGAGTAGCTCTTATGATATTCTAGAATTGGTCGGGCATTTCTATTGTGTCATAGTGATTAAGCACTCAATGAGTTTTAAAAGAATGAAATGTTACATACGAACCTCAAGATGAGAATGATATGCGAGCGTGACTTGCAAAAGTTTTTAAATAAAGGACTATGTTGAGTCCTTAAAGTGAAATGAGGAAAAAGAACTGTCATATGAAATAAAGGACTCTGTTGAGTTCTTAAAGTGAAATGAGTAAAAAGTACTCCCATACGAACTAAGAATTACTTTGTTTTGCATGACGTAATCATGTGGATGAAGTAAGCAATTAAAGTTTGCTCATTCACAAAAGTTGTGAATAGTTTTCGAAATTGTGGCAGAAAAGTTCAAGCCACATTTCGAGGGAGAGAAATATGAGACAGTTAAGACAGATACTCCCATGTAATGTGCATTGAAAGCAAGAGATGATCTATTAAAGAATGAATGTGACCGTCAGGTGGAGTACAACGGTCACTTACTGATACCCCTATGTAAACAAATGACTAAATTCCAGTATTTATGCTGGACGACCCTCAAAGATACAAAGATGGTGCTTACGGAGCACGTATAAAGTTTTTTCTTTTAACAGATGGAACCCAAATAAAGAGATTTACTGATATGCCATATTTACAAAAGATGGCAAAATTTGGGGAGTATGAAGAGAAGTAGGAATGCGTGTCCACTTCAATGATTCAAGAACAGAAGTTTCTCATGCCTACTGATGTTGCATACAACACCTGTTGTTAGCTGTTGAAGAAAATAAATAATATAAAGAAGGATCCTGTTATGCAGGACCTTGTTAACACCCCTATACAAAGTAAGGAGAATCAAATGGAGATTGTTTACCTCATTTGAGGAAATCACAAAAATTCTACGGGTTAAGACCATGGAAAAAGAAATGATTCCTAAAAAAGCCATCACAGTAGGTTATAATGGACCTACAAAATGCAATGTGACTCCAGAGGGAATGTTGAAAGATATAAAGCAAAATTTGTGACAAAAGTTTTAGTCAAAGAGAAGAAAGAACATACAGGGTACCATAATAGTAAATTCATTTATGGATTGAAGAAAGACACGAGACGGTGGTATCTAAAGTTTAAATGAAACAGAATGAAATTTTGGATTTTTCCAAAAGATTGAGGAGGACAATAGCTTTTAAGCAAAGTTAAAGAATGGGAAGTCTGATTTCCACATCTTAAATGAAGGTTACATCCTACTTTCTAGTGGTGGTGTTAATATGCTGTTATAGATAAAGAATTCTTGTCCTCAAGTTTTGATCTCGGTGATAGATTTTCATTCTATGAATGACTCATCGAGATAAAGGGAAGGGGTATTATGGTTATCACAAATGCATACTCAGAAAAGATTCTAAAGAAATGAAGTATGCGAAGTGAGTAAATATACGCCTATTCCTATCGTCAAGGGTAATAGTTTTTGGAACCTTAGTGTTTCAAGAACCAATGTAAAACAGAAATAGTTCCATATGCTTCAGCTGTTGGAAGCTTTATAAGCGCGCAAGTAAAGAACTTACCCTGACATAGTTTGTGTATCCGGGTTCTTTTAGCAAAAGTTCAATCTAGATATAGATCACTGGAATAAAATTGAGAATGTCGGCCTCATGCTAAGTTAGAAAGATCAAGTACTCTCAAAAGGTTGTGAGTACAAAAGTAGAACTTGTGAAATATATAGCGAAATCCACAATTGTCGCTAACTTTCACATTTGGAGGTTTTGTGTAGAAAAGCTGCAAAACAAAGCAATTATGATTAATGTGATGCAAAGATATAGTATAGCATGATACGAGGCCGAGGGACGGGCAAAATGTTTAAGGGAACCTGTACCCGGAGTTGATAATGGTTGACAACAGCAATAACCATTAAAGTAGTTTGCTCCTATGACAACGAGTCAAGTGTGGTGCCAAACACATTGACACAAAGTTATACGTTGTAAAGGAGAAAGTCCGGAATCATGATGAAATGCATTGTGAGTATAAATGACAGAAAGTGTCTGCGAATCCGCTTGCTAAAGGTTTGCCACCCAGTGTGTACAGAGAACACACAGTCGACATGGGTTTATGGTATAGCCTATGTTTTCCGGACGATAAAGGGCCCAAAGTTAAAGTATCTATTTCAGAACCGAGAGGTGTGTTGTAGCTGTTAAATCCATCGGCTATTGACCGTGACGATGAGGCATGCTCATATGCACTAATCCGTAATGGAGTAGGTAGATAAAGAATCAAGAATGAAGAAAGTAAAGATTGAGATAAGTTAAAATACGAGATGAGATCAAGGGGGAGATTGTTAGTGTTGATCTCCACCGTTTGGGCCCAACGGACCAAACAGGCCTTGACTCGCGCCCTGATCGGGGGCGCCTAGCTCGTGAAGGCTGGTGGGCCCCCGTCGCGCAGCACACATATAAAAGGAAGAGGTGGGGGTCAGTGGCAAAGAGTCCAAAGATCATCGCCTTTTGCCCCACCAATAGAAACCCTAGCCGATCAGGGATGTGCTGAAGCGACGGGAAGCGCCACCGGCCCGCCATCGCCACTGCGTCACGTCTCCGCCATCGACTACGCCATCACGATGCCGGCGCCCCTGCAAAGCGACATCCCCGTCCGCGATGTCTTCTCCAACTACGGAGCCATCTCGTCAACCCCTACGGCCACGAAGGTCCTCTTACATATGTCTGTCTCTGTTCTTCCTAGTCCTAGATCTAGGACATGTTGTAACATTTGCAAAGAAAAGAAGAGAAGGAACCCCACTGATCTATTCACTGGTGATCCTAAAGTCTATCACCTTGTGCTTGAAAACCCTTGCATTGCGTTCTAAACCAAATCTCCCAGATTACCAATGTGATGAGGGTTCGCAAACCTTTTGTGTCGTTTGAGGGAAGCCGTGTGATCATGGTCCACCACTCCTCCACCGAGTGAAATGGTTGTCATGCTGCCGGAGTAGTCCATCTACTCTAGGCCAAATGCTGATGGCGTCCCAAATTCGTTTCACAAATAGACAATCAACAAAGAGATGGATCCCACTTTCCTCACTGCTAGAATATCCCTCATACGTACCGGGCGGGAACCCCCGGTTTGTACCGGGCGCCCGCACGGTACCGCCTGGCCGGTACTAAGTGGGCCGCCACTTAGTACCGGTCAGGTGGCCCGGTACTAAAGGTGCACTTTAGTACCGGTCGCCGACCGGAGAAGAATGTTTTTTTGGCAAGCAAGATTTACCAAAAAAACAGGGGGGCATATGTTGACAGCCAAAATTGGCACCAACCGGTCTGACCGAGCGGTATGACCGGTCGAGGCACTGTGGTCAGTTCGGCAGGGACCGGATGGTCTGACCGGTGGGTCCGACCGGTCTGATCGGTCTAGGAGGAATCCGACTGTAATTAGAGGTCTTAATAGATTTAGATTTGTAAACAGGATTTCTTGTGGGGTAAGTCTTCCCCACCCTATAAATATAAAGGGTCACGGCCGATTAAGGATACAACCCAATCAAATACATTTATCTTTTATTGTCTTTACCTTTTCTCTTTATCCTGACTTTTCCAACCTCGACATGCTGTTCTTTTCTCGTCTCCATGGTGTTTGAGGACTCCCTAGCTGGCCCGCCGAGCCTAGGGCAACCCTACGCGCGCTTGCCCAGACGGGGTCCCTCCTGGGTGAGCGTTCGTCAGATCGTCGCCGTTCCGTATGGCGACCGGTCTGACCACTCCACGCAGGAGGTGCTGCAAGGAGCTCCTCCTCGAGCTGCGCGACCTAGCGTGCCATGCCGGATTGGAGAGTGACCCGATGGCCGCGGCGGTCTCCGATCCTTAGGCCGGCAGTGCCGCATCATTTGGATTTGTGGCGGCTAGATTCTGGCTCCAGCTAACACCGCGGCTCACCCGCTCGATGCGGCCTGTAAGCCTGTAAGCATCCACCGCTGCAGTGCACCGCGCCATCTCCTCGCATGCGTGATGCAGCCCGCATGGGGCTGCCATCAACGCGCTGCGCAGCCACCACGCCGCCGCCAAAAGTACATGGTGGAGCACCGTTGAAGAGATAGCCGGCCAGCATAACACCGTACCACCGTCATGAAGGGCCTCACGAAGAATACGTCATTGTCAAAGCATAACTGCGGAAGCCCACTCCACAAGCATGGAAACTCCAAGTGCCAATAGCACCATGAGGCCGCTAGTGCCGCACCCACACACCGTCAAGCTGGAACATGGTGGCATGGACACGGCACTAGCGGGATCTGGCCACGGGCAAACATAACACTTCAGATTGGCAATATATTTCATGATAGAATCTATCGTGTCAAGTGTCAACCTACATATGAAATTTAGATATTAGTGAATAGTGATCAAAGGTGAAATAGTTTGAACCATACAACCTTAAAACTAAAATGTATTTATATTTGTGATCATAGGATGGGAAGCAGATGGCTCCTGCAAGCGGACTCTAGTTTGGTTGGCTAGCTCATTATAGAGTGGAGCTAGCAACATGGTTTGAATTCCCGTGTGCATAGATTTCAGCTATCTCATATGGTTGGGGTTTAGAACCTTATTCTATAAATAGCAGATGGCTCCAAGTTGTACTATATGGTCACGGGGTGTGTTTGGTTGGAATAGAGGCTAGGACACTGGACTAGAGAAATTCAAATGGTAATAGTTGTGTCTGCATAGCTTGTTTGCTACTTGCGGGAGCAAAAGGTTTGAGCTTTGAGGGTTTTTTGACCTTTCATATAAATATGTTTTTTAACTCCTTCTTAATTAATACTACCTCTGTCCCAAAATATAACAACTTGTAGACTTGGTCAAAGTCAAACATTTTCGTCTTTGACAGATAATATATCTCTAAAATATATAATTACTTTTAAATAAAAAAGGTTACATATTACAATAGTTGGTTTCATTGTGAATAAACTAACATCACTTTTATGTTGTCAATCTTTGTGTCCTTTTACGGTTTACGCTCAAAAGTTTAAAAGATATGATTTGGTGAAAACACAAAAATAGCTATATTTGAGACGGAGGTAGTATAATATAGGCAGATCTCCTGACCCCTGTCCCACCCACCTCAAAAAATTTTGCCCGTGACAATATTAGGCCTTTCATAATTACTCCCTACATTCCAAATTATAGTTTGTTTAATTTTTTTAACCCCAAGTTTGACCACTCGTCTTATTCAAAAAAATTATGCAAACATAGCCAAATTTAAGTTATTCTTGAAGAACTTATATTGATAAAGCAAGCCACAATAAAAAAAAAGATATTTTGTATAAATTTTTGAATAAGAGAATGGCCAAACTTAGAGTAAAAAGGTCAAACGACCTATAATTTGAAATGGAGGGAGCAATAAGTATGCGGTAGGCCCATATAATTACCAATGAACATTAAGTGAAAGGTGGGGTTGTGGTGTAACGACTTGACAATAAGTACATAATCCTATATGCAAAGTAGATCAAGGTATAGATATATAACCGAACTTTGCAATCCCTAGCAAATGAACACTACTAGAAAAATGGCTTAAAGCACCGGTTGGAAGTGCCCTTTGGTACCGGTGAAAGGCTCCGAGTCTTTGGTACTGGGTAAAATAACCGGTACCTAAGGCCTCTAAAATTCATGCAAAATAATCTTTGGTTGGGATTTGAACCCACAACCTCTAGCCTCGCGTGCTGCTCGTTTACCATCTCAGCTACACAATAGTTCAGATTGAGAAGAAGATATTTTTCTTTTAAAGTAACCCATGTATGAGCCTAATGTACCGATTGGTGTTACCAAACGGTACCTAAGGCTCGTTTATTGGTACCGGTTGGTGGTACCACCCGGTACTAATATAAAAGTTACCACCCAGTACCTATGTAAAACCTTAGGTACCGGTTGATAATACCAACCGGTACCTAAGGTTCATTCATAGATTCCATCTACCCCAAAAGTACCGGCTTCTTCATACTGGTACTTTTGGGGTGGACCAAAGGCTTGTTTTCTAGTAGTGGAAAGCTTTGGAAAAATGTAAGATCTATACTTGGTATGTCACGAAATCATTGCCCATTCATCATCCATTATATTACTGCCATGTAGAAATCTGAATAAATATTAGCTCTTACGAAAGTATTATTGTTTGATTTGTAATGCTGGATAAGATCAAAGTTGAGAACAGGTAGCCAGCGCCATGCACGCATGCACCACCTTTTCTTTGTGCTGTATGTAAAATATTATGTATTATGTCACCTATGTTAATTAATATTAACTGTTTACCTACCCATACATATCTATGATTAATCTGCCATAAGGTACAACTACCTAGTAGTTAGGAGTCGTCTCATGATACCAAGTCTTATTTCAATTTATTTTTCTTTTGCCTTTTGTAAAAAAATATGTTGTCATTCTGGTTAAAGTAAACCATATGTCAAGAGATAGTGTTATTAGGTGATGAGATAGATCATACTCTTACCAGCATTTATATTAAAAAGAACATTGACTTAGCATAGAGAAGATCGTACTCTTAGCAGCCATATTAAAAAGAACATTGACTTAGCATAGCTGGTCCAATTGCAGCCATACTCTCAACAATTATGCCTAAATATAGAGATATTTTATTTGGTCTCCGCTGAAGTCTTGTCCATTTTCTTCCATTGGCTGAGATGGAGCCATCTTAACTACTCTTCACAAAATTTTGCTAGTTGCTGCTCAGTAAGATCAAGTCAAAAGCAGGTAGCCAATCACAACTATGAACCATCTTAATTATCCTTCAATGTAGATAAGTCATGCATTATAATTGAAGGCAACCAAAAAAGTTCTCTTGTTTAACTCTATGGACCAATATAGTGCAGCAATGCTTATAGTTGATTAGATTAATATAATTATTTTATTTAAGATAACAGGGACATCATAAAGAAATGCTCTCATATTAGGTAAATGACCTCATCCCATTTGTTGCTAGGCCATACCGACAAAAGAAAACAATGAAGACAATTGCAGATCAAACATATGGAATGAAACTAGCAACCTATGAGTATGTGTAGCCAATAATATTTTGGAGCTAGAACCGTGTGTTTATTACAACTAAAGCTTATAACAAAAAAAACAAGAGAATGGCTAAGCATCATATGCTTGTTTGGCATCTTATCTAATGAAATAATAGATAATAAAAATTAATTACAGTTTGATTAAAATATTAATTACTTATTTTAAAGTCAATTGTTAACAAAAAATAGCATGCATATAACACAATCTATCAATTTAATTCACTACGGGACACATGCTATTTGTCGTGTGCCTAAAACACACGGCAAAGCCCGGTTTGCACACGGCAAAGGCTTTGCCGTGTGTAGCACACGGCAAAAGTCCCACGGCAACCAAGCGTCAGCAAAGGCCTTCTTTGCCGTGGGTCTTTTGTCGGGCACACGACAAAGGCTTTGCCGTGTGCATTACTCGACGCTCAGCAAAAAAAAAGGGCACGACGTCAGCTGACGGTGGCAGGCAACTTTGCCGTGTGCCAAACAGTATAGCACACGGCAAAGAATGGAACCTTTGCCGTGTGCCGTGGATTTAGCACACGGCAAAGGTGCTTTCCAGGCAGGCCCATGTCCATTCTTTGCCGTGTGTTTTGGTTTTTGCACACGGCAAAGATTGGTTTCTTTGTCTATTCTTAATCTTTTATCGCATATATGGAACCCATAAGATTTTAGCAGAGCATCTATATCAAAGTAGTCATAACACACATTTCATATAACACAACCAGAACATATATATAACACAATCAAGCGCGAATCCAAATACAGTGGGAATATCGTTCGTCCACAACCACAACTACACCACAAATAGTGCATACAAGTTTCTGAATGTGTCCATAGAAGTCAATACAGTAAAGGTAGCATAGAGAGACAAATAAGAACCACTCGAGGGGTCGGCGGTGGGGGCACGTGCAGCAACGAGTGCTGCTGCGCGTATTGCTGCAAGTAAGCCACCCAGTGAGGAGGTGGCCACACCGGAGGCTGAGACGTCGAGGGTGGCGATGCATGCGTCGGAGGAGGCGATATGTCTGGATTGACTAGCCCGTCATTGGATGCCGCTGATTGAATCTGCACATAAGTGACGATATTGCATTTGCGAGGATGTATTATATGAGAAATCAAATTCTGAGCATTATCCTAAGTTCAGAGTCGTAGATGGTTGTATTCTAAGTCATTCAATGTGCTAAGTCTCTATATTAAATGAAAAAGCGTTGATTGTTAAGTTTCTCACCGGAGTCAGCTGAATTGGCGTAGGTGGTGTTGGAGTCGGAATCACTGCTGGCGGCGAAAGACCTATCGCCGAGCCCATAGTTCGCATGAAGCCAAGAGCCGTATCCAATGAAGCCTGCAATTGGTCACGCTCGGCCCGCCACCTCGCCTCCTGGGCCTCCTGCCGTGCTTGGAAGTCTGCTTCAATCTGGGCCTACAAAATTTGATTCCAAGGTTACAATACATAACATAGAATACGTAAAAATCAAGGAACGCTAGATGAAACGGAAATAACCTTGAGTGCCACTATCCGAACGTCTGTACTGTCTGGGCGGGAGCGTATCGCCGGGCTGGAGCTGGTGCTTCTGGCTCGAATCTGGGACAGACTGAGAGTGGTGGCCGGATTGATTGAACTGTCGGCTATGTAGTAGCGGCCATGCTTCTTGCCTCCTCCCACCCTCATGATGACTTCTGTATCAATGGGCGCCGTGTACGGATCGAAATCGGGCCCGTTGACCTCCCTTGCCATCGAGGTGTAGTCACTGAGGCGGCTGTGGATGCTCTAGTTGTTGTACGCACTGGGCGGGTCCTACGGGTTGAAGGTGACATCTGATGTCGCCCTCCCCTTATGGGACAAAGCGTACACCTGTAGTTGGGATAAAAGCTGGCCACCATGTGACGCCGACTGCGAAAAGGAGCAAGTTGATTAGAAATTTAGAAGAATCGAAAGCTAGAATAAAACAGCAAATTCACGTACTCATCTAGACGAAAACTCGCCGAGGTGATGGTTGCCCTGATGGTGCGGTGCACCTGGCATCCTCAGATGCCGCTCCCGGGCAGCTTCGTGGGCCTCCATCCAGGCTTGCGAGCACAACTGGTCCACTATCATTTCCCAGCACTGATAGTTTCAGGCTATCCACCACGGAGGCACCTGCACATCATCAAGTATATGGCAAATAAAAAGATCGAATGGAGCGTACGTCATCTAAGGAGAAGTTAGTATTAATAATGTTGCACACTTACCTGCACGTATTGTTCTCAAGTGAGCCTAATGTCTCTCGCTGCCGGTTTTTTGACCTTCACTTTCTCGATGCGAGCCTTGTAGTCCACGACAGCCTGAACGCGCGCCTCGTAAAGCATATCTGCCACCAGCTTGTAACAGGCCATGTTAGCCACCATCGTTGCCTCGGCAGCGTTCCGTCCTCCCATCTGTAGAAGTCCTGCACATAAAAGCGAACGAATAAACTTTTTCACAAATGTGAAATAATGAGGAATGTTGTGCCAGAAGCCTTACCCATAGATCGTTCAGCACCTGCTGCGCCTTGTTTGGAAATATCCTGCCCTCCCGATCGGGTACATCATTGACGGCGATGTAGTGGTCCCACGACGACGCCGGCTGAAGCTGTCCGCCAATCTCCATGCAGCCAGGGTAGTGCAGCTTGAATAGCAACCCCAAAATACCATTGGGTATGCATTTGTGAACACCTGGAACAGTGATCACAAAGTTCCTGCATAATACATTTTTATCATATGTCAATTTGAATACAATTTGAATATATGAAAAGAAAACATAGTGATAACAACTAAAGGTACTTACCTTTTCCCGTCAGGCCGAATAATCGGCCGTCTCTCCAAAGGTATCGGCCGCTCCGGGAGTCTCGATGGGCCTCGCTGCCAGACGGCGGGAACCCCCCCCCCCTCCTCCTCCTCCTCCTCAGATGCGTCCCCTCCCTCCTGGTCCTCCTGCTCCTCGTCCTAATGCTGAACCCCCTTGTTGTCCTACTGGTGGTCGCCCTCGTCCTCCTCGCCAGCGGTACCCACCTCAGGTACCGCGCTGTCCTCCCCCTCAGACGCGGCGGAGGCTACAGGTGAGGGTGACCTCCTGCAAGTCCTCCTCCTCCCCCTCCCCCTCCTTCCCCTCCCTCCTCGAACCATGCCAGATCCCTCGGGCGGGTCCTCAACTGGTGCAGACGCCGAGGAACTGGCTCCATCCGTCCTTCGGCTCCTCCCTCAAGCCGACTATGCAACTCTGCCGAGGACCTCGTTGAGCGACCTAATCACACCTCCGCCGCGTCCCACCATCTTTGATCAATTTCCTGAGATTAAAAGAGTAAACCAAATCAGTACTTGTATTAGAAACAAATTAGTACAACAAATACAATAAATGAAAACTAATTAGAAAATAACATTTAATAAAAATGAATTGGTCATAAAATAGTACAACTACTAAAATAAATCTAACATCTAGTAAATTAATTATAACAGATCTTACATGTCTTAGAAATACTCGTCATAATCAGGATTATCTGGATCATATGTCTCATCATCGCTATCTCGCGTGTCTAGATAATCAACGCCATGCTCCAGAGGAGGAATGCTTTCTTCATCACTATCATTGTCTAGATGTAATCGCTCAAGTAATTGTAAGTCTTGCACATTATGAACCTCATCCGCGGCCTCCTCGTTCTCAACTCTTTCATTTTCTACTTCCATTCCGATTGCCTCAGTTAAGTCGATCTGAAAACTCCCTTCTAGCCCATCTTCTTGGAAGAACTCACCGACATATGTGTTTGGATCTATGTTGTAATCTTCATTGTTCGGAATTGGAAGTTTACCATGTGGCGATACCTTGTACACAATATCCCAACCTTTGAGATTCTCGGCCATTTGGCACGGATATGACAAGTAATAAACTTGTGTGATCTATTGACCGACAACATAGACATCGTCTCCTGGGTACACGGACGACTGTTGAATTTCAACTAGCCCAAGATTCGGAGTCCGTCTCACCGCTTGAGGATTAAACCAATGACATTTAAATATCACGGGTTTGAGAGGTTTTGAACCATGAAACGTGAGTTCGTATATTTCTTCGATTCTTCCGTAGTACTCGAGCCCATCGTCTCCTGGCACAAAAACTCCGGTATTTGTGGTTCTTCGATTGGGCCGACCCTGCTCATGCCTTGTTGTGTGGAAGCGATATCCATTCACGTCATTGTCCTTTGTCTTATCTGAGATGTCCATGATTGTTCCGAATAGTGCCTCGGCGATATTTTTTTCCGAGTGCATCATATCAATGTTATGTGGAAGAAGAAGATCCTGCATATAGGGTAGTCTCCATAAGCCCGACTTCTGCGCCCATGAGTGTAACTCACCATATCCGACAAAACACCACCTTCCGCATTGACCACGAGACCATCTAACTGAGCACGAATCTCGGCACCAGTCATCATATGCGGTGGAGGGTCTCTTAATTCAACACCTTTCATAAAGTTCTTCTTATCTCGTCTGAATGGGTGGTCAAGAGGGAGGAATTGTCGATGTTTGTCGAACGAAGAATACTTGCCACCCTTCCGCAACCAAATGAACATCAGAGCTGCCTTGCACACTGGGCAAGGAAACTTCCCGTGAGCACACAAGCCACAGAATAGCCCATACGCCGGCATGTCATGCAGGGAATAGTGGTACCAAACATACATTATGAAGTTTGTCTTTCTAGCCCGGTCGTATGTCCATACCCCTTCCTCCCAAGCACGGAGCAAATCATCGATCAGAGGCTCCATGTACACACTCATATTGTTATCCGGGTGTCCAGGAATTATCAATGACAAGAATATGTTCTGTCGTTGGAAGATGACGCCGGGGGGAAGATTGAGGGGGATAACAAAAACGGGCCAACAAGTGTAAGGGGCACTCGACATTCCATATGGATTGAAGCCATCTGTAGCCAGCACGACACTTACATTACGAGCCTCCTCAGCTTTCTGACGATGAATCCCATCGAAATGGTCCACGATTCAGCATCGGATGGATGTACAAGATTCTGAGGATTGTATCTAGTACCCATTTT
Source organism: Panicum virgatum (assembly GCF_016808335.1). NCBI lineage: Eukaryota > Viridiplantae > Streptophyta > Magnoliopsida > Poales > Poaceae > Panicum > Panicum virgatum. Next base: position 30,768,077 of record NC_053151.1, on the reverse strand, counting down.
GTGCCATGTCATCTGTTTCGTGGAATCCTCGGTCATGAACAGCCGTTGGATCCTCGGAATCGGCGGAAGGTACCGTAGAATTTTCACGGGGACCGCGAGCTACCTCTTCTGCCCATCACCAGAGTCTACTTCCACGAACCGAGAGGCTTCACACTTTGGACAGTACTTTGCTTCCATATGTTCTTTCCTAAATAAGATGCATCCGTTGGGACACACATGTATCATCTCATATGGCATCTTCAGTGCCCAAAGGAGTTTCTTTGCCTCATACAATTTTTTGGAAGAATGTGACCTTCCGGAAGCAGACTGCCAATAACTGTCAACATAACGTCGAAGGCGTCTCGAGTCAGGGAAAACTAGGACTTCACTGCCATTAGTCGCGCAATGGCATCCAATTGTGAAACCTTGGTATGCCCGTGAAGGGGTTCCTGTGCTGCAGCCAACATGTCGTAGTATGCCTTCATAGTTGCCTCTGGCTCCTCCTCCTTACGTCCTTCGTCGAAGTGTGCCTCATGAAAATCATCTAACATGTCTACGACCCCGGCATCAGAATCAAGATCATCGATGCGTTGCCTAACGACCTCATCTCTCATACGATTGGCTTCACCAGGGTAGGTCCACCGAGTATAGTCTCTCGTAAATCCATGATTGAAAAGATGACATGTCATCTCTTCCTATGTCTGTCTACGCGTGTTTCCACATCTACTACAAGGACACTAGGTGCTTTTTCCTCCTTTGAGCTTTGAAAATGCTCTATTCAAGAATGTCTCGGTCTTCTCAATCCAATCTACAGTCACGTCACCCCCACGATTCCATCCCGTGTACAACCACGCACGGTCATCCATACTCTATCATGTCAACGAGTTTTATAATATAAAATACCCCGAGTGCATCTACACGGTGTCTATAGTTTCTAATAGGTAAAGATAGGTCCTAATCCCACCCGAGGGTGTGTAGCTGGGGCCGGTTTCCATGCTCTACTCCGATCCGGGCCAGAATTTCGGCAGCACCTCCCCGCTGTTCTCCAAATACACATCCTGAAAGGGAGATTGTGTATCCGGAGAACAATAGAGACGTGCTGCCGAAAGTCTGTCCTGGATTGGAGTACAGCATGGAAACCGACCCCATTATGCATTCTCGGGCTGTCCAAAAAACATGGACAATTCGAAACAGATACGGTTATAGATATGCAACGAACTGCATATCTCCATCCGTATCTGTTCCGAACGGGAGACGCCTAACTAGTTCACGTTAACTAAACTTAACTTACTAAATTGAGTAAACTAAACTAATTTAACTAAACTAAATAAACAAACTTACTAAACAATTAAAGTAATTTAACTAATACATAATTAACAAACTAACTAAGTAATTAAACTAAATAAAAAACTAACTAATTAAATTAAAAATTTAAACTAAACAAGTAAACTAACTATTCAAACAAAACATTTAAACTAACTAATTAATTAAGTACCTACACTAACTAACCAACAAAAAAATTACCTAAGGGTCGGGGCGGCGTTGGGGAGAGGGGGCCGGCCAGCTCGGCCACGAGATTGCCGCCGCGGGGCCGGAGCTCGGTCGCCGGAGCTCGGCCGCCGGAGCGCGGCCGCGCCGGCTCAGCGGCCGCAGCTCGGGCCGACGGGGCGGCAATGGGGGAGGCACGGAGCGCGACGCGCCGGCCGGCCGGCTTGTCGGGGAGGCAGCATGGACCTCGGGGCTGGCGGTCGGGAGCTCGGGGCGGCGGTTCGGGAGCCGGCGCAGAGGTTGAGGCGGCCGGTCGGGAGCTCGGCGCGACGGTCGGGGCGGCGGGGAGCGCGGCGCAGCGGGGAGCAAGGCGCGGCGGTCGGGGCGGCGGGGAGCAAGGCGCGGCGGTCGCGGCGGCGGGGAGCAAGGCACGGCTGTCGGCCGGGGTGTGAGGATGAGTGTGGTGAGTGAGTGGTCTGGCCGGCCGCCGATTTTGGCTAAGGGCCCAGCCAGATGTTTGTCGTGTGCTTTGGATCTGGGCACACGGCAAGCACATGGCAAAGACAACCTTTGCCGTGTGCCATCCAGCTGGCACACGGCAAACAATTTTTACAAACTTTTTTAAAAAACAATTTCTGTAATGTAAACATTACACAAAATTGATGCTATTAATAATTATCACTTTACTTTGCATTGCCAAAATGACTACCCAAACAAAAAACCTATTATTTTATGCGATTCAGCCGTTAACTTATTAAGATCAAGAAATAAATCTGTTTCTTTTAGTTTGTTTCAATATTTTATGTTAGGTAACTCTTTCAAATTTTGTACAAACGGTCGTAATCTGACTCAACACTTTATGTTCTTTGATTGTATTGGAAACAAACTATTATTTTAAGATTTTATAGCTACAGTTCATATCACGTGATATTGATTACTTGAAAAAAAATTATAATTAGCAAAATGATCCAAAAAATGACCGAATTATGGCATGAATCATCATAAGCTTTGTTTTGCAAATAGAAAAAGTTTCGAAGCGAACCGTCAATTCGTTCGTAACATTGAGTAGAAACCTATACGACTCCTCAACTCTACGGATCTTCTCTGTAGATGTTTCGATTCATAACTACTGTACTGGCAAACTTGTGCGAAACATTCCAATTTTTTTTCATAGTACACATGAAATAATGACAACACAACAAATTTCATGATTTTCGGAATTTGTCTGCTTTTAATAGAATTTTAAAATGATTCGGGAAAACGTTCAGGATCATGGTTTGTTACAAAGATCTCCAAAGTTTACTTCTGTTTCTGCCACACATTCTCACATTAGACTCTCTATTATGTCTGTCAATTTTATATACATTGGACTCCACTAATCAAAACACTTCCAGTACAAGAATCAAAAATTCGATTACTGACATTAAATGTCTAAATATAGCAAATATATCGAGAAAGTTACCAAAGTTTAGCATGGAGCAAAATGTCCCATATTCTCATACCAGAAAATTTGCGGAGTCTAAATTCAACTGTTTTGGTACACCTTTGCTGTGTGCTCAAAATAAAACACACGGCAAATAAAATCTTTGCCGTGTGCTTTATTGATGCACACAGCAAAGGGGACGGCCGGGCAAACGGAGTCGCTAGTCGCCATCTTTGCCGTGTGTCTTAGGTTAGGCACACGGCAAAGATGCATGGTTTGCCGTGTGCCCTACCTTTGCCGTGGGTCGTTTTGCCTGGCTCACGGGAAATCTTTGCTTTGTCGTGTGTTGAATCTTTGCCGTGTGCCTGTTCCCGAAGCACATGGCAAACACTTCCTTTGCCGTGTGCCCGATGTTTGGCCCATGGCAAACGCTTCGGCACACGGCAAATCGTGGGTTTCCGGTAGTGATTACTTGACTGTGGACAAGATTTAGAAAAGATACGTAAGGTTTTATTTAGGTTACGTTATTGGTCTAGGAGGAGCTGAGGATGCCAGGGGTCTCTTTCACTACAAGAAAAATGAGCTTTCATCCGCACCTTAGTACCGGCCAACTTTTCATCCGGTATTAAAGTTGGCATGGAGCCATTTTAGTACTAGGTCCAAATTTAGTACCTGTTGGTGTTTTAATTTGATCCGGTACAAAAATAGTGCAGCCATTTAGTACTGGCCAATGACACCAACCAGTACTAAAGAGTAACATTTAGCACTGGGCAGTATTTTAGGCTAGTACTAAATGGTCCTTTGCAGGTTACTTCAAAAGAAAGGCATCTCCCATCTAGTCACATGTGATGCGTAGGTGGGATGGTAAGGAAGCTACATGGATTTACTACTGGTTGCCACGAACAATACTAAACGGTCCTCCATTTGGTACTAGCTAGATGGTACGGTTGTAGAAGCCGGTACTAAACGCGCCATATGACCGGTAATAATACTACTTTTTCTAGCAGTGTTGGGGGGCACTACTACAAAAATGTTGATTTGTCCCGGTTGGGAAACCCCTGTTGTCCCGGTTTCCCAACCGGGAACGCCAGTCCGGGACAAAAGGGGTGCCTTTTTGTCCCGGGTCTGGCAACCGGGACAAAAGGGTGCGCCAGCGTACCGGTTGTTAACACCAACCGGGACAAAAAGGTGCGCCAGCCACGATGGCAGCACCTTTTTGTCCCGGTTGGTGTTACCAACCGGGACAAAAGGTCCCTTTTTTTTCCTGTTTTCCTTTTCTCAATTCTTTTTCTATTTCAATTATACTTTTGCATTTCAATTAAACTTATGTATTGGAATTCAGTGTGTATGATCTCCACTAATATATATATATATAGTTACTTATATAATATTTGTCCTAGATAGTTTTCATATATAAATTAATTCACTTATATATATATGTATACACATATCTATACATGTGAATTCCTTTACATATGAAAATGTCTAGGACCAATATTATATAAATATATATATATACACACACATATATATTATTGGAGTGCTTATATATATAATACATACATACTCATAAATAGAAATTTAATACATACACACACATATATATTTACATAGGTATATTCGTTCTTAATTACATATATACGCGTATATTATCTTATTTGCTGCTATTATCAATATTAGATAGTACATCATAGTAGAATTCGACTTTTGGATCGAAGACTTGCTCAACAATAAATCCGGACAATTGTTCTTGAATCGCCATAATCTTTTCCTCCGGTATGAGTTTATCGTGCATCTCCTCGACCTATGGAAAAAGGGGATAATTAATTTCGACTAATTAAAATACGAGTTCAAATAATAACAAGTTTTTTACATACTTCCTCCTCCCAATCTGTCCAGCCCTTTGGAGGACCTACCAGACCATGGATGTTCTCGCATATATAGTATGCACATAAATTAGTGCCTTGTTTCTGCCTAATACAATTTAAGAGAGAAGAAATTATAAGGGAATATATAATAAAACTAATGAATCGTGTAACGAATCATCCAAGTGCGTACCGCAAAATCTGTCTTGATCTTCAATTCCTTGTCAAATTTGCATGGATGATTTTTAGCGAATTCTTTCCAAATCCTGTGCATGATTAGAATAATTATAGTCAAGTAACAAATGATTTAGATTATCGGTCATCGATGGAGTAGTGGTAGAATTACTTTTTCATCATGTTAAGAAGATTTTCGTAATGTTCTGGAGGTCTCCTCAATGAGTCCATAACCACGAGTAGGCTCTTCTCGGGAATTATGACAATTAGGACCCAGTGTTCACTGCAAGATTATACGGAGGCAGTTCTTGGTAGTTAAGGTTTAAACAATTCGATTACAGAATAGAAAGAGTTAGACGGAAGGAATCACTCACGCAAAGTTTTAAGGAAACAATATCATTTGCTTGTTGTGATGAACGCTTATGTACTTGAACAAGTTTTGGTATAGCTCATCGGCATTGTCGCGTAGAATCCTCCAATTACAAGTAATTGGGTCGATGAAGCCGAGGTGAGAGTATCCCTTTCTCCTGCAAGTTTGTATCTCCATTCTACATGATACCGAATAAATCAAGAGATCAGTATGTTGAGATCATGCAAAACAATACATAAGGAGAGTAAAATACTTACAGAACCCACAAGCCGACCATAGAGATGTCGAGGGCCTCCTGATGGAATAGTTGGTAAATTTCTTCCCAGTTTATCCATATAATGGCCTCCCCCCATAAGAAATCATCATCTTTAATCTTTGCGCCCTGCATGAAGATGCAATCGGCCATCGCACGCATGTAGTGCTGGTGCAGCTTATACATTTGTGTTGGAAGCACGGACACTACTTCGGGGGGTACAAGAGATTTGCCAATCTCATACGTCCATTTGATGACCACATCAGCCTTTGGAATATCTTCTCCCCCCTGCAATCTGAGCCGCCGTCAGGTTTGATTCTTTCAAAAATGTAACAAAGTCTTGTTCTTGCGTCGTCTATCCCACTACGAGAGGCTCTATTGATTATTTCTTTTGGGCTCCGAGCTGTGGAACGTCGGACGACGATGACTTTGATTGTCTCTTCTTTTTCTCAGTAGTTTTGATAATTGTGCATTCATAGTCTGAAGGGGGGTCTCTCGGAATGAATTTTCTCTTATATGCTTCGCACATTTCCTTAAAAAATTTCAAATCTATCGGATTTATCACTTTCTCGGGCTCCGGCTTCGGCTTCGGCTTGAAGTGCTCTTTAACTCTTTCTTGAGTTATCCGATCGCATTCTTCAAGGCTCATGTCCCAGGGTTTAATAGGAGCCTCCTTGGTTTTCTTCTCCTTTTCCTTCTTCTTTGGAGGCTCCTTAGCTGGTGCAGCTACCTTCTTTGCCGGCGGCCATTTCTGCTTCTTTGCCGGCGGTGGAGGGGGTGACCATGGAGGCGACGGTGACGCTTGAGTGTTCATTGGCGCATGAGATGATGGTGATGGAGAATGTGCCGGTGAACCTTGCCGAGATAGTGCTGCCCTTGGGGAGTTTTGCGGAGATGCCGGCCTTGGAGAGGCATGCTGAGATGCCAGTCTTGGTGTTTGATCATCCGACTTTAGGACAATGTAGCGCTTATCCCATAGGATGTAGCCATGAATGGCTTCTGCTAGTGTCCTCTCCCCATCGCCTCCAGAAATATCAAGCTCGAGCGTCTCCCAACCCTGGCACACCTGCTCCACGCCAACTCTTGTGTATCCTGGCGGAATTTGCTGCCCGTCGTACACGTCGCCTGGTTGGGTTGGCATGGCGGTACCGTACGCAACAGTGAACATTAAGTTTTTAATGGCAGTATGCAGGTCACAAGGTGTTCGTTGGGTGATCTCATCCGCTGGAAATCGCTGCGAGGCCGTCACTTCAACTGCGGCCTGGATCCCCGTTGGCTCGGCGACGTCGATGTCTGTGGAAGCGCAGTTGCTTTTCTGCTGAGACAGATGATCGGCTGCGACATTAGGCTCTGGAGGCACCGTTTGCACTTGCTGTTGCTGGCTCATTGCTATGGCCACTTGGCGTTGAACCTCTTCCTCCAGTCTTTGATCGTGTGACATGAGCTGTTCCTCTAGCCTTCGCAAGTGCTCCTGCTCATCATTCTTTCTTCTTTGCCGGCTTCTATATGATTTAATGTAATCCCTGAACCCATACTTCCACGGAACCACGCCTTTGCCTCTTGTGCGGCCCAGATGCTCTAGATTCCCAAGGGCGTAAGTCAGCTCGTCCCTCTCTCTATCCGGCTAGAATGTTCCCTCGGCCGCTGCTTGTATGGCCTCTTGTAGTCTCTGGGCTGCTCGCTGGATGTTTGGCCCATAGATGCAGTCACCAGTCAATGGTTTCAAGCTTCCCCCGTGACCATAAAACTAGGACTTTGATCTTTCAGGCCAGTTCATGGTCGCAGGTTGGATGCCTCTGTCAAGCAGATCCTGCTCCATCTTCTCCCATTTGGGTATTGCAAGCTTGTAGCCTCCTTGGCCTAGAGTGTGATGGTACACTTTCTTCAAGGCATTGTCTTTGGCCTTTTGCACCTTCTGAAGCCCAAGCTCTGAAGACTTGTATTCCACAAATGCATCACAGTGACCCCTGAGCTTTTTGAGCTCGCTGGTAAATACGGGTGTGGTCCCGGTCTTGATATATTTCTTCGTCAAAATTTTCTTGAATGATTGCAGTTGTTCGTCCATCTTACTCAGGGTCCAGCGCTTGCATATCTCTTCGGATTCAGCTGGAACCATTAAGTTTTTCTTAAGCTCCCGCCAGCACCCTTAAAAAAATTCTCTAAATAATCCACATATTTAGATCGGTAACGATCGGAAATGATTCGGTCGGTATCGGTAACGATCGGAAACTATCGGAAACGATTCGGTCAGGATCGGTAACGATCGGAAACTATCGGAAATGATTCGGTCGGGATCGGTAACGATCGAAAACTATCGGAAATGTTTGTGTGTTAGCGCGAGTTTGCGAGCTCGAGAAGTAATATAAATGACATAATTAAATAATAACTACATGATACATTAAAATATTTGAATGACATAATTAAAGAATAATTACATGATAAATTAAACTCTTTGAATGACATAAAAAATAATAAATACATGATTAATTAAAGTCTTTGAATGACATAATTAAATAATGAATACATCATAATAGAAATTTTCTCTAATTCTATATTTCCTTCTCTATTTCCCTCTAAATTATCTCTAATAATATATCCATAATTTGTCGCTAATAATATATCCAAAATTGAATTCTAATAATATATCCAAAATTGAATTCTAATAATATATCCAAAATTGAATTCTAATAATATTTCGATAATTGAATTCTACTAATATATCTATAATTGAATTCTAATAATATATCTAAAATTGAATTCTAATAATATTTGCACAAAATTTGCACCTAATTCTAATAATTGAATTCTACTTAATATATAATAAATAAAATTAACACCTAATTCACTAAAATTTGCACAAAATTTAGGGTTTGGGGGCCGGTGCGGCAATGGCCCACGGTCGGTGCCGTTTTCACCTAATGCAGCTCGGGGCGAGGTCGGGACGGCGAGCTCGGGGCGGCGCACGGGCGAGGTGGAGGTCGAGGACGATGACGACAGGTGCGAGCGGGGAGGAGGGACGACGTCGGCGCTCGGGGTGGGGACTCGGGGCGGCGGAGATCGGGGACGATGGCGCGGTGGGGCGGCTGAGCTCTGGGTGGCGCTCGGGGACGGCGGATCTCAGGGTGGCGCTCGGGGATGGCGGACCTCAAGACTGGCGGCGCAGTGCGGCGGCGGAGCTCGGTCAGCGCATCCTCTGGTGGCGGGGGACGGCGGCGCTCCGGGACAACGATGGCGGCGAGCAGGAGGCAGTGGGCGCAGGGGACGGTGGCGGCACGAGCGAGGCGGAGATCAAGAACTGACCAAGTGCTGTAGGAAGGCGGAGGAATGGGAGATATATAGGGTGGGGGCCTTTTGTCCCAGGTGAAACCACCACCCGAGACAAAAGGGCATTTTGTCCCGGGTGGTGGCTTCACCCGGGACTAAAGATGATTTTGGGCGGGCCGGGAAAATTCCCAGCCCGCGGCCCACCTTTAGTCCCGGGTGGATCTACCACCCGGGACAAAAGGGGCCCGTTTTCCCTCGTTCTCGCCAAATCTTATGTTTGTTTTTGTTTCTTTTTACTTCTCTTTTAAAATTGGCTTTCATTTGTTAATTCAGTTAATAAAATTATGATTCCAAAAATTATGGAACAAAATTTCTTATCTCTATATAAACTTGATACACGCAACAAAAATAATTAATTTTCATTCAAGTGATTGGGTCAACGAAATATCTAACTTTTTTGAAATCATATTTGTTATTTTGACCATGCAAAAATATATTAGGTGAACAATTTTTTTTCAAACGGTTGCTTTTCGACAGAAAGTGGATTCTATCACGATATTAACGTTTAAAAAGTGAATTTTAGATAAAATTAAGCAATTTCATGATATTAATGTGTAGTGTGTGAGTTTGAGAGATGGTGTGTGTGTTCGTGAGATTGTGTGTGTTAGTGAGAGAGTATAGTGTGTTAATGTGAATGTAATTTCATGAAATAAATAAAATTAGTTGAGTAATCCATTATTGAATGAAAATTATAATTGAGTCTGGTAATTAAGTGAAAAATATAAAAAATAATATATATAACACATAAAGTATAATTGTACAGTACATATATAATAAAAGTATTCGAATTGCGATTACGTTTTTATACAATAATATAAAATGATTCAAGTACATGAAGGATTAGCGGTAACAGACTTTCTCTTCACAAATGTCCCTTGATTATGATCACGGTGCAAATATGGAGCATCCGGACGGGGACGCACGCGCGGCCAGGGACGGCGGCGGTGGCGCGGGCGAGATGACGAGGTCCGCGTCGGGGCAGGGCGGTGTAGGGTAGGGGCGGCGTCGGGGCAACGAGGAGGCCGCGGCCGGGGACGGCGGCTGCGCCGGTGCGGCAGAGGATGAGATGAGGGCGGCGGCGGCGCGAGCGATGTACGTCGATCTGAAGAAGGGCGACGTGAGGGAAGAAGGGGCCGGATCTCTGTATTTGGGGGCAGAGTGGCAAGGTTAGTGCCGGCTGGCCTTATCAGCCGGCACTAATGTGCCCCGTGACGTCAGGATGGACCAGTTAGTGCCGGCTGGAAATTCTAGCCGGCACTAGCGTGCTTAAGTTAGTGCCGGCTCGCAATACCAGCCGGCACTAATCTGCACCATCTGGTGGGAAACAAGCCAATTCTATTTTACCCTAGACTTTTAATATTTACAATAATATAGCAAAAAATTATTTGTAATAGGCTTAATAATTAGAATAATATAACAAAAATTGATATCTTAAAATTTTTAGCATATTATTAATTAGGGAAAATTCGATTCATGCCACCACAACTCCGTGAAATTGGGTGTCATGTTGAAAATCATGCCACTCAATGGCATGATTTTCAACATGAGATCCAATTTCAAGAAATTGGAGTGGCATGGATCCAACTGACCCTATTAATTATATCTACACACTAATAGTAGTAATCAAAGTAAATTAACAAATATGCTTATGTGTTGCTTATAGGGTTTATAAGTGTATATGTTTATGTTATTCGTAAAAAATCGAAAACATTTCATTTTCATTCATGCAAAAATATCCAAAACACTTTTCAATAGTAGCCTATACAATGATGTAATCAGTTCGCAAATTAGTTGATTCTTTATTTGTAATTTAATGTTTCAATGCTTCTAGTAATGCAAAATTAGTGAACGTAAATAATATTTATACCATGCAAAAATTTAATATTATCTGAAGATGATATTGTGTGCTAATTGGACAAATAGTATCGAGAATTGAGATAAATACGATGCGGCGCGTTACATTACATCACTGAATGAGAAAATACAATATATAACTTTTATACAACTACTACTCATTATCATTATGTACTGGAATATTGATAATCTTCCTTTTGACGAAAGTGCCTTGAGCGTGATCACAACGTAAGTAAGGTGTGTCCTCTTTGGATAAGAGGATGCTAGGGTCAACGTCAACTGAGAATGGAGGAAGGTCATCAATCAAGTCATAATCTTCCGAATTGTCCGAAATATCCTCCACTCCAACAACTTTTCTTTTTCTTGGAAGAACTATGTGCCGTTTCGGCTCATTTCCAACCTTGTCTGCTTCAGGCGTCTTATCCGACTTCTTCTTCGGTTTGCTCGACATGTCCTTCACATAGAACACTTGTGTCACATCCTTGGCTAGAACGAATGGTTCATCTTTATATCCAATCTTTTTAAAGTCAACTATGGTCATCCCATACCGGTCCTTCATTACGCCTCCTCCAGCCACCCATTCGCAACGAAATAAAGGGACAACTATGTGTCCATATTCAAGTTCCCATATCTCCTCTATGACACCATAGTAGTTGTTCTTTTCTCCATTACTGTTTACTATACACATACGAACACCACTGTTTTGGTTGGTGCTTTTTTTGTCTTGAGCTCTCGTATAAAATGTATACCCATTGATTTCGTACCCTTGGTATTGCTGGATAGTGATTGATGGTCCCCTAGCCAGCCATTGTAGTTCTTGATCAACTGTGTTGTTGCCCAATAATTTTCGTCTAAACCAGCCGTCAAAAGTTTTTATATGTTGGCGTGTAATCCAAGCAAGATTCTTCTGTGGATTTTCAGACTGTATAATATTCATGTGCTCATCAATATATGGAGCCACCTTGGATGAATTCTGAAGAACCGTGAAGTTTGCTTGGCTGAATTCACTACAAGGGATGTTCACATTACATTTCTTTCCTAGTGTGCCTTTTCCCTTTAGTCGCCCCTCATGGTATGACACGGGGAGCCCAATCAGATTGAGATCAGGAAGATAGTCAACGCAAAACTCAATGACCTCATCTATTCCATAGCCCTTAGCAATGCATCCTTCTGGGTGAGAACGTTTACACACGTACTTCTTCAATACTGCCATGAATCTCTCGAAAGGGAACATATTGTGTAGAAAAACAGGACCCAGGATAGTTATTTCTGTCACAATATGAACTAGAAGGTGTGTCATAATATTGAAGAAGGAAGGTGGGAAGACCATCTAGAAGCTGACAAGACATTTGACAATGTCTTTCTACAGCTTTATTAGATTATTTGGATTAATTGCTTTCTGTGAAATTTCATTCATGAACCCACAAAGCTTTACAACTGCCAATCTAACATTTTCCAGTAGAACACCCCTCAGTATAACCGGAAGTAATTGTGTCATCAGAACGCGGCAGTCATGGGACTTCAAGTTTTGGATTTTCTTCTCTTTCACATTTATTATGCCCTGTATATTTGAGGAGTACCCAGACGGGACCTTGATACTGTTCAAGCAATCGAACATACTTTCCTTCTCCTCTTTACTCAGATTATAGCTGGCAGGTTTTAAATAGTGGCGTCCTTTGTCTCTCTTCTCGGGTTGCAAGCCTTGTCGTCCAGCTAGCATCCACATGTCGCGCCTTGCTTTCAATGTGTCTTTTGACTTACCATACACTCCCAGAAAGCCTAGTAGGTTGACGCAAAGATTCTTCGACAGATGCATCACATCAATTGCGTTGCGAACCTATAAGACTTGCCAATAAAGTAGGTTCCACAATATAGACTTCTTCTTCCACATTGGAACATGTCCCTGGTCATCCTTCGGAACAGGTTGGCTACCGGGACCCTTTCCAAATACTACCTTCACATCTGTTGACGTTCACTAACGCCCCCGATTTGTATACCGCAAGCGCACGGTTCGTGGTAGCTTTTCCCTTAGAGTATTCCCCCAAGGTTTATCAATCCGTGGATCGACAATGAACTTACTAGGGTTTCCCATCTAATCTAACGGATCTATCCTAACATGAAGCATTAATTGCATATAAAAGGTGAACCTTTGATAGATATGAGTGATGTACGAAGGTTGATCTCATCCATGAACATCGGTAAGGATAAAGCATGACCGAAGGCATGACTAAACCTATCACACGCATTCTAGTTGTAGTTCTAGCTAAACGAGTAAGATCAACATGCATCTCATCCAAAGCCTCTTTAAATAAAAACCTCCAATCCGATCCCTCGATACCCAACCTACTTAGTGGCAACGCCCTATCACGACGCCACCCCTTTCAACGGGATACCCTGAAGCAAGTCGAACCCCCTTTGGGTAGATCCGGTATGAACTCCTAGCCACCATAGCTACAAGAACACCCCATGCAATCTATCTCGAGAATAGATCTAGGAATAAGCGCACCCAAAGCAAGAACGAAATCGAAAGAGGAGAGACATGATCGCTAAATAGATCGGATGACATGAAGACATTACTCACATAATAGATTCGTTTGGATCGCCACCACCGCGTATACACCATTGACGACTCCAACTAGCTCATGAACTCCACCATGACATTACCACACAGGGAGGCCATGGCGGCTAGGGATGGCCTAAGCCATCTCCTAAACAACTTCGAAGACTTGCGGTGGCCGTCGTCTCCCTCCGGTCTTGGCCCTAGGTTTTCGTCGAGTTCTGGTTGGATGGATGCTTCGAGTTGAATAAGGTGCGAGCTATTTATAAGCCGAGGAAGCCACCGGTCGAAGGGGAAGGCAATCCGCCTCTGGAAAGGGCTGGGCCGGCCGGCCCCATGGGCCTAGGCCGGCCGGCCTACCCCTTTTCGGGCTCGCCTCGGTCTCATCTTTGGCGTGTAGACTCCTCGCATCTTCTAGAGTTTCTGTCCTTCACGATTGCACCCCTTTGGACGTTGTTATCTTGGAGATATCTTCGAGGAAAGGATAGGATAGGGAATCCTTCCTTAAATCTTCATTTGCTTTGCTTAATCCCAAAGTATTTTGATCTCATCTTCGTGGGCTCGGTCCTTTGGGCTCTCTTGGAGGATGGATGTGCATGAATGTGCTTCGAATCAACATGGGCTTTGGTCCTTCCTTTGGGCTTTGGGCTTCGTCTTTCTCCGTGTTAGCGCTCGATCACGGGCCTCGTCATTTCATGCTCCAAAATAGGCCAAAAACCTGCAAAAATGAAGTTCCTCCAAAATATATGTGCAAGTGTGAAAATGACCAATAATTAGGCCGGGGTTAGGACGGTTAGTGATTTTGATATTGAATTCATGCCATTATCAAGGATAAACAAGGGATAAAATTGGTACTTAAGGAGCGCCAACATTCCCCCCATGCTTAAACCTTGCTCGTCCTCGAGTAAGTCCAGGAGCTTTGCTTATAAAGAAATCAGCGTTGCCCCTCAATGTCCTATCTGCACTTAGTCATATATAACAAGACATATTGCTCTCTCAAGTATTTAGCATTTAAGTTCATGGTGTGACTGGCTACTTTTTCATTATGGAAGATAGACTAGCAATTAAAGAACAAGCCACAATAATAAATAAATGCAATGCTCTCAAACTTAAGCGAACTTCAAACCTTTACCTTGTTTCATCGTGAAGAGTTTTCAAAACAATGCATATCAAACATAAGTGAGGTTCTCTTGCAAAAGATCATGGAAATACTCATCTCATCAAGTCGCTCAAGCCTACATTAGATTGTTTTCAACCTATTCTACTCATATATAAAAGTGGAATGCTTATGTGGAGCTTGGTAGGTAAAAACAATCCTAGCAAAACATTATACTTGAAATATTATCAAACTAAGAGAGAGATCTAATGGGATTACCGAGACTAGTCAAAAAGGCCATTGGAAAATAATTTTGGAGAGGGGGAAAGATGAAACACACACATTTAGATAGGTGGACATGTGCAAGTGGCAAATGGATGATCCCGAGACACAAATGAAGTTCTCATTATCGGATTGCACATGGTTGGAAGATTTGAGTATGGAATAATTCTTCAAAGTAACTTGGAAAATTAATGAAACCAAAAAGAACTAAGGAGCATTTTATTCTTCTCTTTTTTTTCTTTTTTTTTCTCCCTTTTTCATTTTTCTTTTTTTTCTTTCTTTTTGCTCCTTAGAACTTTTGATAACATAGAATACTTACCCAACCATCCCCCCATGCTTGAACGAATGCTCGTCCTCGAGTATGAATAGTGGGAGAACCAACTAGCTAGGGTAAGTATCTCAAATTCACCTTCTTCTTCGTAAAACCGCTTGAAGGTGTGTTCCAGGATCAAAACCTTTCCCTCCCGCATACTGTCACTACACGAGGATAATCGGTAACGAACAACAAGAACACGATAGTTGATGTACTCTAGGTAAACCATGCAAGAGCAAAGCAAACCCAAAGCCAAGTCGCGATTCTATTAGGCATCAAAGTGTCTCCGGGGAGCCTTGTCTCCCAAAACTTTTCTTTATATGGTGCCCTTGATTCTTTTGATTCCGTCGAAATGATAATCCATACTCAAATTGGGTTGTGGTCAAGGAGGTAATCACAAAAAGATATTTTTGGTTTAGGGTGGATATCCAGCGAGGTTTGTAAAATTCCCGAAGTAGAAACTCACAATGCATGGATAAATAGGCTAGCAAAAAGGAGGTTACACAAAAAAAACGGAATGACCAGCTTCTTAGTCTCATACCAAAGAAATCAATCTTAATCCAACTCATCAAAATATAAGTTTGCAATCTAAAGGTTTCATCATGAAAGAATATGCTTCTATAGGCTTTGGTAGGTAGAACTTTGCAAGAGATTCACAAATGTAGATAGCATATGAATTAAGTTTTCAAATTAAACAACACAAGGTGTAAGGTCATCGGTAGACTTAAATCAAAGAGCAACATATAATATGTGGGTTTAGAATTTAGTCATTTAACCTCCACAAATAAAAGAGCCGGTATTTAATCATTTTAATTCCATTTAATTGAGAGCAAATGGTCAAGTCATATACAACATAGCGTAGGTAAAACAAAGCAGCAACTTTCATCATTTTTCCATAAGCATAAGGCATTGCCAAAATGTATCATTGTGGTGAGCTCAAAGTGATGGCGATCCTACACTTATTGAAAACAAAAACGAAACTAGGTTGTCCTCCTAGAAGCCATGTGATAGGTTGAGAGGTATATACAAAGGTTGCATCTATGGTTGAAGGCATATCCGCATATATGTACAAGCATTTAGAAAAAGAGAGAGTTGAGGAAGAATTACCGTCCTTCTCGATGCTCGTAATGAAGTGTAGCACGGCCTCCCCCATACTTAAGCATTGTGCTAAGCATGGAAGAAGAATCATGAGCATCTTGTGGTAATCGTGATTATCTTACTTCATGAGATCTTTCTTCCTTGTCCACGAAATCCTCCCCCATGCTTAGCATGATGCTAGGTGTAGTAGGAGAAGATGGAACATCTTGAAATTCTTGAAGTCCTTCCCTCATGTGTATGAATATCATCTTCAATGTGTCTTCACCTTTGTTGCCTCAATTTCCTTCAACTTCTTCTTGTACTAAGTCATGGTCCCAATCATTGCTTCACGTCGTCGTCGCCACCTTCAATTCCTTGTTGTCTCATTGCTGCCGCATCTTCACGAATTTTTCTTTCAATTTCCAGAACAGAACCTGTACTAAAACATTGCTCCATTGTGAAGTGCACGAATTTTTCTTTCCAACGAGTCCTTATTCGCCCAAAATTGATTCCGAACAAGAGAGTTATGTTCATTTTATCCAAGCGCTGCAATCTGTCCCGACGAATTTCAGAACGCGCAACGTCCAATGTTCTTGCCATATCTCCTTGTACGGGTCTTCAAATTCATTGATCTTGAATGCGTTGGAATGGGAATTTGATGGAGCTTCTGAATATCAACTTTTTGCTTCTTGTACAGCTCTGAACATGTTCTCAAATTGATGAAAACAGCTGCGTCCTTCTCGGGTTTCGACGATGTTGACGATCTTGATTGAAATTCTTTTGGTCTTGAACTCATGGGAGCGCTTCTTCATACCTGCAAAACATTTTAAACACACACTACCCCCGGGGTGACGGTCGGGAGTAGAAACAAATGCCAACAAACCTACCATTCCTAAGATCTCAATTTGTGGCAAAGTTAGCTTAGCGAAACTAGTGAGTGTACGTGTGTGCTAGTGTAAATGCAAATGAGAGGAAGGTATATAAACAAAGACAATATTTACACCTAGTTCTAAACACCATGTTTACAACTAGATTGCCGAACTTCTCCATAGCCACAAAGACTTATTTAACCAAGGTCAAAACACCATGTCTATCCCAAGATCAGAAGGCCTTCATAGCACAAGAAAAAATAAAGCGCATTGCAAAGCTTATAAACCAACCAAATGCAACCTCATAGCTTGGTAACTAAATGATGATGGTCTTCAATCATGTCTAAACACCATGTTTACACAATATTGCAAAAAGGAAAATGCTCACGTAAAGCATTAACATGGATATGAAAGCTTTCATCAATAAAGTTGAGACCAAGCTAGCAAAATGAGTGCATGAACAATGGAATGGACGCAAAGTGCAAATGCAAAGTTAGCAAAAACAAGTGTTAGCAAGGTTGAAAGGACCTTTCGATGTTGTTCCGCAGCTAGTTTATTCAAAAACAATTGCTAAGAGTGGCAAAAAGCCTTCGCGGCACTTCATAAGAAGTGAGGCTTTTGCCAATGAAAAAGGTTATTTATCGAAAAAGGGTCAAGCAACCGAGCTAACAAGGTTTTAGAAGTAGGTTTATGGGTTTCCTATATTTTGGTCTTAAAACAAAAATTTTGAAGAGAGAGAGTGTTGGGTATAGAAATTCTATCTAAGGTGGTTTCAAAAAAAACTAGAGAGAAACAAAAGTTAGATTTTTTTTGAATGAAAAACATACCCTATGGTTTTAGGATTGCTCTATGAGTGGTTTTCCTAAGGGTTTTAGGATCTCAAAAGCGAGGCTAGTCAATGTTTTTAGAAAAGATTTTTTTTCTTAAATGCAACTTGCAATGCAATGTAAAGGTGAGATGAACAACATAGTATGCAATGCAACACGGGGTGGGTGAACAAAATGATATGACATGATAAGGTGGTCTAAAACAAAACAAAAAGTTAGCCTAAGTTAACTAGCCACAAGTTTAGAATCAAAGGGTGGTGCAATGCTTCATAAACCTCTCTAAAAAGACAAAAAGAAAAAGACTCAAAACACTAATGGGCACACAAAAAGGTCTACAAGTTTCCCAAGAGCAAATAACAAAGTGCTCCCTCAATAACATTTAGAATGAACAACATGAAGTTGTGGTTTTTGTTAGAGCAATGGTACAATGTTACTTGATATTCCAATTAAAGAGTGCAATGTAGACGGTCATATTAATATATAAAATAAAAGATCGGGTTGCCTCCCGCAAAGCGCTTCATTTAAAGTCATAGAGCTCGACTTTCTTACATACCTTCTCATTGATGCGAAGCCATGGTCCTTCATGCAAGAGGTGAAGGTGTTCCATGCAGCTCTTATTCCACTTCCCATGTTGGACATGATCAATCACGCTTAATGAAAAACTTGCCCAATCGTCTCTCACATCATGGTCAACTCCTTCTTTGTTGTCCTTTATTGCTACCTTTCTTTTCACGGATTTTCCTCTCTGTCCAGATTGGAACTTGCACCAACCAATTGATCCAATGAAAGGTGCACGAAATCTTCTTTCCAACAAGTCTTCATTTACCCAAAATACATTCCAATTGAGGGAGTTATGCCCCTTTTTCCCCGTTACTGCAATCTGCCTCGTGCTGATTTCAGCACGTGCATCTCCGATGTTTGAGACATAGCTCCTCCCGTGGGTTTTCAATTGTATCGATCATGGATGCGTTGAACCGAGGACTTGATGGAGATCCTGAATATTCAACTTTCTTGCATTGTAAACCTCTGGATTTGTGCACAAAATTGATGAGGCTTAGCGACGTCTGTTCTTGAAACTTGAATATGTTGATGATGGTGTTCAAAATTTTGGGCACAGTTTCCCTCCTCATCATTTGAGTTTCTTGTCCTGCATGGTTAGTGAAATTCGGGGCTTCTCCCAACATGTGCTCTTTTAGGGTCATGAGCTTGACCAAGCGCAAAGCAAGATCGAGATTTGCAATTATTTGTAAACATATGCAACATAATCACATCCTCAATTAATTTTCATCAACAAGACATGGTGTAATTAAATGCAGCATGTGTTTCTTGCATAGCACAGAGCTCATTATTAGGCAAAGGTTCTTTAAGCATGAAATCAACCTTCTCAAGAAACTCTAGCCTATCATCATGAAAAGAACAAGGCATAGAATTTAAACTTACATTCCGACTATCGGTTCGAGCATGAGATTTTTAAAGATTATCAACAAAACTAATAGAAGCTTGAGAATTCACTGTATACCTTAGCCTCGGAGCTTTTTCATTCTCATTGGAGTCGTGGTGCTTTGTGCGAGATGTCATCTTGATGCACTCTTCGTGGTCCGTCGTGATTTGCTTCTCACGTCTCCATGTGTTGAATGTTGCGCTCTTGTAATCCGTCGTGGTTTGTTTGCAACATCTTCATTTGTCTAAGGTCGACCGCTTGTGCCTTCATTTGCCAATGTCATTGGGGTTCTTCCTCTGCTCCAAGCCTCTGAATTTTATCATGTACGCTTGATGAAAACATTGCCCAAGCTCCTCTTCATTGTTGTCATCGTCATCTTCTCTATCTTGTTCCCATCGCGTTGCTCCTGCCTCTTCTTTGTAGAATCTCTCTTGTACACTCAACAGAACATATACCAAAATATAGATCTATTGAAAATTTTATGAAATTACCTTTCCAACGAGTGGTCACTCGCTTTAAACGGAGTCCAGACGAGAGAGTTATGACCGTTTTACTTTAGCGCTGCGTGCTGTCCAGAAAATTTCAGAGTGCACGACTTTTGATGTTTTGGCCATAACTTCTTGTGGGAAACTTCGATTGACTTCATTCTTGATTCGTTGGAATCGGAACTTCGTGGAGCTTTTGAATATCCAAAAATATACTGCAATTTTCTTCTGAGGTCTAGCAGAATATTGATGAGAATAGTATCTTCTTGTGAATTCATCCGAAGATGTCAATGATCTCAATCATGTGGTCTTTGGAGCGTCTTGTCGTGCGTCCTTGGATTCAAGGTTATCACCATTGATTTACCAGCACATAGCATGGCTTCAATGATGTGTCTTCTCCATGATTCTTGCTTTACCTAAGGTATCGGGATTAGTGGAGGCTCCCGTGCTTTGTGTTGATGATCTGAGCGGTTTTCTTCCTTGATAGCATCACTCGACTAGAAGTATATCGAGCATCCCACTGGAGAAGATAGGTGGTGTCATGATTCTTCTAATCTTGTTGCCTCCAGCTTTGGTCAACTTCTGTTGTTTGCTGCTGCACCTTTCTTCGTTGAATTGCTCCTTTGTCCAGTGCAGAACATGTACCAAACTCCAAGCTCATTGTGAGGTGTATCAAATCGTGTTTCCAACAAGTGGTCATTTACCCAAATTGGACCTCGGATGAAAAAGTTATGCTTGTTTTACTTCGGCGCTACGCTTCGTCCCGAGAGATTTCAGAACGCGCAGCATTGAAAGATCTTTCCATAACTCTTCACACCGATCTCCAAAATTAACGATTTTTGATGCGTTGGAAAGAAGACTTGACGGAACTTCATAATAATCTATTATTTTCTCATGGCACATATCTGATCTTGGATGAAAAACTCATCACAACAGCGACACTTCATAGATGATGATGATCCAATCGCACGATTTTCTTTTCGGACATGCTTCATACCTATTGCTTGAGCAAACAAATCTTCCCAAAAACATTAGTCTTTAAAATCAATTGACACAACGGCGTACCTTATTTATCATCTTTTGCTTTAGGGAGTGGGGACTCGATAGCGGATGCTGGGCCACTAACAAAAGTTAGCACCTACCACTAAAGAGCGAAACTTGATGTTATTCACATCTTGTCGAAGTGGATCTAGGGTTTTCGATGTTGATGTCGAGAACTCCTCGATCGTCTTGTCGTCGATTGTTGAAGTTTGTTGGAGCGGGTTGTGGACTTCTCGAAGCCCAAGTTTGGTGTCTAGCTTTTTCCACCTGCTTTCAAGGACACGAACAAGAAAACAAGGGTATATGCAATAATAAAATTTAGGGTTAGTCCAAAAACTAGATAGATCGCCCTAGGGTTCGAGTTGCCGATCCCCGGCAACGGCGCCAGAAAAGCTTGTTGACGTTCACTAACGCCCCCGATTTGTATACCGCAAGCGCACGGTTCGTGGTAGCTTTTCCCTTAGAGTATTCCCCCAAGTTTATCAATCCGTGGATCGACAATGAACTTACTAGGGTTTTCCATCTAATCTAACGGATCTATCCTAACATGAAGCATTAATTGCATATAAAAGGTGAACCTTTGATAGATATGAGTGATGTACGAAGGTTGATCTCATCCATGAACATCGGTAAGGATAAAGCATGACCGAAGGCATGACTAAACCTATCACACGCATTCTAGTTGTAGTTCTAGCTAAACGAGTAAGATCAACATGCATCTCATCCAAAGCCTCTTTAAATCAAAACCTCCAATCCGATCCCTCGATACCCAACCTACTTAGTGGCAACGCCCTGTCACGACGCCACCCCTTTCAACGGGATACCCTGAAGCAAGTCGAACCCCCTTTGGGTAGATCCGGTATGAACTCCTAGCCACCATAGCTACAAGAACACCCCATGCAATCTATCTCGAGAATAGATCTAGGAATAAGCGCACCCAAAGCAAGAACGAAATCGAAAGAGGAGAGACATGATCGCTAAATAGATCGGATGACATGAAGACATTACTCACATAATAGATTCGTTTGGATCGCCACCACCGCGTATACACCATTGACGACTCCAACTAGCTCATGAACTCCACCATGACACAACCACGCAGGGAGGCCATGGCGGCTAGGGATGGCCTAAGCCATCTCCTAAACAACTTCGAAGACTTGCGGTGGCCGTCGTCTCCCTCCGGTCTTGGCCCTAGGTTTTCGTCGAGTTCTGGTTGGATGGATGCTTCGAGTTGAATAAGGTGCGAGCTATTTATAAGCCGAGGAAGCCACCGGTCGAAGGGGAAGGCAATCCGCCTTAGAAAAGGGCTGGGCCGGCCGGCCCCATGGGCCTAGGCCGGCCGGCCTACCCCTTTTCGGGCTCGCCTCGGTCTCATCTTTGGCGTGTAGACTCCTCGCATCTTCTAGAGTTTCTGTCCTTCACGATTGCACCCCTTTGGACGTTGTTATCTTGGAGATATCTTCGAGGAAAGGATAGGATAGGGAATCCTTCCTTAAATCTTCATTTGCTTTGCTTAATCCCAAAGTATCTTGATCTCATCTTCGTGGGCTCGGTCCTTTGGGCTCTCTTGGAGGATGGATGTGCATGAATGTGCTTCGAATCAACATGGGCTTTGGTCCTTCCTTTGGGCTTTGGGCTTCGTCTTTCTCCGTGTTAGCGCTCGATCACGGGCCTCGTCATTTCATGCTCCAAAATATGCCAAAAACCTACAAAAACGAAGTTCCTCCAAAATATATGTGCAAGTGTGAAAATGACCAATAATTAGGCCGGGGTTAGGACGGTTAGTGATTTTGATATTGAATTCATGCCATTATCACGGATAAACAAGGGATAAAATGGGTACTTAAGGAGCGCCAACAACATCCTTGATCATCGAGAACACACGCTTTCCATTACGGAACAGAGGCTTAGGACGAGTTTCGGGCTCTCCTTTGAAATGCTTCCCTTCGGTTCTTAGGGGGTGATCGGTAGGAAGGAATCGGCGATGGCTCATGTATACACACTTTTTACAGTGTTTCAAATAAATGCTATCGGTTTCATCATAACAGTGGGTGCTGGCCATGTATCCCATGTTCGACTGTCCCAAAAGTTTTACAAGTGTAGGCCAATCATTGATGCATACAAAAAGCAAAGCTCGGAGGTTGAAAGATTCCTGTTTATACTCATCCCACACATGTACACCTTCTTCTTTCCAGAGCAGTAAGAGATCATCCATCAAGGGTTGCAGGAACACATCAATATCGTTGCCAGGTTCTTTTGGCCCTTCTATAAGCCCCGGCATCATGATGAACTTACGCTTCAGGCACAACCAAGGAGGAAGGTTGAACATACATAGGGTCACGGGCCATGTACTATGAGCGCTGCCAAACTCACCGTACGGATTCATTCCATCCGCACTTAGAGCAAATCTTATATTCCTTGGGTCGTTGTCAAATTGAGGATACTCTCGGTTAAGGTTTCTCCACTGGGACCCATCTGCTGGGTGTCTGATCATGTGATCCTCCTTGCGGTCTTCTTTGTGCCACCGTATAAACTTAGCGTTATCCTTGTTTTTGAAAAAGTGCTTCAGACGTGGTATTATAGGGAAGTACCACACCAACTTTGCGGGAACTCTCTTCTTTACCGGCTGCCCATCAACATCACCTGGATCATCTCGCCTGATCTTATACCGCAATGCGCTACAAACAGGACAAGCTTCCAAGTTCTCGTATTCGCCGCGATATAGGATGCAGTCGTTAGGACAAGCGTGAATCTTCTGCACGTCCAATCCAAGAGGGCAAACCATCTTTTTAGCTTCGTATGTTATTGATGGCAGTTCATTACCTCAGGAAGCATGTTCTTTACAATCTTTAATAGCTCACCAAATCCCTTATCGGTGACACCATTAGTTGCCTTCCATTTCAGCATCTCTAGCGTGGTACCCAACTTCTTCTGCACCGGTTTGCAACTAGGGAACAACGGCCTTTTGTGATCCTCCAACATCTTCTCGAACTTTAATGCCTCCTTCACAGTTTCACTGTCTTTCTGTGCATCAAGCAACGCCTGATCTAGCTCGTCAGATGGCTCCTCTTGTGCAACATTTGCTTCACCCTCGTCCATTGGTTCATCTTGAATGCCACCCGCTTCATGAATCCATGCCCAATCTGGAAGATTGTTATCACCATCGTCATCTTCTTCATTATCTTCCATCATAACTCCAACTTCGCCGTGCTTAGTCCAAAGGCTATAGTTACTCATGAAACCATTCAAGGCCAGTTGATTCCATAGAGTATCTTTTTTTCGGAATTCCTTTTTATTTTCGCAAACACTGCATGGACAACACATTAAACCCTTTGGCGACCTATTTGCCATTGCCGCCTTGAGAAAAGAATCTAAACCCTGAATCCACGCCGAGGTGCTCCGGCTTCCATGCATCCATTGCCGGTCCATCTATACAAATTAAAAAAAAATCATGCTCATTATCCCTAAAAACATGTTACTATGAAGTAATTCAAAAAAATGTAAATTATGATGTGTCACCATAATTCAAAAAAAATGTAAATTATGATGTGTCACCATAATTCAAAAAATCATTCTCACTATCCCTATCTAGTAAATTTAAACTAAATAGAAAAATAAATTGGCACAATAACATATACACATGTCACCATGAAATAATTCAAAAAAATCATTCTAAATGTGTGATAGTCAAACTATATAGTAATCATTCTCTAAAAAGCAACAAATCAATTCTACCTTGCTCAAATTAATGAACAAATTAATAAATCATGCTCATTTTCCATCATCCTTAAAATCCTTAAAATTTTGCATAATAACATATACACATGTCACCGTGAAATAATTCAAAAAAATTACTCTAAATGTGTCATAGTCAAACTATCTAGAAAACCTTCTCTAAAAAGTAACAAATCGATTCTATTTTGCTCAAATTAATGAACAAATTGGAAAATTATGCTCATTTTTCCTCAACCTTAAAATCACTATTTTCTTTATCTAGAAAGCATGAAACAAAGAATAAACACCGTGAAAGAAGAGTGGAAGAAGCTACTAACCTTTGGTGCACTTGGATGGGTGAAATCCTCACAAATTTGGGGGGAAATTGGCAGCACCTCCCCTCTAACACGCCATGAGAGAGAGGAGGAGCTCGGCCAAATGAAATGGTCGGGCTAGGGAAGAAGGAGCGCCTGTATATACGGGGCAATTTAGTGCCGGCTGGTGGCTTTAGCCGGCACTAAGTGTGGACTTTTAGTGCCGGCTAGAGCTACCAGCCGGCACTAACTTGCAATTGACCAAGTAGTTGGTGCCGGCTAGAATTCCCAGCCGACACTAACGTGTCTTTTGACCGTTGTGGCAGCGGTGCTGACCGTTAGGGGATGGCACGTTAGTGCCGGCTGGGGTTTCTAGCCGGCACTAACTTGCCCGCCTTGTACTGTACAGGCACGTTAGTGCCGGCTCCAATTTGACCGGCACTAACGTGCTGGTACCAATGTGACATTCTCCAGCATTGTCAATAGAAACAATCAACAAATGGCTAAATTATTATAGAGTAAATTTCACCGGCGGTCCTTAAATTCATCTCAATTTCTCATTCCAGTCCCGATACTCTTAAAATGCATATAATAGTCCTTAAACTTTTCACGTGCTCTCATTCCGATCCTTAAACTGTCCTGAGTTCTCATCCTGGTCCTCGAACTCTCAAAATGTACATTGGTTCGTAAAATTATCCCATGCTCTCAAACAGGTCCATGTCCTTCCAAAATACATTCATGTATTTAGGAAAAAAAATTGTATTATTGTTTCAAACTTTTAGGATTTCAGATAAAGTTTCTAATCTCACACAAAATTGATCAATAATTCACGAAGCAAGCATCTTGGGTACAATATTTGATAATTATTAGATTTGTTAATTATTTTAAAATATTTATTTAATAGTTGATTTCATTTTAGAGATTTAAAAATGTTAATGTCAAACTCGGAGCCACGAGACTACTTGCGTGGTATGGGTCTAGCTAGAATAAGGATGTGGCATGTCCCCTTAAATCTGTTGTAATGTAGGACTAGTCAATACTAAAGGAAACTATTCGAATAGAATTCAAGTAGGACTCCTGAGCTCAAACCGGGCTAGTATATGTAACCCTATCCCTTCGGAGTATATAAGAGCGGGCAGGGATCCCTTCAAAGCATCTTCAATCTTAGGCAATACAGACCCCCAGATAGGACATAGGGTATTATGAAACTCGCGGTCCAAACTTGTCTAAACCTTGTGTTGCTTGCACCTTCGAGTTCTTGTCTCGGCAACACCTTGCCTATAAATCCTACCTTGGGGCTAGTATCCCTTTGTAGACTTAAAATCCTACCTTGGGGCCAGTATCCCTTTGTAGACTTAGTGGTAAAACATCTTCAGTTAAAATCATTTATCATTTATCATAACGTTGTTTACAAGTGGAAAATTTCCAATCCTTTTTTTTTTAATTCTTACCAATCGGCTTGCAATATTTGTCCCCCATACATCGAAGCACATCAAGCATATATAGATGATATGGTGGTGGCGGTGGGTGGGTGTCGGGGGTGCATTCCGTAAGGTAGGGATAAGATGAATCATGCCTACGTACATGTGTTTGAAGGATATTAAATAATATGTATAGCTTTCATTGGTGCCTCCATCTTGGATGCTATGTTGTGATTCTACAGATCTTAGTATTAGCAGCTAGTTTATTTGAAAAACCATACCTGATCTATCATAGACATTTCTTAGAGATGTGGAATAATTTAACAAAGCCTGTGATGTCTTGAGTTTACACGGAAAGTCTCATCTCAAGGCATGCACTTAAAAATTCATTAGTTGTAATTCCCTATAAATAGGAGCCATGTGGTTCTCTTCTCTTCAGTGCCAATAGGCCAAGCCATTTCTTTGTGTTTTGCAAGAAAGCCAGAAAGAAATGGGAAGCAAGGGTCTTAAAAGTGTAATCATGTGTGTGCTGATACTAGGGATAATCTTGGAAGTAGAGGGCAAGAGTTGCTGCATGAGCACCTTGGCAAGAACCTGCTACAAGTTATGTCGTCTGAATTTTCAACCGCCAATCTGTGCAATAACATGTGATTGCATAATCATAAAACACCATAAATGCCCGCGTGCCTACCCTTATTTGAACCTTCTTCCAAACTCCAGTAAGAGGAAACATGCTACTTCTATCTTGCTTGTTTATTATTATTTCTCAGGAACAAGAACATATTTACATATTAGCTGCTTAATTGTTTGGCAGGTGCACCAAATGCCACTGAGTACTGCAAATTGGGATGTGTGTCTTCTGTGTGCGACACCATGAACAATGGTAAATGCATCTATGATAATATTAATTATTTTCTGAAAAAACTGAAAAGGTTTGTTGTTAAGACATATTGTACCATTTTAGCTCCAGACGTTGCCGGCAAAGAGACGAAGATCAACATGGAAAGCTGTCGTGATGCATGCGACCGTTTCTGCAATGGGGATGCCCGCTTCGCATCCGTTGCTGCGTAATCATGCATGTGCATGCCATGGGTATGCTGTTGAAGGCCAAGGTCTCATCACGATGGATGGTATTCCACAAAAAGGATCGATGGCTCAGATCCAAGCCAGTGTGTCGTCTTATATATGTATGCGTATGCTCTGGTTTTTGTTTCTTTGTTACAACAAAGGTAACCACACGATGGATACCATGTAACTACATGTATGTGCTCATCTCTATCGAGATGTATGTATATGTACCATTGGCCAGTTAATATAATCACTATAAATTATATAGTTTTGTGTTACTTTTAAGTTTTATTCTGTTTATCTTAGACTTAAGTTTCTTTCCTTAAAAAGTTTTTATTTTTCTGGATTTGATTGCTTAATTTTGCTATTGTGGAATTCGATCAAGGCCTATATAAACGTTGTAACCCCTTTTTAACTGTCAACTTTCTGGGACAAGAACTGTTACTTCATGGCAGATTAATACTCGGGACATCCTCCAACGGAAAGGCAAAGGCATGGCTCCCCCCTCGTACAACTATGTCTGTTGCCAGATGGGGACAGTAGAGACACACCTCTTCATCGCGCGCCTGCCCCTTTGTAGTTGCTTGCTGGTCAACCATAAATCTGCAGATTCTTCATGATAATCCCTCACGGCCCTAGATAACTTCAGATTGCAGCTGCAAGTTTGTTTCTTCATGGATGTCATCATCACTATGAGCTGGTGTATATGGATGCAGCATGATGACTTACTCTTTAAAGGAGTCCAACCAAGTCCAGTTCACTCCCTTCATTCTTCAGCAAGTTTGCTCTAGTTATCTTAAGAGCAATGGCATGTCCGCAAGTCATTGATGTCAGGAGGAGTTTGCTCTAGTTATCAGTGTCCAGTAGTTTTTTCCGTTTCTTGAGAACTGCTGGATGTTTTGCTTTTTTCTTGTTTTAATACATGATCAGTAGGAGACTACCTCTCGTTTCATAAAAGAAAAAACTTCTAAGGCCTTTCAGGGAATTCTTGTCGCTCAGCACATGAACTAGAAATGAAATGCAAATGCGCAGTTGAGTCTTGTGTGACCATATTAGTAGCATGAAGCTTTGAACACACCCTTTTTATGGCATTCTCAGAGAGCAATTCACTGTTAAGTTTTCTCTCCTGATCAATCGCTACTACAACTCTGACATCATCATCCCTGATAAAACCTAATTAGTCCACAAGCCGCCAAGTCCAAATCTCCCCGCAACCCTTTCTCCTAATGGCCGCTGCAGGTCCAACAATTTATTTTCGCTTAATTAGTCACCAGTTGTGGCAGCAGCGTTGGCTGCATCAGGCACACTGCATACGAACAGGATGGCTCCCATCCCATCTCTGGCCTAGCGATCTATGCCTGCTCCACGCAAGCACAATGGCAGCCTTTCCCGTCTCCACGTTATATTCAGGATCCCCTCCCAAGTCCATAACCTCAATTTCTTCCTCACACGGTATATTGATTTCGCTGACACGACTGTAGGCAAAAATTTTGAGCTGGAGCATGGCGAGGTCCCTTCCCCTATAGAGATATGAATCGGGAAGTAATTCAAATGTCTAGAGCTTTGGACGGAGAGCTCTAGAGGAAACTTGACGAGGCCTCCAACAAAAACCTGTGCCCTCGATCCGGTTACTACAGATATGCTGGGGATCGGGCAGCCCAATCGCACACTATACAAGAGGGGTGTTTGGCAACTGATCATAAGAAATACGGGGAGGCGTTGCCTCGGATTTGCATGGTATTCGCTCTCCCCAGCAGACACCGACGGGATCGATCCTGCCGCCGCCAAGTTCTCGCATCGATCCTGCCGCCGCCAAGTTCTCGCATCGATCCTGCCACCGCCAAGTTCTCGCTCGGCGCCTCCACTGAGTCAAGCGGCGTTTGGACGCGAGGACGCCCCGATATCTTCCATTTTATTTTCCAAACCATCTGAGATGACACCTTTTTCCAGTGGTTTCGGCCCAAACCACCAAACCAGGTGTTAAATTAGTTAGGTCTGGATAAATATAATCGAGAATCAAGGACCGAACCGAAAAAACCAAGAGTCAGAGCCACACCGAACCGAAACCGAGAATTTTGGTTCCTCTTAGGTTCCTAGTTCTTAGGAACCGAAGTACTTAGTTTGGTTTCGATTCCTAAGCCGGTTAACCGAGGAACCGACCCATTGTACATTTACCCCATCAACCTATTAGCTGGCCCAAGGCCCAAACAAAACCCTATATCATCTATCCACCTTCCACCCGATCAGTCCCCATCCCCCGACCCCCGTCCGCATCTGTTCGCCCGCTCCCACCCCTCGTGGCGGCGTGCCCCATTCCATCGTCCGTAGTTCCGCACTGCGGTCGGCACCCCGCAGCGCAGGCATGCACCTGCCAGCACCTCCCGTCCGTCCAGCCGCCCGCCGCCACCAGTGGCCAGTGCCTAGCCGCCAGCACCTCCCGACCGGTCGGCCGGCCGCCGCCGCCAGCACCCAAAGCCTGACTGCCCGCCCTCTCGTCAGCGCCCAGCGGCCACCCCCGCGTCCTGACATCCTCCACTTGCCCGCTCTCATCAGCACTGCTCAGCGTCAACACTCGCAGTTGCCGGCCCCCGCCCCCGCAGATGTACGCATCGCTGTTTTTGGAGCATTTTGGAAGTTCAGTTCCATCGGTTATAACCAGAACCGAACCAAAAGAAACCGAAACCAAAGTTCCTCGGCTCCTAGTTTTGAAAAGAACCGAACGGTTCCTATTTTCCAGGAACCGAACTTCTCCAAAAACCGAAGAACCAAACCGATTTGTTCGGTTCTAACCGAATGGCCAGTCCTGAAATTAATGGGCTAACAACTCACCCAGGCAATATTTTTTGGTCCAGCTTGTAAAAATTCCCAGGCCTGTAAATTACACTCGTTTTAATTTTAAAACTGGGTTTCCAAACAGAGCCTTAAAAGAGTAAATGTATAGATCATGCTATAAATTCGGCATGATCCTTTTAGTATTTTTTTAAGATATGATGATTCTAAGGACATGACATGATGACCAGAAGACATGATGCAATGGATTGTGGAAATAAACATCATGTTGATTGATATATAGACCAAGATTCCAAACGAAATCAGTGATTTAAATTTTAATCGGAACATGAATTCTAGTCTTATTAGCAAGATAGCAGATGGAACCTTGTGCATCGGTAACTCGGCAGTCAGCATGAGCTGCCCGATGGGTTGATAGAATGATGGCAGCGACTGGGAGGCTTGGTGTGTCTCAGGCATGCGACAGGGATATGGTGAAGATGAAGAGGTGGCGTTCAACTTGGAACGAAGTAGAAGAACAAAATAACTGATAGGCTTCATCTGGAAAATAATCCAGGTCGCGGGCGAGATCTGGAGTCGTCTGTGATACCGAGTCTTATTCCAATTTATTTTTCTTTTGTCTTTCATCAAATATGTTATCATTTTGGTTAAAGTAAACCATATGTCAAGAGATGCTGTCATTCGGTGATGCGATAGATCCTACTCTTGGCAGCCATATTAAAAGGAATGATGACTTAGCATAACTGATCTAATTGCAGCCATACCCTCAACAATTATACCTCATATTTTATTTGGTCTCCACTGAAGTTTTGTCCATTCTTCCATTGGCTGTGACGGAGCCATCTTAATTACTCTTAACAAAATTTTGCTAGTTGCTGATCAATAAGTTCAAGTCAAGGACAGGTATCCTATCACAACCATGCACCATCTTAATTACCCTTCAATTAATGTAGGTAAGTCATTGCATATTTGTAGTTGGCAACCGAAAGAAATTCTCTTGTTCAACTCTATGGACCAATGCTTATAGTCGACTAGATAAATAGAATGATTTTATTTACGATAACAGGGACATCATATCACAAAAGAATTGCTCTCATTAGATAAATGATGTCAAGTACACTACCATATGTTATATTAGCTATATATGCACTCATCCCATTCGTTGCTAGCCAGCAAAAGAAAACAATGAAGACAACTGCTGATCAAACATGGAATGAAACTACCAACTTATGAGTATGTGTAGCCAATATTTTGGACTCAGAACCGTATTTATTACAAGTCAAGTGGATAACTACAAAAAGAAGAAATGACTATGCACCACATGTTCGGCATCTAGAATCAATGGGAACAATCAGTAAATGGCTAAATTATTATATAGTATTATATCTTCACCGGTTAGAATAATTAGATATACTCCCTCTATTTTTATTTACATGTTGTATTAGTTTTGTCCTAAGTCAAATTTGGCAAATTTTGACCAACTTTATAGAAAGAAATAATAACATTTATAATACCAAATTTGTTTCATTAGATCCACCATGAAATATATGTTGATAGTGCATATGTTAGCTAGTATATAGTTGTTGCTATACTTTTCTATAGACTTGATCAAATTAGTCGGGTTGGACTTAGGACAAACCTAGTATGATATATAAATAAAAACGTAGAGAGTACAAGCTTATTTGAACATATGGCAAAATATCATCAGATTAGTCCTTCCCACATCATACATGGATGAACTATTTGAATAGATCAAGGAAGTAACGCCTTCTAAATTTCTAGAAGTTGAACTCACTGTAAATATTCAAGTACAAATTACTATGACAGACTAACAAATTCTATAACAAATTGAAACAGGGGCACGATTACTTATTCGTACTCTGGGTTTGCTCAACATGGTACCTACATCTTATTCGTGGATAGTTGAGTGGTGGTTGAGCTCTAAAAAATAATACAAAAGCACTGCCGCAAGGTATTTGACTACCTAATGCTTCTGATATATCATATCTTTGGATTAATTGGAACAAGAAGAATCAGGCGGTATTCTAATAAGTAGCTGCAATGCCGGTCTTGCTGTTCAAGCGGATCAGAGAAGACGACCAGCAGTGGATTTTTGCGAGGAACCGTCAATTATGACTTATAGACTTTGCCGTTCACTCTTATGTTCAGGTAATCTTTTCTCTTGTAATACTCGTGATCTTTTTTGACCATAGCTCGAATTGGATCATTATGTGTACAGTCACATCATTCTTCTTCCTTTCCATGAAATTCTGAATGCCAAGGCACATTCACAAAAAAAAAACTTTTATCACAAAGAAATGCACTTTGACAAACTAACAGCTTCTTTTATGATATAATTGATAAAACACTTTCTAGAAAATAAGTCAATAGTAAAGCTCGCTTGCTACATTTTGCAAGTTTCTAACCCTACACCGGTATTATTGATGACACTTTGGAGCAGCTGCAGTTTCTTCCATTGGTTTAGCGCTACGTGGCTGTCAGAATGATATTTCTTTGCAATAATATAGTCATAACGTTTTTACAAGCCGAAGATTTCAATCCCTTATTTTTAATGTTTACCAATTGGCTTAAAAAATATGTATCAAATCAACCATATATAGATGATATGGTGACCCAGGCAGCCACTACTACGGTGATTGTCATTAGGTAGTTATTGTTCACAAAGCATCAACAATGGCTTAGTGTTAGAGAAACTCCAAAAGCTTAGCCAAATCCATTTGGATCTGTAAAAATGGAAAAAACAATTATGAAAAAAGATCCAATAGCCTCTCCTTCTTCCGCACTTCTGTATCTGGCTTGGCAACCCCTCCCCTCGGCTAGGCATCGCGGCTCCAACTCACCATCTCTCTCTGCTGCCACCACATGGATTTAGCAAGGCCGACCACGTGTCGCAGCGGGCTGTGCCGGCGAAGCCGTCGCCGTGCGCAGTGAGCTCCGTGGCGGGCCATGAGAGGGAGATCTAACGCCGCGGCTGGCCGCGAGTGAGCGCCTCCGCCCCTGCGCGTGGGAGCTCCGCTACCGGCTGCGAGGTGCAACTACTGGAGCAGCTGGGCTTGGTGGCTTGGCATGCTCTGTGATAGCTATGAGCTGATGAGCAATGAGCCTGCGTTGGCTGAACAGTGTATGCTAAGCGGGCTTCGTTTGCCCAGGGCTAGATACTGTCATGCCCCAGACCCTACGTGCGTTGCGCCGTGGCGTCAATGTCGCGATGGCAGCGCTGAGGCATCGGCCGTTGATGTTCGCGTTAGCGGCATCATCGTCGAGGGGTTCAGGATTCAGGCGTCGTGGCAGCGGCATGGTCGATGTTTATGTCGCAGTGGCGTCGAGGCCTCCACCGAGCATCGAGGGGCAGCATCTTGGCCTCCAGCAGGCGCCAATGGGGCAATGGGCAGCGTCTTGGCCTCCAGAGGGTGTTGAGGGGGAAAGGCAAATGCGATCACCAGGGAAAACGATCCGATGTGGAATTGATTTGAATATAGATAGTCGAGATTTGGAGAGTTCGTTGATTTACCCCACCGGTTATGAAGTTTTCTATTTTTTATAGTGCTTCAAAACTCTAAAATTAGATATGATTACACCTAGATCTTGGAGTTGTCTTAGTGTTGCTTGAACAAAGCTTATCTGATGTAATAATAGATAAAAATTAATTACAGTTTGTTTAAAAATATTACTTACTTTTAAATCACTTGTTAAAAAAATACCACAGCACAATCTGTCAACTTAATTAATTGTTTGGGCACGATTTATCTAAGACATGCAAGGTTTTATTTAGGTTACTTTGTTGGTTTGGGAGGAGCTGAGGATGGCAGGGGTCACCCGTTTAATGGGGCAGAGTTTTGGTGTGTATGCCTGTGTGCATGTGGTTATGGTAGTGCGGGTGGGGGTGGGGGTACGGTGGGGGTGGGGGTGGGGGTGGGGGTGGAGGGGCCGGTGCGTTGAGTCAAGTAGGAATAATAAGATGAATCCTGCATATACGTTTGTTGGCAGCATATTATCTTACAAGCTATGTTGTGATTCTACAAACCAGAGTAGTTAGCAGCCAGTTTATTTGAAAAGTCATACTTGATCATTTATCATACACATTTATTTGCCATCAGTTATAGATGTGGAATTGTACCAGCCACGGTGATGTCTTGAGCTTACACGGCAAGTGCCATCTCAAGGCATGGACATAAAAATACATCAGTTTTAACAACCGCACATACCATCATCTGTTTTCCCTATAAATAGGAGCGATGTGGTTCTCTTCTCTTCAGTGCCAATCACTACTAGAAAACAGGCCAAAGGTCCTGGCCAAAGGTACCAGCTGCTGTTGCAACCGGTACTAATGCCACGCATCAGTACCGGCTGCAAAAGCAGCTGGTACCTTTGGCCAGCGGCGATCAAAGGTAAGGTGTTTGGTACCGTGTTAAAGCATCACCCGGTACCAAAACTTCAATATAAGAACCGGTTAGTGCCACCAACCGGTACCAAAATCACAAGGAGGAATAGGTACCGGTTGGTGGAACCAACCGGTGCCTAAAGCCGAACAGGAAGAGAAACTTCGTGCCATAGAAGAAAACATGAACAAGAAGGTTGCGTCCTTGGAATCTCAGATGGACGCCAGGGTCAATGAGGTGGTGCAGCTAGCTCTGAACCAAAGGGGCACTGCTGGGTCGCACCCGGATGTTGTGATAAGCCCGGCCTCTCAGCGACGCAGCAGCTGTGCATCCACGGCGGCGCCCGACGTACAAGCGGAACAGCAACCCCAGATTGAGCCAACGGCGGTAGATGACTAGAGGTATCCAGTGGATGATGTCACCATGCCGACACCGTGCGAGCTTCATGTGCGAGCAAGAAATATATCCATTCATGTCGCATACGGGTCAGCCCTGCCCCTGAATCCTTCTACTACAATTCATGGAAGGCCGATACCTCCTGGCTACACCTCCATCACAATCGAGCAGATAGTTGGAAACAATGAGGATCTTGAGCTCGACTTCGTTGGAGGGGATGGAGAGAAGACATCGGGAGACGCACTGCACGGGGTCGTTCTATGGCGCAAGGCCGACATCAAACTTACTGCAAGCACAACGGCTCCCGTGCAGACCGATCGCCCGTCTCCGCGGCCTACCTCTCCGTCGTCCCCACTACCACCTCCTTCACCACCGTCTCCGCCGGCGCAAAGGGCCACGAGTACTCCAACTCCTCCTACACTAGAAAAGGGAAAGAAAAAGACAGCATCCCTTCCAGCGGCTGGACCCTCAAAGAAGAAGCAGAAAACGGTCGAAAGACAATTAACCTACGAGAAAACCGCTAAGGAGTTGGAAGAGGAGACTGCTCGATATATAAAAGAACAATTGAAGCCTAAAGTCCCCCCGCCGAGGGAAAAGGTACCTCTAGAACTAGGGAAAAAGCTTCTCGCAAACCTAGACAACCCACCAAAACCGAAAAGCTTACCCTCGGACTATGATCGTACTCTGACAAAGGCACACAAGGTGAGAAATCTGAAGAAAAAATGTGGCAAGACCATTCCTCAGCTTGGCACGCAACAAAAAGAACTCGAGCCCCTCCGGGTGCCAGGGTTGCCACTCCTACACCCGACGGACGTACAACTCCAGGCGGACCTACAGGCCGCAATATTTCTTTCTGAAACTGGATTAACGCTAGAGGAGGCAACGGGGCATGTGGAGGCAAAAATCCCTGTCGCTCGCATGGAAAACTGTTTGTCACTGAGGAAGAGGAGAAAAGTCTAGGCACGCAGATGTTCAATTTGCATAGATGGTACCTGCGAATGGCGAAAGACGAAGGGAAAATGTTTGGAGTCAAGTATCGTGACCATGATTTGTTCCGCGGGGAGGACGACTTCTGGGTGTACTTCCAAAATTTATATCACATTTACCATCGACAAGCCCTAGACGCCTCTATCATCACCATTTGGGTTTTGTAAGTATCACTTACCTCTATATTAATACTTTTTGTTAACAAGAACATAATTATATGTGTGCATTATAAAATTTGTATTGCATCGTTTAGACAGGAGATCCAAAGAAGCCGAAAACATGGATGGCACCATCAGATCGGCTTCATGTCTCCTTTGCTAGTCAACCAGAAATTGATCAACGAAAGTTACAAGGAAACGTGCGAAAACATGTACGATTCGTTGACTAGGCAAAGTTACAAATCCTATATATTTATACCATACAACTTTGGGTAAGCCTTGATCGACTCAAACCTCTGTTATATTACTAAATAAATACTAAGTTGTCTAATACATTTATGTATATATCCTATCTATATCTGCAGTTATCATTGGATTTTACTCATACTTTCCGTAGAGACCGGCAATCTTATAGTCTTTGACTCAATGAGAAATCCATATTCCGCAATCCAACATATCATAGACCCCTTGAACAGGTAAGTTCAGTTTGCACAATCAAATCTTTTTTCTGTTAATAACAATTCCTGAATATCAAACTTAACTTTGAGTGTAGGGTTTGGAAAAAAATTGTGAAAAATAACAAAGGACGTGGTCAATGGAGGCCCGAACTGAACGTTAACATGGATTATCCGGTATGGTCATTCATAAAGATTTGTCTAGTTAAGTATATATTCCCAAATTGTTCTAAATTGAGTAATTTATTTGTTTCTCCTTAAGTGTGCGAGACAACAACAAGGAGCTGATTGGTGCGGGTACTACGTATGCGACTACTTGCACATCATGACTCCATGCGGGAAGGCTACTGATGAAGAAACAAGAGTACGTCCAAACCGTTCACTAGTATATTTTCATAATTGTACTAACGCATAGAATGTTAATGCTTTTTTCCTAAATGATAGATGTCTCAAATGGGGGATGAATGTTACTCTACTGATCGGATCAACGCCGTGTGCGAGCAGCTCGCCGGATTCATTTTGAACGAGATCTTGGATCCTAGAGGCGAGTTCTACCACGACGGTCACATCGATAGAGGACTTTCATCGACATTCTGAGGGGACTAGTAGTTGGACGGCTAACATGACTTGTACATTTGTAAATATTTTTAAACATTATGCCTTGATGTTTGTAAATTTGTAAATATATTAGTTCATGTAATTAGCTTAATTATATGCTCGCATTTCACTTTTAGTTAGTTTCAAATATTCTCTGAAAACGAACACGAACAACCAATGAACGTAGAGTACTGTAGAGCTTGAGTGCGTTTAGCAATTATAAAAGAATAAACAGTAATAAATAGAACAAACAAAACTGGATTTGGAAAAAAAGGGAAAAGGTCATTGGTACCGGTTGGAAATACCAGCCGGTACCAAAGGGGCTGCCACCTCTTTGGTACCGGTTGGTATTTCCAACCGGTACCAATGGAGGCCTAAGGCACCGGTTGAAAAACCCGGTGTCTTAAGTAGAGGCCAATGGTCGCGGTTGCGGGGCACCGGTTGGGAAACCGGTGCCTTTGGCCTTCCTCAGCCGGTGCCCAAGGCCTGTTTTCTAGTAGTGAATAACCCAAGCCATTTCTTTGTGTTTTGCAAGAAAGCTATAAAGAAATGGGAAGCAAGGGTCTTCAGAGTGTAATCATATGTGTGCTGATACTAGGAATAATCTTGGAAGTAGAGGGTAAGAGTTGCTGCAAGAGCACCTTTGCAAGAAACTCAGCCGGTGCCCAAGGCCTGTTTTCTAGTAGTGAATAACCCAAGCCATTTCTTTGTGTTTTGCAAGAAAGCTATAATGAAATGGGAAGCAAGGGTCTTCAGAGTGTAATCATATGTGTGCTGATACTAGGAATAATCTTGGAAGTAGAGGGTAAGAGTTGCTGCAAGAGCACCTTTGCAAGAAACTGCTACAACATATGTCGTCGGAGGTTTCCCCGGCCAGTTTGTGCAATAGCATGTGGCTGTAAAATCATAAAACACCATAAATGCCCGCGTGGCTACCCTTATTTGAACCTTCTTCCGAACTCCGGTAAAGAGGAAACATATATTTCGATCTTTCTTGTCTATTATTTCTCAATGACAAGAACTTATTCACATACTAGCTGATTTATTGTTTAGCAGGTGAACCAGATGCCAATACATACTGCAACTTGGGGTGTGTGTCTTCTATGTGCGACAGCATGAACAATAGTAAATTTGTCGAGGATTATTTTAATTATTTTCTAGAAAACTGAAAAGATTATTTGTTGTTAAGACATACTACACCATTTTAGCTCCAGAATTTATCGACGAAGAGATGAAAATCGACATGGAACGCTGCAGTGATTCATGTGACCGTTTC
This sequence comes from Panicum virgatum, assembly GCF_016808335.1. Classification (NCBI taxonomy): domain Eukaryota; kingdom Viridiplantae; phylum Streptophyta; class Magnoliopsida; order Poales; family Poaceae; genus Panicum; species Panicum virgatum. The sequence goes on along the minus strand of NC_053151.1, from coordinate 30,729,783 downwards.
TGCAAGGGGGATGCCCGCATCGCGCCCCTTGCTGAATAATCATGCATGTTCATGCCATGTGATTTCTTGTCGAAGGCCAAGGTCTCGTCATGATGGATTATGTTCCACAAAAAGGATTTCATGGGTCAGATCCAAGCCAGTGTGTCATCTTATCTATGTATGTGAGTGCTCTTTTTTTTTCTTTGTTACAATAAAGGTAACCACACCATGGATGCCATGTTCCTACCTGTATGTACGTAATCATCTCTATCGAGATGTATACATGTACCCTTGGCCGGTTAATATAATCACTCTAAATTATATATATAGTGTTGTGTTACTTTTATATTTTTATTTGTTTATCATAGACTTATGTTTTTTTCTTTAAAAAGTTTTTGCTTTTCTGGATTTGATTGCTTAATTCGCTGTTGTGGAATTCGACCGAGGCCTATGTAAATGTTGTAACTCGCTCCTTTTTAACTTTCAACTTTTGGGACATCACAGTGAGTATTGTCTGACCATATCAGTGGCATGAAGGTTTGATCACATCACACCAGACCCTTTTTCATGGCATTCTCAGACAGCAATTCACTACTTAGTTTTCTCTCCTGGAATCGCTACTACAGCCCTGAAATGAATTATCCCTTGTAAAACCTAATTACGTACTTCGTAAGCCACCTACCAAGTCTAAATCTCCCCACAATCCTTCTAATTACGCCTGGCGGATGCAGATCCAATAATTTGTTTTCTCCATAGTTGCCAGCCGTGGAATTAGCGTTGGCTGCATGCATCAGGCACACTACATACGAACAGGATGGCTCCCATCTCTGGCCCTGCGATCTGTGCACACTCCACGCAGGCACAGTGGCTGCCTTACCATCTCGACGTTATCATCACCATGTGTGCTCATGGTTGTAACATCCCGTAATTTTTACGGAATATTATATATTCCAAAAATACGAGTTTTTAAAAACTTTTTATCTGGAAGTGATAATAGCTAGGATAACCTAAGAATTTATGCTATCTCTCTCAAAAGTTCCTAGAAATTAAAACCGAATAAATAAGGATCATATTGTTAGAGCGATATATTTGGATTTATTTAGATCTTTTTGGATCTACCTTGTTTATTTGAAATTCTTTTGTTTGAATTGTGTGGGAATTTATTCGAATTTGGCCATTCAAATAAATTCCAAAAGCTAATGCAAACCTCTAACAACTAATAGGCCTAACCCTCTAACTTCCCTAACCAGCCCAGCCCACCTAACCCACAGTCCAGCCTACTAATCCCTCCAGCCCAAACCCCGGCTTGCCCCGCGTCTTGGCCCGATTAACATCCCGCCGGCCCAACCCGCCGGTGCGGCCTGCCGCCAGCCCGAGCCGCTCGCCCGGCCCAGCTCGCGAGCGCCGGCCGCCTCACCCCTTCACCCGCTGACGAGCCGGCCCCGCTCGCCAGCTTTCCCCTCCTTCCAACCACTCCGACGCTCCCCAGCATCACCACCCACGCGGACGCCGCCGCCCCTCGCCTCACCTGCCCATGCCCTCCCCGCTCCGCGACAAGGCGTGGAACGGCCTCGCCCGCAGCCTCCATGAAGCGCGCTGCCCTGTCCTCCTTGCCTTGCGCGCCAAGCCCCGCCGCGGAGGCCCTTGATGCGTGCCACGTAGCCCCGTCCGCGAACCGCCATCCGCGGTGCAATCCTCGGCGTCCGTGCCACCGTGAGGACCAAGCCAAGCCCGAGCGCCCGCCTATAAAGCCCCCAATTGGCCGCCGCAAACCCTAGCCTCGGGGGCCTTTCCCCAACCGCAGCCGCCAAGAAGAAGGAAAGCATAAGAAGGAGGGAGGAGGAAGAAACCGGAGCTACCGCGGCTGGAGTCGAAGACAAGGAGAAGGAGTCGCCGCCGCAGGAGTTCATCACCAAGCCGGCGCCCTGAACGTCTTCATCGACGTTGCCACGCGGCACTGCACGGCACCGGCTCGCCTCTGCTTCGGATCGCCCCCGCGTTGAGCCCCTCTCCGTCGAGCCGCACGGTAGGCTCCACTCTACCTCGCCGCCGACGAGCCATAGCAACCCTAGGACCCCCTCCCTTTGTGTGCCTTGCTGCAGGGACCCGTCGCCCGCGCCGCCTCGAAACCCCGCGCACCCACCCGGCCGGGCCAAGGACCAAGCTTTGGCCTTGCCATGCGCCGTGCACCGCCGTCGGTCACGTCGTGCCTTGCCATGCGCATAACTAGGTGTGCGCGCACCCCATCGCGGCACCACGGTCGGGCCTTTGCCCCGCCACGGTGCCTGACCGAACTGCCACCTTGCCTTGTCTAGCCGAGCGCCGCCGCAGCTTCCTGCGCGCGTGTGAGGCCGTAAACCGCGTTGAGCTTTTGTCTCGCCGCCGGCGTGTCGGCCTCCTCCCGTGCACGCGCAGCCCTTGCCCTGCTCTGCTTCACCTTGGTCTGCACTATCATGGCCTGCCATCAGCGCCTCGCCGTCGCGGCCGCTTTGTTCGGCTCCGACGTGCCGCCACCTCGACCAGATCCCGCCGTGCACTCGCCATGGCCATTCTATGTGCATGCCCGAGCACACTCAGGCCTGCTGAGCTCGCTGCTCTTCCACCACGTGAACCCAGCCTTGCCTTGGCCCTCGGCGAGCACCGGCGCACCCTCGCCGCCGCATGCGTGCACACCTGCGAACCAGAACCCCACACAAGACCGCGCCCATGCCAGGCACATTCTGGCCGCGCACGCACCGCACCGGCCTGCCTCGCCATGACCCTTCTTGCCACACGCGCTAGCCACATCGTCACCCTGACACGCTCGGGCCTTGCCGCCTTGACCCGCCTCGTCTCGCCGTCGCCGCCTGTAATCCCCGATGCCGACTTCGCCTGAAGGACGGACCGCTGAAGACCTCGCCGCCGTCGATCTATTCTACTCCACGACGCGAAGAGGCCGCGCCAGCCTGAGCATAGGAAAAAGGAAAGAGGAAGGAGAGAAGAGGAAGCGTGGGCCGCCGTCGCCCTGTCGGCCCAGCCCGCAAGATGGCTTGCGAAGCCGCGGCCCGAGCCGACCTACCAGCCCGCCAAGCCGAGCCGCCGCTTCTTGGGCTAAACCGAGCCGGCCTACGAGCCGCGCACCCGAGCCGGCCCTAGAACCAAGCCGATCTGAGCCAAGTTGCTGGGCCGAGCTGAATCGGTCTGTTTACCTTTGAGCCCGTTACACCTTAAACCCTTTTCTTTTTCTTTTTCCTTTAACCGGACCTGATATGCGGGACTCGTTTGTCAGTGACTCTGTATCGCTGACATGTGGACCCCATCTGGACATGGACCCAGTTGAATGTTGACTTAGTCAATGTTGACCAGGTCAACGCTTACATCATCAAAGGCCATGATGACGTCAGCATTTGGCGGACCCCTTGCTGACATCATGCTAACGTCAGCAGGACACGTGGCACTCTCTGGTGCTGCCACGTGTGACGCTGTGTGTTTTTCTTTTTCCGAAAACCTTTTTATTAATTCTAGAAATTATTTTAAGCTTTAGAAAATCGTAATAAATCAACCGGAGCTCCGAAAATTATGAAACCAGTTTCATAATTCTTCTAAAATCATGCTCTACGCGTTAGAGTAGGTTTTATTGTGAGTTGGATCTTATTTGGGTAGTTTTGTGCATTTTTGCACTTTGGCCCTATAGTAATTTGTAATTACGAATAGGTCCTGCTGCTGAAGAGAAGACCGACGACCAGGACTACCAGGAGTCTCAGGAGTTCTACGAGGAGCATTCAGGTTCATGCCCATCTATTATTTGAATTCCTATTTAGGCATTGCTTGCTAGAAATGCTAGTGCTCTACTTGTGTGTATGTGATATAAGCCTGCACGGCCTACTTACTTATCCTATTCCTTGTACCCTATGACTCCTTGATGGATTCTTGAATGCTTTGGCTACTATGAGAGTGATTGGGTATGGGAATTCCATAATTTGATAGTCTTGCATGCTTAAAACCCACTTTGTGAGGAGCCAGAGATAGGGCTTTTAGCGGGGCAAGCTACTGGCCGGGAATGTGTATTGGGCACATTCTGGGGAGCACCTGTGGTGGGTGCAGGAAGAGAGGGAGGGGTGATACCTGTTATGGGTGCCCAAGGAGAGGCGATACTTGTTATGGGTGCCTTTGGCAGACCACTGCGGAGGACTGCGAGGAGTGCTTGCCCCGGCTCTTATGGACATATGTGGTATCTGAGATTTGTAGGACTTTTCGTACACGCCACTTACCCACTGTGATGGTGGATCTGGTCCGAGCTAGCTATGCGCGTCACCAGACCTGTCAGGAGTAGGGTACTGCGGGGGAGGCCCGATGCTGGAGGAGCATGGGCGCTTGGTGGAACTTCGGATGGCAGGGGGAGAGCCACACAACTCCAGGGCGCCCCAACCACGAAGGGGTTGCATCCCAACATGGGGGGACAGGAATGGTGTCGTAGCGGTTAGTCTTGTTTCGGTGCTTCGGAGACAGTTGGAGTAGCTTGCCGGCTGGATTCGGGGCGAGTGGGTACAAGTGTACAACCCCCTGCAGGGTGAAATCTATACGTATAGCTGCGTACTCGGTCATGTACATTCTCCTACACTTCTGTTACTTCATTTAGAGTAGTAAACCCAGCTTTCTACCTCTCTGTAGTCCACTTTCCCCTGTGGAGTCAGATGAGGTGCAGGGAGAGGGAGTTCCTGCACCGACCTGGGATGGGTGAGAGACATGATTATGGATATGTGTAGATATATAAATACTTGTGCTTGCATAGGAAACCTCAGCCTATCCTTGGCTACTTTTTATACCTTTGCATCCACTTAAAGCTTGCATACGGATGGTGACGTGAACCTACCCCGTCCTTGGGGATAACTTGGCAAGATGCAGGGTCCGATCAGGAGTTCGACACCAACAACGATGGATGGTACGATTGAAGACTTAGAAGCCCGTGCTACGCTCAAGTGCTGCCTGTGGGGTTGAAGTTCGAGATGAAGGATGGCCTGAAGACCAGCTACCGCTTCTGTTTTCTATTTGTTCCATTTAGCCCAATGGGCTTGTAATAAATTCATACTGCAGATCCTACGAATCTTGTAGTAACTAAATCCACGTTTGAACCTGTTTTAAGTGAGTATGAACTGATTTACTGCCTGAAATGAGTTCTGTATGTGATAGCTACTAATCCAGGGACTATCACGATGATACAGGGATTCGGGTTCTTCTTTCGAAAACCCGGGTCGTTTCAATGGTCCCCTCCCAAATACCCAACCTACCATAGTAGTACACGCCTTCGTTAATTTCAACCTCCCACAATCCTACCTGGTTTCCCTACCACTGTATAAAAAAATATTGGCGCACTGTTGTAGCATGATGAGCCTCCTTCTTCATTCCAGGGGCGGAACCTAGTGGAGGCGAAATTGGGTTCCGGCCCCCTTGCTTGATTGAAGTTCTCAAGGTCTGATGGGCCTGCATTCTGCAATCGGTAAACAACTATGAAACAGTTCTGCTAAATAGCCACTATTGGCAACCTGCCCTCCATGCTTTTGGGTCACAGTCCGCCACTGGGGAGCGTCTGTTCATCGCTCCCTGCGATTGGATGGATTTCATCCAATTGCAGAGAGCCGACAGCCGAGCACCCCCGCCCGCCCCCGCTGTCGAGCGCCTCCCCCGACTCCGGCGGCCTCCGCCGCTGCCCTCCACCACCGCCACGCTAACCAATTTTACCGCCGCGCTGTCCATCCAGCACCGCCGCCGCCTTCTCTCGCGTCGCTGCGCCCTCTCCTCTAGGTCCGACGACCATGGAGCCTGTCGGAAATATGCGTATAAAGAGACCAGATTTTAATTTGAGGCAAAATATGAATAGCGACACTACTGCTATCTCAAATAGGATTGAAAACTGACAGAGCAAAACAAACCAAAACATACTCATGTTAAATTCGATTACTCTTACCAAGCAGCGCTCCATCCTCGTGAAGAGATGATGCAGTGTAGATTGTAGCAGTGCAGAACGTAGTCGATCGGCCTCGAGCGGTCGTGCAGTTGCGCTGCCCAGAAACCTTATTGCCATCCCTCGTGCAGGCTTCATGACGGCAAGGGTTCGGAGATACCGCTCACCCTTCTCCTCAGTGCACACCAAGGGAAGGGCCGGCGAGATATAGTAGCTCAAGGACACAGCACAACAAGAGGTGGAAAAAATAGCAGAGAAAATTGGAGAGACCTTCCTGAATATTTTCAGTCCACTAATATAGGCGTGGCTGCCCTCAAGGAGCCGTTATCACTTTGATGACGCCCATAAAAGACATTACAACTCATTCAGGATGGTCATGACAATTTACTGGGTATTAAGGAATTAACTGGCCATTAATTAGCACCTAATCAATGCACAATGGTTCAAATGTGAGAGACACAAGTGGCAAAATATTGGCTTGATTACAGCCACATAACTGCACATCGCAAGTCACAAGTCAAGTGGATAAACACGCGAAAAGACACGGGCGCACACGCGCGTGCGTGCGTTGGTGTGTGTTTAGCAAAGCTCTACACACCCCATCTCTTGGCTGCTCCATTCAACGCATGGAAAGTGCTCCAATATTTAAATTGGTGTCCACTTGCTTGTACTAGCAGTATGGGACAATACCAACCAGCAAATGTTGCTTTGGAATTCTCTTGAATGGGCCATAAATGCACCAAATTCCAACAATCCCCCACCAATTCCAAAGTAAGAAATGAAGGATAAAAGGATCACTGTGTTGTATCATCGTTAATATACCAGTCTTTCGGTATGAGTCCCGTACGGGTTGAACTAATACCTAGAATAACAAGATTCATCTTCCCACAACTGAAGAATGGACTAGACTTTGAATTCTCAGTCATACGTAGTCAGACTTCACCTGAAATCACAACTGATACTAGGCTGCCAAAACAACCTCGCCTAACCGGAGCATTAATGTTTTGCTCCCATATCTTTTAGTGAGTTTTCAATGAGAGCACCCGGTCTCAAGAACTGCGACCTACAGTTAGACACACCCCCTTCAAGAATATCCTACTGGCTGATATCTTTTCAATGGGGAATATTAAGGCTTAATGCCATCCTTCCTAGCAGTAAAGAGTACTATATTTGTCATTTGGACATGTGTACATTTTTATTAGTTTTAATGTACTCTTTGAGTTACATCATCAACTTGTTCTTCCTATTTCCTATTTCACGGGATCTCCGATCACATAGCATAGGTTACCATTGTGGTGTAACATACTCAAATGGGCCTCATACCCATGTCCTTAGACATCATGAAAATCACATCCCGTGATAATCCCTTTGTGAAAGGGTCTGCCAGATTATTTTCAGTTTTCATATAGCTCACAGCCATTACTCCGGAGTTTCTCATTTTTCTGACAGTTTTAAGCCTCCCCTTAATATGCTTGTTGGACATGGAATTATCCTTTGTATTCATAACCTGAGCTGGCATTGATTGGTTATCGCAATACATTAGGATGGGTGGTACCGGCTTCTCAAGTAAAGGCAAGTCCATAAGCAGCTCTCTAAGCCATTCAGCCTCATTAGTGGCAGTCTCTAGTGCTACAAGTTTTGCCTCAGCCGTTGATTTTGTCAAGACTGTTTATTTGCAGGACCTCCATGCAACTACAACACCCGCTAGAGTGAATACATAGCCACTAGTAGCTTTGATCTCATCCGCATCAGAGATCCAATTGGAATCACTATACAGCTCTAACATAGGTGGGTATCCTGAGTAGTGAATTCCATAATCTGAAGTACCTCTCAGATAACGACACACTCGCTCGAGTGCTTTCCAATGATCATCTCCTGGGTTTGATGTGAACCGACTCAGTTTACTCACAGCATAGGAGATGTCTAGTCTGGTCGCACAGCCAAGTACATAAGGGATACAATTATTTGAGAATATCTCAATTGATCTCTTCCCTATCCTTCGAATTTTCGAAGTTTCACACTTGAGTCATAGGGAGTTGGAGCGACTTTACAGTCTGCAAAGCCAAAGCGGCTAAGGACCTTCTCCGTATAATGGGATTGACTCAGTGTAATCCCATTCTCATTTTTCATCAAATTAACATTCAGAATTACATCTGCTAGACCTAACTCTTTCATATCAAAACACCGAGATAGGAAAGATTTGATCTCATCAATCACAGCAGTGCTGGTCCCAAATATAAGTATGCTATCGACATACAAGCACAATATAACACCTTCACCCCCACCATAATGGTAGTACACACACTTATCTGCCTCGTTCACGCTGAATCCTGCAGATGTTAATGTGGTGTCGAATTTTTCGTGCCACTGTTTAGGTGCTTGCTTTAGGCCATATAAGGATTTTATTAATCTACACACTTTGTTCTCCTCTCCAGGGACAACAAAGCCATCCGGTTGCTCCATATATATTTCTTCCTCCAACTCTCCATAAAGAAAAGTTGTTTCACATCCATTTGATGGACATGCAAACCATAGGAAGCTTCTAATGCAAGCAGTACTCTAATTGTTGCAATCTGGGCTATAGGAGAGTAAGTATCAAAGAAATCCTCTCCTTCCATTTGTGTATAACTCTTGGCCACAAGTCTTGCCTTGGTACTTTTTAATAGTACCATCAAGCCTTATTTTCTTTTTAAAGATCCACTTGCATCCAACTGGTTTGCACCCGCTTGAACAGTCAGTGATCTCCCAGGTCCCATTAGACATGATGGAGTATATCTCACTATGGACTGCCTCTTTCCAATACTCTGCATCAGGAGATGCATAAGCCTCTGGGAGTGTTTTTGGCACGTCATCCACAAGATAAACAATAAAGTCATCACCAAAGCATTTCGCAACCCTTTGTCTTTTACTTCTGCGTGGAGTATCATCGACTTTATCATTATCTTTGTCGGATGTAACTGGTTTACTATTTGGTTCATGTCACACCCGGTTTTAAAAACAAAACCGAATGCATAACTATATGTATGCCAGGATCAAGTTTCATACATATAGAGACATCAAAGTGAATAATCAGTAACAGTATCACGAAAAGAGAAACTAAAACAATTAAAAGACTATCAGAGTTTACAGCTTATCCTGTAAACGAAGGCTCCAAACTTCACAGGCAGTCGACTGGGGGTTGCGTACGCCTAGAACTCAGCAATATCTTCAATAGACTCCACCATAACTTTCTCGTTCTGAGCAGCAGTAAGCAAGGGTGAGTACACTTATGGTTGGTACTCAGCAAGGCCACAAGAAATAACCAGAGTATGATTTATATCCATCTTTAAATATATTAATCATGTGAGGGTCCAAGCCGCTCTTGACCGTGAGCACAGCTAACCGGTTAGTTTTAACTCTGCAGAGGTTGTACACTTTCACCACAATTCGCGTAAAAGTTTCGAAGAACTTTGAACCCAACCACGCAATGTGCTAGCTAGGCACAATACCACACTTTCGAGGTGTGATTGCATAAGGACGCTACGAGGCCTTTACAAAGATTCCCTAACCCATGACAATCCGCTAAGGTTTCAAGCCAAAGCAGTCATAACACTGTCCTAATGAGGTGGTACCTTGCCAAAGGACCATTAAACAATACCAATTGCCCCAAGAGGACCGAGCTATACCCCGTCGATGCATCCCCTCTTGCCCTTTCGGTAAGATTGTCACAAGCTAGAGTTTCTAATTAATCAGCCAAGACCAGAGCCATATAGTATTGTGTTTGTACGGTTTTCTTGGGTGGTTCTCCATGTTCCAATTAAATCATCATAATACTCTTGTAAATAAGCATAGACAGAAAGATGGTTAGGGTCACTTGCCTTTCTCCAACGAAAAGCTACTCTTACTGCTCTTCAACTCTGGCTCACTTGAAAATCTTGATTCTTCAATCTTCAAACAGCGATCCTTCTACTCGGAGCAATCAACGAGCAACCATACAAAGCAAACAAGAAGATACATCTAAGAACAATACACCAGAACAAAAGAAAGGCTTTAAAAGAATGTACTAAAGGATAAGGCTCGCTGCTATGGTTATGAGAGCGCAAGAAATGCGGAAAACGGAGCTAAAACGGCGATTCTATGGGATAAACGGTGCTTCAGGGATCTAGTCGCGATTAACTATAGAGTTAAGAGCTAACAGAAAAGATTTGTAAGACACAACAAAGTGTGCTCACAGAGGATAAAAAGGTTACAAAGCTATTGTACACGTCACAAGGATCACGTGAGCGTAAGAATCGCTGAAAACGGAGTTGAAACGTGAAAGATATGGCTAAAACAAGGTCTAAGGACTTATTTGTGAAGAAACAGAACTTCTAGGGGCTAGATTTGAAGAAACCAGGGACCTAAACATAATTAAACTCTAAACTTGGGGGTTAGCATGCAAAACTCTAGCTCAAGGACGACGGGTTCTATTTCAGAAAAGACCAGGGTTCTTTCTGCAAAATGGACTAGGGTTGACCGGTATCAGCTCGGTTGACTCCCGTTAGATCTAATCTGGGCCCTAGGATATCAATCGGACGGCTCAGGGCGAAGTGGGGGGGAAAAGGCGACGGGCGGCGGCGCAGTCGCCGATGGCGGCTCTGCGCGGCGGCGAGCTCGCCGGACTTGGCCGAAAACGGCCGTCCGGGCACGGATTGGGCTCGGGTTTGGACTGGGAGCAAGGGCGCGACACGGCAAAGCCATCTAGGGCAGTAGCGCAGGCTAGCGTGGCCGGAGCAGAGCTCGCGGCGGCACATGGCGGACAGCGGCGACGGCGAGCGCTCCCGGGCGAGATAGCGCGAGAGGGCGGGGGGAAAAAAAGGTCCTGTGGCTTCACTACCTTGAGGCGGAACTCCGGGGTGGCTCGAGGTCGTCGGGGAAGCAGTGGAACTGCGGCGCGGCGGAGAGCTCCGAGCTCGGGCGGAGCCTCAACAATGGCGGCTAGGGTTTGCGCGTGAAGGGGCAGCGGCTTTGGCTTGATAGGGTTCCAAGGGAGGTGCGGGTCCCTGCTTATATAGGGGCGGCGTCCCCCTTGATGTGCGGGCCAAGGGCGTGGGCGACGCGGCACCCGGGCGGCGTCCGGACTCTAGTGTCCCGGTCGGGCACGGGAGGAGGAAGAAAGAGGGCCTGACGAGCGGGCCCCGCCTGCCGGTGGGAGAGGGAGAAGGGAAGTGAGGTGGCGGGCTGGGCTGATGCAAATGGGCCGGCGTGGAAGGGAACTTGGGCCGCTGAAAAGGAAAAAGAAAAGGGAGAGTGGGCTGGGCTGGAAAACAGGGTGAGGAAGGAAAAGGTTTTGCAATTTCTGAAAACAACTCAAACACTTCAATTCAAATTCGAATTCAAGAATTCAAATTCGAACCGAACAACCAGCAATAAAACAATGCATTGCAGCATGAATGCAACACAACAAAAAAACAACCTTATTAAATTTAAAAGACAATCAATTGTTTTTTTAACACTAAATTCCCTGTAAAGAAAATAAATGTTGAAAATTTTTAAAATTATGAGAAAAACATTGATTTATTTTTAATTTTAATCACATCCTGAAATTCAAAAATTTCAGGGTGTGACAGTTCAGGTGAAGCAACTATTTTAGATTAATTGTAAATCTGAGTTTCAGTATTACTCGCTATTCTCATGCGATAAATATCCTCAAAGAATGAAGCATCACGTGACTCCATGATTGTGTAAATGCTCACATCAGGAGAATCAAATTTCACAACTAAAAATATGTAAGCCATGCTGTTTTGTGCGTAACCCAAAAACACACAATCAACTGTCTTGGGTCCAAGTTTTCTCTTTTTCGGCGCTCGTATATTGACTTTCGCCAAACAACCCCACGTGCGCAGAAAATTGACATTAGGCTTTGGCCCTTTTCATCCCTCATAAGGAGTGATATCTTTATTCTTTATCACAACTCGATTAAGGACAAAGTTTGCTGTCAAACTAGCTTCCCCCCACCATTCATAGGACATACCGGAACTCTCTAACATGGCATTTACCAAGTCTGTAAGTGTCTGATTTTTCCTCTCAACCATCCCATTTGATTGAGGTGAGTATGGTGGTGTGACCTCATGGATTATACCATGTTCAGCACAGAATTGAGAGAACTCATTGGAGATGTATTCTCCTCCACGATCATCACGTAAACGCTTGATCTTTCTCTCAATTTGGTTCTCAACCTCAGCCTTAAAGATTTTAAAGTAATGAAATTCTTCATCTTTTGTTTTCAGCAAGTAAACATAGTAGTAACGTGTAGCATCATCTATTAAGATCATGAAATATCTCTTGCCTCCTCTAGTCAACAATCCATTCATCTGCATAGATCTGAATGAATAAGATCTAATGGTGCCAAGTCTCTCTTCTCCTCTAAAGTCTTAAAAGGTTTTCGAGGTTGTTTTGCTTGCACACATGATTGGCACTTTGATCCTTTGACTACTTCCAATTTCGGAATAAACTCTAATCTGGACATTCTAGCAATGGTGTCAAAATTAATATGATAGAAACTAGAGTGCCACACATTGGACTCACAAATTTTATTCATGGATGCAATATTCAAATGGAAATTTGGATCAACAGTATTTAAGCAGAACAAGCCTCCACTTTCATAGCCTTTACCAACAAAGTTCCCGAATTTAGATATTATAACTTTATTGGACTCGAACACTAACTTATAACCATCTCGACAAAGCAAGGACCCGCTAATAAGGTTCCTATTTATTGATGGAGCATGCTGCATGTTCTTCAAGTGGACAATCTTCCCTGAACTCAGCTTCAGTTCGACCGTACCAACACCAAGAACAAGTGCAGCAGATCCGTTTCCCATCAAGACGGAGGAAGTCCGCTCTCCCTGGTAAGAAGTAAACAAGGATATGTCAGAGCATACATGTATATTCACACTAGTATCAACCCACCAATATGTGGATTAAATTACCAAAAATACAACTAGAAAATTACCATACCGAGATCCTCCGGCCTCATCGCTGTTGCCTATGGTGACGTTCACCTTCTTGTTAGGCTTGCCATCATCTCGGTCCTTGCGGTAGCGGCAATTCTTCGCAAGATGCCCTTCTTTTCCACACACAAAACATGCTCTGACCTTTTCATCCTTCTCAGGTTTCTTCTTGAAGTTAGTGGTTTTCTTAGGCTTTCCATCAAAGTTCATCTTACCCTTTTCCTTACCCTTGTAGGTGGGTTTGTTCACTATGATGTTTGCACTTGCACCTTGAGCGGATGTTCCTGGAGCATCCTTTGCCCTTGCCTTCTCTTCCACATCGAGAGCTATAATCAGATTCTCAGTGCAGATATCCTCTTGTTTGTGTTTCAGGGTTGTGGCAGAATCCCTCCAAGATGCAGGGAGTTTGGCAATAATACCCGCTGCCACAAACCTATCTGGCAAAGAACAACCCAAACTTGCAATCTCCCCAACCAGTAGCAGCATCTCATGTGCCTGTGCAACTATCGACTTTGCAGCATCAATGTTGAAGTCATAGAACTGCTCATAGGTATAGAGTAAGCGACCACCTTCTGAGACGGCAAATTTGCGCTCAAGTGCATCCCACAACTCTGTGGGGTTAGTGTAATCCATGTACAGATCATACAACTGATCTAACAATAGGGATAAGACACATCCAAGCGCCTTATCACTATCACCCGCAAATGCCGTGGTCTGCTCAACCGTGAATGGCATAACTGGATGGATCACCCACCACAGTTCCATAGACATGAGCCAAAATTTGACTCTAGTCTGCCATCTCCGGAAGTTACCACCGGCAAACCTCTCAGGTTTCATTGCATCCGAAGGACCAGCCATTGCTGAATTACAATAAACGCATAAATAAGGTTTCTGGATTGTTGGAAATATGCGTATAAAGAAACCAGATTTCAATTTGAGGCAACATATGAATAGCGACACTACTGCTATCTCAAATAGGATTGAAAACTGACAGAGCAAAACGAACCAAAACATACTCATGTTAAATTCGATTACTCTTACCAAGCAGCGCTCCGTCCTCGTGAAGAGACGATGCAGTGCAGATTGTAGCAGTGCAGAACGTAGTCGATAGGGCCTCGAGCGGTTGCGCAGTTGCACTGCCCAGAAACCTTATTGCCGTCCCTCGTGCAGGCTTCACGATGGCAAGGGTTCGGAGATACCGCTCACCTTCTCCTCAGTACACGCCAAGGGAAGGGCCGGCGAGATCCAGCAGCTCAATGACACAGCACAGCAAGAGATGGAAAAAATGGCAGAGAAAATTGGAGAGACCTTCATGAATATTTTCAGTCCACTAATATGGGCGTGGCTGACCTCAAGGAGCCGTTATCACTTTGATGGTCATGACAATTTACTATGTATTAAGGAATTAACTGGCCATTAATTAGTGCCTAATCAATGCACAACGGTTCAAATGTGAGAGACACAAGTGGTAAAATATTGGCTGGATTACAGCCACACAACCGCACGTCACAAGTCACAAGTCACGCAATAAAAACGCGAAAAGATGTGGGCGCGCGCGCATGCGTTGGTGTGTCTTTAGCAAAGCTCTACACAACGCCATCTCTTGGCTGCTCCATTCAACGCATGGAAAGTGCTCCAATATTTAAATTGGTGTCCACTTGCTTGTACTAGCAGTATGGGACAATACCAACCAGCCACATGTTACTTTGGAATTCTCTTGAATGGGACATAAATGCACCAAATTCCAACAGAACCCGCCCCACCCCCAGCAACCCGAAACCTAAAGCTCTGCCGCCTCCCGCCACCACCCCGGCCGCCGGCGACGTTGCCGACGGCCGCCCCGCCCACCACCCACCCCTCGCCGGCGGCCCCAACCACCATTGCGAGCTCAAGGTTGAAGATGCACAGTGCGCGGGCCCACCTGCAGCCGCCGTAGCGCCTCTTCTGTGATGTGTCGCATCGCACTCGCATGCGCGATGAATAGCCTCCGTGCGCCACTGCCCTCTTCCCCCTATAGAGCTTCACTACTACTAAAACGGTTTTTAGGTGGGTAAAAACATATTTTTGGGGACGAGCACGATACCTGCCTCTAGTTTTTGTTGCTACAAATGCTATTTATAGGGGCAGGTAATGACCTCCCCTACATATCCATTTTCAAGGGTAGGTGTTGCCCCAAACCGCCCCTAAAAATTGATTCGTAGGGGCGGATGAGGGGTGACCCGCCCCTGCACCCCTGGAAATGCCCAGCCCGCTAAAAGATTCATAGATTTGAATTTAATTTTTTTTACTCTATTTATTGTTTGCTATTTTCTAAATTTTATTTCCATCAATTTTGAGCTATCAAGCTAGTTCGTGATCAAATATCATAATGATCGATATGGAAACATGTTTCATAAATATAAATAATTACGCATGCAAAATTAATCAATATATGGAAATAAAACATGTTATACGAGGACAACTGAGTTCGAAGATAATGTAGCTGTCGTTCCCCGGCAATAGCGCCAGAAAGATTATTGGTATATTTGAGCATTACAAAAGGAATCCTCAAGCGCACGGATACCGCTGTAGCTTTCACCTCAGAGTATTCCAAGGGTTATCGAATCCAAGGGAACATGAGTACGTGTTGTCTAAGGTTCAGGCACGTCTAAGGAAACAACACCTGTAGGATTAAGAGTGGAGAGCATTATTCAGGACCAGAATTTAAGACAAGAAAAGTCTTGCTTAACTGCTTACTTCGGGCTATCAGCTTCGCCTGGGTAAACCAGAAGTTCTGATAATATGGCTACTATCGTGCACCCAAACATAGAGGATTTTGATGGCACAAAATAGAGAGGATTTTGATGGCACAAAATAGAGCTATCACCACCTGCAGGCTACCTCTACAAGCTGTGGAAACAATTGAAGGGTAAATTCTAGTCTAGGCACCACACCTACACTATCGTATACTAACTCTAGTCTCGGCCAAGAACATCTGTCTTTATCAAGAGTCTTAGACTAAAGCTGTCCATTAATACTAGTTAACAATCAATCTAGTAAACAACTAGGAACTAGAACTGAATTTGAATTAAATTACTGAATTCTAAAAAGATCACGAACACTTACAACAACTGATAGCATCCGTCGAGGTACAAGCGGGAGAAGAGTGCCGACAGACCTGGCACTTCCCCGACTTCTCCTCACTCTCTCCCTATTTCCTACACTCCTAGGCTGCCTAAGCACCTAGGGGGAGCTCTCAAGCTCCAAAATGAAGAAGAGAGATGAATTGGTGTGTGGAGTGTGTGTTCATTTCTTACACCCCCTCCCGTATTTATAGGGGGAGCCAGGGGCCTTTTGCCGCGAGGAGGAGCTAGAGCTACCCAAACCGACTTCCTACACCAATGAGGAGCCTCCACGTCGAAGGGGAGAGGTGGTGGCGCCCTGGCCCGGTCGGCCGACTAGACCAATGGTCAGTTCCAACCAACCTCCCCCTTGGCCAGGATGCTGACATGTGGGTCCTCATCCTTTTTGCACTCGACTAAGCTTCTAGTAAGTCGGTTTCTGACTCCGGTGGACCCTCCAATCCGTGTGAAGCCATGTGTCACACTCTGATTGACCGAAACTTCATGCCTCGGATCATGCCTCACCATCTAGCTGCAATTTTAGTGAAAAATCACCTGCACACATTCTCAAACCAGGATATGTGGAATTCATTAATATTTTATCTTGTGCTAGCATTTTATTGCATCTTATGCATCGTATTTCTGCAGGAATAGGCGGTCAAATTATCTCGGGTCTCGGGGAACATGAGGTCAGCACCTCCACCCCCTGCACCGATACCCTATCCTCCTACAGGCTTGATGCCGCACTAGCTAGCTTGGACTGGATCTCATGTCTCGGGGAACATGAGGTCAGCACCTCCTCCCCCTGCATCGATACCCTATCCTCCTACAGGCTTGATTCTGCACTTAGCTAGCTTGAACTGGATCCATCTGCATAATGGATAAGTGGTGTGCGCGCATAACATAGTTCCATCACCAGGTCCACTAACTCAACTCGTACTTCCTGGAGCGAGCATCATCATCACATGGAGTATTCACTGTGATGGTCCACCATTGGCACCCATTACAAGTATCCCCCCCCCCCAAAAAAAACCAAGTATCTAGGCCACTAAAAGAAAGTGTACTCCATAGGGTGTGCCCAAATACACACTCCAAGCCCCCGATCCAAGGATCGGGTTACTTTGCTCGACCTCGCTAAAAGCTCTAATCGCCCACTCCTCAAAAGTATCTCCGGACACGCCAAGACTATCATCATCCATTATCATCATCCATTAGGGAGTGCAAAAGTGCATAAAACTATCCAAATAATAAGATCCAAATTACAACAAAACCTAATCTAGTGGGTAGATCATGATTTTAGAAGAATTATGAAACCTGAGCTAAGGTTAATTTAGTATTAATATTCTAAGATTATATCAATTTCCAAAAAAGAAAAGGATTTTGAAAATGAAAAACACAAAGAAGTGCCACATGTTAAGATGCGGCACCTCACACGTGGCATGCTGACGACCTGACGTCAGTAGGGGTCACGGCTCGGCTCACGTCAACAATGGGATCTGCTAACATCAACATTGACCAGTCAACTAGGTCAACAGGGTCCGCAAGTCAGTGGACCCACACATCAGTCACATAGAGCCACCGATAAGTGGGCCCCACAAGTCAGGCTTAAATAGAAAAAGGAAAAGGCTAGGCGACTCTGGTTCATGGGCTCAAAGCGAAACGGCCGGCTCGGCTCGGCCCACATGGCTCGATTTGGCTCCAGACATGCCGACTTGGGCAAGGGTCAAGCGACTAGGCAGGCTGGCCTGGTCTGCGGCTCGTCGGGCTGGCTCACAGCACGATGTGCTGTCTAGGCATGGCAGGCCGGCTCGACCAATTGGGCTAGCCACAGCCAACCCATTCATCCCTCACCCTCTCCCCTCTTCTCTCACAAGCAGGGGCGGGCCGCATGTCAACGGCGGCACCATGCCACGCGCTGAAGAGAGGGCCCTAGCATTGATCTCATGTAGGATCACGTGCTGCTGGGGAAGATCCGGTGTGGCTCAGCTATGTCATGTAAGTTTGTATGTGTGCTATTGGGTCAGTGAAGGAGATAGTATGTGTGTACGTGTCGCATGTTTGTTCAAATGCCCCAAAGGTCTTGGTGCACGCCACGCAGCCGTGACGCCATAGCGTGGGCATGGGCAGGACATGGCCAACGTGCCACTGCGCTGGCGAGGCAGGCAACAACGGCTATAGCACGGAGAGGGGTAAGGCGCAACCTTTGGTTGTTGCCTATTTGTGAGGCGTGTGCGTATGTGCACGCGGCCATCTGGGACTCCAGGGTCACGCCCCATATAGCAATGACAAGGTAGGATGGTGAGGTGTGCAAGGGTCACTACTACAAAATAGGTCTTTGATCCCCCACATCTGTGCCGGCCAACATTGGACTCAGGACAAGTGGAGGTTTTTGTCTCGGGTCCAATGGCCAAATGCCAAAGGGAGGAGAGATAGACTTTTTATCTTGGTTGGAGGCTCCAACCAATACTAAGGTCTGTATTTAGTCCCGGTTGGAGCCTCCAACCGGGACAAAAGGTTGTGATACCCATTAATCCTGGGTAAAGCTTCAGATCGAGATAAAATGAGCCCTTTACTCCAGGTCGAGTAGAACATCTAAGACAAAAAGTATCCGCTCTTGCCTTTTTTATTCCATTATTCTACTTCCTCTCTCCCTTCTTTATCTTCATGGCTCTATCCTCTATCTCCTATGCTCAGTCCTCACCCTTATCCTCACCCCTCTCTCCACCTCTATCATCTGGCTGCTCTCCTCCAAGAGCACACGGTGGCGCCCGGCGTGCGGCCGGCCAGTCCCGCCTGACCGTGCGGCGCCCCGGTGCGGCCCTCCCCGGCA
Organism: Panicum virgatum; assembly: GCF_016808335.1. NCBI lineage: Eukaryota > Viridiplantae > Streptophyta > Magnoliopsida > Poales > Poaceae > Panicum > Panicum virgatum. The sequence goes on along the minus strand of NC_053151.1, from coordinate 30,710,962 downwards.
AGGGTGGCTCGGCATGGCCGTGGCGGGTGGCGACATGGGTGTTGGCCAGCACAACCCCGCGCAAATGAGCAGCAGCTCGGGGTCGCGGCGGACCCTGATGGCCGGCACGTGGGACACCAACGGCGAGCGTTTGGGGCCTTCCCCCGCCGCCCCATCTCCTCCCTTCGTCTGCTGCCTCCTCCATTCAACATGGGAGCAGCGGCGGCGGGCAGGTGGCACGGCCAGATCCGCTCGGCTAGCCCCAGCAAGCGGCGGCATGGACGCCAGGTCCGGGCGGACGGCGCGGCCAGACCCAGCTTGGCCTGGCCCTGGTGGGAGGCAGGGCGACCAGACCCGGCCTCGATCAGTCGGGCTCCGTCGAGCAGCGACGACGGGGTGTGGTGGCAGGCATTCATGGAGAAGCTGGCCTGCGTACGGGAGCCGGCAAGCGGATTTTATTTTTTTGTCTAAAAAATTACATTGATCCTGTTCAAAAGCTGTTGGGACAAAAACAGCAGGAACATTGGTCCCGGAAAGGCAGTACCAGTTGGGAAACCGGGACTAAAGACAGTTCTCAACCGGGACTACATGTTGTTTCTTTCTGTAGTACTGGGTCAGGCGAGATGGAGGCACAGCGAGGCAAGGCCGAAGTTGTGACCTTGCGACATGCTGGGAAGGTGCACGCATGGGTACTTGTGATGTCCTAGCACTTCAGGGCTGCTTTGCAAGGGTGGTGACGAGCAGGGTTCACAATATCGCTCGAAATTTCGCGGTATACCCGATATTTCGGTTTTATCGGCGGGGTCCGATATTTTTTTTACCGGCCGAAATTGATTTTTTGAATATTTGTTTCACTAAAAAATAAATTTAAAAAATAAACATAAAAAATAAAAAATAAAAATAAAAAATCCCGATATTCCCGATATTTCGCCTATATCGGTGATGGCCGATTTTTTTTCATACCGGAATTAAAAACCCTGGTGACGAGCGGCTTAGCGGCGAATGACCGCCAGTGAATCCAAGGCATGTCCTTTCGGCCCAGGGTTATGCTCGGCTCAAGCATGCTTGCAGGTAACTGGCAGCCCAAGCTCGCAGCGGTGGCATCACGTTGATGAGGCGAGGCCGAGATTTTGCCTTACTGTCAGCTCGGTTATGGCGGTTAAGGTGAAGCGCGCGTGTGCAGCACTCCGGGAGCCATGCTCCCTACACAAGACGAGGGAAAAGGGAGCTCATAGAGTCAACTACAAAGGGCTCATTGGCATAGGGGTCGGCAGATGGAGGGTGCAAGGGTGGCGGGTACCGGTCCTACTGATCGGGCCCGGGCTCGGGCAGTGGCCCAGCGAAGCAGGCAAGCTAGTGCAGTGCCGTGATGCGTAGGAGCATCGATGGCGTTGTTTGGGCACCAGCATGGGACCTTCTCAGTGTTGGCTCCAGTGGCGGTGGTGGTGCGTCCTCCTCCTCCTTGCTCGGCTCCGTGTCCTACTTGACCTCCACTCCTCTTCCTCCTTCTCAACTCTAGTCATTTTCTCCCTCCTCTTCCTCCCTCTCCTCAGTGTGGCAATGGCGCTCTCAGAAAGGGGCCCAAGGTGGCGCTAGGGTCTACGGCAGTCTTGGTCTGCGGGGCGTGGGGTTAGCATCCTGGGTGGCATGCGAGGTTTGGTAGTGAGCTATTTATTTATAAATCCCATCAGACCTAGATTATAGGTCTAGTTAGATTCAACATTTTTTGAAAAAATAGTTCAACATTTAAAAAGAATGGATTCAACATTTTCCAGAGACATAGTGCAACAATTTTTTAAAAAAATACTACATTCAACACTTTTTACAAGCCATCTCAACATCTTGATATAATAGATTCAACATTTATCAAAACTTAAATCAACATTCTCCAAAAAATGCAGGGAGCTTCTTAACCAACGGCGGAGATGCGGTCGGAGCTCTGGCAGCCCGCATAGGGAGCGCGTCCGCCGGTGGCGGCGTGAGACATGGTGGGATAGCAAACGGCGGTGCTCTAGCGCGGGCAAAGCGCAACGGAGTTGGTGTGGGCCAATGAAATAGGCGGCAACATAGGGTAGCGCGGCAAGCGGAGGCCCAGGCTGGAGTGGGGGTGAAGCACGTCCGGTAGAGCCACGGGCCGGCATGGCGCTTAATAGGGGCATGCACCACTGGAGGCGATGGGACGGTAGCATGGGAGGGCACGTCGGCGGGTGCGCTGGGCCGGGTGGAGAGGATGGGTTTGCAGTGTTCGGGTTTGAGCAAAATCCAACTAATGTAATGATTTGCACGAATCTCAAACAGTGGAATATCGGAAAGGAAAAATCTTTCGGGAGATATATAGGATTGGCAGTGAGTTCGGCTCTGTAACACCTCCGGTGTTTAGCACTGTTTAAACATGCAATTAACATCAAATAACACATTAAACCCTAGTTTTGCGATTACTTAATAGCCCGAAATCCGTTTAAATGAACCAAAAAGTCAACTCTCACACCTGGGCTCAAATGAACTTTTCCCCAAAACGAAAGTTGTAGAGTTTGACAAGATAAACAACTTTCGTATTCAAAGTTTTTCAAGTTATAACATGAAATTTGGAGTTAACCCCGAAAAACAAGTGGGTTCATTAAACTTGAATTCAAATTTTAAACTTTCAAATCGTTGCTCAAACGAAGTTTTGCCTGAAAGGAAAGTTGTAGGAAATTGAATTTTGAACAACTTTCATGTTCAAAATTTTTCGAGTTTCAATTGAAAATTTTGAGTTTGAACTAAGTCAAATAGTGGACTTTTCTTTTTCTCTCTCCACTCCCTTCCTCTCTCTTCTCTCTCTCCCTCGCTCTCCCTCCCCTCTCTGCGCGCGCAGACACTCAAGCACGCCCCGCGCGTGCGCTCGCTGCGCCGCTGCCGAGCTCGCTGCGCCTGCTGCCTGGCCGCGCCGCTGACCCTCCCTCCCCGCTCGAGTGCGCACGCTCGCCCGCTGACCTCCCCCTTCCCCGTCCCGTCAAGCCTGCCGCGCCCTGCCGTCGACGAGCATGCCGCGACACGCGCTCGGTGACGCGCCGCGACGCCGCCGTGGCGCCCAAACGAGCCGCCCTTCCCTGCCGAGCCGCTGACCGAGGCCAGCCTCCATTACCGCGCGCCACCGACGCCACCAACCCACTCGCTGCGCCCTGACCCGCCATCAAGGCCGCTCGGCGGGCACGCCACCGCACGCCGCTCACGCGCCGCCGTTCCTTTCTTCTACGCCCCCCCTTCCTGCCGAGCTCCCCCTCCCCATTTTCTTCGCCCAAGGGTGTTCCACCCTCCCACTCCGCTCCCCTTCCCTTCCCAAGCCAAGCCAAGCCGCCCCAGTGCCAGAACGCACTGCCGCCCCGCCATTGCCGCCGCCGCTCGAGCTCACCGTGGAGCCCCTACCCCCGGTGCCCCTCGGTCCCAATTGAACCCCGGAACGGGACCTCCTCGCCGCGGTGAAGCTCCACGGCCAAGCCTCGCCCATCCCCATCGCCGCCGGGCGCCGCCGTCGCGGGCAGAGCTGCCACCGGCCGCCGCCCGCCGCGGAACCCCCTCTTCCGCCCTTCCTCGACCCAAATTGACTCGCCCACGAGCTCCCTCACCTCCCACCGGTGCTCGACGACCCAACCTCCACCGCCCAGAGCCGCCGGAGCGCCACCGCCGCAGCTCGCCACCGCCGCCGGCCGTGCTGCTACGCCGCCGACCCTGCTCCGGCCATCCCCGTCGACCACAACACCCACCCACAGGTAGAGCTCGGTGAGCTCTCACCCCTGGACGCCATCCCCGCCGCCGGCGAGCCTCCTCCTCGCAGGGAAAACCCTGCCGCCGCCTCCTCTGTCCCAACTCCGGCCCCCAAATTGTTCCAGGGGCCTAGATGCAAGTTTCCATTTCCTTTTTCTTTTGTTTTGACAAACAGCAAAATTGTAAATTCATTTAAAAATCGTAGAAAAATCAGAAAAATGCAAACTCAACTATTATGGAATGCTTGCATAGATATCTACAACTTTTGCTACATGAACTTTTCATTTTCTCAATATTTTTTGCTTTAATTAAAATACAAAGAAAATATACCTTTTGTTAGATCTCAAGTTACAAGCATGAGTTGTTAGCCATTTTTGGTCAGTGGGTTACATGTTATATTAATAGCCTTGTGTAAAATTTTCGTGGACAGTTGACATGCCTAGCTATTAGTTTATTTAAATCTTGATGTATGCCTAGGATAGATAGTTTTATTTATCTAAGTTGTTATGTTATGTTTCATGGGTTCAAACTTTTACAGTACTTGTCTTTCGTTCCCAGAGTCTACAGAAAAAGTTTGAGAATTTTTAATTAAATCCAACAGGACCAAATGATTTATGGAGAGGATAGATACATTAAATCATGAAAAATAGTTCTTGCACATGAAAAATTCTAATAATTTTTCTAAGGGTTTACTTTGAGTTTAAAATCATTCTGGTAAAATATGAATCTCTGGAACCTTCAATTTTTGTCTGTAGATTTTAAACTAGGTTGTTGTAGCTTTATTTTGTCCTATTTAGCATGCCCTGTGTATTGCTCTTTTAAATATGAAAATTTTTCAGTAGACTTACCATTAGTCTAGGAGTGCTCAGTAAAATTTTTAGTATCTTTACTTGTAGGGTTTGTTCTGTATAAATGAATCTTAATCCTAGTAGTGGCTGTTTAATGCATTTTTAATAATTAATATGCTCAGTGAAAATAGCTGAAAATTTTATGGCACGTTTGTAATTAAGTAATTGACTCTACATAAAAATTCATCTTCAGAAGCTTTACCCTTCAGTGGATTTAAATATTCCATGCTTGCACTTGAAAATAACTTTTCTAAAAATAACAAAACCCCCACTTACTTAATAAGAAATAGTTAATCTAGATAATACTCTATAGATGATTGCCCAAGGAGATGTAAATAAAATATTTTACAACTCTATAGTGAATTAAATTAAGATTGTTACCATCACCACATCTCACACATATGGATTTGTGTAGATTTGACTACTCTCGCCGACGGTACATACGAGCTGGTGCCGGAGTCCGAGAGTGAGCAGCGTGAAGCTCAAGTTAACCTAACTGAAATCACTGAAGACCTGCACCAAAGTTCAGAAGAGCCCAAGGCTAGCTCCGCTCAGGAAAGCAAGCCCCGGAGCATGTCCTACCTATTTTAAATTTATGCAACTGTTTATATCCCTATTTATTTGTGCATCTAAGTTGTAAGAATTGTTTGGAACCTTAGTTGCATGATCCTAGGTACCTATACTTGAACACTGGTATGTGTAGGTCGCTAGTTGGCTATGCTAATGGTTCGGTAGAAGTCGAGTGATTTCCTGTCACTCGCGAGCTCATAGGAGTTGAATGCTTATTACACACAGCAATATAAGGTTTACGGGCGGGGTTGTTGTACTTGTGATACCCCGTCTGTTTAGTGAAAATGGATAAGGCCGCGGTGTGTGGTAGTGGTGGTTAAGCATTTGAACGTACTAACCACATGCCGAGAATATGGTAATCGGTAAGCTGAAGTACCTGATGGAACCGGCCGTGGAACATACTCCCCACTGTCTGGTCTTTGGTCATGCACGGGTGTAGGGCACCCTAGGGCGGTGGGCCTATTTCATGCCCGGGGAAAAAGGGGAAAAGTCGCGTGGGTGATTTCATTCCCAAGCGTGTGTTTAGGTCTGCCTGGCCAGGTTAACAAATTCGATTCGAATCGTCCGTCTCTCACGGACATTGAGACTGCTTAACCCTTTTTGCCACATAGAGTAAGAAGTGGAACAATGATGATGAGAAATATGATTGAATGATGTAAAATAATTATTTTTCACCATGTATGCTATTGGATAGATGCTAATGTAGAACAGTTAATTGAACTAGAACTTGAAAGCTAAAATCGGAAAGTAAGGACTTACTCTTTATTGCTTTTCGGCAAAAACAAACCCTTCAAGCCCAAAAGCCTTGCATGTCTAGTTAGAGGGTTAATTACATCCTAGTCGGGTAAGCCTTGCTGAGTATTAGAATACTCAGCCTTGCTTATGGCTCCACTTTGTTTTCAGGTGATACCTTTGAAGATCAGATAGCTAGTTTGACTTGGCCGTGTGTTTTACCTCCTGGTTGGTCGGTGGAGTGGGATACGACTCCGGCTAACGATGACAACGCCGAGTGATGTCATGTACGGGCTTCATCATGACATCTTATATCGTCGTTTAGTACTCGCTTATTTCCGCTGCAGTGAACTCTGAACTACTTTCAATTTGAACTTCAAGTACCTTTCGGAGATTTCGAACGTGGTTTGTAATAATTAAGTTAAGACTCGGTAATGTAATGTATCTGTGAATTGTTGTACTCTCTGGACTCACCTTCGTGTGGGTTGCATGTAAGCTTTGGGTTCGATCGATGCTCAGGTGGATTCTTCGGGACTTTAACCGATAGTCTTGCCGGATTACTCCGTTTGAAGTGCGTATTAGCCGGGATTACCTTTAAAGGTGATGGTTAGCGCACTTGAGCCGGATTAATTTGGGCGGTACTGCCACAGCTGGTATCAGAGCCGAACAAAGCGCACACCCGAGAGTGCGACTAGATTTTAAAAGTTTTACTTAAAACTTAGCCACACAATCGCGTTTGAAAAATACGTTGGTTCATTAAGGATCGTGTATAGTACGTAAAGCCCTAGGGAAAATTATGGGAGTTGCTAGGTGGCTATCTAACTTATGGTTTATTTATGACTGACTTCCAGCATGTTTCTTTCTGTACTTTAAATTCAGTACTTACATTATGTAACGACGCACCTACGCTAAGGTAAGACGGTAAGGATCCTCAGTCAACTGAGAGAGTTTGACCTTCCCGTCGGTGATGCGAGCCGAACGCTACCCTCAAGCAGTGGCTTACTTGAGGTGCTGCCAATATACCAACTATTAGTTGGCTATATTGAGAGTAAAGTATACTCAGTCAGCTGAGGGAGTCTGACCTTCCCGTCGGTGATGCGAAACGAACGCTGCGCTCAAGCAGTGGCCTACTTGAGCTGCTGCCAATATACCGACCATCAGTCAATTATATTGGGAGTAAATGAAACCGTGAATACGTCACCTCGGTAGCGTATGAGCGCTGTCCATGCAGTGTTGGACGCATGGATGCCGCTTCTATAGTGAGCGGTAATGTATGGGGACGCTTTCATGTGTGCTGGCATGAAAGGTTCAATGAATATACATCTGTCATTTTTCTGCATGTACACTAACCACGATTACGTAAGTTAAGAACGGTTAGAACTCGGTTAGAAATATATATATAGGGAGAGATGTAAATTGTGCCATGCCACCGATGCTAACCCCGTAAGTCCAAAGCTATTTGGCAATTGTTTTCCTAGTGAGGACGAATAGGTCGTGCATGCATCATGCTCATAAAATTGAAAGCCAATGAAAATAGATGTGGGTTAGTCGGGAATGTTAAGGTTTGCACGTGAGCACGGTTCATCTTCTCTCGATTAAAGTCTATCTAGAAATCTGTCATTTCTGATATATCCTAGAAGACGAATTTATTTGACATGGTAGGTAACTCTATCTGTAGAAGTGCCCATGGAAAATTTTGCTCCAAAAACTTGTCTACTAGCTTCTGTTTAAATTGAGAATTTTCGACTAGTATACAGTGGGGTACACTAGAAACTTTGACACCCTGTTTTTCTGTCAGCTTTGAGCACTTGGGTTGCACGATTTTTTAGGCTTTCCTACAGATGTTTTCTGCAGATGTGTTCAACACAAAACTTGTGCCAAATTTACTCACCAAGCTTCTGTAAAAATTTGGTAATTTTAGGCTTAGTAGTTTGTCCTCAGCACTCAGTGTACTAGCTATCTGGTCACTGAAAATTCTGGGCAGACAGCAAAGGAAAACACTAAGGATAGGACCTTCTTAGGCTCTGATCTAGCTCTTCAGTTGACTAGCAAAGTTGTGCCTAAGAACCTTAGAAATATTCCTGTAAATTTGAGAATTTTTAGAGCTATGTACTTTCAGTTATACTCATTTTCTTGCACTACCCAAAATCTGTTTTGACCATCACTCACTTGTGCACATCTTTTGTGCAGATGGCTGCCCCTGCTCTCCTAGTGTTTGATGAGGATGGGCGTGCACACTCCGAGTGCACACACTGGCAGGGTTTTCCCTCCATTCTTTGGGAAGTGATACGCGATGCCGGATATCCCAGTCCCCCGCGCTATGTGGGCGAGGAGTTCCATGAGATGGGAGTTGCGCGCTGTCGCGTGCGCATGACTCATGCTCCCCACCCTTTTCCCGCTCGCTGGGCTTCCTTGGAGCTGGAGGTAGATGGACACCGTCTGGTTGACACTTGGGAAATTGCAGCCATAGCAGCACTCAACAAGTTTTGCGAAAAGAATTATGCAGCTATCACACTAGCTCCCATTGGCCTCTTCCCATCAGAGCAGCCCAATGACCCTAACTGGCTTAGTCGGGTCGGACACACTGGGTACCTTCAGCAGAACAGAGCTGCAGAGACTATCTCCATGTCAGTGAAATGCATGAATGCACTCTACCGCTTGCAGACTTTACAGGCCAAGGCCATGGCCCAGATCATTGCTTCTGCACGGACCAGTCATGAGATAGTGATTGCTAAGAACGAGCAGATCAGGGATCTTGATGCCCATGTTGGCCAACTTGAGGGTCTAATTGAGGAGCGTGATGTTCTCTTGGATGGAAGGGACGCTGACTTTGCACTTCTGGAGTAGTAGTTCACCGCCCAACAGGTGCAGCTGAATGATGCCTTGGATCACATTGAGATGTTGGAGGCTCAGCAGGCCCAGCCCGAGGCCATGGAGGAGGAGCCCCGGAGGTTCAGGGTATCTCCGGACTTGACACTATGTCTGGAGTGCCCCTGCCACCACTTCCGGGAGCTCACTCACCAGTGAGGAGCGAGTCTTCAGTCAACAACCTGGACGACTTTTAGATGATGTCTTAAGTAGTCTTTCGCGCATACTCCTCTATAGGGTAGCCTAACTTTTGGATGGTGATGTAATATGCTAACTAAGAGTTGAGTACCTTGCTTTTGTAATGAGTGCCACTCATGTAAAAGTATCTTAATCGCTTAGGCCTTGGCTAAGAACTTGATGGATGGTTGTAATGGTTTAATTGCAGTTGAATCTATCGCTGCAGAAACTGGTCTAAATTTTTATCCATGTTTCATTGCATTTCTGGGCTGTGCGTTGAATAACAAAGTTGTTGTGAATTTCATGATCTAGCTGTTCATAAAATTTCAGCATCATTAGACTTGTGTGCCAAATGTTATGGCCCGAACAGTGTACCTCGGCCTGCTGAAAAGCAGACTGGACAGAGAGGCAGAAATTACATTTTTCGCCCATCTTAACTATTGATTTTGCTTTGGAGCTGAATACCAAAGTTGTAGTGTGATAAATTATATATCTTCTGTCAAAATTTGGGCACATTTCGATGAACAGAGTGCGAGTTATGAATTTTCTTGTAACGAACAGCGTTGCTGTCCCTATTGTTATCGTGCTCCTTTCAGTTCTACTTTTCCGCGCTTACCCTTCGGTACCTTGGGGAAGTCATATATCACCATACTAATAAGAGAATTTGCCGTTCCAGATGGTGGGAACGACACGTGGCAACCCTGAGGGTTTCGGGAACGCGAATGGTAGCGGATCGCAGCAGCCGCCACCACCGCCACCCAACTTTGCGGAATATCTGGCCGCCCAAACCGAGTTACTCCGTCAACTCGTCCAGGGACAGCAACAACAGCAACAGCTGCGGGGTGGACCCAATGTTCATCAACCTCAAGCTGCTGGTTACCCGGAATTCTTGGCAACTCAGCCCCCTCTGTTCAACAAGACAGAAGAGCTACTGGATGCGGATGCTTGGATTCGCACAATTGAGTCCAAGTTTTCACTACTTCTGGCGCCATGCTCAGAGCAAAACAAGGCTCGCTTTGCCGCGCAACAGCTTCGCGGTTCGGCGCGTCTTTGGTGGGATAACTATCTTGGCATGCTCCCAGCTGATCACCTTGTCACTTGGGATGAATTCAAGACTGCATTCAAGGGTCACCATATTCCAGAAGGACTCATGGAAAGGAAGCTGAATGAGTTCCTGGCTCTTACTCAAGGGACTCGTACAGTTATCCAATATGCCCAAGCTTTCAACAATCTCTGTCAGTACGCGGGCTATCATGCTGACACAGATGCTAAGAAGCGTGATCGTTTTCGTAGAGGCTTAAATAACAAGCTCAAGGAACGGTTAAACCCCATTAGGGTCGACACATACAATGAGCTGGTTAATCTCGCACTCACTCAAGAAGACTGTATCATGGCTCACCGTGCTGAGAAAAAGAGGAAAGCGCCAGCTGGACCCTCTAGTGCACAGCCACAGAGGTATCGCGTAGTGCAGAATGTTGCACCCCAGATTCCTCAGAAAGCCCCTCAGCCAGGGCGTTGGGTTATCAGGCCCCCACTGCAACAGAGCGTTGCGCGTTTCCCTGTTCCTCAGTTAACTGGCCCAAGGCCAACTGCTCCACAGCCAACCCGTCCAAGTGAGGGAAATCGTTGCTTCAATTGTGGGAGCTCAGCTCATTTCGCCCGTGAGTGCCCGCAGCCCAAGCGACAAAACCAGGGCCAAGGCTCTAATCAGAACAACAAGAACAAGGGCAGAAGGCAGACTATTCAGGTCAAGCAAGGGCGTATCAATTTCACCACTCTTGCAGAACTTCCTGAGGGTGCACCAGTGATGACGGGTACATTTTCTATCCACAACAAGCCTGCAGTTATATTGTTTGATTCTGGTGCATCGCATAGCTTCATTGGTGCAAAATTTGGTGCAAAAGTGGGTTTGGATTTTCTTCACACGAAAGGGTCATACATGATATCAACCCCAGGGGGTAAAATTGCTTCAAACCAAATAATACGACTTGTGCCAATCAAGTTGGGTAGCCTAGTCATCAACACCGACCTTATACTCCTACCACTTGAGGGTATAGACATCATCTTGGGGATGAACTGGATGACTCAGCATGGGGTTATAATAGATATTCCCGCCAGAGCTGTTGAATTAAATTCACCAAAATATGGAGCCACCACTCTCTATTTACCATTCCGAGAGTGTGTTAATTCTTGTGCATTTGCCATGAGCGCATCCAAACTAGAAGAAATTCCTGTGGTATGCGAGTACACCGATGTTTTCCCGGATGACTTGCCAGGAATGCCACCAGATAGAGAGATTAAGTTTATTATTGAACTACAACCAGGCACTGCCCCTATCTCAAAGAGACCGTATAGAATGCCACCTAAGGAGTTGGCCGAGTTAAAAATTCAACTTCAAGAGCTTCTGGACAGAGGCTTCATTCGCCCTAGTGCATCACCTTGGGGTTGTCCAGCCCTCTTTGAAAAGAAAAAGGATGATAGATTGAGGTTGTGTGTGGACTACCGACCTCTCAATGCGGTGACGATTAAAAACAAATATCCCCTTCCCCATATTGATGTTCTCTTCGATCAACTGGCTGGAGCTAGGATTTTCTCAAAGATTGATCTTCGCTCTGGCTATCATCATATCAAGATTCGTCCATGTGATATTCCTAAAATCGTCTTCTCCACACGATATGGACTCTATGAATATTTCGTCATGTCTTTTGGCCTCACAAATGCACCTGCCTACTTCATGTATCTCATGAACTCGGTATTCATGCCTGAGCTTGACAAGTTCGTCGTGGTTTTCATTAATGACATCCTTATTTATTCCAAGAATGAGGAAGACCATGCTAAGCACCTGCGCATTGTTCTCCAACGTCTTTGGGACCATCAGCTCTATGCTAAATTTTCCAAGTGTGAATTCTGGCTAGATAGTGTGAAATTCTTGGGCCACACTATTTCCAGCGAAGGCTTAGCTGTGGATCCTAGCAAAGTGCAAGAAGTGATGGACTGGAAACCTCCTACCTCCATTCATCAGATTCGCAGTTTTCTTGGTTTAGCCGGGTATTATCGCCGATTCATTCCGGATTTCTCCAGAATTGCTAAGCCAATGACTGAACTTTTGAAGAAAGGAGTAAAATTTGTGTGGGATGAAAAATGTGAAAAGGCTTTCCACACCCTAAGGGAGCAGTTGACTACAGCACCTGTCTTAGCTCAACCTGATAATACCAAGTCCTTTGACGTGTATTGTGACGCGTCGGGTACTGGTCTTGGTTGTGTGCTCATGCAAGACAATAGAGTTATCGCTTATGCGTCACGAGCTCTTCGACCCCATGAGCAGAATTATTCTACTCACGACCTTGAATTAGCAGCTGTCACTCACGCTCTAAAGATATGGATGCATTATCTTATGGGTACTCATTGCAATATCTACACCGATCACAAAAGTCTCAAATATATCTTCACTCAAGCTGACCTAAATATGAGACAAAGACGGTGGCTAGAATTAATCAAGGATTATGATCTTGAGGTGCACTATCACCCAGGCAAGGCTAATGTTGTAGCAGATGCACTAAGTCGCAAAGCTCATTGCCATTGCCTATCCGTGGAATCCTATTCGGAAACCCTCTGTCATGAGATGAGGAAGCTCCAGTTGGAAATGATTCCCCAAGGCACATTAAATCACATCTCAGTTGAACCAACTCTTCATGATCAAATCATTATGGCCCAATTACATGATAAAGGTGTTGGAATCATTAAACAAAAACTCTCTCAAGGAGAAAGGAAGTATAAGTGTTTTCGTCAAGACCATAACGGAGTCCTATGGTTTGAAAGTCGTTTAGTTGTTCCGAAAAATCATGGTCTTCGGAAGCAAATTCTCGATGAGGCACATCTTTCCAAATTTTCTATTCACCCGGGAAGTACCAAGATGTACCAAGATCTTAGGCAAAATTTCTGGTGGACTAGGATGAAAAGGGAAATTGCTAAATATATCTCGGAATGTGACACCTGCCAGAGAGTAAAAGCCAGCCACTTGAGAGTAGCCGGTCTGCTTCAACCTCTGCCTATCCCATCGTGGAAATGGGAAGACATAAGTATGGACTTCATTATTGGATTACCCAACACATCCCTGAAGCACGATTCCATTTGGGTTATCGTGGATAGACTCACCAAGACGGCACATTTCATTCTGGTACATACTACTTACACTGCCAAGAAGTATGCTGAGATCTATCTCGATCGCATTGTTTGCTTGCATGGGGTACCCAAGACAATCATTTCTGATCGTCGAACACAGTTCGTTGCACGCTTTTGGGAACAGTTGCAAGCATCTCTTGGGACAAAATTGATTCGAAGCTCAGCTTATCACCCACAAACTGATGGACAAACTGAGAGGGTGAACCAAATCCTGGAGGACATGTTAAGAGCTTGCGTCATTCATTTTGACAAGAGTTGGGACAAATGTCTAGCTCTAGCGGAGTTCTCGTACAACAATAGTTACCAAGAGAGTTTGAAAATGGCACCATTAGAGGCCTTATATGGTCGACGGTGTCGTACTCCTTTGAGCTGGTCGCAAGTCGGAGAACGAGTGGTATTCGGACCCGATCTCGTAACAGAGGCAGAAGAGAAGGTGAGGGTAATACAAGAGAATTTAAAGGCCGCCCAGTCTAGGCATAAGAGTTATTTTGATAAAAGAAGATACCCTTTGCAATTTGAAGTGGGTGATCATGTCTATCTTCGAGTCTCGCCAACCAAGGGTGTGCAAAGATTCGGAGTAAAGGGCAAATTAGCTCCCCGATATGTTGGCCCTTATGAAATCACTGAGATTTGTGGACCCGTAGCCTATAGACTACGACTCCCTCCTCGACTTGCAGCGGTACATGATGTTTTCCATGTCTCTCAACTCAAGAAATGTGTTCGAGTTCCCACCGAGATCATTGAACAAACAGAAATATTGGTAGAACCAGATCTCTCTTATGTCGAGTACCCTATCAAGGTTCTTGATCAAAAGGAAAGGGTCACTCGAAGAAAAGCAATTAAAATGTATAAGATTCAATGGAGTCACCATACCGAAGAGGAAGCTACCTGGGAAACTGAAAGCTACCTAAATCAAAATTTCCCCGGTTTTCTGAATTCAACTGGAGGTACACCTCTTTTCTGCACTTAGCTTGCTTATCTAAATCTCAGGACGAGATTCTTTTAAGGGGGGTAGGCTGTAACACCTCCGGTGTTTAGCACTGTTTAAACATGCAATTAACATCAAATAACACATTAAACCCTAGTTTTGCGATTACTTAACAGCCCGAAATCCGTTTAAATGAACCAAAAAGTCAACTCTCACACCTGGGCTCAAATGAACTTTTGCCCAAAACGAAAGTTGTAGAGTTTGACAAGATAAACAACTTTCGTATTCAAAGTTTTTCAAGTTATAACATGAAATTTGGAGTTAACCCCGAAAAACAAGTGGGTTCATTAAACTTGAATTCAAATTTTAAACTTTCAAATCGTTGCTCAAACGAAGCTTTGCCTGAAAGGAAAGTTGTAGGAAATTGAATTTTGAACAACTTTCGTGTTCAAAATTTTTCGAGTTTCAATTGAAAATTTTGAGTTTGAACTAAGTCAAACCGTGGACTTTTCTTTTTCTCTCTCCACTCCCTTCCTCTCTCTTCTCTCTCTCCCTCGCTCTCCCTCCCCTCTCTGCGCGCAGACACTCAAGCACGCCTGCGCGTGCGCTCGCTGCGCCGCTGCCGAGCTCGCTGCGCCTGCTGCCTGGCCGCACCGCTGACCCTCCCTCCCCGCTCGAGTGCGCACGCTCGCCCACTAACCTCCCCCTTCCCCGTCCCATCAAGCCTGCCGCGCCCTGCCGTCGACGAGCACGCCGCGACACGCGCTCGGCGATGCGCCGCGATGCCGCCGTGGTGCCCAAACGAGCCGCCCTTCCCTGCCAAGCCGCTGACCATGGCCAGCCTCCATTACCGCGCGCCACCGACGCCACCAACCCACTCGCTGCGCCCTGACCCGCCATCAAGGCCGTTCGGCGGGCACGCCGCTCATGCGCCGTCGTTCCTTTCTACTACGCCCCCCCTTCCTGCCGAGCTCCCCCTCCCCATTTGCTTCGCCCAAGGGCGTTCCACCCTCCCACTCCGCTCCCCTTCCTTTCCCAAGCCGAGCCAAGACGCCCCAGTGCCAGAACGCGCTGCCGCCCCGCCATTGCCGCCGCCGCTCGAGCTCACCGTGGAGCCCCTACCCCCGGTGCCCCTCGGTCCCAATTGATCCCCGGAACGGGACCTCCTCGCCGCGGTGAAGCTAAACGGCCAAGCCTCACCCATCCCCATCGCCGCCGGGCGCAGCCGTCGCGGGCAGAGCCGCCGCCGGCCGCCGCCCGCCGCGGAACCCCCTCTTCCGCCCTTCCTCGACCCAAATTGACTCGCCCACGAGCTCCCTCACCTCCGACCGGTGCTCGACGACCCAACCTCCACCGCCCAGAGCCGCCGGAGCGCCACCGCCGCAGCTCGCCACCGCCGCCGGCTGTGCTGCTACACCGCCGACCCTGCTCCGGCCATCCCCGTCGACCACAACACCCACCCACAGGTAGAGCTCGGTGAGCTCTCACCCCTGGACGCCATTCCCGCCGCCGGCGAGCCTCCTCCTCACAGGGAAAACCCCGCCGCCGCCTCCTCTGTCCCAACTCCGGCCAAGGGGTTATGTGTGAGCTCCCAAATTGTTCCAGGGGCCTAGATGCAAGTTTCCATTTCCTTTTTCTTTTGTTTTGAAAAACAGCAAACTTGTAAATTCGTTTAAAAATCGTAGAAAAATCAGAAAAAATGCAAACTCAACTGTTCTGAAATCCTTGCAAAGATGTCTACAACTTTTGCTACATGAACTTTTTCATTTGCTCAATAGTTTTTGCTTTAATTAAAATACAAAGAAAATATACCTTTTGTTAGATCTCAAGTTACAAGCATGAGTTGTTAGCCATTTTTGGTCAGTGGGTTACATGTTAGATGAATAGTCTTGTGTAAAAGTTTCGTGGACAGTTGACATGCCTAGCTATCGGTTTATTTAAATCTTGATGTATGCCTAGGATAGATAGTTTTATTTATCTATGTTGTTATGATATGTTTCATGGGTTCAAACTTTTACAGTACTTGTATTTTCGTTCCCAGAGTCTACAGAAAAAGTTTGAGAATTTTTAGTTAAATCCAACTGGACCAAATGATTTATGTAGAGGATAGATACATTAAATCATGAAAAATAGTTCTTGCACATGAAAAATTCTAATAATTTTTATAAGGGTTAACTTTGAGTTTACAACCATTCTGGTAGAATATGAAGCTCTGTAACCTTCTATTTTTGTCTGTAGATTTTAAACTAGGTTGTTGTAGCTTTATTTTGTCCTATTTATCATGCCCTGTGTATTGCTCTTTTAAATCTGAAAAATTTTCAATAGACTCACCATCAGTTTAGGAGTGCTCAGTAAAATTTTTAGCATCTTTACTTGTAGGGTTTGTTCTGTATAAATTAATCTTAATCCTAGCACTGGCTGTTTAATGCATTTTTAATAATTAATATGCTCAGTGAAAATAGCTGAAAATTTTATGGCACGTTTGTAATTAAGTAATTGACTCTACTTAAAAATTACATCTTCATAAGCTATACCCTTCAGCGGATTTAAATATTCCATGCTTGCACTTGAAAATAACTTTTCTAAAAATAACAAAACCCCCACTTACTTAATAAGAAATAGTTAATCTAAATAATACTCTATAAATGATTGCCCAAGGAGATGTAAAGAAAATATTTTACAACTCTATAGTGAATTAAATTAAGATTGTTACCATCACCACATCTCACGCATATGCATTCGTGTAGATTTGACTACTCTCGCCGACGGTACATACGAGCTGGTGCCGGAGTCCGAGAGTGAGCAGCGTGAAGCTCAAGTTAACCTAACTGAAATCACTGAAGACCTGCACCAGAGTTCAGAAGAGCCCAAAGCTAGCTCCGCTCAGGAAGGCAAGCCCCGGAGCATGTCCTACCTATTTTAAATTTATGCAACTATTTATATCCCTATTTATTTGTGCATCTAAGTTGTAAGAATTGTTTGGAACCTTAGTTGCATGATCCTAGGTACCTATGCTTGAACACTTGTATGTGTAGGTCGCTAGTTGGCTATGCTAATGGTTCGGTAGAAGTCGAGTGATTTCCTGTCACTCGCGAGCTCATAGGAGTTGAATGCTTATTACACACTGCAATATAAGGTTTACGGGCGGGGTTGTTGTACTTGTGATACCCCATCTGTTTAGTGAAAATGGATAAGGCCGCGGTGTGTGGTAGTGGTGGTTAAGCATTTGAACGTACTAACCACATGCCGAGAATATGGTAATCGGTAAGCTGAAGTACCTGATGGAACCGGCCGTGGAACATACTCCCCACTGTCTGGTCTTTGGTCACGCTCGGGTGCAGGGCACCCTAGGGCGGTGGGCCTGTTTCATGCCCGGGGAAAAAGGGAAAAAGTCGCGTGGGTGATTTCATTCCCATGCGTGTGTTTAGGTCTGCCTGGCCAGGTTAACTAATTCGATTCGAATCGTCCGTCTCTCACGGACATTGAGACTGCTTAACCCTTTTTGCCACATTGAGTAAGAAGTGGAACAATGATGATGAGAAATATGATTGAATGATGTAAAATAATTGTTTTTCACCATGTATGCTATTGGATAGATGCTAATGTAGAACAGTTAATTGAACTAAAACTTGAAAGCTAAAATCGGAAAGTAAGGACTTACTCTTTATTGCTTTTCGGCAAAAACAAACCCTTCAAGCCCAAAAGCCTTGCATGTCTAGTTAGAGGGTTAATTACATCCTAGTCGGGTAAGCCTTGCTGAGTATTAGAATACTCAGCCTTGCTTGTGGCTCCACTTTGTTTTCAGGTGATACCTTTGAAGATCAGATAGCTAGTTTGACTTGGCCGTGTGTTTTACCTCCTGGTTGGTCGGTGGAG
The DNA here is from genome assembly GCF_016808335.1 of Panicum virgatum. Classification (NCBI taxonomy): domain Eukaryota; kingdom Viridiplantae; phylum Streptophyta; class Magnoliopsida; order Poales; family Poaceae; genus Panicum; species Panicum virgatum. The sequence goes on along the minus strand of NC_053151.1, from coordinate 30,693,058 downwards.
TGGGATACGACTCCGGCTAACGATGACAACGCCGAGTGATGTCATGGACGGGCTTCATCATGACATCTTATATCATCGTTTAGTACTCGCTTATTTCTGCTGCAGTGAACTCTGAACTACTTTCAATTTAAACTTCAAGTACCTTTCGGAGATTTCGAACGTGGTTTGTAATAATTAAGTTAAGACTCGGTAATGTAATGTATCTGTGAATTGTTGTACTCTCTGGACTCACCTTCGTGTGGGTTGCATGTAAGCTTTGGGTTCGATCGACGCTCAGGTGGATTCTTCGGGACTTTACCCGACAGTCCTACCGGATTACTCCGTTTGAAGTGCGTATTAGCCGGGATTACCTTTAAAGGTGATGGTTAGCGCACTTGAGCCGGATTAATTTGGGCGGTACTGCCACAGGCTCGTTCTTGGGCTGTGTAGGGCAAGTTTGAGTCGGGTTCCAAATTGGTTTGGTCTTTGGGCTGGTTTCAGGTCAGGGTGGGGTTGCTGGCTGAGTTAGCTAGGGTGGGATCCAGGTTGGCTAGCGGGTAGGTTAAGCTAGGGCTTTGGTAGGGTTAGGGTTTAGATTGGGTATTGTCGCGGGTAGCTACTGATTTAGCTTTTAAATTTAAATTAAAGGGCGCACATCAATTTAAATTTCATCCAATTTAGATCAACCAAAAAAAATCTAATAAAACAATTCAAACAAATAAATTCGAAGAAATTAGAGAAAATACAAATCGATCCACACTATCATTTTATGATCCTTAACTCAAATTTATTTAATATTACTATGGTGGCTACAGCGAAGAAGATGGGAGCCGAGAGCTGCCGGGAGGTAGTATATAAAGTGTGGGAGGGCAGGAGCCGAGAGGGCGGGTGCGGTTGCCGAGAGAGAGAGCGGGAGCCGGGAGGGCGCTCACGCGAGAGGGCACTGACAGTTGCAGGAGTCTAGAGGGCAGGCGTGGTTGTTATTCCAAGAGCATCACATGACATAAGTGACGCGCTACATATATCGCGCGTCACTTATGTAAACATAAAGGTGATGGGCAATGATGATGCCCGTCACCTTGAACTGATACATAGTTGACGGGGTATGGTGACGCCAGTCACCTTTGATCTTGGCCTAGTATTTATGCGAAGAAGATGGGGTCGTGCAAGGTTAGAGCTTATCCTCCCTCGCCTCATCCGGTCGCACCGCCCTCTTTGCCGCCGCACTGCCCACCTCCTCGTCTCCTCCGGACGTGCCGCTCTCTTCGCCGCCTCCTCGTCGCGCCACCATGCACTTGTCCGCCGGCGCCGTGCCGCCGCCCACGGGCAAAGAGTTGATCCGGACATGCCGTCGTGCCTCCTCGTCGCACCACCAGGCGCCCGCCCGCCAGTCGTGCTCGCCGCCTCCTCTTCGGTCTCTAGTCACGCCACCGCCTCCTCTCCTATCTTCGGTCATACCACCGTCTCCTCGTCGCGTCCGTCGTACTCAGCCCCGACCTCCACGGAATCAGCTCTCAGTAATTACCTGAGATCCTGTTCTTTCTTTTTTTTTGTGTGTTCATTCATAACCATTTCTGAAATGCTAAATATTCATGGATACTTGCTATCACATATATACTTAAGGCCTTCTTTTTTTTGTTCATACGTGAGCATTTTTGGCAAATGATGATATCGAAGATAGATTGACCCCAGTTCTCACCAAGAGAGATTGAGAGATATACTTGTTGCTCACCAAGAGAGATTGAGAGATCGATACGAGTAGAAATGAAAGCAGATTGTTCTTATAAGTTATTGTGAGAACAATACATAAATACTTCAGCCTCGAGCGGCATGAAATAGATGCCGCAGTCAAGCATGAGGTGTTTATGGCAAGTACACATCTGTTTATGCTATTTGAGGCTGTGAGGGCTTTATGGATGGTTACATAATCCAAGCATATCTCTCCCATTTTTTATGCCTTTTTTGAAATGCTAAATATTGTTCTGATGCTTCTTTTGAAATGCTAAATATTCATGGATACTTGCTATCATGTATATACTTGAGGCCTTGTTTCATTTTGTTTTGTTCATAGTTGATCATTTTTGGCAAATGATGATACGGGAGATAGATTGACCTCAATGCTCACCAAGAGAGATTGAGAGATCGACACAAGAGTAGAAATCAAAGCAGATTGTTCTTATAATCTATTATGAGAACAATACATAATTATCTCAACCTCATATGGCATGAAACAGATGTTGTAGTCAAGGCTGAGGTGTTTATGGCAAGTACGCATCTGTGTATGCCTTATGAGGCTGAGGTCTTTATGAATGGTTATATAATCCAAAAATATCTCTCCCAATTCTGATGCATTTTTTGAAATGCTAAATATTGTTCTGATACCTTCTTTTAAAATGCTAAATATTTATGAATACTTGTTGTCATATATATACTTGAGGCCTTCTTTCATTTTTGTTTTGTTCATAGTTGAGCATTTTCGGCAAATGATGATATGGGAGATAGATTGACCTCAGTGCTCACCAAGAGAGATTGAGAGATATACTTGTTGCTCACCAAAAGAGATTGAGAACAATACATAAATACCTCAGCCTCAAAAGGCATGAAACAGATGCCGCAGTCAAGCATGAGGTATTTATGACAAGTACACATATGTTTATGCCTTTTGAGGCTGAGGTCTTTATGGATGGTCACCAAGATATACTTGTTGTTCACCAAGATAGATTGAGAGATATAAATTAAAGAAGATTGTTCTTATAAGCTATTGTGTATTTGCACATATACACCTCAGCCTCAAACGGCAAGCACATGCTGCAATCAAGCGAGGCTGAGGTGTTTGTGGCAAGTATGCAGTAGCATATGACTTTCGAGACTGAGGTCTTCATGGATTGTTATATAAACCAAACATATCTCTCCCAATTCTGATGCCCTTTTTTCAAATGCTAAATATTGTTCTGTGCTTCTTTTGATGGTTATATACTTGCTGTCACCTATATACTTATTGTTCTGTTGAAATAGTGATATGTTGCCTATTTTTGCAAGATCACCGCAAGCAGCCATGTACACTTCTTTCCAAGCTGAGGTCTTCAAGGATTGTATATGACAATTACGCAGTAGCTTATGCCTTTGTGATATATGAACCTTTTGTGATATATGATTATAATTTTTCGGATGTAACATTAATTTCTGATGTAACTTGGTGGATTTTCAAATTACATGTCTCCATTCAAATACAGTATATGATCTCTATTATGTGTGTTTGCTAGATCAAGATGGCTGGCAAATCCTAGTAGTGCTCTAGGATGCAGCTGGAAGAAAAACCCAAAGCTCGTCACCTTTAATATTCAACAGATGATGGAGCCTGGAAGCACAGCCCATCACCTTCAAAAATTGAAAAGTGACGGGCCTTGTGTTTTGCCTGTCATATGTATTTGACAAAGGTGACGGACAAAGACTTCACACAAGGGGTCTGGTCACCAAAAAAGGTGACGGTTCCCTAGTGAAGTCTGTCACCTATTACATCACATATGTGACGGGCAGACGACCGTCATCTTTCTGTTTTGAAGAGTGACGCAGTAGAAGTGACGGGGGCAATGCCCATCACCTTAGGAAGATAATACCCGTCACTATTGGGCTTTTCTTACATTGTGATTACATATTTATATCGGATAGGAATATGGAATCGGATAGAGAAAAATTTTAAAAATCAGATTCGGATTCGAATACATCCATATGACATCCATATTAAAATCGAATACGAATACGGATAACCATGTTAATGTTTTAAGCTGATACGAATATGGATAATTCGTATGTTCAATCATTGGCATGGCTATAGCAATAAATATCACTAATAACAAGAAGCTCCCAGTTAAAACATTGGAGCACTTACAAAGTAGTCTGTGTTGCATTTATTATACGATATATAAGGTTTTTTATTCTTGGTTATTGCGCCAATGTGAAATATAACTATCAAAACTGAATGGAGGGAATAGAAAAAAGAAAAAAAAAAGAATCTGGTCAGATAGCCACCCGCTCAATGATTGTCAGCAGCCTGTCGGCTCGGCGTCCCACTCCCTGTCCCATCCCACCTACTCCGCATTTCTTTCCTCTCTCGTCTCCTCCCCTGGGGAATTCAGGCTGATGACAATCTAGGGTTTAGTTTCTTCTCCCCCTTTGCGCTCCAACGCCGCTGTCCCCAGCCCAGAATCCAAATCCGCGTGGACGCCTTTTGAGCTCAGAGTGCGACGCCGCCTGCCATGCTCATGCTGGAGCTACGCTTGCGGCGTCCCCTCGGCTACGCCGCGCTGATGTAATTCAAGAACCCGCGATGGCCGCAGCCGCCACCAAGCGGGCCCGCGCGGACGGCGGCTCGATCTGCTGCGACCGGCTGAGCGCCCTGCCGGACGACCTCCGCCGCCACGTCCTCTCCTTCCTCCCAGCCCAGCAGGCCGTGCAGACCACCGTGCTGTCCAAGAGGTGGACGGATCTATGGCGCTCGGTGCCCGGCATCAACCTCGACCTCATGCATTTCCGCAGGTCGCCCTACGAGCCGTGGACAGAGACGTCGGTCAGGATGGAGCGTTTCGTCAGCAAACTACTGGTGCTGCACGACTCCCCGTGCCTGGATGCCTTCCGGCTGACTGCATCTTCTGCTGGCCACGATTCTCGCCGACACATCGATGCATGGGTTCGCCGTGCCATCAGGGGGGATCCCTTGGTGCTGGAGGTAAGGACCATGTCTTCGGACGGCCATGATTTATATCAGTTGCCACATCTAGGCTCCAGCCCGTGCTGCCGTCGCCTCAAAAGGTTGAAGCTTATTGGTGTCTCCTTGGACCATTCTTTCGCGGAGCTGCTCCGTTCTTGGTGGCCGCACCTGGAAGATTTGGTTCTCGTTCAATGTCAGATTGGGTTCTGTGGCATTGAATCCGACAGGCTGAAGAACTTGGCCATCCAGTATTGCACAAACCCACCTGCAGATGTGTTTGTTATCAGGGCCTCTGGTCTCGCCGCCCTGAGCCTGGCTCTTCACAACAACAGCTATGGAGATGGTGTTTCATTACATGTAGGGAATTCCCTTGTGAGGGCATCAATTACTTTGAAACGTGATGAATTATCTCCAAGAAATGAAGCCAAGATTCTTGGTAGCCTATTCAATGTTGCAAGTTTGGAGATGAAAGATTTCCAAGCAATGGTATGCCTTCCTTTCTGTGTTGTTACTCCATGCATGCATGCATGTATATATATCTGTTAACTGACATTTGAAGGTTCCATGATAGATGATACTGCTGAACCATGATAGTTTATCATTAGCTTTATTTAATTTCTGTTTATCTATTTCAGGCAATTCTGGATACGGGATTGTTTGATAAACTCCCAACATTTAACAATCTGAGAACCTTGACTCTCAACCCATTCTCTCTAAACTCCACCGTTTCTGATGTGCACAATTTCAAGGCTCTTGGGAGATTCCTCCAGAAGGCTCCTAATATGGAGATGCTTACTTTGGAAAATTTCTGGGTAGGAACACACTTATATCATTTGTCTGTCTACTGTGAGTATGTAACTGTTGATCTGCATAAATGTCTTATTACTATATGATATGATTTTTTACTGGTGGAACTACTTTATTATTAGAAGGCCAACACGAGCCCTCTGCATGGTATCTACCCTACCTAGTTTTACCGTTACTGTGGAGTTCTTGGATAATTTTATTGTGAAAGAGACTTGGATAAATTAATTTATCTTGTCGTTGATTATATTTCATGCGACTTGATAAGTAATCAAAGAAGGATTAGAACAGAAATTCAATTCAAATTAGGAGAAAAGCCAAAATGTCAAATTTTACCAGGTTACTGACAATATGGGAAAATGGGGATTCTGGAAAGTAGCCATACATTATCTTTTTTTTTTAATTTCCAGAATTCTCTGTGCAGCAGAGGTAGCTTAGTTTCTTTGGACGCTTAACAAGTGTACCCTTGATTTCAGGTGGCACCAACTGTTGAACTGGTTGAATACCCTGCGCTTCAAAATTTGAGAACCTTAATCCTAGATACGTGCAGTTTACATAATAATTTTGGGTTATTGCATCACTGTTTGCGAAACTCTCCTAATTTGGAAAAGATTACTGTACAATATTGCAAGGTACTTCTTTTTTTCTATTAGCCTTGTTTTACAAAATTGCTCATCAATTTATCTTGTTACCAGTAACTTACACAAATCCTTTAATTTATGGTGGAAAGGTTTCAGATGGTTCCACTGGAGGGGAAGGCAATACCAAGTCGAAGAAAATGGAGTCTCGAAACGTAGTGCCTTTGCACTGTCCGAAGCTAGAGTCTACTGAACTCAGATACCATGGATATGATGCCAACATTCCGATACTGCAAAGGCTTTTGCTGGGCATCTCTGCACCAAAGAATTCAATAAAGTTCACCAATATGAAATATCGGTTCGTGATGTGTTGAGTTAGCTAGTCATAAACTATTGACAGATGCACTGTCTGTTGTAAAACGTCAGGCAACAAATCTACTTCTGATGTCTTTTTCCTAGATGACTTAAGGTTGCGCTCCGTGGTATTGCATTTGGTGCCTTGTGGAACTAACAATCAGAGAATTTTAGCTGTTAATAATGATCTGTTGTCTGAATGAAGTATGATGCTGTCTGATATGCATGAGTTGTCGGTTCTGATTACCTCCCTTGCTATAGGGATGCCATCTTTTGTTCTGCACTTTTCTGCTTTTTTTCTTGATAGTCTGCAGCAGTGTGTGCATGACAGTGTGTGATTATTGCATAGTTACATGTGGTACTGCTGCTCTTATATATCTCACAGAGTGCAATTAAATGCACTGCATTTTTTTCAGGACTGCACGAACACGTCCCTGCCACAGCTGGTTTGCGCTCGCAGCCCGGCTTGATAGAGCTTTCACCAATTCACTGGGGTTTTTAAGAGACACTAATCATGAAGGTTACCTCCTCCTGATGACATCAAGGCAAGCACACAACACAAACGGAACGAGGTATTGGGATGCTAATATAAAATTGCATATGTATTTTCCAAAAATTGCACTGCATTTTCAAAAATTGCATTTGTATTTTTCAAAACTTTTGGGATATTGAACAATTTCGATTGGACTTTAGAGACTACTAGAATTTAGGATATTGCAAATGACTTTCTTTCTAGAGAGACATTCGCTACTACATAAATCATTTTTAGGGACGGGTAAAAACATATTTTTAGGGGCAGCTGCGGTACCCACCACCAAAAATAATTTTTAGTGGCGGGTCATGGCGTGTTTCTAGGGGCAGGTCATGCCATGGCCCGTCTCTACAAATCCATGTCCAAAAAATCTAAAAAGAATCGAAAATAGCAAAATAAAAAATAAAAAATATTTTGGCCAGCCCTATAGTGTCGAGCTACAGTTTTTTGATGAAATATGCACACTTGTATCACCTGGGATTCGAACCGCCCACCTCAAGCCTCGTGCGTGCCTTCCTTACCATAGCAAACAAATATAATGCCCTGAAAATTACATTTTATTATATGCTTGGTTGTCGTAAAGTCATTGCCGTTTTATTCATTAGCACAAATAAAATTAGGCTCATTAGCTGCTTTTATGAAATATTGTAGATTTGTACTATAAGATAAGATCAAAAGTCAAGAATACGTAGCCAGCCATGCATACATGCAATCATACTTCACTGTATATAAAATCATGTATGATCAAGTTGCAGCTATGATATAACCTGGATGATAATTAAGATAGATAGTTTACCTTCCAATATGTAATTATGTGATTTAATTGCATTATGAACACAACTATATATCTAGTAGCGATATAAAAACATTCATTATATACTCTGCAAAATTAGGAGTAGAGTTGCTACTGTATAGAATAGTAAGACTATATATGAGCAATTATTGAGATGATAGTTTTGGTCTTCTAATTTGTATTTTATTATTTATATAGTCGTATCATTTATGTTGCCGTTGTGTAGATGCCAATTGACTAAATAGCTTCTTTATTCAACTACTGAAGTTAGTTGCTCGTGTTTGTGTTTACCAGTTGTTTGAAATGAGTGCATAAAATAGAAAAACTTTTCATTATTTCAAGTCTTATTATCAACTTCTTTTACAATAATTTTTCATATATGTGCTATCAGCCATATTAAAATACAATGTTGCTGGTTGCTAGAAAATACGTCCATCGGTTAAAAAAAAATAAAACATGCTTTGCGTTCTGGTTGAGCTGCTACTTTGTCTTGGTCTCTTTGACTATATACTGAAATGATGTGAATTTTCCTAGCTAAAAGCAAATTTATAACCTCATATTGGCATATATGGCACTTCCTTAAATGAGTAGCTGCACTCTGTTGATCTATAGGGTTGTCAGAATGACGCTTGCATTTTACAAGCAAAGATTTACAACCCTTGCATTTTACTTTATGCCTACCAATTTACTTTTGATCTTTGTTCATCTTGCAGTGTAGGAACATATAAGAATATGGTGCGTGGTCTGGCTCAGGCAGCCACTGATGCGCAGGCCTTCATCAGAAGCTATTTACAAAGCATGATGGGCAGCTTAGTAATTGGATATGTGCTGCCTGAGAAGAAATCTTATGCGATGAAAGTGTACATAAAAATTACAATTTTTAAAATTTATAGATTAATAATAGTTGATAATTACATGACCGGAAAAGATTTAATAACTAATATGATTCATCAAAAGACCGCCCCGGCCATCCTTAGAAGAAAAAAAAAGGAAAAGAGAACTCTAGCCATGGTGTATGATTTAAAACTTGCTGAATTTTACTATGTCTGCCTTTACACTAATTTTTCTTCTTGCTAGTTTCTAGTTTCATAAGTTGAATAGAGATACGTGATTGTGTCATTCTGAATCTTTTTTTTTACCCAGTACAATTAGGCACAATTTGCAATCCGTCACTAACTCACTACAGTAGTTATCATTTACTATATCCTCAGACAGAACCTTGTGCTCGCCGCAAAGTGCATCTCTGATGACCTAATTAAGTCCATTCCTGTTAAGGCTATCCGCAATGGGGTACTGCATCTCGTCCTGCAGTACCCCTTTACCGGAAAAAAACCCTGCAGCGGGGTCCTCTAACCGGTGCGCTACAATACCAGAAGGTCATCCCTTCGCTATTTCCAGAGGAGATCCCGGACGTCCGCTACCTGCCACCGTGCCGCGGGGAACCACCACAGAACCACCCTGCCGCCACTGTCCATCGCTCCGCGCGCGCCTGGCCATGGCAGCCGCCCACTGCCACCTCTAGGTCCCACCATGTGGAGCCTCCGCCGCACCACTCGCTCATCCTCCCCACGGTCATCTTGGTGCCCTCGCCAATGCCTCACTGCACTTGCTCTGCTGCCTGGCCGTTGCTCCCCAAGCGATAAAGCCCCACAGCCCTACTCTCCAAGCGGAAAGCACCGCTACCGCCACTCGAGGTGCAATGAGGCCAAGTGCCGCCGCCGATTTCCATCGCCGATTCATGGCCATCCACGCCTCATCCACCCAAGGGAAGTGCTGGTCCGCGCCGAGGAGGGCCCGCGTCGCCAAATCCGAGGTGGCCCGGCGCCGCCAAGTCCTCGTTTTGATCCGGGCGGTGAACACAAGCCCGGGCCGACGCCTGCAGCCCGAACCTCCCTGCACTCGCGGCCTCCCCACCCACCTAGCTCCACTACTACATAAAACTTAACAAAGGCAGGCAAAACCGATTAATAGAGGCGGTTTTCGCAACCGCCTCAGAGCAAATGTCACATAAAATGACCTATTTTCTAAGGCGGTTGTGCGCCCACCTTAGTTAATGAATTAAAATAAAAAAAAGAAAACCCATGACGAGCTCGGCGAAGCCCACCACGGGCCCGCCAAAGCCCATCTGAGCCCCAGCCGCCCCCGACCGCCGCATCGGGACCGCCGCGCTGCAGGTCCGCGTCGAGCCCCTCGACCCCGCCACCACGGGAGGCCACGCCGTCACCGTCATCCTCGGACTCAACACCCCCGTCCGCCGTGCCGAGGCCTGCTCCTCGTTCGGGGAGCCCCTCGCGCTCTCGCCCATGCAGGAGGCGCTCCTCGCCGTACTCGATGCCGACTGGGCGCTCTACCGCGCCGGATCCACCTCGCTCGCACGTGTCACCATCGATGATGCCCTGCGTGCTGAAGCAGGGAGAGAGGAGCTCCATGCACCGCCGCTTTTGTGGAGGGAGGGAGAGCACGCGTGGGGAGGGAGAGTGCGGCCGCCACCAGAAGAGAGAAGTGCGAGAGGGAGAGAGAGTTGAGAGAGAGAGAGGATGGAAGGGTTAGGGTTTATTATATACTCTCTTAGCAATCGGACTCAATTGGGCTTTGATTGGGCCGATCCATTAACTGAGGCAGACACTTATAGTGTGTCCGCCTCTAAGAATTGGAGTATTAACAGAGGCGGTCACTTTTACTCTGACCGTCTCTGTTAATCGATTTTGCGAGGCTATTTCTTTAACCATCTCAGTTAATAAGAAATGACCGCCTTTGTTAATAAGAGCATTAACAGAGGCGGTTATTTTCTATGCCCGCCTCATAGCTTCTAAAAAATCTCGCTGTTAATCATTTTTTGTAGTGGTGCTCCTCTGTTCTAATTCGAGCAACAAAACAAGAATCACAGCATCCAGTTTCTTCCTTTTTTTCTTTGGTTAGCAAAACACAAGCATCAAATCGATTTTTGGCTGATAGCAACACACAAACACCAGTAGGCATGCATCTCCACTAGAGGCCGGCGACCTGTCTTGTCCCCAGGCCGCACACTGGCCCCGCCAGCCGCTAGGCCACACCACCCCCCCTGCCTGCCGCTGTGCCATTGCGGGCAAGCCGCGGGAGGCAACGCCTCGGCGTGCGCCACCGGCCGCCATGCCAAGACTTTAGCCCACGGGAGGCACCATCCACCGCAAGCCGGGCCCTGATCGCCTGCTCGCGGCCGAACACGGCATGCCCGCTTGGGTGCCGAGGACATCGCAGGGACCATGGGAGGCGTGCCGCTTGGTAGGCGGTGGGGGAGGTGCCAGTGGAGGGGAGCGCGAGTGGGACGTGGTAGACAGAAGAGAGAGTGACATGTGGACCTCACCAGCTGGTAGTTGGTATAGAGGATAGGATATAGAGTATGACGGGTGTAGAGAAAATTGATATAGAGGATAGAATCTTGATGACTAGGATAGAATATTCTGTTTAGAGAGGATGAATACAGAGAATGATGAGTGCGGACAGCCTTACCATGCTACGATTTTATCCACTGTAACTCTGACTCAATTACTGTTTCAGACAGAATAACAGAACATGACATTTGGTATGGGTAATTGTAAATGTCATTATTCTGTTCCAATATGTCCATTCCAGCATAATGACCAGTTGAGTGTTAGTAAGAAGCAGTTGAGCCTTTTCAGCTTGTTCTGCTAGAAATTTTTTGGATATTTCTTGTTTATCATAATACTGCATATTTTATATTAAGGAGACATGGTTCATTTCTGGTTTTACTAATACCAGGTTTTTATTTGCTCAATATTTGAGCAGGCCAACTGACTGGAGAATTTAATGACACATGCCTATCCTTGTGTGATAGGCCTGCTACTGCCTTTATCCTTGTAGTAACTGTGGTACTTAGCTGCCGTTGTCAGAAGCAAGAGAAATTTGCCTATTTGATACTAGAAAAATAAAGGTTGCTTATTTGACACCGAAACTTCAAATCTTACCTATATGTCCCCAAGTTAAAATTGTGTTGCCTATAAGACACTCTAGTGACTTCTGTTACCTTGCAATGTTAAATATGTGGGGCCAGGCAGCGGGAAATGACCTCCCACTTAGGCGCAGCAGCGTCGAGCGGCGTGGCACGGCGCTTATGTCAGATTATTTTGGTCTTTTCCCGCTGCCTGGCCCACACATTTAACGGTGTAAGCTAACAGAATTCACGGTAGTGTCAAATAAGTAACACAATTTTGACTTGGGGACATATAAGTAAGATCTGAAGTTTCGGTGTCAAATGAGCAACCCTCGTTTTTTTTGTGTCAAATAGGCAAATTTCTCCACAAACAACTGTGTTTCTGCATATTTTGTTTGTTCTGATCCATCGATCGATAAGCTGGTCATTGGCTGCCGTTCTATTTAGTACTCTTTTTCTATATAATTATGTGTCCTGTTCTTATTAAGTATTTTCTTTCATATTTAGCATCTGCATCTGGGTATTCTTCAGTGTGTATATCTAATATATTTTTAATTACCTCATGGTACAGGTTCAGGGTATAGGTGTCAGGGGCATCTGTTTGCGGAATCTCAGAGTTCAATTTAGTTTGCAATGGGAGCTAATCTTGGTGTATTGCTTCATTCAGTCTTCAACATACTTGTATATATGGACATGAAGAACCTGATGGAAGCTAGTTATGGTTGGTAGCTGTATGTGGTGTTGGTACGTAGTGAAAAGCTAGTGACGTATATGCTTTTGCGTGTGCCAAATTACTTACCTTTCAACAGTATATGCTTTGCATGCCTGATTGGTTCACTAAACCAGCCTGGGAGTCCATTTGTACCTTTTGGTGCTCTGATGAATTCTTGAAGAAAAGAAGGATTGGGCAAGGTTCTCGGAAAAAAAAGTCCTAATGGCGCTCAAAACAGGGGTGGCTCCAGGCCTTTAGTTGAGACTCAGCAATATCTCGTAAGCTTCTTGCTCATGCTGCATTTCTGAATAATAAACATTTACTTATATGTCATGAATTATGATTAGGAATTACCATTGACAACTTATTTATGTCACAAAGGAAGCAAAGTATGGACCTGAGAAGGCCACTACTATAAACACTTATTGCTGCATGAAATCTGGCATTAAAAATTGCGATAGCAGTGGGAATGCTGGTCCAATTCCTAGCGAACGAGCACAACAACTAGTTGTAAGCATCTGAATTTCTTATACTTAGTTTCAAGCTTAAGTGTGTTTCCTTTTCTGTTTTTAGTTTGTGACTAATAACTTTTGTTTCAGGATGACTACAATGCAGCACTCCAGGAGAAGTATCCAGATAATTGGCAAGAGCAACCTTTTGATGGGCAAATAGCATATGACATTGGTGCTGGCTTGTCCCATGGTCGTCTCGCAATAGGAGATGGTGCTGTCAAGAAGGGTCCAGTTATTGATTCTGCAAAGGCAAATGAGATAAGGCCATCAACCTCAAGGTCTTACCAAAATCCCTTCAGAAGGTATGAGGAGGAAGTTCAGAACAACCGTCGCTTAACTCAACAAAATGCAGTCTTGACCCGACATGTGAAGTGGACTGATCGTGTACTCGAGGTCAAATTCTAATTTTCTAGATTGCCAACCTGCAACTGAAGGTCTAAAAATATGCTCATGTTGCTACTTGTTTGCTTGCAGTTCATTGCTGAAAAGGCCAATATAGTGATACCACCTGACATGCTTGTGGAGGAAGAAAATGACATGGTAAGGTTGAGATGGATCAGATTGCTAGAACATTGACTTTTGACAAAGAGCCAATGCAATAAATTATACCTAGTTTTCTGTTAACTGTATAGTGGTCAATCATGAAATATCTATCCTCATGGATTGTTTCTTCTTTGGCGATGTAGAGAGAGACTGGAGATGGATCCTCCCATGCTTCAGCCAACTTGGACATCAATAGTGATGGTCATTGAGTAGCCTTCTATTGTGATGATGATCGTAAGTATTTTGTGGACCTGGCATCTTTTGTTCACATTATGCCAGAAACCAGCAAGTCTGAAGAACAATGTGTTGTAGTATTTTGTGAGGCGGAAGTATTCTGGTTTGTGTGCTAGGCAATGCCTCTTCTGAACTTCTGTACTTGTTAGCATATTGCCATTGAAGAACCTTTTAGGTGACCTTGTATTCTCACATTAGCTGCACGTGCATTGCAACTAGGTTAGGATGATGCATATTTTGCAAGACATCTAGAATGTAGTTGACGACGGTAACTATATATGTATGTAACAACAACAATTTAGCAACTTGTGTGCTGGGATTGCAGCAATAGCTTGATGTATGAACACCTTCAGTGATGGTTGTAGTTAATTTTATCTCCTCTGTGTGTGGACGAATGACTGGATGAGCTGTTATTGTAGCTGCTATTGGATGGATTTACGAGCTTAACAGTTTTAAAAAAATTAAAACCAGATTTCTGGTAGCATCCTTCAAATTATCAACCGTGACGGTAGTTGTGGCCGACAGGGAAAGTTTGAGGGATCCCTGACAGTCAGAGCCGACACGGAAAGTTTGAGGGATCCCTGTCGGTAGGTAGCCGACGGGAGAATTTTGAATTTTCCCTGACGGTCTTGTATCCGACACGGAAAGTTTTCCTGACATTTTACACCGCCACCGCCGTGGAAGCCTATTCCTGTCGGCCGTAACCGTCACGGAAAAGTGCATGACGGCTGTCCGTCAGGGAAAATGGACTTCCCCTGTCATTCCATCTGTGACAGTGCATCCGTGACGGTTACCGTCACGGAAGCCTATCTGTGACGGTGTTCGGGACTTTCCGTGTCGGATCTGTCCGTCACGGAAAAGCTGATCTGGGGTAGTGGACGCGCTTGAAAACATAACTATGGTGTTATGCTACTATTGCATGACAGATGTTTGTTAATTTCATGTTTTACCTTTGTTGGCGTGTTACAAGAGTTGAATGGATCTCGTCAGCTCATGTTTTCAAAACATTATATTTTGTTCAGCTGTGGCCACTTCCATTGTTGCTTTCCACTACCAGAAACGGGGAGCCTCTTGACGGTAGAGGCCGACCTTCAGGAGCCCAATATGCCCTGCCCGGCACCCGCAGCCCCGCACCAAATCACCCAGCCCAAAAGGAAAAAAAATGACAGGAATCTGCTTCTCCCCCCAAACCTTATCCTCTCCGCTCTCCAAATCAGACCTCCGCCACCACCGCCGATTGCGATCTCCCCGGCCTTTGCCGCCGTCGTCGCTCCCTACGTCACTCCTCACTGCCTGACCGGCTTCGAGGTCTAGTCCATGCCGCCCCATCGTGTCCTCCCCTCCAAGTCAGATCCGGAAGCTAGGGGTCGTCTTCGAGTTTTCCCGGATCTCGCCTGCGTCGCCGGTGTCGCCGGCACTAGACAAGCGGGGTGCGGGCTCAGTTTTGGCAGCTGCGAGCCTAGCGGTGGAGGAGGTGCAAAAGGTGCGGGTGCTGCGCGCCTCGCAGATGGAAGTGGTGTGCAGATTTGGTTGCGCCGCCGCCACCGAGCCGGACAGAAGTCCGTGCTCTCCATCAGGCGCTCGATGAGACTGGATGTGTGCCTGTCAAGACCGTCTTCCTCAGCACCATATGGTACATTTTCTCTTCCGTGGTGTTAATTTCTCTCTAGGTGACTGAGTAAAGATTTGACTGGAAACTATATTGTTCTGGTGAGATTTTCTTCATGTTTTTCTATGTTTCCCAACAGGAATACATTTACCATTTACTTGTCTATCAGAGGGAATTAAAATATGCAAAATAAGCTTGTACGATATTGTTGTTAAGTAATTTGTATAAATAAACACCATTCACTTGTCGTGTATGATAGATATTGTTGAGATCCAATGATAAGACTAGGACATTAAACTTTTTTGCAAGTGTAGCATCTAGTGTGTATTTCTCTGAAATAATTGCATTTGTGGATATATTTCATACAGTGGATGCCAATTATTTCATTTCATGATTGTGTTATAATCTTGTTGGTGAAATGAAAGTGAATAAATGATGTGCAATTGTAGTAATGGAAGTTAGTTCTAACATTGACTCTGTTATGTTCTTAATGATATAGTCTAGAAGGTGAGTGCCTCTATTATGTAGTACTTCTCAGTTTTCCTAGAAGGTGAGTGCCTCTGTTATGTAGTACTTCTCAGTTTTCCTAGACATGACTTGAGGTTGTTCTTACTGGTGGATTAATTAGCATGGTACATGCTAGCTACTCAAAATTTGCTCTATACCTCCATGTTACTTGGTGTAACCAGCATGCATAGCAGCAGCAGCCACTTAATCATGTCATATTCATTGTTGGGCTGAATTCAATCTCCAGGTTAGGTATAATCTTTTTCGAACATTGCAATTTAATGATTCTACCATTTCTATGCCCCAAATTTGGATTCTGAATTCTGATGAATTAAATTTGTACTCTGAATATATTGTAGGTATTGCTGATGTTTGATCTGAATATATATTGTAGGTACTCGCCCCAAAGTTTCTCATGTAACTATGTAAGTAGCTTTGTTCCAAACCAAACTGTCATAAGACTTTAGATCATTTATTCATTGCTGGTGTTTACTAAATTTAAGTTTGTAATATGCATCCTCTGCCTTAGGTTGAAAGTTCCTTTCAGTTTTGACAACTTGAACATGGCTGCAATATGATTGAGTTAATTTGGTTCTTCATCAGGTACAAAAATATAGCAGGACAAAGTTAGCACAAACTGTCATCCTTTATGTCACTACAATTCAATTTCAAGGTTAACTTTCAGTTATCTTTTATTTGACTTATTTGAGTTGATTAGAAGTTAACAAAACTAGCTGGGAGTCATAGATATAAGGAGTTGTATATAGAATTTTAAGCACTATGCTATATTAAGTTCTCTACATATCTGAAAAGATGTATATGTGGTGCAGTAGTCATTTTTAGGAAATAACTTGATGGATGCCAACGTCTGTATGTATAAATTGTAAAGAACATGTATATGACACTATCATACAAATTGGATTTGCTAGAACTGTGAAATTGTAATCTCGGATGTAGGTCTGCTTGCATGTATATATTTTTTTAGCTCTTTTATCTGATTTACTGACAGTTTTTACCGTCAGGAATTGATCTTCAAGGCATCCTCATGAAGGCTGTCAGGAACTACCGACAGGAAAGGATTCCTGTCAGCCAACCGACAGGAGAACTTCATTTTTCCTGACAATGGATTCCTGTCGGCGAATTCCTGACGGTGAGCCGTCAGGAATCGTATTCCTGACGGTATTTCAGGCTTTCCTGACAGTTTTTGGCCGTCAGTAGTTTCCCGTTTTCTGGTAGTGTTCGTTTGTTAGGAGAACTGGCTTGATTGAAAAGCATACAATTGAACAGTAGGGTTTTAATCTTTGAAAGGATATATAGACCTGGATAGGATTTAAATGTTGAGCAGTGAGTTGGATTAATATTATGGCCGCTAAAAGGGGGCGGGGATAGGGGTTGCGGCTGGGGTTAAGTGAGGGACGGCCGGCTCATTGTCATAAACTCTTACATACCATGCATGAACATGACTCCCGGGTGGAACAAAACTACAAGCTGATTGATATCAATATTAATATATATCAATTGGAGTATCTTAATTTCATGGAATTTTAAAATTGATAAGCTTCATATTCTTACTTGATTTCATTGTAGATATAAATAAGATGTGCTGTTCTGCTAACTATCGTACAAATGCGTGTGTTCTCTTTATTTTTGGAGTATGTGGTGTAAGGCAATCGTGCAATATTATAGCTGGATAAATAATGTGAATACTCCATCCATCCTGAAATATAAGGTATTAAAGGTTTGTACTCTAATATAAGACATTCTAGGACTTTTGGACAAGTATTAGAAGAAATCATTCTAGGACCTTTTGATCTATGCCTTCCTCCATTGCTTGATTAATCGTCTGAACAACTTTAATTAAAGTGGTAAACTAAGAGTTCTCCAAAGATACATGCGTCTCTTATTCTGTCTCTTAATCTGTCATAGAATTGCTAGAATGACCTATATTACAGTACGGAAGAGTAGATAGTAAATTATTATTATTGAGGACATGCTTATTATGGATCAGACAATAATTATATCTATTAGTTTTGAGGTCAACTATTGCAGGCAAGAAGCTGGCCTGAACGATTTCATTTAGATATGCTGGAAAGTTGCATGCACCGTGTTGGCAGCCAAAATTGGCAAAGTGCACGGCCAACCGGTCAGACCGGTCTGGCTCTGTGTAATCCGAGTCTGGTTAGATTTTCTTTGTAGAGTACGTTTGTAACCCGATTTGGAAGGGGTACGTCCTCCCCGGCCTATAAATATAAAGGCCACGGCCGATTGAGGTCCTTCTACCCAATCGAATCAAACAATTTACACTTTTTCATATTTTCCTCAAACCGTAGCTTTTCCAATCTCGTGCTGTTCTTCGCTCGTCTCTACGGCGTTCAAGGGCGTCTTGAGTGGCCTGCTGACTTCAAGACAACCCTAGATCCGCGAGCTCAGACAGGGTCCCTCCCGAGCTCACGGTCTTAGGTTTTCGCGAAGCTATCTGCGCCCGACCGGTCTGACCGGTTGGCATGACCGGTCTGACCGGTCGCCAGGGATCTTCGCCAGGTTCTGATCGTTGCGGTCTGCACGTTCTAGCACTTGTGTGTTGATCAATTTAGCGTCAACATACTTTTTGGCGACTCCGCTGGGGAAGATCTGAATTTATCGGACGCAATGACCGGTGAAAAGATTAACCCTACCAAAGTAGATTCCACTCCCATTGACATCAAGTATGAAGACATACCTCAGGAGAGTTGCAAGCAATTCGAGGTTACACTCCAGAAGGAGCAGGAGGAGGTCAAGAAGAGACTGCTTGCATGCTTTGGGAAGACTCGGCAAGGCGTGTTCGAGAAGGACAAGTTCGTCATGCCCACATTCGCGCCGCCGCCGACCCCATCTACTATGGCTACAGCTGCTGCTTCATCTGCTTCCACTCCAAGCGATTTAAGTTTTACATTCAATTCCATTAAGCAGTTTGCTGAGGGCTTTTCGGGTAGATTCGAACAGTCGCGAAAGCTTACACAAGATTACTTATCGACTTGAATCTACAGAATAGGGGTAAGAAACCTATTAATGATTATTCTAACTTTACCCCTAACCCTAGTCTTTCGGCTGCACCAATAGAGAATTATCAGTATGGTATGCCGCCGAATTTCTTCGTGGACAGACGCCCCCGCCAGGCGCAGTTCGGCCGTCCAGGGCCGAACCGGTCAGACCGGTGCCTCGGCGGGTGGACTGGTCAGACTGGTGCCATGGTGCTCGATTCTGCGTCACAGCCACAGCTCGCGCCTCTTCCTACTTCGGCTGCCCCTAGCCTGGAAGAAGAATTGGTGGAGTTTGTGCCGCCGTATACTACAAAGTCATATGGCGAACCTCCGTTTCCTCCACCGTTGCCCAAGGATGTTTGGGATGATTGGCTTAGGGCCAATCCACAATGTGCCGCACAAACGATGTCCACTACTGATCCTGCGACACATCGTTTTGGTCAAACATCTGCTGGCAACTATGAGGCCGATCTTCTTATGATGAGAGAAGATTTGCCAGCATGTTTAAGTCTAAACTTGGTTTAGACGTGGGTAGGAGTCGGTTTTACCAAAGGTCGTACGTCGATGCTTTTGATTTCATTCCTAACCCTGCTGGTTGGCGTGTTCCCAGTTTTATCAAGTTTAGCGGTGATGATAACCGATCCACTTGGGGAAGCTGGTTCTAGCAAGTCTTTTGCGTGTTTGTATGTTTTCTTTGTCTTTGACTAGAACGGCTTTCTCTTAGTTTTCGTCGTTAGCCCCGAATTCGATTCGTTCTTGGGACGAATTAGAACAAAAGTTTCATGATCACTTTTATAGCGGGGATAACGAAACTAAGTTGACGGATTTGACATCGGTTAAGCAGGGTAGAGATGAATCTATCCATGAGTACTTTAAAAGGTCTAAAGATATAAAAAACCAATGTTTTAATTTTTTACTTTATGAAAAGGATTTGGTCGATTTGGCTCTTGCTGGTTTACGTTCTAGTTATAGAGAAAAGCTTGATGGTTCGGGTTTTTATTCTATAAACCAACTTCAGGTAAGAGCCTTAGGCCAAGAGGCAAAGTTTAAAAAAGAAAAAGATACCTACAAGTCCCATCGTTCAAACACACATATTGTTGAATATGATTCTGATTCATCGGACGATGAGGATAAAGAGGTATATGCTACTGAGTTTGTTTGGCCCTCCTCGGCCAAACCATCTACTAGCACATCTCTCAAGCCGACTCAAAGGAATCAGCAAGAGGAGATGAAATTTACTTTTGATGTTTCTAAGTGCGATCGTATTTTTGATGAATTATTACGACTTGGGAATTTAAAGATTACTCATGTTATACCGCCGCTTAAGGAGCTAAAGCGGCGTGCTTATTGCAAATTTCATAATTCTTCATCTCATGCAACTAATGATTGTAATGTGTTTCGTCGACAGGTATAATCAGCCATAAATGAAGGACGATTGGCCTTTCCGGAGATGAAGATTGACAAAGCTCCATTCCCAGTTCACACCATTGATCTGAACAATGCTAAGGTGCTGATTCGGCCAGATCAAGCCGAAGGAGCAAAGGACAAGAATGTGATCATCGGTGATGAAAGGTCATTGACTGTTGATAACAAGATTCTGGCCAGGGAAGTGATCTAGGAGAAGGCTCCTGATGGGAAGAAGAATCTGTGGACCATACTTAAGCCTCATACACTCGGGGGGCAAGAGGGTTCTTCTTCAGGTGACCGGTCTGCTGCTCAGCCGAGACCTGTCAGACCGGTTTCTCCATCCGGTCAGACCGGTCCTAGCGGCCGGTCACTCTGCCCTGGCGGTCAGCCCCGAAAGTTCAAGCCTAAACGACCGGAAGTGGGTACATGGAAGACTAATCAACCAAAGGTGCAGGGCAAAGTTGCAAATCAGAAGCCTACCTTTGGTCAATTACTGAACAAGTATTCAAAGGCCGTTCGAAACGATCGGCCTCTAAAAAAGAGATCAAGGTCACCTCCGCGTCAAGGCGCACCTTCATCTCCTAGGGGAGAATCAAGAAAGCGCAGGGGTGATGTGGTTACCTTGTTCCCTCCTCAGCAGATGCAGCTGATGTATACTACTATGCCATGGGCTCCACCGGCGACGGATTCTCAGTTTCCCGCATGGGAGAACGGAGAATTTTGGAAGCATTGCTATCTGATGCCATATCCACCACACTTCTAGGGGGAGGAAAGCTCCAGGGGACCTGTATTTGACAGGTTGAAGCAACCGGTTCACGACCGATTGGGACAGAACCAATCTGGTCAAGGGCAAAACCCCAGACCGGTCAGACCGGTCTCAGCTGAGACCGGCCCAAGTTCATCCTGTGCGTCAAGAGTATCGCGTCAAGGAGAAAAGGGACAAATCTGTACCAATACAAGTGGATTCTGAGAAGGCTCCAGCTGTTAATGTTGTGCAAATGGAGGATGGTAAAAGCAAGAATCCAGATTCACATAAGGGACCGATGATTGTTGAAAAATCGGGGTCAATGTTTCTCAGAAACTTGCGTTGGCCAACGATCATGAGGCCAGCAGCAGCAACCTCAAGGACCAGGACAAGGAGAAGTACTTTCAGCCTAGGTGGTGCCCGCCGGGGTTGACACATACTCAGAAGAGGAGGTTGCAGCGCCTTCGCCGCCAAGAACAGAAGGAAAAAGAGGAGGAGAAGTTGAGGGATGAGCAATTCGACAAGTACAGACTAAGGATCCCTCAAGGCAAGATGTGGCAGGTCAAGACAGTTGACTAGCCCACAGGACTAGTCGGACCGTTCCAGCCGACCGGTCTGACCGGTGTCCCGGACCGACCTGACCGCTCAGAGCAACCGGTCAGACCGGTCGACCATGAGCCTGAACGGAAGGCCGAAGGAAGTGTTCTTGCTTCGGCTTCGAGCACCATAGAGGTTCCACTAGCTCCTTCAGTACCAGAAGATGAAGAGTTGGTGGATTATGAGGCTTCTCCGGAACGCAAAAATATGGAGATCAATGTTGTGCGTTTTTTTATGACTATTGGGCAATTCCGGAGGAGGAGGCTGGTCATCTAGATTTTGGGCCGCGCAAAGCTATTTTTCAGAAGCCCAATGATTCAGATAATCATTTGAAGGCTCTCTACTTGAGGGGCCATATCAACGGGAAGCCAGTTTCTCGTATGCTTGTGGATAGTGGGGCAACTGTGAACTTGATGCCTTATTCACTCTACAAAAAGCTCGGCGGGACGGACGGAGAATTGATCAAGACAAACATGACGGTCAGCGGTATTGGAGGAAGGTGATCCCATTAGTGCCAAGGGGGTTGCTTCAATGGAGTTGACCGTTGGTAGCAAGACGGTTGCAACAGTGTTCTTAATTTTTGAGGTGCAAGGTAACTTCAACCTCATACTTGGACTTGATTGGATCCATGCCAATCAGTGTGTGCCATCTTCCTTGCACCAATTACTTATTCAGTGGATCGGTGATGAGGTTAAGGTTGTGCATGGTGATACCTCTTCTTTCATTGGTGCCGCTGATTCCGAGCTCATTGGTGCGCATGATCACATCAAGTGTTTATCAGGCCTAGATTTGACCGATTATGACTTGATCAGTTGCACCAAAGAGGGTTTTGTGTCTGTAGTCTTAAAGCCGATGGAAAATCGGCTACATTTACTCCTATGATGCAGCAGGGCAACAATGCAGAGCTGACCGGTCCGATCGTTACCTCTGACCGATCAGACCGGCCGACCGGTCAGACCGGCGTATCAGACCAGTTAGACCGGTCTAGCGCAGACTGGTTACAGCAGCGCATCGAGCACTATCGGGACAAGGCGAACAATATGTGTGAGGCCATTGAAGACTTCGGTGATTTTGATAAATTGGGCCAAGGTTTTACGTCGGCTGATCCATTAGAAAAAGTAGATATTGGAGATGGTTCTATTCCTAGGCCGACTTTTGTAAATGCAAATTTATCGGATGATTGTAAAGCCGATTTAATAAAGTTATTGAAAGAATATGTCGATTGTTTTGCATGGGAATACACTGAGATGCCTGGTTTGAGTCATGATTTGGTTGAGCATCGGCTGCCGATTAAGGCCGATTCTAGACCTTATAAACAACCTTCTAGGCGTTTTAATCACATTATGTATGACCGAATAAAAGAAGAGATTAATCATTTGTTAGATGATGGATTTATTCGGTCTTGTTGTTATGCGGAGTGGATCTCTAATATTGTGCCCATTGAAAAGAAAGATTCGGGCAAGATTAGAGTATGCATTGATTTTAGAGATCTTAATAAAGCTACTCTTAAAGATGAATATCCTATACCTATTGCCAATATGTTGATCAATGAAGCTTCTGGACAGCGGGTTATCAGTTTTCTTGATGGTAATGCGGGTTACAATCAAATATTTATGGCCGAAGAAGATACATCTAAAACGGCTTTTAGATGTCCTGGTTTCGTTAGTTTGTTTGAGTGGGTTGTTATGACTTTTGGATTAAAGAATGCTGGTGCTACTTATCAAAGGGCTATGAATTTAATCTTCCATGATTTACTTGGTATTATATTAGAGATATATATTGAGATATTGTGATTAAATCGGCTGGCTTGAGTCATCATTTGGATAATTTGAGACTTGCTCTTGAGAGGATGCGTCAGTATGGATTGAAGATGAACCCGCTCAAGTGTGATTTTGGTGTATCGGCTGGAAAATTCTTGGGCTTCATTATTCATGAGAAGGGCATAGAGATTGATCCTAAAAGAATTAAAGCCATGAAGAAAGTGGAGGCTCCTGCTTGCAAGAAAGACTTACAAAAGTTTCTGGGCAAAGTGAATTTTTTGAGAAGATTTATATCTAATTTGTCCGGGAAGATAGATGCTTTTACTCCTATTCTTCGGTTGAAAGATAAAGCTGAATTTACTTGGGGGTCAGAACAGCAAGAGGCTTTTGAGAAGATCAAGAAATATTTGTCTTCACCACCGGTTCTCAAGGCGCCTAAGAGAGGTATTCCTTTTAGGCTTTATGTGGCTGCTGAAGATAAAGTTATTGTTGTTGTTTTGACTCAAGAGATTGAAAGAAAGGAGTATATTATCACATATGTTGGCCGGTGACTTATTGATGCGGAAACAAGGTATACATTTATTGAGAAATTGTGCTTATCATTATATTATGCTTGTACCAAGTTGAGGCATTATCTTTTATCAAGTACTTGCATAGTTACTTGTCAAGCCGATGTTATTAAGCATATGCTACAAAAGCCAATTTTGAGTGGAAGGATCGGAAAGTGGGCTTATGCACTTGATGAATATGATTTGGCCTATGAATCTTTGAGAGCTGTTAGAGGCCAAATCATAGCGAATTTCATTGTTGAACATCGGATTAATGATGAGCATGATTTGGAAGTCAGTTATGTTACTTGCACACCATGGAAGTTGTTCTTTAATGAATCGGCTTGTGATGATGGTCAAGGAATTGGTGCCGTTCTAATTTCTCCAAATGGCACTATTTTTGAGTTCTCAAACCGGTTGGAAGAAGAGTGCACGAATAATCAAGTTGAATATGAAGCAATTCTATTTGGCTTGGAATTCTTGGAATCAATGGGTGTTAAACATGTGGAAGTTTATTGTGATTCATTTCTGGTGGTGCAACAAGTGTCAAAGGTATGCCAATGCTATAATGGATCTTTAAATGCATATCTTGATAGATGTCTTGATATTATCTCTTCTTTCCATGAGTTTGTGATTTGACATATTCCAAGAGATAATAATAAGAAGGCAAATGCTCTGGCTCAGCAAGCATCTGGCTACAATGTTACTAAGAAATATTTAACATGAGAAAGTTGATACGAGCAATAGTCGAGCTGCTGGTTCTGGACGAACCGGTCAGACTGGGTGCTCCGACCGGTCTGACC
Source organism: Panicum virgatum (assembly GCF_016808335.1). Classification (NCBI taxonomy): domain Eukaryota; kingdom Viridiplantae; phylum Streptophyta; class Magnoliopsida; order Poales; family Poaceae; genus Panicum; species Panicum virgatum. The sequence goes on along the minus strand of NC_053151.1, from coordinate 30,668,382 downwards.
GCCCAGACCGGTCTGACCGGTCTAGAGACTGGTCTGGACAGTCAGACTACTGAAAATAGCAAGTCGGCCATTACTTCCAAATCCAAAGGCAAGGCCAAGTTTGCTGATTGGAGGGTGCCTATTGTGATGTATTTAAAGGACCCTAGTCATGGTGCAGAGAGGAATATTCGGTGTTTGGCATTTAAATATATTTTGATCGACGATGAGCTTTATCGTCGAACCGCCGAAGACGTGCTTCTCAAGTGTTTAGATTCTGATCAGGCCGCGTTGCTATGGGAGAATTTCATGAGGGCATCTGTGGTACACATCAATCGGCTCCTAAAATGAAGTGGTTGCTTAGGAGAGCCGGTTTCTATTGGCCAATTATGATGGCGGATTGTTTCAGATATTTTACAGGGGATGTGAAGAATGTCAGCGGTTTGGTAATACTCAATTGGTGCATGCTGCGTTATTGCATCCTATAATCAAGCCATGGCTGTTCATAGGTTGGGGTTTGGATTTTATTGGTCAGATTAATCCCCCTTCTTCAAAGGGACATTGTTTCGTGTTGGTTGCTATGGATTACTTCACTAAGTGGACCGAAACAGTTCCTTTGAAGAATATGACACATCGTGAGGTAACTGAGTTTATTACGGAGCATATTATTCATAGATTCGGTATTCCTCAAACTTTGACAACGGATCAAGGTCCATCTTTTATTTCAAAGGAGGTACGTGATTTTGCCGAATCTTATAAGATCAAGATACTCAATTCATCTCCATACTATGCTCAGGCTAATGGTCAGGCCAAGTCTAGTAAAAAAATCTTGATAAATCTTATCAAGAAGAAGATAGAGGAGAATCCCAGGAGGAGGCACGAGGTATTATCTGAAGCATTGTTGGCCCATCGTATATCTAGGCGTGGTGCTACTAAGGTTACTTCTTTGGAACTTGTATATGGTCAAGAGGTCGTTTTGCCCGTTGAGGTGAATCTAGACGCTTATAGATTGGCTAAACAAAATGACCTTACTGTTGTTGATTACTATGACTTGATGATGGACAATATTGATGAAGTAAGCGACAAGTGGTTGCAAGCTTTGAAGGAAATTGAGAAGGACAAGCTTCGGGTGGCTAGGGCTTACAACAAGAAGGTAAGAGCCAAATCTTTTCAGGTTGGTGAGCTGGTATGTAAGATGATATTGCCTCTTGGGACAAAGAGCAACAGGTTCGGCAAATGGTCGCCAAGTTAGGAAGTGTCATACAAGATTATCAAGGTTATCTTCGGGAATTCTTATGTGTTGGAGACGATGCAAGAAGAACGTCTTCCAAGGGCACTTAATGGCAGATACTTGAAGAAATAATATTATCCCAGTGTGTGGCAAGACGCTTGAAGACGAAGACAGGCGGTATAGAGTATCGCCCTTAGCACTATTTTTAGCCTTGTACTTTCTATATAAATTCATGTATTTAGGCTAGTTTCTGGTACTTACTTTTTGGCTTGCAAAGCTCACCAAAAAGGCAAGGGGGCATATGTTGGTAGCCAAAATTGGCAAAGTGCGCGGCCGACCGGTCTGACCGGTCGGCCCGACCAGTCAGACCGGTCTGGCTCTGTGTAATCCTAGACTAGTTAGATTTCCTTTGTAGAGTACGTTTGTAACCCGATTTGGAAGGGGTGTGTCCTCCCCGGCCACGGCCGATTGAGGTCATTCTGCCCAATCGAATCAAACAATTTACACTTTTTCATATTTTCCTCAAACCCTAGCTTTTTCAATCTCGTGCTGTTCTTTGCTCATCTCTACAACGTTCAAGAGCGTCTTGAGTGGCCTGCCGACCTCAAGACAACCCTAGATCCGCGAGCTCCGACGGGTCCCTCCCGAGCTCACGGTCTTAGGTTTCGCGAAGCTGTTTGCGCCCGACCGGTCTGACCGGTTGGCACGACCGGTCTGACCGGTCGCCAGGGATCTTCGTCAGTGCGATATGTGCATTCTAGCGCTTGTGTGTTGATCAATTTAGCGTCAACACACCGGTTTAGAAAAAACAGACATCCAGTAGAGGGTTCCGCGCTACATTACATTAGCAACGTTGTGACTATTGTGGAACAAATGAGAAGAATGGACAAAATGATTTCAGTGATATGTGACATGTTACTTTTATGGATTGTGAATATTTGTTTGTACAGACGCAGATGCTCACAAACACACACACTCACCTCTATGAATGCATGCACGCAACCCGAGATCCCAATGATGAATTTACAATCGACTGCAATTTTCAAAAGTCACGGCCAATCAGACCGCTCCGTGCTCCGCAGCCTTCTCCTTCTCCTTCCCTTTCCCGTTTCTCATTCTCCCTTCCCCTTTTTCTCTTCCTCGGCGGATCTCGGTCGACGCGTTCAAGCGGCTGCGGCCGGCGCACTCTAGCAGCTACAGAGGGTGGCGACCGGTGCGGCGGTGGGGGCGGCGACCGGCGCAGTGGCAGGGGGCGGTGGCGGGGTGGCGCAGTGGTGATGGGATGGCGCGGCACCGACGGGGAGGCACGGCGAGCGGCATGGTGGGGGCCGGTGGCGGGGAGGCTCGTCGTCGGCATCTCCGGGAGGTTTTTTCCTTTTTTTCTTTTTTTATTAAAAATCTTTTTACCCGGGTTTTTTATTTTTGGATGTAAAAAATTTCTCTTGAATTTTTTTAATTTATTTCGTAAAACTTTCTCTTTCAAATTTTTCTATCTCTCCAAAATTTTTCAAGAATATTTTTTCTATTCCTTCAAATTTTCCTTTAAAATTTTTAATCTCTCTAAATTTTTTCTTAAATTTTTTTCTAAACTATTTTATCAAAAAACAATAAAAATTTACTAAAAAGGAAAAAATAAATGGTCTGAAGATCAACAGCATGGAACCCCTCCCGACAGTTGATCGTAAACTAGCGGTGCCCCTCAGAGGTCACCACTGACACCTCGCTATTTATATCAACGGGCTTGTCGCCTACCAATAAAAGAATAGCGTCGGTTAAATTCTAGTTTAAATCTAAAAACTGAGAGCTCTAGTACCGACTCAAAGATTCAAACTCTGATGGGCAGATTCCACCACAAGAAACTTTACCAGCTGAACTACGCTCAGCTCACAAGTGCCTGCAATTAGCCTCTCCAATTAAGCACATTCTTTTCTCAACACTCCTCCCATCGTTTTGGTAATCTCTGATTAAAAAAAGTGATCGTTCCGTGAAGTCCAAATAAATGCTCTAACTCATTAGTGCCAAAATCACCATGTAAAAAGGTACTCCCACTCATGAGTACCAGAATCACCATGTAAAAAGGTACTCCTATTTACTTTTGATAGCTATATCCGGTTTTTGACACAATGACTAAGAAAAATAATGCAACACAGACTTTTTTGTTGGTCCTCCAATGTTTTAATTGGGAACTCCTCGTTACTAGTGTATATCTATCATTTATGAATATTTGAGTTTTTTTAAATATACTCCCTCCGTTCCAAATTATAAGTCATTCCAAGAATCTTGGAGAGTCAAACCATATCAAAGTTTGACCAAAATTATAGAGAGAAACACAATGATTTATGACATAAAATAGATATACTATGAAAACATAACTAACAAAGAATCCAATAATACTTAATTGGTACCGTAAATGTTATTATATTGTTGTATAAACTTGGTCGAACTTGAAAAATTTTGACTCTCCAAGATTCTTGGAATGACTTATAATTTGGAACAGAGGGAGTATCTATCAAAGGTGAATGGAGTAGCTAGCTAGAGAATGCTTTTAAACAATTCCGGTACTTATATTGTCTTAAGCAGGTCAGGCACTTGCAGTGGCCAAGCAATGTCAATGTTGTGATTCACGAACTGACATCTCATAAACATACATGCATATGCTTTTCACCAGTCTTTTTTTTTCGGATGAGTGCTTTTCACCAGTCTTAAAATAGCATAGGGCACAGTTAAAAGTCTGATTTGATTTTCAACCTCTGTCAAAAAGTAAAGTCAGTTAGGCTATTCCCAGTGGGTGGTTTCATCTCACTATTTCCAATACTGCCACATCATCTAAACAACCACTACTTTATTGTTTGGTGCACATACTTTCAATCCAATGTATAACATCATATACATTGATGAGAAATGGTTCTATAGGACAAGGCGGAACCAAAAATATTATCTTGCCAATGATGAGGAAAGGCCGCAAAGGGCAGTTAAAAGCAAAAAATTTTATTGAGAAAGTGATGTTCCTTGGCTCCTTGCTGTGGTTACTCATCCTAGATTTGACGCAGATGGAAATTGCACATTTGATGGTAAACTAAGCATATTTCCCTTCGTCTACGTAGAGCCGGCAAAGAGGAAAAGCCCCAATAGGCCTAGAGGTACAATACCTAACAGAACTAGTAAATCAGTGTATTTCTAGCTACATGAATTTTACTAACACAAGGTTTCAATCTGTAGGTACCTTGGTCACAAAGGCCATGACGTCAGTGAAAAAGGATACTATCCGGCAGTTCCTTATTGAGAAAGTACTTCCAGCAATCAAAGAAAAATGGCCAACTGAAGAAAGAGGGTTGCCTATATTCATCCAGCAGGATAACGCCAGGACCCATATTGATGTCAATGACCCGGCATTTGTACAAGCTGCCCAAGCTGATGGATGGGACATACGTCTAACATGCCAACCTCCAAACTCACCGGATCTAAATGTATTAGATCTTGGTTTTTTTGCTGCAATCCAGGCTTTGTTTCAGAAGAGCACTCCAAACAACATCGACAAGATCGTGGACAAGGTTGAAAAGGCATTTCAGGAATATCCAAATGAAAGGTCCAATAGAATTTTCCTAACACAGCAGTCATGCATGCTAGAGATTATGAAGCATAATGGAGGGCAATTTTACAACATCCCACACACCAGGAAGAAAACATTGGAGATGCAGGGTGCTCTCCCCACTAGCTTTCAGTGCCCAATCGACATATATAATCAAGCTTTAGAGTTTGTAGCTTAGATGCATGGTGCTATCGCCTTTAGCTTTGTTAGGAACTTGATTATCTATTCTCATTCTGAGTACTCTTGATTGATTGGAAGAAAAAATGATGATCGATAACAAATCTGAGTACTCATAAGTAGACTGACTAATACAGATCAACTTAACATCGATAACAAGTCTAAGTACTGCTCATATGAGACTGACTAAAACAAATATAAGTACTCATTCTTCGTCTAGCATAGGTTCATCTCGGCCATGTCCATGGCCATGGCCATGACCATGTGCAAACCAAAGAAGGTCAGTAGCAGCACGAATCACTTGCTCATTGTGCTCTCCATACAATTGAGGAAGTAAGACAGGTAGCATCAAATATGTTACATTTTTTTAGCTGCTTCTCGGCATCAAATTTGCTAACCTCTATCGACGCGAGCTGTTGAAGTATAAGCGCGACGTCCTTGACTTCAACCATGCCTTCCACCAGGACATCATCAGACTCTTCATTGTCGTCGCTATCCGGTGCCCAGTTCACCCCACGGATGAGTTGTCCAGTGCATTCTTGAGAGTCCAGGACCTCTGTATTGCCGGCCATTGAATCCATCACGAACCGGACCTCATCAGACTCTTCGCCGTCGTCGCTGCTATCCGATGCCCAGTTCACCCCACAGATGAGGCGGTCACCTTCCATACTTGTGGATGCCACAGGTGCAACTGAGAGAAGAGGAGGATGCAAAGAAATGAAGCAAGAAAGGAGCAGAGTAGTGCTGCGTATAGAGGAGGATGGAAAGAAAGAAGTACGGAAGGAAGCTAACAGTCGGCCGTATAAGAAGGAAAGGGAAACAAGCTAACGGGCATAGCCTTGCATGCGGCATGCAAACGGGCATGCAAACGGCTGTCTCACGTGTGCGATGCGTTAACGCGCGTGGCCAGTGCAAAGCATTAACGCGCACGGAACCCCAACAGACGCGGCCTCGCTCGGTGCGAACAAAAGAGCTGGCAAAGCAAATACGAAGATGACTTCCGAATACTTTTCCAGACGTAATACGTAGCTTATAACCGAACGGAGGGAGTACATTGCAAGATTTCAATTTTGGTGTTTCCTATGTGCTTTTTGCATTTAATTGTAAGACACATAATGACTTGGAAATAGTATATGTGGGGTTTCATCTAGATGAAACTCCTTCCATCTCTCTCTTTAAATCATTGACATGTCATCCAAGTTGCTTATGTGGCACCCTATTTAATGTGCATGAAACACCATGAAACCATTCATTGGGACTGGCCTTAGGACAGTAGTAGTATATATTCTTGTCTTCTATAAATGATGACCGTAGCACAAGTGCACGACATTTTGGTACATCGAAAGAAGTCTATCTGCACTGCAGCCAACCGATCATCATGACGAAGATAATGATACGAATACGGATCCGATCACAAGACGTACGTAGCCAGCTGCGAGCGATGAAAACGGAGAGAAAATCGGAAGTATCCGATAACAAGACTGCAAGAGATCGAGGGGAGATACGTTTACAGGATCGGATTGTTGTTGGAGCATTCCAAATTGAACTCGCTACGATTCCAAACATAGCGTGGACGCAACGTCCTAAACACAAGACCAATCTACTCATACTACAGATCGGATCGGAGCAGTTGCCCAGGCGGCGCAAGGCGCAAGATGATGGAAGCCCCCTGCAAGCGGAGGCGCGGCGACGACGACGAAGATGCCGGCGACCGGGACAGGCTGAACGCGCTGCCGGACAGCCTCCTCCGCGAGGTCATGTCCCACATGAAGGCCCGGCAGGTGGTGCAGACCTGCGTGTTGGCAAGGAGGTGGAGGAACCTCTGGCGCTCCATGCCCTGCCTCGACGTCGACCAGGATGAGTTCACGACCGCGGGCGTCAGCGTCGTCTACTCTGACCACGAGGGCTGGGAGAGGTTCGAAGACTTCATGGACACCCTTCTGTGCCCTGGCAACGTCTCCATTGCCCTCCTGGACACGCTCCGGCTGCATGCCAGCAGTATGGGCGAGGATAGGCGAGCGTCCAGATGGATCCGCCGTGGCATAAAGTACCCCCACGCCGGCCAGGAACCTGGCCTTCAGCGTGGGGCACCGAGCTGTAGTTCCTGGCGCCTCAGGAGGCTGCACCTCTCCAATTTGTATCTCTGCAACCTTCTCGCTGAGCATGTCAGGTCAAGGTGCCCATCTTTGGAGGACTTGGAGCTGGAGAGTTGCACCTGTGAATTTCCAGCGATCGCCTCCAGATCACTGAAGAACTTGGTCCTGAAACGCTGCGCGTTGAAAGGATTTCGTGAGATCACGTCGCCCCCGACTGAAGAACCTGTTTATCAATGGTGGCTATGACGCCAGAGATTGTCTGTTTGTCATCACGGCACCTGCTGTCACTTCCATGTTCCTGGGCGTGTCGCCTTACAACTTTACTGGTGGCCTTTCGCTGAGCGAGATGCCATCCCTTGCCAAGGCAACGGTTGACCTATGGGATAATAAAAACAACATAGTCGATCGATTCAAGACCCTTGGCTGTGGTGTATCTGATGTCATAACAAATCTAGAGGTGTCATATTTCAAGACGATGAAGCAGGTATGCTTGTGCCTTCTCTGTCTCCCATTTGGTGATGTTTTCTCGTTTCATTAAAATTCTACTGACTCATGATGAGTGTGTCATCTCTCTGATCTACTCCAGGTAGTGGAAGAGGGATCCTCGACGTTCACACAATTCAACAACTTGAGAGCCTTAGTACTAAAAAGCAGTGATCTCAGTGATGACTTCCAGATTTTGGGGCACTTTCTTCGTAATTCACCGAACTTGGAGAGACTCACTTTGCGATGTTTCAAGGTATATTATTGTGCCTAAGCTTTTTTCAACTCATATTTATTAGTTATAAATTTCTGTTGGTATTTCATTATTAGCTCACATCTTCTATGCTGCCAACAGTACTCAAATGACACAAAGAAAAAGAAAGGATCGTCCAAGTTGAAGAAGGCAGAGCCTACCCCACACCCTAACCTCGTGGATGTTCCGTGCAAGAACCTCAAGCTCACCGAAATTATATATAAAGAGGACGACATACGGCACCTGATTGAGCTTTTCTTGCGCATTTCAGGGAATTTACCGAATAATTGCATAAAGCTCACCAAAGTTGTTTAGTACTATTCACTACCGGAATGTGAGCCAAAAGAAAAACACACGGCAAACAAAAGGCACACGACAAAAAGTACGTTTGTCGTGTGCCTGGAAAAAAAACGCACAACAAAAATAAAACACACGGCAAATGGTGGGAGTTTGCCGTGTGCCATGACGAACACACGGCAACCTGGTTTGTTTGCCGTGTGCCTAACGTTTGGCACACGGCAAACAGGTGGCCCAGGCGAGCCGTTTGCCTGACCATTGGGTTTGCCGTGCGCTTCAACTGGCACACGGCAATCAAAATCTATGACGTGTGTTTTTGTTCTTTACCGTGTGTCTAAGTTGTGGCACACGGCAAATTGTTTAAAAAAATTGATTAAGCACTCCTAACTTTTTCTGCTAACTACATACTATACGTGGTATTATATGTTAAGTTTTGGTATTTTTCTCGGTCTTTCAGCTATATCTAATCATTTTATTTAAGTAAACCGAATTCTTGTGGATAAATCAAATTTGAGCTGCAAGTATTTTGAATAATTGAATATAATTAGTCAAAATTTGATATTTACATTATTGAGTCCAATGTGAGGCCATATCCATGAAATGGAAGGAAATTTCAAACATCTTGCTCATGAACATTGACCACGAACGTCTGGCCGGATCGTTTTAAAATTCTGTAAAAATCAAACGGAGTCTGAAAATCATAAGATTTGTCGTGGTATCATGATTTCATACGCGGAGGCTAAGAAAAAAAATTGAGAAAGTTTCAGACAAGTTATCACGTACGCTCCTCAGAAATCGAAGAATCTCCGTAGAAGATCCAAAGTGTTGAGAAGTAGTCGTTTAGATTTGAAGTCAAAGTGACGGTCAAATTGGCGTATGACTTCAAAACTTTTTGTACATGCAAAACACAACTTAGATTCTTTCTTAGAAAAATTTGGTTATTTTTCTGATGTTTTTTTTTAATTTATATTTTTTTGCTTAAATTTGGTTTAGGATTTTGGATGTGCCGCTGGACGTCGTCTGCCTTTGCCGTGCGCGGCCGTTAGGCACACGGCAAAACAAGCCGTTTGCTGTGTGCCGGCCCTTTCGCACACGGCAAAATAAAAGAAATCGGTCACATTTGCCACCTCACCAATCCAAAGCTTTGAAATGGAGCTCTCCCATTGGTCTAAACGTCTTGAGGCGGATCATCCCTCTCTCTCTTCCTTTTAAAGCTCCTGGCCGGGCCACCTCCTCTCATCTCTCTCATTCTCTCTCTCTCGGCGGTGGTGCAGGCCCACGGCGGCAGGCGGGCGGGAGGCCGGCCCCGGGCACGTGCGCAGACAGCGCTCGCACGCGCGTGACGGAGCCTCGTGGGGCCGCGGCGAGCGCGCGGCAGTGGGGAGCAAGCGGCAGCGGTGCCGCTGGGCGCAGCGGTGGAGCTGCGGGGCGCAGCGGGCGAGCACGGAGCGGCGGGGCGCGGTGGCAGCGAGCGTGTGGACGCGTGCGTGGAGCAGCAGGATGCGAGGCGGAGCCCCGTGGGGCCACCATGAGCGCGTGGCCATGGAGCCGCGTGCGGCGGCGCCGAGCGCGCGGCGGTGGGACGAGGCGGCCACCCACGCCGCCGGCGGTGTAAGGATGCGAATGCGGCGGCCTCCCGTGGCACCGGCTGGGCGCGGCGACGGCGAGCGCGGCACGGACGCGGCACCGGCGGGGTACGGACGCGTACCCAGTAGATTTTTTTTGTTTTTTTTTCGATTCTTCGCCGTGTGCAAGGGGTCTCGGCACACGGCGAACTAATTATCTTCGCCGTGTGCTTGAAATCGTGGCACACGGTGAATTCATCCCGATGCCGTCAGGTTCCGGTCACACCGTCTTCTTGTTTTTTTGTGCCGTGTACCTCGACAAACACACGACAAAGTTGTTTGCCGTGTGCCCGAAATTTGGCACACGGCAAACTCGGCCTTTGCCGTGCCTGTAGTTGCCGTCGGCTCTTCGCCGTGTGCGATCCTCGGCGAAATCTTCGCCGTGCCGTACTGTTATTATTGCTATTATCTCAAGGATTTTCGTGTAATACTGTCAGTTTGAAACTCACCAAATAAAGTTGGTGTGTCGTACTGTTATTGTTATCTCAAGGATTTCTATATATGTTACATTGTCAGTTTGTCACTGGTTGTTGTTCTTGATTTTGCGCGTGCACGTGCGCGCACACACACATGGCCTTCATCAACTGAAGCCCAGGCACGGTCGCGAAAAAACTGAAGTTTGCATGATTCTTAGCTTTTTAGAACTTGAAGACGAGGAATAAGAAGCTAGAGCTTATTATTAGAGTTTAGAGACCATTGGAATGATGAGGCTAGCTATTTAGTTTGGTAGCCTGGAGGAACAAACGAGCTGAGCTGGCTTCATCATCTGGGCATTTGGTAGTCAACCGACCCCACGCAGGTGTGTGCAGGTGTTCGATCAGAAAAAAGATGGCTGACCGACAGCAACGGAGAGGATCGGTATGATCCGATAACGAGTTCGATAGAACCTTCCTAACCAGCTAGGATTTCAGCTAACAATAAGACGTTACTAATATGCACGCAAGTGCCGGACTCGCCATCGAAGCTATCAATCCAACCTATCCAAACTGAACATCTGCTGATCTGCTAAAAATAAGCGCCGCTCGCACGATGGAAACCCTCGGCAAGCGGAAGCGCGGCGGCGACGCCTGCTCGTCGGGCGGCGGCGATGACGCCTTCTCGTCGGGCGGCGGCGACCGGCTGAGCGCCCTGCCGGACCACCTCCTCCACGAGATCATGTCCCGCATGAAGGCCCGGCAGATGGTGCAGACGTGCGCGCTGTCTCGGCGGTGGAGGCACCTCTGGCCCAAAGTCCCGTGCCTCGACATCGACCGGCGCGAGTTCTTCGACACCGACCAGGAGAAGTTCGACGACTTCATCTACTTCCTGCTGCGCAAGGTCTCCGTCGCCCACCTGGACGCGTTCCGGCTGCACGACGCTATTACCAGCAACGCGTCGGCGTGGATCCGCCGCGCCATCATGGACAGCGCCCAGGCGCCGCCACCTGCGAGCGAGGGGCCGACGAGCTCCGGCTCCTGGCGGATCAGAAGGCTGCACCTCTCCGGCCTGCGCCTGGATGGGCCCTTCGCCGAGCACGTCAGGTCACGGTGCCCGTCCCTGGAGGATCTGGAGCTGAGGACCTGCACGTGTCGGTTCCGCGCGATCGCCTCCGGCTCGCTGGAGAGCCTGGCCCTGGTGCGGTGCGAGGGGTTGGGCCCAGGATTCTCCGAGATCTCGTCGCCCACGCTCAAGAGCTTGGTTGTCGACGGCGGCTCGAGCGACGTCGCCTCTCCGTTCGTCGTCAGGGCCCCGGCTCTTGCTCGTCTGTTCCTGGTCGTGTCCCCTTACAACTTTCCTGCCGGCGTTTCCTTCGGTGACGAGATGCCATCCCTTGCCAGGGCGTCGATTCATCTCAAGGAACGCGAAACACTAGCAAAGCGTGCGCACCTCAGAAGCCATCTGTTCAAGATTCTTGGCAGCGTGTCGAACGTGACTAGTCTGGAGCTTAATGGCTTCAACGTGACGGTATGTATATATGCTAATGTGCTTGTGCATTGTCTATCTTCTTGTGCTGCATGCTTCTGCTGCTGCTTCCCTTTCGTTCTATGGATTCATTTTGTGTGGTGTTGTGTCATCTGATATACATACCCCAGGTGAAAGCAGGTGAAGAATCCACGGAATTCCCAGAATTCAGCAACCTGACGACCCTAGAATTGGACCAATGTGGTCTTGGCCATGATCACCATGTATCAGGGCACATTCTTCGGAATTCGCCCAACTTGGAGAAGCTCACTTTAACTTTGTCGAAGTCGTGTTCGATGGTATGACATATTTAAGCTTTAAAATTGGCAAAATAGCCAAAATCGTCCCTGAACTATCAAGTCTTGGCTCAATTTCATCCCTCAACCATCAAAAAAGTCAATTTAGTCCCTGAACTATATAAATGAGTCTATTTTCGTCCTTATGCTGAGTTGGCACACAACGGTCAACTGCCTCGTCAGCGACAAGTTAGCTTAGGGTTGTATCTCCAAGTGATCCATTTTACCCCTGGACATCTCGTAGTGAATTATAACCATGTGTCCATAAAGTAGTTGTTCATTCAAAGTGACAGATCATGCCAATGTTTAATGCAGATGATACATGTGCCACGAACTGGGCACTTCAAACTACGTGATATTCATTTGTCCATGGGTAAAATGGATATTTCACTACAAGATGCAACCCTAAGTTGACTCGTCGTTGACGAGCCAGTCCACCACCATGGTGTGCCAACTCAGCATAAGGACGAAAACGGACCCATTTATATAGTTCAGGGACTAAATTGAATTTTTTAATAGTTGAAGGATGAAATTGAGCCGAGCTCAGGGATAATTTTGGCTATTTTGCCTTTAAAATTCGTCTCACATCATCTCACAAGACTACTACTATGCCTTCGTCCTTGCCAGTGCCTTCTTTCTTTCACTTCATTTGTGTATTGAATTTTACTCCAGGTGCCTGTTGGGGAACCACCTTCATATCCAGAATTCAAGAACATGAGAGCCTTGACACTGCACAACTATGATGCCAATGAGGATTTCAAGACATTGGGACGCTTTCTTCAGAGTTCGCCTATATTGGAAAAGCTTACTTTGCAATGTTGCAAGGTACAATAATGTCCCCTTCTTTTGCTTCGTGCAATCACATGTGACTAAATTCAGTTCATTCACCCGTCTTACATCTTTTATATGGTGTACTAACAGTTCTCAAAAGATACAAGGAAAAAGAAAGGAATCTCAAAGATGAAGAACATCGACGACCCAACAAATCTCATGGACGTCCGGTGCGAGAGCCTCAAGCTTACTAAAATCATATACAAAGATGACGATGTTGTCCAACTTGTTGGGTTTTTACTGCGATTCTCAAGTAATCTACCGAACAATAACATAAGACTAATAAAGATTGACTAGTGTCATCGTTAGCCCAGAGCCTTGTGCGTGGTCTTGTGACCTAATTAAGGGCTCCTCTGAATTCTGTTTGCATGCCCTTGGCTAAATGAAGTGTAAGCATATTTTTTCCCTCTCAACTTAACCCCTTTAATCAGAGGAATATGGAAAACGGATTGTTTTTTTCAATCTTTGGGAGTTTCTCTTAGTATATCATGCGCACTTTAAAGGCCTCATTGTGGTGTGCAGGGCTAAACTTTAGCCCTATCACATCAAATGAAAACCTTGTCATTTGTGAGTATTAAATAAAATATGTTTACAAAATATTTTAGTGCTCGAGATGAATTTAATAAGACTAATTAATCTATAGTTTGCTAATCATCCGTTAATTATATATTAATATACCTAATTAGATTCGTCTCGCGAATTAGCCTCGAGACTTTGCAATTAGTTTTGTAATTATACTTTATTTAATGCTCCTAACTGATAAGATTCTCTTTAATATGACAGGTTTAAAGTTTAGCCCTCAAGAAGTAAACACCCCCATTTGGTCGTAATTCTAAGAAACATTTGGTTGCATGCATGCCCTGTGTAACTACAAAATATATTTAATATTTTGTGAATATTTTTATCAATACTCATCGAGAGATATTGTTACTCTTATTTATATTTAATTGTTTATATTTTAAGTGAGTCGATGGTTTCGTAATTTCATTTGTACTCGTCAAAAAGAAAACAAACATGTAGCCGGCTAATGAGATATTTGGCCAGTTTCAGTACGTAATTACATAATTTACATTGCACATTTACTATGATTGAAAACTTGATAACCAAGCTGGATAAGTAATACGGTAATCGAGCCAGATCGAAGAGTGTTACGAAGATGAAACACCTCGCTTATCATAGGAAGCTCCTCCTCTCTCATCGGAATGACTCTACCATGTCAATAAATTTGCAGATGTGGCACTATATTTAATTCATATGAAACTTCTTGTGATGTCCCCACTAAGCCAAATCCCAATGCAAGTTTTGTAGAGGTTTCATACGGATTAAATATAGTGACATGTCAGCATTTGTAATGATATGGCAAGATAATTATGAAGAAAGAGAGGTAAGGAGTTTCCTCACGACGGAACTGTGTATACACTATTTCCAATACTATGAAATTGTTGAAACTTGCATTGTGGGCTATAGATTTTCATTTTATACAATTGTGCTAAATCATATGCCTCACAATTAAATATTATGGCAAGTCTATGAAATCGTGAAATGAAACTTTGCATTGGGGGAGCTTGTTTCATTCGCGAACTCAAATGTACTTAGATGACATACCACTCTATGAAATCATGCAATGAAATCCAGCACTGAGAATAGCCTAAGACTGGCCTAAGCTTGTCTCAATGAAGTTTCATGGAGAGTTTCATATCATTAAATTATATACCATCGTTGTGTTCGCTTGGCTGTGGCCGATGGCTGGTATTGATTTGTTATGAGAGAACAGTACTGCTGACTGGCTGGTAGCTGGTGGCTGGTGCTGATTTAGTATGAGAGAACATTACTGCTGGCTGGTTGGCTGACAAGTCTGACAAGCCAAGCGAACACAGTGTCAATTGTGCTAACATGGCACAGAGAGAAGGAATGGCACAGAGAGAAGGAAGGAGTTTTATAGGATGGGAGAGAAATTTTATCTCCAGCCGATACGGTTACTTAGTTCTCAGTCTTAGTAACTGTACCATAAAACTGTATACTGAAACTGACCAAAAAAATCCCCAAGCAACATCAATTATTTACATCCGTCAGTCACCCTTAAAAGAACTCCAAAAAGAACTCTTGGCGGCTTTGTTTCCAGCTCCGGTGTCCACATCCGTTGCGCCTTGGACAGTTCGGCTTCGTTATATTTCTACAAAGGATCGGTTATACTTCTGTAATCAATAAAAAAATTGACAAATGTTGAAAATGCAGCAGCATGCGAACATATCTCTAGCTGAATTAATTAGTTAGATAGCTCTAGTAGTACTTCTCAGATCCTAGGTTCGACTCTCTTGGAGTGAATTTCAAATTATGTTGAATAAGTCCTATGCAACCAAAGTTCAGCAAATTTTCTCAACAAGAAAGCCGGTTGCTTTCTTTTAATAAAACTAGCAAGATGGCCGTGCGTTGGAACGAGTAGTATAAATTTTGTCCGAATATATATTAGAACAATAAATTTGTGCCGTGACCGTGCGAGGTATTTATTTTTCGTGTTCCTATTGGAATTTTGATTGATTTGTCTGGTTTTAATTAGAATTCCAATTTATTTTTTCGTGTCCCGATTAGAGGTCCAATTAGAGTTCCAATTGACAGACCAATAACTTTAGTTGTTATATCTGCGTGCGGCGGCGGGGATGCACCCTCCTGTCTTCCTGCAGTAACTTCTCCTCTTCCTCTCGCCAAAAGGGAAAAAAAAAAATCTCATCTTCCTCGCTGGCAAAGAGAGGGAGAGGGCGAAGGGTTCAGTAGCTTCTTCCGCGCGCTTGTCTCCTTCCCGGCGGCGTCTTCTCCGGTCGTCCGGAAGAGGCCGTGGCACTCGGTGAGTCCCTTCTCCCTTCCGCACTGACCAAACCCTTGCCTCTTAATCTTTGTATTAGATCCAGCCTACTTGTCTAACAACGCCAGATCGGGCGTCGGGATCAATCTGCTTGCGTCATTTCCGATCCAATAGCGCGTGTCATCTTTCAAATCGAACTAGATTTTGTGTTTTTCAGATCGGCCCTCTTTTTAGTTTTTACAAAAACCTTGGATCTCTAAGAAATTGAACTAGATTTTTTAAGGGTAAATTTGTGCTTATCATGCGCCTTTTGGCCTTGTGCAGAGGAAGTGCTCCAGGCAGGACACTCCATGGAGATCGACGCAAAAGGAAAGCGGCCCCGTGCAAGCAGCAGCAGCTTGACCGGCGGCGACTGGCTGAGCTCCCTGCCGGATTGCCTCATCCACCACATCATGTCCTTCATGAAGGCCCGCCAGGTGGTGCAGACCTGCGTGCTGTCCACCAGGTGGAAGCACCTCTGGCGCTCCGTCCCCTGCCTTGACATCGACCAAGACGAGTTCAAGACTGATGAAGGCTCGGACCACGATTGGGATAAATTTGAGGACTTCACCGACCACCTGCTTATCCCTAATAATATTTCCATTGGGCTCTTGGATACATTCCGTCTGCATGTTAGTGCCATGTATAAGGGTCCGCAGGCAACTAGATGGATCCGTCATGGCATAAAGTACAGTACCCAGGAAGCTGGCATTCAGCGCAGGGGATTGGGCTCTAGCTCCTGGCGGCTCAAAAGATTGGATCTTTCCAACGTACATTTGAATGACAGTTTCACAGAGCATGTCAGTTCAGGGTGCCAAAATTTGGAGTATTTGGAACTGAAAAGTTGCACGTGTACGTTTCATGAGATCACCTCCCACTCACTGAAGAACTTAATTCTGAAACATTGCCGCTGCTATGAACTTTCTGCTATTACATCGCCCAAACTGAAGAGCTTGATTATTAATATCTGGGGAAATACAAGGCTGGTGGTCACTGCCCCTGCTGTTGCTTATCTGCTCCTGGAAGTGGAAGCTCGTGTCTTAAACGACAGTGGTCTCTCATTAGAGGAGATGCCATCTCTTGGCAAGGTCTCGATTCATCTAAGGAGGAATAATTATGACGTAGAAAATGTCAGCCAGGAACAACTCAAGCTTCTTTGCAGCGTGTCTAATGTGATGAGTTTGGTGTTGTCGGGTTTTGCGACAATGGTTTGCCTTCTCTTTCTTTACGTACTGTTTCCTTTTCGCTCTTATTCATCTTTTCTCATGTGTCTAATGTGGCAAGTTTGATGTATCAAGTTTCCAGATAGTGTTATGATTTCTGTCTTCATTGGCATTTCCTTTTGCACTTTCATTCATGTTGTGGTGTCTTGCATACACCAGGTGCTTGGTGAGGATCCGGCAACTTTCCCGAATTTCAGGAATCTTAGGTCCTTATTACTGCACAGCTGTGATCTTAGTGATAACTTCAAGACATTGGAACATTTTCTGAAGAATTCACCAGATCTGGAGAAGCTAACCCTTCGGTGTTGCAAGGTATATTGTTACTTTGGCATTTTAAGTATGCATGTAGCTCAATTCATTTCGTTTTCTTACATTCCTTTACAATCCAAACAGTTTTCAAAAGATCTTAAGAAGAAAAAGGCCAAGTCAAAGAGGGCATCTTCTTCCCAGTGTCTCAACTTGGTGGATGTCAAGTGCAAGAATCTCAAGCACACTGAAATCATATATAAAGATGATGATATCCGCCAGCTGGTTGAGCTTTTGTTGAGCATTTCATCGAATCTGCCGAAGAATAATATAAAACTTACCAAAGTTGACTAGTATTATCTTCAGTTCAGATCTTCATGTTCTGGTTCACTGAATTTTGTATGCTTGCCCTGCTGTAATAGACTAGTGAGACCATGTACCTTTGGCCTGTTCCAAGATGATTTATGGGTTAGCTTTTGCTCTATGGACTATGGTATTGATTTTTAGCCGTTTCTCTACCCATGTATCCTTTGCTTAAGGTGATGCTTGGCTCTAGGCTTTTTGAGCCTAATGAAGCTATGTTACCAACTTCAAACCAGAACTGAAAGTTACATATTTGCTTCTTCCTGAGTTATCATGATCAGCTTTTCTATCTCCAGCCTGTGTCCCTTCCCATGTGTATGTACTGCTTCTCTGAAAAGTAAATACCAGTCTGTCGCCCTGCATTTTATACTGTTATTGGTTTCTGTTCTCTGCACTTGTAGCCTTGCTTTTATGTGATGTTTCGTTCTTATGTTAAACTTTATTATAAGAAGGTGCATGTTTCACAGCAAACCCAAAGTTGCGGGTTTGCTTCCATTTTTATACCTGTTCGTTCAAGCATAATGGAGGCATGTATGTCCTTCGGAAACTAAATCTGAGTTCCAATGATCCACTTTCTGCATGTATGTTACGCTACTCTGCAGGGAAATTTCTATCTGTGGAGTGCCCCCCCCCCCCCCCCCCTACACACACACACACACACTTTGCACTGATGCAAGACAAACTTTGTCAAGTGTGAAGAAATTACTAACATTTGATTCTGAAGAACCATTGGCTGATCCCTGTAGTTGCACCTGAACATCCACCGAGTTGTGCGTTTGGTACATTGTTGACTCGTGGTCATCGTCTCCTCCAGCCTTAACTATCATAGACCCGCGCCGTGCACTCGACTTTGTCATGGCGGCCTCCACCGCAAGATCTGCGCCACGCACACTACTCCTCCCCCACTTCACTCGACACGATCTCGGCGGAGCAAGCCTCCCGCACCGACCCAGTCCAGAACGCACCACGCCTCGCGCGCGACACCAGCACGCCGCGCACGCCCAGGCGCGACACGTTCGCGAGCGCGCTGGCGAACCACCCATCCTAGCGACACCAACACACACGCTAGACACTCGCACACGCCACGGAACTCACCATGACGTGTTTATTCCTAACAGGAAGGGGAGGGGGGGAGTGGGGTCCGGCAGGAATCATCTCCCCATAACGAAACCTGAGCCAAGCTCAAGAATCTCATTCGTCCACGTCGCCTGTTTTTTTTCTTGCCGTCGGATCATGATCGGCCCATCCAGAAGCGAGCGTAGCATCTGGCGCTTCCAGACCCGTCCCGACTCCCGAGCAGGGTTTTAAAATCCGACCGGTGACCGCTAACCGCCGGCCTCCGGTTCCGGTATACCGGTCCGGTTTGGCCGGTTACCGGTCGGAACCGGACAAATTCAAATTTAAATTCAAACTTCCCAGTTCGTACCGGTATACCGGCCGTTTAGACCGGTATACCGGCCGGTTTGGCGGGTAACCGGCCGGTTTGACTGGTAACCGGTCAAATTCATTTTTTTTCTTTTTTGGTTTAAATTCAAATGCCCGCAAAGTATACTAAATAAATATTTGTATAATATATTTTAGTCTAAATGAACCCTCCAACCCTCTTTTGTACTACTTTTACATTGTATTTGTATACTTTTGTATGCACGTTTTTTTTGTTTAACTTCAAATCCCCGCAAACTATACTAAATGAACGAATTTTTGAGAAAATTTGACACCATTAGATTAGTCGCATCTTGAACTATTTTTAGGAATTTTTTGAGAATTTTTCATTTTTTTAAATTCAAATTTAAATTTTAAATTTGGACCGGTTTCATACCGGACCAAACCGGAACCGGTCCGGACCGGTTTGACCAGTAACCGGTCAAACCGGACCGGTTACCGACGGTTTGGTGAACCCTGCTCCCGAGTGCTGTCTCCCTCGACCAGCCGACCCGTCGCCGCTATAGATGGCCATTTGGCCCGATACCCATGGGGCCCGAAGTCCGGCCCATATTAGCCCGACCCGAGCACGGCACGGGCCCGAATATTATTGGGCTCGGGCCGGCACGGGCACGATAGCCGGGCCGTGCCTGGGCCTCACTGTCAGCCCATGGACGCGTCCAGGCACGGCCCGAAAAAGGGCGGCCCGATCGGCCCGATGAGTAGCACGATAGGCCCGTTTAAATACTATATTATACATTATCAAACCCTATTTAAACATTTTCGGGCCGCCGGGCTGCCGGGCCAAACGGGCCGGCCCGACCCGATTAACTCAATTTCGGGCCGTGCCTGGGCCGGCACTTCAGCCCATGGGCAAGCACGGCACGGCCCGTTAATATTTTCGTGCTTAAGCGGGTCATGCCTAAACAAGCCGTGCTTAGACGGGCCCGTGCCGGGCCAGGCCGGACCGCCCGTTTGGCCACCTAGTCGCCGCTTCCCCGCCTCCCACCCCCCCCCCCCCCCCCACCCCACCACGTGAACGTGATTGGCCTGATGGGCTCAACGGCGGCACTCGTCCAAGCAGCAGCTGTGGCTTGGGTCCCTAGCACTGCACTGGTGCTCCTCCCGTCATCCGCCATGCGCTACGAGTATAGGCCGCGCCACGCGCTCCGCGCAGGCAAAGAGTGTGGCGGCCGAAGGCGAGCAGCTGAGGAACTAGGCGTGAAGGCCGCACAGCCCGGACGGCCCCATCGCTACGCTAGGAGAGAGCAGCCATGTGGCCGGAGGAAGGGCACTTACCTCGTCGTTGCTGGTCTCTGCTCCTCAACGAAGCAGGCAAGCAGAACCTGCGCATTGCGGCTCCACCGCACCCCTGTACGCCCTCCCGCTTCGCGAAGCTCCGCCGGCCATTGCTCCTACAAGTCGAGCGGCCGTCAACATCGACGATGCCCAGCAGTTGCTCGACAAAATGTCTTCAAGGAAAACTGGACGTCCCTCGGCCGTGTCTTGCTCGCATTCGATGAAGACAGCTGCTCTGCAAGACATACAAGCTCCAAGTGCTAATCGATAATGGTAACTACAAACAAATTATTACTTATTTCGTGCACCCTTTGCAACTGTCATAAAAAATCATACCGAGGACACTTATGCTACTATTGAAAAATTGAAACTGATGACCATAGCTTCTATTCAAATTATAATTTAAGCTACAGTATCCAAGAAAGAATTTATATTGCTGCTATCTAGAGCTTCCTCTCTAGCCAGTTTATTCAACAAAGCAAAATGGTAAATGCAGGTCACTAAGATTTAATTTGGTTCAAGTATCACTACATTCAGATTTATGTATATTTCTGGCGCTGGCCGTCCATCTCCACCTCTCTCTCCTTTTTTATCTCTACTTATTCACTAATTTTGTAATTCACTTGCAGAGCGGTCGCTGTTCCTCAATGCACGGTGTCACAGATGGCAGATCACAGAGCACGGATGGCAAAGACAGGACCTCTTTAAGCCCCAAAACAATCTATGATAGTCAGGTAAATCTTGAATGATTGTTTACCTCATGTATCAGTAATCGATGCTAAAGACTGTATGCTCCAAATATACTTTGGAAGAAATAAAGCATGAAAGTTGCTTGATTCTCTTCATTGACCTATGAAATTGTTTGAACGTTCCCTACCTAATAGTCCATCCTGCAGGTGTATACAGTGACAAAACTCCTTCCCCACTTAGTGGCATGCTACTTCTAAGATTTCGCATCACGCTATATAATTTTGTGCTACAAAATTCTTTTTCTTTTGTCTCTTGTAAGATTAAAAAATACTAACAAATGCACTAAGGACTTGAAAGAACCGCAGCTAGAATTATCGTTTCATAACTGATATGTTTTGATATGTCTACTTGGCTCAGTTATGCTAATTATACCATACTTATTATATTAACCTGCGTTGTGCTGGTTCTTCTATATGGTGCCACAGGGTAGCTAGGTTGGAGCTAGCTGAATCTTCTTGTGAGATTCAGTCAGGAGCTTGGGGTTAATAACTCTGATATGGTTCTTCCCATTTTGCGGGTACAACTGAAAACTTAAGCATTGTGAAAATTTCAATTTATATGATCTACAACTTTAACTGTAACATTATTAAGGTATTATGAACTGTTTGTAGGCAGTTTCCCCGTGCTTCAATGAGGCAGTGAACTATCTTATATCAGAGTATTTACAAAGACCGCAGATTTCTAAGAAACCAAAAATCATGAATCGCAAAATCTAACTGCCCTGTCGTAATGAGATCCCGTCTTGAAGCTGGCTGCAGACTGTGTTGCTAAAAATATATTAGTATGTATAAAACAGTATGAATTATATAGCTTTGTTCATGAAAAGGCATTCATATTATACACGTCCAAGGAGCACAACAGGTAGCATCACAAAAGTATGGGAAAAAGGCTAAATTACTCCCCTCAACTATAGCCAAAGTCTGGATAACCCCCTAAACTATAACTTGGTTCAATTTACCCCCTAAACTATGCCAGTTGGTTCATTTCACCCCTTAATACAATTTGTCTTTTTTGTTTCTCATTACACAAGTTGAATTTTAATTTCAAATTTTGCAGGGTAGTAGCGTACATCACAGTGCATATTGAACAATTTTTATATAATTTTTCATCATTGTTTTTCATATAATATTGAACTCCAATAATTAATTTATTATTAAATATCCTAACCTATCAAAATTATGATAAAAAATTATGATGTATTTTTCTAACATTTGTTATGATGTGTACTACCATCCTGTAAAATTTCAACTTAAAACTCCATCTACATATAGAGAAATGAAAAAGACAAATTGTATTAGGGGTAATTTGTACTAACTGGCATAGTTTAGGGGGTAAATTGAACTAAGTTATAGTTTAGGGGGTTATGCGGACTTTGGCAATAATTGAGGGGTAATTTAGACTTTTTCCCAAAAGTATGCCAAAGATCGATGCTGACGTTGTAAAGATGAATACAATAAATAAACAGTTATTATTCCTACTTACCTTAATCCGTTATCAATAATGGTGAATCTGCTTATTAAAGACAAAATTGTACATTGAGCCGGTAATCCATTTGGAAATAGATCACAATTCTAAACTGGCCAGCTCAACGGTGGGCGCGGCTTTTGTCGCGCTTGTGTTTCTAGTAAGGGTTCAGAATTATGGGAAGGAGATATTGCTTAGGATTGGTGCTAGTTTCCAATAACAATTTGTGAACCATATATACAAACGGCTTATATTAGGTACAACTAATACCAATTCCAAATTTTAAGCTTCAATATTTACCTCCAATCAGTGTGTAAGTGAATTTGGATGCTTAAGAACTTCTGCGAAGGATCGATAAGGACTTGTACAACGGTAACTATTATACCGTCTGTGAGCGGTTAATTGTGGCATACAGAGAAGCAACGCTCTCTGGCGTCCTCTTGCGGGGCGACGGCCTCGGCCGTTGTCGGACGAAAGCGACGGCTTGACATGCCCACTAGCAGTAGCTGCGAGAAGGCGACAGTATTAACGGATCCCCTACGAGTATTTGAGCTCGCTGGCCATGGCCACTCTTCATCTTCCTCCGATTCCCTCCACCTCGAGCACCACCTCAGCCTCGCGCAGCTCCCTGCCGCCTGGCCCCGGCCGGGCGAGATGTGGCTGACCGCGGACGACGAGGAACACCATCCGCGGCTCCACGTGAGGATGACGGAAGGATAAGGTCCGACTCCGTCGAAGGAAGAGATAAAGACTGTGCTGTTGGCCTCGTGGGTGACTGGGCCATTGTTGCCCCGTTGTGATGTAGTGGGGGTCTTTAGTTTTTTCTTTTCATGTTCATCTAGTTTTGATTGATCTCAATGTTTCAAAGAAGCAACAAAACAGAATACAAAGATCTTACTTAGTCTAGATCATAGATACATATATTCACTAAATAGTTTATAAACGGCCAAATAGACAATTTATTATACAAATTGTCTATTTACTACCGAATCGAGGTCTTTGACCGTACGATTAGAAGATGGTTATTGTAATATCACGGTAACCCATCAATTAATTATAGCCATTAGATTCGTCGTATTGCATCCATACAACAACAACATAGCCTTTTTCCCAAGCAAGTTGGGGTAGGCTAGAGATGAAACCCGAAAGAAATAAGTTCAAAGTTCAGGCACATTGATAGCTAGTCTCCAAATGCTCCTATCCAAAGCTATCTCTTTAGAGATATTCCAATTTTTAAGGTCTCTCTTAATCGATTCATCCCACGTCAGTTTAGGTCTACCTCTACCCCTCTTTACATTATCGACCCGCTCAAGAACCCCATTACGCACCGGCGCTTCAGGAGGCCTTCGTTGGACATGTCCAAACCATCTCAGCCGATGCTGGGTAAGTTTCTCCTCAATTGGTGTCACTCCGACCCTATCCCGAATAACTTCATTCCGGACTCTATCCCTCCTTGTGTGCCCGCAAAACCACCGCAACATCCGCATCTCTGCTACACTCAGTTGCTGGACATGTCGCCTTTTTGTAGGTAAACATTCAGCACCGTATAGCATCGCCGGACGAATTGCTGTCCTATAGAATTTACCTTTAAGCTTTTGTGGCACCCTCTTGTCACAAAGGATGCCAGAAGCTTGTCGCCATTTCAACCAGCCAGCTGAAATTCTATGCCTAACATCTTCATCAATGTCGCCATCCTTTTGTAACACCGATCCTAAATACCGAAAAGTATCCTTCTGGACCACCACTTGTCCATCTAGACTAATGTCTCCTCCCTCATGCCTAATCGCGCTGAAATCGCACATCATGTACTCGGTCTTGGTCCTACTAAGTCTGAACCCTTTCGACTCTAACGTGCGTCTCCATAGCTCTAACTTCCTATTAACCCCTGCCCTACTCTCGTCAACTAGCACCACATCATCAGCAAAGAGCATACACCAAGGGATCTCACCTTGTATATCCCTTGTGACCTCATCCATCACTAAAGCAAATAAATAAGGGCTCAATGCTGACCCCTGGTGTAGGCCTATGTTAATAGGAAAGTCAGTGGTGTTGCCATCACATGTCCGGACAAATGTCGTCGCATCCTTGTACATATCCTTAATGAGGGTAATGTACTTAGTTGGGACTTTGTGCTTCTCCAAGGCCCACTACATGACATTTCTCGGTACTTTGTCATATGCCTTCTCAAGGTCAATGAAGACCATGTGCAAGTCCTTCTTCTGCTCCCTATATCTCTCCATCAATTGTCGTATTAAGAAAATCGCCTCCATGGTTGACCTTCCAGGCATGAACCCAAATTGGTTTTGGGTCACACTTGTCACTCTTCTTAGGCGATGCTCGATAACCCTCTCCCAAAGCTTCATCGTATGACTCATCAGCTTAATCCCACGATAGTTAGTACAATTTTGAACATCGCCCTTGTTTTTGAAGATAGGTACTAATATACTTCTCCTCCATTCTTCCGGCATCTTGTTTGACCGAAAAATAAGATTAAAAAGCTTAGTTAACCATACTATTGCTCTATCTCCTAGGCATCTCCACACCTCAATGGGGATACCATTAGGACCCATCGCTTTACCTCCCTTCATCCTCTTCAAAGCCTCCCCGATCTCTACCTCCTGAATTCTCCTCACAAAACGTCTGTTGGTATCGTCAAAAGAGTCATCTAACTCAAGGGTAGGGCCCTCACTCTCCCCATTAAATAACTTGTCGAAGTACTCTCTCCATCTATCCATGATGTCCTCATCCTTCACTAGCAGTCGATCTGTCCCATCCTTAATGCATTTGATTTGGTTGATGTCCCTTGTCTTCCGCTCGCGGATCCTAGCCATCCTATAAATGTCATTCTCCCCTTCTTTCGTGCCTAGCCGCTGATACAGGTCATCATACGCCTTACCCTTTGCTACACTCACAGCTCGCTTTGCAACCCTCTTCGCTAATTTATAACCCTCGATGTTGGCTGCACTCTTGTCAAGGTGGAAGCGCTTGAAACACTCCTTCTTCTCCTTAATAGCTCTTTGCACCTCGTCATTCCACCACCAGGTGTCTTTCCCCTCCTGTTTGCCTCCCCTACTCACGCCAAACACCTCTGAGGCCACCTTCCGAACACATGTTGCCATCTTTAGCCACATGTCATCTGCGTCTTCTCCTTCTTCCCAAGGCCCCTCACCTAGCATCCTTTCCTTAAACGCTTGTGCCGCTTCCCCTCTAAGTCTTTCCCACTCGTATTGCATCCATCCGTAAA
The DNA here is from genome assembly GCF_016808335.1 of Panicum virgatum. Lineage (NCBI taxonomy): Eukaryota > Viridiplantae > Streptophyta > Magnoliopsida > Poales > Poaceae > Panicum > Panicum virgatum. The sequence goes on along the minus strand of NC_053151.1, from coordinate 30,642,737 downwards.
AAAAATTATAAATAAATTTTATTTAGTACTTCATACATAAAAAAAATTTAGCACGAATAACGCGGGAGCAAACAAACGAGCCTCCACAGACCGGCCCAACTTTTCTCCACCGGCGGCCCGGCCCCTCCGAGACGCGTTCACACTTGACGCTCGCTGCGCGCTTGGCAACGCACTGCACTGGCTGGCGCGACAAGTCAACAAGGCTATCCAGAGCGAGACGCGTGGCGCCTGCCCGTTTGCCGTGCCCGGGCGGTGGCGTTCGCGCGCTCCTCGGGCAGTGTGCGCGGCGACGCTTCGTGTACCAGGTGGCGCCCGGTGTTGCACGGCAGTCGCGTTCTATATTTAGACCGTCCACCAAATGAAGGAGCTGTTTGGCATTATAGATGTACTGTTTGGCACTGCAGACAGTGAAGGCACGGGGAACGAGGAGGAGAAGGAGCATTTTGCTCCACCGGATGCTCCGGCCGCTGTGGACGTCTTACTCCTCCAGTAACTTCGTCAATGACCATCTCAAAAAAAAACTTCGTCAATGACAGAGAGAGGGGGGAAACGAGGAGCCGAGCACCGGCGCAGCCAAGGCGAAGGCGTCAGTAGCTTCTTCCGGTTGCCTCCGTCCCGGCGGCGTCTTCTCCGGTCGGGCTTTTTGTCCGGCGAGCCTCTCCGCCAGGAAGAGGCCGTGGCGCTCGGTGAGTCCCTTCCCCTTTCCGCAATGACCAAATACCGACCTTGAATGCGTCCGGCTCTCCAGAAACCCTTGCCTTCTAAATCTTTGTATTAGATCCAGCTCCAGCCTACTTGTCTAGTACTGCAACGCCAGATCGTGCATCGGCATCAATCTTCAGTCATCTTCTGATCTAATAGCGCGTCTCATCTTTCAAATCGAACTAGATCTTGTGTATTTTTTCGATGTAAAACAAACTGAGCTGTAGAAATGAGGATTTGAGAAATGCTCCGGTGATCCTCTTCTTACAAAGCCTAGGGATCTTAAAGCAAGCCTTGACTGATTTTCTTTTAAGAGTAAAACTGTTCTTAGTATGCGCCGTTTGGCCTTCTGCAGAGGGAGTGCTCCAGGCACTAGATGGAGCTCGACGTGAAAGGAAAGCGGGCCCGTGCAAGAAGCAGCAGCAGCAGCGGCGGCGGCGGCTTGACCGGCGGCGACCGGCTGAGCTCCCTGCCGGATTGCCTCATCCACCACATCATGTCCTTCATGAAGGCCCGCCAGGTGGTGCAGACCTGCGTGCTGTCCACCAGGTGGAAGCACCTCTGGCGCTCCGTCCCCTGCCTCGACATCGACCAAGAGGAGTTCAAGACTGGTGAAGACTCGGACCACGAGTGGGAGAAATTTGAGGACTTCACCGACCACCTGCTTATCCCTAATAATATTTCCATTGCGCTCTTGGATACATTCCGTCTACATGTTAGATCTTATTGGGCTCGTCATGCAGCCAGATGGATCCGTCATGGCATAAAGTACAGCACCCGGGAACCTGGCATGCAGCACCAGGGATTGAGCTCGAACTCCTGGCGCCTAAGAAGGCTATATCTTAACAACTTATATTTGGATTACAATTTCACAGAGCATGTCAGTTCGGGGTGCCAAAATTTGGAGAATTTGGAGCTGAAAAGTTGCAGGTGTACATTTTATGAGATCAGCTCCCACTCACTAGAGAACTTGATTCTGAAAAATTGCGAGTTCAGTGAACTTTCTGCAATTACATCACCGGCGCTGAAGAGCTTGGTTTTTGAGAGCTGCAACAGCTTCTGCTATGAACGACTTTACTCTCTGCTGGTTATCACTGCCCCTGCTGTTGCTTATCTGCTCCTGGACGTGGACGCTTACCTGCTTGACGGTGGTGTCTCATTAGAGGATATGCCATCTCTTGGCAAGGCCTCGATCAAAATAAGGAGTAATAAGGAAGAAAGTAAACTCAGCCAGGATCAAATCAAGCTTCTTTGCAGTGTGTCTAATGTCACAAGTTTGGTGTTGTTGGGTTTCGAGACAATGGTTTGCCTTCTCTGTCTTTACTTATGTTTCCTTTTCACACTTATTCATCTTTGTCGTGTCGTGTGTCTAATGTGCCAAGTTTGCCAAGTTTGGTGTTGTCAAAGTTTCCAGACAGTGTTATGCTTTCTGTCTTCATTGGTATTTCCTTCTGCTCTTTCATTCATATTGTGGTGCCTTGCATACACCAGGTGCATGGTGAGGATCAGGTTGCATTCCCGAACTTCAGGAATCTTAGGACCTTATTTCTGGACAACTGTGATCTTTGTGATAACTTCAAGACATTAGAACATTTTCTGAAGAATTCACCAGATCTGGAGAAGCTAACCCTTCGCTGCTGTAAGGTATATTGTACTTTGGCCTTTTGAGTATGTATGTAGCTCTATTCATTTCATTTTCTTACATTCTTTTACAATGCAAACAGTTTTCAAAAGATCTTAAGAAGAAAAAGGCCAAGTCAAAGAGGGCATCTTCTTCCCAGTGTCTCAACTTGGTGGATATCCACTGTGAGAATCTCAAGCACACTGAAATCATATATAAAGATGATGATGTCCGCCAGCTGGTTGAGCTTTTGTTGAGCATTTCAGCAAACCTGCCGAACAATAATATAAAACTTACCAAAGTGGACTAGTATTATCATCAGTTCAGATCTTCACGTTCTAGGCTCACTGAATTTTGTATGCTTGCCCTGCTGTAATAGCCTAGTGGTGGTACCATGTACCTTTTGACCTGTTCCAAGATGATTTATGGGCTAAGGCTTTTGCTCTATGGACTATGGTATTGATTTTTAGCCGTTTCTCTTGACACATGTATCCTTTGTTTAGGACTTAAGGTGATGTACTGCTTCTTGCTCTTAAAGTTTTGAAACTAAAATCCTTAGTTCACATTATCAGCTTTTCTATCTCCATCCTGTGTCCCTTCCCATGCGTATGTACTGCTTCTCTGCAAAGTAAATACCAGTCTGCCGCCCTGCATTTTATACCGTTATGGGATATTAACATTTGATTCTGAAGAATTATAGCCGGTCCATTCATCAGTGACATGGCTTGGTGCTGTCACTGCAGATCCCCTGTGGTTCATGACCGAGACCTTTTTAGAGCTACAGCTTTTGTATAGTTCTAGGAAAATAAAGGATTCTTTTGAGTGAATGGGTTAAGTTATGCTTCTGCTGTAAAGATTCATAAATATTGTTATGGTTTAGAGCTGGTACTATACAATGTGCAGTACGGCCACTAAGCTACAGGGCACGATGCCGGACATTTCTGAATGCGCTTCAGGTCTATATTTGCATTCGACCTGAAGTTGGAGTTCGGCTTCCGTGCCGCCGTGCCGGCCCTGTTTGGACGGCAAAACAGGATCCTATGGCCCGTGGCCGTGCCGCTGGTGTCATTCCCTACACTCTCGAGTCCAGACTCGTTGTGGCTAGCCTGTAAATGGGTTGAAAACCAAACTATATCAACACCAATCCATTCTCATTAAAAAATTAATATTACCCACACCACAAACCAATCCAACCTAAATATTTCAGCTCATGATATAATAAATTATTAGTCAAACTATGGTTACAATCCAATAAGAACATGTTTCTTCAAAAAAAAATTATAATGTAGATTTTGCCACACCATTTTGTATAGAGTAACTGTCAGTTATACTGAGCCATCTCCAACAAATTTTGGTTAATTTAATAAAATTTTATAGTGTGAACGCGAGATTTTATTTCTAGGGTCCGGCTCTTGACGTGGGACCCACATATAATTCTATCCACACTGCTTTACACAAAGTAGCTGCTAGTTATACTGAGTCATCTCCAACAAATTTCAGTCAATTTCGACAAAATTTTATAGTGTGAACGCGATGTTTTATTTCTAGAGTCCGGTTTTTGACGTGGGACTCATGTGTAGTTCTAGTAATGCTGCTTTGCATAGAGTAACTCCTAGTCATACCGAGTCATCTCCAACAAATTTCAGTCAATTTCGATAAAATTTTGTAGTGTGAACACGAGATTTTTCTTGCATTTTTATATAATTATTATTTATAAATTTAAATTTTTCTCATCACATACTATTTGCTTCAATAATCAATAGTGCTTCACTGCTGCTAGTAAAGTGTTGTCTCTTTTGACTACATCTTTCTTTGTCAGTGATGTAGTTGCATGGCAAGCGTGCATCCCTAATCCTATCACGACTGGCTATCTCCTCGATCTTAGCTACTACCATTCGCTCGTAGTAGTAGTAACATGTTTCTTATCTGCCAGCCCTAGCAGTAATGCTGTCCACTGCTCAGTTCAACTAACTCAGTTGTTCTTTTGCCAGCTTCCCTACTCTATGATCCTCTTGGTCGTCTGTTGCTACTATATTTAATTCTGTCATCTGTTGCATGGCGATATGCCTCCATGGTCTTGTTTCTGCTGGGGAACAATCGATTCAAGTTTCTTGCTTTTTGGAAGCCAACAAATCTCCATAGTGCAGAGCACAAGATTCTGTTCAGAATTTCAGCAACCTATATTCATGTTCAAGTCTGATGAGCTTACTATACCAATTATGGCCTGATCGATATTGTACTGATTCCAGATCTGCTTGTGGTGTTAATTTTTTTATCTTGTAGTGTTAATTGGGAGGTGCGGTAATGTCTTGTAGCAATATCGGCAATAAATTCTTGGAGTAATGTCAAGGACCCTCCCTCGGCAAGGACAGAGATGCACGATATGTAGCTTGATATGCATAACAATGGATAGATTTATATTTATAAATAGAAATATATTTTAATGGTATTGGTGGGTAATTTATAAACATGTATATGGATATTTTAGGCTAATTTTTTCGCAATGGCAGTGGTGGATAATATTAATTTTTTTCTCCTATTAACGTGAGAATTTTGGACCTTGAGAATGAATGTGGAGTCTCTGTTTGTTGGCTAAATAATAAGATAATAGATGGACTGTTATATTTAGCATCGGTTTTGATGCCATATCTGAATCAACTTTGCTAGATTTGTAAGACTGGTATCCTCCGTGACACGACAGGAGCCAATTTGTATTGCTTTCTGAAGTGAAGTGTTCAATCTGTTTTCTTGGGTTCATAGCCGCACGCTCACAAAGTTTTTGAAGTATTCCGAGTTAGATAAGGTTGGGCAAGTTTGGAGCTAATTTATAAATAGAAATATATTTTAATGGCACTGATGGGTAATTTATAAACATGTATATGGATATTTTAGGTTATTTTTTTCAAATTTATAAATAGAAATATATTTTAATAGCACTGGTGGATAATTTATAAATATGTATATGGGTATTTTAGGTTAATTTTTTCGTAACGGCAGTGGTGGGTAATTTTTATTTTTCTATTTTTCTCCGATTAATATGGGATTTTCTAGGCCTTAAGAGCGAACGTGGAGACTCTGTTTGTTGACCAAATAATAAAATAATAGATGAACTGTTATATTTAGCATCGGTTTTGATGCCATATCTGAATCAATTTTGCTAGATTTGTAAGACTGGTATCCTCCGTGACACGACAGGAGCCAATTTGTATTGCTTTCTGAAGTGAAGTATTCAATCTGTTTTCTTTGGTTCATAGCCGCACACTCACAAAGTTTTTGAAGTATTCCGAGTTAGATAAGGTCGGGCAAGTTTGGAGCCAATTTATAAATAGAAATATATATTAATGGCACTGGTGGGTAATTTATAAACATATATATTGATATTTTAGGTTAATTTTTTCGAATTTATAAATAGAAATATATTTTAATATCACTGGTGGGTAATTTATAAACATGTATATGAGTATTTTAGGCTAATTTTTTCGTAATGGCAGTGGTGGGTAATTTTTATGTTTCTATTTTTCCCCGATTAACGTGGGATTTTCTAGAACTTGAGAGCGAACGTGGAGGCTCCGTTTATTGGTCAAATAACAAGATAATAGATCATACTGTTTTGCATAAAGAATTAATTTCAGCCCACCCCAAACCACTCCAATCCATAATTACATAGAATCCACTCCAGCCCACCCATTAGCTAATATAATCCATTTGAATCCACACAAATACAATCAATATCATAACTCAATCAATTAAACCTATTTTAACTCAAACCATTAGCAGGGCGAGTTGTGGCGCGCAAAATGAACTACGGAGCCTTGGCACTTGCCAGATCTCTAGCCACCAGCCAAACGCCTACCAGAACTGTTGCGCAGGCGTGGCAAGTTGTGGCGCAATTCTGCCATTAACCAGGGCCTAAAGTTTCTTTTTAACTATAACCTTGTGACAAGAAAACGAAGGGGAAGCCCAAGTTGAAGAAGCCATTGCCTTCCGGGTGTCTAAAACTTTTGAAGGTCCAGTGTGAACCTCTAGCTTACTGAAATTATCTACAAAGACGACGACGATGCCCGTAAAGTGCTGAACATTTCATGCAAATCCTTGGAGTTGGATAATATCCCGCAGGGCGCCGGCCAGCTCGAAGAGAGCGTGCTCTTCCTCGAACTCGAGCTCAATCAGCTTCAGGCTCCTGCACGGGTAAGCTGCCGGTGCTGGGCTTGGCGGCTTGGCCCATGTGACGAGGTTATGCGAAGCCGTGCGAGCTGGCCGTGAGCGAGTATATACTCCGCCGCTCTGTAATCAAAGGACAAGTTGCATTCGAACACTCAAACTGAGTTCAAACTTGACCTCGTCCCACGGAATCCTGCTATCCGATCCTCAAATCTCTCTTCTGTAAAGTCCTGGATATAATCAACACTACTACAAAAAAAATTACAACGATCTTTTTAGAACACCTCCGAGGCGACAGTAATTTCAACCGCCCAAAACGGTCATTATTTATTAATCGAGGTCATTTTTTTAACTGTCTCGTAAAATCTGTTAACCGAGACAAGCTCGCTATAAGGACTACCTCGGCAAATACAAGTCTCACTCGAAGCACAAAAAGTCCATCTTGACTCGATATAGGGTTTGAAATCTCACATTTCTCTCCCCCTCCCTCTCCACGATGCTTAGGTGCCGGCGCCGCTCTCCCTCTCCACCACACTCAGCCACTGGCTCCCCTCTCCCTCTGCACTACACTCAGCCGGTGCGGCCGCGACCGCGGTGGCATGCGGCTGCGGCGGTGCATGGCGGGGCCGTGGCGCTAGGTGAGGCATGAGGCGGCGGCGGCGCATCGTGGGACCGCGGTACGAGGAGCGTGAGTCCAGTGGCAGAGGCAGGATTCAGTTCAGGAGGGGCTCTCCATCTCTTCTTCCTCCAACCTCTCATTCGCTCATTCTTCTCCCTCCAAATTTGTAGGAGCTTAGGGGGGGTTTCATGGGATTCCCAGCGGTAGGAGGGGCTCGAGCCCCACCAGACCCACCGCTGGATCCGCCCCTACGTGAGTCTGCGACGGCTCGAGACCGCGACGGCGCAAGGAGCGCGGCGGCACGGGTTCGCGGCACACTGCGGTGGTGCGTGTCTGCAGTGGTGCAAGGAGCGGCGGCTCCTATGGGCGCGGCAATTGGCCGAGCGACGCTTGGGAGCGACGACTGGTGCGGCGAGCGCGAGCCCGTCGATGGGCTCAATGGGCTTGTGGACAGGCTTTTTTACTTTTTTTATTTGATTAACCGAGACAGTAAACCGTCTCGGAAAATAGGTCATTTTCCGTCATTTACCGTGATCTTTGATATGAGCTGTTGCGAAAAAAAATGTTTTGGTTAATCGTTTTTATCTACCTCAGTAAATATTATTGTAGTAAAAGTATGTTGTAAAATTATTTTTTCCTCACAGAATATACTTATCATCATAAAGTACGAGTCTTGGCACAATAATCAAAATTATTGTCTTTGGCTCTTTAAACAATTATGTGGAATTTAGCTTTTTCCATGTTTTGAAACATAGGGAAACATAAAATTAAAATGATATGGTTTCGATGATAAATTGTCGTTTTATCATTTGTACGTGAAAGCATATTCTACCTTTTCCTCATTGTGGTACGGACTACGGATCGTAGACTCCAAAGTTCGTATTTCTATTTTTCTAAGAGTAGTACATTTTCAGAAGCATACGTATTTGAATGCCTTTTTGGGATCTGACAATCGATACTCATAAATTCAGAGCTTATATGCACCAAATTAGATAAAGTACTTCTTACTCCTACTACACATTATCTGATTATCCACACGGGGCACCTAATCCTCATGTGAACGAAATTATGACCTTACGCTTCCCGTCCTGAACAGAACTTTCGACGGGTCGAACCACTTCCTTGGAGATGTCTGCGAGGGCCCGAGCTAGCTCGCCGGCGACGGCGTGGCCTTCGCAGAACTCGAGCTCTATCGACTTCAGGTTCCTGCACTCGTACGCCGTCGGTCTGCACGGGTCGGCGGCGGAGGGCGCCTCCTCGCCGGGCCTCGCCTTCGTTTTCTTGCTCCTCGCCCTGGAACCACTACCAGGGAACGCGCAGTCGCGCAGCGTGAGCACTAGCGTCTCCAGAGCGGGCGCGTTCCGGAGGAAGCGCCGCAGCACCTGGCACCGGACCCCGACGTCGCACCCGTCGAGGACCAAGGCCCTCAGGTTGTGGAACACGGGGAAGCCTTCGCCGTGGTCCTCGTCGCCGATGAGCAGCGCCGCCGTTGAGAACCCCGACAGGTTCAGGCTCCTCGAGTGGCGCAGGGACCTGAGGACACCGAGCTCGCCGGCCCGGCCTGCCAGCGACGCCTCGACGAGGTCTGGCATGCCGCCTTCCGCGGTGAACGGCGGCGGGTGGCCGTTGATGTGAAGCGAGGCGATGCGAGGAGCCGCGATGGCCAGGACGCCGCTGGCCAAACATTCGCGGCTGCAACGATCTATGAACAGTTTCCTGAGCGAGTGGGAGGCGAGCCGGCGGAAACCGTAGTGGCAGACCTCGAGCCGCAGGTCTTCCAGGACCAGAAAATCAGCGGCGAGACAAGTCGCGAAGTCGTGGGACAGGCTCACCCCGGCGAAGTGCATCGTCCGGAGGCGGCACGCGAAGGCGCCGAGGTTCCGGACTTCCGGGGCAGGGTGATGCCGGGGAAGTAAGGGTATTTATTGTCGCCGAAGGATAGAGACATGTCGTTGTCGCAGCTGAGGTGGAAGGCCACGGGGCGGCGCCCGAGCCCGCGGCGGATCCACCGGCAGCCGGGGCGGAAGTCATCGCAGGCGACCCGCAGGCGGAGGGTGTCCAGCGGCGGCGCGCCGTGGGGCGGCAGCAACCTGTCGGCGAGGTCCTCGAACGCCTCCCAGTCCTCCACGCGCCTGAAGATCTGTTCGTGGTGCCGCGCGCGGAAAACATCTGGGTCGGGGTCGTCGGCGTAGATGTCGATGGCCTCGGAGGTCCGGAATTCGCGCCGGTCGATGTCGACGCAGGGCACGGCGCGCCAGAGGGGCCTCCACCGCCGCGACAGCACGCTCGTCCGCGCCGCCTGCCGGGACGTGAGGCGCGACAGGACGTCCGTCAGGAGGCAGTCGGGAAGCTCGCTCAGCCGGTCTTCTCCGGCGGCGGCTGGCTCGCGGGAGGCGGCGGGGGTCTCCATGGCGTGGGGGGCGTTGCATTGCATCAAGCCAAGGCTCTGCATTTATAAGGAGGCCCTCTCCGTTTCCATGGAAGGACAAGGACCGCGGTGCTTGACTCAGACATGCCGCGGTCGTGTCGGACTCGGACACGTACGTCTACGCAGCTTCGGACCGAGCGGCCATCTTCTCGGATAGTCGGATTCGTTCGAAAGGCACGCAATGGCGATCGACACGATCGTTGAAGGAAAAAGCTAACAAACGACCAGTCGCGCAGCCAGCTAGGCCCAATAAACTAATACAAATTTATTTACGCTCCGTCCAATTTTTTTATGACAGAAACTCACGCAATCATGTCTCCTACTTTCCTCGGCGCCCCCTCCCTCTCTTACATGTTTTTTAATATTGCTTGTTCAAAAAAATGTTTTATCTCTTTCATATCATCTCCGTTTCGAGAACCGATCACACTATTGTGTTCGACGCGATGAGACGAACAAAACTAGACCCCACTTGTATATCTTTTGATGATATTTTACATTAGTAACAATTTATGTGATGCTTTGCTCTCTTTCTGTAGCAACTTATGTGTATATTAGCTTACTACGGTAGCAACTTATGTGTACAACAACTATCGTTTTATGTCAACTTATGTGTACGAGTGTATGATAGATTTTGTTTATAGTAATTTATATTTTATATGTGTGGCAACTCATATGTATAATGATTATGTTTTTTATAACTTTTGTTTTTTTATTTTTATAATAATTTGTATATAAACTTATGTCTATGATAACTTACTCCTTATTTATTACTTATGTGTGTGACATCTTTATGCTTATGACAACTTATGTTTACAATACAATATATTTTGTGGTAAGTTTGTTTCTATGACAACATAAATATATTTTAAAAAAATTATTTTATATGTATTTCAACTTATATTAATATATGTGATAACTCATGCGTATAATATTATGTTTTATACCAACTTTTTATTATACATATGTGATAAATTTTATTTAATGAGTATTTTTTATATAAATTTATGAGTATGACAACTTACACTTTTTTACTACTTATGTGTAACAATTTTTTTTTGGCAACTTATGTATATGATTGAATTTGTTTTGACAACTTATGTTTATAACAGAGTATACTTTTTGTGGCAACTTTATTTTTATGACAGCAAACAATGTAATTTTTGTAGTAACTTTTATCTTATTTGTATAGCAACTTATGCATAGAAAATCTTTTATCGTATGGCAACTTGTGTGTATAACAAATAGCAACTTGCCACCAGCGTACAATATCTTCAAAATATATGCAAGTGAGATCTAGTTTTGTTCGTCTCGTCGAGTTGAACACAACATTACAATTAGTATTCAAAACAGAGACCGTACGAAGGAGATAAAATATTTTTTATGAAGAAAATTAATGCTAAAAAGAACTTGTTCAAACCAGTTGCACGTGAGGTATAAAGCAAAATGGAAGGGAGGTGGGGTGGTCGCGCGCTCTCCATCCGCGCGACTGGTCGCGCCATAACCTGGTCCAATGTTTCGGATACTGATGCCGGTTGCATTTAGCTCTTTGGGTCTAATCCACAGAATTCAGAAACCACCGGCGTCGGGTACCATGATCAGGGGCACCCTAATCAGAGGACTAAAGCCGCCCTCAAAGCGCAAAACACATGTCAAGCGATCAGGCCCATGAAGGCCTACGGTCTCCTTCCGATCCAAAGGAAAGGAAATGACTCAAAGAGACCCAAAATACACTCGGCCCACGGCCTGGCTCCACAGTGCAGCCCATCCGAACCCCCTCGAACCCGCGAAGCGATCTCCGCCTCGCTCGAGGCCTCCCCGCCGAGGCCCTCGATAGCACCCCGCATCTCCGCCTCGCTCGAGGGTAGCGAGCCTACCCTCGAGAGAGTGGATCAACTCCGTCTCGCTCGAGGCCACCCCTCGGCAGAAGGAACTAGTGACCCATCAGCTCACCCACCCGCCGTACGGAGGCATTAAACGCCAATAACTCCACCACAACACCCGGGTCAGACGGCGTCAGGCCACCACTCCGCACAGCTGCTGTGACCGGAATCCCATCCGCTAACTCCGGTCACTACTCAGCCATCCCCGGCACTGTGGCGTCGCTGTGGGAACCTGCGGCGTTCAGTCCCGACGTGCCCGGCATTGTTACCACCACTGTGCTGCCAACTCCCCGTACTACCCCGAGTACTTTCCCAGCTGCGGAACCCTAAATCGGCATGGGCGCGACCCTCGAACGCGGCCCAGACCTTGACCGGAGCAGGACTCCCACCTGCAGGACCCTCGAGACGCCGCCACATCAAGCATGGAGGACGGTACCCTCTATAGCAATCACCACGATGCCCGCTGGAGCCGCAAGGATGCTGGCGCGATCTCCTCAAGGCCAAGGACGACGCTAAGGACAACCGCACGCCCGGTGCCATGCTCTCTAGTGGCCCACAGTGTACTTTCTACAGTAGTTGTTCACTGTGCGCCCCCGATTCGGGGAGGAACGACGACTTCTCCCCCCTCCCGTACATGTACTCCGCCCCTCCTTGTGTCTATAAAAGGGGGAGGCAGGCTCTATCTTTCTCTCTCTGGCTCGCTCATCCACGCTCCCTCAACACACACACACCCGCTCCCTGGAGCACGATATTGGTACTTACCTCAATCATCTAGCAGAGACTTGGGAGCCTCCCTCCCTCTCTCGCCTCGCTTGTACCCCCTACTACAGGCACCCCCGGAGCAAGATAGTACAGTGCGCTCGCACACCCCGTTGCTGAACGTATGGCCCCGCGGCCGGAACCAGGGTAAACCCGTGCGTTCCTGTATTGCCTCTTGCATCAACCATTCGGAGTGAGGGATCACGCAACATCTCACTAGTTGGTGCCGGACCACCGGGTCTGGACACCAACAACCGGAGCTTGAAACAAAGATATGGAATGAGTAAATGGAACGGCATGCAGTGATGCAATACAAGTCATTGTTAGGTCCTTCTTAATGCACGTGTCATATGAGTTTCATTCTCATTAAATGATATGCCACATAGACAAAGTGATGACATGGTATAGATTTAAGAAGAAAAAAAGAATAGAGTTTCATGGGGATGAAACTTGGTGTGCTCAGTTACCAAGTGCCATGAAACTAGAACGAAACTCCATCGAAAACATTTGAGTTTCATCAACACACATTCATCAACTTCTATTAGTCACATGGTATAGTTGATCACTAATACCAATAAACAATTAAATGTAATAGCTTATCTATGAAACCGTGCGATGAAATTATGCATTGAGGGAGGTGGTTTCATTCTAGTGTTGTAACACCCTAATTTTAAATTTCAGTATTTATTAATAAATTAATTGGCTTTATTTAATTTTCTAAGGTTTATTGTGTTTAGTTGGCATTTAATCTAATTTTTGTTCCTTAATTGATTAAAATTTATCATAGGTTTAAATTTTTGTTGCATTCATGCTGGTGCATAATTTTATTTGAGTGTGGTTTGAATTCAAATTTGAATTTGAATTCAAACTTTGTTTGAATTAGATTTAGAAAAGTAAGAGAAATAGAAAGGAAAAAAAAAACCAAAACCAGCCAAAACCCAAACCCGGCCCAAGTCAACCCAGCCCGGTCCGTCTCCTCTCTCTCCCTTTCACCCGGCCGGCCCAGCCCAGCAAGCAACCCAGTCGGCCCGCCTCCCCTCTTACCCGCGCCTGGCCCAACGCGCCCACTCCACTCAGCCCACGCGGCCCAGCGCCCCCGCGCTCTCTCTCTCCCAGGCCGCACGCGCCCCGCCCCTGCCACCGGGCCCCGCTCGCAGCAGCCCAGCGCCCAGCTCCCCGACGCCCCGGGCCCGCCTGTCATCCCCGACCTCCGTCTACCTCGCGTCAACTGCCAGCCGGATCCCCGCCGCTATCACCGCGCCGCGTCAGCCCTGGACCCGCACGCCGAGGCCGGCCCCTCCCTTTTTAAACGCGCCCTGGCCCCCCTCCCGCACCCTACCTCTCCACGCAGCCGCCATCCTAGCCCTAGCCCGCTCCGCCCCGCGCCGCTCCGCCCCGCGCCGCTCCCCTGTTCCGCGTGGCCACAAAGCTCCGCTGCGCCATAGCCCCGCCGGAGTAGCGCAGCGGCCTCGTCTCGACTCCAGGAGCACCCCGCGCCGTCCAGAAGCCCGGGGGCGCTCTCCTTCGTCCCCAACACCGAGCTCTGCCCGGAGCGCCGCCGACCAACGTCGCCGCCAACCCTGCGTCACGAATCCGCCGTCCCGAGCTTCTGGTGAACCCCCCGTGCTCCAATCTTGCCTTCCGTTCATTTAGCGCTTCGAATTTTGCCCTGGCACGGCGGGAACGCCCGACCCCGGCGAGCCCGTCACCGCAGCGCCGCCTCCACCGCCGAGCTCCACGCTCCGGCCACCCCCGACCCGCGCACAAGGCCCCAGTGGACCACGCGTGTCGCGCCCGTCATTTTGCACCAAACCGCGACCCGAATCAAGCCCGGGAACACCGGATTCGGTTGCGCCGGCGACCATCCGCCGCGGAGCAGAGCTCCGGCGACGGCGCCGCCGCCCCCACGCGCCCGAAACCTCCTGGCCGCCCGATCTCGGATGGACGGTCACGATTAGATCTAGATCCAAACTGTTCTTAGCCATCCGATCCAGATCCAAGCGCCCAGATTCAAGCGTACCCCTTCAGCCTGGCGTTTTTGTTAAAGAGCCCCTCGGTTTTCTTGATATCAACCCGCAGTCCACCTTTATTCAAAAATAATACCACTCAGGTCCTGTTTTTAACGTTTTAACCCCTGAGCTCTTTAGAAATAGAACCCGCCGTCCAGTTAGGGTCTTTTTACGCGTTGGCCCTCGGATCTTTCTGGTTTTTACGTTTTAGCCCTCGGTTTTAGCAGAAAACCCCCTGGAACTTCAGTTTTCTTACAAATAAGCCCCTAGAACTTGTTTTAGGCCTAGTTTATGCGTTTTAGCTCCGTTTTTAGCGTTCTTTATATCCACGCGATCGTTGTAACGTGTAGAATAGTTCTAGAATAGTTTTGTGCGCTGTTTTCATGTGTTGTTGTATTGTTTCTTAGTTTTTGTTAGTGTTTGCTTGTATGCTTATTATTGTGCATTGTTTTGGCCATGTGTTCGTGAGTAGACGCTGAGCTACCTGAGGAGCCCCAGTACCAGTACCAGGAGCAGCCTTCTTCCGAGCAGTTCGAGCAGCAGCAGGAGCAGTACGAGGAAGGCAAGTATAACATGAACAACCTATCACTTTAATTACAATTTCATACTGCATTTTAATACTGTATGCCTTTAAGGATTTCCTAGCCAGTTTATATCCTTTATATATACCTTTGGGTTGCATTTTGGTTAGTTGTGCTAGGTTGCTGCGCTATAACACACCCTGGTCCTTTTTAATTAATTTGATTAATGGTTTACTTGAACTTAAATTCTGAGAGTGGCACTCTGTGTGGCTTGAGTGGCTCACTTCTCGTTAAAAGATGTTTTTTTAGAAACATGGTTTAGGGGGCCAGCACGGTGCTTAGTGCTTGGTTGGCCACTCTCCATAAGGACCGGTTCATAGAGCGACAACCTGGGACAACAGCGCTACCACAAGGCTAGAATGGGATAGACTTGGCGTAATAACTAGATCTTTTTGGTTTGGAGTAACTTACCTGCGGGGCAAGAGTAGTAAGCTTCAATGGTCCCTGCTCCTCCGGCTTGGTCTGTGCTTGGATTGCGCTCCTGTGCTTGTACCCCCGGAGGTGGGCCCCATCGTCGCCGACCTAACTCTCGCGGTTACGCCTTACCAACGAGATTCTTTTTAAAGGCCTCGTAGTGAGTCGCTAGTCATCTCACCTAAGGAAGTGTGATGAACAACTGGCGTAGCTCACGACTTGTGGGTAAAGATGTGCAACCTCTGCAGAGTGTAAAACTGGTATACTAGCCGTGCTCACGGTTATGAGCGGCCCAGATCCTCCTTTTGATTAGTGAAGTTATCTCCTTCCGTCGAGGGAGGTGCTTCTCGGGGTTACCTTGGTGGCTTGGTCTTGGTTTGGTTCTCAGTAATAGTATGATTAAACTTGATTAATTACTATGTAACTGGGTTAATGGTAATTCATCAACTCGTAGTAAAAAGCTTTAATAAAACTTTGCCTACACTTAAAAGCTAATGCAGTCGAGTCAGTCAGCCTAGAGCCTCATAGTTTGTGTTATACTTGTTGAGTACAAGTTGTGTACTCACTCTTGCCTCTTCTCTACTTTTTCCTCTTGGCTACGCTACTGCTGCTCAGTTCCTGCCGACACGAGGGAGTTCGTCCAGCGCTACCAGGACTACGAGGACTTCTAGGTGCTTCGTCTCCCAGTCGACGTCCCTGTGGCGCCCTGCTTCAGCTTCGGAGAGCTTTTATCGTATTTTGTACTTCGCTTCCGCTGTATCAGACATTTTGTCATTATTGTAATAAATAACATTCGTATTCGCTTTATTATGTCTTTTTACGTGATATGTGCTATGATATACTGTTCATTCTGTTGTATATACGTGTGACTTGATCCTGGCACGTATATGATTGCTCGGTTTATGTTCTTTTATAAACCGGGTGTTACAGAGTGGTACTGCTGAGGAGGCCGGTACTGAGGCTGGTACTGCTGGGGCTGCTGGAGTCGAGGACGAGTGTTGCTGCCGGAAGCAACGGGGACAACCTTCCTCTTCTTGTCCTCCATCTCCAGGTGCTTACGCTCAGTGTTGAGCGCACTGTCAACCAGATGGTTGAAGTCGTCGAAGCGGAGGTTGAGCAGCGCGTACTGGAGGTAGTCCTCAAGACCCTCCATGAAGTGCTCCTGCTTCTTGCGGTCATCCGCAACCTCGGCAGGGGCGTAGCGAGCCAGCTGAAGAAAACGATCACGATACTCCGTGACCGACATAGTCCCCTGAATTCACAAAGACAGATAGATATCGGAAGATTAATTCAAGATTCATAAGGGCAGAACAAGGGGGTATTAGCTCAAAAGATACCGCTGAATGATTATACTTAAGATTACCTGCTTCAGTGCAAGGAACTCCTTCTGCTTCATCTTCATAACGCCCGCGGGGACGTTGTGGCTGCGGAAACGCTCCCTGAACTGGAGCCAGGTGAGAGACTCGCGGTCGTGAACTGGGTGGGACTCCCACCAGTCCAAAGCTGCCCCTCGCAGCTGTCCTGCTGCGTACAAGACGCGCTCACGATCATCGCACTGGGCGATGTCTAGCTGACGCTCCACTGCACGGAGCCAGTCGTCGGCCTGAAGAGGGTCGGACGTGTGAGAGAACGTCGGCGGGTGACCCCTCAGGAACTCAGCACGCCTGTCGCGAGGCTGCGGCGGTGGAGGAGGCGGAGGCTGAGTGTGAGCGTGCTGAAGAGCCTGAACGGTGTTGTTCAGGGTAGCCATCATCTGCATCTGGAGCTGGAAGTACTGCTCCGGAGTCAAAGGCGGAGGCATCGGGATCCCAGTACCCTGGTTGTTCTGACCCTGCTGCTGGCCAGAACCGGAACCGGTGCTCCTGGTGTTCACCATCTGATTTGAACAAAAGTTTTCACGAGTAAGGATATTGCAGGAATAAATTCAGATGGATATGATAACTCTTTGCGGAAAAAGACTCAGCCATGATAAAGTAGACAGGATAGAGTTGACTGTTTTACCCCCAACGATCTAACTCATTTTATTAGTTAGTTAACTTTAACATCAGAGTGATTTTCTTTAAGCAAATTTAAACTACTAAGCTATGCAATCAGTCAAAAATCCAAATCAAACATGTAGCATAATAACAAGCAGACAATTTTCACAACTTAGCCGAGTTTAGCAAAAGACTCGACTAACACAACGCGTCGCAGAACGTGCTATCGTGTTATTATAAAAAGGTCACCTAGCTAACTCATGGTGGTCAGATGACTGATTCAGGCCAAATCTACGAAAACTATTCTTCAGAGAGAAAAATCAAGGCAGAAGGGTAAAAGGTCATAGAAGTCAAGGGGTATAATAGTAAAATAGTTTCAGCAGACAAGGATTGGAGAGAAGAAGTCCTAAAACTCGACCAGTTCTATCTAGGCTTCGTCCTACAGTCGATATGGCTCTGATACCACTCTGTAACACCCGGTTTATAAAAGAACATAAACCGAGCAATCATATACGTGCCAGGATCAAGTCACACGTATATACAACAGAATGAACAGTATATCATAGCACATATCACGTAAAAAGACATAATAAAGCGAATACGAATGTTATTTATTACAATAATGACAAAATGTCTGATACAGCGGAAGCGAAGTACAAAATACGATAAAAGCTCTCCGAAGCTGAAGCAGGGCGCCACAGGGACGTCGACTGGGAGACGAAGCACCTAGAAGTCCTCGTAGTCCTGGTAGCGCTGGACGAACTCCCTCGTGTCGGCAGGAACTGAGCAGCAGTAGCGTAGCCAAGAGGAAAAAGTAGAGAAGAGGCAAGAGTGAGTACACAACTTGTACTCAACAAGTATAACACAAACTATGAGGCTCTAGGCTGACTGACTCGACTGCATTAGCTTTTAAGTGTAGGCAAAGTTTTATTAAAGCTTTTTACTACGAGTTGATGAATTACCATTAACCCAGTTACATAGTAATTAATCAAGTTTAATCATACTATTACTGAGAACCAAACCAAGACCAAGCCACCAAGGTAACCCCGAGAAGCACCTCCCTCGACGGAAGGAGATAACTTCACTAATCAAAAGGAGGATCTGGGCCGCTCATAACCGTGAGCACGGCTAGTATACCAGTTTTACACTCTGCAGAGGTTGCACATCTTTACCCACAAGTCGTGAGCTACGCCAGTTGTTCATCACACTTCCTTAGGTGAGATGACTAGCGACTCCCTGGGCTGGGTGAACCACGTGACGGCCGAGTCAGCGGCCGAGGCTCCCAACGTGGTTATTGGTACGTTCATGGTTAATTCATATCCAGCTACAGTGCTTTTTGATACTGGTGCTACGCATTCCTTCATTACTCAGTCTTTTGTCGAGCATCATGGTATTCATACTAGCACATTAAAGAGGTGCCTGTTAGTATCTTCACCGGGAGGACAGTTGAGGTCTCACACTTACTGCCCGAGAGTCAGTGTTTCTTTGAGGGGAGTAGAGTTCTGTACTGATCTGATGGTGCTAGACACCAAGGGCATTGATGTCATTCTGGGAATGGAGACTCTGGCCAAATGGGGAGTTCGGATAGATTGTGCTCAGAGGACAGTCTTGCTATCAGCTTCCAGTGGCCAAGAGGTTGTTATCAGTGCAGTAGAGCCTTCTGGATTTCTTCATCAGATGGAGGCTAGACCCACGGACGGTATTCGCGTGGTGTCTGAATTCCCGGATGTCTTTCCGGATGATTTGCCAGGTATGCCGCCTGAACGCGCCATTGAGTTTTGCATTGATCTCTTGCCTGGCACAGCTCCTATTGCAAAGCGGCCCTACCGTATGGCACCTATAGAGCATGAAGAAGTTAAGAAGACTATTGATGAGTTGCTAGTCAAGGGCTATATCCGTCGCAGCTTCTCTCCTTGGGCTTTTCCGTTGTTGCTGGTAGATAAGAAGGATGGCTCGAAGAGGATGTGTGTGGATTATCGTGAGCTGAATGCAGTCACTATCAAGAACAAGCATCCACTGCCCCGTATTGAGGATCTCTTCGATCTGCTTCGTGGTGCTCGTATATTCTCGAAGATTGATCTTCGTTCGGGTTACTTTCAGCTGAGGATCCGTCCTGGGGATATTCCGAAGACGGCATTCACCTGCAAGTACAGGCTATATGAGTATACGGTCATGTCCTTCGGCTTGACTAATGCTCCGGCTTTCTTCATGCACCTGATGAACATGGTTTTCATGGATTATCTGGATGTCTTCGTGGTGATTTTCATTGATGATATTCTGATCTTCTCCAAGACAGAAGAAGAGCATGAGGAGCATTTGAGGCTCGTGTTGCAGAGATTGAGAGAGCATCAGTTGTATGCCAAGTTCAGCAAGTGCGAGTTCTGGATTGACGAGGTGCCATTCCTCGGTCATGTTATCTCTCAGGGAGGCATTGCTGTTGATCCGAGCAAGGTGAAGGATGTGCTCGAGTGGGAGACACCGCAGACAGTGAAGGAAGTCAGATCTTTCTTGGGTTAGCTGGATATTATCGGAGGTTCATCGAGAATTTCTCCAAGATCGCGAAGCCTTTGACTTCCTTGCTAGAGAAGAATGTGGCTTTCGTATGGACTGATGAGCGTCAGATGGCCTTTGATGAGCTGAAGAAGAGATTGACTACAGCGCCAGTCCTCACTCTGCCAGACCAGACGAAGAGGTTCACGGTATATTGTGATGCTTCGAAGGATGGTCTTGGGTGTGTTCTGATGCAGGAGGGCAGAGTGATAGCTTATGCTTCACGGCAGCTACGCCGGCATGAGCTGAATTATCCTACTCATGATCTTGAGTTAGCCGCAGTTGTGCATGCTCTGAAAATTTGGAGGCATTACTTGTATGGGCAGCGGTGTGATATCTACACTGATCACAAGAGCCTCAAGTACATTTTCACGCAGAATGAGCTGAACATGCGGCAGAGAAGATGGCTAGAGTTGGTCAAGGACTATGATCTGGAGATTCACTATCATCCGGGCAAGGCCAATGTTGTAGCAGATGCTTTGAGCCGAAGGAGTTATGTCAACATGGCCGTTGCTTTCCAGATGCCTCCAGAGTTATGCGAGGAGTTCGAGCAGTTGAGTCTGGGCTTCTTGCATCATACCTCCAGTGCAACATTTGAGGCAGTACCGACTCTAGAGGCAGAGATCCGGCAGCATCAGAAAGATGATGAGAAGCTGCAGGAGATTCGTGAGTTGCTTAAGAAGGGCAAGGCTCCTCATTTCAGAGAGGATGATCAGGGTACCTTGTGGTACAAGAACCGGATCTGCGTGCCTGATGTGCATGATTTTCGGAAGTTGATTCTGAGTGAGGCCCATGATACAGCTTACTCTATCCATCCGGGCAGCACGAAGATGTATTATGATCTGAAGGAACGTTTCTGGTGGTATGGGATGAAGCGTTCAGTGGCAGAGTACGTGGCTATTTGTGACACCTGTCAGCGTGTCAAGGCTGAGCATCAGAGGCCAGCAGGTCTATTGCAGCCTTTGAAGATTCCAGAGTGGAAATGGGAAGAAATCACTATGGACTTCATTGTTGGATTGCCTCGTACTCAGAAAGGGTACAACTCCATTTGGGTAGTAGTGGATCGTCTGACGAAGGTTGCTCACTTCATTCCAGTGAACACTACTTACTCCGGTGCTAGACTTGCAGAGTTGTACATCTCTCGGATTGTCTGCTTGCATGGTGTGCCCAAGAAGATCATATCTGACAGAGGGTCTCAGTTCACTTCTCGGTTCTGGGAGCAGCTCCATGATTCGTTGGATACGAAGCTGCGTTTCAGTACGGCTTATCACCCTCAGACAGATGGGCAGACAGAGAGAACCAACCAAGTGTTGGAAGATATGCTGAGAGCTTGTGCCATTCAGTACGGCACTAGCTGGGATAAGTGCCTGTCTTATGCTGAGTTTTCATATAACAACAGCTATCAGGCCAGTCTGAAGAAGTCTCCCTTTGAGGCATTGTATGGCAGAAAGTGCAGGACTCCTCTTTATTGGGATCAGATTGGTGAAAAGCAGCTCTTTGGCCCTGAGATCATAGATGATGCAGAGCAGATGGTTCAGGCTGTGCGAGAAAATCTGAGGATTGCACAGAGCAGACAGAAGAGCTATGCTGATGGCAAACGGAGAGACCTGACTTTCAGTGTTGGTGATTATGTGTACCTGAAGGTGTCTCCGATGAGAGGAATCCACAGATTTAATGTCAAAGGGAAGTTAGCACCTCGTTATGTGGGGCCATTCAAGGTGCTAGAGCGGAAAGGCGAAGTTGCTTATCGCCTGGAGTTACCTCTCAGCCTTTCGGGAGTTCATGATGTTTTCCATATATCGCAGCTGAAGAGGTGTCTGAGAGTACCCGAGGAACAGGCACCCCTGGATGGAGTCGATGTCCAGGAGGATCTGACTTATACTGAGCATCCGGTGAAGATTCTGGAGACGTCAGAGAGGGTTACTCGGAACAAGCGCATTAAGATGTGCAGAGTTCAGTGGAGTCACCACAGTGAAGCTGAGGCTACATGGGAGCGAGAAGATGAGTTGAAGAAGACCTATCCAGATCTCTTTGCTAGCCAGCCCAGCTAAATCTCGGGACGAGATTTCTTTAAGGGGGTAGGGTATGTAACACCCTAATTTTAAATTTCAGTATTTATTAATAAATTAATTGGCTTTATTTAATTTTCTAAGGTTTATTGTGTTTAGTTGGCATTTAATCTAATTTTTGTTCCTTAATTGATTAAAATTTATCATAGGTTTAAATTTTTGTTGCATTCATGCTGGTGCATAATTTTATTTGAGTGTGGTTTGAATTCAAATTTGAATTTGAATTCAAACTTTGTTTGAATTAGATTTAGAAAAGTAAGAGAAATAGAAAGGAAAAAAAAACCAAAACCAGCCAAAACCCAAACCCGGCCCAAGTCAACCCAGCCCGGTCCGTCTCCTCTCTCTCCCTTTCACCCGGCCGGCCCAGCCCAGCAAGCAACCCAGTCGGCCCGCCTCCCCTCTTACCCGCGCCTGGCCCAACGCGCCCACTCCACTCAGCCCACGCGGCCCAGCGCCCCCGCGCTCTCTCTCTCCCAGGCCGCACGCGCCCCGCCCCTGCCACCGGGCCCCGCTCGCAGCAGCCCAGCGCCCAGCTCCCCGACGCCCCGGGCCCGCCTGTCATCCCCGACCTCCGTCTACCTCGCGTCAACTGCCAGCCGGATCCCCGCCGCTATCACCGCACCGCGTCAGCCCTGGACCCGCACGCCGAGGCCGGCCCCTCCCTTTTTAAACGCGCCCTGGCCCCCCTCCCGCACCCTACCTCTCCACGCAGCCGCCATCCTAGCCCTAGCCCGCTCCGCCCCGCGCCGCTCCGCCCCGCGCCGCTCCCCTGTTCCGCGTGGCCACAAAGCTCCGCTGCGCCATAGCCCCGCCGGAGTAGCGCAGCGGCCTCGTCTCGACTCCAGGAGCACCCCGCGCCGTCCAGAAGCCCGGGGGCGCTCTCCTTCGTCCCCAACACCGAGCTCTGCCCGGAGCGCCGCCGACCAACGTCGCCGCCAACCCTGCGTCACGAATCCGCCGTCCCGAGCTTCTGGTGAACCCCCCGTGCTCCAATCTTGCCTTCCGTTCATTTAGCGCTTCGAATTTTGCCCTGGCACGGCGTGAACGCCCGACCCCGGCGAGCCCGTCACCGCAGCGCCGCCTCCACCGCCGAGCTCCACGCTCCGGCCACCCCCGACCCGCGCACAAGGCCCCAGTGGACCACGCGTGTCGCGCCCGTCATTTTGCACCAAACCGCGACCCGAATCAAGCCCGGGAACACCGGATTCGGTTGCGCCGGCGACCATCCGCCGCGGAGCAGAGCTCCGGCGACGGCGCCGCCGCCCCCACGCGCCCGAAACCTCCTGGCCGCCCGATCTCGGATGGACGGTCACGATTAGATCTAGATCCAAACTGTTCTTAGCCATCCGATCCAGATCCAAGCGCCCAGATTCAAGCGTACCCCTTCAGCCTGGCGTTTTTGTTAAAGAGCCCCTCGGTTTTCTTGATATCAACCCGCAGTCCACCTTTATTCAAAAATAATACCACTCAGGTCCTGTTTTTAACGTTTTAACCCCTGAGCTCTTTAGAAATAGAACCCGCCGTCCAGTTAGGGTCTTTTTACGCGTTGGCCCTCGGATCTTTCTGGTTTTTACGTTTTAGCCCTCGGTTTTAGCAGAAAACCCCCTGGAACTTCAGTTTTCTTACAAATAAGCCCCTAGAACTTGTTTTAGGCCTAGTTTATGCGTTTTAGCTCCGTTTTTAGCGTTCTTTATATCCACGCGATCGTTGTAACGTGTAGAATAGTTCTAGAATAGTTTTGTGCGCTGTTTTCATGTGTTGTTGTATTGTTTCTTAGTTTTTGTTAGTGTTTGCTTGTATGCTTATTATTGTGCATTGTTTTGGCCATGTGTTCGTGAGTAGACGCTGAGCTACCTGAGGAGCCCCAGTACCAGTACCAGGAGCAGCCTTCTTCCGAGCAGTTCGAGCAGCAGCAGGAGCAGTACGAGGAAGGCAAGTATAACATGAACAACCTATCACTTTAATTACAATTTCATACTGCATTTTAATACTGTATGCCTTTAAGGATTTCCTAGCCAGTTTATATCCTTTATATATACCTTTGGGTTGCATTTTGGTTAGTTGTGCTAGGTTGCTGCGCTATAACACACCCTGGTCCTTTTTAATTAATTTGATTAATGGTTTACTTGAACTTAAATTCTGAGAGTGGCACTCTGTGTGGCTTGAGTGGCTCACTTCTCGTTAAAAGATGTTTTTTTAGAAACATGGTTTAGGGGGCCAGCACGGTGCTTAGTGCTTGGTTGGCCACTCTCCATAAGGACCGGTTCATAGAGCGACAACCTGGGACAACAGCGCTACCACAAGGCTAGAATGGGATAGACTTGGCGTAATAACTAGATCTTTTTGGTTTGGAGTAACTTACCTGCGGGGCAAGAGTAGTAAGCTTCAATGGTCCCTGCTCCTCCGGCTTGGTCTGTGCTTGGATTGCGCTCCTGTGCTTGTACCCCCGGAGGTGGGCCCCATCGTCGCCGACCTAACTCTCGCGGTTACGCCTTACCAACGAGATTCTTTTTAAAGGCCTCGTAGTGAGTCGCTAGTCATCTCACCTAAGGAAGTGTGATGAACAACTGGCGTAGCTCACGACTTGTGGGTAAAGATGTGCAACCTCTGCAGAGTGTAAAACTGGTATACTAGCCGTGCTCACGGTTATGAGCGGCCCAGATCCTCCTTTTGATTAGTGAAGTTATCTCCTTCCGTCGAGGGAGGTGCTTCTCGGGGTTACCTTGGTGGCTTGGTCTTGGTTTGGTTCTCAGTAATAGTATGATTAAACTTGATTAATTACTATGTAACTGGGTTAATGGTAATTCATCAACTCGTAGTAAAAAGCTTTAATAAAACTTTGCCTACACTTAAAAGCTAATGCAGTCGAGTCAGTCAGCCTAGAGCCTCATAGTTTGTGTTATACTTGTTGAGTACAAGTTGTGTACTCACTCTTGCCTCTTCTCTACTTTTTCCTCTTGGCTACGCTACTGCTGCTCAGTTCCTGCCGACACGAGGGAGTTCGTCCAGCGCTACCAGGACTACGAGGACTTCTAGGTGCTTCGTCTCCCAGTCGACGTCCCTGTGGCGCCCTGCTTCAGCTTCGGAGAGCTTTTATCGTATTTTGTACTTCGCTTCCGCTGTATCAGACATTTTGTCATTATTGTAATAAATAACATTCGTATTCGCTTTATTATGTCTTTTTACGTGATATGTGCTATGATATACTGTTCATTCTGTTGTATATACGTGTGACTTGATCCTGGCACGTATATGATTGCTCGGTTTATGTTCTTTTATAAACCGGGTGTTACAAGTGTCAAGCTGATATGACACTCTTGGTAAATGTATGATGAAACTATGCACTGAAATTGGTCTTAGGTTTTGAGATTGGACTAGAATTGCGCAATTCTGACCATGCATAGTGTGGAACAGAATACACCTGACCACTTGAATATGTGCATTAGACTAGCCAAATAAAGTGAGGGTACCAACCGATCACTAGAAATATTAGGCATTTTTATTATTTTTTGGATAATAGTTTTATGTCATAAAAAATCAGATTGTCTTTAAAAGGAGCCTAATTAAGTGAATTTTAATTTTAAGACCGTATTTTTTTGTAAAATGCAATTTATCTCCATCAGTTGCATCATTGCAAAAAATTATGTAAATTTTGGAGGTGATTTGGAAGTCATTTTAGCCAAAAAGAGGGGTGAAAAATCATAAGCACGTATCGCGCGAGTTAACTGACAAACTTCACAGTAGGGCCATGTAAGGAAAATGGCCCCATTAGACCATTGTTTTTGTGATTGAGTAACAACGCAATTATTAAGACTAATGAATTTGTCAAGTGAACAATTATAGATCCCAGGGATAAAGCAAAAAGGCCAAGCAAAGCGAAACACGAAGAAAGAACTCAAAGAAAGAATGAAATGGACGAGTTCTGTAGAAACCAGTAGCACCGGATGAACTGATGCAGTGGCACCGGAGTATCCGGTTGGCATCGGATAAACCGACGCAGTGGCGTCAGTGCAATTTGCAGCACTGGTGGGCGAAAATCAAGTGGCACCCGATGATCCGACGGTACCAATTTGAAGCGTCGGAGCAATCACTGGAGAATGTACCAGAGAGCATGTCAAGCGCATTGAAGCGAAGTCTTCAGCACCGGATGATCCAACGAGCACCGGAGTATAGCGTCGGAGTAATGACGTCAGCAGCAAGCTGAAGATTCCTTTAGCACCGGAAGATCCGAAGCGCACCGGATGAACCGACGCTAGCCCATCGGTTTATCCGGTGCCTTATGCGTCAGCTGTCAGAGACCCCAACTGCTACCCTGTGGCTCAGTGTGACAGGATGATACGGTGACCCACTGTCGGTCTATCTGACGCTACGTAGAAAAGTTGGGTAACGGCTCCCAACGGCTCTCTCCACTTGGTGGCCTATATATATGCTATCTCTCGGCCATTTGAAGTTTGCTGGAGTTCAAGAACATCACACCCACACCCAAGAATATCTCCAAACCATCCAAGTGCTTAGTGATCATATCTTTAGCCCTTAGCACATTCTTGAGAGTGTTAGTGCTAGGTTAGCTCTTAGTGAGTGAGAAAGCAAGGCCTTGAGCCTTTGTGATGTGGTTCTTTGTTGAACCAAGAAGATGTCTTGGTGCGCCGGCCCCTTGGAGCTTGGTGGCTCACCGGCACGTCATCGACCCTCCGACTTGGTGTGCGGGGGACGTGGAGACCCCCATCCTTTGTGGAGAAGCTCCTTAGTGAAATTCGGGATCAAGGTGACCGTGATTGAGTTCATGAGAGAGACTTAATTGCCGAGAAGCGATACTCTTAGTGAGTGCTTCAACAATGTGGATGCAGGTGTGCCTTTGTGGCTAACCGAACCACAGGATAAACACCCGCGTCAAGAGTTTGCTTCCTTCTATCCCACTCTTTAAGCTTCTACATTTCATACTAGCAATTCTTGTGTGCCTTTACTTTCTAGAGTAGTACCTTGATAGAAAAGGTTATAGGTTGCTAAACTCTTTTGGGATAAGAGTTTCACACTAGAACAACCTTAGTTGTATATATAGATAGCATATTTTAGTTTGATATTGTGCAATTTAGTTGGAGCAATAGGTTAAGGTTTTAAGTTGCCTAATTCACCCCCTCCCCCTCTTAGGCTAGAGCACGGTCTGATCACTTTCAATTGGTATCAGAGCCGGGACTCACTTCTCTCACAAAGAAAGCCAATTGATTGACAATTTGTGTTTACTGGCTCACTTGATCGGTTAGACTTCACCGCCTAGTGAGTTAGCTCTTTGAGAAAGGGATGGATTCATTAGAACCTCCTCCACGTTTCGATGGCACGGGCTTCCAACGATGGAAGATCTTAATGCACTCTCACCTCCAAGCGAAGGGCCTAAATGTTTGGAGGGTAACTAGTGAGGGAATGAAGGACAAAAGTCAACAAGAGAAACAATATGATGCTATTGCAAACTGTGACATTTTAAACTCTCTTGGTGACAACGTGTTCAACCGTGTGTTCGCTTGTGAAAATGCTAAAGATTTATAGAAAACTATTAGTGAGAACCATGAAGGCACAAAAGATGTTGCAAATGAAAAATATCATGTTCTCATTGATAAACTTAATAGTTTCAAGCAATTAGATGATGAAAATGCCGAATATATGTACTCACAGTTGAATATTCTTGTGAATGAGATTAACTCTTTAGATGTGAAGAAAATTGATGATTTGGAGCTCATTCGCAAGATCCTCCACTCCCTACGAAGGCCGGACTACGATTTGGTGATCACAATTTTTTATGAGAAGGAAATCAACACATTGATACCAAATCAAGTCCTCAACAATGTGATCGCCCATGAGCTACGTCATGTTATCAAAACAAGAGCGCCACCATCTTCATCAACACATAGTGCACTTATGCAAGCAAGTCAAGAAGTTGAAGAAGATGGCCATCAAAAATAGCTCAAGTAAAAAGGAAGAAGAGGAGGCATGTCAAAGCTCCTCAAATGATGAAAAAAAGCCAATGAACACCAATCTCTACATGCAAGTCAAAAAAATGAATAAATGCTTGCAAAAAATCAACTCAATGGGGTCTATGGTCTTCCTCAAAGATGTGTCTCATCACCAATAAATGAAAGTTGAGAGGACATTTAAGAAGAAAGAAAAAAGGAGAAGTCTAAACATGAATCATTTGACATATTTGGTGAATGGGTAAATGGTGGTGAAGAATCAAGTGCTAGCTCAAGCGATGAATAAATAAAAAATTTACCACCCGCACGAACATGAGATCATCATTAAACACTTGTCTTATGGCACAAGATATAGAAAATGATGTAAGTGATGATGATTCCGATTCTCCTTCATATGAAAATTTTTTTGAACTAGTTCAAAAACATCAAAAAATAATTAAGAAGCAATTAAATAAAATTGAAACCTTAACCTCTTGGCAGTAGACCCCGACGTCGCACCCATCGAGGACCAGGGCGCTCAGGTTGCGGAACTCCGGGAATCCCCCGGGCTCCTCGCCGTCGGCGTCGTCGAGCAAGGCTTTCGTGCTAAACCTGTACAGGCGCAGATTCGTCGCGTGGCGCAGGGAGCCCAGCAGGCTGACGAAGCCGGCCGGGTGCTCCAGGGACGCCGCGAGGAGGGACGGCATCTCGCATTCCGAGGCGACCGGCGGCGGGTTGCCGTGGATCCGCAGCGAGGCGAGGCGAGGAGCCGCGATGGCGAGCACGTCGACGTCGACGACCTGGACAGAGGCGGCGCAGTTGTGGATGGCCAGGTTCTGGAGCGAGGTGGAAGCGATCCGGGTGAAGTAGTAGTCGCACTCCTCGAGCCGCAGGTCTTCCAGGACCGGGAGCTCGCTGACGATGGCGTCCGCGAAGTCGCCTGCCCGCGGACCAGGAGCGCGCGCCGGATCCACCTGCCCGCGTCCGCCGCCTCGAAGAGCAGCATGTTGGTGGTGCGCAGCCGGAACGCGCCCAGCGGCTCGCCGGCGCCGCTCGTCGTCACGCGGTCGCCGTAGTCCGCGAGCCTGAACCACCTCTCCCGCTCCTCGTCCGAGCGGCGCGTCCTCGCCGCCGTCCCGCTGTCGAGGGGCAGCCGGGTGGCCTCCTTGTCGGCCCGGAACGCGCGCTTCTGGTCGATGTCGATGCACGAGGGCGGGTACAGCACCGCGTGCCAGAGGCCCCTCCAGCACCGCGACAGCACGCCCGTCCGCACCGCCTGCCGGAACGTGAGGCGCGACAGGACCTCCAGCAGGACGCTGTCCGGCAGGTCGCCCAGGCGGTCCGCGGTGGCGGCGGCGGCGCGCTCGCGCGTCTACATGGTTAATTGGTGATCGAGATCTAGCTGCGGCCTCCCGCACTCCCGCTGTATTTATGAGCGCGGGTACGCGGCACGCATGCATGATCAGTCCGGTCGTCCTACTCGGATTCGGATCGGATCCCCCCTGATCATGGCGTTCCTCCTCGGTGTCGTCCGACGCCACGCGTGCGCTCGGCGCCGCAGGA
The DNA here is from genome assembly GCF_016808335.1 of Panicum virgatum. Taxonomy (NCBI): domain Eukaryota; kingdom Viridiplantae; phylum Streptophyta; class Magnoliopsida; order Poales; family Poaceae; genus Panicum; species Panicum virgatum. The sequence goes on along the minus strand of NC_053151.1, from coordinate 30,613,463 downwards.
AGGTCGGACTCGGACACCGTCGTGACCGTGCAGGCGTGATGCCGAGGCCGCGGAGGACCCGACCCCACCGGCTGGAGGGCGTCGCGCTCACCCGTCGGCAATGTGCAGGCGGAACGAGCCCGGGGGCGGCAATGACGGCGACGAGCCGGAATGCCGGATCGCCAGCAGGGCGTGCAGCCGCAACGACACGGGGCTGCTCCTGACGATCCGCAAAAATGACCTTTGAACAGTGTCCAGCAGTAGACAATTTTCCCTGAAATAAACGGTTCTTTTTTATGGCAAAATTAACGGTTCTACATTCTAATTGACGCTATGCTGCTGCCTGCAGCCCGTCCTCTTTTTTCCCCCAGAACAACAGGGGAGGCCCTTATTCAAAGAACAAGCACAACAGGCCGGCAACAAAATATACGGCAGTCCTATCGCATGGCTTGCTAAGCAGAGCTGCAAACCCAACACAGCATTTCGGGAAACAGATTCTGCAAGTTCTCCAATTCAAGAATGCATCCTCCATTCCAACCGGACACCTCAAAATACCATGCAGCACAACCTTAAGTTATATAGAAAGTGTCAGAAGTAAACTCAGTGCCCCGTGCATATTTACAACAGATGGTTTATCTGAAAATAGCCCACGGAACGGGCGTGCGCGCAAGAATACTACCGATCTACTGCCTAGAGTAAGGCTGTGCCGTCGCCTTCTTCTCCTTCATACTTCTTAAGTGTTACAGTATTCTTTGGTGCAGTCTGAGATGCCGAGAAAAAGACTAACCAGTCCCTGGATTTTGCTACCATTTTTGTAGATGATTTCAGTGGACTTTAGCTTCTGACACTTGAATCGAACAAGGTTCTGGAACTGACAATATCCCTTCCCCGACCTGGCTTTTCCTTTACCTTCTGGGGAAACTTTGGGTAGCTGTTTCCATCATAAAAGATTCCTAAGTCATCCATAGCAACCCAAATTGAGCAAAAACAAATTGAATGGACTGGGAGCAAAACAATATTATTACCTTGCAAAGCCGTACTGTGAGCTTTTCCAGATTAGGAGAGCTCTGTAGAAAGTGGCGCGGTAATCGGATGTTGTCGCGCAAATCACACTCATCCAGCAATAAGGTTCTCAAGTTTTCAAGTATAGGAAATTCAATTGGTCCTACAACTGGCCTCACCTGAAATCAAGACACGACTTGAGAGAAGGGGATAAGCAGGGTCTAGAGAGAGACAAACTGCAAGCAATAATGCAATATCATGTCATCATCCTCTAATAAAGAAAGTTACACTGTGCATTGGATTGCTGGCAAGAAATAAAGCGCACATGCAACACATTCAGACAGTAACAGTAAGGCTAACCAGTGGGGCAGGTTTAAAACAAAGGAATGGTACTGCTTCAATGAAATCACAAGGTTGCTGGGCTTACTAGCTTACAAGTTTAGTACAGAAATCAAAGTCAGTTGGTCACAACTCTCAAAACATTAGCTTCAAACAAACCCAACCTAGAAGTGAGATCTAGCGCATATTGATGGTATTTAAAACTCAGGTGATTGTTGCGGTGAAACTGAAATTTGTTCTGGAACTTCAAATGATCTGTTCCTGGAAAAAAAGAGGAAAACTTACACATTTTGTTTTATATATATGCAGGTCTCGATCTCTTAGCAGTTAGCACAGATTAATAGTGTGTACTATGGAATAATTTGCTATCAGGCTTGCCCTTTCCCAAGGTAACAGGGACGACCCTAGCACATAAAACAGTTGAAAAGTAACTAAACATCGTCAGTCAGAGCCTTCCTTCTGTGAATTTATAGCTATAAACCTATAACTGTGGGTAATGCTACAGCCATAGCGAATTTACGACTAGCTATAGGGCATATTTGGCACCTCGGTATTTTGCCGCTACAAACACTATTTGAAATCTAGGAAAACAGGAAATTAAAATCAGAGTCCAAAATTTTGTAATACTGGTATTAAGTGTTGAAAAATAATCAAAGACTTGGCAAGTACAGGACAGTGCATAAGCGTATGCTTTGTTTTCCTTCCTGTAACTATGTAGCGAACACTGTGTTTTAATTTAAAGAAGGACCTCAACGTGTAATTCTGTAATTTTCCAGAAGGTTCTCGATGTATGTCATGAGTACAACTGCAACTCTCCAGACTAACGTGGCATTTCTAGGCAGCAAGTAAAATGTAAGTAGCTCTCATATAAAAATAAAAATCAGATCCGCGGGAGGAGTGTGTTGCCCACACTCTCTCGCATGAGTAAGAAATCCAGGGGAGTTGTGCTTGGTGTTTTGATCCTTCAGCTCACCCTTCATTAAAAACAGGCCCTACTAGGCAGTGGCGGAGCTCGTGAATCTCCACGCCTAGGGCCACTATCTAAGAGATCAAACAACTCATGTCCTGCCACACACAGATCGTTCACAGAAGTAAAAGATAAAATGGATAATTTAGAAGATATCTCAAGCCCGTGATTAATTGTACAACATACTTCATAAAAAAATGACGTGGTACCTAATTCAAAGAAACTAACAGGAACCCCCACTATGTGCTGGCAAGCTCACTCAAAAAAATCTGCTGATAAAAAGAGTAAAATACATCATACACGTGTTAGAATTCCTAAATACTACATGCTCTTGAGTGTCCAAGTAAATTGCTTTAATTTATTTGTATTGTACAATATTTTTTGTCATCAAATACAACATCACTGTTGCTATAAAAAAATCCTCCCTCCAATTTATGTCAGTGCGTGTCCAATCAGGAATTTTATTACAGCAAGCTGCACACGAATAACAACCAAACGAGTACAAACATGAGACAAAGCAAGGAATGAAATTGTTTTTCATTCTTGGGCTAAAGAACGTTCATATCTAGGAATCTTAAGTATATCTTTTTGATAGACTGAATTTAAAGTATGTTGGATAGAGATTGGTGGAAAAGGGATTAGAATGCCTGCTGATGCAGTGCTGCTGGCTGCTGCCGTGGAACCATGCTCATGCTGCTGTGCTCCCCAACGGTGGCTAGCGGCTGCCCATCTGCACGACAGCACGAGCACGGAGCACGGCGCGCCGCAAGCAGGAGCACATAACAGGTCCAGGCCTCCGCTGCCCGGTGTCTTCGATGAGCCGCGCACTCGCACAGATACGACAGGTCATCAAGTCAGGCCGATAAGTGCATGGGCTGCCGGTAGCGAGTATTACCAGACAGACTTGGCCTGCAATGTATAGGCCTTCACTGCTGATAGGGCAGGCCATGGAAATACGAACTGGGCTGTGGAAATACAAGGGGATATAAGGGGGATTTTGGGCCACATCTAGGGTCGTGGCCCTAGGCCCACATCCGCCCCTGCTAGTAGGCAGTCTATATTGCACGGGGTTGGTGTTAAGAAATAAACGAGTAACATAAGGGTAAAACCAACTTAGCCCCATACTAACGATAAGTCTTGATACAGTTTAGTAACAGAAATAAGATGACCAACTAAATATAAATAATAGAGTTTATAGATCCATCTATCTCTCCGACAAAGATAGAAAAAGGCATACCGTTTTAAGGGTCGCCTTGTTGACCATTTGCACCTCCCTTAATGTACCTTCATCATACTTTCAATTGCACAAAGTCACACAAAGTCATGTAAGATGTTGATGCAGATTTACATACTCCGTATATATTTTTTATTAAAAAAATTAAGATAACAATCCTACCCAGAAATCTTTCAAAGTAAGCTTCTCCAGATTAGGAAGCTTCTGCAGCAATCTTCCAAGAGCTCTGAATTTGTTCACATCATGTTTGCTGTCAAAACAGCCGATGAGGGATAAGGTTCGCAAGTTGTCAAATACTGGGGATTTATCAAATTCCTCATGTAGAATTGCCTGAAATAGAGAAATGGAAACAAAACTGAGGCCATGGTCAGCTTAGTAGGCACGTCTCTAGTAAGCAGATCATACCATTGCACTAAAAGAAATCAGCTCCAAGCTCGTCACATTGAATAGGCTGCCCAGAAGGATTGCCCCGCCTCTTCGAGATAGTTGATTATATCCCATAGAAATCCATGCCTCGGCAAGGAACTTCTCTGTATATAATAAAACACCATTTCTATAACCGCAAGCCCCGTGAATAGGAAGGCTAAGGGACAGAGAAGCAAGAGAAGGAGCCCTGATGACCAATTTATCTGCAGCTCCACCTGAGCAATCATAAACATACAACTTCTTCAATGTGTCAGAATGAAGACCACTGAACTCACGACATCTCCATAGTTCCAGATCTTCTAGGACTGGGCACTCAGATCGGAGCTGCTCACCGAAAATGTGCTCCAGAGACACACCAGAAGAACCAAACGTTTGAGATGACAAGAAAACGGTTTGGGTAGTTGATATGGAACACCCAAGCGAACAGGAAGCCGGATGTGGAGCTTCACTGGGCAGTACTCGATGGCACGGCGAATCCATCTATCCACATCCCGACGCCAATCAACTCTAATTGAACCTGTATTTAACCGGAATGCATCCAGCCGCGGGGCCCTGTGACGCATCAGCAGGTTGGTGGTGAAATTCTCCATCTTTCCCCACCTCGTCTTCTCATACTGTCCCGGGGCGGGGCTTCGGCACTCGAATTCCTTAATGTTGAGGTTGATGGCAGGCATCGAACGCCACAGATCTATCCACCGCTTGGACAGCACGGTGGTCTGCACGGCCTGCTGGGACGGGAGGAAGGAAAAGACGCGGTGGAGGAGCTCGTCCGGCAGGGCGCTCAACCGGTCGGGCGCCTCGCCGCCGCCCGCACGGGCCCGCTTGGGGGCGGCCTCCATCTCCACCGCGGCTAAGTGGAGGCGCCGGGGTCGGGACCGGACATCACAAGCCTCCACCGCATCGCTCCTACCGCCGCCCCCGGTGGCTGCTGGCTGGAGATCCCAGCGCTGCTGCTACCGGCTCGTAGATGGCTAAACCTAGACGGCTCGTCTCCCCCAGCGAGAGGAGAGTGGACACTCGACACAGAGGCACAGGACTGAATGGCTCCTGATCATGGTTGGAAATAGCCCGCTATAGCCTCGCTATAGCCCGCTAATAGCTTTTTAGGAGATCTACCGCTACGCTATACAACATTTGTCCACTATATCCGCTAAAAGAGGTTTTATGAAATTTAGCCATGCTAAATGTCCGCTAAATAGGTTTTTGTGAGACTTAGCAGCGCTAAATGTCAATTGGGTACTGTTGGGTAGTTAAGAGACGTGTTAAACTCAAATTTTAGGATGTTAGACCAACGATACTTATAATTTATATGAGATTATTTATTATTTTATCATTCCGCTAAATGATTTAGTTTTCGCTATAGCCCGCTATAGCTTCGCTATAGCTATTCTATAGCTTTTAGAGAATGTTACCGCTAAACTTCATAGCCCGCTATTTCCAACCTTGCTCCTGATGGGCTGGCTTGACCGGGCGTGCCCGCCCCCGCCAGCGTGCCCAGGCTGAGAGAAAAAAAAAATGATTCTATTTGAAAGGATTGCGGGAGCTCCGCTTTTTTGTGAGAGGAAAGCACGAGCTCGGAGAATTTAATTGCCTGATTTATATAAATAAAGTAGTTCTCACTCTCAGAGAAAACGGAACTAAACAAAGAACTAAGCATTAAACGAAGATAACTCTAGACTTCCACAGGCTGAACTCCTGCACTTGCACTGCATCTCAAACTTGATTTCCTGCAACACCTCCCCTCGGGTTTTTTTCTCGAAAACCTTCTTTTTCCTTGCCTTCCAGATGTTCCGGTTGCCGTAGATCATCACCGCTGCCTTGAGTCGCCAATCCTTCTTAGGTAGAGAGAAAAATGATGTGCTTAACAAATTTCAAGATGGGGGGAGCCTCCGAGTCCTGAGTTTCCCATTTCCACCCTGAAACGGGAAATGTGTTTCTTTTTCTTTTTTGAGGAAAGAAATGTGTTTCATTCTGCAAGAGTATTTCCCAAAACAAGTTTCTGTTTTGAAACTCGAGTCTCTCGTGAAACTCAAGTTTCTACTTAAGTAGGTTTTCTTGAGTGGATCAGTAAGAAATGTACTACCTATAACCACAAATGTAAAAAGAATATGTAAGTTTAAATTTTATCCACAAACGTAAGGTATGTGGTCTATTATCGGCAAAACTCGGCACAAAGTAAAAAATAAGAAGAGCCCAAGATAGTTAATCTAATAGTGAGATAGTCAATTTAAAAGGTGCTATTACTGTATTCCTACTTTGGTTAGCATGCAGAGCTAATGGGAAATATGGAGAATTCAAATCCAACCTTTTCGCTAGGCATCTCGAGCTGTGCATCAAAGAATACAACTATATTTATAATTTCTCATGATTTTAGATTTTGTTTCTACTCTTCTTTCAACAAAGAAGATGAGAAAATCTGCACAAGTTTATGAATTAACGTACGGCTTCGAAATTTTATTTGAGAGGTTCCGTTCATTTTAGAGTCTTCATGCAACATATAGTACTTATTCGAAAAAACATGTGGTACTATATATTCCATACTATTTTTATAAAAATATTTCATGTTAGATTTCATGTGATATTTTTTTATAGTTAATGATATTCCTCCTATATTTATATTTTATACTAGGTGATAACCCGTGCGTTGCTGCGGGATTTTTTAAATAAAATTTAAACGTGAAATTTGAAAGTACAAAAATTAAGATGATTGCATGGCAACATTCACAAAAAAATCGATGGAAAACATAAATAGATAGCCCTAGTGGACGTTGATGTGGCATTTGATATAATGGGTTCCTATATGATGCGGATAACTTGCATATTAAGAGAAATAGAGTTAATGACTTTAGTGGGTGTCATCTATATAAGAATGGCAACGGGTCGGGTTCGGATCGGGTGGAGTCTCCGTGCACCCGAAATTGAAACCCGAACCCGAAACCGATTCGGGTGGAAATCCATCACCAAAACCAAATCCGCGGATAAATATACACATATTCACATGTATAAACAAGATGCAACAAATAATAAATATTTTTATGACTCAACTTTCAATAAATTTAATAGTCTAAGTAAACAAATTATCATTAACATATTATAAAACATGAGTTTTAATTCCAAATAATTTATTTCGGATATCCATTGGATATGCACGGGTGGAAACCAAAACCCGAAACCGAACCCGAAACCAAATCCAAACCCGAACCTGAAAACCGTGGGCGAAAAACTAACACCAAACCCGAAACCCAAAAAACCGAAACCCGCGGATACCCGCACCGAATCCGATCCGCTGCCATCTCTACATCTATATATGCTATATAGATTATATGAATTTTACTTGCATGTTATTTTTTATCAGAATCTGGCAGAAATCGATAAACTAACAGAAGTAACATCAATAGAATATTTGATTACATTATAAAAGAATATGTGCTCAAAGAAATAGAGTATGCATATGAGTCTTTACGTTAATAGATTGAAAGCATTGCAAAAATAGAGTATGTACATGACTTTACGTTAATAGATTAAAGATTAAAAATATTGCACATAGTAGACGTCATATGGAATTTTTCTTGTTTATTGAATCTCTTAAAAATTGATAATATAAAAGAAGAAACACCAATAGAATATTGATCACATTATAGAAGAATAGGTGATGAAAAAATAGCGTATGCATATGATTTTACTTTAGTTAATTAAAGATTAAAAGTATTGCATATTGTAGAGATGACAACATGAACATTTTTTGTAATTAATAAGTTAGTTGAAAGTTAGTGGGACACTTAGTGGAGAATGAGGTGGACACCTTGCATGAAGAGAGAAATAATTAGTGTGTGCTATCTATATTATATAGGATATATAGATTTTCTGCCGCTTTCTTTGAATTTCCTACATTTTTCATTTCTTCCTGTGTGGCCTTTTCGCTTTCGTGCTCGCCTCTTCTCCTTCCTCCAATCTCCGACAGTTCCCAATTTCCCATCCCCCCAAACCCAAACCCCAACCCCAACCCCACCCGAGCGACCAAAGGGGAAGAAAAGAAAAAGAAAAAATTCGCACGCGACGACGCGACGGAGAAGGGGAGAGGGGAAGCAGCAGACGGTAGCGAGAGAAATCCCCACCAGCCTCCAAACCCTAGCCACCTCCTCCCCCGCCGTCCTCCAGATCTCGCTGCCGTCCGCCCCGACTTGATGTGACGCGGCCCTAGGGTTTGAGACTGTGCGGCGGTGGGGGCTCTTCGCGGAGGGTTGGGATTCGTGACGCGAGGGGGGGGGGGGGGCGGTGGCGACGGCGGCGCGGGCGCACATGAAGGACCCGGCGCACCGCACCAAGGTGGTGCTCCGGCGGCTGCCGCCGGCGATCACGCAGGAGGCCGTCGTGGACCAGGTCGACGCGCGCTTCGCCGGGCGGTACGACTGGGCGTGCTTTCGCCCCGGCAATGGCAGGTCCGCGCTCCTTCTGTGCCCCGTGCTTGTGACGTTTCTGTGGGTTGGAGTCGGGCCATAATTAGGGCTGGAATCAGGGCTTGGGGTATCATCCTGTACCCTATGAACTGTGGTGGTCGGCTACATTACTGAGTTGTTTATATTACGTTCCGTTTGCTAACTCTGGTGGTACTCCTATTACACAGTTAGCATGTTCATCCATGTGAGGACGGTATAGCTGTGACTGAAACCACTGAGTTGCGGAATTGTACTTTCCTGTGATTGTGGTGACCTTCAAAAAGTTTCTATCACTAGTGGTGACCTAGGAGAGCATCTGGGGTTCTGAATGTTAAGGTCTGTTCAAGTTTAGTTTTATTTGCTTTAGCATTGATTGGTTATTGAAGTGTTACTCAGAACTAGTGGTTGCCTTCTTAGCTGTTTATCGCTGTTGATTACACCGCACGAGCTGTATCTGGCCTACTTGTGCTTTTAATGTAGCCAAAGGAGGCTAAAATCATTGGTGAGGGTAGACTAAAACATTTTTAATTCTATCTGGGTTGCTTCTGGACTGAAGGCGTTTCATCGTTAGTACAGTTGATCATTCAGAACTACTTTGTCGTGTTCAGCTTTTTTTACTTTACAGCAAGTTACTTCTTGAGCAAATTTGTATATTACTTATTTTGAAACTAAATGATTATGCTATTCTTCTTTGTCTATTTTTATTATCCAGCCAAAAGAATCATAGGTATTCTAGACTCTACCTTAATTTCAAGCGCCCAGAGGATGTTGTTGAGTTTGCTGAGGTCTTCAATGGACATGTATTTGTGAATGAAAAGGGTATTTTCTTCATCTTGTTGTTACCCAATATGTTTGAATTGTTGAATTCCCTCTATTTAATCTATATTTTAGGATACCTTATATCCATTTGATCATATTATTTCAAACCGATCAGTTCCAATTACTTGATATAAAAGCTTTTTGAAGACCATAACCTATCCTTCCTTAGTGGCATACCCTTTCTTGGTTCATAACTTCTGTGATCTAAGTTCAGCATGATTCGTTAGGGTCTCTGCATCAGCGTACTACTTTTTTAATTGCAAAATGCTATTAAATTTTGATGCCTGAGCATTACATAGCCAATCAACTAAAGTTGTTCCCTATTGATTATGACTAGCTATATTTATCTTTCTATGAATACTCTCTACTTGATCTGATGTATAGTTTCTGTTTTCCCTTTACTTGGTGAGTATAGAAGAAAAAACCGTAGGGAAAACATGCTAGTAAAAATTTAAAGTGAAGGCACTACCTTGAGATTTTATCAGTTGTCTGCAACATTATGGCTAGCACATTAATAATGAAATAGTGCCCTGTTAATCTTGTCCTTGGGGTTATTGTGCATGTTAGTCCAACTTAGGTAGGTGCAAGAGGCAGTGGCAGCAAAGCGGCATATGTTGGTGCAATAATATTTATTCTAGTGTTATATTATAGCGCTGAAGCAGAAATAGAATACTTACTGTATTAAACGTATGAAACCTCTTTTTTTTGCAACTGGAGAGCACAAATTTCTATGTGTGGGGGGGGGGGGGGGGGGGGGTTATGATCTGTTCTATGTGAATTGAGTCTTATGGATGTTGCCCATGGTTCTTTCAGGTGCTCAATTTAAAGCTCTTGTGGAATATGCACCATCGCAACAGGTTCCCAAGTCAAATATCAAGAAGGATGGCCGTGGAGGAACTATCGTGAAAGGTGCTAGACAAGCACTTCACCTAATTGTTTGTCTGATACTATTGATCCACACCATTTTTGTAAACTCGTTTTTTGGAATTCCTAGATCCGGAATACTTAGAATTTCTTGAGCTTATTTCAAAGCCTACCGAGCATCTGCCAAGTGCTGAAATTCAGCTCGAAAGGAAAGAAGCTGAAAGGGCAGGTAGAATATGCCATCATTACTTTTTTATCTGTAATATAGTATTTTTCTGACTATGCCAAGATAAAATGGGGTTGCCCTACATTTGGTTATTTCTGTCAGCTGCTGGAAAGGAGGCACCTGTTGTGACACCTCTTATGATGTTTGTTCGTCAGCAACGGGCAGCTAAGAGTATGGCTCAGGTACATTGATTCCTTAAATGATAAAATAGAGTTCTTTCTTGTCAACAGTTACCTTGATACCATTTTTGTACATTGCAGAGACCTGGAAGTAGAGTTAGCAGAAAAGTTTCAGGTGTTGTAACTGGCAGTTCCAATCCTTCTAAAAGGTCTTCTGAGAAGCGCAGGTCCTCTGCGGTAATATGCTTGGCTTGCAACTTGTCGAAATTTTCTGATAATACTATATTTGACATAATGGGTATATCTTACCTATGGATGGCCATGTTATGCAATATTCTTTCATGCAGTCAAATTTCCTTTTGTGTGTGGTACTAACTCATTATTATGTTTCTCCTGATTCATTAGATGGTCCGTAATGAACTATGATTATGACTGGCAAATATGCCCGTGTGTTGCTACGGGAAACCATATAATATTGATTAGCATATAAAAATGTATATATTATACACCATATGTATTTTGTAATAACATAGTACGTGTCGGCCGAGGACTTCAGTCTTTTTCTATTTTACTCTCCAAGCGCTAATTCTAAATGGTTTCAGACTCTTATCTCAACATACGGTCACTCGGATTCCGATTAGGACTCCGATTGACAGACCAAGGGATCATTGCTTGCTTTAGTAAGCAAGTAGAGAAGAGATAGAGATATGCTTTACTGTACTAAAGTAGCATACTTTATTCTAATTTCTGTAATCTCTGGTGTCTGGATCCTATATGTTATGCATATTTTAAATGACATTAAAATTGTTTTTCATCGCGGTCATGGTTACATACCCCCCCCCCCCTCAAAAAAAAACACCCACACCGCCACACCACACCTTCGCACATATGGTTACTGTGATATTCAGTTGAGGAAGTAGCGAACCCAGTTTAGTTAATTTGGACAATTTGTCCTGCGTTTTGTAGCAATCCTTACTGATTTTCTGGAAGCTTTACCAAATTCCATCCTTTGTTCTAATATAAAATGAATTCCTTCGTTTTGTTCTGTGAAATAAATTGTGACCTGAAGTTCTTCATTTTGCTGCGTTCTCGAGCAGTATGTTGTACGTGACAGTGCTAAGGAGAAACCAACTTATATCATGGTGCCGAAGAGAGAAGAGCATACACAGAGGGAAAAAGCTGTTGCTGGAAGTTCAGGTGGTACATTTGTAGCAAATCAAGAAATTGTTCATCGTGATACTTCTGTTTTTAACAGTTTCTATCAACAGTATTTTAATGTTACTGCATATTACTGAGGGATTTTCTGTTATTACTGACACCCTAGCCTATGTGATGTTAAAATGTTGTATCTACTAATGTGTGGATTATGGCACCCTGCCTGTGATTCCCATTATTCTAAATTACATCCTTGGTACGTCATTGGTGAATACTGCCTGACATTCCAAGCGCTTAGTCAGGGCATTGTTGATGTTGCTGCGCATCACTGCAAGGTGGAATTTTGTATACATGCGAACCTTTACAGAGTAAAAATGGTATAGTAGTTAACATATTTCCAAATTAGCAAAATCCACATGTTTTGTTAGGCCCACTGCAACGCTAAAAGCGTATCCTTAATAACACACAAATGCGTATTGAGCTAGTTTTCTTGTTTTGTTAGATCGCTGGCATGCTTTTGGTACTGCTGTTGGCGTCCAGTTATGGCATGCTAACTGTCTTTCCTATAGTGTGACGTCTTTGGCTTCTACTGATGTAACATCTACTTTTCTGATTCTAGATTATAAACATGTTCGCTTTTTCCCCCTTAGCATGGAATGGGGGTCTATTTCTTTTGGAGAAAGGGGACCGATTTTGTTTGTTTCTTTGTCATTTTAATATCTACTCTTCCAATTTATCAACTAACATGTGCTCTCTGTGATGAATTTTTTGTTAATCTTGTTTCGTTTTGAATTTTCTCATAGATGTTACAATGGGGGGAACATCTGGACCTGGTCAGGCTGTTGAGGCTAAAAGGGACAAAATTGTCATTTTGAAAGGCAGAGGAAGGGTTGATTCTAGTGTAAGCAAACACATACCCCTGTGATCATATCAATATTTTGCCACAGATAATGTTTTGCTGTTTTGTTTGTATGGACCTAAGTTTGATCAATTTTGCGCCACAGATACCTGATGCTGCAACCCAGCAGTCATCAACCCCTGTGAAGAATGTGCCACCATTGAGTTCTAGACAAGACCAGCGACTCGAGGCCAGTGGTAGAAATATTAAGAGTATACTTTCAAACAAGGAAACCCGCAGTTCAAATACATCTCAACATGAACAGGAAGGTCACATGCTTAACACTGAGAGGGATAAGAGGCCACCAAGGGTTCTCAATCCACGTAACATGGTGAAAGATCAGATAGTTGAAAATGCTGAGAAAAGCCATTTTGATGAGAAGCCTAATCATCTTCATGGCTCTGCTCCTGTTGGTGAGAAGATTGACAGGCATGCTAGAAACAGAGATAGGCCTGATCGTGGTGTTTGGGCCCCTCGCCGCTATGACAAGACTACATCTGGAGGTGGTTCTCATGCCTCATCATCAGAGTTCCCTCAAATGCAGTCACATCCTGGAGATAATTTCTCGCAACTAGCAGATGGTATGTATCTAACTGAAATGATTTCTTTGTTGGTGTCTGCTGATTGCCTGATTCATTAAACTGTATGACTTGATGCAGGTCATGGAGACAGAAAGGCAGACACAAGGAGTCATGGTGGTGGCCGTGGCGGTCCTGTTGAAAATGGTTTGTATACAAAATAAGCTGCATGTTGTTTCTATATCAGTTTACACAGTTTTGATGCATCTTTTAATCCAGGGCATAGGCATGCCAACCGTCGTGGTCCTCCACGTGGTCCAAAAGAAACTGAAATATCTGCTAACATGCCTGATGGAAAGAATACAAAGAGGAGCTCTGCTAGCTATGGTGCTCATGAGGTGCGATTATTGTGTAATTTCTTATTTAACCATGTCTGGTTGCAGAGTTCTATAATTCTCTTCTATCCTTTTCATACAAATCTAATACCATGAATGCCATGTGCAGAGACAAGTATGGGTTCAGAAGTCAAGTTCAGGCTCGTGAGTTTGTGACGGTATGCTATGCTACTCTAGTTTATTCATTGTCTTAGGCCCTTCTTGGAAGCAAGTTTAGTCATTAGTATGTAGGTCCCAGGTTAAAACGGAACGCCGCATGGGTGAGACTGTGTACCTAGTCAAAAGGGTGTTCAGATGGATATCTGCATACGTATGAAAAATCTTTTTTACCACAATTCTAAAATGATTCTGTTCCTGTTAGATGATACAGCCCACTAAAATCCTCGATTCTGGCAAGTTAGAATCATCACCTTTCAGATTTGTCACATGATCCCAGCCGATGTGGTAACTAGATTACATGCTATTGATCTGTTCAGGATGACCAAACCTTTCTAGCTTATATAAACAAGGTCAGACAAGAGATTTCACATGAATACATGATGAATCACCTAAGCCCACTCACTGCTTAGTAGGTATGCGCATGCTGCATTCCACATCAACCCAGGGGCCAAATTGAGCCAAAGATCTAACTTGCTGGGCTTGGCTGAACCATTTGGAATCTAAGGGACGAAAGTGGGCCTGTGATGGAACTTAATTTGTTTTCTGAAAGAGATCTTTAAGAAATTCTAGAATTTGATGACTGATTTCACATGTACTCTTTTGCAGATACTCACCAAAACAGGTATTGCAAGTTGTGAGAAGTCTTGGATTCTGCAGCTCATTCTTCTTTATTGGCTGTTGATCCTGTGAAGTATGTTTACAAAATGCCCATCGATCAAATGCTGCCATGAAGTGCAATCTCAGATTTGTCAATTGAAGTATCAGCTATAGCTGAAAAAGGGAGCTTACTGATTTGATTCACAGAAATAGTGAAGTAACATAACCCAGCCTGTAGGTAGCTCTCAATCACTTTGGGTGAGATTTGATTTGGGCCCAAGGTTGCTATTTCTGGAGCAATGGATGGAGATTAGGTTGGCATCAGTACCTCACTACCTCGTGACAGTGGTCACATATTTCCAAGACCCCTGGAGGCTACACACCCTCAACTGAGATGGATGTAAATATCTCGAGAGAAAGAAGAGGTCTGGTTCTGATTTCTGTTTACACGTTAGAGGTGCCATGTATTTACAAAGAGATAAGAGTTATCAGACTATCCGGTTTGCTAAATAAAGGTGAATTTAGCTAGTAGATCATGAGACCCCAATGTTGCGGCGGCTGCACTAACCGTCGCCTCAATGGAAAGTTACCCTAGAGGCTAGAGTGCAAAAGTGACCTCTCATTTTGGTTTTATGTTTCTGACTAAATGGGATGTGAGGTTTTGACGTCTGGTGTGTGTTTTGCTGTCATGTTCCACCAGATGATCAGGGGTTCTGTCATGTTAAAGAATGATATGCTTGGTGTACAGCATCCAAGGTGCTTGCTGTTTTTAATCTTAAGGTGATGTGGCCTGGTTTTAATGGTTGATGTTTACCCTCTTGTGCTTTCTGTCAGAATTTTTATTTTGTTTTTCTAACGCCCTGATGTGGTTTCTTAGTTGCAAAGGTTGCTGTATCGAGCTTAGCATGAAACCGATCATCCTGAGCATAATTCATATTTGAAGTTTGCTGCAAGTAAACCAAGAAAGCAGCCAAAATTATGAAAAGCAATCTGAACACTTAGGATCCAGGTCCTGGTCCTCTGGACCAATTTGATACTGTTTGATAAATCGTGAATATATTGAAATTCAGACTGTTGAATCGTTTTAGGTCTCGTCCAACAAGACTGCCTCAACTAGCTTATAGAAATCCAATTCATCATTTTGCTTATATGGAAGAGAGAGATGATAAAAAGAGAGTGTACTGTCTCTTACAGAGAAAACGTGGTCAGGCCCTGTTTAGTTCTCTTTATATGTAAACGCAAAATTTTTTTGCGAAGGAATCTTGCCAATTTAAAGTACTAAATGAAGTCTATTTACAAAACTTTTTGCACAGATGGGTTGTAAATCGCGAGACGAATCTAATGATGCTAATTAATCCATGATTAAGCAATAATTAGCAGATGATTACTGTAGCATCACTGTTGTAAATCATGGATTAAGTAGGTTCATTAGATTCGTCTAGTGATTTACAGTCCATCCATGCAAAAAGTTTTGTAAATATACTTCATTTAGTACTTCAAATTAGGAAGATTTTTTCGTAAAATTTTGCGTTTACAACTTTTTTGCGTTTACGGGGTGGGAACTAAACAGGGCCTCAGTCTACTTTATTAAGACCATGTTTAGATCTAAAAAATTTTGCACAGTATTTGTCACATCGAATCTTAGGACACATGCATGGAGCATTAAATGCAGTTGAAAAAATAACTAATTACACAGTCTAACTGATTACCACGAGCTAAATCTTTTAATTCTAATTAGTTTATAATTGGATATTATTTGTCAAGTAACAACGAAATGTGCTACAATACTAAAACACAAACTTTTTCACCAACTAAACACACCCTAATAAGAGAGATTCTGAGATCCAAGAGGAGAGATGAAAATAGACAGGAACGGATGGGAAAATGCCTTACCTATTTCCGTTACCATATTTTTCTACCAGGAACGGGACAGCCGGGAGCGAGATGAAAAACCGAAATATATGGGTGTACGGATGGGAATACAATGGAAACCGGAAACTTATGCCGGGATGGCATGTTACTGAACAGTGTAACACGCTACACATTCACATAAGCACAAACTATTATGCCAATCTCTATAGGAATATCATAAGCAATAAATTTGTTAACGTGGCAAAAGAGAGAAGGGAATGTCATCACTATAATACTCCTCCGGCTCGATTACCTAGTTTACAGTTTTATGCCCCATTTGGGAGGGCTCCCTCCGGCTCCGGCTCTAGCACTGTATCGCCACTGTAGCGCGGAGCCGGTGGAGCCACCCAAACTGGTTCCGGTGGCTTCGTTGAACAGTAATGTCAGTGAGAGAGGAGGGAAGGGAGTGAGTGAAGCCACATCAATAAACAGTGATGCTACAGTGATATGCGTAGCGGAACCGGAGCCGCTGAGAGCCGTCCCAAATGGAGCCTTAGTAACTATGCGATGATACTCCATTGAAACTGCTCTTAAGCAGTAGCGGGCCTGCAGCACAACTGCACTGGCAACATGCCAGCAGCCCAGCACAAGCTACGCACGGTGCCCACTGCTTTCATCCAGCAAACTTGCAATATAAAAAAAAATTACTTGATGATTGTAAAGTAACATTCACAAGCCTAGCAGAATATCCTGTTCCAAAAATAAAAGTCTAGCAGAATATAAAAATCGGTCTCGCTAGCTGAGCATCGAGAAGGGGGGATGACGCACGGCCGGCCAGGCACGCGCAGGCGTGTGGCCGTGCGCCAAATGGGCCGCCCAGTCCAACCCGGCCCTAGCCCGGCTCGGCCCAAGCCCGATATGGCCCGGTCTTATCTGGCACGACCAGTTAGTCGGGCCGTGCCGAGCCGCTCGGCGTGTTGACTCAGCAGCCCAGGCACAACCCAAAGCCAAGGTAATAGGGTCGGGCCAGGCCGCCCGGCACGCCGGGCCGTTTGTGCCCGTGCCGGCCCAGATCTGGAATGAAGGTGCGGCGGCCGGTGGAGGTCATGGCGAGCGGCCGGAGGCGCACGACGGTGCGGGGAGGCGAAGGAGAGGAGTCATGGCGGGAGGTTGGAGCGGTGGTCGGCGCGGCGAGGTCGGAGCGCCGTCGCGGGGAGGTCGGAGGGGCGGCGCAGGGAGGCCATTGGCGGCGAGGTCAGGAGTGGAGGGCGGCACTAGAAGGCGGGAGGAGAGGCCCGCGGTCGGAGTGAAGAGCAGCACCGCCGCGGGGAGGCCGGAGCGCTGCTGCGGGGAGGCCGGAGGGGCGGCGCAGAGAGGCCGCCGCCCGCCGGCCATCAGAAGTGCCGCGAGGGAGAGAAGGAAGAGAGTGGGTGTGGGTGTAGCGGCTGGTGAAGGGAGGAAAATATTAGGGTTAGGGGGGAGAGTAGGGATAGCAATTTCACCCGCGGATGCGGGTATCCGCGGATTTTAGACCCGACGGGTGTGTGTGTGGGTGCGGGTTCGATATTCTACCCGTGGGTGGACCCGCACCTTTGCGGGTGCGGGTGCGGGTTTGAAATTCCACTCTTAGATGGACCCGCACCCATCCAAAAACAAAGAAACCTTAGCCTAACCTAGTTAGATAAGGTCCAGTTCAACTATTCTAACTATAAAATGAGAACAGAAACTTATGAATTTGTTGTTGGTTTGTCCTTATTATTTTGAACTTATGGATTTGTTGTTAGTTTGCCCTTATTACTTAAAGAAATGTGTTATTTGACTGTTTAAATTGATGGATTTATGCATTTTTATTGTACATGCTGTCACACCCGCGGGCACCCGAAACCCGCCCAAAACCCGCGAATGCGGGTGCGGGTGCAAAAATGCACCCGCGGGTTTGCTTGCGGGCGGGTTTTTCCTAACCCCGCAGGTTTGCTTGCGGGCGGCTTTTCGCAAAACCCGCACCCGCATCCGCGGGTGCCATCCCTAGGGGAGAGTAGAGTATATATATATATGACAATATATGGGCCAGAGCTGCTAATGGGCTGCTATCGGGACTGGTTGTTAGTCAGGCCGTGCTCGGGCCAGCACTACGGGCCGGAGTGGTGGCCCAGGCACAGCCCACTTGATCGGTTCGGGCCGGCCCAGGCACTATTCACATCATGCCGGGTCGGGTTTCGGGCCGCCCGTTTAACCCGACCCACTTGGCCAACTATAGCCGTGCCCACACGCATGCGCGCGCCATGTAATGGGAATAGTTTGCAGAGCATGAGCCGGGAGATGCGTCTTCCGGGCGTAGAACTGGCACCCCTCGCAAGTCCGCACGACCTCGGTGGCATCGGCAACTTCAGTGGGCCAGTCGAAGCCTTGCCTGAACGCATTGCCGACGAGGGTGCGCGGCGCCGCGTGGTGACCGCAGATTCCAGCGTGGATGTCCCGGATCAACTCCTTGCCCTCGGGGATGGGAATGCATCATTGTAGAATGCCTGAGAGGCTGCGCTTGTACAGCTCGTCGTTGATCAAGATGAAGGACTTGGCCCGCCTGGCGATGCGCCGCACCTGAGCGCGGTCCGGGGGTAAGACCCCTCGGATCATCCAGTCTAGGTATTGGGCACGCCAGTCTCGCGAAGGTGGGGCTTCATCAATCTCCATCGCTTCCGCCTCATCTGCCGAGGAGATCTCGGCTTCAGTGTCCATGGCCTCGGACTCCTCCGCCGAGGGGTCTTTGGCCAAGGGCTCGGTGGTCGCAGCCCCCGAGGGTTCGGGTGCTGCTCCGATGGCTTCCATGGGGTTCTTGAAGTCGGCGGATGGCTTGGTGAGGTCGCAGGTGAAGACGTTCGGGGGGGACGGTGGTCCTCCCAGACGTGATCTTGGCCAGTTCATCCGCCTCCTCATTGTACTTGCGTGCGATATGGTTAAGCTCGAGCCCGTCGAACTTATCTTTGAGGCGGCGCACTGCGTTATAGTACACCTCCATCTTCTCGTTGTGGCAGCTGGCCTCCTTCATCACCTGATCAATGATGAGTTGAGAGTCTCCCCGGACGTCGAGACGCTTGATGCCAAGCTCGATGGTGATGCGGAGGCCGCTGAGGAGGCCTTGTACTCCGCCATGTTGTTGGACGCCGGGAAGTGCAATCGTACCACGTAGCGCATGTGTTCTCCAAGGGGTGAGACAAAGACGAGGCCTGCACCTGCACCGATCTTCATCACCGACCCGTCGAAGTACATGAGCCAGCATTCTACTTGAATCTGGGGTGGGGGTAGTTGAGTGTCGGTCCACTCGGCAATGAAGTCTGCCAAGATTTGGAATTTGACCGCCTTGCGAGGTGCATAGGTGAGAGTCTCTCCCATCAGCTCCACTGACCACTTGGCTATCCTACCCGTGACCTCCCGATTGTGGACTATCTCTCCCAAAGGGAAAGACGAGACCACAGTGACGGGGTGAGCCTCAAAGTAGTGGCGCAGCTTGCGCCGAGCCAGGACCACTGCATAAAACAACTTCTAGATTTGTGGATACCGTGTCTTGGTTTCAGACAACACTTCACTGATGAAGTACACCAGCCTCTGGATGGGCAGAGCGTGTCCGTCCTCTTGCCTTTCCACAATGATGGCTGTGCTGACGACCTGGGTCGTGGCCGCCACGTATAGGTAGTAGGGCTCACTGTCCATTGGAGGTGGAAGGATTGGAGCGCTGGTGAGCGACACCTTTAGTTTGTCAAGGGCCTCCTGGGCCTCGGGGGTCCACAAAAAGCGTTCGGATTTCCTTATGAGCCGATACAGAGGTAAGCCTTTCTCACCGAGGAATGAGATGAAGCGGCTGAGGGCTGCTAGGCAACCCATTACCCTCTGTACCCCCTTTAGGTCTCGGATCGGGCCCATCCGAGTGATGGCCGAGACTTTTTCAGGGTTGGGCTCAATGCCTCGCTGGGAGACGATAAAACCCAAAAGCATGCCTCGAGGGACTCCGAACACGCACTTCTCGAGGTTGAGCTTTACTCCTTTGGCCCTAAGGCAATCGAATGCGATCCTGAGATTGGCTACCAGGTCGTCCGCCTTCCTGGATTTCATGACAATGTTGTCGACATATGCTTCTACGGTTCGCCCGATATGATCTTTAAACACGTGGTGCATACATCGCTAGTATGTAGCTCTGGCGTTCCTAAGGCCAAAAGGCATCGTAACGTAGCAGTACATGCCGAAAGGGGTGATAAAAGAAGTCGCGAGCTGGTCGGATTCTTTCATCTTGATTTGGTGGTAGCTGGAATACGCATCAAGAAAGGATAAAAGTTTGCATCCCGCAGTAGAGTCAACTATTTGATCAATATGGGGCAAAAGAAAAGGAACTTTTGGACATGCCTTATTTAAACCAGTATAGTCTACACACATCCTCCACTTCCCATTCTTTTTCTTATCTAACACTGGATTAGCTAGCCACTCGGGGTAGAATACCTCCTTGATGAATCCGGCCGCCAAAAGCTTGTGCAGCTCCTCGCCGATCGCCCGGCGCTTGAGCTCGTCGAAGCGTCGCAGGCGCTGCTTCACCGGCTTAGAGTTCGGCAGGATGTCAAGGGAGTGCTCGGCGACCTCCCTCGGTATGCCAGGCATGTTCGAGGGGCTCCATGCGAAGATGTCAGTGTTGGCGCTGAGGAAGTTGACGAGCACCACTTCCTATTTGCTCCTGAGGGTGGCGCTGATCTTCAACGCCTTGCCATCAGGGGTCCTCGGGTCGAGGGGGATGTCCTTGGCACCCTCGGCAGGCTCAAAGCTGCCCGCGTGTCACTGCGTGGAGTCCATGGCCTCGTTGGCCATCCTCTGCAGGTCCGCGGCGAGGGCCTCGTCCACCGCCAGGGCCTCGGCGTGCTCGACGCACTCGACACTGCACTCGTAGGCATGCTCGAACGAGGAGACGACGGTGATGACCCCCTTCGGGCCCGGCATCTTCAGCTTGAGGTAGGTGTAGTTGGGGATCGCCATGAACTTGGCGTAGCATGGCCGCCCCAGGATGGCGTGGTATGCTCCCCGGAACCCCACCACCTCAAAAGTGAGCACCTCCTTGCGGAAGTTGGCCGCCGTGCCGAAGCAGATGGGCAGGTCGATCTGACCGAGGGGTTGGACTCTCTTCCCCGGCGCAACGCCATGGAACGGCGACTTGCTGGGGCGGAGCTTGTCCAAACTGATCCCCATGAGCTTCAAGGTGTGGCCGTACATGATGTTGAGGGTGCTGCCTTCGTCCATGAGCACCTTGGAGAAGCAGGTGTTGCCGATGATGGGATCCACGAAGAGTGGATACTGTCCCGGGTTCGGGATAAAGTCGGGGTGGTCCTCGCGGCCGAAGGAGATGGTGTCCTCCGACCAGTCGACGTAGGATGGCGTGGCCTTGCGGATGGTGAAGACTTCTCGGCACTCGCGCTTGCGCTGCTGAGAGGTCATACTCGCCATCGGCCCTCCGAAGATGAAGAAGACGTTCTCCGCCGAGGGGAACTTGCCGTCGCCACCATTGTCGTCCGCATTCTTCTTCTTGTCATCGTCCCTGTGCGCAACACAGTTGTAGTACTTTTGGAGCATCTCACACTGCTCGAGGGTGTGGTTGACCGAGGCCTTGTGATAAGGGCACGACTTCTTGAGCAAGTCGTCGAACAGGCCGCCGCCGCCCCGAGGGGGGCCTCGGGGACCCTTGCGATCGGGGGTGGTAACGAGGGCCTCGTCGGAGTCCTCGTCTTGCCCCTGACCGTGCTGGTTCTGCGGGCCTTTCTTCTTTCCTTTTTTTCCTCCCGCTTCAACTTCTTTGCCGGGGCCTTGGCTTTGCTGCTGCCCTCCGCGGGCGCCTCCTCCTTGCGTTCCGCCGTCTTGCCGTCAAAGATGGCACCGACTGCCTCCTCGCCGGAAGCAAAGTTGGTGGCGACATCAAACAACACGGTCATGCTGGTGGGAGGGCTCCGTCCAAGCTCGTGCACCAAATTCCTGCACGTCGTGCCTTGGAGGAAGGCGTTGATGACTTCGGAGTCGATGACGCTGGGGAGCTCGATGCACTGCTTAGAGAAGCGTCGAATGTAGTCGCGCAGGGATTCGTTGGGCTTCTGTTGGCACCCCCGGAGATCCCAGGAGTTCCCAGGGTGCACATAAGTGCCCTGGAAGTTGCCCACGAAGATGTTGACCAGGTTGTTCCAGTCGTAGATCTGGTTCACGAGATGGTGCTCGAGCCATGTCCGCGTAGAGCCTGCGAGGTGCAGGGGAAGGTTGCGGATGATCACGGCGTCGTCCGTTGCACCGCCCAGCTGGCATGCTAGGCGGTAGTCATTGAGCCAAAGCTCGGGATCAGTCTCTCCCGTGTACTTTGACGAGGGTGGTAGGCTGACGAAAGCGTGGGGGAAAGGGAGCATTGCGGATCTCCCGGCTGAACACACGGGTGCCCGGAGGCTCCGATGATGCGCTCCTGTCATGCTCGGGGTCGAACCGCCCACCACGTCGAGGGTTATACTTCTTCCCATTGATTATGTTGCGGGCGTCGCCATCGTCGGTGCGCCCGCGCGTGTCTTGGATGCGCTCCTTCGCAGGAGGCTTCTTGATGCGGTCGTGCACCGAGGGTGCTTTCACACCATACGCCGCGACTGCCTTGCCCCGACCTCCCAGTGGAGTGTGCACCGAGGCCTCGTGGTCCTGCTGCACAGTTCCACCAGCCTTTGCTGAGGCTGCTGAGCGCATGCGAGACACGGAACTCTCATCCTGCTGCACTGTAGCCTGCTCGATGAGCACCCGTGCCTCGTTGCGCAGATTGCGACCCTCGGGCGTGGAGGGTTCGGGCATTGCTTGAAGTAAGTAAGCCGTGGTGACGAGTTTCTGGCTAGCCCTTTTCAGGTCCAGTGGGTTGTCTACGTCGTCGTCGGCCAAGATACTCTCCTGGGCGACACGCCCCGCCGCCCGAGCACGCGCACCTCGCGCGGTGCGCTCCTGCTCGAGCGCGGTACACAACTTCCGTGTCTGTCGATGCTCCTCCTCGAGCTTGGCCTCAAGCTCTTGGAGTTGTGCTAGCTGCGCCTGCCACGCCGCCGAGCTTGTCGAATCTACCGGCCTGGGTACTACAGGTACCACTGGTGGGTTTTGGCGCGCCATTTTTGTCGTCGCTCGGCGCGTCGTTGATCTGCCCTTCCACAAGCTCGACCATGAAGCACTCCCGAGTGGGGATCGTAATCCCCCTCGCTGGAGTCGTCAGAGCAGGTGAGGCAGTAGTCCGCCGCCGCCTGAAACACTAGAAAAGCATCGAGGTTGCGGACCCCGGAGTAGTCCCACTCCGAGGCCGCTATATTTTTCACAAAGAAGTACATGTCGTCCGCGGACTCAGGGTACGAATCGTCTGGAGTCGACCCGGTGAGGTTGCGGATCGAGATGAGGTGATGATCTGGTAGATCCTCGTACGCGCTCATGTTGGTGCTAACGGATGAAGCATAGGTCGCAGCGGTGATGCGCATGCCGAAGGGAAAGGGTGACGGCGTAGCCGTGCCATCCTTGCGAGGCACTGTTGCTGCACGTGGTGGTGGTGAAGTGGTGACGTCCTCCGCCACGGTCCCAGGCTGCGACACGCCTGCCTCGACCCATGTGGGGGAGCTGAGGTGAGCCGTTCTGCGCCGCTCCATGCGCGCCTGCCGCGCGCGCTGGCCCGAGTGCCTCCTGCGCCGGGGCGGTGGCGTCAGAGTGTCAGGGTTGGCTCTGGGCGGGAGGAGGTCATGTCGTAACCGTTGCCGGTCGCGACGAACTCGAGACTCCCGAACCGGAGCACCGTGCCTGTTGGGAGCAGGCGTGGCCCGTTTGCCATCTAGAGGACAAGAGGGAGTGAAATACAAAAGTCACGCAGCGACCCCTGTCGGTGTCCAGACCCGGGGGCCTGGCACTAACTAGTAAAGATGTTGCGTGGTTCCTATCCCTAGATGGTTGATGCCAGAGGTAAAATAGTAACGCACGGGGTTTATCCTGGTTCCAGCTGAGGGGCCGTAAATCTAGCAAAGGTGTGCGAGTGCACTGTACTATCTTGCACCGGAGTGCCTGTAGTAGGGGGTACAAGCGAGGCGAGAGAGGGAGGGAAGCTCCCAAGTCCCTGCTAGAGGAGGAGATGATTGAGGCGAGTGCCAATATCGGGAGAGCGAGCAGGTGAAACTAAAGGAGTTGGTTGTATGAGTGTGGATGAGTCCTCCCTGGGTAGGAGCCCGCCTCCTTCTTTTATAGGCACAAGGAGGGGCGGTTACATGCACAGGGAGATCTTAGAAGTCGTCGTCTTCTCCCCGAATCAGGGGTGTGCAGTGGTTGATCACTGTTGGAAGTACACTGTGGCGCACTAGAGAGTAAGGCGCTGGACGTGGCAGTTGTCCTGGATGGCTCCCTAGTCTTGCGGAGATCGCAGTGGCGTCCTGATGGCTCCTGTGGGCGTCGTGGTGGTCGCTGTGGAGGGTACAATCCTCAATGCGAGACGTGGCGATGTGCGGGGGTCTCGCTCCGGTCAAGGCCCGGGCCGCGTTCGAGGGTTCTACAGCAGAGAAAGTACGAGGAGTAGGCAGCACAGTGGCGGGAGTAGTGCCGGGCATGTCTGTACAGGGCGTCGCAGGTTCCCACAGTGTCGCGACAGTGCCGGGGATGGCGGAGCAGTGACCGGAGTTGGCGGACAGGACTCCAGTCACAGCTGCTGTGCGGCATGGTGGCCTGATGCCGTCTGACCCGCGCTCTGCGGTGGAGTCGTTGGCATTTAATGCCCCTGTCAGCCATGCAGGTGAGCAGATGAGTTACTAGTTCCGTCTGCCAGGGGTGGCCTCGAGCGAGGCCGAGTTAGCCTTCCCTTTAGGGTAGGTCCGCTACCCTTGAGCGAGGCGGAGATGCGGTGCGCTGTCGAGGGCCTCGGCGGGGAGGCCTCGAGCGAAGAGGAGATCGCTCCGCGGGTTCGAGGGGGCCTCGGATAGGCCGTACCGCGGAGCGGGGCTGTGGGCTGAGTGCGAATTGGGCCCTTTCGGGGTCTGGAGAGGATCCGGGCGCTGTGAAAGAGTTGGAGGAACTCCATGGTATCCCGGTATAAAGCGATGATAGAGTTGTCATCATTGGTGGCTTCTTCCTCTCCAGGATTGCCATCGAGTAGTCCTTCTTTCCCTTCGGATCGGAGGAAGACTGTTCTCCTTGGTTCGCCGTGACTGTAGAATACGGCGTGGCGGTAGGCATTGCGGGCCCGATTGCTCAATCGTGTTTTGCGTTTTGAGGGCGGTTTAGTCCCTAGATTAGGGTGCCCCTAATTGTGGTACCCGACAACCCCCTACCTGGCACGCCAACTATCGGTGTCCAGACCTCGCGGCCTGACGCCAACTAGTAATTCATGCTGCGTGTCCCTAATCCTAGATGGTTGATGCAAGAGGTAATGCAGTAACGCAAGGATTTATCCTGGTTCCGGCCATGGGGCCGTACGTCCAGCAGGGGTGTGCGAGGGCACTGTATTATCTTGCACCGGAGTGCCTGTAGCAGGGGAGTACAAGCGAGGCAAGAGAGGGAGGGAAGCTCCCAAGTCTCTGCTAGAGTGATTGAGGCAAGTGCCAATATCGAGAGAGTGAGCGAGTGCTCTGTGGGTTGCGAGTGTTAGGCTGCGGAAGTGAGCGGATGAAGATGAACTAGGAAGGAACCAGCCTCCTCCTTTTATAGACACAAGGAGGGGCGGTTACATGCAGGGGAGATCCCAGAAGTCGTCATCTTCTCCCCGAATCGGGGGGGGGGGGGTTGCAGTGGACAGTTGCTGTAGAAAGTACACTGTGGAGCACTGAAGAGCATGGCGCCGGGCATGGTAGTTGTCCTGAGAAGCTCTTTAGCCTTGCGGGGATCGCGCCGGCATCCTGGTGACTCCTGTGGGCGGTGTGGCGTCGTCTGTTGAGCGTACCGTCCTCTGCGCCTGAGATGGCGGAGCGCCGAGGGTTCCGCTGATGGTGGTCTTGCGTTGGTCAAGGTCTGTACACCATCTGAGGGTGTTCCCTATGCCTGCCGAGGGTTCTGCAGTAGAGGAAGGTACGTGGAGTTGGCAGCACAGTGGAGGGAACAGCATCAAGCATGTCTGCACAGGGCGTCACAGGTTCCCACAGGACCGGAGCAGTGCCGGGAATAGCGACACAGTGGCCGGAGTTGGCAGATGGGACCCTGGTCATTCCCGTTGTGTGGCACGGTGGCCTGACACCGCTTGACTCCCGCGCCTGGGGGCGGAGTGGTTGGCATTAAATGCCTTTGTCAGTTGGGTGGGTGAGCAGATGGGTTGCTTGTTCCGTCTATCGAGGGTGGCCTCGAGCGAGGTGGAGTTTACCCCTGAGCCGAGGCCCCGTGGAGGGCTCGGCCGAGGGGGTCTCAAGCGAGGCGGAGCTGGCCTGCTTTCCGAGGGTAGGTTCCCTACCCTCGAGCAAGGCGGAGATGTGGTGCCCTGCTGGAGGCCTCGGTGGGGAGGCCTCGAGCGAGACAAAGATTGTTCTGCTGGTTCGAGGAGGCCTCGGACGGGCCGTAACGCGGAGCTGGGTCGTGGGCCGAGTGTGTATTGGGCCTCTTTGGGACCTGGAGAGGATCTGGGTGCTGCAGGAGAGTTGGAGAAGCTCCATGGTATCCGAGTGCAGAGTGACGACGGAGTTGTCATCATTAGTGCCTTCTTCCTCTCCAGGATCGCCGTGGAGTAGTCCTTTTCCCCTTCGGATCGGAGAAAGACGGCTTTTCCCCTTCTGATTATGGTACCCGACAAGTGGTGCTACAGTGTTATGCGTAGCGGAGCCGGAGCCGCTAGGAACCGTCCCAAATGGAGCCTTAGTAACTATGCGATGATACTCCATTGAAACTGCTCTTAAGCAGTAGCGGGCCTGCAGCACAACTGCACTGGCAACATGCCAGCAGCCCAACACAAGCTACGCACGGTGCTCACTACACTTAGCCCTGGGCACAATTTCCTGAACCCGAACTCCGAACCCGAAATACCCGAACCCGAACCCGAAATACCCAATCTCTATTTTTGGGTACAACTTTGAAAAACCCGAATTTATTTTGGGTATACACCTCCGGTACCCGAAATACCCAAAATTCTATAAGGCCCAAGATGAATAGAAGTGGACAGGCCCATCCTAGCAGCCCACAAATCTTCTAACGCTAGCCCTGCATTCATTCATCCTCATCAGCCTGACTCCAGCAGCCTGCAGCCCCATCCATCGGCATCTCCCTCCCCAACCCCGAGATCCAAATTCAATTTCCAGCCGCCACCATGCCCGTGACCACCAACAACAGCTGCTGCCCATCACCCGGCCGCTTGCCCTTGCAAGCCGCCGCCCCTAAGCCCCTCGTCAGCCTCTGCGCACTGCAGCGTGCAGACCCCTGCCGCCCCTGAGCCCCTCGTCGGCCTCCGCACCCACGTCGCAAGCCCCGACCACCTGCCGCACTTGCGCCCCTCGTCGGCCTTCGCGCTCGCGTTGCCATCCCAGGCTGCCTGCGCCCCTCATCAGCACTCGGCAGCCGCGCTCTCGCCGGTCGACATCCATCGCAGTGACTAGGGTAATACACTGTTGGCAATGTATATCGGGTAATCGGGATTACCCGATACCCGAACCCGAATTTTGGGGTATTCATTTTTGGGTTTTTTGGATTGACACCATTACAATTCTTGTGCTTTGGAGAAGTACCATTACTATTCGCCTATTCGGAAAGATACCATTACAATTCTTGTTTTGTCACAGCAACACCATGTTCTACGTATGGGACGGCCTCGGGCCCACCTGCAGGCGTACCCGGCGGCTCCGTAGTTCCGTATGGGCGATTTTGCCCTCGGCTCAAGTGGATAACGTCCCCCACGGGGACTCTGTCTTCCTCCTTGCCCTCCCTCTCTCATCTCGTCTACTCCCCGTGTGATAGGGATTCGTCGCCGGCGACTGTTTTGAGCTCCGCCGCGGCGTCCACGCCGCGGCGGCCGTTGATGCCACCTCTGCCGTCGACGCCACCTCCGCCGTCGACGCCGCCTACGACCCCCTCCCTGACCCTTCCGTGGACGCCGCATCCGCATCCGTCGTCGACCACCCGGCCGTCTACGCCAACTCCGCCTCCGCGCGTGTACCTCCGACATGGCCGCCACGGGTTCAAGCTCTTCGCAACGGGGAAGGGCTCTCCCTCTTATCAACTGCCCCGAATGCCAAGCGCCGGTTGCTAAGCACAGGAGCAAGAACGACAACATCTACTACCGGTGCTCCAACAAGTGCGGTCAGTTCTGGTTTGAGGCAGCATATGAGCTGTATTTGCGCGATAATCAAGCACGTCTATTGGACAACTCAATTGGTTCTGGGCACATACAAGTAGTTGGGCAGGCTCCTGATCATGTTGTTCAAGGAATGCAGCAGGTTAGTGGGGAGTTGAAGATTGTGGCACTTGATCTGAAGATGCAGCTTGCTGACATCAAATTGGAGATTGGCAATGTGAGGAATGAAATCAAAGAACTGAGGGATGAGTTCAGGAAGGGTAATAGGCCAATTGTGGTGGGCAATGCTGCTATCATTTTTCTTTGTGGTTCTTTTTTCCATGCACCCTCTAATCCTTTGCACCTTTGGCCTCCCTGGTCCTCTGCCCAACAATGGTGGATGCACTTTGAAACCAAGATCCACTTGAGGCCACTGGGACCTATCTGGTATTCCCTCAACTCTGGCTTCATAAGCTTTCTTGAACCTAGCCACTGAGTAGTACTCATGGACATAGTCTTCAATTTTGATCCCCCTATTAGACAATATCCAGGCCAAAGCATGTCTACATGGCTTCCCAGTAATTTGCCACTCCCTGCAAGAGCATTTGTGATTCTGCAGGTCCACTGTGTGCCGTTTTTGATTGTTCCAATGGTCCAAAAGGGTGACTTCAGCTATGTAATCATCACTTACTGTAACTTTTATGACCTTAAGCTGGTTGCTAATCAGATTCAATTCTTTCATGACATTAGGCAGAATTCCTTCTGGCCACTGCCTAGCCAGTTTCTTTCTCAAGTATCTCTTTTCCATTATGAGCTCCCTCAGCTTGTCTACTAGTTCATGCAACAGCAACCCTTTGAACTTCTTCACTTGAGCATTGAAACTCTCTGACACATTATTGGTCAAGTAATCACACTTCCTGTTTTCAGAGAACCCACATCTATACCATATTCTACTGTGGTGTGTCTCCAGATACTCAATTGTGTCAGGTGCAAACTCAAATATTTTCTTCATGTGCCACTGGAACATTCCAGTTGTGTAGTTCCTAGCAGCTGGATACAGGTGATCAGTGAAGACATCACCTATGTACTGCTTCATAAAATTCTGGTACAGGTGCCTCATGCATTCCCTATTTTCAGCATTAGGGAATACAGCTCCAACTGCTGTCTCTAGACCTTTACAAGCATCTGTACAAATAACTAGGTTAGGAACATTGCCAATGGCTCTATGCAACTGTTCCATGAACCAAACCCAGTTGTCCTCATTCTCTTTATCAAAAATTGCATATGCAATGTGATACAGCCAATTGTGGCCATCTACACCAGTTGCGGATGCCAACTGTCCTCTGTACTTGCCATACAAATTGGATGCATCAACACCTATAAATGGTCTGCACCCCTCTAGGAATCCATCAATACAAGGTCTAAGAGCTACAAACATTCTCCTGAACCTTTGCTTCTTCTGAACCCTCTCACACTCTATCTGCACTATGCTGCCAGGTGATGACTGCTCAATCTGAGCTTTCCAGTTGAAAAGAAGCTGAAAACTCTCCTCATACTTTCCATGGATCTACTCTAGTGCTACCTTCATGCCTGACCATGCTTTGGAGTACTTGAGCTTGATACCATAATCCCCCTCTAATTTTTCCTTACAATCCTTTGGACCTTTAGTTGGATTTCTCTTCAGCCAATCCCCCAACCTATCTGCACACCAGCCTTGTGTTGCCATTCTCCCTTCTCTCAGTTTAGTAGTTGGACAATTGTGCTTTGCAGGCAATACTTTGATCTGCAAATAAGAAAAAATATTATAAGTAATTTATGGTAGGACAGTGCAAAACAGGAATACAAAATACAAGGACAATTCACCTCTATTGTCTTGCCATGAGAGATTCTTGAAGCATGTATGTGCCAAGGACATCCTTCAGCTTTACACTTGGCAATGAACCTAGTCTGGTCTGTCATGACCTTGTCAAACTCAAACCCTGTCAGAACTGCATAATGCCTAACTGCCTTCCTAAATGCAACAATATCGGAAATCTTTCTCCCACTTCTATCTTGGGGTTTTCTGGATCATGGATAACCTGAACCTCCTCTGGATCTGCATCATTTACCTCTACCTCAGGAGGAGTTTCTCCTTCAGCATTGGGAACCCCATCAAATTCATCAGCATCATGAAAAGAAGGATATTCAGCATTGTTAGATGATTCTGGGGCTGAATTGTTAGCTGCCCGAGGAGATGGTACAGGCATGAACTGAACCTCATCATCAACTCCAACATACTCCTCACTATTGTCAAACATATCAGGCTCCCTGTCAGCCTCAAGCTCAGGATCTGGATCTATTGGTAAAAATTCTGCCTCCCCAGAATTATGGTCAATTGGATCGGCAACATCATTACCAAGTCCAGCTGGCATGTATTTGCTATTGGGTGGGATCTAATCAGGGTTATCATCACCAAAATAAACAGGTGGGATCACACAAAGTGGCTTTAAAGCATCAAACTCATAAGCCTGTCTATGACAACTGTCAAAAACCCCAACAATAAAGTCGCATTGCATCTGATCCTTATACATTTCGAAAATGTCATGCATCTGCAAATCATTCTCTAGCTTGACATCTTCCCCCATCCTTTTGTCATAGAACCATACACTAGCAGACTGACTACTGGACCACTGGAACTCATTGCGCAGGCTATTCATCAGCAAATCGAAAGAAAAAGAACCTACTTCAACATCCCACTTAATCACGCGTCCTTTTGTGTATGCTTTTCTACCACTACTGTCTGTGGAACTGAATCCTTCAACTTTAAGAGCTAGTGAGAACAATGAAACCCTAGCGACAAGAGAAAAATCCCGAAATCGAATCAATCACTATCGATAGACTAAATCCAAAGCAAATCTCCTGATACCGTTCTCACAATCATTCACTAAGCAACTAAAGGAGGAGGAAGATCCATACCCGCTGTCGTCGTTCGCCATCTCCACCGGAGAGCGCAACGGAAGGCGCGGCTGCGGATCACCCATTGCGGTCTACAGGGTCCATCGCAACGGCCTTCGGATTGGTTCTTCTCGCCGCCGGCGCCAGAGTTGGATTCGCCGCCGTCAGCTAGGGTTTGGGGAGCACAACGGCGAGGGAAAGGGGAAGGACAGAGGAGGACGACGATAGCGGTCGGCCGCGGAAGACAGAGGAGGCCCGACGTCCTTTACCTCTAGAGCCGGGGGCAAAATGGGCCATACGGGAAAACGGACGGGGGGTATACGCCTGCGGTTGGGCCCGAGGCCGTCCCATACGTAGAACATGGTGTTGCTGTGACAAAACAAGAATTGTAATGGTATCTTTCCGAATAGGCGAATAGTAATGGTACTTCTCCAAAGCACAAGAATTGTAATGGTGTCAATCCAAAAAACCCTTCATTTTTTCGGATAAATTTCGGGTAGCAGTTTTCATTACCCGAATTACCCGACCCGATTCTCCCGAATTACCCGAATGCCCACACCTAACTACACTGCATGCATCCAGCAAACTTGCAATATAAAAAAATATTACTTGATGATTGGAAAGTAACATTCACAAGCCTAGCAGAATATCCCGTTTCAAAAATAAAAGTCTAGCAGAATATAGAAATCAGTCTCGCTAGCTGAGCATAGAGAAGGGGGGACGACGCACGGCCGGCCAGGCACGCGCATGCGTGTGGCCGTGTGCCAAATGGGCCGCCCAGCCCAACTCGGCCCTAGCCCGGCTCGGCCCAAGCCCGATATGGCCCAGTCTTATTTGGCCCGACCAGTTAGTCGGGCCGTGCCGGGCCGCTCGGCGTGCTGACTCAGCAGCCCAGGCACGACCCTAAGCCCAGGTAATAGGGTCGGGCCGGGCCGTTCGTGCCCGTGCCGGCCCAGATCTGGAATGAAGGTGCAGCGGCCGGTGGAGGTCATGGCGAGCGGCCGGAGGCGCACGACGGTGCGGGGAGGCGAAGGAAAGGAGTCACGGCTGGAGGCTGGAGCGGTGGGCGGCGCGGCGAGGTCAGAGCGCCGTCACGTGGAGGTCGGAAGGACGGCGCAGGGAGGCCATTGGCGGCGAGGTCAGGAGTGGAGGGCGGCACAAGAAGGCGGGAGGAGAGGCCCGCGGCCGGAGTGAAGAGCAGCACCACCACGGGGAGGCTGGAGCGCTGCTGCGGGGAGACCGGAGGGGCGGCGCAGAGAGGCCGCCGCCCGCCGGCCATCAGAAGTGCCGCGAGGGAGAGAAGGAAGAGAGTGGGTGTGGGTGTGGCAGCTGGTGAAGGGAGGAAAAAAATAGGGTTAGGGGGGAGAGTAGGGATCGCAATTCCACTCGCGGATTTTAGACCTGACGGGTGTGGGTGCGGATTCGATATTCTACCCATGGGTGGACCCGTACCCGCATAGTGCGGGTGCGGGTTTGAAATTCCAGCCTCAGATGGACCCGCACCCATCCAAAAACAAAGAAACCTTAGCCCAACCTAGTTAGATAAGGTCCAGTTCAACTATTCTAACTATAAAATGAGCACAGGAACTTATGAATTTGTTGTTAGTTTGTCCTTATTACTTTGAATTTATGGATTTGTTGTTAGTTTGCACTTATTACTTAAAGAAATGTGTTATTTGACTGTTTAAATTAATGGATTTATGCATTTTTGTTGTACATGCTGTCATACCCGCGGGCACCCGAAACCCGCGGATGCGGGTGCGGGTGCAAAAATGCACCCACGGGTCTGCCTGCGGGCAGGTTTTTCCTAACCCCGCGGGTTTGCCTACGGGCGGGTTTTCACAAAATCCGCACCCGCATACGCAGGTGCCATATATATGATAATATATGGGCCAGAGCTACTAATGGGCTGCTATCGGGTCTGGTTGTTAGTCAGGCCGTGCTCGGGCTAGCACTACGGGCCGGAGTGGTGGCCCAGGCACAGCCCACTTGATCGGGTCGGGCCGGCCTAGGCACTATTCACATCGTGCCGGATCGAGTTCGGATGTGCTTTTTCGGGTCGGGTTTCGGGCCACTCGGCCCGAAACCCGACCCACTTGGCCAACTATAGCCGTGCCCACACGCATGCACGCGCCATGCCCGCATAGGCATCGGCGCGGTCAAGCCGGGCAAGTCGTCGGCGAGCTGGCGAGGAGCGGAGGCGAGCCGTCATCGTGCTGTTGGGCGGAGAGGGTGAGTCTTCATAACGAGCGAGCTCATCCTGTTTATGTTGAAAACGGGATATCCCAATCGAAAAAATAGGATCCCGTAAATATAGATGGATACCTCTTTCATATTTTCTATCTCAGCTTCAAAATACACACATTCGGATTTCCATCCCGTAAAAATGTGTGCAAACTAGCTACTAGGTGATATCACTTTTTTATTTACATACATTCGAGTCCATCCAGTAAAAATGTGTGCAAACCGTGTTTAGATCAGGGGACGTGTAAACGCAAAAATTTTTTGCGTGGGAATCTTCCCAATTTGAAGTACTAAATGAAGTCTATTTATAAAACTTTTTGCACAGATGGGTTGTAAATCGCGAGACGAATCTAATGGTGCTAATTAATCCATGATTAATCAATAATTAGCGGATGGTTACTGTAGCATCACTATTGTAAATCATGGATTAAGTAGGCTCATTAGATGCGTCTCGCGATTTACAGCCCAACCATGCAAAAAGTTTTGTAAATAGACTTCATTTAGTACTTCAAATTAGCAAGATTCCTTTTCACTTTAATGCGTTTACGGCTTTTTTGCGTTTACGGGGTGGGATCTAAACACACCCTAACTACTTGGTGAAATCACACATGCACAAAACACATGTCTAGATGTATTTATAATCTCGACAATCAAATTCAACTCAATTTGTCAGATATTTTTGCTTTTCATTCGTAGCTTTTCAATTTCATACGTCATACTATAGGTTTTAGTCTTGAAATTTGATTTGCACACAGTGTGTGCAGTACCCTTTTCTATTTGTATTTTTTTTCAAATATTACAAAACATTTATATTTGGTAAATATTTTGAGGTTTTTTAGGGGACCACCGTGTGGGTAGTGTGTACCGTATATTTTCTCAGAATCAAATGTCTGCTTTGTAAATACAAAATTGTTTTTGAAAATAATATTTGAAGCCGGGAACAGCAAAGCCACCGAGCCATTGAGCTAGCCGTGCCCGTCAACCGTGCAAGAAAACGTAAAGCCCCTGCACTGTGTCTTCTCCCTTTCGCCTCTGGGCTCTGGGCTCTGGTGCAGTGGTGCTCTCCTTTCCAATCCAAGGTCTGACCGGGAGGCCGCCACCGAGCCTAGGGTTTGCCCCGTCTCGCCGCCGATCCAATCAGCAGCCGGCCCGCCGTCGAAGCCGCGATGCAGAGGTACGGGCTGCAGCTCCGCACGAAGCCGGCGGCATCCTCGTCGTCGCGCGCGCCGCCGCCGCCTGCGCGGCCCCTGGCGGCCTTCGCCGACGATGATGACGACGATGTGGAGGCTGAAATCCTCCGCCAGGCCGCCAAAAAGCGCGCCCTCCAGAAGGTAACCCGCTACGGTCACCACCCCATGCGTACGTTCTCCCCACCGTTTATGTGCCGGGCAGTGGGATGATCGATTTTTCCCCTACCCCGTCTCCGGGGCGCTGGTGTTTCGGAAGCACAGGTGGAGGAGCAGCAGAAGAAGGCCATGGAGGAGGATCCATCGGTGTTCGCGTACGACGAGGTGTACGACGACATGAAGGAGAAGGAAGCCCGCCCCAAGATGCAGGATAAGGTCGTCCGCGAGGTAATTCCTCCGTCCTGCCTTCATTAATTGCTTATTTGCGCCTTAGTCCTTTGTTTATGCTCATTATGATGCGTGAAAGAGTATAGTTGGTTAATTTTAGCAAAGAATACTAGTTGCTAGCTTAGTACCATCCTGTTTCTTAGTGTTTAATTCCAGGAATCTAAATTTTACATATAAAGTGGAGCTTATGGTGTTTCCTTGCTTGATGGGAGGGAAATGGAGCATGGGAGGTTGTTGTTGTTTGGCAGAGTTTCGCCTTGGTGCTTAACGCATCTTAATTTTTTTAGAGGAATTTTTGTGGTTGAATTGAAGGATAAACAGGGATTGAGCTAAATGAAAATCTCCTATTTGTGTTGATCTAGAGTAATTGTTTGCTTCTGCGGAATGCTTAGTTGATCCAGTATTTGAAAATTAGCATGTGGCTTAGACACCCGCTTTTTGATTTTTTTTTTTCACAAGCTTTAGCAATGCGAAAGATATCCTTCATGTAGCTACTCAATCTTGCATGCTATATTGGTTGTATCTGATTTGGTGTATACAATACAGAATTACAGATATTTATGTACCTGTATTTTAGTGTAAGCTTTCCAAAGAGAAGATTTTTTTCACATTTCATATGTTACCATGGTTTGATATTTTCTTTTTTTAAAATAATTACTCTCTTTTGTACAGTCAAAATATATTGCACAACTTAAGGAAAAAGCAGAACAACGTAAACGAGAACAGGATATAATATACGAGAGGAAGCTTCAGAAAGAGAGAAGCAAGGAGGACCACCTTTTTGGGGACAAGGATAAGTTTGTAACATCTGCCTACAGGAAGAAACTTGAGGAAGAACAAAAGTGGCTTGAGGAAGAGAGACTCCGGCAACTTCGAGAAGAAAGGGAAGATGTAAGTTTTCTTCATTTGTTTGCTGTTACTTTCCGCGTCTTGTATACCTACACTGTTGTCTTTATTAGTACTTATTTTTATTACTTCTTTCAATTGTTTCCATGTTGCATGTTTGCTTCTGTCCTTCAATATGATACGATATGAATATCAATTACTTTTTACCGATGATACCCTGTTCCTGAGTCAGGCTAGTACACTTTTCTGAATTACATGTCTAAGTTGGATGGCTGCTTTGTTCCTGTTGAGCCTTGCGTTTGATGATAAATCATCATGTGTTTAGTTTGAATTCTGCTGTTATTACACGTGCTATGTGGACTTTGTGGCATCAGGTGACATCAGACTAGGAGAATAAAGGGATCCTGTTGCCTATGAATCCGGATGCTATATCTACATGAAACTGGCCTTTTATACTGCCCTTTTTAGTTTATTTCTTACTTCAGGACTTTCTTCATTTGTAGCAAACAATTTACTTTTTTCTGCAGAATATGATCTGGTAACTGTAAATGTCCCTAATGCTAAATTTTGTCATGTGTGTGGCATGGCATGCCTTCCCGATTCACAGTATTAATGACATAAATGCTGGTTTCTCTCATATTTATCATCAAATTAGATTGCCTACCAAAAGGAGCCTGTATATTTACATTTTGCTGCCATATTGTCTGTTGGCTAATGTATGTTTTATTCATCTATCTCTTCTAGGTAACTAAAAAGAAAGACTTGAGTGATTTTTACTTTGGGCTAGAGAAGAATGTTGCTTTCGGTGCACGGTCGCATGGGAATGCAAAGCATGCTGATCCTCAAAAGTCAGACAATAAACTAGAGGATACTAAATCTAGCAGTCTTGATGCTGAAGTCTCCGAGCCTTCTCCAAAGCGTAGAAGAGAATCCAGTGTAGGATCAGAGAGGGCTAAGAGTGTGGAAGAACCGTCCGGAAGTCAACCAAAGGATTCGACAGCTGCTGCATCTACTGAGATAAATGATGCTGGTGTTCCTTCGAAAGCTTCTCAGACTCCACAGAACATTCAGCCAGCAAAGGTTACAGATGAGCACTACAAAAGAAGTGATGATGCACTTGCTGCTGCAAGAGCGCGAGCTCTGGCCCGGAAGAAAGCGAAAGAGCAGCAATTGTAACACATGTCGGAAGAAAGTTTACCGATCTTTGAGGGATAATTTCATATTTATTTGACAGGATCGTGTAAAGATTGTAATCGGATAGCTGCCTTGCATCTTGAAGCACTTTTTTTAGTGGATGTTGCATATGTATCTTGTAAAAAGACCCATTTGATCATCACGCACTATGGCGAGTAAAAAAATATATGTTTTGACATGTCTGGTTTATAAACTTCAGGTCTCAGGAGGGTAGAGTTTGTGAAATTTAGTTCTCTGAACATTCGTTCTACAAACTAACCTAGAGTAAACTAAAGGTTCTATGCAGATGCGTTATTTCGTTCTACCATTGCAATTTTAACCAGATGCTGGACCGTAAAATGATATCTGTAACCTCAATGTGGACTGCTGTTTCTTTCTGGATTTTGGAGTCATGCTAATCTCGTGCGCATCTTCGGCTCGTCAAATGTCTTCGACACACCTGTATAAGCCTCGATGACTTGTCGTGTCAGTATGTTGTGTAAAATGTGCTGTCAATATACTAATTGAATCGAACATCATAAGATGAGAATCAGATCATTTCTTATTTAGGATGATGTGTCGCAATGTCGCCTAAAGACCATTGGTTTGCTCGTCCTTTACTTTAGGTTAGCTGTCTGAAGGATGACAAATTCTACATGATACGAGATGAGAACTCTAAGAGCCTGTTTCGAGGAGTTTTCTAAGTAAACTAGAAGCAGGGTGAAGCCTGTTTATTTGGCTTCATCAGTTTTAGCTTCACTAGTGAAGTCGTTCCATGAGAAACCCTTCCAAATAGGTACTAAGAAAAGTTTTGGTGCTCCATCTCTTGTGATATAGAAGTGTTGTTTCTTTTAAAAAAGTTCTTTTCGATATGTAACAGAAAAAAGGTATATACAAAAGGAATTACAAAAACATGTGTTAATTGGTGATCTTTAGGTGCACCTTCAACCTTTTTAGTTCAAAGTTTTGTACTATTTTTTCAAAATGAGATCTAATTTCGAAGTATAAAATTTTAAATTAAAAAAGTTGGAGGTCACCAATTGACACCCTAATTACGAGGACTTGACGTCCCCAACAGTGTCGTTCCATAGGTGGGCATGCTTTTAGTTTCAACCATCAATCATCTTTAACATTTCGACTGGAAATCTTATAGCTGGTTTTTCTTTGAAAAAATACCACTACAACTCTGTTATATCTTGTATAGTTACCGTTTGTTAAAAACAATACTCATTTGCGACGAGAGGGAGAGTAACCTTGCAGGCTGATTAGCATGGCTGGTATATAATCTGGGGCAGATAAACGTCGCTGTCTGAAGATAAAGACGAGCCTTGGCGTAGCGCAAGCGCAAGTGCAGGTACAGGACATGACTGTACAGGGCGGCGACTTGTATTGTTTGCAGCGCTGCCGTAAAACTAAAAAACACCCCCGCGGGCCCCGCCTCCACAGCCTCCCAGAGCTCGCGACGGCTTTGGTCTCATCGTCCATCGTCATCCGAATCACCCTTCCGCCTCCTCGCCCTCCCACCCCCTTCTCCCCCAACCCCGAGTCGATATCTCACCGCGCTAGTAAAACGAAACGAAAGCCTCGCCGCCACGCGCGCCACGGCAGCGATAAACCCTAGCGCGAGCGAGCGAGCGGGCGGGAGACAGCGACAGAGAGAGACCCCAGCGCCTCACGCAGCGCGGCTTGCCCGGCGGCATGGAGAGCCTCGTCCTCGCCTCCTCCTGCTCCGCGTCCCCACGCCTCCCCGTCCTCTCCGCCTCCGCCGCACGCCTCCGCGGGCTCCCCGGCGCCGCGCCGCTGCCGGCGTCCTCCGCCGCCGGCGCCGCGCGGAGCGGGGCGAGGAGGCCCAGGCTC
The DNA here is from genome assembly GCF_016808335.1 of Panicum virgatum. Lineage (NCBI taxonomy): Eukaryota > Viridiplantae > Streptophyta > Magnoliopsida > Poales > Poaceae > Panicum > Panicum virgatum. The sequence continues at coordinate 30,574,607 of NC_053151.1, read as the reverse complement.
CTCGTCGCCGTCGCGGCGGCGGCGGCTCCTCGCGGATCCAGGAACGGTGAGCGGAATACGCGTGGCTCCCCCTTCAGATGGTTTCCCCTCCCCTGATTGCGCGCTGTCCTGCGACCGTGGCGCGTTGTTGACTAGGGTTAGCTTCGGGGGCTTTGAATACTCCTTGCCTGCTCTTCACTTGTGAAACTGAGTGGGTCGTCCAATTGGAGCTCGAGGCAGCTCGGTGCATCCTCGGTCCAATTTTCCATAATTGACATCTTAATTTGTAGCTCACAAGACTACGAGTAGTAACCGAGGAATTGTCAGCTTATCCATTGGCATTTCTAGCAAAGTAGCTCATGAGTACAGTAGAGAATGTTTTGTCAGCTTGGGTTTGGGTTACTCCCATTTCTATTGGTCCGAGTACTACCTATTTTATCCACACAATTTTAAATAAATTTGTTCATTACGTCAGTTTTCGAGGGATTGAGAGCAAAAGGATTTGCAAGCGTGTCGTCTTCCACAGGCAATGAGAATGTGTCTACTGGAACCGGTACCCTGCCTCCCATGCCTCCACCGTCATCCTACTTGTGAGTTTTTCCCCCCTTTTTTGTCTGTGTATGCTGTTATCACCTTTACCCTTGATGGTAACTTGACATATAATCTCTACAGTGGTTCGCCTGTGTTCTGGATTGGAGTTGGCGTAGCATTGTCTGTGGCGTTTACCACGGTGTGAATCTCATTGCCTTAAATGCTAACTGTTTTGTTATTGTACAATTCACTTGTGACTTAAATGGTTGGTGGTTTGATGTATCAGGTGTCTTCCATGGTAAAGGTGAGCACTGAGCACACAGTTATTTCTGTTTTCAATGTCGTCAAACGGTATGTATCCCCATCGATTGCATGGTTACTCCTAAAAATCATCCTATGGGTATGCTGGTGGTGGACCTGGTGGGAGTGTGGGACATGAATCAGGAGGTTTTTTCTGTTAGTCTTTTTGTATTACTCTTGCTTAGTCTTCCGGCATATCTATACTACTTTAAGTTTTACTATTTTACTACTTTGAAGGGTAGTATGTAGTCCAATAAAGGTTGGAGTGTGTTGTAGTTTGACAGGAAGCTTGGTTTCTTCATCCCATATATCTTTAATTTTCATACGTATCAATATCACTACTGCTGCAATTTACTATCTACACACACTTCATACATCACTATGTTGTTATTGCCTTTTACTGTTTCCATTGCATCTTTGAATATGGCTATATTTGATTGGCTTACCATTCGTTTCACCTGTTGCTAAATCTGTTGCAGAGATATGCCATGCAACAAGCATTTAAGTCCATGATGACCCAGTCACCATCAAACTCATTTGGCTCCAACTCGCCTTTCCCATTTGCCATGCCGCCACAGGCAGCTCCCACTGCACCAAGCAGTTATCCATACTCACAACCAAAGAGAGATACCTCACCACAGGTCGCAACTGTTGATGTCTTGGCTACTGAAGTTGAAGCCTCTGGAACACCAAAAGAGGCGGATGTTGCTGAAACGCCGAAACCTTCAAAGAAATTTGGTAAGGTTTTATGTTGTAGTTTTTCCTTCCTCTAATTATCCTTGAACGAAAGGTTTGGGCATTCTGTGTGTGCCAGTAGCATGCTTAATTTATATGTTACCGTAGTTGTGCATTTATTGTATTTTATGTGATTGTAGTGCTTGCTCCTCTTCTAACCACATATTATTGATGCTGCTGTGTATCTTAATGCTGAATTTTCTTCATATGTTTGATATCTGCATCTCATTCTGACCACCACAACTAAATTCATGCAGCATTTGTTGATGTTTCTCCTGAAGAGTTGCAGCAAAAGAACCTTCAATCTTCACTGGAGACAGTAGATGTAAAACGTGATAGTACAGACAGTGAAAGTAAGGAGGATACTGAGCAAAAAGTAAGTTATGCAACAAAGCTGGGTAAGCTTCTTGCAAGATCCATGATACTTATTTAATGCATTAATTCTGTGATTATCAAAGGTTCCCACAAATGGAGCGGTTTTTAAGCCAAATGAAGATGCTGCACGTGGGCCAACTGAATCTAGTAAGTGATTGAACCTCTTTTGTTAGGCATATTTAGGATGTCCATTTGTATCGCACTATCTTTCTTAAAGTTCCTTTTGTCCATTGTTTCCTGGTTGACATGAATAGGTTTTCTCAACTGATTCTGTTACAGGTAATTCAGGACCTATGCTATCTGTTGAGACAATCGAGAAAATGATGGAAGATCCTGCAGTGCAGAAGATGGTGTATCCGTAAGTTTGCTGCCTCCCAGACTTCAGTATTTCTGCATCTATTGTTGAAAACAGTGAGGTTCGTCGATTAACTGTTCTGTGCCAAATATCACATGCCCTGCCCCTTTTGATATATGCACAAGATGTTTTTATGCATTATCCCTGAAATAGGAGAGAAAAGAAAGCACCTAAAAAACCAGTCGGCTCAAGCATATTCCTATGACTGTATTTGTCAATATCAGGCTGTCAGTATTTCTGGGCACTGGTGATACTCCTAGCTGCATAGGTCATGTTCCTTTTTTGTTTTGCTGCATGATGAGGATAAATGGATCATTAGAGATTAATAGTAACAAAATAATACCTTTGGTTTAGTAAACTGATAACTTTGAATTTGCTAGTTGAGAAGCATGACGTTTGCTAGTTTCATGCTCCATGTTCTCATATGAAGTTACTTCCACTTGGGAGGAACTTCATGGCTTAACATTAGATGGAATGACTCTCGAAATGTCAGTGTACCGATTCCTGCTTGTCATGTGTTAGGGACGAGGGAACCCCAAGTAATTAATACAGTACGATGCAATTACTCTTAATAGCAACTTATCAACTTATCGGTGCTCCATTTCTTGCATGTTATGTGTTGGGAATGAGGTGGTCATGTCTCTTGTGGCAAGGCCTACAATGTAATCTCTTCTGATTTCTTCACATTTTGCAGCTACTTGCCCGAAGAGATGAGGAACCCAGATTCGTTCAAGTGTATGCTCCTGATTACCTATTTAGATAATTCATAGCACATATTCAGAGTTTATTTTCCAATTTAAATGGTGATATGTGTAAATCTTATTTTCCAGGGATGCTGCAGAATCCAATGTACCGCCAACAACTACAAGACATGCTGTAATACATCTATTGGACCCAAATTTTTTTTCCTATATGCATCGGTTTTCTATTTTGACTGTTCATGCTTTTTTTTTACTTTTCATTTTTTAAGATTGGATATTGCATTGTTGATGTTTGAATATTTGGAAATAAGATGAACTGTGGCATGAAGTATTTTGATTATTTAAAAGCCATTTATACATACCATATTGATCTTGAATGATGATTCTATTGGATGGTAGAAGCAATTAATGATTACGCCAGCTGATGTTCCCAGCATTTACATCCAAACTCATGGACCTATTGGTTATTGACTTATCATGCCCACTGCCACTGTACTGTATGCAGTGGAGCTAACAAGTACAGATATCTGAATGTTTCACTTGTTAACAGAAATCATTTTGGCTTTGTTAGAATGCAAAAATCTTCCCTGGCCTTTTTTATACTGATGTTGTTACCTATTAACAGAAATAACATGGGGGGTTCATCTCCTGATCAATGGGATAACCGGATGCTTGATCACCTGAAGAACTTTGACCTTAGCAGTCCAGAAGTGCGGCAGCAGTTTGGTGAGTGAGTTAAACCGTGTAACTTGGGTCTTTCTTAAAACACATGGATTCTATGAAATATCCCCTGAACTATGCAATGCATCTGCTCCTATCTGTGGTTCATTCTTCTTCTAATTAAATGAAGATTTCAACTAATATGGTAATTAGTGTCATTCATTGCTGCACATATCTTCCTCTGATGTGTGCCTGCCACAAGCTGACAAAGTTTGTGGGTAGGAGTGATGTCATATTGAGAATCTTGTGTTCTTCAAGACCCATGTTACTTTATTATACTAAAATGTAACATAGGTTGGGCATGCTTCTACTGTGTTCTTATTGTGCTTGGAAAGAAATGTTAAAAAAAAAGTTAAGAATTTATTCTTCTCTGATATTGTTTTTTATTGTTCATCAGAAATCAGTTGGTGCAAATTTGTTCCATTAGTTACCCATTAAAGTGGTTGTTGCTTATATGATATATGAACTCCTAAACCTAAACTATTTCATTGCTTGTACAGCACAAGTTGGCATGACTCCGGAGGAAGTAGTATCGAAAATAATGGCAAATCCAGAAGTTGCCGTCGCATTCCAAAATCCAAAAATCCAGACAGCCATCATGGACGTAAGGCCCTGCAGAAATTCTTCCTGTACTGTTTGGTCGTTTGATTCTTCTGACATGGTGTCATATTTGATGCAGTGCTCGCAGAACCCTCTTAACATTGTAAAATACCAAAATGACAAAGAGGTATGTTTGGACCCTCTTGATTGTCTGTCTCATGTTTAGTTCATGAACATAGATGGAGCGGCAGGCTGCGTCACTTATCTGATCGTCTCCTGTGTTAGGTCATGGATGTTTTCATGAAGATATCACAAATCTTCCCTCAAATTAACGGCTAGCAGAGGTTAGTCGCTGGACAGCAGTTTTGATTTGTACCAGCTCCACCATCTCCTGCCCAAACGGCTGCGGTGGCATATCTGTGAAGAGAAAGGAACATCCGTTTGGTGACGATGTGCCCTCCCTGTGCCAAGCTTCTCGAGTTGCCTATGTTACTATGTGCATCGTCGTGACCTTCATCTAGTGCCTTTTGGTGTAGCTATATGAGCCTATGACCCTCACACTTCATAAAAGACAGGCTAGCCAACGTAGCAGGGTCAAAAGATATTTCTAATCCGCATCGTTTCGTGCTCTGACGTCTGCATGGTTTGCCGTAGGATGGGAAAGACGCAGGGACAGATGGTGGCACCTCAATTTTGGCACATTGTTATTATTACGTGTAATATATTGGAGACTGGGGGAATGCAAGTAACTTTATTTTGACGTTTCATGGCTACTCGTATTTGATTTGATGGGGCCGCAGTGTGGCTTCAATATCACCGCGGCGCTGTGGAGCCAGTAATTCTGGCCCGAGCACATTCCTGGCGGCGTACTAGTGCCCTCGGACAGGCGACCTGCAAGCAAGACGACCAGGTCCTCGTCCCCCAGAGCCGCACCGGCACGGCGGCACCGCACCGATCGAGCAGCTGTCCACACGCGGTTACAGGTTACCTACGACCACAAGCACATCTTTTTACCGGCGCGGATGCGTCATCGCAGTTCACATTCGCGATCGAGATCGCGAGCTGTTCCAGGCTACGGAAATCGAACGCGGTGAGCGGACCAACGTTTCTAACTCGGCTCGGCTGCCTCGCCCCAGCCCAGCCATTCATCTCACCCGGCGGGCACGGTTCAGATGCTGCCCCAAGGTGCGGTTACGCTTGGATTGGATGTCTCGGGGCCAGCCCAGGTTTTACTTTTCCCATGATAGAAACTCCAGAGGCAGCTGTGAAAACTCTGACGGCGTCGTGGTCAAGGGCAGAACAGAACACTGGCAAAGAGTTTCCTTGCAAGTACTTAGGATTGCCTTTACACGTCAGGGCTATTAGAAAAGTAGACATTCAGCCGTTGATGGATAAGGTGGGAGGCAAACTGGCCGGCTGGAAAGGAAATCTGCTGAATAAAGCTGGGCGTTTGAGGCTAATCAACTCAGTGCTTTCTTCTTTACCAACTTATTTTTTAATTGTTTTCAAGCTGCCAAAATGGGCAATTAAAAAATAGATAAGTTGAGGAGGAGTTTCCTATGGAAAGGAGTGGCACAAACAAGTGGCGCTCATTGTCTAGTCAATTGGAGCAAAACGATGCGGCCCAAAAAGTTCGGTGGCCTAGGTATACTGGATCTTGACCTCTTCAGCCGGGCATTACGGTTAAGGTGGCTTTGGTACCGGTGGACAGAACCTGGTCGCCGGAGCCACCTGTGGATGTAGTGGATAAGCAAATATTCAGAATCAGTACAGTGGTAACTCTTGGCAATGGAGAAACGACATCTTTCTGGCAATCGTCCTGGTTGAATGGGGAGGCTCCTATGGATCTTTTTCCAGACTTGTTCAAGTGGGCTTGGAGGAAGAATCGGACGGTCAAGGAGGAGCTGCATGAGCAAAACTGGACGAGGGGCCTGTGGAGAATGCAAACGGTAGATGAAATGGCAAGCTTCGTGCACCTGTGGGACGCAGTTCATGAAGTGCAGCTGACAACTGAGCAAGACAAAATCACTTGGCGGTGGACGGCGGATGGAATTTACAGCGCCAAATCAGCATACAACTTGCAGTTTCAGGGGAGCTATAGTACATTCAGAAGTGACACAATTTGGCAAGCTGAAGCTGAAGGAAAGCACAAGTTTTTTGCTTGGTTATTGGTGCAGTGCAAGATCTTGACAGCAGACAAGTTATTGCCCAGGCAATGGCCTTGCAATCCAATTTGTTCACTCTGCAGCGTTGAGCAAGAAACAACAGCACACCTCATTTTGCATTGTTCTTTTGCACAGCAAGTTTGGGAAAGGTTACTGAGCTGGACAAATCAGCTTATTCAGATACCGACTCAAGAGTTGGAAGTAGTGGATTGGTGGGAAAAAGAATTATCCCAATTGCCCAAGAAGGTCAGACAGCTAAAGGCTGCATTGATGATTTATGGAGCCTGGAATATTTGGAAGGCGAGAAACAAGTGTGTCTTTGAGCAGCGATCTTCGACACCGGCACAAGTTGTGCATGACATCAAGGAAGAAGCCAATTACAGGACTTTGCCCTGCGGGAGACCAGAGCTTTCTTTGTTTCATGTTTAATGTTTTTCTGTTAGAGTTAGAGTTTTTATGGTTTTATGTAATATCGCTCTAAGGTGTAATCGGAACTTGCTTCTTCTCCCAGCTTAAATGACAAAGCGGTGCTCCCGCAATCTTTTCAAAAAAAAAAAAAGAACAGAACACTGGAGTACTTCTTCTCGCAAAACATCCTGTTCAACAGCGCAAGGAGGCGATGGCAGACCTCTAACCAGTCCGGCGGTTCAGAGGGCACACTACAAAGAGGAACGAGCCCGGAAGACGAATGGCGGACCTGTGAGCTCAGAGTCCGACCGAGGTTTGTTTCCTCTGCCAAGACCGCAAGCCAGTCGTGTATTCTAACGCGCAATCCAGTTTACCACCGGTCAAACCAGCGTCTCCCTCCCGCCGAGAGTTTCTCCAAGAACCATGGGCTCTCTCATCAATCAGACGCAAAAATCTCCCGAGAATCAGGTTCGCTACAGCACTGTACAGAAACAGTTCACAGCACACGCCTACTTCTGCTACCTGCACGTCAAGAACCACCAACTCTTATGCCGTACCACTACAGTACCAGTGCTTCTTCCGATTTCTTGGTTTGCTTTTAGACGGATTCTTCATTTTTTTCCAAAAAGAATATTTGACGGATCCCGGTAATGATTATCGGCTACAAGTGTTATAAAAAAAAGTGCAGTGGAAGATCGATCTCCGACTGCTCTGTCGCGTTGAGGCTTTCTCCAACCATTCCCCCCATCCAACTCCCCCCAAACGTACTATTTACTATATTTTACTACCTCCCTCCAAAAGATTCCTCCCCCTATAACTCTTTCTCTCCAACCATTCCCCCATATCTATTCCCTCTATATACTATCACTCATTAACTAACTATTTATTTATCGTTTTTGAATTTTAAAAAAATCATACAATATTTGTACTGTCATAATACACATTATCATCATATTACGGAGCTCAAACGAGATTAATATCATGAAGAAACAGTGTGATTAGAGATATAGGGGGAGTTGAAACTCACTCTATATATGGAGGGAGTTTCAACTCCCCCCGTATACAGAGGGAGCTATGGGGGGAGCCGTTGGACGGCTCGCTCCCCCCAAAGCCCCCCCTACGTAGGGTGGGGGGCCTTATACGGTGCCCCGTTGGAGAACGCCTGACAGGGTCGCATGCTGCTTTGCGACCTCCGATACCTGCAAAGCAAATCCGAACGCAGAGGTAGTAGTGTACAGATCTGGGCTTGGCCAGTGCCACATCAACTTCAGTAATTATTGCGTTTAGCCGTGTACGAAAACTCCCAAACTTCAAGATTAACCACGAGGCACGAGCGCGTACGGGAAGTTTCATTGGACGGTGTCCATCAGGTTTAAGCCACGAGGTCCATTGGGTATGAGCCACGAGGTCCAGTTCAACTGTCCAAGGCACGAACGCTGATGACAGTGCTGGCAGAGAAACACCCGAAAAGGTTACGGAGAAATTCCATTGAGACGGTGCTGAATTCTGAGAGAAATTTTGTACATCCTTTTAGTTTTACTGACGTCTACTGATAGGGACTATGAACTTGAGACGGGAGAATAAATAAAAAAGGGCAAAGTCCGGTTTACACCTTTAAACTACCGAAAAATCTGATTTTCAACTTTAAACTACAAAACTAGATAAGATAAGCTATTCAACTATCAAAATCGGACAAATTTGGCTCTTAGAGTGGCTTTAAAGGTTGTTTTGTATTTTTAAGAAAAATTTAAAAATTCTAATGAGGTCTATAAAATCAAAACTAATTCATTTTAAAATAGAAAAATATGAAACTAGTTTTAAATTTTTTGTAAAAATATAATCTATCTATTATTGCTATATTTGAATCTTATTTATTCAAAAATAATAGGCATAACTACAAGCAACCAAATACTATGAAAATAAAAAGAATATATCCGAATAAATGACAAGTACAGTGCCAATAGATAGGTTACATTTTTAGAAAAATTTTGATACACATTTCGTATTTTTTATTTAAAATAAATTAATGATAGTTTAAATTTGAATATTTTTAATTTTCATAAAATGGAAAACCACCTTCAAACCACTCAAAATGTCAATTTTGTCCGGTTTTCGATAGTTGGATGGTCTATTTATCCGGTTTTATAGTTTAAGATTGAAAATCAGATTTTTGCGATAGTTCAATGGTGTAAACTGGATTTTTCCTAATAAAAAACCAGAGAAAGGATCTGGATTTCTGGAACACTGAAAAGTCTAGCCCCGTCAGTTGAAAAAAGGGCAGAGACTTTCTGTAAAAACGCGAGCAGTGCAAGTACGACTCAGATCTCGAGTCTGAACATGGTCCACATCGACCATGTTTTTAGCCGGGGAGCTCTTTCCTGAAAGTAGTGGCACCAAGCCATCCGCTTTGCCTCTGTTCCAAGAATCTTCTCGTAAAAACAAATTGACCAGGTAAACACAGAGTGACGGCGAAAAGCGCAGCTCCACTATCTGCCATTAGCAGCATTCACACAGGTAAAGCTGAAGCCGTGGCGTACACCATTAAACCTGGAACACCATGGAATGGAAAAGCTCGCCCTGTTTAGTTTCCAAAAATTTTCCTACATTACTCGTCACATCGAATCTTCAGACACATGCATGGAGTATTAAATACATTTGAAAGAAATAACTAATTACACAGTTCAACTGTAAATGACGAGATAAATCTTTTAAACCTAATTAGTTCATAATTAGACATTAATTTACTAAATACTAAAGAAAGTGTTACAGTACCCAAATCTAAAAATTTTCATGAACTAAACACAGCCTCAGTGCCTGTCGTCTTTCAGATTATTACACACCGATGGCACGTCACGTACCCACACCAGCAGATGGACGAGCTGAATGAACAAATTGGTAATATGATGTCTGAATCTTTAATCTTTGTTACAGGGCGTCCAAGTTATTGTGTTATCGATGTCAAAGCGAATTTGGTTCTGTTTGGATCCACCCAACTAAAATTTAGCTAGCTAAAATTCCAAAGCCAAACTTTATAACCAGCTAAAAATTCTTCCAGCTAAATTTTAGCTAGGGTGTTTGGAGGCTTTAGCTGCGTTGAAACAGCTAAACTTAGCCAAATTTTAGCTTGGTCGTTTAGATCCCTAACAGTTAAATTTAGCCAGCTAAAGTTTAGTTGGTAGGTGCTAACATGCCCTAGTCAATTTCTTTTCATGCCTGAATCTCTGTCCCTGTTCAATAGCTATTCACGTACATATATAAACAAGGCGAAACAGGTGACGAGACGATGTAGATTACTCAACGGCAAGATTTGGGTGAGAGGGAGAAAAAAAAGAAGGTTAAAGTAGTACCAGAGGGAAGAAGAAGGTGGAATGCGATTGACATGCTAACCCCCTGAGGCGTGCCGACTGGCAACTGGCTTGCTGCAGGTTACACTGCTACAAAATATGCCTTTGTTCGGCCATTTGTCCCGGCAGTCTTTGGGCCCAGGACAATATGTGGCTTTTGTCCCGGGTCCAATGGCTAGCCGGGCCAGCGGAGGGGGGGACAGGGGTCTTTTGTTCCGGTTGGAGCCACCAACCGGGATAAAAGGCCCCCCTTTTGTCCCGGTTGGTGTCTCCAACCGGGACAAAACTCCTTGGCCCCCTTATCCCCTTCCCTCTCCCCCGCCCGAGCCATTCAACTCACTTGTTTTTGCTGTTTTTGGCTCGGGAAAAACGAGTTCTTGCACATTTCTTCACCACATTTGTGAAGATCTTTGATTCTCCTGTCCATCCATCGGCGCTAAAGTTTTGTGGCTTGTTTTTGTCTTCTTCTTTGGCTTGTATAACTCATTTCATACTTTAGAAATAGAGAAAATGTGTAGCTAGCTCATTTCTTGGATATTTAGAATGCATATGTAGGTGTGATTTTTTTTAGATTTAGATGAGTATGTGGATAGTAGAAATTTTTAAAATGAGTGTAGACACTTTATGCGATGTACTTGTATATATGACCATATTGTAGATAGTTGATTTTTGTATTCATGAATGAATTAATGAAATGAGTATATTAGAATTTTTTGTATTATGAATGGATTATTTTGACACTCTAGTGTTGCATTCGTTCATGCTCACACTCTAGTGATGGATTATTTGTATATTTTTTATATGATTTCATTGTTATTTGCAAGAGGTATTAATCTGATCATTGTAATTGTAATAGTAAATAATATTTGCATTGTAATGATAAGAATTTATAATTTTGTGGAAAATAAAGGTATTTTTCAGTAAAATATGGCCTCAGCAGCCGGAGGGAGTGGCGCCGGTGGGGTGATCGTTGTCCTTCTAGAGAGAAGGGCACAACTCGAGTAGGTCGTCGGTCCAAAAAAACCTAATGCTTTTCATAGGGCAGCGCTCCGTTTGATCTTGAGGATTTATTGCAGCGTTACAGTTCGTCGCCACCAAACTCGGAGGTTTCAGCTCCGCCATCTTCTTCTGCGCCAGCAAGAAATCCGTTAGCACATTCTGCGTTCCAAAGCAAGGACAGTTGAAAACCTATGTGTTGTTGTCCGAATTTTTAAGTTTCATGTTGAGTACTCCTTTGTTAAGTTCTGTAATAGATTAAGTACTCCTTTTAATTAATCAAGATGTATGATGGATATTGCAGATCTTTTAATTATTCATATTATGTTACATTTAGTTTAATGGTTTGATATATTTTATTTATTCGATATGTGCAAAGAATTCAAATCGATTTCTTTAAAATGCAGATGGATCGGCAATGGATGTACAATGCTGACCGACGTTCGAAAGAATTCATTGATGGCCTGCATTATTTTTTGTCTGTGGCTGAGGCAAATAAGCAGAATGGTTTTATGTGCTGCCTGTGTGTTCATTGCAACAATAACAAGGATTACTCATCTTCAAGAATCCTACACAGCCACTGTAAGGATCGATGGACCAAGAGGGGGTGAATTGGGCCTTTTTTAAATTTCTAAGACAATTAAAATAACCTTAACCTATGCAATGCTAGTAAGGCTCAATTCACCAACCGGCTAACAAAGCAAACTACACAAGCTAACAAAGATATGAAAACTAAGCAAGGTAGAGCTAAGTTATGATCTCTAAGGTCAAGCACAAGAATAATTGCAAGAAAGTAAGTGCTTGAAATGAAAGAGTGGACAAGAGACAACTGGATTTTTTCCCGTGGTGTCGATGTGTTGGCACACACCCCTAATTCACATTGTGACACTCACTAAGAGTCTTGTCACCTCCCATGTCACCGAGACTTGGGCGCTCACTAAGAGTCTCCGTTCACCATCCCGGCGTGGTGGAGCTCAAGCCACGTACAACCTTCTTCGGGCTCCCACAATCCTTGGCAAGCTCCGGAAGAAACACATTCAATCACCAAGATTGCCTAGGTGCTGCCAATCACCAGGAGTAACAAGCTAGGGTCTTCACTTGAGCAAGAACCGATCACCAATAACGGATGCACACAAGCTTCTCTCTACTCAAGTCCTTAGTCTTGCTTCTTGAATGATTGAATGAACAAATGTGTGAATGATGAAGCTCAAGGTGGCTCTCAACAATATATGAGTGTATGAAATGTTGTCTGGTGTCAAGAGAGTGCAAAATGACCCATTGGAGGGGTATATATAGGCAGCTCACACGAATAGAGCCGTTGGAGAAAAGCTGCCAGAAAACTGCTTAGCGCCGGTTAATCCGACGTATCTCCAATAGCCAGCGTCGGTTTAACCGATGAATGTAAACTGCCCATTCTGAAAACTAGTCGTTACAACTTGGGCAGATTACCGACGTATCATCGGTTTAACAGGTGAGTGTAGTTGTCCACTGATCAACTGAAAAACCAAGTCTCTGGACAACTGCACCGACGTTAACTCAAAACCATCATCGGTTTAACCGGTGAGTACAACTTCTAAAATCCTTGGAAAAACCATCTCACTAGTCAATTGCACCGACGTCTCATTTCAAACAGCGTCGGTTTAACCGGTGTATTGAACTTGAAATACCCTGGAAAAACCAACTCTGGACTAATGCATCGACGTTAATTCAAACAACATCGGTTTAACCGGTGTATAGAACCTGTCCAGACTCTGCTGACTGCGTTTAACCGACGTATAGAAAAATGGAAGCGTCGGTTAAACCGGTGTATAGACTTTTTCTGATTTTTTTCTTTTCTGATTTGAGTATTGAGTGAAATCCAAATATTCTTGAGATATAAGTTGAAAACCACTTATTTGAACTTATAGGAACCTGAGTGACTATAGTGTGCATCCATTTTCAAATGACCATGTCCATGCTCAAGTTACTTAACCTTAACCCCTCTTAATAGTGCAATCACTACAAAACTATAAAACCTATACTAACATAAGTGTCCTTCTCAACCTTATGACACTTAGGACTAAAAAGATCCTTAGTCTTGTTATATATTTGAGTTGAATACCGAGATCGCCTTTTTGGATAATGAAATTGAGGGGCCTCTTTTGACATATGACCAAATGAGCGATAATGATCTATTAAGCTGCACAAACTCATTAGTCACAATAATAGTTGTCATTAATCACCGAAACATACCTAGAGGGCCTAGATGCTTACAATCTCCTCCTTTTTGGTGATTGATGAAAACACAAACATAAATAACGAGAGAGCGAGAAAGATGAAACAGGATAAACACAAGCAAACTCGAAAAAGGACCAAAGAGCTCAACGGCTCAAACGAAATCCATAGATATGTCTCAAATCACAGCATACTCAAGCGTCAAATGTACATATCCATGAACTAACATCAAATGAGATATAACACAAAGTCCTGATAACTACGAGCTCTCTCTATCTCTTCCCTCCCCCTGACTCAAACTCCCCCTGACTCTCTCCCCCTTTGGCATCAAAGCACCAAAAAGGCGAGCTACTGATCTGGCTGTCGAGGCATGGCAAGGAAGCGGTCCGGGTCGTCATCGTCGTCGTCGTCGTCGGACGGTGAACCCTCGGTGACAGACAGAAGCTGCTGGTCGGAGCTGACTGGGGGTGTAGCTGTCGTCGAGGCTCTCGTGCTAGCACTGCCTGGAAGAGGGTCCGTAGATGTGGTAACCGGCTCAACAGAAGATGTGTCAACATCTGAAGTAGTGAGTGCTGAAGCTACCGGCTGTGTCGACTGCTGAAGTATGGACTTCTCTCCTCCTCCCCCTGAAGGTAGTGTCTGTGGTACGACGGGGAGAGCGACTGACTATACTGCCGACGGTGAGTCCTGGAAGAGTGTAGTCCCTGGCAGTGGTGAGAAGAGCGGACGATCGGCAGACCCAAGGAGTGCGGACATCGAGAACGTGGTCTCCGGTGTCACTGAGGTAGCTGGAGCTGCAGTAGGGGCTGGAGCTGGAGTGACTGCAAGCTGAGGTGCTCCAACACCCTAAAGGCCGGGCTATCCTGGCTGCTGCGGGGCAAGTCCGGTGTGAGTGTAAAGCTGTGTAATCATCCCGAACATTGCCATCATGCCCTGCTGCATCTGCTGGAACTGAGCGTCTGTCCTCTATGAAACTCTGTCAATGAGCCCGACAAAGCGCTCCTCTGCTGCAGCACGCTCTCGGGTAGTCTCTCTCTGAATGGCTGCTAGCTGAGCCTCATGGGCTCTCCTGGCCTCCTCCTGTGCTATCCGATCCTCTCGCTGCTGAGTGACAAGCTGCTAAAGTAGGGAGGTAAGCTCGGATGGCTGAGTCACCTGGGACTCTGTGACTGTAGCAGCTGCTGGTGACTCTGAGGCTGGCTCTCTGGACCCTCCTGCCTCGTGGTCGTGACTGGCGGGTGCTGCAGGAAAGTACTCGGTATCCTCGGAGGAGTCTGACTCAAGCTCAGACCAGTGTATCTCATCATCTCCTCCGGGAAGCTGTGCCTCGGCAGCTAGCAGTGTCTCATCCTCCTGTGCCACTCGGGCCTATGCCTCAGGTGACAACTGTGCCATAGCAGCTCTCTCTGCCTGTCTGCCCCTCCTCCGGTCCTGGGGAGCTGTCGGACGGTAAACTGGGAACCGGGGAGCCTCGTCCTGACGGTAGACTGCACTGACGGGTGACTCAGCTGGCACAATCATAGAACAGATATAGCTGATTCAATGAGCATACGGAAACTGGCGCACAACACCCATCCCGTCAGTGATCACATCCTCGATCTCAGCCAAAATGAAGTCAACAATGTCAAAAGGCTCGTGAGTGAGGATGTGTAGAAGTAGTAGCTGCTGCAGCCCTGTAAACCCCTCTGGGTAGCCACTCCTCGGTAACAGAGTCCTCCGGAGTGCCATGTGAATAGCGTACGCCTCTGGGGTCAGCAAGCTAGGTACTCTGGCATACGATGCTGGAAACGGCTGGCGGAAGCACTGAGAGATCGCCTCGTGGGAAGGTGCAATCCCGCCAATCATAGCTCTGCGCGGTGGATCTGCGTCTCCGTATACCATCTCGTGTAGGGAGATGTCGACCAAGTCAACTCCGAGAATCCCTGCAATCGTCGCCCTCGACAGACCAAAAACCTGGCCTCCAAAAACGAAGTGTACGGCTCTGCGTCTCCGTATGCCATGTTTCTTCCAGTTCTCTGGTCAGGGGTCAGAGACCTGATCGATGGGCGGCAGTGGTCAGCAGTTCTAGCCTAGAAACGCGTATGGCTTTTCTGGTCTCGAGCTCCGGTAGTTCCTTCTCCGGAGGAGGAACACACCAAAACTGGCCCCGTCGTCGTCTCGTTCGCCGTATACGCCATGAGTCTTTTGTTTTGCACGGCGGACGGAACGGTCTGGCTTAATTAGTTGGACGAGCACAGCGCATGGAACTACGGAAGTCTATTTTAGACTGTCCGGACACACTGATTCAGCTAACTACTAGCTTAATTATTAGCTTTTTCAGTCAGTTCCAGCAGTCAGCGCAAGCAGCTGGTATCAATATATCATGCAGGCAAATCTCGACAGCTAATTCAGTTAGTCCCTGCTGCGTGCATGATGATCTGCTGATCTGGATTATTGGAAGGCCACAACCAATCAATCTTTGATAAGTTTAGTCTTTGCTGA
The DNA here is from genome assembly GCF_016808335.1 of Panicum virgatum. Classification (NCBI taxonomy): domain Eukaryota; kingdom Viridiplantae; phylum Streptophyta; class Magnoliopsida; order Poales; family Poaceae; genus Panicum; species Panicum virgatum. The sequence goes on along the minus strand of NC_053151.1, from coordinate 30,558,763 downwards.
GGATCAAAAAAGAAACAGAAGATGTTTCTCGATCTGGAAAAACACGCACTTTTATTCTTCTTTTTTTCTTCCCTCCACGGTCACTCGCATTATTTCTTTCAAAAACAAGGGTCCTCCAGCTTTTGCTGCTATTCTCGAATGAGACTTTTTACACCCAATGGCAGTCTAGCACAATTGGTCCTTTCCCACTTTACAGGAAACAAATGCCGCACGTGAAAAGAATTGCGTTCTTTCACACGCGTTACCTAGCTAGGGGAGAGAGAGAGAGAGAGAGAGAGAGAGAGAGAGAGAGAGAGAGAGAGAGAGAGGCAACCTCTCATTTCGCAGTCATAAAACAGAAGTCATGCATGACCATATATGCTTGTGTATGTATGACAGCACTTGCATACAGCGAAATGCTCTGCTGATGAAGCAATGGAGGAGGCATTGCTCCAATATTGTGATACGCCCGCCTGTCAATTTGCACCAGGTACACTGAAAATCACTATCGAAGTTGGTTAATGAGCTGTGACTCATGCTAGCCATGTCTCTAGAGTGCCATTAAGTGAGCACAATACTAATACTCTCTCTGTTCCAAATTATTAGTCGTTATGACTTTTCTACATATTTTTTGCTATGCACCTAGACATGTCTAGATGCATAGTAAAATTTATGTATCTAAAAAATCAAAATAATAAATAATTTAGGACAAAATGAGTATCTAGGAAGCTCAATTTGAAGAGTTTGAAGAATACAGACCGAGATACAAGTTTTAGCCAACACATTGTATGAGTTTTTTTTAGTGAATGTACTCCCTTTGTTCCAAAATGTAGGTTGTTTTAGCTTTTCTAATCTAAATTTATCAATTTATCAATTTGCTATGTATCTAGACATAATATATATATATATATATATATATATATATATATAAGATGCATAGCAAAATTGATATCCTAGAAAAACCAAAACAGACTATAATTTGGAATGGGGAAGTACATGCCCAAAATTGGAAAGTTAACTCAAATGATGTGTTGCGCCTTGCATATACTCGTGGTGGGTTCAACGAACCCTTTTCCAAGATAATATGAATGCAATGGCAAGGTAACATAATCACTTGATCTGTTGGCATATGAACTTCAATTTTTTTTAGCAAGGCAACAAACTAGTAGTACGACCGTACGAGAGCATTTAATTTGCCTAATAAAAACATCAGCAGACTCAATCGGGATTCACTGACTTGCTGAAGGCAAGTCAGTGAATTACTGTAGCGGTAACTTTTGATTCATTCCCGGCCGCTCATTTGCGGATGGATGGATGAGATCCAGTGCTACAGAGAGCATGGTAGTAAATCTGTGAACAGTGAGATCGGCACAGTACCTCCACTACAGTACTAACGGTAGGCTATTGTTCGCACAGACACGATTTACTGTACCTTTTGCTAATTTTGCTTCAGCACGGCAGACAAGCCGGATCGCAGCAGACTTGACTCGACAAAGACCACTTCACAAATTCATATCCAACCAAAGTGAGAAAAAAAAAGAACACCATTTTAGGTAGCCTCCCTCCAAACTCTGTTTTTTTATTAAAAAAAACTCGCTCACCCGCTAATCCTAGAAAAAAAAACCCAAGAAAGTAAATGATGGTGGAAAAGAAAATTCAAAGGGGAAAAGAAAGAGACACCAACCTTTAAACCTCCTCACTTCCCTCCCTCCCCCATTCTCCCTTCCATTCTCCTTCCTCGCGCCACCATGGTCTACACCACCCCCTCTCTCTCTTTTCCTCCCCTAACCTCTCTCCCAATCCAATGTCTCCACCTCCACCACCCCGCCTCCTCCTCCTAAGCTTCCTCGCTCTCCTCGCCCTCTTCCCACCGTTCCTCCTCGCGTCCTCCTCCTTCCCGCTCCCCACCATCGCCATCGCCGCCGTCAGAGCCAACGCCACCGCCTCCCCGCACCACCTCGCGTGCGCTCTGGTCCCCTGCGGTAACGGGACGGACTACCAGATCTCCTGCGCCAGCGTCACCGATAGCTCTGCCCAGCCCCGCAACTACTCCTACGGCGGCGCTGGCGGCGAAAGCACGCCGTTCTCCGCCGTCGTCGCCGGCGATGGGTACCTCTGCTCTGCAGGTCCGACTGTGTCGCGGTCGCGGCCGATGTCCATGCGGTGGTGGGACCTGAAAGACAGCGAGGCGCCGTCGAAGAGGGTGTACCGGGGCGAGGCGCTGTCCGCGGTGTCCGGCGGCGGGGAGTACGTGTGCGGGATCGTCGAGCAGAGGATGCAGTGCTGGAGATGGCCGCTGGGTACGGTGCCGGAGGACGTGCGGTTCTCGGCCGTGGCGGTGGGCAGCGAGTTCGTCTGCGGGTTGGTGGCGGGGACCGGCGAGGTGAGGTGCTACGGCGGCGGCGACGCGGTGAGCCGGAAGCCGAACGGGAGCCACGCCATGATTGCCGCAGGGGAGCGGCACGCGTGCGCGGTGAAGGCGGAGAAGGGTGAGGTGGTCTGCTGGGGTGAGGCGGCGGCGGTGGCTGCTGCATCGCCGTCGCCGAGGATAGCGGCGGGGCACGCGCTGTCCTCGCTGGCGGTGGGCGACGCGGTCACGTGCGTGCTGTGGGGGAACTGGACGGTCGCGTGCTGGCCGCCGGAGGAGGCGGCGCCGCCGCGGTCGGTGGCGCAGAAGCAGTTCGTCGCGCTGGAGGCCAGGGGGAAGGTGGTGTGCGGGGTGCTCATGTCCGACTACTCGCTCATGTGCTGGGGCCCCGGCGTCGCGGGTGGGTTGCGCAAGGTGTTCGACCGCGTCCTGCCGGGCCCGTGCGCGCCGTGGGCGTCGTGCCAGTGCGGCGTCTGGTCGGGCTCCGGGCCTCTCTGCGGCGGCGCAGGCGGCGCCGCCGTCTGCTACCCCTGCGGCTACTCTCCGCCCATCATGGCGCTGGCGCCTACCTCCAACTCGTCGGCGTCGGGCTCTCACTGGAGGGGGAAGCGGCGGCCGAGCGATTTGGCGATCGCATTAGTCAGCGCTGGAATCGGCTCGGGGGTGCTGGCCGCCATTGCCGCGGTGGTGGCGGTTTATTGCCTTCGCCGGCGGCGGAGCGGCGGCTCGCAGGACACCGGACTCATCCATGCGGAGCCGAACGGCCCGGCGGCGCCGCGCGTGGAGCGCCGGCTCAGCGCGCTGCTCTCCAAGGGCCCGAACACGACGGTGGAGCAGTTCCCCCTGGCGGCGCTCCGGGCCGCAACGGGCGGCTTCTCGCCGTCCCACCGCATCGGCTCCGGCGGCTTCGGCACCGTGTACCGCGCGTCCCTCCCCGACGGGCGCGAGGTCGCCATCAAGCGCGCGGAGCACCGCGACGCCGGCGGCGCGTCCTCCTCGACCACGGCGGCGCGCCGCGTGAGCAACCACGAGGCGGCCTTCGTCTCCGAGCTGGCGCTGCTCTCCCGCGTCAACCACAAGAACCTCGTCCGCCTCCTCGGCTTCTGCGCCGACGGCGGCGAGCGCATCCTCGTGTACGAGTTCATGCCCAACGGCGCCCTCCACGACCACCTCCACAAGCGCCCGGCGCCGCTCTCCCCGCCGCTCGCGTCGTGGCCGGCGCGCCTCCGCCTCGCGCTCGGCGCCGCGCGCGGCATCGAGTACATGCACACCTACGCCGTGCCGCCCATCATCCACCGCGACATCAAGTCCCCCAACATTCTCCTCGACGCCGCCTGGACCGCCAAGGTCTCCGACTTCGGCCTCTCGCTGCTCAACGACCTGAGCAGCGGCGGCGGCGGCGACGGCAATGCCGGCGCCGTCGTCGACGACGACGAGCCGTGCGTGACGGCCGGCACGGTGGGGTACATGGACCCGGAGTACTACCGGCTGCAGCACCTGACGGACAAGAGCGACGTGTACAGCTTCGGGGTGGTGCTCCTGGAGCTGCTCTCCGGCTGCAAGGTGATCCAGCGGTTCGAGGGGAGCGGCACGCCCAAGAACGTCGTCGACGTCACGGTGCCGCACATCGAGGCGGACCGCGTGCACCGGGTGCTCGACGCGCGGCTGCCGCTGCCGACGCCGGGGGAGATGGAGGCCGTCGCCTACGTCGGGTACCTGGCGGCGGACTGCGTGCGGCCGGCCGGGCGCGACCGGCCCACCATGAGCGAGGTGGTCGGCGTGCTCGAGCGGGCCGTGGCGGCATGCGAGGAGAACGACGGCGGCGGCGGCGAGGCAGAGCTGTCTCGGTCGTGCACCGATGGATCCACGACGACGTGACGTGGCATGTGGGTTGGAGTCCCTGGTGGCAAAGGACACGAGGGAATTTCTTGGGGATTTTTTCTCTCTTCATTTCCCTCTAATTTTGTAGTTATTTTCTTTTGCCATTGCTAGTGTAGTACATTCATTAACATTTTACAAGAATGAAAAAATATAGTGGAAATGGATACTTTTTTCATTGTTTAACAGTAAATCTTTAGGTCCTCTTGGTGAGGTGCCTGCTATACTTTTAGGTTTGGGTTTTTTTAGGTGGTGAGGAAACTATACATTTCCATCTCTTGGTCGTTATTTTTAGTTTTATGTGGTCTCACTAGATTTAATCACTTAACAATTGCACTGCCAGAGCAGATAAATGTAATACTCAAGTTAGCTCAACTTTAAGATATCATCAGGAAGAAAAACAGTACTAAGATGGAAAAAAAAACATAACAGATAATTTTGAGTAGGGGTGTTAATTGGTGACCCTTAGGTGCACCCACAACCCTCTTTAGTTCAAAATTGTGTACTATTTTTTTCCAAAATAAGATTCTATTTTGAAAAAATAGTACAAAATTTTAAATTAAAAAGGGTTGAAGGTGCACCTAGAGGTCACCCATTAACACCCCTAATTTTGAACTTAACAGATATCATGATATCTCTAATTCTCTATATGAATTATTGTTAAATATGGTTAGGACATCGACGCAGGCCAGCTCAGCTATACATGACGCCTTTGAATATTGGTACTTTCATTTCAGTAAAAAATAGCCTGGTATATAAAAAAGACAAAACAAAATGTAATGGTACAAAAGCAATTTAAACGGAAGATCAACCAATAATCCGATGAAGTGCAAACACTTCTCCTTTTGCAGCTGGATGCTGTATCTTATTCTTATGCGTCATGTGGAGTTGCATTCAGAAAGCAAAATTTCAGACTAAAGGCAGCGCACACTTTTGCCTTCTAACTAAAGACGGCTCCACATTCGGTAGACACCCAACATATGATAGCATTTGTGTGCGCCAACTGTTGCAAGTTTTCAGCAATTGTTTTATCCGAACCACCACCAGCTAAGCTCATTTCCGGCTGCCATCCATCTCATTCTCATACATTAATTGTGATGCAGTGACTAAACTAGCTACCTTAGCCCAACCAAACAATCGCTCATTTATTCCAGTTTAAAGAAACGGGGTCTCATGCAAGACCCAGTTTCTACACAATAACCTATGCACTAAAACAAACTGGGTCTCATGTAAGACACAGTTTCTACACAAAAATCTATGCACTAGACGCTATCAAATTTTGCATTGGGAGAAAGTAGAGTCCTCGTGATAACTAAACAACAAATATGATTGATTGATAGGAGAGAGAATAATTGAGTAAGTATCAATTATTGACCCATATAAAGAAACTATGCATTGATGGATGTAGTTTCTAAATATAGTGTCTTGCTTATGTGACGGTATAGACACTATCTATAAACACTACGGGTTGGGACTGGTCTAATAGATAGTATCTTCAAAATAAATTGATATCCAATCATACTCTTCTCTCTCTTATTCCTCTCCAATCATCTATCTTTTCATCTTGGTTTTCGCGTAGACATGATTTCTTGCATGAGACCCGGTTTCTTTTTATTTTATCTTCTCTCCTCATTATTTTTTCTGTCACCTCAGCTTTTTTGCTAACATGACAACGTATTTAATGCTATGAAAACAAGAGTTGGAGGGTTGGCACCGGCTCTCAGTACTACCATGGCTGCGGTTCAAGTACTAGTTGGTGAGCAGTAGGTTGCTGCTGCCGTTCAGGCGCATGCAATCCCCTCAAGAACAGGTCAGGCGCCCGGCGGTGCAGAGAGTGGAGTCGTACCAACCGACCATTCCCCAGCCGTCTCGTCGTCTCCTCTCCCCAATCGCTTTAGGCCGTGTAGCACCAGCAGCTAGCCAGGAATGCTGTTCGGAACACGTCCATCTATCATGGAGGAGGAGGGAGATGAGGAAGTTGTTGCCGAGTTGCCCTGTTGGGTTGGGGGGCTGCGGTCTTGTGGACGGATGGCGAACTGGCGACGAGATCTGCGAAAGGTTTGGGCGGATCGTCAGTTGGCGTGTTGGACTCGATCGGGGGAAGGGAATGGAGGTTTGGAGTGGATGGCCGCCTTCCGTGTTTCGACCTAGCTAGCTAGCTACCTAGGCATGCAGGCAATGGACGGCGATGAGTAGTGAGCAATGAACTCTTTTTGAAATTAAATGAGCAATGAACTCTTATCTTTCAGTTTTCCAGAATGGAGAATGTGGTGATCGGACTAGTGAGCAATGCCATGGATTCCACTTGCCTGCGTCTGCGTCCCATTTATTTATTGGCTTCGCAAACTTTTTTTTTCATCTCTCTATGGTGTATGGACGACGCCCCCTGCAAACATGGAGTGAGTGGATTATTGTAGGTATTAGGAACAGAGGCATGAACAAAGGCTGCACGAGGCTCCCTGTTTTTTTTTTTGTTTCTTTACATGGTGGAATGTTTGTGACGAGATTCATGCATTGGTGTACGTCATCGGACACCAACCAAACAAAAGAAAAGAAAAAAAATACTTCCAACGCATTTTGATGGCTCAGGGAATAGAACAGAATAGAACCCCGTCATCAGGTCAAAGTCGTCCCAAGTCACCAACGCTGTTTGCGACATCCTCCGTTCTTGATCCTCCGATCTGACTGGCTGACATTCTCGCCGCCGTTTCCCTGGCCATCATTCCTAGAACCTGCAAATATTAGGACGGCGTAGTTCAGACGAGCCTCGCCAAAACAGCTCTGGATGTGGATGATACGATACGAGGCACGCTCTGTCAGATCACGAGCCGGACTCCCAGGAGCATCGGATCCTCCACCAACCTTCCCATGGAAACGTCAGGGATCGATGCCATCGCCATCGGCGACCGTGACCGGTCCTGCTCCTGCCTGAAATTAGCTGAGAACGCACGCACACACGACGGAGCCGGTGAGGCGAGGCGAGGCGATCTCTTGCCTGAAGCGTGTCGGGCGTCGCCGTTTTTTTCTCCGGGAGTTGTTAGGGCCCCGGCCGCCGGGCGCCGGCCGGCTTCGTCGTCGCGGTTGATGGAGTCCGCGGCGAGGTGATCGTGACGGGAGCGGCTCGGTTCATGGCTGCCTAACATCTGCTGACCCCCGGCGGCGACGCTAGCTGCATGCTGCCCCTGCCGTCCGAAACTGATCCGGCCACGATCCCGGACGGGGATCAAGCCGGGGTCTCCGATCGCTGGGTCACCATGTCCAATTTTGCGACGGCTCTGGAATCTGAATGAACACTGTGAATGTGATCGCGAAAGCAGTAGTTGCAGCAGGACAGTGGGTAGGTAGTGGTGCCAGATTGCCCCTGTTCATCAGCCAGGAGAACCTTCTAAACCTAGTGTAAAAATGGTGGTTTGGTGTACTGAATCCCGTAAACTATGCAGCCAGTGCTGGTAGGCTCGAGCTTTCGGAGGAGGACAGCGGCGTTCGTCGCAGACAGACGGCGGCTGCAGATTCAGTCATGCAGAGACAGAGCCCCCACTGCAGCAGAAAAAACAAATGGCCGCAGGTAGAAGCTGGCGCTGCGGCAAACGACGTGCACGCGTGCTGGAGATGGATGAACTGCTCGTCTGCACATTCTTTTTTGCATTATACTACGGTTTCTTTTGAGTTTCACGTGTTAGATATCTAGCCAATTTTCGATATATTTTAATTCCAAATATTAATATCAATTTCATGATATAGATGAGTGATAAGTTGTGTACAAGATATGTGCATGTGTTCATGTTATTCTCACTAATAAGCATGAACAAAGAATTAAACCAGAGTAGGTTTAGTAAGTACCCCAAGGCGGGACCAGTGCCGGAGGCACCGGTTGCGCCGTTACCAGCTGGAATAGACATGCTATTCGACTGGTCTTGCTCGAAGTAGCCGAACTATGTCGATGCAGGAAGATGTTCGCAGTGCAGTCCCACGAACGGTTACGCCGGGAAGTAGACGAAGTAGTCGTTCGCACGAGCGGTTACGCCGGGAAGTAGACGAAGGAGTCGTTCAGGGAGCGAGCAGTCGTGTCAAGACGCTCCCCAAAAACCTAATTGCCCGCGTCCCGTGCAGGACCTTCAGCGAGCAGAGGTTCTGGAGGCCCTGCTCTCGCTAGACCTGTGAGCGCAGTGCTAGCGGTGGGGAAGGCAGAAAGCAGCTGAGGGAGAAGGGAGAGGTCTCCTGAAGAGGAGTACCTGGATGAGTGCTTGAGATGAGTGAGGATGAGAGGAGAGGGTGCTGGTTTATATAGGCACGATATGCCTCAGGTTCAACGAACCTGGACGTCATGAACGACTTTGATGAGCGGCAGTTAATGTGCCTCAGGTTCAACGAACCTGGACGTCGTAAAGAGCCTTCAATGTCCGGTCATTAGTGACGACATTAACCCTCTGTTTTAATACTCTTTACTGCAAAACATCCTTCTCAGCACATCACGTCGCACCGCACCGCACGTCACGTCACGTCCGGCCGCGCACGCGCATGCGCACCGCCCGTCCGGCCGGCCGGCCGCGCCGCGCCTCGTCTCGGCCACGGCCACGGCCCGGCCCGGCCCGGCCCGGCCCGGCGAGGCGAGCGAGCGCGCGCGCGTGTGGTTCACCGTCCTCTTCTTACCGGCTTCACAAGTGGTGTACACGAAGTCCACCTTTTAAGTCGGTTGAGATCCTCTTCAATTCCCGGTACGGAATTAAGCATTAATTCCCTAGCATTAATAGTGGGCTTTAAATTCTTTTAATGCTTTAGAAGTAATGGGCCAAGCCCATTACTCCAACATCAGGAAGGAGGCCTCGGTGTGAAGTGATGCCAGTGCGACAAAGCCATGGATGATTGCTTCAGCCTGCCCGCACTTGGCTCTGTAAACCAAACGGTACATCTTATACAGATCGTTTTACCGCAAAAAAAAACACTGCAGCGGGGGTCTGTATCGCGCGCGCTATGCTTGCGGACGCGGAGCGGCGCGGCAAATCGAGCGCAGGTAGCGGCCGCTCGCTACGCCGCCACCGTGGCGCGGGTCCCGCGCCGCCAAATAGCCTCGCGCGGTCGAGGCCCGCCGAGCGAGGGAGAGAGAAAGGGGTGCCGCGCGGTCGAGGCCCGCCGAGCTCCGGTCCGGCGAGGCCCGCTGCCCCGCCATGGCTCCGCTCCGCCTGCGCCCCCGCGGGGCTCGTGGCAGCGTCCTCCTCCGCCGTGGGGCCGAGCACCGGGCCGTGGCCGCCGCCATGGCCACCGCCGCCATGGGCGAGGAGCAGACCAAGCGCGCGGCTGGGGAGGGAAGGGAGGGAGGCGCCGGCGTGCTCGAGGTGGGAAGAGAGAGGCGCCGGCGCGCGAGGGAGCGCTGGCTCCGGCGTGCTCGGCGTGGGGAGGGAGGAGAGCGCGCCGCCGCAGCCGGCCCCGCATGAGGGAGGAGGGCGCCGCTGTAGCCGGCCCCGCAGGAGGGAGGAGGTCTCCGCCGGCAGGCTTGGCCGCTCGGGGTGGGTGCCGCCGGTGAGGGATGGGGTGGGATGGGACGGGGGTGCCGCGAGGCCACGGGGGTGCCGCAAGGCCGCCGCCGGGGACAGGCCCCTCACCTCTCGCACCATGCAGGCCCGCCGCGCCCCGCGCCCTCGCCGCCATCCAGCTGGGGAGAGAGGGGGGAGGGCGGATGGGCGGAGGACGGCGCCGCCCCGAGCTCCGTGGGGCCGCCGCGATCCCGAGCTCGGCGCCAACCACGCGGGCTCCCTCCCGGAGTTCGCCGCCGACCCGGCCTCCCGCGCGCACCGCCCGCCCGCGCGCGCCGCGGTGCGCGCCGACTACCCGCCCCCGCTCGAGCTGCGCCCGCGCCCGCCCAGGGAGTCGCATGCCCGCGCGGCGCCCCTGCTCGCCTGCTGCAGCGACCACGCGCCCTGCGGCAGCGACCATGGCCGCCGGCGGAGGCTGCCCTGCCCCGCCGCACCGTGTGGGCCGTCGCCGCCCCGCGCCGCGCGAGCTCCGGTCCGTGGGCGCCGCCGGGCCTCGGAGCAGGGGCGGCGGAGCTCGGAGCAGGGGGCGGCGTGGCTCGGCGAGGCTCACGGCGGTGGCCGGGGGAGGAGGGGCGCGGTGGCGGTGGGGAGAGAGGAGGGGGAGAGAGAGAGGGGCTGCGGGGGAGAGAGAGCGGGGAGGGAGGGGGGGTAAAAAAAGGAAAAAAAATTACGACACGTGGGCCCCACGGTCTGGTAGTTGGTATAGAGAGTGATATAGAGAGTGAATGAACGCGGAGAAACTGAATATAGAGAGGAGAATCTTGATGACCAGATAGGAATATTTTTTTTAGAGAGTGAATTTAGAGAGTGACGAGTGCGGAGAGCCTCAACAAGCAGTAGATGCATGTGATGTGAGTGGCCATGTGGAAGGGCCATCTCATCATGGATGGAACCTGTTTTTTTTTCAAAAAAAAGCTTGGTTCATAGCAGACGTTTTGACTTCAGCTTAGGGCTGTGTTTGGTTGAGGTGGAAAAAAATTTCGTGAAATTTTTTTGGTCCTTTGACCACTAATTTAGAGTATCAAATGAAATCTAATTACAAAACCACCTCCACAACCCCCGTGTAAATCACGAGACGAACCAAATGAGGCCTTTGACCGTGCGATTAGAGTATAGTTACTGTAGCATCACTGTAGCAAATCATCAATTAGTTAGCGTCATTAGATTCGTCTAAAAAAGTTACATCCGTCCCTGAAAGTATTTTGTAAATATACTTCATTTAGTACTTCATGCGGACGTTCGTCTGTTTGTGTAAACTTGATTTGACATTTTACCAAACACGGCCTATGGTGTGTTTAGATGCACCAAAAACCCACCCAAAATCCAAACTTTCCATCACATCTCCATCACATCGAAATATTAAATATAGCAAATGACTCATACATGGGCCGTGTTTGGTTACATTTCACGTTTTACTGTAGCACTTTTGACCAAAAATTTAGAGTAGCAAACGAAGTCTAATTACAAAACCACCTCCACAACCCCCCGTGTAAATCGCGAGACAAATCTAATGAGGCCTTTGACCGCGCGATTAGAGGATGGTTACTGTAGCATCACTGTAGCAAATCATCAATTACTTACCGCCATTAGATTTGTCTCGAAAAGTTACATCCATCCCTGAAAAGGTTTTGCAAATAGACTTCATTTAGTACTCCATGCACACGAGATTCTCTTCTCGAAAAACGTGCGCAAAAAATTTGGTGAGTAACCAAACACGGCCATGGTGTACTAAATGTAGGTAAATAAAAAAACTAATTGCATAGTTTTGATGTACGTTGCGAGACAAATCTTTTGAGCCTAGTTAGGTCATGGTAGGACAATATTTACCACAAACAAACGAAAAGTGCTACAGTGTGCTATAGTGTGCGATGTGACTTTTTCTACCCAATTTTGAGGGATCTAAACACTGCCCTAGATGTCGCAGAAAAGAAGAATGAAAGGGGACTGACTGGACTCACTCAAATGATTCATTCGTCAGAGCAGCAGTTGGGATCGTCATCTGGGGTTCGTGTACGAATTTCAGATAATGATCTCAACTGCTGCTGCTGCTGAGGAATGAACATTGTTGAGTCCCGCAAGTACCCTTTCTGGCGACTGAGAGTCAGTTGAATTACGGCCGAGTCAAATCTGAAAAAGTTCAGCCGAAATGAACAGTCAAGGCCTAATCTGAGTTGACAGTATTTTTATGCTTTGCAGACACAACCAGTCCTGCTCATGCAACATGATGGTCTTGTTTGGTTTTGCAACAAAACTCGCACATACGTCTCTCGAGAAGAGAATCTCGTATGTATGACGTACTAAATGAAGTCTATTTGTAAAACTTTTTCAGAGATGGGTGTAACTTTCCGCGACGAATCTAATGACGGTAATTAATCGAAGATTAGCTACAGTGATGTTACAGTAACCATCCTCTAATCGCGCGGTCAAAGGTCTCATTAGATTCTTCATGGTCACTAGCGCGTGAGTTCTGAAATTAGTTTTATAAACTGACTTTGTTTAACATCATAATTAGTGGTCAAAATTGTTACTATTCCAAACACGCTACAATTGTAGCGCGAACTAAACAAGGCCGCTATCTCCACACACAGACACAAAAAAAAGGAATGAAAAGAAAATGAAAGAATCGAAAAATATATAAACAGTTTGATGAGCATGCTTGAGTGATATGATGCATGCATCGTTGTCTCATCCTAGAGCTAATCAATCCCGTTTCCGCCAGGGCCTGTCATACTCACAGTCTGTGCTTTAGGCCCTATTTAGATCACTTTACATTTTGGTTTTTTGGATTTTTAGAAGGGAATCTTCAACATTTGAAATATTAAATGTAGACTAATCACAAAACTAATTACAGATCTTGTCTGTAAATTACGAGACGAATCTAATGAGCCTAATTAATCCATCATTAGAAAATATTTACTGTAGCATTACTGTATCAATTTGGTGTCTAATTATATCCTAATTAGGCTCATCAGATTCGTCTCGCGATTTACAATTTATTTGTGTAATGCGATTTATTTTTCGACTACATTTAATATATCATGCAAGTGATTTATAAAAATTTTGCATTTTGTTTTTTGGAACAGGGCCTTAGTTTTGCTGACCCGATCTCTTTCAACTCCTCTCGATGAAGTGGACTGGAATCTACCTACCTAACACTTTTATTCGTCCCAATCATCCCCCTCTTCAGGATTGCTTGTCAAACTTCAGCGTTTGACATGGACGGGTGCCACTCCAAAGCTTTTACTTTGTATACTGCCGTCTGTTGTACTAATGGTATTTTTTTTGCGAATTTTCTAGATTGTACATTCAGGAAGGAATTGACAGGCAATAGACTAGAGATGGCAGCGGATCGGGTTCAGTGCGGGTATCCGCGGGTTTTGATTTTTCGGGTTTCGGGTTTGGTGTTGATTTTTCGTCCACGATTTTCAGGTTCGGGTTTGTTTTCGGGTTTTGGTTTCCACCGTGGATATCCAATGGATATCCGAAATAAATTATTTGGAATTAAAACTCATGTTTTATAATATGTTAATGATAACTTGTTTACTTAGACTATTAAATGTATTGAAAGTTGACTCATGAAAATATTTATTATTTGTTGCCTCTTATTTATACATGTGAATATGTGTATATTTATCCGTGGGTTTCGGGTATCCATTCGGGTTTCAGGTATCCGCGGGTTTACTTTTGATGATGGATTTCCACCCGAATCGGTTTTGGGTTCGGGTTCGGATTTCGATTTCGGATTTCGGTTTTGGATGCACGGAGACTCCACCCGATCCGAACCCGACCCATTGCCATCCTTACAATAGACTAGCAGGTTCAGGTGTGGACTTGTGCTGAAGGTTGCTGAGAAGGAAGGCGGCTATGGGGGAGATCTATTCATCGCAGCCGAGTAGGATGCGCGGCGTTGCAGAAGGACGCCGTCGTGCTCCCATTCACCTTCCTCGCTGAGGCGGCGGCTGCATGCCGGAGGTCGAGTGTTCGACGTCGCCGGGTTAACATGGGGTGGGGGGCAGAGGCAGTCAGGCAGACCAGAAGCGGCGCCACCGCCATGGGACCTCACTAGTAGTTAAGATGAATAGACGTCCCCATTACGGGACTTCACTAGTAATTACCTGCTTTGTCTTTAGCTTCAGTCAGAATATGAAAAGGGAAAACAAAAATGCTGGTTTTGTTTAAAAATAATGTCAAAAAGGAAATATATTGTTTCCATAATTTTATTTCTTTTATAGAGAGTTGAATTTTCAAGGGTCAAATGTGCAACAAAAATATGCTATATCGCGGTGAGAGAATATTTACGGTCCAAGAATAATCTTCGCTGTACAAAGACAGCAGCAGGGATTTTTTTTTTTTGAAGGGAGCAGCAGGGATTTTCAGGCAAACTGCAAACAACAACATGGAACAAAAAAAAAGCTGCCCGAAAGGTTAATCGTGCCGTGCCCACTTCGGTGCTGAGTGAGTAAGTAAAAAGTACTGCTGTGCTGCTCCTGTGGTCACCAAACAGAGCGGGAAAAAACAAAAGAAAAAGGCAAGTTAAATGGGCCTTAAGAACTCCGAATGCTTTGACACCGTGTGTTGATGCCATGATCCCATGGGCCAAAACATTGTAAGGATTTCACTCCCTCTCCAATATGGCCCAACACTCTATAATGGATGATACGTGTTTGTTGGCAGTTAAGAACCACGTCTGTTTCATTTCTAACGTTTGTAATTGGGTTATGGACAGCACAATTTACACGCAGCACCTCTCGTTTCCATGATAATTTTAGTTTTTCTACTACTTCAAGCATATAATGTATTCGTCTTCCACTACCGGAGACCACGAGTTCGCCGTGTGCCCAAGGCACACGGCGAAGAACCGTTAGCACACGGCGAAGACTTCGCCGACGGTGGCCGACGGCAAAGCGCCGACGGCAGCTACAGGGACGGCGAAGCCCTTGTTTGCCGTGTGTCAAAAGTCGCGCACACGGCGAACTTTTTCGCCGTGTGTATATATAGGCGCACGGCGAAAAAAAGCGAGAAGACGCCGTCCGGGCTAGCTGACGGCGTCGGCGTCTGTTCGCCGTGTGTCTACACCGTGGACACACGGTGAACTTTCAGACTTCGCCGTGTGTCCTTGGTTCTGGCACACGGCAAATCAGTAAGTTTCGCCGTGTGCCTAGCTTATGACGCACGGCGAATTATGGTCAGTTCGCCGTGTGCCTACCCCTGGCACACGGCGAACTAGGTTTCCAGGTAGCCACATGGTCACTTTGCCGTGTGCCTAGTCCCTGGCACACGGCAAAGTGACCAAACAGATCCTATTCTTTTTTGTTTTTCACGTATAAAGGACCCCATATCACAACATATATATCACAGGCATTACATATCACATATATATCACAACTAGCCGGAAATAACTTCAAACACATCCAGAAGTCCAATGCAAAGTCCAAAAGTTCACAAATACATATCTAGAAGTTCACAAGTCCATAAATATTGAAATAAACAAGTTTATGGGAGCCCTCACAAGTCCTCCACCCTTCCCTCCCCCCTCTTGGGTCCACCCTTCCCTCGACCCTTGCCTCGCCCCAACTCGGAACCCCTATTGGAGCCCTCACCAGCATCCGAGTGTGGCATCATTCTTCTGTACATTGAGGCGACCGATCGTTGAAGTCCGCCGCCCGGCATCTTTCTTCAATCACCTGCAATTAAAAATAGTATTTACCGTGTATTAGAAATAAATGCGACAATTAAAAAGTAACATAATTAAAGAAAATAAATCAATTAGTACGGATCATACATGTATTAGAAATAATCATCTTCATCGGGATTAGCTGGATCATATGTCTCATCATCACTATCACGCAAGTCGAGAAGTTCAAGCCCGTGCTCTAAAGGTGGAATTTCATCCTCATTATCATCGCCTAATTGTAATCGCTCAAGTAATTCTAGGTCCTTCGCATTATGAACCTCCTCACCAGCGTCCTCGTTATCAACCATTTCATCATCGTGTACTTCCATTTCGATCACTCCGGTTAAGTCTATCTCAAAATGCCCTTCAAGCCCATCTTCTTGAAAGAACTCCCCGTCATATGTGTTTGGGTCTATATTGTAATCCTCATTATTTGGAATAGGTACTTTACCGTGTGGTGATACCTTGTACACAACGTCCCAACCCATAAGACGATCGTCGGTTTTGCACGGATATGAGAGATAATAAACTTGCGTGGCTTGTTGAGCCACAATATAGACATCGTCTCCTGGATACACTGATGACTGACGAATTTCGACTAGGCCGAGATGAGGGGTCCGTCGCACTTCGTTAGGATCAAACCAATGGCATTTAAATATGACAGGCTTAAGAGGTTTGCAACCATGAAATGTGAGTTCATAGATTTCTTCAATTATGCCATAATACTCGACCCCATCAAGGGCTGTCGTACAAACTCCAGAATTTGTTGTTCTTCGATTGGGCCGACTCTGCTCGTGGCTTTTTGTGTGAAAGCGATATCCATTTACATCATATCCGGAGTATGATAAGACCCTATAGGCACAACCATTGGCAACCTGTCTCAACTCGGGACACATAGACGCATCATTTTGGGCCTGCAGGTAGAAGCATGATGGTTTGTCATACTATTCGCATGGAAAAAAAACTTCAAATGCCTAACAAGCATGATGGTTTGTTATACCTTGTGTTTGAACCAAGAAATGAAATCGGGGGCTCTTTGTCCCACACCCGACTTAAGAAGGGCGTCAAGTTCCTGCGGGGTTGGAACTCTTCGGCGACGCCAGAATTGTTGAGTAAATTCCCTATATAAACAAGAGGTAAAGGGGGTTGGATACAGAATAGTTAATACTCGAGGAAATAGTTTGTTGAGGACTTACTGTATGTACGGCTCGACTTCCACTAGGTTCGTCAACACATACATCATGATAGTGCGCAACTCTTCATTGACCAAGGCCTTAGGAGTCGCACCACTTGCACTTCCAAGTTGCCCTTTGAAGAGGCTGATGTCCGTTTCATTTTCGCATTCATTGTAACGAGTGGGTGGATTATGCACGCTTGGAAGGGTTTCACCATAGTATTTTGTTGTATAGTTGGAGACCTCATCCAGAATGTATGCTTCTGCAATGGAAGCTTCTATTTTGCATTTATTTTTACATTTGGTTCGAAGGATCTTTTGTTGTCTCTCAATTGAGTAGCACCAACGGCCCTGAACAGGCCCCCCCATCCGTGCCTCATACGGGAGGTGCAAAATCATATGCTGCATCGGATTGAAGAAGCCGGGTGGAAAGATTTTCTCCAACTTACAAAGCAACAAAGGGGCCAATTTTTCCATTTGTTCAACCACAGTCCGAGACAACTCCTTAGCACATAACTGGCGGAAGAAATTGCTTAACTCCGCCAGCACTTGCCAGACATGGTCAGGGAGATAGCCTCGAACCATCACCGGAAGAAGCCGCTCAATCCATATGTGGTAGTCATGACTCTTCAGCCCATTGATTCGCATAGTAGATAAATTCACCCCTCTCCTTAGATTCGCTGCATACCCATCGGGAAACATTAAAGTTTGGAACCATTCTAGTACTTCTTTCCTTTGGTGCTTCTTCAGGACGAATTCAGCTGGAGGTTTTTTCCATTTCTTACCATCTTTGGGTGGCGGAATATTCAGTTTTGGTCTATCGCATAAACTAGCTTGATCCACTCGGGCCTTAACATTGTCCTTTGTTTTATCAAGAATGTCCATAATTGTACCCCATAGTGCCTCAGCGATATTCTTTTCCGAGTGCATCATATCAATGTTATGAGGAAGAAGAAGATCATCCATGTAGGGGAGCCTCCACAGGCCCGACATCTGAGTCCAGGCATGTTCTTCGCCATAACCCACAAAACCACCGCCTTCTTTAACCCTCAACGACTGTAACCACTCACGGACCGCGGCACCTGACATCATCTGCGGTGGAGGGTCATGAACCACGACACCTTTCGTAAAGTTCTTAATGTCACGTCGGAATGGATGGTCAATAGGGAGGAATTGTCGGTGCTTGTCGAACGAAGAATACTTGCCACCCTTCGCCAACCAGATGAACCTCATAGCTGCCTTGCATACTGGGCAAGGGAACTTCCCGTGCACACACCAGCCGCAGAATATCGCATACGCTGGCAAGTCATGCAGTGAGTACATGTACCACACTCGCATTTTGAAGTTTGTCTTTGTAGCTCGGTCATATGTCCATACACCTTCCTCCCAAGCATTAAGCAAATCATCAATAAGAGGCTCCATATACACACTCATATTATCTCCCGGATATCCAGGAATTATCAACGACAAGAATATGTTCTGCCGTTGAAAGATAACTCCAGGGGGGAGGTTAAGGGGGATAATAAACACGGGCCAACAACTGTACGGGGCAGCCGTCATTCCGTAAGGATTAAATCCATCTGTTGCCAACGCAACACGTACATTTCGAGCCTCCCCCGCTTCCATTGTGTTACGCCTGTCAAAATGTTTCCATGCTTCACCATCGGATGGATGTATCATCTTCTCAGGACGGTAGCGTTTGCCGTTTTTGTGCCATCGCATCTGTTGTGCTGACTCCTCGGTCATGAACAGACGTTGGATTCTCGGTATGAATGGAAGGTACCGTACGATTTTCACAGGGATTTGGAGCTGTTTCTTTTGACCGTCACCAGAGTCTACCTCCAGCCAACGAGATGATTTACATTTTGTACAGTAGTTTGCGTCTGCATGTTCTTTTCTAAACAACATGCATCCCTTCGGACAAGCATGTATCTTCTCATATGGCATCTTAAGACTACGAAGAAGTTTTTGTGCCTCGTACATGCTCTTTGGAAGAATGTGTCCTTCCGGAAGCAGACTACCAAAAACCGTCAACATTTTGTCGAAGCCATCCCGACTAATGCCACACTCAGACTTTAGGGCCAGTACGCGTGCAATAGCATCGAATTGAGAAACATTGGTATGCCCATGGAGTGGTTTCTGTGCCGCAGACAACATGTCGTAATACTGCTTTGCGGTAGGCTCTGGCGGTTCCTCTCTAGGTACTTCTTGGAAGTGTGCTTCATGTAAGTCTGCTAACATGTCTGCGCAACCGGCTTCAACATCATAATCATCGATGCGTTGTCTGACGACCTCTTCTCTCGCACGATGGGCTTCACCATGGCAGATCCACCGAGTATAGTTTTCCACAAACCCATTTCTGATAATGTGTTTACCCATACTGAGTTGTGATTGATGTATTCTATTTTCACACTTGCTACATGGACACGGCATTCTACTCTGTCCTCTATCAAATGCCTTTTTCAAGAAGCCATTGACCTTTAGAGCAAACTCAACATACCCTTGCTCGCTCTGCCAGCCCTTGTACATCCACTCACGGTCATCCATCCTTTGCCATGTGAGGAAGTGATTTAAAAATCAATACCAACTACACGATGTCTAGCATGCTCTAATAAGTGAAGATAGGTCCTAAACCCATCCGAAGATGTGTAGCTGTGGTTAGTTTCCATACTCTACTACTATCCGAGACAGAATTTCGGCAGCACCTCCCCGCTGTTCTCCAAATACACGTCCCGACAGGGAGATTGTGTATCCAGAGAACAACAAAGAGATGATACCGATACTCTATCTCGAATCATAGTAGAGCATGGAAACTAACCACATCAACACATCCTCGGACTGTCCCAAAAACGGGGACAATTCGAAACACATACGGTTCCATATATGCAAAGAGCTGCATATTTCGAACCGTATCTCTTTCGAACGGGAGACGCCTAGGTTACGTGAAGCACAAACAAGATAAGTAAATAAAAGTCTGTGATGACTCACCTAACTGTCCCGCAAAGTGACGAGTCAACAACGGTGCCACAACCTCTCCTAAAAAAACAACTACATAGTATCAATAATTGAACATTTCAGTTTGAAATTCTGCAAAGATAAAACAGCACAGTAGTCGACAACTAACAAACATGCCTCAGATATGTTCCCTTTCATTTGACCTTGAACTTGAAGCATAAGAAACCTAAAATAAATTCATGACCGCCATTAAACCATGTGACACATCCAGCCCAATCTTAACATCATCGCATCCGACTTGTTGTTTGGGCATGGATGTGTCACATGGTTTGATGACAACCATGATAAGCATATCCATAGAACAGAAATAACACAGTTCGACTAACACTCATGCTCAAGCTCAAGGTCAATATATATAGCATATATCATCACAGGCAATACAATTTTCTACAAGCTTAATCAAGAGGTCAACAAGATTATTTAGGTCTTTAAAGCTATCATCTTTTCTCAAGTCATCAATATAGTTATCAAGTGATGCTTGTCTCTAGGCCATCTTGTTCTACATGGCAAGAATTAAATAGAAAAATATCTGTAGCTCAAGATCGGGACAGAATGAATACTGAATGCTAGTTAAAGGGACATTAAGCAAACTCATCTCAGGAATGAATACTGACGAGCTACAACATGTACATAAATAACCTGCAACTCGATTTTACAAATGCCGAGTAGCAAAACATGCACGCTTGCAGTCTCATTTTACAAATGCCGAGATCCCTTCTCCTATCTACCTCCACTGTAACTTTTCGAGGACATTTTTTTTCTCAATGCAGAACGGGCAAATTCCAAAAGGGCGAAGGAACACTTGGATAAGGAGAATTAACTATCACTATGGCGTTTCTACTTTGTAAATTACATGTATATTAAATAAGACTAGATTGGTCTATGTCAAGTACAGTAAAAGCAAGGGCATTAAGGGGGGTGGGCATCCTTACTCGGATGGGTGGAGTAGAGCGCGCCGAGCACGAGCAGCGAGTCCCCGGCGCGGAGTTACAGCTGCCGAAAGGGGAGGCAGGAGAGCCAGCCGGCGTCAGGTGCACTGCAGGGGCAACGGCGCGGCTCCGGAGGCAGGGGGAGGGCAGGACGGCGCGGATCCGGAGAGAGGCGACGTCAGGGGAGGGAAGGACGGCGCTGATCTGGAGGCAGGCGGGGCCGGCGTCGGAGCGGCCTCGGGGTGTGGTTGCCCCGGACCAGGCCGGGCGTGGCGGCGGCGCCGGCCGGCCTCGGCGCTCCAAGGAGGAGGACGGGGCGGTGGACCGCGGGTGGCGCGCCGAGGGGGAGGGAGCGCAGCGGAGCGGAGCGGGAAGCCGGCGGCGCGGGCGGCGGTGGACGGGGGCGGCGGACGGGGGCTGCGTGAGAAGACCTAGCTAGGCGGCAGTGTGTGTGTGTGTGACGGGTTGGGGGCGCGCGGACGGGGGTGGCACGGCTAAGTCCTGAACGCCGTTTTCGCCGTGTGCCAAGATCCGGGACACACGGCGAAGCCTGACTTCGCCGTGTGTTTCAGTTTAGGCACACGGCGAAATTTTTTGCAGTGAGTAATTTAATGTTCAAAATTTGATATTGAACTTTTCAAAAAACAACTAAATCTAAACACTCAAATTTTTTATATGGCCTCAATAAATTTGATGAGTTTTTTAACTAATTCCATTCTATTGTTTCATGTCATAATTAATCACATTTTACTTATGCCAATTATAGTAGTTTATTTGCAATTAAAATATTAAAAATACCAAATGGAGCCGGAAAAATTTGAAATTTCAACATGACTAAATCATTATCGCATATTGTCTATATAAAAATTTTGAACGTCAAACTGAAATTTTTCTATCATAACATGTACAAACTTAACCTTCTCTTCTTCTTCTCTCAGAAACTTCTTCGGGAAACTCTCAGTTTGTAAGCATCATCATGACAAAATGTTCGTATCGTGCTCAAATTTTTACCATACATTCGACGTATGATAGCATGAAGTTCGGGCAAATATCATAATTTTCTGGCATCGTTCAAATTTTACATAATTCAAAAACTATTTGCCACCACGATCGTCGTAATGTTTCATTACCACAATCTTTGAAATTTTGTTTCAACTACTACATAAACTCTAACACTACAGTCAATATTATGAATATCATTTTTTCAAAAAAATTTCCTATTATTTAATACCCATTGGAATTAAATTAGATTTACACAAAATAAAACAATAAATTGAAATAAATTAGTTTAATACAACTAATATATCTATAAAAATCTCATATTCAAACATAGAGTACCAAACAAATTATGAAGAGTGTAGAAAAAATTTGGAAGCAAAAACATGAATTTTTTTTCGTGTTCGCCGTGTGCTCAACTAAGGCACACGGCAGCCGGGGATTTCGCCGTGTGTCAACCGACTGGCCCACGGCGAAGATGGGAGTTCGCCGTGTGCCTAGCCCTGGCACACGGCAAACAATAACGGGCGTGAGGCCCCCTGACGGCAGAAGGGTGTGCCCCGCACGTGATCCATGTTCGCCGTGTGCCTACTGGCTGACACACGGCGAAGATCAAGGTTTGCCGTGTGCTGGCCCTTGGCACACGGCGAAGAGTAAGGTTTCTCGTGTGTTTTTTGTTTGCCGTGTGTTCTTCTGGCGACACACGGCAAAGGATGTTTTCGTCGTGTGCCCGAAATAATGCGCACGGCGAAGATTCTGGCACACGGCAAAATACGGTTTTCCGGTAGTGTTCATAGAGACAAACTAACAAAGGAGTAACACTTCTCTAGTACAATAGAGCTTTGGTTCATACCAGTTCGTACTCAAAATCCTTACCCTAGCCGAATAACCATCCAATAAGCTTAGTTCCTTAATAAAATAATACAAGATCTTAAACAAGCCAAAAGTTGCATTATCCTAATTAACAGAAAAATACCATCTAAGTCTAGACATAGCACATAAAATAAATAGCAAGATTGTATGGTAAGCTATGTGAATAATCATATGTTCCAAAATATGATCGCATACTCTATATTGGATTCGTGCTTTTCGAACAAATAAATAATCTCATATTCCCATGCTGGGATTCATTTCCTCCGATTGGAAAATGGTGGTGTACTTAAAATATCCATTTCAATAACCATAGCGTAAATGACTATATGACCATTGATCCATATTTGATTCATCCTCCCTGCATATGTGGTCATATAATCTATATTGGTTTCATGCTCCACTGCATAAATGATCGCATACCTCACGTTGGAATCATCTTTTGGTTCATCAATATTGCATATCCCACATTGCATTCTCTAAAGTCGTGTGTATATTTAATTCAAACGTATTGTGAGCTTGTGGAATATCATATATCTTCGCAACCACCACCAACTCATTCAATACTGTAACATCCCGAAAAATTCATCCAAAAAAATCACTCGCTAAAAATAATTTTCAAAATTTTTTCGTCGTTTAGCTCAATTCGTTCCTAAATCTTTTACTGTCCGAGCTCCTAATCTCCCAAAACACTTCCCGACGTTTCGCCTTCCGACATCCAAAATTAATCGCCATCCTTCCTCCTTTTCCTCGACCCACGTGCCGTGCCGCATACTCGACGAACCCCGCGGTCGCCGCCGCGAATCCCGCCATCCCGACATCAGTACCAGTTACCGTCTCGTCTCTCTGTTTCTTTTCTCTCGTTTCGCGTGCAGTCGCCGACCGGCCGAACGCCGCAGCACGCGCTCGCGACCGTCGCCGCGATTTCCACCGACGCGCCCCCTCCTTTTCTTTTTCCCTCTCTCTTTTTTCCCTTTTCTTTTTTTTTCTCCCTCCTTCCCTTCCTTCCTTCTCCTCTCTCCTGCGCACGGCCGAGCGCCCGAGCCCAGCACGCCGGCCACCGGCGCCCCCCTCCTGGCGCCCCTGGACCCCACATCGTCCCCTCCTCTGCGCGCAGCCGTGCCCACTTGCCGCCTCGGCGCGCGCACCCGAGGCGAGGACCCCCACGCCGCACGACCGAGCCGAGCTCGGTGACGCCCCGTCCCGCCATTGGCTGCCGCACCTCCCCTAGACGCGCCTCCCCCGCTACGCGTCCCCGCCCACCCCTGCACGCCGTCGCCTCAGCACGCCATTAACACCGCCCTGCAGAGCTGCCCCTCGCCGGCCGGCCAACGCCACCACAGCCCGTCCACCTCCTTGCCTTGCCCCGCCTATAAAAGGCCTCCTCGCGCAGCCCTCAAGCACCACAAACCACCACCACCGCCCCTAGCTTCTTCCTTGCCCCCAACGCCGCCGCCGCGGGTGCCAGAGCCGGCCGCCGCCCGCCGCAGTCGCGCCGCCTCCTCGTGCCGCCTCCGCCCATGGTACTTGGGGCAATCAAACCCCCTCTCCGCCCTCGTTCTTTTGCCCTGCTCCCCGGCTGCCGCCATGCGTCGCAGCGCCGGCAATCGGCGCCGCCGCCATGCGCCTCCCCCTCCTCTGTTTCCTGCCGACGGGAGGAGGAAGAAGGAGCAAGGCCCTCCCCTTCCTTCCTATTCCATTAAGAGCCCCCTTCCTCTCTAATACCTTTTCAAATAAACCTCTCCATTCTTATATTACTGAAAACAAGCCCTTCATCTATACAAAATAATTATAACTAGACCCTACCTATTTTCTAAAATAGCCCTCATAAATTCTAGAATTCTAATCAAGCCCTTCTCTCTCAAAAAAAATATTTACAAGGAAGCCCCTCTCTTATTTATTTTACTGAATAAGCCCATCCACTATATAAAATATTTATGAGTAGGTCCCTGCCTAATTTCCAGAGTAGCCCGAACCTTTTCCAAAATTCTATTCAAGTCCTGTCACTCCCAGAAATAATTACAAATAGGCCCCCGGATCCTTATTTAGCCCCTAAACCCCTCTTCGGCCTATCATTTCATGCGCCAAAAATCTTCTGTTTGCCCCAAAACTTTACCATGCCATTTCTAACATAACTCTGGCCATGCCATTAGAAAACCACCCAAAAATATTACTCCCATCTCCATATCTTAATTTCTTTCGATTCGAGCTCAACGATAAAATATTTATTTCTTTTTATTTATTGTGTGTTTGTTTGTGTGCGCCGTAGATCACGGTGTGAACGAGGGAGAACCCGTCGATGAGCAGTACCGCAAGCAGGTGTGCGAGGATCAGTACCGCGACCCCGAACCCGAAGGACAGTACCTCGATCAGGACCTCCCGGAACGCTTTGAGGACGGCAAGTTCAATCTCATCCTTTGATTGCATATTTCGACCCAGTTTTATAAACACAACCTATTGGCCTATTTTATAAAATTGCATATATTTTTACTGCTGAAACATGGTTGGATAGCCACCCCTTGATTTGTTATAACCATTCCTTGACCACCTAGATTAACGTCTATATATGATTTATTCTTTATGGATGTTAATCGCAGCTAAAGCGCCGCTCAGGACCCGGTCCTCGTTTTATTACACTCTAAAATGGTTGCAACATGCTTTATAAAATACACTCTAAAATGGTTGCAACATGCTTTATAAAAAGGGAACTGCGTGAGTATTGAGAAAAGGGAAATTGGGTTATAAAGCATAGAATGTTAAGATGAGATGGACGAATGGCATTTCTGTGTGAATTGTCGTATTGGAGGCTCGTACCGTTGTGGTAGAGCAAGAAGGTTGGGAGATATCCATCTCGTCACAATTAAGGACCGAGTTGATGTGTCATCTTGCCTAACCCAACTATCGTGCAAACCACTCGACTGTTGTATGTGGCAACGGCTTAGCATAAACCCCACTAGTTAGTCTGGTAGCCATCAGGAGAGCTGAGAGCAACGGGTGACCAAAGAGAAGGGATAAGGTCGTGGTGACTTATGCCCCGGTTAAACCTCAGTGTTAGGTCAATGGCCCCTTGGTGGAGTCCGTGTTGGCTAGCCAGATCTAGCTAAGGTGGGTAATGGCTTTGATGGGATCTGCACCGACACTGAGGTGATCGTGCTGTGGTACCCCACTTGTGGGTAAAGTTGCACACCTCTGCTGAGTATAGAACCTATTCGAATAGCCGTGCTCACGGTATTGAGCGAGTTACGGTTCGGTCACACAACTAGACTTTTGGGAGGGATGTTTTCATGGCGTGAGTTGCTTTTGGAAGGTGTCCGGCAGTTGTGCCGCGAGCTACTGCGGATGGGGAGTCCGATAGCATTTAAACTTGGATCCTTTGTGTAGAATCAACCTCACTCATTATTCGGTTAAGTGAGAAACTGCTTTAAGAAAACCTTTTTCAAAACTAAACCCCTGCATGTGTAAAATCTAGCTTTACCGCAAATAAACCTCAGCCCTATCCTTGATTTATCCTGCGCATATCTGTGTTACCCCCCTCCGTGGATGGGGTTGGACTTGTTGAGTACTTTTGTACTCACCCGATATATATTTGTGGTTTTCTTCAGAGGAAGATCCGGACTACGCTGTTGAAGACGTCGAGTAGAGGTTGCGTCCGAACCCCAACCTTGCCTGTGGTGTTGGCCCTCTGCAAGATGATTCTGCTAGCGCATCACTTTGAGCCTGAGCTGGAGACTTGTCTGGGTCGTGCTTTGGTGTATCACCGTAGCTGTGTTATTACTTATTATCGTTTGTATCGAGTGTTCGCCTCCTCGGAGGTTTGTACGGTGACTGTACCATTTGTTGAATAAATGTGTATCAGCCTCCTGTGACTGATATTTGTATCACATTTAAGTCACCTCGTATGAGGGGACGCTTCAAATACTAGAGATAAATCCTTAATAAACTAATGCTTCTTTGGCTGATTGCTCCATAAAAGCAAACTTTAATGAGTTTGACCACATCTCTACAAAGTCTTTTACTTTTTATATAGAAGTAATAATTAGTCAACAACTATAAAGAGAGTAATAACTTTGGGTACAAATATACACTCGCAAAAACAGTATATTGTAATAAAAATAGCCTAACTTATGCAAGCAATCTACCCTATTCGCAATGTAGGAGATTAGCGGAAGCTTGTAAATGAAAAAAACTTTAGGGGTGATCGTGATATTCCTTATTCTAGTGAGGACCTAAGAGAAAAAATGCAACTTTACCAAGTACAATTTTGTTGGCTCATCCACGTATTATATCAAAGGAAACAATCCCCAAAGATTCGATAAACTCAACACTCATCTAGACATGTTAGAAAAATTTAGCAACTATGCAGATTGCAATTCCATACAAACTACGATAGTCAATATACGAATTCCCTTTTATACAACATATCCTGCTGACCTGCTCCTTGTAGTATTGTAGACTTCTTTCGTAAAACAGGCACAACACAGTTCCCAAATTGCATCGAGCCCCAACGTGATCGAATAACAGCAGAACTGAGGTACCTGGATGCAAAAGTGCTCCCCAGTCCGGTTGGCCACATCGAACCGTTATAAATTCCGTCGTTCCCTCTCTTTCCCATTTCTCCGCTGCCTCCCCTCCCGCTCGCCCACCTCGAAAACCCCCGGCGCGGGGCCAAGCTCGGGGCATTCCCGCCTCCCCTTCCGCCGCGGGGCGCGCGCGCGGGCCCGCGCCCCGCCGCACTTCCCCCCGTTCCCGAAGCTCCCGACGCGATGAGGCCCCCGCATCCCTGCCGGCCGGCAACGTACCAGCGAGCGAGACTTGTCGGTGAGCCCGTAAATTCTGTCCTTGTTACTGTGTGACGCTGTTTGGTGCATGTTTGAAGGCGGGTAGCTGATCTTTAGGCCGTTTCTCTTGATGCGCTTTCGGGTTCCTTCGTGCGGGGGTGGTGGGCGGTTGGTCGGTGGCACTTGGCAGGCTCGGCCTGCGTTGGGTTAGGGTTCGGGGGCGGCTATTTGGGGGATTTCGTGCTGCGGGGTGGGGAATGGCAGAGTTCTTGTGGCGCTTGAATCGGGTTTGTGGGAGTTTGAGGGCCGTGCTGGAGCGGCAATCGATGATTCGGGGGGTGGGGTCGGGGTCGGGCGATCATAGGGCCATAGGGGGTTTATTGGTTCTTGGATTGCTGGCGATTGGGGTGGTGTGTTGAGAAGTTTGTGCTTGATGTTCGTACCGGTTTAAAAGGTGGAAATGGCTAGTCTTGTCGTGGTCTTGTCCTCTCACCGCTGTAACTTGTGCTGAATAGTCAGACTGCATTGTTGTGCCTTTATGGGTTTCTTGATCTTTAACTTCAGAGAAACTGAGAGTTAAGCCAGCATCTCCTGTCTTTTTTGAACAATGGCTGTTGTCATACCATATGTGCTTCTTGATGTGAAGGAGCTGAGGTGAACGTTATTGTTGATGTAATCAAAAGAACTTCCTGTTGGTTTTGAAGTATTTAGCTTAAATTTGTGCTTCTGTATCAGATATATATTAGCTTATTAGTATCTCTTTTTTTCAATGGAATTTAGCATGTGCATACTGAAACAAAGACAGTATGGAGCTTTGCATGCTAGCTGTTAATATATTTGACTATGCATGCATTGCTGCACAAATACATTATCTGGTTTAATCAGCTAACAGTTCCCCCTTTTATGGTATTCTTCTTTAGCTGCGTGGTGTGATGGCTACAGGCTTACAGCTTTCAATCAAGGAGATTCCAATAACAATTGCGAACTTTTGCAGGTGTCAAATAAATCATCCCCTTTGTAGAGGTTGTATAACAGGGATCTAATGCCTCTTCTAAAGAGAACCACTTTCCCCTTACTGGAGCCACCAAAGAACTTGGATTCTAATGAGAAGCTGTTCCAAATTAGGTTCACTAAGGAGATATTCCGAGATTATGAGTATCCTTTTGCATGCCCATTACTGCCAGCTAATTGAGTTATACCTGATATGAATAAAAAAATCAGATTGTATACCTTGTAACTTTCACACATTCCTTAGATTATATTACAGAAATATACTTGTGTCCTTGACTATTTGATTAGGGAATACCTGAATAGGCTCAACCTCTATCGTCAAAAGGTCTGGACTTGTGAGGTGTCTGGAAAGTCTAATCTTACCTATGAGGAGGCTTTGGTCTGTGAAAAACAAGCTGCAGTGAAGGCTCAACAGTTGCCAAAAGAGCTGATAGCTCCTGTTCTCCGGATGATTCAACAATACAGTAGGGCTAAGCCTCTTTCTGTTTTTTTTTACATTTATTAACACTATTGCTATGGTTGTACACTGCCAAGCTTGTGATACTATTTGTTTCTTGATGGCACACGCTGTTGTTCTTGATGAAATTGATCTAGCACTTATGTGTTTTCTCATGCGCCCTATGCTAGATAAATGTGAATTTGATTTTATGTTTTCATGGAGTTTTTTTATATTGGACATTTTCCATTATGTCCATTGACAAGCCTTACTTGTAGTTGGCACTACTTTCCTTTTGATGTTTTCTGTTACTTTCTCCTGATAAATTTGATGACAATTCTATCATTGTAAAAAAAAATCTCCAGAGGACTTGTAATCTGTCAAGCAATCCCTACATATAGATCACAACATACATTTTACATATACTATTCCCCCTGTCACTTCTGTTTTTCCCCCCTTCATACTGTCTGCTGTCATGATTCATTTATATACTATGTGAAGAAAACATTTTGTTTGTTTTTTGGGTATAATATTGAGGTTTTAAATGTGCTTTTAACAGAATGCCATTTTCTGCTGCATTTACTTCAGGAACTCTTAGCTTTACTGATCTTATAGAGAAAGTATACAGTAGCCTGCAATTGGATCCTTTTGAAGGGCTAGAATTACATGCTATGAAAGATGGTTCTGAGGCTGCTTACAAGGTCTTGAAGGTTATAGGTTCTGGTAGCACCAAATTGTGCGAGGTGGGTTGGCTTGGTCAAGACAATGCAGTAGTCAACACTTCACTGGTTAAAGCTGATGATCTAATTTGTAAGAAGGCACCTGCTAGCCGTAATACACTGAAATTTTTTATTAGGGAATTCTATCAAAAGGTGTCATGGATAGTAAATGCAGATCTTGCAAAGAAATATGGGATAGATATTGAGCCCCCAGAAGACATTATGGTAACCATCCTTTCTCATTTCCCTATCCTTTCTCATTTCCTTTGATGCTATATTTATCATGACTCTAAATCAAGCATGTCTTATAGAATGGTGAAGGTTTTTTTTTTGTTTTGAACGAACGGCACTCGACGAGTGCGTTTCTATTGAAATAGCAGAAAAATACAAGACTACGGCCCTGGGAGGCCATAGGCAGGAAACAAAAAGAAAAGAAAACAACAAACTCGCCCGGTTGGATTGGGACGTCAACAGTCAACACGGGTTACCGCTCAACTATACTCACTGGCCGGTTGGATTGGGACATCAACACGGCCAAACTCTAATCACAACGACGACAGAGGAGAAAAAGCACAACTGCAGCTTCCACCTACCATCGCACTCTTGCGGCTATCGAAACAACTGAAGTGTTCCAGCGTTGATAGAGGAGCAGAAGGGGCAGACACCACCACACCAGGCCACTGCTGTGCAGGACCCAACGCCGCAGTGCTGCTGCACCCACACCGACCGCCCAACGGAAAGAAAAACACCAAGTCCGGAGCAACCCAACGCGCGGGGGCCTCGCCACTTTCGCCATTGGACGCCACTCTCGCGTGCGCGGAGACCTCCAACCCGCCACTCAGCATGCCTCTCTCGTGTGCGGGGACCTCCAACCCGCCACACGACACCACGCTCCATACTTGTTTCAGGGATTGCCGTCGAGGCAGCAAGAAGTGGTGTCCCCCCCGGGAACTGAACCAAGCCGCCAGACCACCTCCGTGGTTCGAAATCATCACGTTACTTTCCCCCTCGCACGAAGACGCCGCCCTCGAGCCAGAAGACCGAAGATATCGCCCGCGCCGTCTTCCGACGTTGTACCGCGCCGGAAGGGTTCGGCCGTGCTGAAACCCCTGCCGCGATCCGTTGCCGGCCAAGTCGTCACTGATTGTCGTTGCCGCTAGCGCCGTCCTTCAAATGCTGTCCCGCACCGCACTGGAGACTGCCACGCAGCTTCAGGCGCCGCGGAACGCTGCAACCAGGCGAACAACATCCGAGTGATGACCCCCGGCCACCAACAGAAGAGCAGGCGCCTTGGCGTGAGGTAGGCAACCCCCTTCTACGCACGCCCTCCGACAGATTTGTCACCACCGGCCGAAGAGGTGAACGGTGTCTCTAGAGACGACGCCTCCAAGGAGGTCACGACGCCCACAGGCGCCGCCGTCGTTCGTCCAAGAGCTGGACCGGGTTTTCACCCAGAGACCTCGTGCAGGAGGGTTGCACGAGGGTTGCAACTCCAAAATGACGCCCTCCACAGGGAGAGCGACGCCCGGAGGCGCCGCCGCCATTTCACCAGAATGAATCTGGCGAGGGCTTTCGCCCGGAGTGCCGGCACCACACTGCACTCGTTCGTCGCCTCAAGCCGGCACCATCACTGCGGCCGCCCCAACCGAGGGACGCCACTGTCACAGCCATAGTTACAGGATTCGGGGTCGATGCCTTGTCCCACGACCCGGGAATGCCGTTCCGATTCGAGGGTCGGGGTCGAAGAGGGTTGGTGTCCCGTTGGATTGCGCCCCGGTTTGAGAGGGGTCGCGGCCCCATTACTAACAGATTTAATTGGGATAAGGAGGTTAAGGATAGTGGATCAGTGTGGTTTTTATTAAACAATGAGCTGAGTACGTGCAGCATGGTCTAAATGTACTTTTTTATACGTTTCTTATATGCTTGTGCAGATTAGTTTCTTCATTAGTAGCACATATGTAACACCCCAGGTGTTAATCACCTGTAGTTATGGTTAATCGTGTATTTGAGATCGTCATTAACACTAACCTTGCATGCATAAAATCATTTAATTGCATTTTTGCTAGTTGTTAACACATGAAATTATGACTAGTTTTCAAATCCAATGAAACATATTTTAAAAATAACTTTTAAATTCTTGCTCAAATAAACTTTTGCCTTAAAACAAAGTTGTAGAGTTTGGAATGGTGAAAAACTTTCGTGTTTATGGTTTTTCAAGTTTCAGCACAAAATTTGAAGAAAATCTTTAGTTTTGCTTTGAATAGTTCATTAATGCTTTGGTTTCAAAATTTCAAATTTTAAACCATGATTTGAGCTTCAAATGAAGTTTTGCCTAAAACAAAAGTTGGAGGAAATCAAATTTTGAACAACTTTCATTCTTGGAATTTTTCGAGTTTCTATATGAAATTTTAAGTTTTGGGCGGTCAAAATCGAGCTAAGTTTTGTTGAATCATTTTTTCTCTCTACTCTCTCTTTTTCCCTCTCCCTCACTCCGTTCGCCGTCGGTCCTCTTGCAGCTTGCCACCCGGCTGCCTGCCCATGCCGTCGTCTGCTCGCTCGTCCTTGCGTCGTCCCCATCCTTATCCCAAGCCGGCCGCCTGCTCTCTTCCTCGTCTCCCTGGCTCTGCCCCTTTTCTTCTTCCTATAGCTCCCACTGACCGAGCTCGAGCAGCTCAATGTCAGCCGGCCAAATCCGTCGGCCACACCTCCTCCCTCTCCGATTCCGCGCGCCCAAGCCTTCCCCACCCCTTCCTCTCCTCCTTGCTCGCCTATGAAGGCAGCTCCGGCCACCGATGTGGCTGGAGTTCCACATCTCGTGGCCGCTGGGCACCTCATGGCAGCTGCCAGTCACCTTGCTGGTGAACTCTATCTTCCCGGCCACCAGGGGTACCACTACCAATGCCTGTGTATCTAGCACTCCGGTCCCTGCAGCACAAGATGCTCCTACACGGTGGCTCCTCCATGTGCTGGTGCTCCTTCCCAGCACTTCAGTAGGCAACAGGTCTATTTCCTTCCTCTCTCTCTGTTCCTGTTCCTGCGACTAGTGAAAGAGAGGAACAGTACAAGCTAGTTAATTAGTGACGCATGTTAGTACTTGTATATTTTAGATCTAGTGACCTCCATATTAACATAATCGTAGCTCCCAAAATTATGAACTCTTTTCTGTTGGCCTACTTGTGACTTCACTGATAAGTGCGTGTTTGTTGATTTGTTGTTTCAGACTGAAGTCACTATGATTTAGCATTCTTGGAAGTAATCTAATTCATCAGTTTTGTGCTTCACATTCAAATAAGAGTGCTTCTGAAATGTTGTTGGCCTCATCAGACATTTTTTTTCTCTCTTGTAAATATCTCACTTGTTAGATGCATGGCTAATCCATTGTTCCTTGAATAAAAGAAATTAAAAGAGCAGACTCGTTAGCCTCCTAGAAACATGATCCATCCAGAACAATTACCTATTGTAATGAACCATGTTAAAATGTGGTCAGAGTTCTTTTTCTGTACTCCAATTAGTTCAAGTGTCCTAAGCTAGTCAAATAGGAATGTGATTGTACGAAACTCCAAAGAGCAAGCAGTCAGCTTTGGCTGTTTCGTGCTCCTCCTGTACAGCTAATTTTCTACTGAGGAAATAGAATGAGAGCCATTTGAAATCGTTTGTGTATAAATCATTTATGCATAGTCCATTCAGTCCTTGACTCGTGGTCGCCGCGGCTCTTGTGCTGTCTCCCAATAACCATGAATGTAGCTTCGGCAGCAGCTCTTGCAATCCTTTTCTCATGTGCAGATTACTGACGAGAGTTCTTGAGTAAAAGAGTATAACTAGGTAGTCTTTTCGTGCAGATAATAAATGAATAGGAAGCCACTGCTATCAGTAGAAGCATTAGTACTCACGACAGCTGGGTTGCTAGAGTGTTGTGAAATAGGAAATCTGAGCAAGGTCACCATAACCCGGCCACACCTGTTGTTTCACTGTTAACACCTTGCGTTTATGCATTCAATCCTTCTCAGTATGCATCATATTTGGTTCAGTTCAAAACAGTGCTAGCATGGCATGTGTGCATATGTGCAGTAAAATAATCAAACTTCTTACCGGTGCCATTAGCATAAACTGATAGCTAGCTAGTTAGCTAGCTAGCTTGCTTCTTTAATGAGATGTTTTTGTGAAACATATGAATGCCATTAACTTGTATGAAGGAGGAGTTTAGGAAGTAAATACTTCAGACACGAAACAAATAAAATTGGATCATCATCAGCTTTCACCCGGTTATTTTTGTGCATGTATGGAAAATATTACGCAAGTATTCATACTGTTTTGCATTGCACTATTGCATTCATGTAGAGACCGTGTATCTGACGTCGTAGTGGACACTCTGGAGCAGCAGGGATCCCAGGACCGGCAGGGGAAGGAGTAACAAGGCCAACCCAAGGCTGGAAAAGCTGGCCCAAGGCCTTGATAGCATTAACACTGACTTAGTGTTAACTCTAGGCAAGCCCCGGAGCATAACCCTTAATTTCAGTATTCGATGTTTATTATATAATTATTGTGCATTTCCGTTTCTAGGAGTTGATTGGAACCGTAGATGCATGATTCCTAGGTTTCCTCAGTTACTCTACTAGTGTGCAGGTCGTTAGTACTGCTATGCTTAATTAGGGCTCGGTAGAAGTCGAGTGATTCCTGTCACTCGCGAGCTATAGGTTCTGGTTACTTAGGGCAAAGTGGTTTGAGAATGAATCTGTGAGAAAGAAAAATGGAGACCGGGCGGAGAGAAATTGGATTATGGATATGGAATGTATGGAAAGTAGCTTCCGCCTGTGTTGATTGAGGACCGTACCGTTGTTGGCAGTGTTGACCGAGTTTGAACAGTACTAACCACATGCCGGAAGTAGGAGGTAGTCGAAACCGGTAAGCTAAATACCTGATTTGCAACGATACTTTGAATCGTGACCTGCTACTCTGGGAGTGGGATGATGGCGGGTGTTGGAGTGTATGTCGCCTCCTAGTTCTCTGGGAGTTCGCTGTGAGGGACCCTTCACTCGGGTTTTGGCAGGCGTGATTCAGACGTCGGGGTAATGATGGGAACGGTTGACATATGTGGTCCGGCGTGGCTGTACGTGTCGTGTGAGTTAGGTCCACCTTGCAAGGTTAAATCGGATCGATTCGCCGTCTCTCTCGGTTAAGAGAACCTTGGTCACTTTGTCACATCGTAGTAAAGGATGAAATGAGAATGAGTTGAAGACGTTTGAATGGTTTTATTAGAGGTTTAATGTGATCAACCATGCTTGCTTTAGATGTCAGGCAAATCTAGTTGGTACTTGATAAACTTAAATTGAGCTAAAATATTGAAAGTAAGGATCCAGTATCAGTAGACTTTCAGCAAAACAAACTTCGGAGCCAAAAAGCTTTACATGTCTAGATAGTGGGTTAAGTATACCCGTGTCGGGTAAGTCTTGCTGAGTATTAGTATACTCAGGGTTTGTTGTCACCCTGTTTTCAGGTAACGACTGCTGGTTGGAGCTAACCAGGATGCACATTGGTGGGCTCGATGTGACGTCCTCACGTCATCGTAGTTATCGTGGTTTTTAAACTAAACTTCTATATAAATTTCGCTGCATGTTGAACTCTGATAATTTGTTTAAAACTCATTTTTTGTAAAGCTCTTCTTTGTAAATTAAATTTGAGAAATTTTGTCTGCTTGTAATCAACTGTGCTCGCCTTCGGGTGAGACTTCCGGTGTTTTCGATCCTTAACCCAGCAGGTTGCCGGATTACACTGTTTTAAGTGCGCGGTGGCTTAATTAATACTTAAAATGATAGTTAGCGCACTTAAGCCGGTTTAATTTGGGCGGTTCTGTCACAACATATATATAGTTTTTGTCTTTATAAAGACGTGCCGACTCGAAGATATCGACCCGGATGAATTAGGGTCGTGTTCCATATAATAATTTATCGTTCCATAGAAGTATACCCCTTCGTACCACAATTTTATAAAGTGACGACCCTCGACCCCGTTCCTCGACCCGGTCGACCCAGGAACTTTGTGACTATGGTCACAGCTCCACAAAGCCCGCTGCCGAAGCTCCATCTCCCTCCGCCGTCCTCGCGACCCGGCAACCTCTTGCGGCGGCCGCGCGCAGCCTGCTCGCCGCCCCTGCCACCGCCAGCTGCACCCACACGCCTCACCGCACGAAGGCCGCCACTGGCGCACGCGCCGCCACCTCCGCCGGCCTGCACGCGCTGCACCACGCCAACGCCCTGCCGGTGCCTCCGCTGGCCCGCACGCCCAGGCTTGACGCGCCGGCCGCCGCGCCTCAGCAGGCCCGCTCGCCTCTCCTCCTCCGCTGGCCCGCATGCACCGCGCAAGCCACCGCGCCTCAACAGGCCCACGCGCCGCACATGGGCGCCAGCACCGGCCGCCGCAAGCGCCCCCTGCGGGCCCCTGCCTGCGACACCGGCGCCGCACCTGCCGGGCCTGACAGCGGCGCCCCCGAAGTGGAAGCCGCGCCAACGGATCTGCCCCCAGGGGTACCGGATCCGGCTCCCGGGGCGCCGGATCTGAGGCCCCGGCCGGCGCCGCCTGCCCGACTGTCGCCGCCGCACCACGCGTCTGCCGCCGTCCGCGCGTGTAGCCGCCGGATCCGGCAGAAGCCGAGCCAGATCCGTGGCCCTCGAGCTTGTCTGCCATGGGAGAAGCCGAATGGTGAAGGTTTGTACAAAGGGAGGAAACGATTTGCAAATGGAGAAGGTGCCAGCAAAAAGTTGAAGAAAGGTGATCTAGCAGATATCCTTCCCATGTATTTCAGTTTATAAGTTTAAATAGTTTCATACCACTACTTTTCCATGAGGCTTCTTACTTTTCACTTTCACATCATTTACAGATGAGAAGCTACTAGAGTTGCCAGTTAAATATCCAATTGATGATCTTTCAGTAAAGCCTGCAATAGATGATCCTGTTTTGTCAAAGAGACCTCCACTATCTAGAGATTTTAGAGTGCCTACAAATTCTGTGGGAGACCTCCTTATGATCTGGGACTTCTGTTCGTCGTTTGGGAGGCTTCTATGCTTGTCACCATTTTCCCTCTCAGATCTGGAGAATGCAATTTGCTACAAAGAAAGCAACCTTGTTCTTGTGGTGGAAATACATGCTGCACTTTTCCACTTGCTCATTAAAGATGAAGGTGAATATTTTACATTTCTCCTGAACAAGAAAAAGATACTAAAGGTGATTTCTTCTTCAGTTTCTTAATTCAGGTGGCCTTGAAGCACTCTTGTGTTTTCCTTACCTTAGCTGCTTGAATGTTTGTGTAGGTAACTTGTCACCTGGGCTGAGTATCTATGCAATTTCTTGGAGATGATAAGAAAAGAAGAATTCTCCAGTAAGGTGTCAACGATATGAAGGGGTCATTATGGTCTTCTTGACACTGGCCTAAAGCTTAAAATTCTAAGGGAACTGGTAGAGGAAGCCATTACAACTTCTGCTGTACGAGAGAAACTAAATGAATGGATTGACCAGCAACAAGCACTTGCAGCTGCAAAAAGGGAGGACGCTAGAAAGAATAGGGAAGAGCAGAAGCTTAACATGGAAGGGGTGCCAGAAAATGAAAGAAATCACACCGATACTATACAAAATGATAAGGAGTGTTCTAGGAATCAGCGTGGGGGGAAAGAGGAAAACGGCTTGAACATTCTTTTGTCCGGCAAGACGGGAGATGGGAAAATGTTTCTGGTGAGAACTGATTTATACCCTTTTACGTGAACATTCATGCGCTCTTGTTCATTCTCACATCTGTGTATGCATTTATCTGCTGAATCTGTTCATAAAAAATGTCACAGTGCTGTTTATATGCTAACATTTGTCTTTTCCCTTTTTCTTAGAGACGACACCTCGAAACTGAAATGGAGCAACAATCTGTACGATCCAGTCATCTTGGAAAAGATAGATTGCATAATAGGTATTGGTTTTTTAGGCGTGAAGGGAGACTTTTTGTTGAAAGTGCAGATTCCAAAGATTGGGGTTACTACAGCACTAAGGAAGAGGTGATTGCTTTGTTACTGTAGAGACAGCTGTATTTCAAATTTCTGGTTGTAATGTTTGCTCATCCAATTTCCAATACCAGTTTGATGCACTTCTTGGATCATTCAACATCAAAGGCATAAGGGAGAGAGCACTTAAGCGTCAGCTTGAGAAGTCCTACAATAAGATAAGGTGCATAATTTCTTTTTAAGTATATACTGTATTAATCGTTCAGAGAACACCATGGATTGTGGGTGGTCAAGGCTCAAGGGTCAGTTTATCAAAAAAAAAAGGCTCAAGGGTCAGGGCCCATAATGAGTACCACAAGATTGTATCTCTTAGTTCTTGCATAATATTTTATTGTTTATGTGTTGGCACGGTTCTGGCCTTTCCAAGACTTTCTTTAGGGAACATACACATGAATTGAGGGCTGTACGATTTGGCATACAAAGTTTAAGAGCAGTTCCAATTTACAAGCAAAGTATCAATTTTCTGTTGCATTTTTTATTTAGAAAAAGATGATATATAGAGCATATATTTTCTGTCTGCAGTTGGACATGTATATCATATATGTTTTCTATTGTGAGTATCTGGACATAATTTGTCTTTTAGTTACAAATAGTAGAGCATGACTCAAACCTTTGTTCAACTCCATGTTGCCCTGAACTTGCTGCTCTTAGGTTTTATAAGCTGTCACACAACAGCTTATTTGGTGCAAGCTTTGCTATTAACCCTTCAACTAATTTCTCTTTCCCCTCATTTGTTGATACAGTAATGCTTTGGAAAAGAGATCGAAGGACGTCGAGCAAAAAACATTACTTGAAGAGGTTGACTTGCGGCGTTCCACTCGTGTACATGCCCAACCAAAAGAGGATGACCCTTCCATGTCATTCCTCAAGTATATCAACAAATGGAAGCAAAAATGAACAAAGAAGTTACTAGGGTTGTCCTTTCTTCATGGTCTACTCTTTACTGGTCCAATTTGATTAACCTTGATGCGCCAAAATGAGTATTCGCCATTTGGGAGATTTTGGAAGCTGAGCCAAAGGTTCTTGATTTTGAGCTATTTGTTCAACCTTTAAGCAGCTCTAAGTCAAAGCTGCCTGCTAATTGGTATCGTTCCTGTAAATGTTACTATTACTTAGTTTCGTTTTCTTCTTAGAGATTCGTTTTCTTCTTAGAGATGGTAATATAGAGCTGAAGATACCATTAGCATGATCTATGCATATGGCCAATCAGCTAATAGATTTAATGCAATTGGTAGTTGGGCGAGTTCCATCTTATTCACATTCTACTACATTTGTGCGTGCGTGATTTTGTGGAGAAGTTCGTGTGCCTCCTTATGATGTGTTAGCTCCTCTGGCAAAAACAGAGCTGCATGCCGGTAGCCTCTGTGAGAAGGGTATGCCGCTGCCGACTTCAGCTAGTTATCAAGCACGGTAGACCCCTGATCTTGTGCATGATACTAAGCAAAGCAATCGCGTCAGTTCATTGTCTGCCCATGGGCTTGTGTGAGATACCAAGCACAGATAGCTGATAATTTGAAAACACCGTTGACAATTTCGACCAAATTTAAGTTTTCCCACCAACAAGCGACATATATACAGCATACAGCGCATAAATAACTTTCAGCAATTATTTACATTATTCAGTCTAAAACCAAAGGACAGTATCACAATTTTATACCCCCAGATGCTATTTAGCATCCTTCGAATCCTGACTAAATTCTGGTGCAAGGGTGAACTTCCTACTGATCAACAACTATAAATTGCTGTACAACGCTCCCACCTCACCCAGTGGAACAAGGAATATACACTTTGACCATCTATATATATTCACACAAGAACCAGACCCTTCACACTCACACCAGAGCTTTATACCACGGACCATGTACCACCTCTGACACTGTTGCCACCTTGATCAGCACCTCGGCAGCCTTCATCACCCTGTCGACAAGCTTTACTGCACCAATGCGGCGCAGCGCCGCATCAGCCAGCTTCTGGCCCATTGGGCCGCTGCCACCCAGGACGACACCACGGAACGCGCAGTAGACTGCATGGGAGACCTTCTTGAAGACCACATCACCGGGCTGGAGACTCTTGAGGAACACCCGGGTGATAATCTGCCTCCTGGCCTGAATCTTCTCCTTTGATGGTGAGCCAACTAAGGCCGATGCCCTGATCATCGCCTCCACAATCTCTTCTGTGCCAGCATCAGGGGAGCTGTCCAGTATCTTCACGAGAGCCTTGGAGAGTTCTGAGATGGCGTTTTCCAGTTCTAGAGGAGTGGCTTTCGAGTTCTCACTCATCAGAACTTGGCGAAGGACAAGCATGCTGCAGAAATAACACAATTCAGGTCAGTATCAGATGACAGAATAGCTATTTCGAAGGACGAATGATAGAACTGTTACCTTGTGGCGATCGCAATCACTTGTTGGAATTGGCTCTGCACGGCCCTCAACCTCAGCAGATTAATCTGCAAGCTTTCAGGAGTTGACTGCATTTGCAAGCCCTCCATGCTAGTGATAAGTTGCAACAGGCCGATCCTTATTAGCTTGTCCAGCTTCTCACCCTTGCACTCTGGTTGACCAGAAGCTCCTGCTGCAGATGAAGAAGATGGTTGCCCTACTGGAGCTCCATGACCAGCTCGGAGCACCGGAACAAGAGCAGGAGCCTGGCCTGCTGGTGGCATTATTGAAAGACAGTCCGAATGTTTATTCCATTCTTCTTCCACAATGCCCTTTGATGTCAAAATCCATTGCAGAGTTAGGGGTAGAGAAGCTGATGCATTGTCAGGTGGTCCGTAGCGATCAGTGAAAGCCTTCTGCAGGTACTCCACTCCAGCAGATCCTTTTATAATCGGTTGCATCAACTGGATCCGTGCCTTAGCCACTTCTGCTTGCAGTTCCTGTTTCACAAAGGATAGTGTAAGAATCCAAATATACACAAAGTGCAACTGATTCTAGGAATGTTTGTTTTGATGATAAAGG
This sequence comes from Panicum virgatum, assembly GCF_016808335.1. Taxonomy (NCBI): domain Eukaryota; kingdom Viridiplantae; phylum Streptophyta; class Magnoliopsida; order Poales; family Poaceae; genus Panicum; species Panicum virgatum. Next base: position 30,518,406 of record NC_053151.1, on the reverse strand, counting down.
CTAGGATGTTTATTGTGTTAACATTGGCAACGTACCTTTATTTCTTCCAGGATGAAACGCAGGCCCTTGATGACAGCAACAACAAATGAGTTGATGCCACTGTCATTAACTTCAGAACTTGCAGCCAACTCACTTAATAATTTGTCGTGGCTTTGCTTCATTTCATCCTCTTTTGCAGCAGCAGAGAGCTTACGGACCATATCCAGAGAATACCGCAAAATTTGCCCCAAGTATTGTGCATCCTGGGAACCTGACCCAAGTACCTGAGACAGAATTTCTAGGTCAATATTCTCAAGAATTTCCTCCTTCCACTCCTTGGGAGCCAATTCATGTAATGAATCCCTCACTTCCTTTACAAGGTTGATCAATCGACTGTAATCAGGCTTGTCTCCTCTAATGGAGTCAGTGACCATGTCCCAGAAAGCTTTCTCCATGGTTTCTCTTACTTTCTTCTGGAACTCCTTTTCAGCAGTGTTAGCACTATCAGACCTCGCAGCAAATGCACTGTCATCCTCATGAAGCATCTCATTGACCATTTGCTCATTCTCAGTCGGCTGCTTCACTGGTGATGTACTGCTTGATGAAGAAGCGCCAAACAGAGAGCGGACAACAGAACTTGATCCTAGAGCACTTGTCCTGGAATTCTCATTAACCTCCAAAGGGGCCTTCCCAGACGGATTAATGCTCAAAGGGGTAGATACATTTGCAACAGGTGCTGCCAATGGACCTCCATTCTCCTTTGCTTCAAAGAACTTTGACCTCGTATCTGAAAGAGCAGAGTCCATCCTCTCGATGCCAGCATCACCACTCAGGTGCTGAACCTTCTCTCGCAAAAGCTTTTGATCATCAGTAACCTGTTTCTGAATCGCCTTCATGTCATGAGTAAGATTATTTGGTGACTGCCCGTCCGCAGTTAACTTGCATGTTTGCATCATTGACAGCTCAAGCTTGCATGCAGCCCTGACAAGATCTTCCTCCAATAACCTTGCATCTTTTACCTTCCACGCCACAAAGCAGTAAAGATATGTGCACCACGCCTTGTCAAAATTAGCCAACTGACCCCTGAATTTCCTGTGACCAGTAACATCAGACGGCCGCCCTGGTCCATCAAGTATTATCTTAATCAACAGCTCAAATTCCTTGACAAAGTTTGCTGCTGACTCCATAAGCTGTTTCTCCTTCTCACCTTGCCCACTTAAAACAGCACCGGGATGAGCCAGTATCATGTAAGCACAAAGTACAACCCTCAGCGAGTACCTAGGCAATCTAATGATTGCCTCAGAACTTTTAGCTGATCGTTTTGCCACTGCCCGGGTTCTTCCCTCTCTGCTAGGAGGTACCTTCCTCCTTGGGGGAGAACTAACGCGTTTCAGTAGATGGTCAACATTTTCCACTGATGAACATGCTACTGAATGAGAAATGACAAGACGTCTTTCCAATCGGTCAAGTAATGCCTTTGTGGTCTGAAGAACTGTAGGAAACTCCATTGACATAGCTAATTTTTCAAAAGGCATACTCTTCACAGACTTCTCATTAATTCCCAAGGCATCATAAGCTTCAGCCAGTGTTAGTGTTGTCTTCCTGGACTTTACAAATACTCTCCAGCATCTGATATACAACAAAATGACAAAAGCCATAAAATTAATTCCACTCACACAGAAGATAAAATACTTGTTGAGAGCAACATCAATACCTCGCTAGCTTTCTAGAGAGGAACTCTGCATGCTTGACGTAATCAGCATGGGCAGAATTGTGAGGACTTCCTCGCTGCTTCAAATACTCAGCTCTCTGCTTCTTCGCCTGTCCCAGTAAGATAATCTATCAATGTAGGAGATAGAATAGAAGGACAGAAAATTTTTAGAATTAACACATCCATAGCAATTTAGAATTCATACCCTCTGAAGTTTGTTGTCCAGCTGTTCTTTCAGTTTTTTCCTCTCTTTTTCCCTCTGGCTGCACACATTCATGGCAGCTTTTTGGATGCGCAAAAGCCTAGCTTGAGCCTTCGTCTTTTCAGCTTCCAGCAACCTCAACCGTTTCTTCTCGGCAGCAGTGCGCTTTTGCAAAATTGCAGACCGCACATGCTCCATGTACTTGCTCTCTGATGTTGCCTTCTGCACCAGGGACCTCGCTGTTCTCTCCTTCAGAGCAGCCCGCTTCTGCATATCGGCATGCAGAAGGCGCAAGCGGTTCTCCTCTGCCTGCCGGACACGAGACTCAACCCTTGTCTCAAGTTCTTCTCTTTCCTTCTCAAACCGCATTTCCACATCATTCTTAGCAGCTTGTCGAAGTTCATCCAACTTGGCCAATCGGTTCTGGGCCTTTGCCAAGAGGCTTAACCGCTTCTGCTCAGCAGCCAGAAGCTTCGCTTCAAGGCGCTGCCCATGATCTTCCTCCTGAGAGGACCAGGACGGGCTCCGTGGCTTCTTCCTTGCTTTGCAAGCTAACCATTCATGGAATTGCTGAAAAAAAACATTTGAACATAAGTCAGCAAGTTATCCTTATACCATGATCAGTTAAACTCGAGTCCGTTTCGTTGTTTCCTATGACACTTTACTCTCAAACTGAATCAAACAAACAGTACACGTGACAACTCCCAAGAACCATCGGACTGCCAGAAGCCCAGACTCCTAGCAACTTCAGATTTACCCCAAGAAATAACCTCCCAGCTGCTAAACAATTCAAAGCAAACTTAACTGGACTGCACCTACCCAATCACATCAACCAACAAAAGTCCTAACCATGGCTGTGTTTAGTTCCGCGAAAAGTTCCCAAAATTTTTCACTGACGCACATCACATCGAATCTTACGATACATGCATGGAATATTAAATGTAGTTAAAAAATATAACTAATTGCACAGTTTGGTTGTAAATGACGAGACGAATCTTTTGAGACTAATTACTCCATGGTTGGACAATAGTTACTAAATAAAATCGAATCGTGCTACAACAACTTTTTCGTGAACTAAACACACCCCATGTTTCTAGTAACCAACTTCTGGAGAGGTACAGGTGTGAGGCAAGTTACTTCTAAGCCAATCCAAGTGGTCGGTGGTAACCAAACTGCTCCCCTACCAAATTACCGTAATTTTATTACCACGAATACCAAAAGCTTCTTGATTTATTTTCTTTCTGATTTGTAAAAAAGAATTTTTCTTTCATAAACATGCAACTTGGCCCTAAGCTGAAGCAGGCAACTAAAATACAATCTTAGCAGTCGTTGATTACGTTTTCTAAGAACCACGCGGATAGAGCCAAAGCCGATAAACAAGAGTATAAAATAAAAAATTAGTCAGAAGGCGATGGAAGACACCGCTAAAACCAAGACCTTCATAAATCATACGGGGAAAGGACGCTTTAATCCGTAGATCTCAAAGCCGCGATGCGAGGAAGAACCGCGGCAAGACCGAACCGAACGCAAAGCCAAATTGAAGGCACACGTGAATCCCACTAGAGCTCATGACTACCTACCGCGAATAGAATCCAACACGGAATGTTACTTCAACTCCCCCAGGAATCCTAACCACCGAAAGGGAGCTCCGAAGGCCGCACAAAAAACTTCCACGTGCTGTCCACCTCCCAATTCCCAGTTCCTACTCCGGACAACAAAAATTGCACCAAGCAGAGAGCAGAGTAGTTCCTATCTTGCAGCAAAAAAATACTCCAATTTGGGAATATAAGTCGAACGCCTCTGAAATCGCAGCGAAAATCCTTTTTTAGTTGAAAAAAAGAGAAGGAAGCAGCTTCAGAAACAATCGGACAGAAAGGACCTCACCTCACCAGTAAAAACTCAAAAGCGATCGAGTAACTCTCTCTCAAGAGTTCAGACAGAGACTCGGGATGCACGAATACTTGGAGTTCACAGTTCAATCCGCAGCCACGCAACCCAACCATGAACGAGAAGCAACGCGAGCCAAACTACCACGCCACGCGGAGCAGGGTAAAGGAAACGGCGAGAGCACGACAGTGACACGTACCTGCCTCCGGAGCTCGGCCTCTCTGAGCCTGGCCTCGATCTCCTCCACGCTCGCCGGCGCCCCGCCGCCGCGCGCGCCCTCCACCAGCCGCCTCCTGATCCGCCGCGGCGGGCCCCTCGCCGCCGCCGCCCCTTCCTCCGCCGGTATCTCCATCGCCACCGGCTCCCGCTCCCCCATCATCATCCGCCCTCTCCCCTCTCCCCCGCCGATCAACTCAAACTCGGCGGAGACACCTCGCGGATCCTCTCCCGCCGCCCCTGCGCCGCTCTAACTTTACTCTCTCTCTCTCTCTCTCTCTCTCTCTCTCTTTCTCTCCCCTTCCCGTTGCTTCTTGGCCCGCGAGTTGGTTTGTTCCGTAACGAGAAAATCGCCGCCCGGGGGCGTCGTTGTATATAGCCCGCCGTGCGCCGGTGGGGAAGCAGTTGGGCGGAGTCCCGGACGGGATCGGACGGCCGGGGCCGACTCGGAGAAGGAGGAGGGTGTTTCCGTAATTTGGCAGCGGGGTCACGGCGTTAGGTGATTTCCAGACGGTTCGGTAGCCGGGCCCAGCGGGGTGGGGACTCCTCTCCTCTGGGCTGCGGGTTTGACCAAACTACCCCCCGGCGGCGATGCATGCCGTGCTGGACTGCTGGTTCGTGATTGCTGGGAAAGTTTAGTACGGAATACTACTAGCAAAATCCTTTTTATTGCATCATTTTAGGCAAAAATAGATTATGTTAAGGATAAATTATACTATTATAGTGGTTTCCTTTGCTACAAAACAACTGAATGATAAAAGGCCCAGCTTATGGTTGTGCATATGGCTTGTTTTTAGAAAAAAAAAAGCAATGGTGAAGAGCATAGTTTGCTCAGTTTGCTTATTCAGTTAATACTGGTTTATCATTAATCTTCTGTAGATCCTATAGTTTCACATATTTTTTTATCTGTGAATAGGGAAAGGAATATAAACAGGACAGGAGTTACTAGCTTAGTTTTGCACTTTTCTAGCAAACAAATCTTTTTATCAACTTTGAGTTGTGTTTCATTCACTTCCTCTCCACGAGTCCATTTTAATTTTTGGATCATACTATATGGTAGCGTAACGCAACAGTACCACTATCAGCGCTGATTAAATAGGAACATCACGACACGAAAAATGAAACAAAATTCATTGGTATAGAAAAGGACTTGCGCCCACATGCGCGTGGCGAAAACATGGTGCACGGACCAAAGAAAAATTTTCTGCCCTCACCACATCTGCTGTGCCCACAATACGCTTATTTTTGTTTTTGAAAAAAAAAACACCACAGTTTTCCATTCACATTTATGCGTGAGAGGGATCGAGAGCGGCAGAAGATAGGAGAGCTACATTTTTCCTCCGGTCCACAAGCTAATGAAACCTGTACTGTACATGTAGCATGCATTGCTGGTAGACCTACATCTTCTGTAGCTCTCTGTTCCTCCAAGAGATTTTTGACGACTTCGAGGGTGTTTAGTTAGTGAAAATTTTTAGTATAAAGGTCACATCGATTGTTTGATTAGATGTCGGGAGGGTTTTTCGAGCATTAATTAAAAAATTAATTTCAGAACTCGCTTGAAAACCGCGAGACGAATCTTTTGAGGCCTTTGACCGCATCATTAGCACATGTGAGTTACTGTAGTACTTATGGCTAATCACGCACTAATTAGGCTCAAAAAATTCGTCTCATCGTGTACATTCAAACTATGCAATTAGTTTTATTGTTTAACTATGGGGGCGTTTAGTTCCACAGTCAAAATATTTTGGATGTCAAATCATCCCTTTGACCGGATGTCGGGAGGGTTTTTCGGACACTAATTAAAAAACTAATTTCAGAACTCACCTGGAAACCGCGAGACGAATCTTTTGAGGCCTTTGACCGCATCATTAGCACATGTGGATTACTGTAGCACTTATGGCTAATCATGCATTAATTATACTCAAAAGATTCGTCTCGTCATGTACATCCAAACTGTGTAATTAATTTTGTTATTTAATTACATTTAGTGCTTCATACATGTGTTTAAAAGGGAGGTGAAAATTTTTGGGTGAAAATTTTTGGGAACTAAACGGGGCCTATATTTAATATTTCATGCATGTGTTTAAAGGGGAGAAATTTTTTTTTTGGGAACTAACGTCTGGTAAAGTCATCGCCTCGCCCCCCCTGCTTATCCAAGCAACGTGCGGCGGACTGGTACAGAATCCACCGGCAGATACGGTGACCTGATGAAAAAGACACAGGCTCGCCGCCGGCGAGCAACCCGACGATGGATGATGAACCGGGCGCTAACCGTGCCCGGGTGGCCGATGAATCTTGGCCAGGATCCCGGCGCGGTGGGGGCTGGGCGCTTGGCGACGCCAACCCGGCGACCCGCATGTGCCGCTAGCCGGCTCGACCACGTCACTTCGCCGTCACCTTTTTTTTTTCCTTCCGCCCCCCGGCCCGCGTGGCGGCGGGAGCACGGAGGCAGGTCAGGTAGAGGTCAGTTCACCGCTTCCCCGCGCCCCCGGCTCTGACCGCGTACTGCCCCTGGCGCGCGGGGCCAGCGCGGATCGGGCCCGCATGGCAGCCGCGTGCGCGGCTCTCGGGTGGCGCCGGGTCCTGCCGCCGAGGCCTGCTGCGCGCGGTCCTAGGCTCCTAGCACTTGTCCGGGCCTTGTTTGTTTGTTTTCTCCCGGTCTAATTGCAGTGTCAAATAAAATTAGTTTATAAAACCAACTTCAGAACTTTCGTGCTAACAACCCTAAAGAATTTAATGAAGTTTTTGATCGCGTGATTAGAAGATGGTTACTGTATCATCATTGTAGTCAATCATCAATTAATTACCGTCATTAGATTCGTTCCGAAAAATTACACACATCCCTGAAAAAAATTTATAAATAGACTTTATTTAATACACAATACATACAAAATTTTCTTTAAAAAAAATGTGCGCGCTAAGATTCTAGCATGATCCAAAGCCAAAAGGGAGGAAATGCTAGGCCCACGGTGCTCGCTTTTGCCGGATTAAATGCCCCTCGCGAGCCTCTGACGGTCTGGCCTCACCTCGTGCGCGTCACGCAGCAGTGCCGCACGTGTGATTATCCTTCTCCTTGCCGGATTAGCGCGCGTCCGCTTGCCGCGGAGACACTTGTTGCTGGTTGCCGTACGGGCTAAGGCTATGGCCACGGTTAATTCGTGTACCACCAGCCCGTGCTTAAGAGTGTTACTCCTTCCTTCTAAAATAAATGTATTTCTATAATTTCAAATTTGTCCTAAAATAAATATACATATATAAATAGGACAATCTAGATCTTATTTGCATCCCTTCAACTAAACTTTAGCATGCTGAAGTTTGAATTTTTTTTAGCAAACTAAAGCTTATATTGCTAAACTTTAACGGAGGTTGTTTGGATCCTCCTTGCTAAACTCTCTTGAGCGACCATGCTACCCTACATTTAGGAGGTGTTTGGGAGAGTTCTGCTCCACCAACTTTCGCTACACTCAATTAAAAAATACCAAACACAATACCCAGCTCCAATCCACTACACCAAAAATTGGCTCCACTCCACTACACCAAAAATTGGCTCCACTCCACCTTTTTTGTGGAGCTCCTTAGGAGGCGCTCCACCAAAATGTGGAGTTGGAGTGGAGTTGGTGAACTTGGAATTATTTACCCACCATGCCACTGATAAGTAGGAAAAAAGGTTCGTTGTTCTATTTCCGTCGTCGGTAAACATGTCTTCGTCTTCCCCACCCGTCGTCTCCTCCCTCCGCCGCCGGCGTCTCCTCCCTCCCCTGACGCGCAAAGCCATCGACCGCCGTGGGAGGCCCCTCCGCCGCTGAGCCCCGCCGACGCGCGAAGCCATCTGCCGCCGCTGAGATCCGCCGCGGACAGCCCCTCCCTCGCTGAGCCCTCCGCCGGTGGAAGCCCGTCCCCCGCTAAGCCCTTCGCCGTTGACCTCTGTCGCCGCAAGAAGCCATCCGCCGCCACGGGAAGCCCCTCTGCCGTCGAGCCCCATCGCCGTGCGAAGCTGACCGCCACCGTGGTCGCGTCGCCACCTGGCTTCGGGTCTCACCGCAGCCTGCCAGCCTTGGTTATCGCCGCCGTCAGCCAGCCTCGGGGAGTCGGAGTCTCGCCGCCAACCTTGCGCTACCGCCCCGCCACCGCCCGCAGCCCGCATGGTAGAAGAAGTACCTGACAGTGGGGCTCGCATGGAAGTGATGGGAGGAAAGGTGGGTTGAGATAGGCCAGCGGATGGGAGGGTGTTTGGGTTGTTGGCTTGCTCTGGGCCGGTCTGTTAAAGTTGGTGGAGTGGAGCTATAGAATAACCAAACAGAATGAAATAAAATTGATGGAGTGGAGTTTGTGGAGTGGAGCTCTTTTTTTTTGGAGGGAAGAGCTCCCAAACAAGCCCTTGGTGCACCAACTTCCACCAAGGTCATTAGTTGCAAGAGTTATATTGACTTTCATCACATTTAGCAAGTTTTAACACCTCTTGGTTTGCTAAAGGCTAAAGTACTTTTTGGGCATCAACTAAAGTTTAGCGACCTGTTTGGATCCAAAGTTGCTAAACTTTAGCAAGGGGATCCAAACATAAGATATAATGATTACATCTTTATTGAAGTATATAGGTAATTTCATACTAGCATTGATTTCCGCATTATAAACTCTAGAAGTGTATTTATTTTGGGAGGGAGGAAGTATGTACAATTTTTTTTTCACATGAGAGAGGAAAGTAAAATTACCTTCGCGAAACGGGAGCGCGCAGTAACTCGATGATGTCACCGGAGTATTTTACCGGATGCGGAAAGAAGAAGAAGAAAAAAAAAGAGAGGCAGATTAGAGGGCTCTCCCGCACTTGGGTGCGGTGCCGATCGTTGTGCGCCTAAAAGCTTGTTGATTTCCACCATGTTCACGATCACGGTTGATTCGGTAAGCGTAGCCATCGATCGCTGGAGCCGGGGAAAGCAAAGCTGGGTGGGGGGATATGATGAAACCGACAAGCACTCTCGTCACTAGTGAGAAATGGTTCCCTTTCTAGATAACCCCAGAAGAAGGCAGCTATTCGTAAAGACACGGACATCTACATACATATTTAGTGCATAGTAAAGTGTATAAATTTAGAAAAAATAAAATAACTAATAATTTAGAACGGATGGAGTAGCACATAATGTGTATCGGCGGTCTTGATCATCAAATCGTTGCCAGCAACAATGGTGGTGTCGTAATAAATTGCAGACAATTTATAAAGGGCGGTGGCATCAAAATTCAGAAACCCTCGAGGGAACACGCGGCGCCGCCGGTGACCGGTCCGGTTGGCTTTTGGTTAATCACTCGGCAAAGCAAGCAACCGTGCGACCGCGCCTGATGCGGGCGTCCTGAGCTCCTTGAGAAAGCCTCGGGAGCCGCGGGTACCAGATCCCGGAGGCCGCACGCTATTACCGTCGACAGATCGATCGCGTCCGGGTCCGGCGGCACCGGCGCACGCGCTTGCTTCAGCAGCTGATGATCCGACGAGAGCGTGCGGCTCGCAACGCAAGGGGCCGGGGCATCATGGGACGAAACGGTCAGAGCCCCTCGGCCGTCGATCAGGTCGCTCTCCTTGACTCCTTTGGGCCGCGCGGGTCCTGCACCGGCGACCGGACGGGGCAGTGGCGGCGCGGTGCACGGGCCATGCATGGTCCATGGATGGAGAGGCTGGGAGAGGGAGGATCGTCGGCCGGCTGCATCGGATACTTGGCCCGGGGACAAGGAGATCCTCTCAGGTATCGCGTGCCCCAGCGGCACTGGATTCGCGCTCGCCGAGGCCAGTTGTGATTCCGGTGAGCAGCATCACCGTTCCGTTGTGAGCGCGGCGCCGAGTCGGCAGGAACCCGGCCCTCCGCTCTGACCGCACCCTCGAGTTGCCTGTACCTTCACGTACTCCCACCGTGAGCCACCGTGCGCCGTGATCGGTGGGGGCAGCCCGTGCCCATCCCTCTCGGAGCGGGGCGAGGCGGAGGCCGCACGCGCGCGCGCATCATGTCGTGGCCGGCCGAACGCGTCGCTGCCCGCACCACTCGGGGCGCGGATGGCCGTCGCGCAAGCCTCCCCCTCCGCAGGCCCCCTCGACGGCGACGGCTAACTAACCCCCTGCCCGGCCGTGGACCTCGAGCTCGCAACCAGAAAAAAACCGCCAACTAATACCTCCCTCGCTTTCCTGTCGGGTTCGTGCATCATGCTGCCTGACGCACGCCAGATTCCCCAGTCCATGGATTACGGTTACGGATGACCGGATGCCATCGCGCCGCCGGCCGTGTAGGCATCCCCAGCTGCCGTGCCACGGCTTCCTTGGCTTTGATTATTATGACTATCTCGTCCACGAATCAAACGTTGGAAGAAGAAGAGCTGGCGGCGGTTGATTGATTGATGCCTAAGCCGATGATGGGTCCAGCAGCAGGAGCAGGAGGAGGAGGTTCCTGCGCGTCACACGCGGGGCAGAGACGGGCCGTGGCGTGCGGCGAGAGCCCTGTTGCGTCCACGCCTCCGTTTCATCTCCCGGAAGCTGAGGACGCGGCCTGGAGGGGTGGGGTGGGTCGGCCTGATCCCCGGCCGGACAGCGCTTTGCGGCCGTTGAGGTCAGCGTCGCGGCCGTGGTGCGCGAGGAAAACGAGACGGTGCGATTTGCGCTCATTGGCAAATGGCAATCTAATCTCCGGACCCTGCGAACGAGCTGATAGCTCGGTGGTGAGCGCTGGCGGTGGCCAGCCCGCCCAACCACCGGGGTTCGATTCCCGTCGGGAGCAACCCCGGTGTCGCACGGGGTATTTTCCAGAGGGAACCGGGCTGGTGTATACGTGTGTGGGTGTGTGGTTGTGCGTGTGTTGTCTGGTAGGTGTGTTTTGAGACTTCTCTGACAATCTCATCTGTGTCTGAGCGGTCAGCATAGGTGCTCATTCGAATTTTTAAATGATTCCCCAATACTTTAGCGTGTTTTCAAAAAAAAAATCTCCTGACCCTTCCCTGCAATTTCTGAACTGGATAAACACACACAAGGAAAAAAAAAGTTACGAGATCCCATGGGGTCCACTCATCTGCGAAACAGATAAGGGTGTCCGTTCCGTCCGTGGACGACCACCCTTTTTTTGCTCGTGAGTGGGCGCCAACTGCCCCTGCCGAACGGGAGCAACTTTCGCGGCCAGCAAGCAGCGGCACGGCGTGTCGCCTCATCAGTAGCCTGGCACCGGCGGCCTAACAATGATTCCTGGGGCGGGAGTGGCGCCGAGGTGAGAGGCAAGCTCTCTGCCAACCCGCCGCCGGAACGGAGCGCGACACACCGCGAACGAGCCGCCCGCCGTGATGATGATCTAGTCCCGCCGTCCGTCCGTGCCTCCGCTTTCCGCCGCACTCCGGCCGCACCATTTCCGTTTATCCCATGTGGCAGGCGCCAGGCCGCACGCGTCCACCTCCCGGCGCACCCCGCGAAGTGGCGTTTGTTTTCTCCACGCTATTCTATTTTACAAAAAAAAATTTGTATGCATAATATACTAAATAAAGTTTATTTGTAAAAATTTTTTAGAGAAGAGTGTAACTTTTCGCGATGAATCTAATGATGATAATTAATTAATGATTTGCTATAGTGATACTACAGTAACCATCCTCTAATCGCGTGGTCAAAGGCTTCGTTAGATTCTTCAGGGTCACTAGTGCGGGGATTCTGAAATTGATTTTGTAAACTGATTTTGTTTGACACTATAATTAGTGGTCAAACTGTCACTATTTACTAACACACTACCAATCAAATGGGCTGTGGAAAATTTCTAGACACAGGTCCACTCTGCTAGTAGACCGTGGACGAGTACTGTAAAAGACGGCGTGGAACGCTTTGTTCAACCGAACGAAGCCGTGGCATCAGCTAGCCATGCCTACTGTGCTCTCTGGTCATTCCTTTTTTTTTTCTCTGGGCCAAGTGACTCGAATCTTGAGTTCATGACATGCCCGGCCGGAGCACTCTGGTCTCCGGCCACCACATTCCTCCGCCTTTTTTTTCTTTATCAAACAAACCGGGCATCCTAGTCTAGTCTAGACTCAAATAGCAGTAGGCCAGGACGAGGCTCCGGAGTCCGGAGGCTAAATCCGCCCTGCACATCCCCACCCTGCACGGCTGCACCGCACCTTTGCACGCCGCAGTCGTGGCCAGGGGGTCGAGGGACCATGATGATGGCGGCGTGTGGCTCCGCTCCGGCCCCCGGCTGGCACGGGCGCCCAGTCGATGGACGGAGCCCCCGGGGCATCCGGGCACGTGCGTCCATGTCCACTCCGATACGATCCATGGCGGTCGCGTCCTGTAGCTAGCGAGCAATGACGGGGCAGGCCACTGGCGCCCCCCATTCCTCCATCGGCGCCATGCTCACTTCACTTGTTCGGTTGCGGAGGCTTTGACAACTGACAGGCCGCTTTTTTTTTCCCCTGAAGGCGAGGTGCCAAGCTCCCTGCGCCGGGAAGGCACCTGTCGTCGTTGTCTTTGCTCGCCGGCATGCTCAGCTCGCTCTCTTTTCCGTGGTGGTGCTTGGCTTGGCTCGGCTTGCGGCGGGAACCCGCGACCCCCGCACCGGTCCCGCTATTTGGGCCCCAAAGCTCGCCAAGGCTCCGAAGCCCACTGCACAACTGTAACACAGGAATTTCTGCAAATACTACCAGTCACGCGGGCGGGTGCGTGCTGACTGGGTCGGTCGCAGAAGCACCTGCGCGTGTGCGGCCCGCTGCTTTTTGTTTGTTTCGGAGGCCCGTCAGTGGTTAAGGCCCAACCTTGCCAATTCTTTTTCTTCATCCTGGAAAAATTATGGTGGAACATTTTGTTGATACAGAATTGCGCAAACACACTCGAATGCGCTAGAACGCGCAGGAGATCGTCAAAATGATCTGAACCAGCAGTGTCCTGGGCGGACCGGTCTGACCGGTCGGGTGCAGAACGCCGCGATGACCTAGAAACGCAAGCTCGGGAGGGACCCCGTCGGAGCTCGCGTGGCTAGGGTTGCTCTGGGGTCGGCAAGGCCACTCAGAACGCCTTCCAACGTCGCCGGGACGCGAGAAGAACAGCAAATTAGGGTTTGGAAAAGCTAGGGTTTGAGAGGAATAAAAAATAGATGTATTTTGTATTGATTCGATTGGGAATACCTCAATCAGCCTTAGATTTTATATTTATAGGCCGGGGAAGTCGTACCCCTTCTCCAAGTCGGATTACATAAAATTTCCACAAATAAAACAACTCCTACTTGGACTAAAACTAGGCAGACCGGTCTGACCGGTCAGACCGGTCGGCCTCTGACTTGTCAAATTTGGCTGTTAACATATGCCCCCATGCTTTTTGGTGAGTTTCACATGCCAAAAAGCAAAAACTATTTTGATGTACATGTTTTACACAGAGCATACAAGTCTAAAAATAAAACTAAGGGCGATATCTAATACCGACCATCTTCGTCTTCACGCACTTTGCCACACGCTAGGATAAAACTTCTTCAAATATCTCCCATTGATAGCTCTAGGTAGACCTTCACCTTGCATCGTCTCCATCATATATGAATTACCGGAGATGACCTTGATAATCTTGTATGGACCCTCCCAACTTGGCGACCATTTGCCAAACTTGTTGTTTTTCATCCCAAGAGGCAAAATTGTCTTCCAAACCAGATCTTCAACCTGAAAAGATTTAAGTTTTACCTTCTTGTTGTAAGCTCTAGCCACCCGAAACTTGTCTTTCTCAAATTTCTTCAAAGCCTTCAAACACTTGTCGGTCACCTCATCAATATTATCCATCATCAAATCATGGTAATCAACAACAGAAAGATCATTTTGTTTCGCTAGTCTATAAGCGTCCAGATTTACCTCAGCTGGCAAAATGGCCTCTTGACCATACAAAAGCTCAAAAGGAGTAACCTTAGTAGCACCATGTCTAGATATATGAGGAGCCCATAATACTTCGGATAACACTTTATGCCACCTCCTAGGATTTTCTTCTATCTTCTTCTTGACAAGTTTGATCAAAATCTTATTACTAGACTCGGCCTGCCCATTGGTCTGAGCATACTATAGAGATGAATTGAGCAATTTAATCTTGTAAGATTCGGTAAAGGCACGGAACAGGACGGGCCGGGATGGGCTTGGGTCGGGCCAAAAATACGGGTTTTCGGTCGGCTGTCAGGCTGCGGGCTTTTTGAACAACTATAGTGTCACGCCCATGTCATTCGCTCGGCAACCGAGCCACCAGCATGTCGTGGTGATGACCCGGGTATTGTCTCTATCCTCTTAATTTTCTTGGCAAATCAGCGATTCTGCTGATGTGTCACAGTCTTTAATGCCTTAGAACTGAGACTGGCCTTATAGATCTCGTCTGTAAACTACGAGACGAATCTAATGAGCCTAATTAATCCATCATTAGCATATGTTTACTGTAGCTTTATTGTAGCAATTTAGTGTCTAATCGCGACCTAATTAGGCTCATTAGATTCGTCTCGCGATTCACCGCCCATTTGTGTAATGCGATTTATTTTTCGACTATATTTAATACACCATGTAGACGATTTACAAAAATTTTGGATTTTGGATCTAAACACGGCCTTAGCTAACTATGGTATGCAAAACCTATTATGATGTATGATCATGTCAGTTCTAAGATGCAAGGAGCTGGTGCTTGTTAAGTAATACAGGTTAATGCGCGGGGAATAGCAACTGCGGCTGCGGGTGAACTGCCGCGAAGCAGGGATGGGTCCTTGCAGGCGCAAACACATGGGGTATGGTGGTCCTAGGGCTCTCTAAGGATGGCTCATCGGCAGCCAGAGGCATTGCCGGCAGCACGAGACCAACAAGGAAGTGACGGTGAGGTCCTAGTGCGGCTCGAAGAAGAAAGAGGCGAGGTAGAGGTGAGTCGATGTTGGGGTGAGATGGTGCAGTGTAGGAAGATCCACAGCGCCAGGGTCACCGTACGAGTCGCCGGCTCGGTGAAGGGCTCTGGCGGCGGCGACTCCCTCCTCTCCTCTTCATCTTCTCCCCCTCCTCAGGGGCAAAGCACCCAAGGGGCGGTCTAGGGTTTGCGGTGGCTGAGGGGGCTCTTATAGGTGTAGCGCAAGGGTTTTAGGGGCATGGACGCTGAGATTG
This sequence comes from Panicum virgatum, assembly GCF_016808335.1. NCBI lineage: Eukaryota > Viridiplantae > Streptophyta > Magnoliopsida > Poales > Poaceae > Panicum > Panicum virgatum. Next base: position 30,503,314 of record NC_053151.1, on the reverse strand, counting down.
ATGCCGAGGGTCGGTGCGTGCGCGAGGGCTACGTGGCGCACATCGGATGGTTCGGGCTAGGGACCCCGGGTCTCACGGGGCGGGAAGTGGGGGTGATGTGAGCGGCTCTGGTGCGGCGTTGCGGTTTGTCGAGGGTGGTGGTGTGCGGAGCAGGGGAAGGGCACGGCGCTGACGTGAGGAAGAAGAAAGAGGAATAGGGAGCGCCGACAGGCAGGGCCCGGGCGGCAGTGACTGCAGTGGTGGTGTTAGAGAGGGGCTCTACGGGCTGGCCCGATGGCAGGCCGGCGCACGTAGCAGGCCGGTGCAGGGTTGGCGGGTTGGGTAGGATAGGTGGGTGTTGGGATGGTCACGTTGGGGTTTTTGGCTCAAGGCAAGTGTTAGCTTTTGTATTTCATTTGAATGGCCTATTCAAATTAAATACTACTCAATTTCAACCAAAATTTGACCAATAAATTCAAACAAAGTAGATGCATAACTCCAAATAAAAACCAAATGTCTCACACTATCATTTGAGTCCTTGTATTACTTTTGATTTAATTTCTTAGAATTAAGGGAGGTAGAGTTTATCCTTGAGTTGTTCTAGCCAAAATCACTACCATACACAATTTTTTTTTGAAAATTCATATTTTTGCACATTTAACTATTTTAGAAAATACGGGATGTTACACTTTGTGGGGAGTAATTTAGATTTTTTTTTCAAAAAAAGAGAGAAGATAGAAATTCTGGAGGTTTTTTTTGAAATAAAAGGCAGGAGCACTGCCACATCATATAAGAAGAAGAAGCATTCGTACATAACGCGCCGAAGCGAACACTACCACCACACAAACAACGCACGCAAACAACGCACACTACAAAACAGTACGCCGCCACAACCTGGGAGAGGAGCCAAAAGAAGCTATCCGCGAACTGCGCCGTCGTCACCAACGCCGCGCCACACCAAATGTCGCGGCCCACTGTAGGCCTGAGCGGCAGCTCGAAGACTACTATTTGCCATGGACCTCTTAGGCTATCCCCTCCGGCGCTCGCTAAAGCATCCTGTAGGACCCCGTTTTGCTGTAGCGGCATACTGGGAGCTCTACGCTACCCAAGCGGAAGTCCGCTAAGGGCTAATGTGGCGCAGGCCCACGCGCGTCACCCCCTTCTGCTGGCTGCAGCTGCTCCCAGACCGCCCCTGCTCCTCTAGCACCACCGCAAGCTCCGCCGGCTCTGGCTGCTCCCCAAACACGCCGACGGAGGAGGTCGGACCCGAACGGCGGCAGGAGGAGGGAGGAGAAGAGAGGAGGCCGGACCGGAACGCCGCCTGGAAGGCCATCGGCGAGGAGGAAGGAGGGAGGCCCGCCGCCGGAGATGAGGGGGGAAGACATGGCCGCCGCGGTGCCACGGCCCGCCTCGCCACGCGCCGGACGCGCTGCTGCTCCCGCGTGCAGGGGAGCAAGGACCCGGCGCACTTGCCAAAGGAGGAAGCCAGAGCCGTGGGCCGCCGCCGCGGGCCTGCGCACGGCGGCGAGGACCGTGTCTAGACCGACGAACGGGCCGGGGTAGACGGAGACGAGGATGATGGGGGAAGCGGCCCAGGACAAGGTCGAAATTGGATACGGCGAGGACGGCGGGGAAGCCGGGGGGCCCGACCTCCCCTGCGCCGACCTCGAGGACGCCGGAGAGGGGCCCCTGCTGGGCGCGCCGGAACCGAGGCGAGCCTGCCGCCCGCGGAGATGGAGGGAGCTTGGCGCGGCGGAGCTCGACGCCGCCAAGCCCAAATCCAGCGGTGCTCGCGGAGGAGGAAGGAGGGAGCTGGCGCCGCGGAGCGAGGACCCAGCCGCTGAGCTCGCCGCGCCGTGGCCGCCCGCCGAGCCGCACTGTTGGCGTTTCTTACGCTCAATAGAATATGGATTCCGCAAGTGCACAGAATCACCGCTATAGCACTTCACCTTGGACTATCATAGGGTATCATATATTTCCTCAGGGAAGAACTATGGTTAAAGAGTATCGAAGAATCGAATGACAAACTTTACTAGAGATATCAACCGACTAACTTAGTGGGGGAAAGCCTGATATGATAGGTAGGGTAATGGCCAACGATGACCATCTGACACAGGAGACTCTAATCCTTAGAGAGGTAGGCAGCTGGGAGGACAACGAGCAAGAAATATTCCTAAAACACTTCTAAACTATCGAGCTAGCCTCTCTAAACTAAACCTTACTTCTAACTAGTTATCGGAAACCTAGAGCTTACTTAGGCGGCTGGAAGAGGAAGGACTTCAGAAAGGGATGAGAGGGGAGTCCAACGGCAACCTGTAACTACTGCTATGAAAACACCTAAACGTGGTGGACTACAAAGGACGGATAGGGCTGTCACCACCTACTGACTACCACAACGGTTCCGTGGGGTGGAACACACTTCCTAGCTAACACTAAGCCCAGACACCACGTCCGTACTCGGTGTTAGGATTTCTCTTGTCGCGAACAAGAGAAATCCCCCTCAACCTAGAGTACTAACTTGAGATACTCTAGTCTGGGTGAGAAAACCCGTAAGATAAGATCCCGATAAACAAGATAGGTACAAAGCCTAAACTAGAGATTTACTTCTGCACACAAGTAAGATAACTTAGAAAGGTAAATAAATGCGGAAAGTAAAGCTGACTCAAAAAGATAAAAAAGATAACTTATATTGATAAATGTCAAAGGAAAAGATACAAGAGCTATACCCGACTTCCGATGACGACTCCGGAATCCCGAGACAAGCTCGACTCGACTCTAACTCCCAGACTACCTAACCTACTCTAGAAACTAAGAATGAGAAGAGAGAACTCCTTTTGGTGTGTGTTGAGAGTGAGGATGTTGCTCTCTATTTATAGTGCTCCAAGGTCGGTATTTGGTCTAGCATTAGTTGCACGCAGTTGTGGCGGTTGTGTTTAACTTCCACACCAAATCCAAGCTTGAGACGCCGCAAAGTGGGGCCGGTCGGCCTCCCCTAGGCCGGCCGGCCTGGGGATCCCACCATCTAGCCACCGACTTTTTGTGGACGGCTTGGATTATCTCCTGGAAGTCGGTGGAAGAGGATTGGGTCCAAAGCACGTGATTGTTAGGCCGGCCGGCCTGGGTTTGGCTCCTCTCGGCCCTCCGTTTCACTGACGCATCAATCAACTATTGCACATTCTTGCTCAAGGTGGTTTAGGTCTTGAAACTGCGTTTGGACACTGAAAGTGGACCCAACCTTTCATTGCTCAAGCCTTTCGGTCTTTGTTTGTGAATTTTGGACGGAACCAAATTGGATTGGCTTAGATTTGTGCTTATGATCACTCTGGCAAAGTTTCGTGGCATGGTATGCTGATGTGCCAGGCCGGCCAGCCTAGGGTAGGCCGGTCGGCCTGGTATTTTGTCCAATTTTCCTGATTTTTGGTACACTAGTTCCTGCGACCACAACTCATCCGAAACTTGTTGCACTTGTTAGAAATAAGCAAAATATGTATAGAACATGGTGTAAAGCTCATGTTATTCCCAAGAAGTTGACGGTCAAAATAGGAAATAATGGCCGTCAACACCCCCCAAGCTTAAACTTTTGCTCATCCTCGAGCAAAGCTAAAGCTGAGGCTCGGTGGATCAGGAGTTGCATCAATGCTCATACCCTGCAGAAACCTTATGCACAACATAATACTCTAACCCATATGTACTTTGAATAAGTTGGCTCATAACTTGGTTTCTGGAGATGGGGCTTACTCGGATTTCATCCCTCGTCTTGGGCGGTTGAGAGATTGAACAACCTTCACCGGAATATTTCCTGCCTCCTTTTCAGGTTCCTATCTCGGAGTTTTTTTGCAAGTTTTTCAAAAGTGGTTTAAGATTCCCCGATGGTACTCTCAAGTTGCTCAAGGTGTATGGTCCTCACCATGGTCGGACAATTTGATTATCTTCTTCCTACTCTAGGGCTGATATGTGGAGTTTTTGGTAGGAAGAGCATACCTTGGTTACCTGTGTTGCTGAGCCGAAGAGTGGTTCGCAAGAGGTTGGTACTCGATCAAATCCCGATCTTATGGGAGGTGAAGTGTTCAGGGAAGAGGGAGGAAATGGACTCACACTTAGAAAATTTTAGTCTTTTGAGCCCCTTATTTCAACTCTTTTGAGTGGAGGTATGGGTCTTGTCTTTTTCTTTTCTTTTTCTTTTTTCTTTCATTGCTTTCGCTCCAGTTTTTTTTATAAAGAAGATGACCCATACTCCATGAGTATAGAGTTATTGGAAGGGAGCATTGCTTGGATAGACCATTCGAAATGGATAGGCTCAATGTGGAGATATTGGGTTTTGTTGTGAAGGAATTGTCTGGATGTAACAGCTCGGCTACTGTAGTGCCGAAAAAATACTATAGCGACAATAGTCCCGTACTGGGAAGCGAGGGAGAGACGAGCCAGCTTAAAAGGCCAGTCTCGAGGAGTTGAATAACTCCGGTTCCAACCTTTTGTGCGAAGTGAGGACGAAAGCGCAAGAGAGTTATTTAACAGGTGTGGTTTACTCAACGTGCAGAGTAGATCTTAGCCGTTATTTCAGGCCGGGTCGTTACAGTGGTATCAGAACCGACTCTCGCAGTTTCACGGGCACATACGGGCATAAGTGCGCGGGCATGAGCATGGGCGCGTGGTCGCAGATGCCACCGGCATGTGAACAGGCGCGTGCGAGGCACGAACGTCGCACAGGGACCATTAGCACTGGACACACGGACGTGGCACATGAGACCGTTAGCACTAGACGTATGGGACGTGGCCAAGAGAGGAGATCCTGATCCTTTGTCCCGTATGGGTAAGCTGGTTCGATGATTCGTGGGTGATTGTAACAGCCCACGGGCCAGATGGGCCGGGCCGAATCTCGAGTTACTGTAGCTTGGCTACTGTAGTGCCGAAAAAATACTGTAGCGACAATAGTCCCGTACTAGGAAGCGAGGGAGAGATGAGCCACCTTAAAAGGCCGGTCTCGGGGAGTTGAATAACTCCGGTTGAAACTTTTTGTGCGAAGCGAGGACGAAAGCGCAAGAGAGTTATTTAGCAGGTGTGGTTTACTCAACGTGCAGAGTATATCTTAGCCGTTATCCCGGGTCGGGTCGTTACACTGGCGAAGGTGGATATCAATACCCGGAGTAGGTAATTGACATGCCAGACATTTTGAGGCTAGCAAAACAATGGTGACGCAAAGGAGAAAGATCGGTAGATGACAAGCACCTTCCTCGAACGGACTCACCATTCGGCAAAGCTCAAAATAACTCAAGATAGTTTTTATAGGTTAATATGATAAAACGTTATGGCTTTGGGTAGGACATGCAAACCAAAGGGGAATATTTTACCATGTTTTGTTTTAAAGAAATTCCGAGAGGTTCCCTATTAGAGCATGCAGTTTTATTCCGATTCGAGCCATCTCAAATCTCACAACAACTTAGACTAGGAAATCAAGCTCATGCTCCCACACAACCAGATTTTAGTGGAACTACTTATGTGCCAACTAGTTCAAGTACTAGGAGAGTAAACAGTTGTATACGAGGCACTTGCAAAGCATGGATAGAGTAACTATTCATCATCTCCATGATAAGAGCTTACACGGATTTCCATACATATGGGTTGGGAGTTTTATTCAAAGCATGAAACACATTTTTTTGTGTTTTAATTTATTTATTTTGTTTTTACTTTATTTTAATCTTTTACTTTTATTTTTTTGAGTTTTTGAATGATTAAACTAACTATTATTTTTTTTATTTTTTTTGGACACAAGATGAATGGATAGGTCGGACGACTTACATGGATACATGGGCACCCCCCAAGCTTGAATGAAACTCAGTAGGTTTGCCATCTTGATCGATTTTTTTATGCAATGTAAAGTGAAAAGAATGCATTTGTGAGAATTTAAACATGCCATGTTGAGAAAGGGAAGATTATGCAAGAATATAAACTATCCTATATGCAAATACAATAAGAATGGATAACTACCACGTACCTCATGGCAAGGGCTCGAGTTTCTCGTCCTGAGCGAGACTATCCATACTTTGGGTTTGGTCGTCGTCACCTGATGGAGACATTGGTGGTGACGCTTTCTTCTGCTACTTCTTCTGTGTAGGCAGAGTTACTTCGATCTCTTTCTTTCCTAATTCCAAAAAATTCTTACGTTGGATATTCTGCTTCACGTTCCGTTGGTTATACACCTTAATCTCCTCTCGAGTTTGAATATTCTCCACAAATTCGATGAGGGAATATGGCTTCTCCAGCTCTTTCACGGATTCCTTCCGTTTGAAACTTTTGATCTGTGAGCATTGTTCATCCTTTGGTCTGAAACCGAATCTCTCCTTCTGCCCATTGATGTTAAGTTGGATTACTCCAACTCCCGCATCAATGTGTGCAGTTGTCATGCTCAAGAATGGCCTCCCCAATATGAGAGGGATCCCAGTGTTGACTTCCATGTCGAGAATGGCAAAATCAACGGGAACAAAGAAATTCCATATTTTCACCGGAATATCCTTGGCGATCCCAGCGAGATGACGAACTGAATGGTCTGCTAGCTGCAAACACATGGCAGTAGAAGCAAGCTCATGATGGTTAAGTTTATCATAAATTACCTTTGGCATGATGCTGATACTTGCTCGCAGATCGTAAAGAGCGTGCTTAAAATGTTGAGCTCCGATGGAACATGTGATGGTGGGGCATCCTGGTTTCTTCTTCTTCTCCAGGAGAGGATTGAGTATAGCTGTGCTACACTCATCCGTAAGTTGCACGACCTCGGTGGTCGGCAGGGCCCTCTTATTGCCAACGATATCCTTGAGATACTTGGCGTACATGGGAACCTGCATAGTATCAAGAAGTGGTATGTTGCCATAAAACTTCTTAGTTACCTCGACGAACTTGCCGAATTGCTAGTCGGCCACCGGCTTCCTTCTCTGCTCTAGAAACGGTAAGGCGGTTGTATTGTGACAGTCCCGTGAAGTTCTAGGGGGTTCCACAGGGTCTTCCTGGGTAGCAATGGTGTTGGATTCTTCTGCCTCCTCCAGCACACCGTCTACAGCATCGGTATTCCTGGCGATTACGGTCTTCCACCGTGTACTTGCATCCTGCGGAAGAGGTGTTTCTGTGCGGATTGTCTTGCCTGCACAGCTACCATACTCACACTTTCTTTCAGGGTTACTTCCGGTTGCCTGGAGAGCTTCCCCGCGTCGTGGTTAAGGCAGGATGGTATACCTGCATCCTGCGGAAGATGTGGTTTCTGTGCGGATTGTCTTCCCCACATAGCTACCGCACTCACAATTTCTTTCGGGGTCACTTCCGGTTGCCCGGAAGCTTCCCCGTGTCGTGGTTAAGGCAGGATGAGGCCAGCTGAGTTACTTTAGTTTCTAACCGTTCGTTGAAACTCAACTGATGTTTAATAACAGAGTTAAACCCTTCTAGTTGCATAGCCAAAGACTCAAGAATTTTATCATTAGCAAGAAATTTCTCACTAATGTTGTCATTATTTTATTTTTGGCCATTCATGAAGTCTTTAAGCGAGGGCTGATAACTATTATTAAAATTGATACCTTGCTGTTGGCCGAAGGGGAGGTCGGGCTTAGAATTCCAACCTTGCTGAGGAAGACAGTCTGAGTCATTGGGAGTGTTGTTCCCAATAGAGTTCTCGTCCTCTTGAGTGAATGGGCAAGATTTGTCCGAGTGTCCAGTATTGCTTCATTTCTCACATTTCATCTGAGGCTCCATAGTCTGGTTAACCTCCTGGTGTGGAGATTTCAGCTTTTCTATGAGAAGATCCATCTTGGCTGCCAGCACATTGACACTGTCGATTTCATGTATTCCATTTGCATGAGCCGGCTGCCAATCTCCTTTCCAACTCTGATTGGAAGCAATCTTGTCGATGAGCACTTTAGCTCCTGCAACATCGAGAGAGAGGAATGCTCCTCCCAATGTTGCGTCTATGTGATCTTGCAATCTCTGGTTCAGGCCATGGAAGAAGCTTTGAATGATAAGCCACTCTTCCATGCCGTGGTGTGGGCATGCTGCAATATATTCCTGAAGACGTTCCCAGGCTTCCGGGACTGTCTCATCCTGGAGTTGTTCAAAACTGGAAATCTTGTTCCGAAGGGCATTGGTCTTGCCCACCGGGAAGTACTTGACCAGAAAAGCATTGGAGCACACATCCCAAGTGTTGAATCCTTCCTTGTAGGTGTAAGACCACATCTTTGCCTTCCCAAGCAAAGAGAATGGGAACAGTCGAAGACGAACATTATTCATCGTAGTGCCTTTTGGGTTGATTATGCTGCTCACTTCCAGAAAATTCTGCAGATGAGCGTGGGCATCCTCTGATGCCTATCAGCAAAAGGGATTTGCTTGAACCATGTTGACAAGCTCAGTCTTTATTTCAAAGCCATCAGTGCCTTGATAATTGTTCAGTCCAGTAGGGATATGGCTATTGGACGGGGCTGAAAATTGACGGAGTGTCTTCTGAGCCATGGGTATTGAAGCTGGCGTTGTCAAACCTTGATCCTAAGAAAATTTCTTCTGGTAGAAAAAAAATTCACCCAATTCTTTCTGGATCTGAGTTGAAGTGGTATGGTAGATCGAAATTGGTCGTGCCCTGCTCTGCAGAAATCACAAAGATACCGAGAGCAATGGTAATCCCGCTAAAATTAGCGGTGACAACCTAGTAAATTTTATCAAATTATTCAACGAAATCTTTAGCCAATTGTTTTCCCGGCAACGGCGCCAGAAATGCTTGTTGGTGTTTCTTACGCCCAACAGAATATGGATTCCGCAAGCGCACAGAATCACCGCTGTAGCACTTCACCTTGGAGTATTCCAGGGTATCGTATATTTCCTCAGGGAAGCACTGTGGTTAAAGAGTATCGAATAATCGAGTGACAAACTTTACTAGAGATATCTACCGACTAACTTAGTGGGGGGTAAGCTTGATATGATAGGTAGGGTAATGGCCAACGATGACCATCTGACACAGGAGACTCTAATCCTTAGAGAGGTAGGCAGCTGGGTGGACAACGAGCGAGGAAGACTCCTAAAACACTTCTAAACTATCGAGCTAGCCTCTCTAGACTAAACCTTACTTATAACTAGTTATCGGGAATCTAGAGCTTACTTCGGCAGCTGGAAGAGGAAAGACTTCAGAAAGGGATGAGAGGGGAGTCCAACGGCAACCTGCAACTACTGCTATGAAAACACCCGAACATGGTGGACTACAAAGGACGGATAGGGCTGTCACCACCTACCGACTACCACAACGGTTCCGTGGGGTGGAACACACTACCTAGCTAACACTAAGCCCAGACACCACGTCCGTACTCGGTGTTAGAATTTCTCTTGTCGCGAACAAGAGAAATCCCCCTCAGTCTAGAGCACTAACTTGAGATACTCTAGTCCGGGCGAGAAAACCCGTAAGATAAGATCCCGATAAACAAGATAGATACAAAGCCTAAACTAGAGATTTACTTCCGCACACAAGTAAGATAACTTGGAAAGGTAAATAAATGCGGAAAGTAAAGCTGACTCAAAAAGATAAAGAAGATAACTTATATTGATAAATGTAAAAGAAAAAGATACAAGAGCTATACCCGACTTCCGATGACGACTCCGGAATCCAGAGACAAGCTCGACTCGACTCTAACTCCCAGACTACCTAACCTACTCTAGAAACTAAGAATGAGAAGAGAGAACTTCTTTTGGTGTGTGTTGAGAGTGAGGGTGTTGCTCTCTATTTATAGTGCTCCAAGGTCGGTATTTGGGCTAGCGTCAGTTGCACGCAGTTGTGGCGGTTGTGCTTAACTTCCACGCCAAATCTGAGCTTGAGACGCTGCAAAGTTGGGCCGGCAGGCCTGGGGATCCCAGCATCTGGCCACCGATTTTTTGTGGATGGCTTGGATTGTCTTCTGGAAGTTGGTGGAAGAGGATTGAGTCCAAAGCACATGATTGTTAGGCCGGCCGGCCTCCCTTAGGCCGGCCGGCCTGGGTTTGGCTCCTCTCGGCCCTCCGTTTCACCGATGCATCAATCAACGGTTGCATATTTTTGCTCAAGGTGGTTTAGGTCTTGAAACTGTGTTTGGACACTGAAAGTGGACCTAACCTTCCATTGCTCAAGCCTTTCGGTCTTTGTTTGTGAATTTTGGACGGAACCAAATTGGATTGGCTTGGATTTGTGCTCATGATCACTTTGGCAAAGTTTCGTGGCATGGTATGTTGAGGTGCCAGGCCGGCCGGCCTGGTATCTTGTCCAATTTTTCTGATTTTTGGTACACTAGTTCCTGCGACCACAACTCACCCAAAACTTATTGCACTCATTAGAAATAAGTAAAATATATATGAAACATAGTGTAAAGCTCATGTTATTCCCGATAAGTTGACGGTCAAAATAGAAAATAATAGCCGTCAACACGCGCCTGCACGCCGCCTCGAGCTCCGCCCGCCGCGCCGCCGGGAGCCGCGCGGGCCTCCAGGTCGGCCGTTGTGCCACCGCTCGGGCCCTCGCCCGCGTCTCCGCCCGCCGCGGCTCGCCTCGTGAGGGAGGAGGACGGCCTCGCCGTGCGTCGCCTGGGCCAGGCCTCTGCCTCGTCGTGCATCACCGCGGCCCGCCTCGCCGTGCGCCGCTCGCGGATGAGCTCGGTCGCCGCGAACGCGCCACTGGGGGCCGCGGCCGAGCTCCGCCGCGCCGCCGGGAGCCGCTGTGGGGGTGGCGGCCAAGCTTCGCCGTGCCGCTGGGGGGCGCCGCTGCCGGGGGCGACTCGCGCGCGAGAGAGAGTGCGTGGGAGGAAGGGGGCGGTGGGAGGGTAAAAAGGAAATAAAAAAACTGACATGTGGGTCCCGTAACAGTTAGTTGGTATAGAGGAAAGATTTAGAGGATGTATTACTTCAGCGAAACTAGAGGTAGAGGAGGGAATCTCAATGATCATGCAAAAATATTCTTTATAAAAGATAAATTTAGATTACGACCAGCCATGGCGCTGCGCTCTCCCCCAAGCACTCCTCGGCGGGATCTGGGCCCCCGTGATTCGCCGCCGGCGGACTCTCCGCCTCTCACTTATCAGGGACCTAGTCCTGCCCTCGTTCGATTGATACACCTATGATGCCTGCAATTCGCAGTCTGACTACTAGTTCTGACGAGATCTCCCATCATCTATCACCGAATTAACCTGTAGGCTCGGATCAAACTGTTTTTGATACTAACTAATTATATGATGCGCCATGGGCTGGCTTTTCTTTCTAGACGATAACGATGCAAATATATGGGGTTTGATGCAATTACTTAGTTCAGACCCTTGTTAGCAGAGGGATTATGTGATTGGACCAATAATGATGAATATTGCCACTTCCATATGCACAGTAAGTGCCGGATTTGACCACTATTGTATAGCTTCCACATCAATGCACATGTTCTAAATTGCACTGTTGTTAATGCGTTTCCAAAAACAGGCCTTGTGTAATATAAATTGCATATAGTTAGTCTTGACCATAGTCACAGGATTTGAGGTCGATGCCTCGTCCCACGACCCGGGAACGCCGTTCCGATTCGAGGGTCGGGCTCAAAGAGGGTCAGTGTCCCATTCAAGATTGGATCGCGTCCCGGTTTGAGAGGGGTTGCAGCCCCATTACTAGCAGATTTAATTGGGATAAGAAGGTTATGGGTGTGGTTTTTGTTAGATAATGAGCCGAGTATGTGTACTATGGTCTAAATGTACTCTTTTTATACATTTCTTATATGCTTGTGCAGATTAGTTTCTTCATTAGTAGCACATATATAGTTTTTGTCTTTCTAAAGACGCTCGACCCGAAAATATCGACCCGGATGAATCAGGGTCACGTTCCACATAATAATTTATCGTTCCACAGAGGTATACCCCCTTTGTACCACAATTTTATAAAGTGACGACCCTCGACCCCGTTCCTCGACCTGGTCGACCCAGGAACTTTGTGACTATGGTCTTGACTGCTTTACTGCTGGTGGTACAGTCAAACTATTGGATGTTTGATAGTATGGATTCTAAAAGGACTATTGTTAGCCCCAATTGCAGCCATGCTCTCTCGTTAGCTTCCACTAACATGCATGAACAGCTGTTTTAACTCATGTATTTGCCTCAACTATAATTATCTAATTAATCCTACCAGGGTGGAGCCACCAATGGAGCTAAATCTCATGTTCGTAGGAAGACAGAGGAGGACGTTGCTCATTTGTTGGCAAAATTAGAAAAAGAGGGATTGGAGATAGATGGCAAGATAGCTTGTATTATTTATGGTGGATTTGCTAAAATTAAAGCTGAAGCCGTAAGGTAATTGGAGGCGCTACAACAAATTTGATTTTTACTCAAATGAAATTTATTCTGAACATTCACTCATTATGCTCATTGTTTTGATAGGTAGAACAACAATGAGCCAAAACAGAACTGGATGATGGTACTGCTCACTATGGCTGCTGGTTTTATCGCGGGAGTGGAATGCTATACATATGCCTTTCGTGCAGCAAATGCGAAGAAAGACGCACCCTCCGTGAGGGCCAAGAGTAAACATGCTTAGTTAAATAGCCTAGGGCTTTCAGGTCCACTCTGTTTATGGAATGCAAAACCAATTAGGTAATCTTGGTAAAACATTGTTAGCTAACTATGGTATGCAAAACCTATTTATGTTGAATGATTGTTGTTTTTGGCATATATCATGTAACTTGTACTGGTAACACCATGTTGCTGTTCTAAACTGCATGGAGGCAGGTGCTCGGTTAAGTACTCTAGGTTATTTAGTGTTTGGTAGTAACTGAATGTGGTGCGTTTGGCGCTTACATTGGCATGGTCTGTTGTGATAATTTATGGAATAATAATTCATGGTGTGACACTCGAATGGTGATTTAGGATTTGTGGCTTCACTTGCATAAATCATTTACTGAAATCATGCATGCATTGTCACTGTGCTGTCATATATTGAGATCTTCAATTACCAGCTTTGGCCCTTGGGCTCTTTTCTTCGGTTGGTCTTCTTTGTTCTCAGAATTTTTTAGTCTTTGGTAATGTTCTCTTTGGTATTATCAGCTGAGCCTGCAAAAGGAACTATTCAGATATTGTCAAAATAATAGAAAGAGAAGGATGTACTTGACCCGATTGGTCAGCAGCTGTAGAAGGGACCTTTTTTTGGAGGCCAAATCATGGTCATATAAAAGTGATGACGGGGGAGATTGCTCCTGATTCAGTGTTATCTCTGAATATAACAGCATGGCTGTCAGACTAAAACGTACAGGGAAGACGAATTTAAGTGGATGACTTTTCCGTTGGTGATGTGGGATAAGAGGAATATAGAGCACGGTACCATGTAGCTGCTAAGGTAGTTTTTGCAACATAATTATTAGGGAGTCGACATTTGCAATAAAATGTCCTGCGACTTTTAGCTACAGATTCCACTGTGAGTGGACATTTGCAACAAAATATCATATGGCTCCAAAAAATATCTTATGTGGTGAAATCTTAGAATCCGGGTGATACAAAATGCTTTTTTTCCTGCAATATAATTTTCTCATATCAAAGCGTAGAAAGTACTACACAATAAGCAGATAAAAATTTTAAGCATGACATCCATAAGACTGGCTGGATGTACACTACGATCAGATTCTCCCATATGGTACTACGACTTGCCACTTCATCTGAAAAGCATGACACTCTCATGGATCTCTTGATTGTTGCACCCAACAATCTGTTTCTTTTCCTCGTAGCGAGCAATAACATTGCATATTAGCTCATTCATGACGTTAGGCCAGCTAAGCTCTAAATACTCAAACTGTTTAGTTCCAATGACTTTAGAGAGAGCTACGAAGGAGCCTAGGAACTCGAAGCATGCCTGCTTAAGACTAGGGCAGTGGTGCTTTTTAGCTAGTGCCAAGATAGTTGCCACGGAGGCCGTACCAATGTGGCCGCACAGCCTATCTTCACACATTAGTTTCAGCCTTTGCAGGTTGTACCTGTCCGCCGCAACAATCAGACGTCCAGTCATTGCAAACTCATCCTGATGATCCATGTCTGGCAACACGTCTGTGTATATGAAAGTAAGCAGAACCCTGAACACTCGTGCATCCATGTCTTGTATCTGTATGACGGCATTGGTGCTGGTGCTGCCCTCCGTTTGGTGGAAGAGCTCCGCCTTGAAGACCGATGACCGTGCCCCGAGCACCAGCCGGTGCGCCGCAAACTTCTCCCCGCCGACTCGCAGCTCGACGTCGGCACCCTCCTTGCTTGACAAGAGGCCATGGAGATGCCGGTGCAGATCAGACGGTGGAACCACCATGGATGATGACGACGCTCTCTTCACAATGTGTACGTCTATCCTAATGGCGAAACGATCATCTTTTAGGAACTTACTGGACCGCTCGAAGCATTCCCTTTTGATAAATTTACGGTACCCACACTCCCGATTCACTTTGGAGAAGGCAACCGGCGCGATGCCGGTGCGTCGGTAGAGCGACGCTGAATCCTGCAGGTCTGGGTTGAGCAGACTGAATGTTATGTTTGCTGTCACGGCCTCACCATCGACAGGATCAGCAAGGAGGAGAAATAAAGCGATGAAATCGGCAGTTTCTGGTCTGGATCCCTTGGGGTTGAAGTTCCTGTGCCATCTATAGCCTCCTGCGTCGAACGGGAGTGAATCGATACAAGAAAAATCGGCTAGGGTATCAAAGATTGTTGAGTACCCATCGATCTGGAGCACGTGATAATAGGATCTCGTGGAGATGGTCGTCGTAGATGGGTCCCCGACAGTAGATGCCATGGTCGGCGCTGAGCTGTTACGTCGTCAAGCACTTTTCTCTTCTCTTCTTATTAAGCTGGCACGTCAAGCAAGGGGAGGATATATATAATTCTTCTCTTCCCTTCTCTTCTTATATATATTTTATGTATTTATAATAAAAGAAGCATGGCAGCGCACGGCAAGGGAAATATTATATAGCTAGAAAAAAGAAAGCATGTCTCCCGTTGCAATTAATTTATATCTGATAAAAGAAGGAATAAGAATTATCTTTCTTTCCTCTTTCCTTTTTTTTTGCTAAAGTTTTCCCATTCCTCGTACCTGTAAAAAAAGACTGAAAGACCTGAAATTGTTACCTTTGGTATACTATGAAATTACTCCCTTTCTAAAAAAATAAATCCTATTATGAGCCACGAATATTGAAACTTGCATCCCTAACCATGACTGTTAATATACCTTTCAAATGAATATATGTAAAAATCTCTTATTCGCTTCTCTTCAGCCAGGCTAGAGCGAGGGCAAAATTAAACCAACACGGCATGCATAGAATATACATATCAAAGTGCAGTCATGATCAAATAAAAAGAAGACATACATATATGTGTCATATCCATTGAGTACAATATATGTATGTATCATCATAAGCCACGAAATAATGGTATCCGGGAGCAAAGTTTCGTTAATGCTGCTTTCTCGAGATCACGAGCAAGAAAGCCTGAAATTAGCTCCTTGATAACAGTTGGGCAGCTCCGAGCTAAGTACTTGAACTCTTCTGATCCAATGGCCTCAAGGAAAGCTACCGAGGAGTAGCCGAGGAACTCCAATCCACTACCAGAATCTGGCTCTTTGCCGTGTGCTTTCTACCGGGCACACGGCAAAGAACATCTTTGCTATGTGCACACACAGCAAAGATATGACACACGGTAAAGATATGTTTTGCCGTGTGCTTTTTTTTGGTACATGGCAAAGCTATACTTTATCGTGCGCTTTTTTCTGGCTCACGGTAAAGTCATGTTTTGTCGTGTGTTTTATTTTGTCACACAACAAAGTAGTAATTTTTTTATCTTCTCACTTTGAAACTTTTTCTACTCGTCACATACAACATGTGATACTCCATGTTAAACTTTGGTACATTTTTATATTTATTTGCTATATTTAACGAATTAATTTCATTTCAAGCAATTTTTTGAATCAAGTCAAATTGATCGAGTGCTTCTTGATCTTGAATCGAGCTAGACTTCACCAACATATATGCGCGAGCTTGCGATTCTTTCAACAAAGAATAAGCATGTTGATGCTCTCAACATTATGATGATGGACAAGTTTCCTGGTAAAAAAATGTCTAGTATAGCCATGATTCTGTTGATGATGACTTATATAATAACTATCCCCTTATTTCCTCAACACAATAACCTGCAATAGTCTTCCTCCTCATGAGCTTACATAAAGAATTACCCTTTTATACTTCTTCACGTATAAACAAAATCATCCTTAATATATGACAACAACATTAAACAAAATATATATTATGATCCTGACCCTCATCCTTAGACTGACTCCAACAATGTGACGCATTCCACGGGATGCATTTCTTAGTTTGTCTTGTGCACAGTACATTCGTCGCTCACGCAAAATCGGGAGTCTCCAACAACGGCAGGCAAAATCTCCCGCGAAGCAACCGCTGCTCCTCCCTCCCGCCGGCCGCCGGTGAGGACCGGCCCGACCCGCCTCCTCCTCCGCCCCAACGCGCCTCCTCTTCCGCTACGCCCCTGCGCTCCTCCACCTCTCCCTGACACTCCGCCCCGCCGCGGCTCCGTTGCCGCTTCGTCCCGTCGCAGCCGCCCCTGCTCTTCCTCCCTCCCGCGCGCGCCGCCGAAACTCCGCACCGCCGCAGCTCGCGAGCTGCACGCGCAGCTCCGTGCCACTGCAGCGCTGCGCGCCGCTCCGCGGCCGCCGCCGTCCAGCATCCCGGCGTGCCTGTCCGACCTGTCCAGCCACCCTTGCTTCGCCAAGAATGCGCTGTGCTGCGAGCTGCTGCAGTCCTTGGCTGCCACGCTCGCCGAGGCGGCCGACCTCGCAGGGCGGTGCCGGGGGCCGCCGCCGGAGGAGAGGGAGGCCCGTTGCGCACCTCCTCGCCCGCCGGTGGCGGACCGTCCGCTCGATTGAACAACATCTCCTCCCCGCCCGCACGAGCTCCGACCACCTCCCTCTGCAGCGCCCTCCGTTTGCGGCTCCCTCCCTCCATGGCTCTCTCCCTCCGCGGATCCACGCGCCGCCGCGGGCGGACCGGGCAAGCTCTGCGCCACCGCGGCAGGGCGGGTGGCCGAGCTCCGCGCCACCGCGGGCTGGTCGAGCTTCGCACGAGCGGTGAGCAGGGGGCTGCGCCGCCGGAGGTGAGCAAGGGCCGCGCTCGCCGGAGGTGAAGCAGGGGGCCGCCGGAGCAGGTGAAGCAGGGGGCCGCCGGGTGGCCGAGCTTGCCCGCCGCCGAGGCCAGCGCTCGTCGGCCCGCGTCCGCGCCGCTCGCCCACTGCCGCGCATGCGCTCGCCCGTGCCCGCGCTGCTCGCCCACCGCCGCGTCAAATGCATAGGAGGAGAGAGGCAATTCATTTTTGGCTCTCCTCTTTCCTTTCTCCTCGCGAAGCAAAATGCGTCGCTCTTTGCGTGTGCTGTTGGAGGTCCGTTTGGCGAGGCACAGTCTCGCGATGGAGGCAAATATGCATTTGTATATCGTTGTTGGACTCAGTCTTAGCTCTGTTTATTAGGATAGCTGATATATCGACAACAACATTAAACAAAATAGGTATGGAAAACAAAGTTGCGCGTGCGTGCTCACGTATGGAAAGGATTTTGCTACGGAAAAACGCCACAACGGAAGGTTCCCTGGCACAAGTTGTGTTTTTAATTGTCTCCTCCCCATCCTCTATTCTCGTGTCCTTATATTACCAAACAAAAAGAAAAAAAGGCAAAAAAAAAAAGCAAAGTCATCGGCTCCGTTCCTTCAATCCCCCCACCCACCATGGCGTCCAATTCCGGCGACGACTCGACGAGCTCCGGCACAACCACCATCATCGCGGCGAGGTCCTACCACATGGTCAGGATCGACGGCTACTCGAGAAGCTTGAACACGGAGGGCAACCGGCCCTCCTTCAACTCGGACCCGTTCCGTGCGGGAGGCCGTACCTGGCACGTGATCTACAGGCCCATGGGAAGCCCGTGCTGCCCGGAAAACACTGAGCACATCTCCTTGTTCCTTGCTCTCGATGACGACCTCGCCGACGGTGAGGTGGTGATGGCCAAGGGCAGCTTCAGCCTGCTCGACCGGGACAGGAAGCCGGTGCACACCTACACCGCGGCCACCGTAACAAACAATTTCACGGTATCCAGGGTCACGGGAGCAGAGAGGTTCGTCAGGAGGCAGGACCTGGAGCGATCCGAGTACCTGAAGGGCGACTGCTTCGCCGTCAGGGTACACGTCTGTATCTTCAAGGGAGCGCCACCCGTCGCCGTGCCGCCGCTGGACATCCACCGGCATCTCGGCGGCCTCCTGTCCGGCAAGGAGGGCACCGACGTCGAGTTCCGAGTCCGCGGGGAGACGTTCGCCGCGCACAGGTTCGTGCTCGCAGCCCGGTCGCCGGTCTTCAGGGCGGAGCTCTTCGGCCCGATGAAGGAGGGCACCACCGCGGACGTCGTGCGGGTGGATGACATGGAGGCGCAAGTGTTTGGTGGGCTGCTTACCTTCATGTACACGGATGCATGGCCGGAGACCGAGGAAGGAGAAGACGAGTGCGTCATGGCTCAGCATCTGCTCGCCGCCGCGGACAGGTACGACCTGCAGAGGCTGAAGCTGATGTGTGAAGACAAGCTGCGCCAACACATGGACGCAAGCTCCGTGGCGTCCATCTTGGCGCTGGCGGAGCAGCACCGGTGTCCTCGCCTGAAGGAGGCATGCTTCAAGTTCCTCGGCTTCTCCTCGGTAGCTTTCCTCGAGGCCATTGCGTCAGAAGAGTTCGAGTACTTGGCCCGGAGCTGCCCATCTGTTACCAGGGAGCTAATTTCTGGCCTTCTTGCTCGTGATCTCGAAAAAGCAACATTAAGAGAACTTTGTTCACGGATACCTTTATTTCGTGGATTAAGGTGTCCGCAACAGTCCTAGCTAGGAGATGTTCACGTCATGAACAAAATAGCCAGCAGTCTAAAGAGGCTATCTATATTGCTAGCTATTTATACCTTTTAATAGTTAAATACACACAAAGAGAAAATAGATACATTATGCATCATCTTTGTGGCTCATTATGTGGAGGCTTCATAACCAACTAAAGATAACCAACTGGTTGCATACATCTTGACCCAAGCCATTTCATTACATGACCAACTAAAGATAAGCAACGGGTACAACCAAATATTTTAAACATAGAAATAAAATAAAATGTCCATATGTTACTACATAGTAATGCACTGATTGGTAACCATAACTCAAGCCATACATCTTTATTTCAGGCCACAAAAGCAAATTGAACAGCTAACTACATCGTTGAGGAAGAATCGCCAAAAGCCAAAAGTCATCTTTGACCCAACAACCTCCATCATAGCCTGCTAGAAATTCCAATGAACCTTATATCAACGATTCTGGAAAAAGAAAACAAACAGTAAGTCAGCTTACTCAATATAAATAATTGCTCTAATAAAAAAACAATTCCATAAAAGATCTTACATGAGGTTATTATAAGAAATGACTAGTGGGGAGTCTTATGACCAAAATGTTGCCAAATGTGCTCAATTAAATCATCTTTTAGTTGAATGTGGACTGAGTGAGCACAGATAGTAGAATTTCTACGTCGAACATCATTGGATAGCAGAATTTCTACGGCGAACATCATTAAAGCATGGGTTACTATTTGAGGCCTTTTGCACTACTGGAGGAAGAATTATTGATGATCCAAGAATTGCATTCAGATCAATAGACTCCTTAGCCACTCATCTTCTACTATCATGTTGTGGAGAATAACACAAGCTTTCATGATTTGTCCAATAATCCTTGTGCTCCAAGATCGTGCTGGACGATGCACAATGTTGAAGCGAGCTTGTAGAATGCCAAAAGCACGCTCCACATCTTTTCTTGCACCTTCTTGTTCTGCTGCATACACCTTGTGCTTTTGTAGTTGAGGTGAATTTATAGACTTCACAAAGGATGCCCATTCTGGGTAAATTCCATTGGCTAGGTAACAACCGGTGTTGTATTGCCTACCATTGACAGAAAATTGAACTCGAGAAGCTTCACCCTTTATCACCTCAAGAAACAAAGGGGACTGATTGAGCACGTTGATGTCATTATTAGACCCAGTAACACCAAAGAATGCATGACAAATATGGAGGTCATGTGAAGCTACCTCTTCAAGGATGATGGTTGGAAATCCATAGCGACAAGTGGTATATTTCCCCTTCCATGTTGTTGAACAATTTTCCCATTGCTAACAGTGGCGGAGCCAGAGTTTGGATCGGGGGGGGGGGGGGGGGGCTCATTTTCTTCTTCTTCCTTCTCTTTCTCTTCTTCTCCTTCTCCTTCCTCTTCACTCTGCCAAAATTTCTTAGGGGAGGCTTGTGGGGGCTTCAATGGACAACATGAGGGTAGGGGGGTGCCCCCACGCTGGCTCTGCCCCTGATTGGCAATGCATGCAGTCAATGCTACCCAACATTCCAGGGAATCCATGAGACTCCCCAACTTGGAGCAGACGCTGCATGTCTTCAGCTGTAGGGCGCCGTAGGTACTTGGCACCGAAAACATCAATCACTCCTTGGACAAATTTTTCCAAGTACTCAATGGCAGTACTCATCAAGCATGTCAGCTACAGTCCCATATGCAAGCATACGGATTGTTGTTGTGCACTTTTGCAGTGGTGAAAACCCTAGGCGATTAGTACGGTCTACCCTTTGAGTGAAATAGGGAGACCAACTACCTAGGGCATCCACAATGCGTAAAAAAACATGCCTTCTCATCCGAAATCTTCTACGAAACATTGCATCAGAATAGAGAGGCTCTTCTGCAAAGTAATCAGCCAGCGATCTTTGAGATGTTTCACCTCTCTTTTTCGGTTTGTAGGTGTAGTACTATTGTACAACTCACATACATCACTTTGTCCGGCGGCTCATCATCACAAGAGACAAATGGATTTCAGATCTTTGAATCACGTCCCTGGCTATGAACGATACAGATATGAATAGAGCGGAGGAAGAGAGATGGGAGGAGGAAGGATGAGAAGAGGAACATACCTTGGTTTCGCGGGCTCCAGAAATAAATTGGAAGAGTCGAGGGCGGGAGCAGCTGGATTGGGGAAGGATTTTCGCACGCAGTGGACGCGGGAGAAAGGGGAGGATTCGCGAGCAGGCCGCAATGGACGGGAGAGAAGAAGGATTTGCACGCTGAGGGATGGGGAGAAGGAGAGAGAGCTCTGCGTGCGCAGCGGATCCGAGTCCGAGAGAAATTGCCGGAAGAATAGCTAGTAGAAGGCTAGGAGGCCGGCCATTTAGCGCATCGTGGTGTGTGCGAGATGAGCGACGAGAGAGTGGCCGGCTCAAATTTTTGTGCACATTCTCTTTCCTCCTCGTAGGATAGATGGTGACTCAGCCTTGTTGCGGATGCTATATGTGTGTGTCTTCTTTTGTTTGATCATGATTCCACTTTGATATGTATACTTTATGCAGTGGCGGATCCTGGACTCGAGCGGAGCCTGGGCCAAGTCTACCCACGCACAGGCTATTTGTCTTGCTCTTGTCATGGAGAACGTATATGCATGCAAACTAACACATGCCATGCGCGCACTGACTCTTGCAGCTACTCAGGTATGGTGCCTCTTGCAGACGGGAGCCTGGGCACGTGCCCAGGCTCGTCGGGCCCTGGGTCCGCCCTTGACTTTATGCATGCCGTATTTGTTGGTTTAATTTTCCCTCGCTCTAGCCTGGTTGAAGAGAAGCGAATAAAAGATTTTTACATATATTCAATTGAAAAGTAGTATATACCAAATGGAATAGAAATGAAGATGACACACAACTCCCACCATACCGGACGGCCCCACCTCTTCCTCGCCCGTACTACCTCATATCTAAATTACAATTCATTTTAGCTTTTCTATATACATATAATTTGCTATGCACAAAGATTTATGCACTGCTGGAGAATGTCATATTGGTACCAGCTCGTTAGTGCCAGTCAAATATGAGCCGGCACTAACGTGCCTGTACGGTACAAGGCGGGCACGTTAGTGCCGGCTAGAAACACCAGCCGGCACTAACGTGCCATCCCCCAACGATCAGCACCGCTACCACAACGGTCAAAAGACACGTTAGTGCCGGCTGGGAATTCTAGTCGGCACTAACTTGGTCAATTGCAAGTTAGTGCCGGCTGGTAGCTTTAGTCGGCACTAAAAGTCCACACTTAGTGCCGGCTAAAGCCACCAGCCGGCACTAAATTGCCCCGTATATACCAGACACTCCTTCCCCAACCCGACCATTTCATTTGGCCGAGCTCCTCCTCTATCTCATGGTGTGTTAGAGGGGAGGTGCTACCCATTTTCCCCCAAATTTGTGAGGATTTCACCCATCCAAGTGCACCAAAGGTTAGTAGCTTCTTCCACTATTCTTTCATGGTGTTTATTCTTTGTTTCATGCTTTCTAGATAAAGAAAATAGTGATTTTAAGGTTGAGAAAAAATGAGCATAATTTTCCGATTTGTTCATTAATTTGAGCAAAATAGAATCGATTTGTTACTTTTTAGAGAAGGTTTTCTAGATAGTTTGACTATGACACATTTAGAGTAATTTTTTTGAATTATTTCACGGGGACATGTGTATATGTTATTATGCAAAATTATAAGGATTTTAAGGATGAGGGAAAATGAGCATGATTTATTAATTTGTTCATTAATTTGAGCTAGGTATAATTGATTTGTTGCTTTTTAGAGAATTATTACTATATAGTTTGACTATCACACATTTAGAATGATTTTTTTTGAATTATTTCATGGTGACATGTGTATATGTTATTGTGCCAATTTATTTTGCTATTTAGTTTAAATTTACTAGATAGGTGGCCTATGGCACATTTACATTTTTTTTGAATTACTTCATAGTAACCTGTTTTTAGGGATAATGAGCATGATTTTTTTTAATTTGTGCAGATGGACCGGCAATGGATGCACGGAAGCCGGAGCACCTCGGCATGGATTCAGGGTTTAGATTCTTTTCTCAAGGCGGCAATGGCAAATACGTCGTCAAATGGTTTAATGTGTTGTCCATGCAGTGTTTGCGAAAATAAAAAGGAATTCCGAAAAAAGATACTCTATGGAATCACCTGGCCTTGAATGGTTTCATGAGTAACTATAGCCTTTGGACTAAGCACGGCGAAGTTGGAGTTATGATGGAAGATAATGAAGAAGATGACGATGGTGATAACAATCTTCCAGATTGGGCATGGGTTCATGAAGCAGGTGGTTTTCAAGATGAACCAATGGACGAGGGTGAAGCAAATGTTGCACAAGAGGAGCCACCTGATGAGCTAGGTCAGGCGTTGCTTGATGCACAGAAAGACAGTGAAACTGTGAAGGAGGCATTAAAGTTCGAGAAGATGTTGGAGGATCACAAAAGGCTGTTGTTCCCTAGTTGCAAACCGGAGCAGAAGAAGTTGGGTACCACGCTAGAGATGCTGAAATGGAAGGCAACTAATGGTGTCACCGATAAGGAATTTGGTGAGCTATTAAAGATTGTAAAGAACATGCTTCCTGAGGGTAATGAACTGCCGTCAACAACATACGAAGCTAAAAAGATGGATTGCCCTCTTGGATTGGACGTGCAGAAGATTCACGCATGTCCTAACGACTGCATCCTATATCGCGGCGAATACGAGAACTTGGAAGCTTGTTCTGTTTGTAGCGCATTGCGGTATAAGATCAGGCGAGATGATCCAGGTGATGTTGATGGGCAGCCGGTAAAGAAGAGAGTTCCCGCAAAGTTGGTGTGGTACTTCCCTATAATACCACGTCTGAAGCGCTTTTTCAAAAACAAGGATAACGCTAAGTTGATACGGTGGCACAAAGAAGACCGTAAGGAGGATCACATGATCAGACACCCAGCAGATGGGTCCCAGTGGAGAAACCTTAACCGAGAGTATCCTCAATTTGACAACAACCCAAGGAATATAAGATTTGCTCTAAGTGCGGATGGAATGAATCCGTACGGTGAGTTTGGCAGCGCTCATAGTACATGGCCCGTGACCCTATGTATGTTCAACCTTCCTCCTTGGTTGTGCCTGAACCTGGCAACGATATTGATGCCGGTGCTTATAGAAGGGCCAAAAGAACCTGGCAACGATATTGATGTGTTCCTGCAACCCTTGATGGATGATCTCTTACTGCTCTGGAAAGAAGAAGGTGTACATGTGTGGGATGAGTATAAACATGAGTCTTTCAACCTCCGAGCTTTGCTTTTTGTATGCATCAATGATTGGCTTGCACTTGCAAAACTTTCGGGACAGTCGAACATGGGATACATGGCCTGCACCCACTGTTATGATGAAACCGATAGCATTTATTTAAAACACTGTAAGAAGTGCGTATACATGGGCCATCACCGATTCCTTCCTACCAATCACCCCCTAAGAACCGAAGGGAGCATTTCAAAGGAGAGCCCGAAACTCGTCCTAAGCCTCTATTCCGTAATGGAAAGCGTGTGTTCTCGATGATCAAGGATGTGAAGGTAGTATTTGGAAAGGGTCCCGGTAGCCAACCTGTTCCGAAGGATGACCAGGGATATGTTCCAATGTGGAAGAAGAAGTCTATAATGTGGAACCTACCTTATTGGCAAGTCTTACAGGTTCGCAACGCAATTGATGTGATGCATCTATCGAAGAATCTTTGCATCAACCTACTAGGCTTTCTAGGAGTGTATGGTAAGTCAAAAGACACATTGGAAGCAAGGCGCGACATGTGGATGCTAGCTGGACGACAAGGCTTGCAACCCGAGAAGAGAGACAAAGGACGCCACTATTTAAAACCTGACAGCTATAATCTGAGCAAAGAGGAGAAGGAAAGTATGTTCGATTGCTTGAATAGTATCAAGGTCCCGTCTGGGTACTCCTTAAATATACAGGGCATAATAAATGTGAAAGAGAAGAAAATCCAAAACTTGAAGTCCCATGACTGCCACGTTCTGATGACACAATTACTTCCGGTTATACTGAGGGGTGTTCTACCGGAAAATGTGAGATTGGCAGTTGTAAAGCTTTGTGCGTTCATGAATGAAATTTCACAGAAAGCAATTAATCCAAATAATCTAATAAAGCTGCAGAAAGACATTGTCGAATGTCTTGTCAGCTTCGAGATGGTCTTCCCATCTTCCTTCTTCAATATTATGACATACCTTCTAGTTCATATTGTGACAGAAATAACTATCCTGGGTCCTGTTTTTCTACATAATATGTTCCCTTTCAAGAGGTTCATGGCAGTATTGAAGAAGTACGTGCGTAAACGTTCTCGCCTAGAAGGATGCATTGCTAACGGCTATGGAACAGAGGAGGTCATTGAGTTTTGCGTTGACTATCTTCCTGATCTCAATCCGATTGGGCTCCCCGTGTCACACCATGAGGGGTGACTAAAGGGAAAAGGCACACTAGGAAAGAAATGTAATGTGAACATCCCTTGTAGTGAATTCAGCCAAGCAAACTTCACGGTTCTTCAGAATTCATCCAAGGTGGCTCTATATATTGATGAGCACATGAATATTATACAATCTGAAAATCCACAGAAAAATCCTGCTTGGATTACACGCCAACATATAAAAACTTTTGACGGCTGGTTCAGACGAAAATTATTGGGCAACAACACAGTTGATCAAGAACTTCAATGGCTGGCTAGGGGACCATCAATCACTGTCCAGCAATACCAAGGGTACGAAATCAATGGGTATACATTTTATACGAGAGCTCAAGACAAAAAAAGCACCAACCAAAACAGTGGTGTCCGTATGTGTATAGTAAACAGTAATGGAGAAAAGAACAACTACTATGGTGTCATAGAGGAGATATGGGAACTTGAATATGGACCCATAGTTGTCCCTTTATTTCGTTGCGAATGGGTGGCTGGAGGAGGCGTAATGAAGGACCGGTATGGGATGACCATAGTTGACTTTTGAAAGTGCATCTCGGCCCCTAGTGTGTTTTGGTGGATTGATTGACACCACGATTAAAGGGCTAACTATCTTGTTGAGTATATGAGCAGGAATTGATTATCACAATTGTAATCTATGTGATGAAATGAATCAAGACTCAAGACACATGCTCATATGACAAGATGAATGGCATGTTCTAGTATGAGAATATTAACAAGCAACAGCTACCATGGAAATTGGGATATGTGTCAATGATAAAGAATTTATTCGTATATCCAAATGAAGCTTGTTGACATAAGTGGAATTCAAAATGACAAGCCAAGGTATTGTGAATGAGACAAAGGTGTATGCTTAGGCATAGTCTCACAATTGGAGAAACTTGTCATAAGGAATGTATGAGATAGTTGATGATCAAGCTAGCATGAAAGAAATGATGTTCATTGTAATGGCAAAATCAATGTGAGTTCAAGAGGGCTCTTGAGGATAAATGGATGGGATCGAAAGGCGTGTTTCTAGAGGCTATGTAAGCAAAGGCTTGGCATGAGCAAAGAAACCGATAATGATCAAGTCCAAGAATTCTAAGAGACATGGAGAATTTCATATTGACAAGTGTCATTCATTAGAGAAGAAAAATTGCTTGTGGATCAAAAATAGATTTCATTGTAAGTTAATTGTGATACAAGCGTACATGAAGCTATATGTGATGCAAGGATGAAGAGTTGGAATTCGGGAATGGGTTTCTAGGTACTAAGCTTGGAGAAGGGCAATTGTGGTTGTGCCGAGGAACCAATGCTAGGGTGACGAAATATTCTTTGGGTTCAACTTGAAGAATCTTGGTCATGTGTGGTGTTCATGTTGGAAAGTATCAATCTTTCTAGAATCTTATTATGAAGATGGTGACTTGAACTAGAGGTGGATTTCATTCAAAGATAAAGGTTCAAGGTTACTAGCTGAAGGAAGATGTGCTCAAAGTAAAGAAGCCAAGATTGGATGCACACCTCAGATTGTGATTGATCAACACACGGCATAGGATGAAAAAAGAGAAGCTCAAGAAGTTGAAATGTAATTTATCTTTGATCTTGAGTTTAGGTATGCTGTACTATCAAGAGGGATGCATCACAATGGTCTTTGGTTTAGTCTCAGTGCTCAAGTAACCCATGTGAGTTGAGAGAGACACAAAAGCCTCACGTACACTTTAACTTTGCTGCCAGGGCAAATCCGGAAGTTCCGGATTTAGAATCCGGAAGTTCCGGATTTGGCACACATAGTACTAACGGCTAGTTGGTTTGAAAACCCGGAGGTTCCGGGTTGTAGAATCCGGAAGTTCCGGGTTCTAACTGTCACATAACGGCTAGTTTTGTTGGGACCAGCTATTTATACCCCTTAGCCCCCTCCTTGGTGGGCTGCTGTTCCAGGCTCCATTCTGTTGATTGCTGGTCGTCCCAAGAAGCTTGGTAGCCATAGTTGAGCTCTCCCCAACCTCTCTTTGTGAGATTGTGTGATTAGTGTATATCCTTGAGTTGGGTTGAGAGAGTGATTGCTTGAGAACACTAGAGAGCACATCAAACCTTGAGCACTTGAGATTAGCCGTGATTTGTGTGATTCGCATTTGTTACTCTTGGAGGTGAAGCCTCCTAGACGGCTAGGCGTCGCCGGCTAGCTCCCAAGGATTGTGGTGAGCAGCGGCAAGTTTGTTGCAGCACCGATCTTGTGCCACGAGGGCGCATGGTCTTATAGTGGAAGGAGGAGATAGGTTGACCTTGGGGTCGATATAAGCTTCCTCAACGGAGACTAGGATTCACACGTGGGTGCACGGGGTGAATCTGAACTTCGGTAAAACAAATCCTTGTGTTCATTGCATTTACATTTGTTTTGTGGATTTGAGGAGCCCTCCATTAGTCACTTGTGTTTTTGGAGATATTGTTGTTTCGTTTGTGCAGGATCTGCGTGCTTCTGCTCAAGGAACTTCTCTGAGCAGACTCTACAATTGGGGTTTGAATTTACATTCATTTGTTAGCACTACTCCTATTGTGTTCACTCTGTTCTGAGTGAACTCGGAAGTTTCGGATTGACAAATCCGGAAGTTCCGAGTTCACCCACTGTCTAGCCCAAATCCGGAAGTTCCGGATTTGAAACCCGGAAGTTCCGGGTTTGGCAGACAGTGATTTTTATCCGCCGCGTTTGAGTTAAAATTTGTAGGTGCGCCTATTCACCCCCCTCTAGGCGACATCACGGTCCTTTCAATTGGTATCAGAGCCGAACTTCACATCAAAGCTTAACCGCCGTGAAGAAACAATGTCGACATCCTATGAGGTACCCTTTGAGTCGCTTGTAAGTGATGGCTCAAATTATGCTTCCTGGTCTATTCATGTTTGTAAACATTTGCGGAAGCTTGGCCCGTTTGCTGAACGGGTTGTAGTTGCAAGCATCCTTCCTCCAAATTTTAATTGGAAAAATGTTGATATAACAAATAAAAGGGAAATGGATTGCATGCAACTCAATGCGTTAGTCACTGATTATTTTCTGAGTAATGTATGCGCAGAAATTAATGATATCATTCTTGAGAATGAAGAAATGCGAGAAAACGCCTATCTCATTTGGAAATTTCTCAAGAATCTTTATGACCAAAACTGCTCAGTATCATCAGTAACAAGCACAGCTCACCAAGAATCATCTGTCAAGAGTCAGGAAAACAAAGATTCAAAAGGCATTGACTCAACTCCAAAAATTTCAGCAAACCCGGAAGTTCCAAATTCAGAACCCGGAAGTTCCGGATTGGAGAATAATGCTGAAATATGTCAATCAGATGATGAATCAGCCTCTAATTGTTCGGCTCAATCACATTATGGTCATCATCAGTGCTTTATGGCCACAGCTGAAGACAATTCAGATTCAGATATTGATAGTGGTAGTGATTGTGATAGTGATGATGATGACGAGGAGCTAATGCTTGAACTTAGAAAAGTAAGCAAGAAGAGCAGAGAAACAATCTTTGGGCTGATGAAAAAGGTGATAAAGCAAGATCAAGAAATAAAGAAACAAAAGAAGGTTCTCAACAAAAAGGATGATGAAATCAAATGTCTTGCTCTAGTAGAAGAGAGAAATCATGCTCTCAAGACTGAATTGGATGAGCTTACTAGCAAGCATATGGACCTTCAAAATCTGCATCAGAAACTCAAGTGCTCCAATGACCAACTTGTGGATTCATTTGTCAATCTAGAAGTTGCTCATGAGGTCATAGTTACAATGGTGAAATCATACAAGCAAATTGACAACACATGCTCACAAAATGAGAACAAAGAGAAACAATCTTGGTATGAGCAAGTGGTCGTGAAAGATTGCAATGATGACCTCGCCCTAGAAAATGAAGTGCTCAAGCAAGAGGTTGAGAGGCTCTCACAAGACTTGTCAAAATTGAAAGGCAAGAGTGTTGTACAACCTTCTCAAGATAACCGTGAGACCATGGTGAAGAAGCTTGAGAAGGGGTCCACCGGGCAAAACTCATGCAAACTTATACACAAGTCAAAGGAGAGCAAGTCTCAAGCAAGGAAGAAAAATATGGATCATATTAAGTGCTACAAATGCTCCAACATGGAACATTATGCCTCAGTATGCTCAATCAAGATAGAAGGCCAGCAGACCCTCTCCAAGAGACAAAGAAGCCTTGCCAAAAGAAGATGTTTTGGCTGCTGCAAAATGGGACACAGAATTGCAACTTGCCCCGACAAGTCAAGCAAAATCGAAAGTTCCGGATTGTTTAACCCGGAAGTTCCGGTTTTGAAATCACAACGGCACTTCAGGCCAAACAAAGGTTTCGAGAAGGCTCAAGAAAAATACTTGGAGAGGAAAGCAGTCAAGGAAAATAAGGACAAGCCATTAAGCAACATCAAGCACAAAGTTTGCTATACATGTCGAGAAAAAGGACATCTTGGTAAGGATTGTCCAAACGGTAACTCTCCTAAGCCAAACTTGATCAACAATGTTCCTTCGTGCTATAAGAGACCTTCAAATGGTTTTGGTGCTGGTAGGATGATGAGTTCATCAACTACTTGGCCAAAAGCCATTTGGGTCCCCAAATCTTTGTTGACTAACCTTTGTGGACCCAACGTGGCGTGGGTACCAAAATGTGCTTGAAAGAATTAGCAGTTACTCAGAGATGCATTGTGGACTTGGCGAATATGAGAAGAGTTTCACCTCAAAAATCATTGTCCAAAGTCCATCTAGAAAATCGCCAAGTTGAACTCAAACCGATCCATCATTCCAATGCATCTCCGGTAACACGTACCTCTTCCTTGTGCTAATCAAGTTCTTAAATTTGAGATTGCTTTGTGTAATCTCAAATAAAAGGGATTGATTAGTTCACTTTGTTAATTTGTAAAATATATGCAATTATCATTTGTGATGCTCTTAACAAGCTCTTTGGTGGAGCTAGTGCTTTATTAACATTACAGGAGCATCTACAAGTATTAAAGATTCAAGAAAGATCAAGAATTCATGGATTACCCTCAGTCAAGAAAGTCTGGTAAACCCGGAAGTTTCGGATTTTGCAACCCGGAAGTTCCGGATTTCCAAAGAAATCACAGTCGAGGAATATCTGCAGAATGACAGTTGTCTTGACCTGAATCTTAGGACTGTGAGCTCATTCTTGACTTACTCAATGTTTCAGATACAGTCTTTGTTTAAATCCGACCAAGATATGAAATGAGTCTCCTCAAGTGTCTTTATTAATCACAAGTGCATATCTCAAGAATCCTATCCTTGATGCACTTATTTAGGGGGAGATTATTTCATATTTTGTGTCGAGCTACTAACCTCACTTTCAAGGCTTCATGTGTGTAGAAAACATATACATGATCACAAGGGTAATATGCTTCACTACGAGTATGCCACTTGACTTCAAGGTCACCAATCCAACTTGAAAAAGGTGTATTTAAACTCAAAATTGGATTATCACTTTGTGTGGCTGCTCTCCATAATATGGCTTAAGTTCCTCATTTGGTCTTAATCGATCAAAAGATGCACATATACTTGCCTCCATATATATGTGTGCATTACTCACTCTTGAGAAACTTAGTCCATATTATGAGGCTTTACTGCTTGACGATTCATTGCCTTCCACATTTAAAGAATCATCAAGCACAAAGTTAGGGCTTGTACTACTAATGTGATTTACTTGGGCTTCTGAGATTTTCATGTTTAATCAAAAGAAAAGAGTTCAAGTTATGTTTATAATAATAATGTGCAAGCCATCTATGTGAGATCCTTCTCTTATGAAGGACATGGAACCTAAAGGGCCAAGGTATGTTTTATTAGAGTCAAGTATTTATGATTTGCATCTAGGCCCTCTACATGCTAGTGTGTGCATGTTCTGTATCAAGTAATTCAAAGTCATTTAATGTAACTTTAGATATTTGGTTGATACCTTCTTTTGAGATTGACTTAGTGTCAAGAGAACTAAATTGTTGTGAGGTATGAGCCAAATATGCTAAGGACGGTGCTTGACTTGAGTTACTAGATAAATGAGTGTTATAGGATAGATTTTTCAAAAAACCCAACTAGTATGCTAGGTTGTATGCTGTTTGGAAACTTTTGGTTCTTGGTCTTTGTGACCATGTCAAGTTGCCTTGTGGTTATAGTTACACTTGTTTGATTGTTGGCTAACCACAAAGCAACAAGACCCTCTCAAGTCCATATGATCTTTTCCAATCTCATCTCAAGGGGTATATTCTTTGGAAATGGTATCTCTCATCAAATTCAAACCTAGGTTCCTAGCTCAAATGGATATCTAAGACAAAGGAACCAAAACATCAAAATATTTCTCTTGTCATGGCCCTCTCATCTAGAAATCAAACTCTATCAACACTGTTGAGATATTTTGCCCAGTTCTGAGAATAGTCCAGATTCTCTGGGTTCCAGCCCGGATTCTCTGGGATGACCCGGATACTCTGGCATTTCTCCCGGATTCTCTGAAGTTTACCCAGGAACAGCAGTAAACCCGGAAGTTCCGAGTTCACAACCCGGAAGTTCCGGATTTCAACAGTTATATCACTATTTGGCCCGTGACTTACCCTTTCACCCCTCATTCACTCTCTCACACACTGCCCGACACTTCCCTGTTCGTGAGAGGCGATTTTGTGGCGATTCAAGGATTTGACCAAGGTTTTTAAGGGGCAAAGGTGGGCTCTTGGTGATTTCAATCCAGAGGTTCCGGATCCACCCTCCGAAATCAATTTCAAACCCTTCTCACCATGATCAACGGTACAAAATCATTTCTTTTGCCCGATCTCTTTACCTAGGATTGATCTGTTCGATTCCTTTGGTAGAGCACCTACATTTAGACCATAGATGATATCCCTAGCAAAAGAATCATGTTTCCTTGGTCGATTCTGATGATGCTCGTAGTTAGGGTTTTCTGGGCAAACCCGGAAGTTCCGGGTTTCAAATCCG
Source organism: Panicum virgatum (assembly GCF_016808335.1). Taxonomy (NCBI): domain Eukaryota; kingdom Viridiplantae; phylum Streptophyta; class Magnoliopsida; order Poales; family Poaceae; genus Panicum; species Panicum virgatum. Next base: position 30,470,984 of record NC_053151.1, on the reverse strand, counting down.
GAAGTTCCGGATTTACCCAGAAAACTGGATTCCAGTTCTGATCTTCCAAATCATCGGATTCTTTCACTCAAAATCATTCCAGTCCTAAATCCAAGGTTCCTCTTCTGTTTTTCATAGATAATTCAGATGATGAAAGGTTTGTTTTGAGGAGAAGGAGAAAAAATCCTAATATTTCCATTGGGACTAGAAGATCCATAAGGCAACTTTCCAGAGGCACCCTGCACATTGCAGATGAGCCAGAAATTCAGGAGGAAAACAACACCTCTAGTGATGATGGGGAGGAGAGTGATCCAAATTATCATGAATCACCTCCCCATGGAACAAAAAGAAGTGGTAGGCAAATGAGGAGCAGCAGCAGCAGTGGTGGCCATGGAGTTGGCAGTGGTAGTGCTCAACCCGATGAAGAAGAGGAAGAAGAGGGGCAGCAACAGCAGTCCGGTCAGCCACTCTTTGTGACTGGAGTCATGATGAGAAAGCCTAGTGTTCCCCATGACTATATCATGACTGATTACATGAAGAGGGGAATGACAGACAAAGTAAGAAAAGAAAGATTGAAGAATCCTTTGCGTGCTAAGAAAGGAAGAAGTGTTGATTATAGATTTCAAACCAAGTTTCATCAAGACTTCTATGTGAGTGCAATTCTTAGCAAGAAATACAAAGTGGCACGCTCTCAATTTATGAATTGGCCAAAACTTGAAAGCATGGGAGATCCAATCTTTAATGAGATCATTAGTGCATGCAAGGCTAAACACATATACAAAATCATGGCTTTTCAATATGATTGGAACATAGAAGTGATTGCCCAATTTTATGCCACTTGCTATTTTGAAACACATGATGATATGAGATGGGTCCATTGGATGACAGAAGGAAAATGGTATAAAATTAGTTATGCTGAGTTTGCATTCATGTTTGGATTTGGGAGAGCTGATGCAGAAAGAGTTAGACTTCACCTTAGCTCTCCTCTTCCCAAAGAGGAAATGAAATGCATGTACTTACCTGGCAGGGAGTCAGAGTTTGGGGGGCCTAAAGGACTAATTCCATTTTATGCATATCTTAACAAGTTCTTTAGGAAGACACTTGCTCCAAGAGAGGGTGATGCTCACAATATATCGTCATATGGAAAGAATTTGCTATATGCTTTAACTCCTAGTGAGCCAGAGTTTAGTGTGTTTGATTACATATGGGAGGAAATCAAGTCCATATCTGAATCACCTCAAAAGTGTTGTGGTTTTGGAGCTTATCTCATGTTCATGATTGATCAAAAGACCAACAAAAGATTTGAGTGTGATTACAAACATCCTCCTGTTGATGTCAAGATGGACTCACACCCCGGACCCACTCTTGCTGAAATTATTACATCTAGAGAGAAAGATGCAGCTCCAGGTGATGGTGATACAGCCGCACATGCTCCTACACATGCTCCTAGTGCACCACATGTTCCTACTCGCTCCTATTCTAGGCGTGGTGGCTCTAGATCTCAAAATTGGGAAAAGCCTCCCTCTCCAATTAGAAAGATGTTCAACATGATTTTTGGGATGTGCAAGTCCACAAATGATGTGGTGCACAAGGAGAGGGAAATGAGGAAGAAAGACACTTTGAGGCTAAAGAAATTGCAAGAAGCCATGTCGCCCAATGATCCTCCCTCACCCATTGGCTCAGAAGGACAGCAAAGTGAGCCTGAATCTATGGAGCAAATGAATGCTAGATATCAGCAAGAAGATTATTGGGGGCAGCTCTATGGAAGTGGCACCACATCCTATGTTAACCCTACTGTTGTTGACCCCTCGACCACCTTCATGCCTCAGGCTCCTCAGTTTCCACCACCACCTCCATCTTATGGGTTCGATGCTTATGGTGCTTGGATGTTTGATCACCATGTTGGTGATGACGGCCAAGGTTCGAGTAGGCAAGATGAAAGACAAGATGATGAGGATGATGATCAGTAGTAGAAGCCCCAGAAAGACTCCCCTCAGGCCCTTCTTGGTGATAGATGACAAAGGGAGAGAGATTATTGAAGATTAAAGCTTCTACTCAGTTTTTAGTGTTTCTGATCAGGCAAACCCGGAGGTTCTGGGTTTCCAAATCCGGAAGTTCCGGATTTGGGTGTGGGATGCCACATGCCATGTAATAAATTCATTTTAGCTCATGAGGACTTGAGAGGACTTGAGAACAAATTGTAATGTGTGATATTGAGTGATGAACAATGTTTAGATGCTTTAAATTAATATGTGATGCTTGTTAGTGTGATAAAAGGTGATGAAATGATGCTTTGTTGTTTTTAGGCCAGTTCTGCCTGGCAAATCCGGAAGTTCCGGATTTGGAACCCGGAGGTTCCGGGTTTGGGCTGACAAAACTGACTTACTTCTTTTATCTTGCTTTTGTGTGAGATATCTGTCATATGCATCACGTATTAATTGATCACACATTTGTTTTGCACTCCACGGATGCTAAGATTTAGGGGGAGCTCTTTGTTTTTCTTATGAATATGTGCAAAAGGGCATTTGAAGCCTAATTGATTGAATTCCATTCAATGCACACAGTAAGGGGGAGCTCCTACAAAATCTGAAAATTCAAAAGTTATATTTGTTATATCTTTTTATAAGCTTTAATCGGTGTTGTCATCAATCACCAAAAAGGGGGAGATTGAAAGTGCATCTCGGCCCCTAGTGTGTTTTGGTGGATTGATTGGCACCACGATTAAAGGGCTAACTATCTTGTTGAGTATATGAGCAGGAATTGATTATCACAATTGTAATCTATGTGATGAAATGAATCAAGACTCAAGACACATGCTCATATGACAAGATGAATGGCATGTTCTAGTATGAGAATATTAACAAGCAACAACTACCATGGAAATTGGGATATGTATCAATGATAAAGAATTTATTCGTATATCCAAATGAAGCTTGTTGACATAAGTGGAATTCAAAATGACAAGCCAAGGTATTGTGAATGAGACAAAGGTGTATGCTTAGGCATAGTCTCACAATTGGAGAAACTTGTCATAAGGAATGTATGAGATAGTTGATGATCAAGCTAGCATGAAAGAAATGATGTTCATTGTAATGGCAAAATCAATGTGAGTTCAAGAGGGCTCTTGAGGATAAATGGATGGGATCGAAAGGCGTGTTTCTAGAGGTTATGTAAGCAAAGGCTTGGCATGAGCAAAGAAACCGATAATGATCAAGTCCAAGAATTCTAAGAGACATGGAGAATTTCATATTGACAAGTGTCATTCATTAGAGAAGAAAAATTGCTTGTGGATCAAAAATAGATTTCATTGTAAGTTAATTGTGATACAAGCGTACATGAAGCTATATGTGATGCAAGGATGAAGAGTTGGAATTCGGGAATGGGTTTCTAGGTACTAAGCTTGGAGAAGGGCAATTGTGGTTGTGCCGAGGAACCAATGCTAGGGTGACGAAATGTTCTTTGGGTTCAACTTGAAGAATCTTGGTCATGTGTGGTGTTCATGTTGGAAAGTATCAATCTTTCTAGAATCTTATTATGAAGATGGTGACTTGAACTAGAGGTGGATTTCATTCAAAGATAAAGGTTCAAGGTCACTAGCTGAAGGAAGATGTGCTCAAAGTAAAGAAGCCAAGATTGGATGCACACCTCAGATTGTGATTGATCAACACACGGCATAGGATGAAAAAAGAGAAGCTCAAGAAGTTGAAATGTAATTTATCTTTGATCTTGAGTTTAGGTATGCTGTACTATCAAGAGGGATGCATCACAATGGTCTTTGGTTTAGTCTCAGTGCTCAAGTAACTCATGTGAGTTGAGAGAGACACAAAAGCCTCACGTACACTTTAACTTTGCTGCCAGGGCAAATCCGGAAGTTCCGGATTTAGAATCCGGAAGTTCCGGATTTGGCACACATAGTACTAACGGCTAGTTGGTTTGAAAACCCGGAGGTTCTGGGTTGTAGAATCCGGAAGTTCCGGGTTCTAACTGTCACATAACGGCTAGTTTTGTTGGGACCAGCTATTTATACCCCTTAGCCCCCTCCTTGGTGGGCTGCTGTTCCAGGCTCCATTCTGTTGATTGCTGGTCGTCCCAAGAAGCTTGGTAGCCATAGTTGAGCTCTCCCCAACCTCTCTTTGTGAGATTGTGTGATTAGTGTATATCCTTGAGTTGGGTTGAGAGAGTGATTGCTTGAGAACACTAGAGAGCACATCAAACCTTGAGCACTTGAGATTAGCCGTGATTTGTGTGATTCGCATTTGTTACTCTTGGAGGTGAAGCCTCCTAGACGGCTAGGCGTCGCCGGCTAGCTCCCAAGGATTGTGGTGAGCAGCGGCAAGTTTGTTGCAGCACCGATCTTGTGCCATGAGGGCGCATGGTCTTATAGTGGAAGGAGGAGATAGCTTGACCTTGGGGTCGATATAAGCTTCCTCAATGGAGACTAGAATTCACACGTGGGTGCACGGGGTGAATCTGAACTTCGGTAAAATAAATCCTTGTGTTCATTGCATTTACATTTGTTTTGTGGATTTGAGGAGCCCTCCATTAGTCACTTGTGTTTTTGGAGATATTGTTGTTTCGTTTGTGCAGGATCTGCGTGCTTCTGCTCAAGGAACTTCTCTGAGCAGACTCTACAATTGGGATTTGTTAGCACTACTCCTATTGTGTTCACTCTGTTCTGAGTGAACTCGGAAGTTTCGGATTGACAAATCCGGAAGTTCCGAGTTCACCCACTGTCTAGCCCAAATCCGGAAGTTCCAGATTTGAAACCCGGAAGTTCCGGGTTTGGCAGACAGTGATTTTTATCCGCTGCGTTTGAGTGAAAATTTGTAGGTGCGCCTATTCACCCCCCCTCTAGGCGACATCATGGTCCTTTCAACTTTAAAAAGATTGGATATAAAAATGAACCATTCGTTCTAGCCAATGATGTGACACAAGTGTTCTATGTGAAGGACATGTCGAGCAAACCGAAGAAGAAGTCGGATAAGACGCCTGAAGCAGACAAGGCTGGAAATGAGCCGAAACGGCACATAGTTCTTCCCGGAAAAAGAAAAGTTATTGGAGTTGAGGATATTTCGGACAATTCGGAAGATTATGACCAGATTGATGACCTTCCTCCATTCTCAGTTGACGTTGACCCTAGCATCCTCTTATCCAAAGAGGACACACCTTACTTACGCTGTGATCACGCTCAAGGCTCTTGCTTACTTATCCAAAGAGGACAATTCGGAAGATTATGACCAGATTGATGACTTGGCGAAGTCCTCTGGCTTCTTGCCCAGGCCAAAAGGATTGTAGCCATAGCTGCAAGTTGAAAGGGCAAGATAGCTCAGTTCAGATGCATTCAGTTGGATTTTATGCTGCATTTCAATTGAACAAAAAGTAGAATTACAGACAGCCTTCAATAGTTGATGAACACTGCTAGCTGCTTAAAAATATGAGAAAATTAGCCAAAATTATAAATGCTGGTCTGAATGTTTGAGACAGGTTCTACTTTCAGAACGAATTTGACAAACAGCAAAGTACTTTAGTTGGTCAAGCAACATGTACCCTTGAATGTCGGTCATGCAATATGTACCCTCACGGACTAGCTGGTAATTACATTTGTGTTTGCAGGTAAATTTCTTAGAGCATCGAATGGTCGGTCCATAGAACTTTTTATTGATGCTATTTACACCGAGTCTGAAGGTTCGGTCAGTGAACCTTTTATAGGCTGACAATAAGTTGATAAAATGGCATTTACTGACCACCTACGAAGTTGTTATCTTGGGGCCACGGTGTCGTGAATCTAAAATACTTATGGAGAAGTGAAATCTAAAAACTGGTTCATTAATGTTGGTAAACAATAAACATTATTATACATCCTGGGAAGTCCCAGTCTAGCTTTGGGCTACGGTGCAGTGAATTTGAAATACTTTTGAGAGGTGAAATCTATACATCCCTGCATATTCTTCCTGGAAGACAAGAAGAAGAGAAGAGATGAGCAGGATTAGGAATTTATCCTTTGTGCTTTTTTTCCCTGTACTTATGTATGTTATATTGAGTCAGTATATTAGTAGTCAAACTGGTTTTGAAATTATATTGAGTCCTTAGCAATTAACCTTATGTTGTAAGACAAATCAGGGTAAAAATCTACTTTGGATGACTTTATTTACCTCTGTCGAAATATATCTCAAATTTTTGAAAAAGGGAGTATATCACAAACTGAATTGTTGAACAAAAAGATAGCACAAGGTCTCCCACCCAACACTACTGATAAGAAAGTACATGCATACTAGTTTGGGCTAAATTTGAGATCTTTTTTTCTTTGTTGAGGCATAAATGTGAGATTTCTTTTTTCTTTTTTAAGGCTGTAGTTGCGCCTTGGCATGAACAATCTGAATTTGACAACCAAACTACTTCTTTTCACAAATTTATTCTTTTCTCCCAGTATATGATACACTGCCTATTTTTCAGACCAACAAGTAGTACTTAACCTGATTTCAGCCAAAACTACCAACTGAAATCCAAATTTTCAGAAACAAACATGAATCCTATGGCAAGCAAAATTAGAGTTTATTATTATGTGACTTACTCTCCTGGGACCTCTCCGGTGAGGTACTCCGGCACCTCTGAGCGGTCCAAGAGGCCTTCCGGCAGAAGAGGCTCCTGAATTTTCATGGCGAAGCACTTAAAAACGCCAAATAGAAGAGATCCCAAAAGTAAGTTTGGGTTCTAGAAGTTGTGCACTTAAAAACGCCAAATGGAGGTTGGGTTCAAATTACCCTTTTTTGGCTTTCATGCATGTTCATCACATGAGGAATGAACTTGTTTTTTGCTCATAATCATCTCCATTCCCCATGACTGTTAGGCTCCGGATTATTTTTCGATTTCTCTATATGATTGCTATGATTGCCTTGGTGTTTTGATTTCTGGATCTAAATAACCATGTGAGCATTTATGAATATAAACATGTGTACAATAATTTTGCAAATATGTACATTTTATTAGTATTAGAAAATACTTAATGTTTTTTATTGTTTCAGGTAGTGGAAATGGATCCTACGGACAACCAAGACGAGTTAATGCACGAGCTCATTCGTGGTAGTACTGGGCACATAGCTCCAGAGTTTGATGAGGACGAAAATGATGGCAGCCAATTTTTAAACTTGCATTATCATGGCGACGAGGAGCAAGATATTAGTGGGGAGGAAGAAGAAAATGTCGAGGAAGCCGAGGTATAAAAGTTTAGTGATTCTTTCAGGCATCAGGATAAACGTTTTGTCAATATATATGTTAGGAGCAAGATATTGTTTGTGACACATGCGGCCCAGCTGCGAACTATTTGTGTTATGTTGCTAGCTTTGTTGATGATTTCAATCCTTGTGTAAGTAGTCGTGCTCCAGCTAAAAATTCTTATGAATGTTTCAGTCAATAATTTTCGATCTGGAACCCTTGCTTGTGGGTTATGAAGGTTACGCATACCTGCCGCGACGTCCACTAGTTGCTAGCAACCCGCTTGATATATTTGCGATTCTTTCAGGCATCAGGATCGACGAAGCATAAATAGAAACGTGGCTCCAAGAGGAAGATGGTAGGATGTACGACCATCACGGAGATCAACGAAGCAACCGGTGAGCCACTAGCCCCTGGTCAAATTAAGACGACATTTGTAAATCAATTGGGATATCTTGTTAGGGAAAGCGTCCCCATAAAGTACAAGCTTTGGAAGAGAAATAAAATCTCTAATCGACCTGAAGATATCGTGCCAGATTCAGAGAAAGATTTGTTATGGAAAGAGGTGTCGTTGCACTTCAACTTCCCCCAGGCAAAGCTGACAAAGTAAAGGGATGGGCATTTAAGAATATGGCAATTCAGTTCGGCTCGTTCAAGAAAAAATTGGTGGTAAACTTTGTCAACAAGGGTCTCACACCAGATTTTGATAAAGTCTGGAAGAAGCAACGGGAGCGGTGGAATGAATTCGTGAATTATAAGCACAGTGCTGACAGCATGGCAGCCTCGATTCAAGGCAAAATGAATGCTAGCAAAAAGACAAACTTCCATAGACTTGGGCCTAGAGGTTATAAGGTTGCTGTTCCGAAATGGGAAAAGATGGAAAATAATTTAGCTGCAAAAGGAATCGTATCGCAGACCTTGAGTTGGCCCAAACGAGCAAGGTATTACTTCTATGCTCATGGAGGCACACTAGACCCCGACACTGGAATGTTTGTGACTAGCGACGTACTAAGAGAGACTGCCCAAAGACTCGACGACGCAATGAGGCATACGGAAGAAGGAACCTTCCAGCCCAATAGAGAGAATGAAGAGCTGACTTACGCTCTTGGGAATGCGGAACACACTGGACGGACCCGAGGCGTGGGCGTAGTTCCATGGAAATATGGCTTTTTCGGAGATCTCGAAACCTACCGAAGCCGATGCAGAAGCAAGGCAGTAGTGGTAGAGAAGATCCTTAGCCTAGAAAATCGGATAATGTCACTTGAGGCAGCAGTTGGGCAACGCTCGGACCAACCAGCTGCCAATGTGGAGATCAGCCCCTCTTCTCAGCGTCGTAGCAGTGTTGCTTCCACAGAGCACCCTAATTTGGGTGCCGACAGGCCGAGGGACCCCATTAACGGCATCACCGTTAGGACCCAATGTGAGCTTCTGGTTCTTTATGGGAAAAACCTCAAAGTTTGTGCTGAGGGTTATGCGGAAGTCCAAGAAGAAGGCGGGACAATACATTGCCAGCCAATTCCTGAAGGATTCGCCAGAGTCTTTGTTGACCGAATTACTGAAGAACGCTAGGAAGATTTGGACCTCCCGATCCCTATAGGTCCTGAAGAAATAGAACTACAACATGTCGTACACACATGGATCGTGTGGCCAAAGCGCGACATAAGATTGGTGCAAGCAGCCACAAATTCCGCTCGGTGCTCAAGGCAAAGATCACCAACGCCAGCTGACAGGAATCCTAGTGTTGGCCCACCTTCTCCACCACCTGCACAAGACCCCAGCATGGATCCGCCATCACCAGCCGCACAAAGAGAGCCAATTCCGGTATCATCACCAGCCACACAACAGAATCAGAGTCAGCGACATAAGGCATACACGGTACCTTCGATCCAGCCATCTCATAAGCAGCAAAGAAAGAAGAAAGCGAAGGCTCCAGAATAGAAAGAGGCAGAAGAATCATTTCAAACCTTCTTGCTGAAGCGCAAGCTACTGAGGAAGGCTGCAAACAAGAAGCCAGAAATAGATCCGGTTGCAAAGGCATACTTCATTAAACACTTCATTAAAGATCCCACGAAGGAGAAAGAAAGGGAATCGGATTATGATCGGCAGATCAGAAAGAGCTACAACAACCCCAAGAATCGGCGCATTAATGCAAAGACCGTTCCCCAGCTCGGAGAGCAGTCCAAACAATCGATCCCTATGTTGATAGTGCCGCGTGAAGAATGTCCCGATGAATCAAGAGATCCGTTGACCATGGCTGGGATGATATTGCAAACTGATCTAACAAGGGCTCAATTGCTTGGGGAGGCCCTACAGAATGCCCGCAGCAAGAAAAAGTTTGTACTTGGTGAACCTTTGATATGGCCAGAGTTGCTACCATTCCTACCAACGAGAATGGCCGAGTTACACAAATGGTATGCCGTGCAATCTAAAGCTAATGAATTAGAGATGTTCCCAGCTCGGATTAAAGATGAGCATTTCTGGCGGGGGGCAGATAATGTATATATCGAGTTTGCAGCACTTTACGATTTATACCATCAAGATGCCCTTCACAAGTCCCTCATGAGTGTATGGTGCATGTAAGTATTGTCTCTCGTTTCATTATTTTAGCCTTGTGTGTTGACTGATCCCCGTTTTTCTTGTGTCCCGTAGGTCAAAAATTCAAATTTGCCGAAAGAAGAACTTCCATAACGTCGGGTTCTTCAACCCCGATATCACAAAAGCCTGAAGAAATAGTCAATGTTATATACAGGGGATTGCGTAAGAATAGCATGTGTCCCTTCATTCTCTTGGCATACAACCATCAGTGAGTCGTTCTTTGTTAGCCTCTTTTTTTCAATCCCTTCGTATTAATAATACTATTTAATAACTATTATAATCAACATTAATTAGTTATGCGTATGTATATGCACAACTTTCATTGGATATTGCTTTGTATTCGGATTGAGGAGCACAAGGTCTTGGTGTACGACTTGTTAAGGCAAGATAAATCAAAGTACCAAGATCTCATCGAGGTGGTAAATACTGCATGGAGTCGCTACCTCCGCAAACACATAGGCTTGCCTATAGGTGAAATCGAGCCTCTTCGTTGGGTGACTGATTTTCCGGTATGAATATACTCTCGCTACTAATGTCATTTGCAATAAACATAAGAAAAATTCTATATCGTAACCCACATTTGTTCATAGTGTTGGAGACAGGAACAAAGAAACAACTTATGTGGATACTACGTATACGAGTGGATCAACTCTTTTGCAAGTGAAAAAGGGCAAATGACAGTGGAGACATTCAATGTACGTGAGCACAATCACATCTGCTCATTATTTTAATTCATTATTTTATATTCTCATGTTTTTATCGAAAAATGTGACAGCATTGGTGGATGAAAGAAGAACTCATTGAAATGGCTCGGATCAGGGCAATTCAAGAAGCTATATGCGGATTCCTGCTCGATGAAGTCATAAATCCTAAGGGCGAATTTCATGGCGATCTCCGTACAAGTGTCGCCAAAGAAGATCCGACGACGGGAAAGCTGATAAATTACTATAGTTGATGTGCTTAATAATTTGTAATATCTCAAGTACTTTTGAACTCCTAAGTGTTCCATACATGGCGAATATATATAGTAGGTCTATTGAATATCGTGAGTACGGAATAAGCAATTCCATAATCCATACCCGAGCCTCCTTCGCACCCGGTTTTCCTTCGGCCCGGTCCGCGCGCGCCAACCCCCCCTTCCGGTTTGACCACCCCCTCTCCCCACCCACCCACGACACCCAGCTCGCCCTCCTCCCTTCCGCCCCGCAGCAACTGCCCCGCGGCAACTCGCCGTCACCGCTCCCTCCTCTCCCAGCGCCCCCAATCCCGGCGGCGACCCTCGCCCCTCCCGGCGTCCGTCGCCGCTCCTTCACCCTCCACAAGCGCCCCAACTCCTTCATCCCGGCGCATATCGGCATCCGCGACCCGCACGCCTCCTCGATCTTCGTGCTCACCATCGCCTCCCGCCTCCCACCACGGGGAGCAGAAGTGGCGGCGGCCCTCCCTCCCCTTCATATGCGGCGGCATAGGGGAACATGGCCGCGGCCGGAGCAGCGGAGCAGGTGCGCGAAGCGGCGCGGCGGCGGGGGCGGAGCAGCGGCGTGCGACCAGCGGGCGGGCAGCTGCCGGCGGTCGCGGTGGCTGGCTCCCGTACTGCCCCATCGAGGACGCCCCCCTTCACGGGTTGCGCGGCGCGTGCGGCGAGGGCCAACCCCGTGCGGCGCGAGGCAGGTCCAGGCGGCCTAGCATGCGGGGGCAGCGAGCGGCATGCGGCACACGGGCGCAAGGAGTAGGCCAGCACGCGGATGGTCTAGGAGCGGCCCCGTCCCGCTGCTACCTGGGCCGCGAATGCTTGGAGACAATCCTGATGACCTGATCTAGTTTTTCCCTTCCTTCAAATCGACAATCTCTTGCAGTGGGGATCATGACGCGAATGGCGGCATCCACTCTAGGCATCGAAGCTTCCTCACACTCACCTGAGCTGTCGAATCCTTGGGGGATTCCTCTCCATAGGCATAAGGTTCCCCACTATCGCCATCCCCATTCGAATCTTTTGTCGAGGTTGTTGTATTGACGGTGCTGCTCTGCCTTGTTGCAGGTGTCCGATCGAGTTGGATTTCACCTCCAATAATTGTTCCTGGTGAATGCTAAACAATCTAGGCATCACAGTTTGGCCAGTGCTAGATCTAAATCTCAGCCTTGACTTCGGTTCGATGTAAGGTTCCATTGAAAGCATTGATCTACTAGGGGAAGAGGTTCCATTGAATCGAGGATGCCTGCAATGGCATAGGGAACCACCGGCATGCTCCACTCTCATGGACCGAACTGACACCGTACAAGCACGCAGGTGAAGGTGCATACCCTGCATCCCTACATCGCCGCTTTGTCCCCGGCTTGATTCATCCAGGTAGATATGCTTTTTTTATCTGCTAGTTGCCTATTCTTGATCTCACATGTTGTCGGGTACCACAATTAGGGACACCCTAATTGGGGTACTAAGATCGCTTTAAAAACACAAACACCTGTTAAGGCAACTGGGCCCACGAAGGCCCACGGCCTGCTTCCCATCCGGAAGAAAGGAAAGGACTCAAAGAAGCCCAGCGTGCGGCCCATTCACATTCCCCTCGAACCCGCAGAACAATCTCCGCCTCGTTCGAGGGTCCCTCTCGGGTCCGCTGGGCAATCTCCGCCTCGCTCGAGGGTAGCGGAACTACCCTCGAGCAGGTGACCAATCTCCTCCTCGCTCGAGGGTAGCGGATATACCCTCGAGCGGGTAACTCATTTTCCGCCTCGCTCGAGGGCTCCCTTCGGGACCCTCGGTCACGCAACACACCTCCGCCTCACTCGAAGGTAGCGATCTACCCTCGAGCAGTGACTCATCTCTGCCTCGCTCGAGGCCGTCTCTCGGCACAAGGGACAAACGGCTCCGCCGCCCAACCGCTCGCCGTACGAAGGCATTAAATGCCAGCCACGACGCCCAGGACGGACAGTGTCAGGCTGCCACTCCCACAGTGGATGTGACCGGGGTCCTGTCCACTGACTTCGGTCACCGCTCCGCCATCCCGAAGGCTGTAGCGGTACTGTGGGACATGCGGTGTGAGACAAGACGGGCCCGGTACTGCTCCCGTTCCTGTTCTGCCGACACCGACCACCCGGACTCGCCTCCCCCTGGGGAAGGGGTCCGGCGATGTCACGTGTCCTTCCGGAAGGGGTGTTCATCACACACGGTCGGAGTCCCGAACCTCCCCCCTCCTCTCAGAGGTCCGGGACCTCCGCGTGTCCCCCGGGCCTTCTAGTGTGCACGCCTGCACTCCGACCAGGGGGTCCGGGGCCATCCCGCGCCATAACTACGGCCGAGCGGCGCAATCCTCACAGGACGAAATCCAGGACGACAGCGACGCACGCCGCCTTCCCACAGTGTACTTACTACAGTATCCGACCACTGTACCCCGCGATTCAGGGGGAAACGACGACGACTTCTATGCCCCACTCATATGTCCCGCCCCTTCTTGTAACTATAAAAGGAGGAGACGGGTTTCCTTTAGACTCTCTCGTCTGGACTCTAGTCTGCTTGGTCTCTCTGGCTTCTCTCCTCAAGAGGACGCACAAGGACTACTGAGCACCCCTCTCCACCGACTCCACTCTTAGCTAAGACTTGGGAGCTTCTCTCCCTCTCTCGCCTCGCTTGTACCCCCTACTACAAGCACTCCGGGTGCAAGATAATACAGTGCCCTCGCACACCCCCTTTGCTGGACGTACGGCCCCGCGGCCGGAACCAGGATAAACTGTGTGTTACTGTGATTGCCTCTTGCATCATCATCTGGGACGAGAAAACACGCAGCATTCACTAGTTGGGATCCGGGCCCCGGGTCGGGACACCGACACATGTGTAGGAGCTTAATTTTATTTTCGAAACTCTTTTTCCTTCTCTATTTTCCTATGCACAGATAGATCTTGCTGGTTGCTGCAATCGAGATCGAGTACACATGCAGGTCCGTCAAACAACCAAGAATTCATCTTTTTTTACTGCAATATCGATAAGTAATAATAACAGAAAGGTGGATTATTTCTTTTCATGTGAAAGCAAGTTGAGCTCAGATCTCATTTGGCGTTGCAGCTTGCTGTTTCTGCATTGGTACTTAAATTCGGACTACTTTATTTATCTACTCTTAGTTTATCTCACTTGTGTGCTATCTGAAATATCAGGAGCTGTTGCATCTGAGTATTGGTTTTGGGCCTAATATTCCAGGGCGTTGTTGGTGCAGTAATGAACCTAACCGCTGGTGCTGGTCCCATGGTGTGGATATCTATCATCTGGGAAGATTGGCTAGAGCATCTTGTGTTGTGCCTCCTTCTGTTTAGGTGCCATGGTGCTCCTCGACAAGATTGGCTAGGCATCAGAGGTGAACTCTGTTCTTTTTGTTGAGGCAAAGTTGGGATCTTGAGCTGGATCTTTAGCCCTGCTATTTGCAGAGCCTTTGATTTGTAAAACAACTGCTGTTGGATTATGTTAGCTAGTGGTTAGGATTTCTCCAAATGATAGCATATCCTCTTTTTTAGTTTGTGATTCCATCTTGCACGGCCATCTGTTACTCGGGTATGGTATGTCTCCCATTAAACTGAATTTTCATTTGACATGCCATGGCCTCAACGTAGTGATAGAATACCTCTGTAATATACTTGCTGTGCACACAGCATAGCCTTGCTAACTTGAGATAGTTAAGTTCCTTATTAATGCTACTAAAGTATTTGAAATGCACCATACTCTGTTTTGTATAAATCTCATTTCCTGGACACAATGGCTACTGTGAGCATAGGATTGTGAGCTTGAGGTAACCAAAGCCTTCTGCGCGCTCTGCTCATGATCATGTAGTTTGAACTGATTATACTATGTTGATTTTTTTCCTTCTTAACAATCATTTTCAGTTGACAGTTTACTATAGGATATCAGGGTACCCCTGATTGAGTTCAGATCTTCCTAGAAGGAATAAAATGGTTCTTTTATTTTTGTTACTCCTTGCTCATTCCAACTTTTGTTCCATAATGTTTTATACCTTTATGAAGTCAATCTAAAAAAATGATGCCATCGTATTCAAGTGTTTTTTTATGGTTTTTTCAGGATTTGAGTGGACACCGTGATCTCCATTGACAGTGCCATCTTTTGGCGGCACCCATCATTACCATTAGATGTTTAGGGATAATTTCCCTTGATCATCACTTGATGGATTTCATGCAAAGAGCATATGTTGTACAATAGATTCTGAGTTTTATGAGAGGATGGTATATAGAGACCTTCTGTGTGTAGATTCTTATGAAAGTGTAAGTTCGGTGTGGCATAACAGAAATATGACTCCACCTTTGTGTGTTTATAGTAATTATGAACCGGCTTAGAAAAAATGTGTGGTGCCTGTAAGCTCGTGGTCCTAAATCAGACATTTTATGTTTTGTCTCGTAGTTTCTGATGTAAAGAATATTTAGTTTAATCCAGAGTTGACGCATTCACCTGCCAATACAAACAAAATGCTTTTCAATTGGCCCTAGTATTACTGTGTCCGGCAACTGCAAAACCTTTTTGTTTTCCAATCCCCTGGGCGTGTGAATCAATTTTCGTATAATCGTATCGAGTCCTTGCACGTTTCTATTTCCTTACAGCACGTGAATTATCTGGGCTCACCTGCAAGACACGCGGCAAACAATTAAGTGCATAATCCGTCTATACAATCTGCTCACACGCTAGGAAAAAAAGCATGAGAAAAGGGGGCGTACAGCTGTAGAGAAGGGAACGTGTCACGTGTGCGTTGGAGTGCGGCGTGCATACAGGACCGGTTGGGCGGAGATGGGCGGGGCGTGCTTTGCGGATGAAAAACCGGATGCGGATGGCAGGAGCCTGGGCACGCGGGCGCGACGGTGGGTGGGCAGCGGGCTGGCTCGGGTATGAAATAACTATTCCATACCCAGGGTAGATATATATATATATATATATATATATATATATATATATATATATATATATATATAATACTATGGATCTAAAAAGTTAAAACTACCTATATTTGAAACGAAGGAAGCACCAAGCAAAATACTATGATGATATTATTGTGTTTAAAAAATACTGCAATAGATTGATGCTCATAGTTGTGTTTTAAATGATATATACAGAGTTGGATAAGAAAGTAGATTTTCAAAACTCCCTAGAATAAACCTGAAAAAGAAAGAGTTGGACAAAATTCTTACTTTTTTATGGACAAAACTCTTATTGTTTTGTCTTTCAACATCCTGAAAAGCAAGGTGAGAATGTAGAAGCGTACATGTATTAAGAAGAGGTTTGGTGCACTCATTTGTACATGCCAGTTTACCGGGATCATAAAAGGTTGTATCAGGCTGTGCACAAACCATGTGTTTCGCCGCGCGCACGTGCACACACCAAGATAAATCATTTTATCATTTTTCTAAGTAATGTTGCTGATGATGCTCCAAGAACCCATATGCTAGCTACTAAAAGTTGCTACAATAATTTTACTATAAGAAAATCCTAAAAGTAAAACCATGAACAATATCTCATTGCTATTATTTTGATGGAAAAGAGTACACAGTATCTAATGTTGGTTTTGCGGGTGACTACGTGCACCGCTTCCCCTTCGTCGGGTAAAGGAAGCACGTCGACTGCTAGAAGCAGTGCAGCAGATCTCAGATGCAACCATGGAGCGCGTGGTCGGAAGGGCAGTGCACCGACGGCGAAAGGGGAGGGGCGGAGCGCCGGCGGCGTGGAGGGGCGGAGCGGCGACGGGGATGGGGAGGGGCAACACGGCGGGCATCACGGGCTCCGTGCCCACGTGGGAGACGCGCGACGGGGAGGCGCATCGCCGGCGGGGAGGCCCGGCGCGGCGGCTCGCCGTCCAGGTAGGTGGCTCGCCGGCTTGCTATTTGTTTTTTCAAATCTATTTACAAATTTTTTCACCTGATTTTTTTGTTTTGGATGCAAAAAAATTTTCCGATCTTTTCTTTTTGTTTTGGATGCAAAAAAAATTTTATCCGAGTTTTTTTGTTTTGAATGTAAAGATTTCTCATCAATTTTTTTAAGTGTATTTCTTCAAATTTTTTCTTCCAAACTTTTCTTGTTAAATTTTTTTTCACCTCTCCTTTTTTTCTCCTTGAGAATTTTTTTTAAAAATTTATCAGAAAACGACAAAAAGTTATTAAAAAAAATAGTCGGAAAATCAACCGTACGAATCTCAATCTACGGTCGTCCGTAAACTAGCCTACCCAACACCAACACAGTATTTACAGACAGCATACTCGTACGTAAAGAGGATCGGACTTGTCAAGAGTCGGATTTGTCGATGGTCAACCAAAAAAAGGGAGTCGGACTTGTCCATATATATATATATATATATATATATATATATATATATATATATATATATATATATATATATATATATATATATATATATATATATATATATATATACGGAGGGCGCCAGGGAGGGATCAACTTGTCAGAGCTAGCAGCAAAGGGGGCCAGGGAGAGAGGAACCAAACCAAGAGAAGAAGGTCACCGAGCAGCAGCCAGCCCGGGAAGAGAGAGATCGATCGAAGCCGGCGACACTTGATCGCCGGGAGGGATACGGTGATGATGAGGATGCGAGAGCTGGCGGGAGTGGAGACGATCATGCCGGCGGCGAAGCGCGGCGGTGCTGCCAAATCCTGATGACGCTCGAGCTCGAGCTGATGCGCATCAGCCGCGACGGAGCCGGCCCCGCTGCGGTCCGCCTGCCGAGCTCGCAGCAGATTTCTTCTCGAGGATGTTAGAGTAAACAGGCCATGGGTGTGTTCCTGGCGTGCGTACGTGTGTGACGTGCTGTGCGCGCGTGTGTGTTCAGCTCGTTCGGCGAGCTCGGGCCCAGAAGTGGGCAAGGTCGTTGCCGTCCGGGTCTAGGCGCAGATCGTGCGGAAGTGCGCCGGCTGCTGTGTTGATGGAGTCTTGGAGTTGTTAGGAGTAGTGGCTGCAGGCCCGGTCGCCGTGCGGAGAAGGCCGCCACGTCTGGGGCGAGCGAGTGGCTCCCTGGGAATGGCTGAGCGGGCCCTGCGGGAATGGAGGAGATGACTCTCCGGCCTACAAAAACCCATTGTACTCCGTGTACTCCAGACTGCCGAATCCATTTGAATCAACAGAAAGCCAAGATACAGGAGCAGTGGCTCCGTAGCGTTCGTCGCCGGCAAACCTCTCTGTGCTGTGCTTCCCTTGCGTCTTTTGTTCGTGAGTGAGAGTTTTTTGTTCGAGGACAAGGAAGTTTTTGTTCGAGAGCAAGGCCCACAGAGGAAGCTGGCCAGATAGTGGAGCCAATTTGTGCTGTCCGGGAAGACGACGCTCGCGCTGGCTCAGGCCTTCGATTCCCTGGGGATCAACGAAGAGGTCCATCAAGAGCATGCCGTTCGACGACCTGGCCATGTCGATGCAGTCCCCCGCGGTTCTTCAGGCCGCCAAGGCGCTGCTCGACCGGCTGGAGAGGCGCCTCGTGATCTCCCACTCGGCGGCTTCGTCGCCGCCGGTGGAGAACGTCGACCATCTACTGAAACACCTCGCCTCTCCCCCGAGGAGGGCGAAGGCCGCAGCTCCTCCCAGCAGGGAGCGAACGGCACGGGCGGCAGCGGCAGCAAAAAGCCCGGCCGCGAGTTCGGGCGCGAGCGGATCGCCGAGGTACTCGCCGAGGGTCGTGCTCTGTGCGTACATGATCGTGGCTCACCCCGGCGCCGTTCTGAGAGGGCAAGGCGAGGGGGAGCAGCGGCTCATGGAGTCGGCGGCGATCTTCGTCAGGGAGCTCGAGCTGCTGGCGAAGATGGTGCTCGGCGACGGAGGTCAGGGGAGGTTCCGGGCTCAGCTGGCCGGCTTCGACAAGGCGTGGTGCGCGTACCTCTACCGCTTCGTGGCGTGGAAGGTGAAGGACGCGAGGGTCCTGGAGGAAGATCTTGTCCGGGCCGCGTGCAAGCTCGAGCTCTCCATGATGCAGACGTGCAAGGTGGCCGCCGCGGACGGGCAGCCGCCGAGCGATCTCACGGATGAGATGAAGGCGATCCGGCAGCAGGTCGCCGACGACCAGAAGCTCCTGCGCGAGATGGTCCGGCAGCTGAGCGGCGCCGCCGGCGTCGAACGGATTGACTCGGCGATCTCCGGCGCGAGGTCCAAGTTCTTGGAAGCCAAGAAGAACGCAAGCCCGGTAGCAACGCCCGTCGCAAACGTCTCCACCCCTCTGAGCGTGGATTCGTCGTCGCCGTCTGGCGGTACCTCGCCGGCGAAGCAACCGACGGAGAACGAGCAGATGGTCAACGAGATGCTCCATCAGGACGGCGGCGACTTTGCTGGCAGGTCTGACGGTGCTGCCACTACCACTGCCGAGAAGGATTTCCAGAAGAAAGTGAGAGAAGCCATGGAGAAAGCGTTCTGGGATCTGGTCGCTGAATCTTTGCGAGGAGACAGATCAGATTACAGCCAGCTCGTCAGCCTGGTAAAGGAAGTAAGGGATTCGTTGCACGAGCTGGCTCCCAAGGAGTTGAAGGAGGAAATCGTGGAGCACATTGACCTCGAAATCCTGTCTCAGGTGCTTGGTTCAGGTTCCCAGGACGCCTAGCACTTGGGTCAGATCTTGCAGTGCTCCCTGGCTACGGTCCGGAAGCTCTCCGCTGCCGCGAAGGAGGAAGAGAGGAGGAAGAGATGGAAAAGAGCCACGGCAAGCTGCTCAGCGAGCTGGCTGCGAGCTCTTACGCTGTCAACAATGGTGGCAGCAGCAGCAGTTCATTTGTCATAGCCGTGATAGCGAGAACAACCCAATTTGATACTATTTTAAACGAACCGCCGGTCATTATCATCCAGATGAGAGTTAACACGCGCTTGCCGGAGAGCGTGCCACGTGTTATCCCACGTCTAGAGACACAAATAACCGACACGTCATTCATCCAAAATAATATCAAATCCGGTAGTCCCGGTATGTGCTCCAACATACGCCCAGAATCAGCATATGCACATACCATTTATAATCGAATACATTGCCAATAATCCACAAAGAGCAGTTTTATAATACTAGAGTTCAAATCTTAATATTACGAGTTTAATATAAGAGAGTTCAGCTAACTTCCATTACAAGCCTTAGGCTCACGAAAGCCATATTAAACAGTAACTTAAACTTTATTGTATTTACATGCTCTCACGGAGTTCGATTACGATAAAACCTACTACGATGATGATGTCTTGCTCAAGGACACCATCCCGGCAAGTGTGATACTCCAAAACATCTTTTTTCTGGCAACCGATATAAGTATTCTAATCAGGGCTAAGCATCTAGTCAAATTAAGTAGTTCATTGACTAACAAGTGACAAGGACATGGATAACAATTCAAGGAAGGGTAATGCAAGAGAGTAGGTACCAAATTGCAATACATACATACTATATAACCCAGTAATACCCGAGTGAGATAACTAAATTAAATCAGATTAAATAGGTGCAAGGACATATGCTTAGCTGCTTGCCTTGGTTAACTTCGGGCTCGACCGCAAACGGGACTCCGGGCTCGGGCTCAACGGACTCGACGGGCTCCACGGGTTCGACCTCCGACGGATCGGTCACTATAATGCATGAATGCGATGCAAGAATTAAGAAATGAACTTACACAACAAGCATAAATCTCATTTTAAATTGAGCATGCAGAGGACATCACAAGAAACTCATGAAAATTAGTTTTGCAGCAAAAACATTTTTCTATAATTAATCATAAATAGATCAATTTTCAACTATTCAAAATAAGATAAATCATAAAAGGCATTCAAACTTAACTAAACAAATCCAAGAAAATTATCATAGATAATATGCATGAAAACAAAGCTAACAAAACCGGTTTCACCCTTTTATCACTCTCCAGAAAAAGTTCTACATTAAACCATTTTCGGACAGAGCAAATAAAAACACACTAAGACCCTAACAAAAAGCAGTGAAACATACAAAACAATATTTTTCCTAAGTATATCTCAGCGATACAAACCCAACAAAACAAGTTTCGTATTTTTCAGAACTATACACAAATTTCTACGAATTTTGCAAAATTGCTGCTCAAACACAAAACCCCAAAACGCTAGGTGCACCCCGCAGAGTCGGCCCAGAGGCCGACAGGTGGGGCCCACGGGCCAGCGGCCCACAAAGGCCGGGTCAAGGCAATGCCGGCATTGACCGCAGCGTGGGGGCGGCCACGACGTCGCGCGTCACGCGATTCGCACGCGCACGCGCGGCCACAGCGACGGCGGCGTGAGGCGGCACGGCGAGGAGGGGCCGGAGCATGCCGGGGAAGGCGCGCACGGCGATGAGGAGGAGGCGGTGAACCCCACCAACAGCGGCGCGGACGGGGAACGGCGGCAGAGGGGCGCCTGCACGATAAGGGAAAGGGCCGAGTGAGGAGGGGAATCGAGAGAGGACGTTGAGGGGAAGCTTCCCATGCGAGGAATCGAGGAGAGGGTGACCGGATATGACGAATCGCGGCTGATAGCGGAGCTTCTTGCGGCGGCGGCGTCAATGGAGGTCGGCCGGGCGCGAGGTCGATTCCGGCCGTGGTTGGGCTCAATCGAGTCCGGTGAGGGGCGGGGAGACAGAGGGCGAGGTGAGGAGGCCGTGGGCGAGCAGAATTGGGGAGCGGTGGCAGAGGTTGGTCAGGGCACCGGCGAGGGCGGCTCTGCTCTGCTCTGCTCGTGCTCGAGGAAGAAGAGGAGGAGAAGGGGAACACGGCAGAGGGGAGGATAAGGCCGGCGGCAGGGTCGCCGATAAGGGCGTGTACAGCACGGGGAACGAGGATGGCCGATGCGTGGAACGAGGTTGGACGCCGGTGAAGCCGACACGCGGCATGCCACGATGCGCGCGCCGGCGTTCCGCCCGTTCAATGTTTTGGGGTCTTGACAACTCTCCCCCCTTAAGAAAATCTCATCCCGAGATTTAGATAGATAGGATGGAAGGGATAAAACTCCGGGTGGATTGAGGCCATATTCACCTAGACTGGGTAAACATCTAAGAGATGATGCACAAAGGCAAGAGTGATGTGGTGTGATGAGACATTCTTAGAGTTTTCTTGATGGTGACTGTGTCCATATATAACAATATCTAGAAAGATGACTTCATTAAGAAAGTGGGGTGTGGTAGAAAGGAAACTTACTCCTCGGAAAAGAAATCGATGTATTCTTTATGTAATCGATCCTCACGCTCCCAAGTGGCTTCATCTTTGGAGTGATTGCTCCACTGAATCTTGACAAACTTCACCATGCTACGCTTCACTCTTCTTTCATCATGATCAATAATGGCAATTGGGTGCTCTTCGTAGGTAAGGCCCGGTTGAAGTTCAAGCGACTCGAGGTCGATGGCGTCGGTTGGAACACGAAGACACTTCTTCAATTGAGAAATATGAAAAACATTGTGCACTGCGGAGAGTGATTGAGGAAGTTCCAATTGATAAGCCACTGTGCCAACTTTCTTGGTAATCCGAAAGGATCCCACATAGCGTGGCGCTAGCTTTCCTCTTACTTGGAAATGACGAGTGCCCTTGAATGGAGAAACCTTGAGATAGACATAATCGCCAATCTCGAGGTGAAGTTCTCGGCGACGACGATCGGCATAAATCTTTTGACGAGATTGAGCAATGCGATGATTCTCACGGATAATTCTGACTTGATCCTCAGCATCTTTTACCAAATCCGGACCAAAAAAAGGTCTTTCTCCAGATTCGGACCAATTGATCGGAGTTCTACACCGTCTTCCATAGAGAGCATCAAATGGAGACATTTTGATACTTGCTTGATAACTATTATTGTAAGAAAACTCTGCGAATGGTAAGCAAACCCATTTCTTCTCATATATAAGAGCACAAGCTCGCAGCATGTCTTCTAAGATTTGATTGACCCTCTCAGCTTGACCGTCGGTTTGAGGATGATAAGCAGTACTATAGGTGAGATCAGTTCCCATGGCTTCATGAAGACTTTTCCAGAAGTGAGCGACGAATTGAGGACCGCGATCAGAGACAATTTTCTTAGGAACACCATGAAGACAAACGATACGGGTAAGGTACAACTCCGCATATTGCTTGACGAGATAAGTTGTCTTCACTGGAAGAAAATGAGCCGACTTCGTCAATCAATCCACAATTACCCAGATAGAATCATACCCTTGAGAAGACCTGGGTAACCCGGTGATAAAATCCATTCCAATTTCTTCCCACTTCCATGATGGAATAGGTAGCGGTTGAAGAGTACCGGCTGGCTTGAGATGCTCAGCTTTAACTCTTTGGCAAACATCACACTCGGCGACATATCGAGCGATTTCTCGCTTCATGCGGGTCCACCAAAACCTTTGCTTGAGATTTTGATACATTTTAGTACTACCCGGATGAATGGAGAATTGAGAACTATAGGCTCCATCCAGGATAATTCGCCTGAGGTTATGATCCTTAGGCACCACAATACGCTTCCCAAAGAATAGAACTCCTTCATTATCCGTAGAGAAGTATCGAGCTTTGCCCTCCTTCATTAATTCCCGAATTCGAGCCATACCTTTATTCTTCTTTTGGGCCTCCTTAATTTGATCATAACGGTCAGATTTGACCGTGAGAGTAGTAAGATAGCCTTCTTTGACTATGGAAATTCCAAGTTTCCGGAGATCGTCACAAAGAGTATGCACAGGAGGAGCTATGGTCAAGCAGTTGTATTGAGCCTTCTGGCTTAGTGCATCGGCGACGACATTCGCCTTACCGGGATGATAGTGCACTTCAATGTTATAATCCTTGATTAATTTAAGCCATCGATGTTGCGTCATGTTAAAATCAGATTGAGTGAAAATGTACTCGAGGCTCTTGTGATCGGTGTAGATATTGCAATGATTGCCAAGCAGATAGTGACGCCATGTCTTTAGAGCATGGACAACGGCCGCAAGCTCTAAATCATGGGTAGGATAGTTTTCTTCATATCGCTTGAGTTGACGAGAAGCATAGGCCACTAGTCGGCCTTCTTGCATAAGAACACAGCCAAGGCCGATGCGAGAAGCATCGCAATAAACATCGAAGCTCTTGGAAATACTTCGCTGAGCAAGAACGGGAGCTGTAGTGAGATGATCCTTAAGGGTTTGAAAAGCTTCTTCATAGGCTGGGGACCACTCAAACTTGACATCATTCTTCAGTAACTCGGTCATAGGCTTCGCAATTTTAGAAAAGTTCTCTATGAATCGGCAGTAATATCCCGCAAGTCCAAGAAAACTTCGAATCTCATGGACATTCTGAGGTTGCTTCCAATCAAGAACATCTTGCACCTTACTAGGATCTACAGCAATACCATACTTGGAGAGGATATGACCAAGAAAAGATACTTCTTCAAGCCAAAATTCACATTTACTGAACTTGGTATAAAGATGATGTTCTCTAAGTTTTTGAAGGACAACATGGATGTGACGAGCATGATCTTCTTGGGTCTTGGAATAGATAATAATATCATCAATAAAGATGATCACAAAGATATCAAGTTCCTCCATGAAGATGCTATTCATCAGATACATGAAATAAGCCGGAGCATTGGTGAGGCCAAACGACATGACAGTGAATTCATAGAGACCATATCTAGTAGAGAAGGCCATTTTTGGAATATCTTCTTTCCGGATCTTGATTTGATGATAACCTAACCTTAGATCAATCTTGGAGAAATAACGAGCTCCCGAGAGTTGATCAAATAAGATATCAATCCGAGGAAGTGGATATTTGTTCTTGACAGTGACTTCGTTTAACGGACAGTAATCAACACACATCCATAAACTATCATCTTTCTTCTTCACAAAAAGAGCCGGGCATCCCCAAGGAGAGGAGCTCGGGCGAATAAAACCCTTATCCAATAAAGTCTTGAGTTGTTTCTTCAATTCCTTCAACTCATTGAGAGGCATTCGGTAAGACTGTTAAGAGATAGGAGCAGTCCCGGGCATGAGCTCTATGACAAACTCCACCTCACGATCAGGAGGCATACCCGGTAATTCTTCCGGAAAGACATCTGGATATTCACACACCACAGGAATATCTTCCAATGATGTAGCTTTAGTACTCGGCAAAGCATTTAAACCATATTCCGTCTTGGCAAGAAAGAGTAGAACTCCATTCTCGGAGGGATGCAAAAGATTGATAGTGCGAGGCCCACATTTGATAATTCCATCATACTTACCCAACAAATTCATTCCAAGAATCACATCTAACCCCAGCCTGTATAGGATGAGAAGATTGGCTCGAAAAGTAACTAACTCAATGAGTATTGGAACCTCATTAACAAAATATCTAGCAATGATTTCCCCACCCGGTGATTCTATATGGTATGGCACTTGTAGGTCTTGCATCTCAAGCTTACTATGCAGCATAAATTTCTTGTTGATGAAAGAAAAAGTTGCTCCAGAATAAAAAAGAACCATAGCAGGATGAAAATTGATTAGGAGCGTACCCATGAGGACTTCAGCATTCTCCGGAATTTCTTCGGCGGTGGTGTAGTTGAGGCGGCCACGTTTAGGAGCTTGTTGTGGCTTAACTTCTTGACGTTGTACTTGAGGTAGAGGATTATTAGGCCTGGGTGCATTGAAGGCACCGCCACGCCTCGGAGAGGGACAATCCTTGGAGAAGTGGCCTACGCCACCACATTTGTAGCACGGCCCCTTTGCGGCAACACCTGGGTTGCTCCAATAGGCATTGACCGGCCTAGGAGCTTGTCCTTGAGGAGGTTGAGGGTGACGCACAATTCACATAGGACGGGGAGGTTGAGCACCCGGTGCCCGAGGTGGAAGAGGAGAAGGCCCCAGACGTGGACGTGATGAGCTATCGCCCGCCGAGGTAGGAGCAGGACGCTTGTTCTTTACTTCAAGATTCTTCATCTTGTGCTCGGCTCTGATAGCAATATTCACCAAATCATTGAAGTCTTCAAACTTAGTAGTGGAGAGCTTGTCTTGTAACTCTTCAGAGAACCCATCATACAAGCATTCTTGTTTCTTGGCATTTGTGGCCACTTCTTCAGGTGCATACTGGGAGAGGGTATTAAAAGCATTGACATATGCCATCACATTACGACTTCCTTGAGTAAGGTTTAGAAATTCCTTTTTCTTAATATCCATAATACCTTTGGGAATATGGAAAGAGCGAAAAGCTGTCCGAAATTCCTCTCATGTGAAACAGTGGTTAGCAGGGTGAGAGGCTTTGAAGTTCCGCCACCAAGCCCCAGGGGCATCATGCAGTTGATGAGCAGCAAAAAGAACCTTCTCAGGTGGCTCACATTCAATAAGACCAAGTTTTTCTTCAATAACATTGAGCCAAAAATCCGCATCCAAAGGATCCTTGGAGACACGAAAGATGGGCGGGTTGGTGCGGAAGAAATCCCCGAACCTGTTCACTTGAGGCTCGGCCCTTGGACCATGATTGACAGCATTGTCCATCTGATTGACTATGTGCGCCATAAGTTCAGTTTGTCGAGCCAGAACGTACACGAGGGTTGGGTGAATGGGAGGTTCAGGAAGGGGGGCCTCATTGTTGCGGTTCGTATTGCCACCCGAACCATTAGCACCATCCCTTTCAGATCCCGAACGCAACACCATCCTGTTAATAAACAAAACGGTTAGCGGTCATGAATGAAAGATAGAGGATACTCAAAGAAAGGGTGGAAAGATAATATGTAGATAAAAATCTAACACACGATCAACACAATAGTAGTAACTCTAAGAGATAGAGTAGATTTGGTCCACTAAGATTAACCAGAACCAACTAGACAAGATCTTGACAGCAGCCCACTAGATTGATCAAGTACATATTTAGAAACCACAGGAAAGAGTATGCATGCATGCAAGGTATGAATGCAACATGACGTCTCCTAACATCGTGAGCACGCCTTAACGTTCTAGCACTCACTTACGACCCGAAACAACCGCATTGCCTAGCAGCGCTACAATCCTCCTACTAGCACTTAGGACAATAGGTGATTCCCACCCACTCAACCCCGGTAAACGGCTCAAAAGGTTTCCAGCAGATAAAGGGGTTTTCCTACGCTCCCGCTACTCATGAAAGCAAGAGGAGTTAAGCATATCTTAATTAAACAAGTGAAGCAATAAGCGAGAATTAGCTCTAAGATGAAGGAAGAAAGGTAGCATTTTACCTTAAGTTCAAATTTTTAACAAAAGTAAATCTTAGTGCAAGTGATCAAATTTTATTTTACTCTCACCCCACTAAGCAAATTTTAGGTTCACTTTATGGAACCTCGGCTCTGATACCCGTTGTGAGAACTGCCCAATTTGATACTATTTTAAACGAACCGTCGGTCATTATCATCCAGATGAGAGTTAACATGTGCTTGCCAGAGAGCGTGCCACGTGTTATCCCACATCTAGAGACACGAATAACCGACACATCATTCATCCAAAATAATATCAAATCCGGTAGTCCCGGTATGTGCTCCAACATATGCCCAGAATCAGCATATGCACATACCGTTTACAATCTAATACATCGCTAATAATCCACAAAGAGCAGTTTTACAATACCAGAGTTCGAATCTTAATATTACAAGTTCAATATAGGAGGGTTCAGCTAACTTCCATTACAAGCCTTGGGCTCATGAAAGCCATATTAAACAGGAACTTAAAATTTATTGTATTTACATGCTCTCACGGAGTTCGATTACGATAAAACCTACTACGATGATGATGTCTTGCTCAAGGATACCATCCCAGTCTCAACGACCTACTCCTCCCCCGTACCTGGAACGGCGGGGTAGAAGTGGCCGAACACCACTTCCAGTTCACCTATAACTAGGGTTAGAAGTACCCTGAGTACACAGGTACTCGCAAGACTTACGCGATTAAATAAACAAGGATCATGCAAAGGCTCAAGTAAAAGCTTTAAGGTTAAGTAATTATTGCATAAGCGTGAGCTCTCTAAACGAACACCTAGCAAAATTAATTAATGTTGCCCGAACCCCAATTAAATTTTAGTAGAACATATTAAGAATAACATAGTTATTCCCGAGTTACTAAAATCCATTCCAACATGTCCGCACTTCTACGAGGAGTTCATGGGATAAAGAGCGTGCTCATAACCGAGAGCGATGCAATTCGAATTGATTATAACATTGCAAAGGTGTACTACTTTACCCACACGACACAAGGACCATGCGGCTCACCCAACCCGCTAAAGTTGGATAAGGGGTACTCACGTCAACCGTTCCCAACAAGGCTCGATCATTGAAATTTTCACACCTAGCTTACGCGTAGAGATTTAGTTCCACCGGAGACATCTCTAAACTTTCCTACACATAGTTCCACCCGGGGACACACTAAGCCTCTCTGTATAGCCCTTAGCCACATATCTAGAACTGCACATCAATGATCAAGTCAAAGACGGTAATTGGCTCATCCATACCATTATATTGGATATGTGGTAGCACGGAAAGGTGCTCAAAACCAACGTCATCCACGGACGGTCCTTAATCGGTCCAAGCGGACTATGCCCATGAGACTCCATTCTCTAGGCCCTACAATTCCACTCGAATCTCAGTACTACCAAACCCTTACCACCAAGCCGAACCAGTGCAACAAGGATAACCGGCAAGTGTGATACTCCAAAACATCTTTTTTCTGGCAACCGATATAAGTATTCTAAGCAGGGCTAAGCATCTAGTCAAATTACGTAGTTCATTGACTAACAAGTGACAAGGACATGGATAACAATTCAAGGAAGGGCAATGCAAGAGAGTAGGTACCAAAATGCAATACATACATACTATATAACCCGATAATACCCGAGTGAGATAACTAAATTAAATCAGATTA
The DNA here is from genome assembly GCF_016808335.1 of Panicum virgatum. Classification (NCBI taxonomy): domain Eukaryota; kingdom Viridiplantae; phylum Streptophyta; class Magnoliopsida; order Poales; family Poaceae; genus Panicum; species Panicum virgatum. The sequence goes on along the minus strand of NC_053151.1, from coordinate 30,442,404 downwards.
AATAGGTGCAAGGACATATGCTTAGCTGCTTGCCTTGGTTAACTTCGGGATCGACCGCGAACGGGACTCTAGGCTCGGGCTCAACGGACTCGACGGGCTCCACGGGTTCAACCTCCGATGATTCAGTCACTATAATGCATGAATGCGATGCAAGAATTAAGAAATGAACTTACACAACAAGCATAAATCTCATTTTAAATTGAGCATGCAGAGGACATCACAAGAAGCTCACGAAAATTGGTTTTACAGCAAAAGCATTTTTCTATAATTAATCATAAATAGATCAATTTTTAGCTATTCAAAACAAGATAAATCAGAAAAGGCATGCAAACTTAACTAAACAAATCCAAGAAAATTATCATAGATAATATGCATGAAAACAAAGCTAACAAAACTAGTTTCACCCTTTTATCACTCTCCAGCAAGAAGTTCTCCATTAAACTATTTTCGGACAGAGCAAACGAAAACACACTAAAACCCTAACAAATAGTGGTGAAACATACAAAACAACATTTTTTCTAAGTAGATCTCAGCGATACGAACCCAACAAAACAAGTTTCGTATTTTTCGGAGCTATACACAAATTTCTACGAATTTTGCAAGATTGCTGCTCAAACACAAAACCCTAAAACGCTAGGTGCACCCCGCAGAGCCGGCCCAGAGGCCGACAGGCGGGGCCCACGGGCCAGCGGCCCACCTAGGCTGGGTCAAGGCAACGCCAGCCTTGACCGCGGCGTGGGCGCGGCCATGACGTCGTGCGTCGCGCGGTGCGCGCGCGCGCGGCCACGGTGACGGCTGCACGAGGCGGCACGGCGAGGCGGGGCCGGAGCATGCCGGGGAATTGCACGGCGATGAGGAGGAGGCGGTGAACCTCACCAGCAGCGGCGCGGACGGGGAACGGCGGCGGAGAGGCGGCGCGACGGCGCTAGGCGGCGGCGGACGGCAAGCTCCGCCGGGGCGCCTGCACGACAAGGGAAAGGCCGAGTGAGGAGGGGAATTGAGAGAGGACGTTGAGGGGAAGCTCCCCATGTGAGGAATCGAGGAGAGGGTAACCGGAGACGACGAATCGCGGCCGGCAACGGAGCTTCTCGCGGCAGCGTCAATGGAGGTCGGCGGGGCGCGAGGTCGATTCCGACCGGGATTGGGCTCAATCGAGTCCGGTGAGGGGCGGGGGAGACAGAGGGCGAGGTGAGGAGGCCGTGGGCGAGCGGAATCGAGGAGCGGCGGCCGAGGTTGGTCGGGGCGCCGGCGAGGGCGGCTCTGCTCTGCTCGTGCTCGAGGAAGAAGAGGATGAGAAGGGGAACACGGCAGAGGGGAGGATAAGGCTGGCGGCGGGGTCGCGGATAAGGGCGTGTACAATGCAGGAAACGAGGATGGCCGATGCGTGGAACGAGGTTGGACGCCGGCGAAGCCGACACGCGGCACCCCGCGATGCGCGCGCCGGCGTTCCACGCGTTCAACGTTTTTGGGTCGTGACAGTGATCAACGGCCTACGTTTCGTCCTGGAAGAAGTACAGGAGCTGTGATCAGAAGTGAGCAAGACGCGTATCCAGATGGTGATGCAACCGATCGTGAGAGGCTCCACCGGCGTGGACTACCTGCAGAAGGCTTTCGCCGGCCGCTACGGGCCTCCTGCCAATGCGTCGGCTTCTCTCCCCCTAACACTGCAGCTGATCTCGGCGGCGAAGAGCGTCGCGGAGCAGGAATGGAGCGAGCATTCAGACTGTCTTTCAGCTACGCCATCAGCAGGCCAGGCCCCTTCCCTCGTCCCGGTGCTCCGAGCAGGTCATGGGGCGGCAGCTCCGGCAGGGCGGCAGCCATCTTCTTCGCCTGCGGCAGGCGCTTCTGGCCAGCCGGAGTGCAGCGGAGAGAGGCTTGACAAGCTGATAAGAATTGGCCTGCTGCAGCTTGTCGGCAGCATGGAGGGCCTGCAGATGCAGTCGACTCCCGAGAGCCTCCAGATGAATCTGCTGAGGCTGAGGGCAGTGCAGAGCCAGTTCCAACAAGTGATCGTGATCGCTACGAGGTAACCATCTCATCATTTGAATCCTAACATATTTTGTCAGAAAGGTTGAATTCTTATTCTTTAACGTGGTGGTGATGTGCTAATTTTGGTCCAAATTTCTGTTGTTTCTTGTTTCTCCAGCATGCTGACGATGCGTCAAGTTCTGATGGCTGAAAACCCCAAGGTCACTCCTGCAGAGCTGGAGAGCTCCATCGCGGAGCTTTTCGAGGCGCTCCTCAAGATATTGGATGGCTCGCCTGATGCCGGCACCGATGAGATCGTGGAGGCGATGATCCGCGCGTCGGCCTCCGCCGGCTCGCCGCCGTCCGAGGAGAAGATTCAGGCGAGGAGGCAGATGGTCGCCCGAGTGTTCCTCAAGAGCCTCCAGCCCGGCGAAGTGGTCTTCAAGAAGGTCTCCCGGGCCATCCACTGCGCCTTCCGCGGCGTCGTCCTGGGAGGCAGCGGCCTCACGGGGCCAGAAGCTAGCCGACGCTGTGCCGCGTCAGCGCGGCCAAGCTCGTCGACAGGGTGGTGAAGGCCGCCGAGGTGCTGATCAAGGTGGCCACGGTGTCAGAGAAAGTCCATGGTCCGTGGTACACAGCTGGGTGAAAGATGGATGCCCTTGCATCAAAATTTGATGAGGACTCAAATATGCTAAATTGCATCTGGGGATGTAAAAAAACGAAGTCTTTTGATTTTAGAACTGAATAATGTAAGGAATTGCTAAAAGTTATTTGTGTGCTGTGTACATGCCGCTTTGTTTCGATGGAGCAAAGACTTAAAAATTTGGTCAAAGTCCTTTCCAATGTATTAGTTATATGTACTTGGTATCTTGCACAGGTTCAACGGCAGACATAACTTTGTGCGATTGTTTTGTTTAGTATCTTGCACAAAATCAGGGGGCCACAACGAAACATAAAAAAAAAACAATTCGCAGGTCAACGGACAAACTGTCTTGCATCCATATGATTATCTGGAACATTTTATTTCAGTGTTTTTTCCGTAGTTAGGAACATTGCATAGTATATGATAGATCTTATTCCAAAAATCTATCTTTATTTAAAAATACTCTAATAACGTCCTGGAGTGGAGGCAATTTGAAGTACTTGCCAATTGAAAGGTTTTACGTGGTGGCAAAGCATTTACCCACAGCATGTAAACACCCTACTCGGCTGCCTCACCAACAGGTGGAGGTGCCTGCAGCGGCTGGAGAAGCACGGCGTTGGCCGCGTGCATCATCTCCTTGGGTGAGGCGTAGCCGTCCTCCAGGTAGAAGAGGTGCAGCACCTTGCACATGTTCCAAAACAGCAGCCTGCACGGGAGCGACGGGAGGATCGAGTTCAGGAAACATCCTGTTGGGGTCTTGGGGATGCCAGCAACACCTTACAAGTTCCAAAAACAAAGGTAGACAACATAGGCATTTGAGCTATTACAAAGGGTTAAATCTACCTGCGTTGGACAAACAGGCACCAAGAGTTTTCTAATCCAACCAAAAGGATTGGGATGCACAGCCACCTGGCAAAGGCCTGCAAGCTTTGTCAAGCTCTTCATCGACCACTGCTCCTTACTGCTCTGTCACCAAGCTGGTCCACCTAGTTTGAGCAACTTTGGGTTAAGGTTCCTGGCTTCATGGAGGATGTGCAGTCAGCGTAGAATCTGCCGGTTCTAGGCACATCTCCATTAAAGATCCTGCACGACAGATTGCAAAACATGGCAAGAGAACTCAGAAAGTGGAGTTGATCTCTGTTCAGCAATGCAAAGGCTGAAACTTCATGTTGCAAATGAAGTGATTTTCCAGCTGGATAAGGCACAGGAGGCCATGAGTTAGAACCTGACGAGCTGGCATTACTCCAAGAGCTGAAACTCAGAGTTCTTAGCGACAAATCTCTAGATAGAGAGGGTGACGCTGGCAAAAGGCCTAGTTTTTTTGGCACTTTACATTTGTCAGGCAACCAACTTCTAATGGTTACCTAGTTTTTTGTCCAAACAGCATACTCTCATCGTAAACTAGCCTGTACTATTTACTTTGTTCATTTTATGTCAGAAAAGGAACTCTCTTTTTTTTGCATATTTTCTGAACAGAGGAGCGTTAACTGTTGCAGTACCCCAACGTGAGGCATATGCAACTATACTTTGTTCAGAAAATGTCTATGTTTGCTGTGCCATAACTGTTGCATAGAGGATTCACTTAACAGGGTTGAAAGCAGACTTAATCATCAGATCATCCTTGTTGGTGCGACAATTAATAGCTGCCATAGCAATGGTCTAAAAGCAGCTGGTTGGAAGATCAAAACCATAAAGAGATTCTGATGTCAAAGGGCAGCATATTATGCATACAGCAAGTGGAACTACTACAAGTAAGGCTCTGGATTGCTTACCTTCTCATCCAAAGGAACATGGATGTGTGTTCACTCTTTGAAATTAGATAACATTGAACACTGGTGTAGGTGATTGAGCCCTGCAATTGCACATTTTAGAACCTAATGGACTGTATCAATGAGATAGAATCATATTATGGGGGAGAGGGGGACCATGGTTTACCTGAATGAAATCATCTCATGATGGCATCATTTTTCTTCACACAAGAAAAGCCTAGTCATTTTTGTAAGGGTGGTAGGCAGACAATTGCAATGAAAAGAAAAATCTGTTTGGAGCAGATCCATTCGGATTTTTTGCTCTCAATTTTGTCAGCATGGCACCATGGTTCTGTTTCAAGGACTACAATAACTCAAATGCAAGATGGTGGAAAGTGCATGACACGATAGCACTGTATCAAAAGTTTTGCCTTCTGAATTAAAGACAGAAAGCTCTACTAAAACAGGACACTGTCCAGACAAACAAAGCAAAATCCTCTGACAGGTACTGAGAAATGAGCATCCACCATCCTAGGATAAAACTATGCTTGTAGGAATTGTGCTACAAGAAAAAGATAAAACCCAAGCATCTAACAATAAACAGGGTTACCACATCTTACACTAAAACATAGGCACCTACAAGTAGCATCTTCCAGCTCTGGTACCTGGTACTGCTGCTCAGGCAGACAATTCTCGACTCTCAACAACATTAGTAGACAACTTAGTCCAAATGTTGTTATAGTCATTGTAAAGTGATAATAGATTGTCACATCATTGATTTTGCGGACTTGTGGACAACATGCAACAATACCACGTCCTTTTATTCAATGATAAGTATCAAATAGTTACTTCCCGACTGACCGTGGTCGCCATTGATGTTGATGGTTGTTTTCATTGTTAGTGTCGTTGTTTTTCTATTTCTGATGTTCTCCAGCTATAAAAATATAATAGACCAGAAATTTCCTATCAGCTCCATTAAAAAAAATACCAAATGTTGCTAAATGTTACTCCTCCTGTATCACAAAATGAGCAAATTTTGTTAGTAACTATTGTTTTGTCATTTGTGGCATTAGCTAACTGTAGAAAGTTGTAGAATATCTCAGTGCCAAGTGTACTGTTATAGGAAAAATTGATAAGATAACTTATTACCTTTTTATACCACTCACTCCAAGACATGAAGATAAAAGATAGATGCCAAGTATAAAGGTGCTGGCAAAAGCTCTGAAGGGAGTGGCAGTTAGTAGTCATTTTTGCTCACACAGCAGATGAAACATTGACTTTTCTTTTTCCATTAGTTTGCAAGTATTGAGAAATAAAGGTTTCTTCTTGTCCCAAAAGTATCAATGTTTTATGAGTAATGGACAATCAGAAGCTAGAAATCATAACAAAAAAGAATATCCAGAGACAACAGTGAGCCGACACCAATGAAGGAGCATGACTGCATGAGTAAAGAAAGTAAAACTGTAAAAGACATTCCATCATACTCTGTCACAAGTTCCAGTATTTACTCTATTGAAGGGGCAAAGTAATTACAAAAACAAAACTAGAAAATAATGCAACTGACATATGTATACAAAAAGGTAAGGATGTAATTAAGCAGGAAGACGAATCACAACAGCTTGGATTTTCTAACAAGAAACACATGTGACTCCAGAATCTCAGAATAAGGACTGAAGGGGTTACCACAAAAAAAAAAATCACATCATGTGGTTAAACTGGCTTACAAGACAACAAGTCATGATCTAAGCATTCAACACCATAGTTAGTATGCAATCCATTGGTAGCCCTGAATAAAGTTCTCCACTGAATAGAGTTTGACATGCTTTTCTGTTGTCTGATTGCTCCACTCAACCCTTGCCGTGTGGTTTGCACCAGGGCCTCGACTATCAAACTCTCCATAATACAGTGTCCTGACTGCAAAATCTCCTCGCCAAGGAAGCCATCCCTCTGGCCTGATAACCTTCCCCAAATAACAGCTGACGTATATTGTCCTGGCATACTCCTTCCATGGACGCCCCAAATACAGTCTGTATGACTGTGGCTTTGTCTGGAACAATTCCGCAAACTCTTTATTCCCATCCACAGTGCAATTCATAAACACAAACCCTGTCGTCTGCCCCAGATCAATCCTTCCATTCGCCGCCACCACATTCCGTGCACTCTTCCGAGCTCCCTCTGCCCGCGGCACAGTCTTAATCACGCATTCCTCAAATACCGCAGCAGCATTTCCAAAAATAAAATCCACTGTCCCAATGATATGGCACCGGCGATACAGCTGCCGCATCGTGCGAGCATACAGCGTATCCTGGTGCCCACGGAACTCTACATTCTCCAGAACTGACCGGTCACTATCTGACTGGAACGCCACAGCCTGATGAGCTCCCGCACCCGCATTGTTCTCAAATGTTATATCCCTCGCACGGAAGCCATCACCAATCACGGAGACTGTTGCAGTATCAAATGTTCCAAGCCCATCAATCCCCACGCTCCGTGATGCGGTGATCACAGTAGCCCCCACGCCCTCCCCCACCAGCAAAATGTTGGTCTTCTCGTATGGAATTATGACATTTTCCTTGTATGAACCTGCTGCGACGGCGATGACAAAGTGACCAGCAGTGTAGTTCGGCGCCGCGTCCACGGCGGCTTGCACGGTCGAGTAGGCGCACGGCTTCGCTCCGGGATTCGGCTTGCAGACCGTGGCGTCCGGGCGGATCCTAGCCGGGAATGCGGGAGCAGAGGCGGCGGCGGAGAAAGGTTTAGTGGCAGCGGTTAGGCTTGGCGGGGAAAGGGAGTTGAGGAAGCGAGACGTGAGGGGGTGGGAGCGGAAGGCGGGGAGCGAGAGGAGGTGGGAGCAGTCGTACTGGCACTGGAGCGAGGCGGAGGCGAGGTGGAGCGCGGCGGGGACGTCGCCGGCCTCGAGCGAGGCCAGCGCGGCGCGGAGGCGGCGCAGGGAGAGGGCGAGGTGGTCGGCGCAGGGCCGTCCGTACGCGGCTGGCGACGGGTGCGCCGCGACGGCCGCGCGCAGGAGCGAGGCGGGGCCCCCGGCGCCGGCGGTCGGCGCGGCCGGGCGGAGGACGAGCAGCGCGAGGAGCAGGAGCGCGGCCGCCGCCGCGGCGAGCGGGAGGAGGCGGCCGCGGCGGTGGATCGCGTGGTGGCGCATCTGGTTGGCAGCAGGCGCGGCTCGCGCGTCGGAGCGGAGGCGGAGTCGCGACGGTGAGAATCGGAATCGCGGCGCCAGATTGCGCGGCCGCTCCGATGGGAAAGCGCGGCCGCTATGTTGAAGGCGGATTCTGAGAAAATACGCTTCCACTCTCCGTTGGCGTAGTTTGGCACCCCCAACTTGAGAAAGTGATAAGCTGCCACCGTTCGGACGCTTGGCGCGCGCCCACGACACGCCCCCCGATGGTTCTCGGCTTCTCGCCTCTGGTGGCGTGGTGAACCGATGGATTTGGTCGCCGGAGGAGTGCTTCATGGGCGCTTGCCTAGCAGGCCATTGCGATTTCCCCTTGTGCTCCGCTCGCTGCCCTCCCCTACCGTGGCTGTGAGTGATGGTGCGGCCCTCCCTGGATGCCCATGCCCGCCAATCGTTCGTCGGAATGCGCCAGCGGTGGTGCCGTTCGCCAAGAAGAAGAGGAAGGGGTACATAGACGACCCGCCGGACGAGGCGGCGGCGGATGGTTTGGTGGATGAATTGGAGGAGGACGAGGAGGTGGAAGCGGGGGAGGATTTCGACGACGACGATGAAGGTTATAATGGTTTTCGTGAACTCCAGTTCCAGTGATGTTTGCTTTTTGCTATGATGATGATGAATTGATGATTGGGACTTGGGAGTTTCGGGTTCTGTCTGCTTTGGGGAGAGGGTGGCTACCCCAAGAAGTCTGCATTTCGGATCTATTTCTTGGCTCACCTTGTCTGAGCGTTCTCACTGGGATGCGATATGCAAACTCGTTCCCATCGTTTCAGAGGAAAATACTCAGATGCAGTTGCATTGCGTATTGTTGGCACCCACAAACACTACGGAACTGACCAAGATTCTTGAGCTGATTTCATTCCTCATTTACATATCCCGTCTGCTTATCTAGGATTACGTATTTCTGGTTGCATATCCCGTCTGCTTATCTAGGATTACGTATTTCTGGTTGCTTACAGTTACAGTTGGATGTGCACGTGCATCAATACATCCTTGTTGGTAAAATGGGACAGGCTGATCCCTTACCTTCGAGAAAAACTGTGATACAATGCCTTGGCTTGGGTTATGTAATGGTTCCCATTTACAACACCGGGATGTGTCATGTGTGCTCTAAAACTTTACATGTTCCACCAACCACGATATTTGTCTGCTCATTTCTTTTTATGTATACTTCTCAGATGGTCTCAGGAGTTTCAATTGTAAGCTCAACAAGTAAGCACTTTGTTCTATCTAATAAAATAACTCTGTTCCCCAAATTGTGCAGATATAATGGATGAGGAGGAGGACTATGACTTTGAAGATGATTTTGAGAGTGATGACAAACAGGATCTTTACGTAAGTTTTCTTTACTCTGTTCAAATATACAGTTTCATTGGATAGTATTGACCTGACCTTGCATATATGTTTCTGTTCTGGAGGTTGGAGATGGAGGTGCTGGAGGTGGTATATCACTTGCTGGCACATGGTGGGACAAGGAAGCATTGGCTTTGGCAGAGCAGGTCTCAGCATCATTCGATGATGACTTGAAAATCTATGCTTTTAAGACAGCTGCAAATTTAACCATCAGAGTACGCATTGAGAAGATGTCCACTAGGTGTGTATCAACTTGCAGCTATATGCAGTAGCTTTCAGAGTTTTTGTCATGTTTATTAGAGGCTTAGAGCCTGAAAGTGATAAAGATGTATATTTGATTCATAAGATTTTGAGAAGTTTCGGTCGTTTGTTTGAAGGGTGAGTTTCAGTCAATCAAGACTCGACCTATATGTCTTAAATATGCATACAGTAGGTATACTGGAAGATGCCATATTTTGATATAATCAAATTTAGATACAGATAATGTTCTCTCTTTTTTAATCAAAAAAGGCAGTGAACTAACTATGGAAGTTAAAGCATGGATTATAACACTTATCATGGTACTCACACACAACAACATCATAACATATTAATTGCCAGTTGCAGATAACCTTAAGTGGACATGATTTATGTAATGGCTCTCATCAAGTGCTTCATAATATAGGTATGGTTCTCCAACAATAGATGACATTGAAGCATACACAATCGCATACCTGGGAAAGTTGGACGATGCAGAGTCAGCAGGAAAGATACCACAGAATATATCCTTGGAGGTATTTTCCAGTCTGTAATCTGTATGCAATACTCACAGACATAACTAGTTAAAGACTTCTACTCTCTTAAAGAAACGAACACCAATAACTCATTAAGAATTGCCTTATTTGTACTTGGTTTAAGACAAGTATACTTTTGGTTTAATCGCTTTCAAGGTGTCATCCCCTGGTGTGGAGAGGGTTGTCCGTATCCCTGAAGAGCTCGAACGCTTCAAAGAACGGGCAATGTATGTCAGATACACTACAACAAGCGATGAGGCAGCCACACCTCAGGAAGGCGATGGTGTGCTGAGGCTAATCTCCTATGACATGGACCTGGGAGAGTGCACCTGGTGCATAGCCGATGTGAAGATAAACCGGCAGCAGGCCGGCAAGGGCAGGCCCCTGAGCAAGAAGCAGAGGGAATGGCGGCTGCAGACGCCCTTCGAGTCGCTGAAGCTGGTCAGGCTGTACTCTGAATGTTGAGATGGCGTTTTTCTAGGAAATTTTGCAGTATCTGTCTGTTGTAGTCCTACAGTTTATCTAGTCTTGCTGAACTCGGATAGCCCACTGGATATGCAGTTAGAATGTTGTTGTGTCATAATCAATGATGAGATAAGCGTTTCTTCTGCTAACAGATAACACCAGAGGTTTAGCCGTTTATAGCTCACAAAAGAGAATGTTTGTTGCCTCATTCTTTACAGTGCACATGCACTTAATTCATTGTTTATCTTCTCCTAGATATTTATCCAATTTATCAATCTTTTGTCAACGTGAATGGATTGCTTCACTGCTTGTTCTAACTGATGAATGGGCTGCTGGGTGTGAAACCTCGTCAAGTCGTCATCCTGTGTCAACCACACTGAACTTGCTGTTAATTAGCCTTGTATAATACCTAGTGGGAGTATTGTTAAGCCACAAGTTGTATCTTTTCTAGTGTGCTCCACAGTTTTAACTAGTAAAACCACACTCTAAAATGGGCTCATGTCATCATGTAGCATTCTGATGCAATTAGCTGTTTCTTGCACTGCACATGTGTGTATGCATGCATCCTAGTTAGACTTAGACCAAGCCCAATGTGAGGCAGATTACTCCTAGTCCTAGCCATCTCTCCCTATAAAAGAGGCTCAAAGCTACATTGATCTATGCTGCCATCTTAATCCTTCACGGAAAATACATTTGTGAAGAATATCAAGAACAGAACGAACGATCTTCTTGCTCTGCATACACAGAACAATCTGAAATGGCAGGAGGACCGTACGTGACTCCCCCGCCGCCGCTTCCGCCGACAGGCTACGACGACTACGACACGCCGCCGCATTCCCCGTCGCCGACAACGCACGTCAAGGTCATCGTCATCGTCGTCCCGATCGTCGGCGTCGTGTGCCTCGGCCTGCTGGCGGCCCTGCTGTGCGTCCTCTTCATCAGGCGGCGCCGGTCGTGCCCGGACGTGGCGGAGGAGGAGGTGGAAGAGGTGGAGGACGTGAAGGTGAAGGTCACGGAGCACGTCCGTATCGTGGAGGGGGTCGTCGGCGAGGTCGAAGCGTACAAGGCCGGCGACGCGGGCTGCGGCGTCGTGGAGGAGGCCGGGGCGGCCGCCGGGATCGTCGTCGAGGATGACGTCAAGGTGGAGGAGCACGTCGTCACGTTCACCGAGGCGTCGAAGCGAGAGCGAGAGTGATCATGAATGGTTGGCCGGCCGGCCGTGTGCATATCATCAGCATCGTGTACACGTGTTTGATGCGAAGTTTTTAGTATTTCTGTAAGAGTAAAGTCTATTTTTAACCATCCAACTATCGACTGCGTCCGGATTTGACAATGCAACTCTAAAACCGGACATCCGCAGCCATCCAACTCTTAAAACCGTTCATGTTTGGCCATCGAGCTGTTTTGTTGGGTAGTTTTGCTGAGTTGGACGCCACGTGGCGGTGGGACCCACCTGTCAGTCCTCCCCTCTCCTCTTTCTCTCTCCCTCTACCTCTCCTCTCTCCTGTCCCCGTCGTCACGCGCGCCCTCCACGGCGACGGAGGCCCCTTCCCTCCCTTCCCCTGCTCCCCTCCACGGCGACGAAGGCCTCTTCCCCTCCTTCCCTCTCGCGGCGGTGCAGGGCGGAGCGGTGGCCGCCGGCCTCCCCTGCTCCCTCCGCGCCGGGCTGGCGGGCGAGGAGCTGCGGCGGCCTCGCCTGCACCAGGCCGAGGAGCTACGGCGGCTGGCGCGGCGAGGCTCCCTGGGGCCCTCCCCTCCCGCACCCCTCCGCCACGAGCTCCGGTGGCCTGCACGAGGCGGAGCCGGCACGCGGCGGGATCGGCCAGGCATCCCACGCGCGGGCGGACGGCGCGGCGCGGAGCCTCGCGCGGGTGGCGGCGACACCTTCATGCTCCAGCTGCCGCGGGAGGAAGGAGCTGCCGCGGAGCGCCGGCGAGCAGGACAGGGTGCGCGTGGTGGACGCGCCCTTGAGGCCGGCAAGCGTGCGGCGAACGCGCGCGGCATGGCGAGCAGGGCGGGGTGCGCGCGGCGGCCGCGGCCGCGACCCCTGCTCCCCATCCTCCTCTGGCGCCGGGCACCGCGGAGGCCAGCCCACGAAGGCGAGCAGGGCGGCGGCCCTCAAGCTCCGGAGCCGGCCGGATCCGGGAGCACCTCCTCCTCCTCCCTCCCATGGCGGATCGGGGCCGGACGGCGGCAAACGGGCCAGGGCACGCGCGAGCCTCCGGCGACGGTGGTGGCCCTGGCCGGCTCCTTCGACACGGTGGCGTCGGTCGGCGAGGCGAGCAGGGGCCGCCGGCGGCCGCGCCGTCCCCCGTCCTTGCTCCCTCCTCCTTCCTCTCCCTCTCTCCGGCTCCTCCTCCACCGCCGCCTCAGGTCCTCCGCTTGTCTCGGCTCCGGTGGGCCCCGCCCCTCTCGCGCGCTCGCCGGCATGGGCGGCGGAGCTCAAGCTCATGCGCGCGTGCCGACGGGGATGGCGGAGCTCCGGCCGCCTACCTGGATGGCGGAGCTCCGGCCGCCTACCAGGCCGACGGGGATGGCGGAGCTCAGGCGCGCGTGCCGACGGGGACAGGAGAGAGGAGAGGTAGAGGGAGAGAGAAAGAGGAGAGAGGAGGACTGACAGGTGGGTCCCACCGCCACGTGGCGTCCAACTCAGCAAAACTACCCAGCAAAACAGCTTGATGGCCAAATATGAACGGTTTTAAGAGTTGGATGGCTGCGGATGTCCGGTTTTAGAGTTGCATTGCCAAATCCGGACGCAGTCGATAGTTGGATGGTCAAAAATAGACTTTACTCTTTCTGTAATTATGTTCTAGAAAACCAAAACAACTAATAATTTAGGACGGAGTGAGTATATAGCTGCATGGTATACATGCCGTTGTACTTGGGTTAAATTATTGTGCATTTCTTATCCTCGGGTGGGAAAGTTAGTAATGAACTCACGGATTATTGTTCATTCAGCCATACTTGTATAATTTCTACTTTGTTCCAAACATAACAACTTAAGAGAACTTAACAGAAAGCAATTTTCACATTTTCATGGCGCGCGCGCACGTATGTGCGTGTGTGTGTGAACTAGACCCAACAAACAAACGAAGACACGAAGTTGTCTTAAAAGGCAACATGGATCGAGCCAACAAAACTTGACAACTGGACAAAAGGGATCTCAAGATAAAACGTACGGATTGAGATTTGAGAAAGAACCTCTGTTTCGTTCTCTGTATGTACTGATGCGAGAGTAGAGGAGTTTTTACCTGTTTCATGAAATATAGTTGTCTATCTGTACAACTACAAACTCTTGCTTTGATCTTCTACCTTATTTTAAATGCATCAGCAGTGTTCCTGCCTAGTTTTTTTCCAAAAAAAAAAGACAATGCTAGGGCACTATCGTCGACTGGGAAGACGAAATAAAATGTCACTGAACAGCGTTTGTCCCATTTTGGATCAGAAGTAGTAGCACGTGAAGAACAAATCGGAGCAGTTATTAATTAAATTATTGTGCCCGTCCTGAAATATCTTAATTATAAGGCATTAGCTAGCGTCTCGAACATAATCACGGGCCACACGATACGTACTGTCATACTGAAAGAGATCAGGTGCTCTAGTCTAAGAGGGGGAGGGGGTGAATTAGGCACTAATAAAAACTTAGACCTATGGCTCCAACTAGTTTGCACAAAATTTAAATTAAAACATGCTATCTAGATGTGCAACTAGGTTGTTCTAGTGTGAAACCCCTATCCCAAAAGAGTTTAGCAACATATAGCCTTTCCTATCAAGAAACTACTCTATGAAAGTAAAGGCATACAAATTGCTAGTATGAAATACGGAAGCTTCAAGAGCGGGATAGGAGATAGCAAACTCTTGACACGGGTGTTTATCCCGTGGTTCGGTTAGCCACAAAGGCACACCTACATCCACGTTGTTGTAGCACTCACTAAGAGTATTGCTACTCGGCCACCAAGTCACTTCCGTGAACACAATCACGGTCACATTGGCCCCGGGTTCCACTAAGGAGCTTCTCCACAAAGGATGGGGGTCTCCACGTCCCCCACACAAAGATGTCGTCGCCGCTCCACACCAAGTCGGAGGGTCGATGACATTGTCGGCGAGCTTCAAAGCTCCAAGGTGCCGGCGCACCAAGCTCTTGATTTGGTTCACTAGAGAACCACAGCACAAAGGCTCGAGGCCTTGCAATCACACTCACTAAGAGCTAATCTAGCACTCACACTTTACAAAGCTAGTGCTAAATGCTAAGGATATGATCAATGAGCTCTTGTATGGCTTGGAGGTGTTCTTGGATGTGTATGAGGTGTCTTGGGACTCCAACAATCTTCAAATGGTCGGGGTGAGGCGTATATATAGGCCACCAAGTCTTGTAGCCGTTACTCCAACGGTCAGCAAAATTCTGCGTACCATCGGATGAACCGATGCCTCTGGCAGGGGTAGCGTCGGTTCATCCGGTCACTCATAAACCGAAGTAGCCGTTGAACTCCTGACAGCTGACACAGTGATCAACGGTTGAACCGATGCTTTGTTCCGATGCATCACCGGTTCATCCGGTGCTTAAGGATCTTCTCCTGACAGCTGACGTCATTACACCGATGGTATGCACCAATGCTTCACCGGTTCAACCGGTGCTGAAGACTTGGCCCTTGCGCGACTTGCATCGTCTCTGGAACATAGGACGCCCAATGCACCGATGCCCCGTTTTGACCCGTCGGTTCATCCGGTGCCCATAAGCTGACTTGGCTTTGATTCCCTTCTGCCATGGCGTCGGTTCTTCCGACAACCATCGGATGCACCGATGCTTCATGTGTCGGTTCTTCTGGTGCTTCCGACTGAAGAGCTTTCAGGGCGCTGCCCTGAGACCCGCGAGGGGCGGCTCCCCCTCGACCCCCATCCGCTAACCAGGTCTCGGAACCCCCGTAGGGGCGGCCCATTCGGGCCTTGCTACGTCTATCTTCTCTTTCTCTTTGTCATCACTTGAACCTAAAAGTCTGAGAATGGTCATCTTAATAATCATATTAGTCCAAGTGTTGTGTTGTCATTCGATCACCAAAATCACTCGAAATAGCATAAATGGTGCCATGTTCCTTACACATACTAATATGTTTATGGATAAGCAGAGGTCACAGAAGCAGCCAGGCAAAAGATGCGTGTATCCTACGAGCATACACACGCAGGGGGATCGGAGTGCCATGTAAAGTATTCACATATGTGCAGGCATAAATCTTAGTAGAATCTAAGTACTGGCCATCTGTCTCCGATATATGTGTGCAAAGCATGTTCGTTAAGCCTAAAGGTGCAAATAAGCGCCCCTTAGGATATCCATTGTCCCTCTTTAGTTTAAAAAATTGTACTAATTTCTCAAATGGAGCTCCCACTCTGAAAAATTAGTACAAACTTTTGAACTAAAAAGGGGCGGTGGATATCTTTAGGTTCCCCTCTTTGCACCCCCTAGTTAAGCCGTTCTTGCTTGTGTGTTAATCTTCACGCAACACAAAGTCGACCAGCATACTTATGCATATATAAAACTCATGATACATAGTTAAACTCAAGCGTGCTCACAATATCCATCAAATTAATAATTAGCCGCTTATATACACGTTCTTTGAGGTCCATCGATCTCGACCCCGTATTGTCTATGTGATGCTTGCAACACCAAGCTAATCTCTGTAAATAGAACATGCGAAGAAGAATACGACTTGTGTGTATATGTATGCATCTTCATCATACTCGTACGCAATGTGATCGTATAGCCACCTCACGATCGATGTATACGTACGTACACATCAAGTTGCGCCTTGTGAGTATATATGTATCTTACATTCTTGTTACCTACATATATAATTTCTTGACTGATATAAGGTAGGGTTGAGCAGAGATAACATATATAACCGGTGAGGCATCGTCTGGATCATACCAAACTGGTAGTTTGCTTGTGCCACGCTAATCAATGTGTAATGGACTAGACTACTTGCAAACATCACTCTCACTGGTTAATGAGCCAATCAACGTATGACAATACACTAAACAATGCTCTGTCCAGTTGAACTGTTTTCTTCTTCTTCGAGCTGACCAAACCCTATAGCATATATATCCGGCTGGCCGTTGTAGAAAGGTGCTACGAGCAGAAAGTGTGGTTTGGTATCGCATCTTAGCAAGATTTTCCATGGCTCCAACTTTACTTTGGCGAACTGAGCCGCCGCCGCCGCCGCCATCATCATGCCCTCCACCTCCGTATCCTTCACCATCACCACATGCGTATCCTCCTGAAATCCCACCTCACCCACATCCTCCTACTCCATCCTACACACCGCCTTCTTCATATCCCCCTGAAGTTTCACCGCCTTACTACCCGCCTATACCAGCACCGTCTCCTGATGAGGTCCCACCACCTTACCATCCGTATCCGCCTTCCGTCCCCGCTCCACCACCGCCACCAACAAAGAACGTCGTCGTCATCATAGCAGTGGTGGTCCCGATCGCAGGACTCCTCTTGCTTGGCCTCCTCATGGGGCTCCTTCTGTTCGCACGGCGGAGGCGAAGGGCGGAGGAGGAAGCGGTGGTGGAGGACGTGGAGGAGGAGGAAGCGGTGGTGGTGGAGGAGGAAGCGGTGGCGGAGGCGAAGGGCTCGATATCGACGACGAGGTCGACGTGAAGGAGCACATCGTCAGGCACCAGCAGGACGAGGTTGTGGAGAAGTGACACGTGGCAGCGCTTTGCGCACGCATGCAGACGGTCATGTGCATCAAGGGGGTCAACACTAGTATTGGAGTACTCGAATTCACATCTATCGGGTCCATGGAGTGCTTGCTGAATAATTACTATGTTGGGTTCAATATTGCAGTTGTGTGATTATTAATACTTGTTTGCTTATCTTGGTTGATGAGTGTTGCAATTGCAAGTACCGTCCGTAGTTAAAGTTTGCGTGCCTGTATGGATATAAGTTCCACTGTGCGTGTGTTTCTTTCATTATTTTGGTGCGTTTAATTAATTTCAATAATGGTGATGCTTGTGTTTCAGTAGGAAACAAGTGGAATGAGTGCGATTGAATCCTGAAGTGACTTATCTAGGATTGAATCCCGATCACTCTCCAACCACCCGGTTTTCTAATTAACCGAACGGCCCCTATTTAGCGTGTTTGGCAGAGCTCCACTCCAGGGACTCTAACAACTCCACCAATATGTCATGCCAAACGCATCCAGCTCCAGCAACTCCAACTCCGAAAAAAACCTAGAGTTAGGGGCCAACTCCAGGTTTTTCTTGAAGCTACTCAAGGAATGCTCCAAAAACATCAGTTTTATAGCTACTCGTAGAGTTGGGGGTTATTTACCCACCATTGCCACTGATTTCATAACACACCCCTTCGTTTCTATTTTTGCTAACCCCCACTCTAAAGCATCCCCTCATAAGAGAAGACTTAAATGTGATACAATATCAGTCCCAAGAGGCTGATAACACATTTATTACACTGTTGGAGAATGACTTATTAGTGCCAGTCACAGGACGTGTTAGTGCCGGTCCCTGTGACCGGCACTAAATGGCCGGCACTAACGTGACAACACGTTAGTGCCGGCTACTGTGGCCGGCACCAACGTGCGCTGCCACGCCACGCCACGCCCGCCCAGACATCCACTTTAGTGCCGGCTGGTATTACTAGCCGGCACTAAATGTTTTTTCTTTTTGTTTTTATACAAATTGTTGTGCGTATTTGTCGTATTATGACCATATTACAGACTAATATTACGACCGTATTAGTACCGTATTGCACACTAATATTAGGACTGTATTAGTTACTTATTGCACACTAATATTAGGATTGCATCACACTAATATAATATTATATATATAATATATGTACATACATATAGAGTTCATATATGGAACACTTAGGAGTTCAAAAGTACTTGAGATATTACAAATTATTAAGCATCAACTATAGTAAGGGATCAGCTTCCTCGTCGTCGGATCTTCTTTGGCGACGCTTGTACGGAGATCGCCATGAAATTCGCCCTTATGATTTATGACTTCATCGAGGAAGAATCCGCATATAGCTTCTTGAATTGCCCTGACCCGAGCCATTTCAATGAGTTCTTCTTTCATCCACCAACGCTGTCACATTTTTCAATGAAGTCATGAGAATAAAAAATAATGAATTAAAATAATGAGCAGATGTGATTGTGCTCATGTACATTGAATGCCTCCACTGTCATTTGCCCTTTTTCACTTGCAAAAGAGTTGATTCACTCACATACGTAGTATCCACATAAGTTGTTTCCTTGGTCCTATCTCCAACACTATGGACAAATGTGGGTTACGATATAGAATTTTTCTTATGTTTATTGCTAATGACATTAGTAGCGAGAGTATATTTATACCGGAAAATCAGTGAACCAACGAAGAGGCTCGATTTCACCTATGGGCAAGCCTATGTGTTTGCGGAGGTAGCGACTCCATGCAATATTTACCATCTCGATGAGATCTTGGTACTTTGATTTATCTTGACTTAACGAGTCGTACACCAAGACCTTGTGCTCCTCAATTCGAATACAAAGCAATATCCAATGAAAGCTGTCCATATACATACGCACAACCAATTAATATTGATTATAATGGTTATTAAATAGTATTATTAATACGAAGGGATTGAAAAAAGAGGCTAACGAAGAACGACTCACTGATGGTCGTATGGCAAGAGAATGAAGGGACACATGCTATTCTTACGCAACCCCCTGTATATAACATTGACTATGTCTTCAGGCTTTTGCGCTACCGATTGCTCGTGTATAACATCGGGATCGAAGAACCCGACATTATGGAAGTTCTTCTTTCGGCAAATTTGAATTTTTGATCTACGGGACACAAGAAAAGCGGGGATCAGTCAACACACAAGGCTAAAATAATGAAACGAGAGACAATACTTACATACACCATACACTGATGAGGGACTTGTGAATGGCATCTTGATGGTATAGATCGTAAAGTGCTGCAAACTCGATATATACATCATCTGCCCCCTGCCAGAAATGCTCATCTTTAATCCGAGCTGGGAACATCTCTAATTCATTAGCTTTAGATTGCACGGCATACCATTTGTGTAACTCGGCCATTCTCGTTGGTAGGAATGGTAGCAACTCTGGCCATATCAAAGGTTCACCAAGTACAAACTTTTTCTTGCCGCAGGCATTCTGTAGGGCCTCCCCAAGCAATTGAGTCCTTGTTAGATCAGTTTGCAATATCATCCCAGCCATGGTCAACGGATCTCTTGATTCATCGGGACATTCTTCACGCGGCACTATCAACGGAGGGATCGATTGTTTGGACTGCTCTCCGAGCTGGGGAACGGTCTTTGCATTAATCCGCCGATTCTTGCGGTTGCTGTAGCACTTTCTGATCTGCCGATCATAATCCGACTCCCTTTCTTTCTCCTTGGTGGGATCTTTAATGAAGTGTGCCTTTGCAACCAGATCTATTTCCGGCTTCTTGTTCGCAGCCTCCCTCAGTAGCTTACGCTTCAGCAAGAAGGTTTGAAATGATTCTTCTGCCTCTTCCTCTTTTGGAGCCTTCACTTTCTTCTTTCTTTACTGCTTATGAGATGGCTAGACCGAAGGTACCGTGTATGCCTTCTATCGCTGACTCTGATTCTGTTGTGTGGCTGGTGATGATGCCGGAATTGACTCGCTTTGTGCGGCTGGTGATGGCGGATCCATGCTGGGGTCCCATGCAGGCGGTGGAGAAGGTGGGCCAACACTAGGATTCATGTCAGCTAGTGTTGGTGATCTTTGCCTTGAGCACCGAGCGGAATCTGTGGCTGCTTGCACCAATCTTATGTCGCGCTTTGGCCACGCGATCCATGTGTGTACGGCATGTTGTAGTTCTATTTCTTCGGGACTTATAAGGATCGGGAGGTCCATGTCTTCCCAGCGTTCTTCAGTAATTCGGTCAACAAAGACTCTGGCGAATCCTTCAGGAATCGGCTGGCAATGTATCTAAAAATTAATACAAGTTGTCCACGCGCGTATATATATATATACATATATATATATATTCTAATCACATATATATTGACAAATCTTTTATACCTCGGCTTCGTCGAGATTTTCTTCTTCCTCCCCATTAGTATCTTCATCCTCGTCACCATGATAATGCAAGTTTAAAAATTGGGTGCCATCATTCTCGGCCTCATAAAACTCGGTATCACCACGAATGAGCTCGTGCATTAAGTCGTCTTGGATGTCCGTAGGATCCATTTCCACTGTCGCATTAGTTAGCTAATTAATATAAACCAATACTACCTCCATCTCAAAATGTATATCTCATTGGTGCGAATTCAGAAGCAAATACTAATGTACTAAAACAAAGAAAAAAGTAATCTAAAGGATGCAAATATTTTTATTGGAATTTGCAATGGTGGATGGAGTGGCAGATTTTATCTTCTCCTGACCAAGCATAAGTTTTCAGGTTTTGTAGTTGGAATTGACAAATATGTAGTTAGAACTTATTTGGAATCTACTCATAATTCAAGTGAATCTGTAGTTACACAAAAATTATACTTGAGTGAACTCACAAAGCCATATGTAACATATACCTGAGCGAGGAGACGACGAGGTTGGGGCGCGCGTCAAGGGCAGCCGGGGCGACCGGGACGGCGGGGGCAGGGCGTGTGGCGTCGGCGGGGGATGTCGAGCCTGGCAGGCATACTAATTTAAAGTGCTGCAAGTTGCTGATAGGAAGGTTATTGAGAATGAGAGACCATCAGGTGATCTCAAATGACAGTCATTCGTTAACTTTATTTATTTATCGAGATGCATCCAGTTGACTGAAAATAGATGGAACCAGTTGACGCCAATAAAGAGCAGTCTTATCAACAATAGTGCACAGATAACCATTTACTAGTGATATCATCATACCATGTGATATCAAAAACTCTGAGAAAATTCAGAAAGATATTCTCACCTAAACAGATAGGGCACTGGACCTCCTTCCGTAAGAGAACAAAGGTTACACCAAAAAAAATCAGGATCCACAACACGAGAACCTTTTCCACAGCTCTTGCAAAACTTTTCTATGTGCCAAGGAAACAAACAAAAAATTATTCCCCAGGCTTTATAGATATATAACATAGCAAACTCTCTTTGGCATTAACTAGTCCTTTTTTTTGCAATAACACACGGCATGAATCAATAGTAACATTTTTCATGTTCTTATTAAAAACCAAAAAAAACTCATGGGAAATTTGTAGCGAATTTGCAAGAGACTAAACCTCATCTAAAAATATTTTGAGATGCATTGTGGCATGGTTTGAAAGCTCTATCAATTATATTGACTTCTTTTATATTTTCACTAAAAAGAACCTAGTTTTTTTCAAATTCTTTTTTAGTGGTCATAAATTGCTTCTCATTCCAGCACAGCAGCCGAAACAATAAGATGCACAGTGCAACTGCTGACTATCTATCTTAGGGAGACTAGGTGTTACAGAATGTGTTTTACCCCTTGCTCATTTGATTTTGTGATGCTAGATTCCAGAGGACTGTCTTTTCGGTAGAAGCTAGAGCTAATAATTGTGTGTGCATTTGCATACAGGCTTTTGAAGGAGCCTGGGCTGCTTCCTGCAAGCAGGGGGCATCTACAGTTCTCTTACCACCAGAACTAGAGTTCCTTGTTGGGCCAATTTCGTTCTCTGGGCCTTACTGCAAACCAAACATTGTTTTCCAGGTAAATTATACTCTTAGTCCCAAATTAGATATAAAAAACTTTCCCAATAACTTTCATTGCCCAAACTGATAAAAAAAGGTAGGGCAGGACTGTATTTTGTCTAATTTGATAATGTAAGAATAAGTGCAACGAGTAATTATGTTTCATGTTGTACTTACTTTGCAGCTGGAAGGAACAATCCTAGCTCCAACCAGTGCTAAAGCCTGGGGTTCTGGCTTGCTCCAGTGGCTTGAGTTCACCAAACTAAATAGAATAGTAATTCAAGGCAGTGGCATCATAAATGGCAGAGGGCAACAATGGTGGACCTACTCAGACCCAGAGGATGAGGATGATGATGACACTGTAAGAACTAGCTCATATAGCCAAGCTCCAGCATACTAATCAGGTTAATTTTGGTACTAAGTTTAACGAGATCATTGCACAAATTTTGGATTCCAAAGTTTTCCTCTAATATATCTATGGTTAATTGATTTGGAGATGAGACAAGAAGAGCTTTGGCTGGGATTGGGCGAAGAGGATTGTGTCGTAGGGGCAGAATCCCAATGGCAGGAGATGGAGCCGGTGTGGTGGTGGGCGCAATCTGGATGGCAGCAGACGAGCCGACCTCGAGGAGGGCTCAAGTCCGGCAGAAGGCGGGCCGGCACCGTTTCCGGCAGAGAGCAGGGCGTTGGGGCGGCGTCAGGGCGGCCCTAGGACGAGGTTGCGATGGCGCGGCATCGGGCTGCGCGGCCGGCACGGCGTGCCGGGCCGGGGAGGTCGATGACGACGCGCGGCGGCGCACGCGGGCGAGGGACGGCCGGGGACGGGGGGCGGCGGCGCACGCGGGCGAGCGAGCCGGGGACGGGGGCGGCGGCCGGGGATCACGCGACGTCGATCTGAATTCTGTGAAGTGTGGGAGAGAAGGGGATTTATGGGGGAGTGCTCGGTTAGTGCTGGCTAGCCTTACCAGCCGGCACTAACGTGCCCTCTGTGACGTCATCTGGCCAAGTTAGTGCCGGCTGGTAATTCTAGCCGGCACTAACGTGCGTACGTTAGTGCCGGCTAGAATTACCAGCCGGCACTAACTTGGCCCACCTGGCGGGAACCAAAATTTGCCCGTCCCAATTCTCTTTTACACAAAATTTTTAATATTAGTAAATTTATTCGTAATAGGCTTAATAATTATATTAATAAAATAAAAATTGATATCTTAATTTTTTTAGTATATTGTTAATTATATCTACACAATAATAATAGTAATTGAAGTAAATGAACGAATATGCTTGCATTATCAATTATGTGTAGTTTATAGGGTTTATATGTATATATGCTTCTGTTATTCGTAATAAATCGAAAACATTTCATTTTTATCCATGCAAAAATATTCAAAAAACTTTTCAATAATAGCCTATACAATGATGTAATCTATTCGCAAATTACTTGATTATTTGTTTGTAATTTAATGTTTCAACGCTTCTAGTAATGCAAAATTAGTGAAAGTAAATAATATTTATACCATGCAAAAATATAATATTATCTGAAGATGATATTGTGTCCTAATTGCACGAATAGTATCGAGAATTGAGATAAATATGATACGGTGTGTTACATTACATCACTTAATGAGAAAATACAATATATAATTTATATAAAACTACTACTCATTATCATTATCTACTGCAACATTGATAATCTTCCTTTTGACGAAAGTGCCTTGCGCGTGATCACGGCGTAAGTAAGGCGTGTCCTCTTTGGATAAGAGGATGCTGGGGTCAACGTCAACTGAGAATGGAGGAAGGTCATCAATCTGGTCATAATTTTCCGAATTGTCCGAAATATCCTCAACTCTAATAACTTTTCTTTTTCCTGGAAAAACTATGTGCCATTTCGGCTCATTTCCAGCCTTGTCTGCTTCAGGCATCTTATCCAACTTCTTCTTCGGTTTGCTCGACATGTCCTTCACATAGAACACTTGTGTCACATCCTTGGCTAGAACGAATGGTTCATCTTTATATCCAATTTTTTTAAAGTCAACTATGGTCATCCCATACCGGTCCTTCGTTACGCCTCCTCCAGCCACCCATTCGCAACGAAACAGAGGGACAACTATGGGTCCATATTCAAGTTCCCATATCTCCTCTATGACACCATAGTAATTGTTCTTTTCTCCATTACTGTTTACTATACACATACGGACACCACTGTTTTGGTTGGTGCTTTTTTTGTCTTGAGCTCTCGTGTAAAATGTATACCCATTGATTTCGTACCCTTGGTATTGCTGGATGGTGATTGATGGTCCCCTAGCAAGCCATTGAAGTTCTTGATCAACAGTGTTGTTGCCCAATAATTTTCGTCTGAACCAGCCGTCAAAAGTTTTTATATGTTGTCGTGTAATCCAAGCAAGATTCTTCTGTGGATTTTCAGACTGTATAATATTCATGTGCTCGTCAATATATGGAGCCACCTTGGATGAATTCTGAAGAACCGTGAAGTTCGCTTGGCTGAATTCACTACAAGGGATGTTCACATTACATTTCTTTCCTAGTGTGCCTTTCCTCTTTAGTCGCCCCTCATGGTGTGACACAGGGATCCCAATCGGATTGAGATCAGGAAGATAGTCAACGCAAAACTCAATGACCTCCTCTGTTCCATAACCCTTAGCAATGCATCCTTCTGGGCGAGAACGTTTACGCATGTACTTCTTCAATACTGCCATGAACCTATCGAAATGGAACATATTGTGTAGAAAAACAGGACCTAGGTGTAGGAATATGGGGTAGCAAAAATAAAAATTTCTACCACAAACCAGGATTACTACAGTTATAGATCACGGGATTACTACTAGACGCGCGGTTGCGGAACTTCTGTAGCGCGTCGATGTAGTGCAGATGGAAGCCGGCAGTGCAGTTGCGTGAACCTCCTCACGTGCGGCTCGTCCTTGTACAGCAGATGCGGCACCTCCAAGGTATCCACACGTACGGGAAGAAGCGTCGCGATCCGGATTGCTAGATCCGCGAAGGCGACCTAGGGCTTGGGCGCGAAGGAGGGGTACTGTAGCGGCGTGTGAACAGTAAAACCTGGGATCCCTCCCTTGGCCTCCCTCTTTGCTTATATAGCCCCGGGGCGCCCCCTTTAGATGGGCTTGGGCTTTCCTTTAATGGGATTGCCCTAGGGTGGTCCCCCTAATGGGCTAACCCTATAGCGCCCCCTAATGGGCTTCTCCATTGAGGCCCATTAGTACAACTAAGCCCAGTCTAATTTGGATCTCATCCTCATTAGGCTTCTTTCCCTTAAGTGTGTGACCCTATGGGCTCACGCGCGAATAGACATGGCCCGAGTACTCTTACTCGGCCCAATAGCAGACAGCGGCCTCTAGCAAGACATGTCAACTCCTATGCACACACAAAGATCATATCAGACGAGCCGTCACAATATCATATACATGTTGTTCCCTTTGCCTCACGATATTTGGTCTAGCTTGAAGCCGACCACTCTTTCTCGATCCAGTGATTCGGAATCCTTGGTTAACTCTTAACCCTAGCATGGCCATGCATTTCTTGATCCGAATCACTCGAGGGGCCCAGAGATATCTCTCTCTTGTACAGAGGGGCAAATCCCATCTTGACCGACCATGTCTCACAGCAGGCTTCTTGACAGACCCGAAAGCCACCTTTATAACTACCCAGTTACGGTGCAGCGTTTGATGGCTCCTAAGTAAGTCGGTTCACATCTTGAGTACATACGACGATCTCAGGTCTTAGGACACAGCGTACATATTGTGTAATGAGAAGTCATCATCTCGTGTTGGGTCAGTTCAATCTCATGTCTCACATGAGCCCACATTATTAGTTTGACATCCCCATGTCCATGACTTGTAAAACGTAGTCAATCAACTAATACATGTGCTAGTCTAATATTCATGTGTGTCCTCACATGAACTCCGACTAGGAACACTTTAGAATATCCATACAAGTAAAGAGTTTCACAAATACTTCACATAAGCATTAATCAATACAAGTTGTCATCCATGGATATTCAAGGAACACTTTATTAATCATGAATATAAGGAAATATGATTGTCTCTAGGGCATATTTCCAACACTAGGATAGTTATTTCTGTCACAATATGAACTAGAAGGTGTGTCATAATGTTGAAGAAGGAAGGTGGGAAGACCATCTCGAAGCTGACAAGACATTCGGCAATGTCTTTCTGCAGCTTTATTAGATTATTTGGATTAATTGCTTTTTGCGAAATTTCAAATCATGAACGTACAAAGCTTTACAACTGCCAATCTCACATTTTCCGGTAGAACACCCCTCAGTATAACTGGAAGTAATTGTGTCATCAGGACGTGGCAGTCATGGGACTTCAAGTTTTGGATTTTCTTCTCTTTCACATTTATTATGCCCTGTATATTTGAGGAGTATCCAGATGGGACCTTGATACTGTTCAAGCAATCGAACATACTTTCCTTCTCTTTGCTCAGATTATAGCTGGCAGGTTTTAAATAGTGGTATCATTTGTCTCTCTTCTCGGGTTGTAAGCCTTGTCGTCCAGCTAGCTGCTGCATGTCGTGCCTTGCTTCCAATGTGTCTTTTGACTTACCATACATTCCCAGGAAGCCTAGTAGATTCACGCAAAGATTCTTCGACAGATGCATCACATCAATTGCGTTGC
Source organism: Panicum virgatum (assembly GCF_016808335.1). Taxonomy (NCBI): domain Eukaryota; kingdom Viridiplantae; phylum Streptophyta; class Magnoliopsida; order Poales; family Poaceae; genus Panicum; species Panicum virgatum. The sequence goes on along the minus strand of NC_053151.1, from coordinate 30,415,892 downwards.
GAACCTGTAAGACTTGCCAATAAGGTAGGTTCCACAATATAGACTTCTTCTTCCACATTGGAACATGTCCCTGGTCATCCTTGGGAACAGGTTGGCTACCGGGACCCTTTCCAAATACTACCTTCACATCCTTGATCATCGAGAACACACGCTTTCCATTACGGAACAGAGGCTTAGGACGAGTTTCGGGCTCTCCTTTGAAATGCTTCCCTTCGGTTCTTAGGGGTGATCGGTAGGAAGGAATCGGCGATGGCCCATGTATACGCACTTCTTACAGTGTTTCAAATAAATGCTATCGGTCTCATCATAACAGTGGGTGCAGGCCATGTATCCCGTGTTCGACTGTCCCGAACGTTTTGCAAGTGCAGGCCAATCATTGATGCATACAAAAAGCAAAGTTCGGAGGTTGAAGGACTCCTGTTTATACTCATCCCACACACGTACACCTTCTTCTTTCCAGAGTAGTAAGAGATCATGCATCAAGGGTTGCAGGAACACATCAATGTCGTTGCCAGGTTCTTTTGGCCCTTCTATAAGCACCGGCATCATGATGAATCTTACGCTTCAGGCACAACCAAGGAGGAAGGTTGAACATACGTAGGGTCACGGGCCATGTACTATGAGCGCTGCCAAACTCACCGCACGGATTCATTCCATCCGCACTTAGAGCAAATCTTATATTCCTTGGGTCGTTGTCAAATTGAGGATACTCTCGGTTAAGGTTTCTCCACTGGGACCCATCTGCTGGGTGTCTGATCATGTGATCCTCCTTACGGTCTTCTTTGTGCCACCGCATCAACTTAGCGTTATCCTTGTTTTTGAAAAAGTGCTTCAAACGTTGTATTATAGGGAAGTACCACACCAACTTTGCGGGAACTCTCTTCTTTACCGGCTGCCCATCAACATCACCTGGATCATCTCACCTGATCTTATACCGCAATGCGCTGCAAACAGGACAAGCTTCCAAGTTCTCGTATTCGCCGCGATACAGGATGCAGTCGTTAGGACATGCGTGAATCTTTTGCACGTCCAATCCAAGAGGGCAAACCATCTTTTTAGCTTCGTATGTTGTTGACGGCAGTTCATTACCCTCAGGAAGCATGTTCTTTACAATCTTTAATAGCTCACCAAATCCCTTATCGGTGACACCATTAGTTGCCTTCCATTTCAGCATCTCCAGCGTGGTACCCAACTTCTTTTGCTCCGGTTTGCAACTAGAGAACAACGAGCTTTTGTGATCCTCCAACAACTTCTCGAATTTTAATGCCTCCTTCACAGTCTCACTGTCTTTCTGTGCATCAAGCAATGCCTGACCTAGCTCATCAGGTGGCTCCTCTTGTGCAACATTTGCTTCACCCTCGTCCATTGGTTCATCTTGAAAGCCACCTGCTTCATGAACCCATGCCCAATCTGGAAGGTTGTTATCATCATCGGCATCTTCTTCATTATCTTCCATCATAACACCAACTTCGCCGTGCTTGGTCCAAAGGATATAGTTACTCGTGAATCCATTCAAGACCAGGTGATTCCATAGAGTATCTCTTTTCCGGAATTCCTTTTTATTTTCGCAAACACTGCATGGACAACACATTAAATCCTTTGACGACCTATTTGCCATTGCCGCCTTGAGAAAAGAATCTAAACCCTGAATCCACGCCAAGGTGCTCCGGCTGCCGTGCATCCATTGCCGGTCCATCTGTAATTAATTACCGTATAAAAACAAAAATCAATTCTACATATCTCAAAACAAGTTACTATGAAGTAATTCGAAAAAAAAATTGTAAATGTGTCATAGGCCACCTATCTAGTAAACCTAAAGTAAATAGCAAAATAAATTGGCACAATAACATATACACATGTCACCATGAAATAATTCGAAAAAATCATTCTAAATGTGTGATAGTCAAACTATATAGTAAACCTTCTCTAAAAAACAACAAATAATTCTACCTTGCTCAAATTAATGAACAAATTGATAAATCATGTTTATTTTCCCACATCTTTAAAATTCTTAAAATTTTGCATAATATATAGACATGTCTCCATGAAATAATTCAAAAAAAATTAATCTAAATGTGTCATACTCAAACTATCTAGTAATCCTTCTCTAAAACACAACAAATCAATTCTATTTTGCTCAAATTAATGAACAAATTGAAAAATTATGCTCATTGTTCCTCAACCTTAAAATCACTATTTTCTTTACCTAGAAAGCATGAAACAAAAGAATAAACACCGTGAAAGAAGAGTGGAAGAAGCTGCTAACCTTTGGTGCACTTGGATGGGTGAAATCCTCACAAATTTTGGAGAAAATGGGCAGCACCTCCCCTCTAACACGCCATGGGAGAGAGGAGAAGCTCGGCCAAATGGATGAGTCGGGCTGGGGAAGAAGAGGGGAGCCAGTATATAGGGGGCAACTTAGTGCCGGCCAGTAATTTGAGCCGGCACAAACTGTTGACGGTTAGTGCCGGCTGAAACCTTAAGCCGGCACTAACCTGCACCGTGCCAAGTTAGTGCCCGCTTGGAAGTCCAGCCGGCACTAAATTGGCTGCTGACCGTTAGGGGTGGGCCGCTGACCGTTAGGGGTGGGCCGCTGACCGTTGGGGGTGACACTTTAGTGCCGGCTGGGGAGTCTAGCCGGCACTAACGTGACCGTCGTGTACTGTACATGCACGTTAGTGCCGGCTCCTGCGTGACCGGCACTAAACTGCTGGTACCGATAAGCGTTTCTCCAACAGTGTTACATCAGATGGTATATCACCGTACAACTCTACGCGGTAATGGGCAGTGAAGCACCACTATCTCGAGAATAACAACTAAAACCCACACAACGATATTAACTACGAAGAGGTCATCAGAGTTTTGCGCCATACGGAGCTTCCTGCGGGTGACCCTATCCACAGGCGGTTGGGTGCAGAACGGAACCCCTACTCAATGTCTTCGGGAACGAAGTCTGGATCTTCCTCTGTAAAAATTAGAAAAGGGGGTGAGTACAAACGTACTCAGCAAGTCCAACCACACACACGGAGGGGGGGTATAAACAGAATATAATGCACAGAGTAAATCAAGGATAAGGCTAGGGTTTAATTTGCAGAAAGCTAGTTTTTATGCATGAGTTCATTTGAAAGAAAAGGACTTTCAAAGAAATTTTCTCGTACCGAGTAACACGTAGGGTTGATCCACACAGGATCTAAGTTTTAAATTGCTACCGGACTTCTCATCTGCCGTAGCACACGACACGACTGCCGGACATCTTTCCAAAACAACTCACGCCAACCCAACCATTCCCAGAAGAAACACTAGTTGTGTGACCAAACCATAACCCGCCCAGTACCGTGGGCACGGCTATTCGAATAGATTTTAACTCTGCAGAGATGTGCAACTTTACCCACAAGCGGGGTACCACAACACGATCGCCTTAGTGTCGGTGCAGATCCCAACAAAGCCATTACCCACCTTAGCTAGACCTGACTAGCCACCACGGGATCCACCAAGGGGCCATCGACCTATCACTGAGGTTTAACCGAGGCATAAGTCACACAGAGCTTATCTCTTCTCCTTGATCACTCGTTGCTCTCAGCTCTCCTGATGGCTATCAGACTAACTAGTGGGATTTATGCTAAGCCGTTGCCACATACAACGGTCGAGTGGTTTTCACGATAGTGGAGTTAGGCAAGATAACACACCAACTCGGTCCTTAATTGTGACAAGATGGATATCTCCCAACCTTGCTCAACCACACAGGTACGAGCACACCATTCGGCAATTCACACAGAAGTGTCATCCATCCCGTATAAACCCATCTTTCAAAAATTCCACATTTTCCCTTCCCACACACTCACACATTTTCTTTTTATAAAACAAGTGGTACCGTGTTCGAGGTCCTAAGCGTTCTAGCAGCGATTAACATCCAAATAGAATAAATCATATTCAGACATTAATCTAGGTGGTCAAGGAATAGTTATAACAAATTAAGGGGTGGCTATCCAACCATGTTTTCGGTAGCAAAACAATATGCAGTTTTGTAAAACAGACCAATAGGTTGTGTTTATAAAACTGGAACAAAATATGCATCAAAGGATGAGATTGAACTTGCCATCTTCAAAGCCTTCCGGGAGTTCTTGCTCGCGGTACGGTTCTTCAGGCTCCGGCTCGTGGTACTGCTCAGCGAACTCCTCAACAGGTTCTCCTTCGTTCACACCGGTGTCTACAGTGCACACAACAAACACACAATAAATAAAAAGAAATAAATGTTTTATCGTTGAGCTCGAATCAGAAGAAATTAAGTTATGGAGGTAAGAATAATATTTTTGGGAGATTTTCTAATGGCATGGCCGAAACTATTTTAGAAATGGCGTGGTAAAGTTTCGGAGCGATTGGAGGATTTTTGGCGCATAAAATGATAAGTTAGCGGGGTGTTTAGGGTCTAAACATGGATCCAAGGGCCTATTTGTAAATAGTTTTGGAAAGGAAATGACTTGATTATGATATTTGGAAATATCGGGGTTACTCTCGGAAAGGGTAAGGATCTATTCATAATTATTTCTATATGGCAGAGGGACTAATTCTTAATTAGGGAGAACATGGGGGTTTCATTTGGAAAAACAACATAAAAGGGGAAGGGCTCTTTAAAAAATAGAAGGAAAGGGAGGGGGTTTTGGGCAAAATAGCCCTTCTTCAACCTCCCTCCCGTTCCTCTCCCGTGAAACAGAGGAGGGAGGGGCGCACGGCGCGCCATGGGCGCCGGGGCTCCCGGGCATGGCGGCGGCCGGGAAGAGGGGGATTCGGGGGAGGGGAACGAGGGGAATTGATTCCCCTCCTCGATTTCATAAGAGGGGCCTGCAGGGCGGGGCGCGACGGCCATGGCCGTGGCGGGCAGGCGGCGGCCGTGGGCGGCGTGGCAGGGGCGGCCAGGGGCGAGCGCCGGTAAGGGAAAAGGGAGAGGGAGGGCCAGGGCGCCTACCTTGGCCCTTGGCTCGAGCGAGGAGGCAGCAAGGCGGGCCGGCCACGGGAAGCAGGCACGACGGGCGGAGGTGCTAGCGGCGGCAGCGATGCAGGGCCAGGGAGAGGGCGCGTGGTGGCCGAGCAGCTTGCGGAGCTCGGGGGCGTCGCGGAGGGCCTACTTATAGGCGAGGAAAGGCGGTGGAGGAGGGGCACAATGGTGGTGGTGGCCGGCGAGCTCGGCGGGGCGCCATTAATGGTGTTCGGCCGCTTGCGTGCGTCGCGGAGCGGCGTGCGCGTCGAGGGCGGCGTCCAGTGGCGGGGCGTGCACGTGGCCGGTTGCTGTCGCCGACGTCGAGCTATGCTCGCGCTCCCGCGTCGAGGCGGCACAGGCGACGGTGCTGTTCGGATCGACGGGCGGCGCGGCGACGGCCGGGGCCGCGTGGGGCGCGTGCCGCGCGCACAGGGCGTGTGTAGGGGGGCGCGTGGGCGGGGGTGTGCGCGAGCAGAGCAGCGCGCGGGGAGTGCGGCAGTGAGGATAGGGAGGAAGGAGAGAGAGGGAAAAAGAAAATGAAAAGGGAAAAAGAAAAGAGAAAAAAAAGGGGAGAAAAAGAGAGGGAAAGAGAGAGAGAAAGGGAGATTGTGCCGGCGGATTTCGCGGCGGCGACCGCGGCCGGACGAGCACGCGCACCTTCCGGCGGCGCGCAACGCGTTGCGCGGAATGAGGGAAAGAAAAGGATGGGACGGCGATTGAAATCGGGTGTCGGGACAGAGATTTGATGGGAAAGGTTTCGGAGGATTTGAGGAGTTCGGACAGGAAAGGATTGAGCTCAACGATGAAAATAGATTTGAAAATTATTTTTAGCGCGTGATTTATTTTGGTAAATTTTCGGGCTGTCACACACTCCAACCTTCTTCCTCACCGCGTGCGCCTCTCCAGCCGTCACCTCCGGCCGCCGTGTGCCTTTCGATGCCCCTGCCTGCCGCTATCTGTGTCGAGAGAGAGGAAGAGGAGGGTAGAATAGAGAGTAACATGTGGACCCATTCACAGAGGTTAAAATAGACTATTTCTAACAAGTCAGCTGATTTCTGGAGCCAGAGCACTATAATAAGCCAAACACATATATTAGCTTCATATTTTTGTGGAGTTAGTGAAGTGGAGTTGCTACTCTGAAACTATTTTTCTGGAGCTGAAGTGCTCCCGAATAGACTCTTAAACTGGTTTGCTCCATCCATATGTTCTCTGTACTTGGTTGGAAAAGCTTTGGCGCTGAGTGGATTTACCACGTCCACATCATAAATGCATAATCACATCTATCTATAAAGATCCAAAGAAATCGAAAATAGTCTTACCAAAATTAATCTAGTCATACTCTTCACAAACCACACCTTTAGAGCTCACCTATAACACGAAAAATTTGACGAAACTAGGCAGACTGTTTCGTCTCGCCCGCCAGTTCAATCGGGCGGCCGCGCTCACCTTCGCTTTTTATTTTTTCACCCATCGTCGTCGAGTTCTATCTCCAATCGGGCCAAGGGCGGGGCAGTGCAGGCATGGGGATTGAGCACCTACGTCGACATCTGGTGTTGGGGTCACACCACCGCCGTTGTGGTCCTTCGTAGCAGCGCAGCGGCGTCTACGCCGCTTCCGAGCACAAATCAACGAGCAGCCATGGCGAATCGTAAGCGGATCTGAACCCGTTGACTCTCTCTCTCTGCTCTTTTGATTTGCATACCATCTCTGCTCTTTTGTATCTGCAGAGTCCCACCACGAATGCGTCTCCCGAGCCCCCTAATCCTCGGCGGCTGCCGGTTAGTCACGTTACTCAAATATTTTGATGAATGCCAGGTGAGCTCCTCCCCCACCATCGCCGCAACTGTCCACGGCCAGGTGAGCTCCTCCTCCACACCGGTCTCCAGCTCGCCGCCGCGGCCATCCATTCATTGCGCCAATTATTTGCTGGGATCCAATTTTCCAGCACGGTCACTGTGAGCTAGCTAACGGTGACCTTCCTGTGCAGGTCAGTGTCACGCACTCGGGCCTGAACAAGCTCGTGCTCTACTTCATTCGAGCCACCAACATGCGGTCACTGTGTGAGTACTCGAACAACTCAGCTATCTGTAATTTTGTATTCAGCAACCATAATTGACAGTACTAATTGGTTGTCCAAAATCCAATTCATGAGGTGTATCTTTAGCATATGTAGTTCATGATTGCTTCTTGTCAGACGTTTGTGTCATCTGAAAGTTTAGTATACGTAGTTTGCTTCAGAGTCGGAGTTGGTATTTTGTCAACCCAATTCATGATTACTTCTTGTCAGTTGTTTTTGCTAACTGAAAATTTAATGTGCCCTTTTGGAACATGGATATGACCTCTGTTACGCGGATACTCCTAGGAGGTGGCGTATCCGTATCCGATACGTATCGGATACGGATACGCCCCGGATACGCCTCGGATACGTTTCTAGCCGTATCCTGAAAAAACGGATACGTATTTGCTTGGATACGCGTATCCGATACTTTTGGGCTAGATGGGATACAACCCAAAGCAGTAATCAGCCCACCCAAATGTTGTTTTGGTAGTAAGAGATGATACAAAATGATGAACTTGCTGCAATAGAACTGTAGAACTAGATGAGCAGCAACTGAAGAACCCCTTGTGGAATCAGTTGTGTTTTTAGAGAAGGCTAATTATAGAGGTAATGTTATATGGACATGCAAGTATTGCACATCTGAGTATAGGGGAAGTTACTCAAGAGTAAAATCTCACTTGCTGAATATCTATGTGATATTTATGTGTAATTATTAATTATCCTAGCCGTATCCCTGTATCAGTGTTTTTTGGGAAAGTGCGTATCCGATATGTATCGTATCCGATACCCGTACCAGTATCCGTGTAACATAGGATATGACAACTATTTGATTAATTTTGTGTGCCCTTTTGGAACTTGCATTTGTGAGCTTAGTAACTCAGGATTTATGCATATGAAAAATGATTTATTTGTTTTTTTTTGCTTTGGAAGTAGACTTTTTGGATGGTACATGGGTTTCAATTTTGGATTATCACCGCATGCCAAGTGGCAGTTCTTGTCTTTAAGATATTATATCTTGCTTTTCACTTTATTAGAACATGAGATATTTTAGTCACTATTTTTTTATAATCCTGGTATTGTAGATATTCCAGTAACTGAAATAGCACAAGCATCTTAAAATTATCCTAATATAATTGCCAGTATGTTAGGAGTATATTGTCATTTCCAGATAACACGTAGTGTGTTTGCAGCACTAAGAAAATATAGAACACCAGGCTGCAGATGTTTTGCATGTTGTGATAAAATTTAGCTAAGTTTAGTCAAGGTATTGTTAAAAGACAGAATTGCAAATTTCAAGTGCAAGTACTGTTGGGGATAGGCATGGTCATTCTGGTCAATCATCACGAACAAGTAAAGCACCAAGTAACTCTGTGCCCAATAATGGATTCACAGGTGTCTCTGACACAATTTTTTTCTGGAGACATAAAGTTCCATGAAAATTAAAGCACACCAACCTCAGCTGAAACCAAAATCTGAAAAAGATTCAAAATGCTTTGAATCAAGTAAGTCTCATCGATGGTGTACTGAGTTGATACATACTACAAACAAGTACAGATTTATTGACCAGGCTATCACATTACTTAGATTGAATGCTGATTTAATGTAATTATGAAATTTTATCACTGTGACTAGGTGATGCATTTTGGTATGATTAGAGAGGGAGGGCGAGAGACAGAGAGGAAGGTAGAGGTTCTGCTGCAGCGAGGACTGAGGAGCTGTGGATATCAGTGCCCTCGCTCCCTGCCTGATCACCATGATCACCAGGTAAAATCTTGTGGTTTCCTCAATGGGCTGCGGAGCAAATGCTATCTGCTCCCCTTCAAATAATGAAAGGTATACCCCTGATCAGTGACCACTATGTTGCTTTAAATTTTTCTGCCCCTGGTAATTTTTGCTCTATGCATTCTATGTGATCTTCATGTTTGAAGTGATGATTTTATTTATTTAATTTCGTCCTTCCCAGAAAGGTTAGCAATATGTGCCTCTTTGTGCTGTAGTTTTGGATTAAGGCATTGGTGACCCAAGAAATTGAGGTTGGAAAACTGCAGGAGGAATGCTGAGGGTGTTGGCATCAATGTAGATGTGGATGAGGCCATACTGAGGTTTATTCCTGGAGCATGCATGCATTTATTTTTGGACTCATTTATTGAGGTAGCATGATTGTTTTTTCGTCAGAATTCTCCCTATCTGTTTGTCTCAAAATTGATGTCATCAATTCGAAGTCTTTAATCTGACAGGAATTAGGGAGAACAATTGCTAGCACCTGAGGTTGTTCGCAAGTCTTTGTTACTTTTAAAAAATGGCAAGGATCAGAAGGAGCTCCACCATTTATATTGGATAAAACAGCAAACAAAAAAAAAGGTTGCAAGATGTGCTGAAAATAGGATCTCATTGTGCTGGGTGGATGATTGCATGGCATGAAGAAAGTGGAAAAATATCTCTCGGTAAGAAAAAATGGATCTTCGCAAATGTTTTTAGCATAGTTAGTTGTTCGCATGATTGCTTCATACAATCATTTTATATTTGTTCTTTTTAGGCATTGCAGGTTTTTTTTTCTCAATCAATTATTGCTCCAATTCATTGCAACATGCTGAATTGCTGATCACTGAAATTTGTGGATGCGCCTGATCTGAAACTATAGTACAGATGATACAAAGTCAAGTTTGCCTCTATAACCCCAAAAAGGATGCTTAATTAGTGTAAAGAGGATGCATCTTTACCTACCATAACACTTAAAAAAACTTAACAAGGTTTTAGAGATAGCTGGTCATTCATCTATGCATTCTAAGAGCTATTGTGTTCTATGAATCATTTGTTTGGTTGCAAGGTGCATGTATTGCAAATAAGAAGCATCATGAAGTTAACGGCATAAATATGAGAAATACAGAAGAGCATGTCAGTGTTTTTTGTACATGCATATCTACTCACATCAGGTATATTTGTAAAGTTTGGTACTTTTGTTATACCTTTATAAAGTGCTTTAAATTTTTTAGAAAAACATTCATAACAATATCACAAGACGTTTTCTCAGATGGTGTCGTATGGTTTTATTGTTTGCATGTGGGATTCTTGGGAGACCTGTCTTTCGACACACACCTATGCACTTCCATATTGCTAGGGTAATAAGCTTCCACACTCTAATAAACATGTTGGAGGGCTACTTCTTGGTTTTGTTTTGTTTTTCCTCGTCACATAATGCAAGGATAATAAGCGTATTTCCAGTTTGTTAAGGGTGTGGATCTGCACTCAAATGATTTAGAGTTCACATTACAAGAATCTTTCCAGCCAGTGCGCCTGTGGATCTGCAGCTCAAGCGGTGGTTCCCTGCGAGCGTCGATTGGCTGATCTCGGCGCGAGGATTTGATGTTGGAGTTCTATCCACCATGTAGCTCGTCCGCAGCCTTGCGCCTGTGCAAACGCCGGCATCCTCATCGTGGCTGCAGGACGTCCAGTTATGTAACCTGCTGGCTGTGCTCTTGTTGCTCATCCATTGAAGGCTTGTTGCTGACCCATGTGTGTGGTTCCTCATGTAAAATGGCATCGCTACTCTATAAGGACTCTTCTCAAGGCGACAATCAGAAACTGTGATAAATTTGAGATCATTGCCACTGGTAAGGATGTCAAGAAGATTACTGATTGGGAGAATAGTGCACCAAAGGTCCAAAGCAAGTTGAAATTCCATTCAAGTCAGCCTATGATTCTCTCTTGTACTGATTGCAACAGTTTTTTGTTCGTGTATATCCAACTTTGAGTTGGAAATATTCATGTTAATAGCTTTTGGTTCCAGTAATCTTGCAATTGGATCGGATTCAACTTTTTTATTCTATCTGAAATACTTGTATAGAGAGTTTACATAGTACTTCACTTGGGACAAGGATAAAATATTATGGAAGCCTAGAGAACATCGGACTCAGATTGGGAAGCTGGTGTATATATGTGCATTGTATTTTCGACTATGTTACAGATTATCTCCATGAAACAATTCTCCTTAGTTGTGTACTCTTGTTAAGCTGTCATTTTATATGCTTTATTTTATTTTCTAATAGAAATAGATTAATAGATGAACACTCAAGAGACCATTATAGAGAGCTTACGTTTTCTAATAGGGGCAACAAAGCTAAATTCTTTTTCTAAAACATGTGCGTGCTGTAGGTACACTCTACTAGAAAAAGCTTGTATATTTTTAATGTGTATGTTGGAGAAAATATCTGTATTTTTTACATATAGCACGTGTGTCACTCTACAAGGGTTCAGTTAAGCTGGCGAGCAATTGCTACTGAATTTTCTGAGAGGACCGTACATTTTCAGTACAAGTGCACGAAGCTGGACTCTTTCATCAGTAAATATTCATTCGGTTTTTTAAAAAAAATTATATCATTAGCACGTGTAAACGTTTTAAATACAAAATTCTTATTCTGGATTTTTTAAAACATGTGTTTGCCGTACATGGGCATCTGCTAATTTCTGGTTATGTTTTTTCATGATGAGGGTACTGTGTGTGCCCTATGGAGTTTGTGTTGGGATTCCAACGTGTCCTGAGTTTCGAGCCGAGTCTGAACCGCGCTTGTTTCGGGGATGAGTACCATGTGCCGAGTAGTTTTTTTTTTGTGATAGATGTGCCGAGTAGTTGCCGGATTGAAATACGAACAAATTACAGGCAACCCATTTAGAAGCGAACGAACTCCCTCCTTACGAAAGGCGATCGAAACTACAACCAAAATCCAAATTCTGGGCTGGATTACCGCGATTTTTTCTTTTTATATTTAAAAAAATTCAAATTTCAAAAATATATGTCCGTTTCGAAAAATTTCAAAAATATACCCCAGTCGCCCTAGGGGGGCGACAGGCCCTAAATATATTTTTTTCTTTAAATTTGCAACGAAGTCCCTGGCCGGGGGCGCGCGGGAGCAAGGGGGGCCTGTCGCCCCCCCGGGCGACCGGGGGCCCCACCCACAGGCGCGACAGGGGGGCCTGTCGGACCCCCCCCCCTCGGGCGACCGGCCCTTCCCCTCCTATATAAGCATTCTACCCCAATTTTCTCCTCATTTGAGCCCAAAAATTCCACCAAAAATTCAGAAAAAAAAGAGGAGTGAGGAGAAGGGAAGCAGCGAAGCTCTGTCGGATTGCGCACTTGTGATCTGCAGGTTACTACATTTAGCTTATGTATTTTTCCATTGGTATTGTAGAGTAATTTAATTTAATCAGTGCTATAGTAGAACCATTTAAATAGGAGTTTAATGATACTTTAGTTACGTAGTAGTAAATTAGTTTAGAAAATTAGTACTACACGTTTATTATTACAATTGCAGTACTATTAGAGACGTGTTTATAAATTAATTACGATTTATAATAGAATTTCACATATGCAGTATAGAATTTGAGTGTCATCACGTAGTTATGAATATTTATATGTTGTAGTTGAAATCCATACTTAGTTTTTACGAATTATTTAATAAGGTAGTGAAGTAAAGAGTATAACTCGATAAATATTCTGTGATATACAGATATGTCGAGCAAGATGCAGTTTCAAGTATTTTTTGGTGAATACTCGATTAGCGGACGGGGGTCGAGGGGGAGCCGCCCCTCGCGGGTCTCAGGGCAGCGCCCTGAAAGCTCTTCGATCCAAAGGACAAGAATTGAAGAGACTGTGAAGAAATTCAAGTCAAAGAAATCAAAACAGAGATACTTTAGTATCACCGGTTGAACCGACGCTGAGAAAATCACATACGTCGGTGCATTGACTTGGAGCACACCCGGAACTTTGGTTTCACCGGTTGAACCGACGTTAGGGAAGTTGAATACGTCGGTGCAATGGACCCAGAAGCTGAGGCAAGGTCTATACACCGTATGAACCGACGATTGAATCTTGGTGAATGTTGGTGCAGTTGTCCAGAGAGTTTGTTTTTCAGAGTTCACAGGACAACTACACTCACCGGTTAAACCGACGCAGCATCGGTTGATTGCCTGTTCACGTAACGGCTAGTTTTTTAGGCGGGCAGTTTAGTATCACCGGTTGAACCGACGATGGCTATTGGAGGTGCATCGGATTAACCGGCGTTAAGTATTTTTCTGACAGCTTTTCTCCAATGGCTATATTTGCTTGTGCTGCCTATATATACCCCCAAGGCCGGGTCATTTGTGGGTGCTGGAGTTGCTGAAAGCTTGCTACATTTGAAGAACACCTCCAACCACCATAGAGCTTCATTGTACATCATATAGGCTTAAGCACACTTGTGAGAGTGCTTAGTACTTGATTAGGCTTAGTTCTTGAGAGAACTAGCTTGAGTGAAAGTCTTGCTGCGGCAAGTATCTTGTGTACTTGTCGTGTGACCCTCCGACTTGGTGTGGAGCGGCAACGACACTTTGTGCGGGGAAGGAGACCCCTCTTGGTGAGAAGCTCCAATAGTGAAGACGGTGCCGTTGGTGACGCTTCGAGAGAGACGGTGATGGTGGCCTTGTCTTGGTGACCTGGGGTCACTTAGCCTTTGCTTGCCGGGAGCCTTGGTGGCGAACGCAAAACGGTGATCAAGCGAAGAGACTCGGCATCACACTTGTTCGTGTTGGACAAGTGGCCGTGGACGTAGGGAGGGACTTGGTGTCCTAACCGAACCACGTTAAATCGTGTGTCTTGGTGTCTTCACGGGAGTTTGCATATTCTCTCCCTTACCTCTTTACTTGCCGTATTACGTTTCCGCATTTACTCTATCTTGCGTGCCTTTACTTTCTTAGTTAGTTTGATTAGGATTGGCTATAGGTTGCAAGACTTTTAGGGGTAAGTAGAGAGTAGCATAGATAAGTCTTAGTCACAACTAGCATGTATAGAACGTGTTAGGTTTATCACATGCAAATATATTAAGCCGTAGGATAGAAAGCGATTAGCGACCCTATTCACCCCCTCACCCTCTAGGGTCGGACACCCCGGCGATCCTTACACGTGTGCAGTATGAAGACAGCCACGGGTCGTCCCAGGCCTCGTCGTCGTTCCCGTGTCCGGCGACCGTGCACGGGCCGACGTCGCAGTACTACACAAATGCAGGTAACGTAGATATCTCTTTAAAATTAGATCAAGTGTTCCTATATATTTACTAATATCACAAATAGGATACGATCCAGCTACTGCGTTCGGCCATACTGGAATGTTTAGAGGGACACCACCAGTTGGCGGACCGTATCCAGGGATGGTACCGGGGCCACAGATACCGGCCTACACAGGTTAGTTTATGTTTCATATTTCGGTTTCTACATGTCATGACGAAAGACACGAGCGTACGCTAACATCCGCATTTTATGCGTAGGATTCTACCCCGATGCGGGCGCCGGACCTTCTTCTTCCTCCTTTCGACCTGGTACAAAACACTCTCTCAATACACTCACTAATTTACCACGCAACATATGTTGGTTTACGTTTATATGTTACGCAGCATTTGTTTCGAGTACGTTCGTTCCAGATAACGAGGGCTTCACCTTAGACGAACTCGACAGCTTGACTCTAGACTCACCTGGCGCGCACGGTGACCCCGATGTCTTGGGGTATTCACAGCTAGGAGGAGCACCACTTGGGATCTCTCAGCAGCAGACACCGCAACCCTTTTTGCGTCCTGAGCGACAGGTGAAGTCTCCGGATCGTCACACCTACTCCGAGGGCCACGTCCATGCCTAGCAGAGGGCTAAGAGGGTCCGACGCCCTAGGGGTGGTTAGATATATCTGATGTTTATTTGTAATGAGATAGCTGTGGACCGTTTATTTGTACACTTCAACGTTCGCATCTGATCACTCTCGTATTTTCCATTACATACGATAGATGGTATGTTTATGCTTCGCTGCTCCATTAGGACTAACTACGATTCAAACTCGACATATGTACATGTCCAGTGAATGCAAGTTAGGTACGAGACATACATACAAGCATAATACAACATTAACAATACTAAATGCGAATACATCCTGAACCGATGAACATCATATGTTATATATCATGGCATGAAATCATCTAGGTCGTCATCCCAGTTGATAGATGGTGGTGCTGCAGGTGGTGTAGTATGGCTCGACGAACTTCTTGCCTGTCCCTTTCTCTCTTTTCTGGATCTACGTTCAAGTACAGGGGGAGGAACATCATGTGTTGGAGGCCATGGTTTGGGGGGTATAAAGTCATCCATGTCGTCATCCCAGTTAACACAAGTTGGTGCTTGAGGTGCTGCAGCATGACTTGACGAACCTCTTCCCTTTCCATTTCTCTCTTTTCTAGATCTAGGTTCATGTACAGGGGAAGGAACATCATGTGTTGGAGGCCATGGTTTGGGGGGCATGAAGTCATCCATGTCGTCATCCAAGTTAACACAACTTGGTGCTTGAGGTGCTGTAACATGACTTGACGAACCTCCGGTCATCTGTTCTTGTCGAGGCCAAGTACTATCACCCGAAAATCTTCTCCACCTCCTTCGCCTAGTTTGCGGCATAAGTCCACCGAAGATACATACCAATTTATGGGAATTTGGTATCGATTTGTTAATCAACTCCGTGTCATCGGGGTAATCCTAGCATATAATTAAACAACAATGTTACTGTTTCAAACATATGGAATCCAAATGACGGACGGGATTAGAACTGAATGAGAGTTACCTTAATGTGCATCTCATACACCTCTGGCCGCATCCATATCTTACAAGAATTTTGTAAGAATCCAATGATATTAGGATGATTCGCTAGTTCACATACTCTCATGTATATCTTCTGACGTTCTAGCAGGTGTCCCTTTATATCTTGCGTTATAATACCTCGAAATAATGTCAAATCTTTAAACTCTACTACTTTGGACAACACCATCTCTATCGTACCATCCGCTAACGGATCCAACTTCTTACTGATAACAAGATGAGTCATGATATCAATTATTATATTAGATTTTTCTTCGGTCCATGAAAATCCTCCACAATTGGAGGCAGTCATTGCCTTATGCTGCAATATCAATAAGGTACAGTCATAATTCTATTCTAATTCATAATTAATTTAAAAACAAGTCTGTAATAGTATTGAAATTGTAATACTAAATGAGTGTTCTAAAGCACCAAATCTAATTCAGCTAATCCGCTAATTAAATTAAATTATTTTACAATATCAACGGATTCATACGGAAGTTACCGGTAGATCACAAGTGCGGAATTCGGCAGAGCTTCGCCGTTTTTCTTCTCCTCACCCCTCTTTTTTTTTGAATTTTTGGTGCAATTTTTGGGCTCAAATGAGAAGGGAATGGATGCCAGGGCTTATATAGGGTGGGAGACCCCTTGTCGCTCGTGGGGGGGCCTGTCGCCCCCAAGGGGCGACATGCCCCCTCCTCCCGGCCAGGGTCCTCTTTGCAAATTTAAAAAAAATTACATTAAGGTCTTGTCGCCCATTGCTTGGGCGACAGGACCCCTGTCGCCCCTGGGCCGGGAGACCGGGGAGTATTTTCGAAAATTTTCAAAACAGACATATATTTTTGAAATTTTTATTTTTTAAATATAAAAAAGAAAAAGACGTTGGATTACAAATCTGACTGGGTAGTCCCAAGATGAGCCCACGAGCACATGCACGCACCCGACCTAAAACCTTTGAAACAAAACAAACAGATTTGGACCTAAAACCACCAAGTATAGTAAGATATACCCTAAAAAACCAAGTATAGTGAGATAATCCTTCAAATAAAAAGTAAAGCAAGACAACAAATTGAGCCCCGCACAAATCCTGCTTCTATCCTAGTCTGCTAATGTTTTTTATTTGTATGCTTCCAAAAATTAATTGTGCTGTCAGAATTTCTTTCTAAAGTATAGAATCTTACAATATAAAAAAAAGTGTGAGCAAACTTCACTGCTGCCATGCCATGCCCCTGCTCGTCCCTGCCTTCTATTCCACCCACTCTACTGTGTGTACATTTTTTTCCTCCCTCTACCTAGCCCTTGTTTAGTTACAAAATTCAAAATCTATCATATCGAAAAAGAATCTTTCATGCATGAAGTATTAAATCTAGATGAAATAAAAAATAAATTGCATAGTTTGCTTGTAAATTGCGAGACGAATCTAACGAGTCTAATTAGACTATGATTAGACACTAAATTGCTACAGTACACATGCTCTAATGATTGATTAATTAGACTCATTAGATTCGTCTTGTAGTTTACAGACAAATTTTGTAATTAATTTTATAATTAGTCTATATTTAATACTTTAAATATACAAAGATTTCATTTCAAAAAGTTCAACTAAACGCCCTGGCCTCCCTCCATGTGTGCTCCAGGCCATCATCGTACACTTCGACCAGCATCCGGCGTTGACATTCCCGGGGGGTGTATATGGATGGTTGCTGGCCAGTTTTTTTAGTAGGTCAGTTTGTGGGTTCACTCCTGCCCAATCAATCGTCAAATACTCCTGGTAGAGTACTAGCTAGCACTGGTCTACCCAGGAGGGGGGAAAAGGGAAAAAATGTGACCATCCATTTTGCGAAATGAATCATTCTCCCTCCATTCTAAAATGTAGATTGTTTTTGTTTTTCTAGATTCATAATATTTACTATGCATCTAGATATAACATATGTCTAGATACATAATAAAATATATAAATCTAAAAAAGTCAAAACCACCTACATTTTAGAACTGAGGCAGTACCCGATACCAGATTGTTTATCGATCTCAACGACGAGAAGTCCGTTCAAATCGGCACCACCGTATCATCAGAAAGAAAAATGGGAAAAGAAACCTCGTCGTTACATGCCTAGCATTTCTCCCATCTTCAAGCTGCCTTTTCTTCGGACAGAAACAGACTGGAACTTCAGCTCCCTCCTGACGGGGACAGTACGTACATCAGTACATGCATCGGTACTGAATATCCACATAAAGTACTGATCGAAGGAACTTCAGCCTGAAGGCTGATGCTACGCGTGCACACGACGCAGACTTCAGAGAACCGACGACGCACGCAGCAACTTGCAAGTACGAGAGTCAGCAATGATCGTACCATGATGCACACACATGAGATAAACAAGACCTCGCCTGCTAATTACTACTCAGCTACGCGATGTGCTGCCAGCAGCTAGCTCACGTTTTTTAGAAATACAGTACAAACGTAGACGGTCACAAATATACACACACTCATTCATATATTTACACGCACGTAACCCTGTTTTTATGAGCACTTCCAAGAGATTGAGTCGGCAGATCTTTTGAAATTGACGAAATCCTCATTGACGTCTCGCTATCGACAGACACATTATTTATCTCTGAAAGAATAGTGCCGGTTAAAATCTGAAATAAATCCTGCTGGGCAGGTTCCCACAAGAAACCTTACCGGCTGCAGTTCGCAGCTCGCGTTTAGACAAGCAGCTGAACTACTATAAAACTAGTGCATGCTTGCTTGTTAATCAGCCAGTTAATGATGACTCGAGGCACAAGGGGCCAAGAAGGAAGCAGAGGATTGCGTCGTCTGAAAATGAGGCGAGAAAGCTAGCGATCAGCGACTTTATTAGCTAGCCTCGGAGCAAAGCTAGCTCATCCTCTTGACCTGGAAGCGTGCATGTGCCCTGCCCCTGCCCCTGCCCCGGCCGGCCTCGGATCGGCCGTTCCTCACGCAAAAAGGTTTTGCCGTGATCTTCCGTCGACGTCAACCGGAGATGCGGCCGACTATTGTAATCCCTGCGGTTGGGGTATTAACGTCCGCCGAGAAAGATAATATATCTTACTATTACTAGTTGGAGGCTTATTTGGAGCTTTCACATGAAGCCACCTAGGATCCTAGGTGGACACTCTAAAAATAGAGAAATCTTATAAATTCTCAAAAAAATAAAAAGCATCTAGCCATCAAATCAACAACTCTAATTATAATAATCATCGGATCCATTATCTTTTCTAATAAATTACTCATCTCTGCCATTATGAAAATAGACTAAAATAACCCCCTAAAAATATATCTAAGTTACCCACCTCTGCCATTATAAAAACAATCTAAAATAACCCCCTAATCTTTGTGTAAATTATCCACATATGCCATTAGAAAAATAATACAAATACCTCTCTAAATTTGCATATAAATTATCCAATTATTTCATTATTATTACATGTTAAATTACTTCTAAATCTGAATCTAAATTATATAATTATAATGAAATATTAAAGTGCACCAATATAAAATTCTAAATTACTACTTATATTATTATTAATATATTATTTGTTTATATAAAAGTACTACCCACGATATATGTCACCATATATTCGTATGATGGAAGAGATAAAAATATCAATTTACAAATAAATAGTTTAACTAAATATATATCAAATACATATTGATATGGAGGTGTGAAGCAAAATAAAATCTATTATAACTAGATAATGAAAAATATATATTTTAGAGTATGTTTTAGAATATTTAATAGATGAAAAAGAGCATAACATAAATAATTATAATTATTAACATCTTTCTTATATTAATTCTAATTAGTCCGTGCGGGAGCACGGGTTGATAGACTAGTATACTAAATCTGGCTCCATATAACCTTTGTTTTTTTGTTGCCGCGGCGCTGTCCGGGAAGCTGGCGATAGAGACTAGAGAGAGTACGGGAGGCATGTACTCCTAGCTATCTAGCGTCATGGGGAGGAGAAGCAAAAAGGAAGGGGGTAAATTAAAAAGGTCTCGCTGCGAGGTGACAGGGAGCTTAAGATAGTAGCGGTGGTATCTAGATGATGATTCATGATTGTATCTGCGCTGCGGCACCTAATAAATATCCAGCTCCATGTGAAATGGGGTTCGATCTCTAGTGTTGCTATCAGGGCATGTGCGCGCGATCGATGATGATGATCCCTATATATGTATATATGTCTGTCTTCAACGCTTAATATGTACAGTTTGAATGTTTTATTGAGGGGGCGTCTATATGTCGCGCTTTGCGACTTGGGGACGACCCATCGCAGAAGCGCCTCCGTCGTCGCTCCCCCGCCGCCCCCGCCTCCCCCGGCTCCGGCGCCGCCCCCGGCGCCTCCGCCGCCGCCCTCCACCGCCGCCAACCCTAACCAAGCTCGTCGCCACCGCGCCGCCGGCTTCTTCTCGCCCCCGCCGCCGGCCGCCGCCCACCGGGGGTCCTACCCCGCCCGGCCGGCGGCGCTCCCGCGCCGCCTCGCCCTCCGCCGGCCGAACCGTCGCCGCCGCCCGTCCTCCGCCGCCCGGGGCCCCTCCTCTTCTATCGCCGGCGACCATGGAGCTCCCCTCGAACCCAGGTAACCCGAAACCCTAAACTCCGCCGCCGCCCTCCACCACCCCGGCCGCCGGCGACCTCGCCGGCGGCCGCTCCGCCCACCAACCACCCCTCTCCGGCCAACCCTCTCCCCCTCCCCACTCCTCCAGATCACCGGCAGTCGCTCCACCTCCTCTCCTAGCTCGCCGGCGGCAGCAACAGTGCCTTCTGCGACAGCTCGGCTCCCACCCGCGCGCGCGATGAATAGCTTTCCCCTTTATTGATCCATATCGAGCAGACGATCATTACTTATACCATGTTTGTTTCCTTATCAAGTTATATAATAATAGGAAAAAAAATCAAGTTTACACCCTCAAACTAAATGCCCCAACCGTAAAACCAGGTAACAGAAGCCATCCAATTGTCAAACCCGGACAAATTTAGACATTCAAGTGGTTTCAAAGGTGATTTTTCATTTTGTGAAGATAAAAAATATTCAGGCTTAAACTTAAAAAAATATAAATAAATAATTTTAAATTAAAATATGAAATGAGTACCAATATTTTTTCTAAAAATATAATCTATCTATTGGCATTGTGCTTGTTAGCTATTCAGATCCATTTTTTTCATGTTCCTAGTGTTTGTTTACTTGTAGTTATTTCTATTATTTTTCAATAAAAAAGATTCGAATAGAGCAGCACTGGATAATTTATATTTTTAGAAATTTTATGTACTAGTTCTATATTCTTCTTGTTTAAAAATGAATAAATTTTGATTTTTAGAAATAACCATAATTTGTTAATTTTTAAAAAAAATATAAAATCACCTTTGAAATCACATAAAGGGCCAAATATGTTCGGTTTTGACAGTTGGATTCACTACTACAGAACAGGTTTTTGTCCCGGCTGCCTTTAGGCCCGGGACAATAGGTGGCTTTTGTCCCGGGTCAACGGCTAGCCGGGCCAGCGGGGGGGACAGGGGCCTTTTGTCCCGGGTGGAGACACTAACCAAGACCCAACCCTTTTGTCCCGGTTGGTGTTACCAACCCGGACAAAAAGCCCCTCCACGTAATAGTTTAAAAGAAAGTTATTCTATACTGACTCACATGTACTACTTAGGTGAGTTAGCAAGAAAACCATACTTAGGTGGATCGAATCCCGCGGGGTGAAAAAAAATTTTAGCGTGTGGGACATTTAGTCCCGGTTCTGCCACTCGGGACAAAAGCCTCCAGCCTTACCGAGACAAATGACCCTTTGGAACCGGGACAAAAGACCGGATTTGTAGTAGATTTGTAGTAGTGATTGGATGACTCTTGTTATCCGATTTTTGCAGTTAATTGTTAAAATTTAGATTTTTGTGATAGTTCAAGAGTGAAAATATAATAATCTAGTTTACAGTCCAAAGGTAATACCGACACCGTAGTGTAGTATAGGATAAAAGGACGTACTGGACCATCTGAATAATTTGGAATAAGTTGGGCTTGGATAGCTTGTTTCAGCTGTACACGCCCTTATGGCTTAATGGTTCAAGATGTACTTTATATATATACACATACATACAAGTCATGGCTTCTGAATCCTGATGACGCGCCCGCCTAAGATCATATTTGATATTTATAGCTACATCGTCAACACCAAGAACAAGAAAATATAGAAGTGCTTGCTGCTCTTGTATTGTCTGCACTTTGTTTTTCTTTCGAGTATACACCTAGTGTGTTTATCTTTGTATTAGGTAAGAATTAAATAGTGTTTATAATGCAAGCCGCCATCATAGCGCTTGCCAACTCACTCCTAATACTGGACTATATTAACAAGGAGATAACCTCGTATGCACTTTTGCCTATGTGTACTCAATGTGAGTTGCATTGGTCTCCACATGAAGCCACTTAATTAGATTTAGTGTTTGAGTGCAAGTAATTTCTTTGGACCATTGGACCAAGATCTACCCCTTGAAATGAAGTTCCTAGCTATATATTTTCCTAATTTGATGCTATATCCTAAGTCCCCACCCCTTTTCTCTTGGTCCATTCTCTTTCTATCCCCATATTTGATTGAGAGTTTCCTCAGTTCCCTAGCAACCTCGCCTCTATCTACTAGTGGCATTTACAGTCCCAGTGAGCCCCAAAACAACACTAATGCGACTCCCAACTATATTTGCCGATGATAGATGGCTACTCCCTCACTAATTACATAAACATGTGACCGCGCCCTAACCTCTATGGCTCACCAGTGTTCCTCCACCGCCGTGACATGGTAGGCACCAGCTAATGCCACTTCACTGTCCCATCCACCACCGCGATCGGATAGTTATCTCTCTGATGGTCCCTCTAAGGCCATGAAGTTGAAGTAAATCATCCCTGCCCCTTGCCTATCTTAATTTCTGTTAAACTAATCGATTATTTGTCTTATACTATGGTTGACATAATTCAAAGCGTTAGGACTTATTAATAGCCAATCAATCAGTCAAGTTTGATCAAATATATCGTGCTGAGCTGACAAAACAATACATACCTGGTGGCATGGCAAGTGCAATACCCTATGGCGGCCAATATATTCCAAAGCACGTTATTTTAGCTATCGTTGCTTTCATCTCCCTGGTTAATTACTAACCTCCGTTTCGTAATACATAGCACCCCTTATTCAGAGTGCCAACTTTGACCAAACATTTTTTTTTAAAAAAATTTGTACATACTTGAAAATCTCAAATAGTAATAAAGTCTATTTCATAATAAATCTGTTAATACATATATAAACATTAAACATTTATAAATATTCTACAGAAAAAAAGACATTTGGCAAGTTGGCATGCTAAGCGAGGAGTGCCAAGTATTTTGAAACAGAGGTTAGTATCTTTTCTTAACCCCAAAAAATAAACAATCACCCCGCTGTGAGCCGATGCTACCAACATTATTTGCCACCACCAACTAATTAAGCTTCTTGTGCTCTATACTAAACTAAACTACTAAAGCCGCATCAGTGGCTAACTAGTGGCGGCATCTCTCAAATGATGCGAATGGTCTTTCATGTATCTGCTTACAGAAGGAAAGAAATAATTATAGTCATCATCAAGTAGCATCTGTGTAAGCACACCCTACTCTCGCATCTATGGGGCTGTTCGGCTGATTTAAAAGCCGGTTGATTTTGGCTGATTTAATAGTACCATGTGAGAAGAAATAAGCCAAAACAAGCCGAAATAAGCCGGGAAAAGAGAAGCGAACATGGCACATGGGTGCTCTCGAGATGAGCTGTGCTATCCGTCGGCTGCACAAGTGTTTAAAAGAGACACGATGAGCCAGGGCATCGAGATCCTTTTGGCCTAATGTTCCTCTTTTGTTTTCTTAAAAAGAGAAAAGAGAAACAATGACAATGCCATAAAAAAAATGAAATTCTCATAGCTGCTCGCCTGCCACGTCAGCGGGGTCCTTCCCCGGCCGACCGTCGCCCGGACCCGGCCCACCGCCGAGGCGTACGCCACCAAGCTTCTTCCCGCGCTCGACACACCATCAGGGTTTCAGAAACCGTCCGGGAACCGCCGGTTTCCGGGATTTTTTCCCGTTTCCGGTCCGGTCCGAGACAGTAAACCGGGTCCGGTTTTTTATATTTTAGGCTTCTAAATCCAAAAATACAAAAGTAAATTTTTTGTGCTACTGTTCCGGTTCTGAACAGTACCACCGGTTTTTTAAACCCTGCACACCATCCGCGAAGATTCCCTCCCCCCTTCCCGCACGCCGACGCAATCCCCCGCGTCAGCGTGCCCCCGTGCGGGGTGGGGAGGGCTAGTGCCAGCCTTGGGCCTTGGCTGCTTGCGCGCGGCGGCGGGTCGCCGTCGCCGCAGCTGCCACCCACCCTCGCGCGCTGTAACTCGCGCGGGCACACGCGGAACCGACCTGACCTGACACTCCCCACCACCCCCGCGCACCATTTTTTCTTCGAGAGGGTGAAAGGAAAAGAAATCCGAAAAAGCGCACCATTTTTTCTTCGAGAGGGTGAAAGGAAAAGAAATCCGAAAAATATCTCCCCCGTTTGTCTAGTCTAGTAGCGGCCGAGCGAGCATTCGTCTCCTTCACCTAAGAGCAGGTACAATAACTAGTACACCTCATCAGTCGAATCGCCAAGACACGTAGAAAGAACCTAACGTGGATGAGAGAGAATTGGAGAGAGAAAGCTAGCTTATCGATGCTGCCCGCGCCGAGCGATTCGCCTGTTTTGTGGGACCGCCCTCATCAAGACTGCTCGGCGAGCCCGACGCAAATGGTTAGTGGTGGGGCCTACATAGAAAAAATAATTATGTTGGGGTGTGTGAGAGACTAGTTGTTGTAATGTTTGTCTGTTAAATTTGTCTATTGGTGATGTGGCTTGGCTTATAGCCAAACTTATTAAATCTGCTCTAAGAGCAAGTTTAATAAAGCCTCCGTGAGCGGCGGCTCGTCGGACACGTCAGAAAAAAAGCATACCTGGCGGAGAGAGAAACGAAGTGAGAGAAAGAACGGACGACTCGCGAGCCGCTGCATTGATTGAGCGGATTGCTGCACTCTCATTCGCTCACCACGCGAGGATAGCATTAAAGCTCATGGGCCCCGCCACCCCCAGCTCGGCTGCTCGCGTGAGGTGTGGAGCGCGAGACGCCGGCGAGCGGGCGTGTTTATTAGACCTGCCCTAAAGCGAAGCGCCGTCGGCTTCGGCTCCTACCTCGCGCCTTCCTCGCGCGGCGCGCCTCTCGCCCCCTCGTCCCCTCTCGCCTCTACGCACGTCCCTCCCTCGACCCCGCGCACCGCGGCCGATCGAGACCGGCGGCGGAGAGACCCTGCCCGGCGAGCGCCGGCGCCGCGGGAGCTGTTTGGCCCCGGGTGGGGGCGGCGCGATGCCCGCGTGGTGGCCCGGCAAGTCGAGGTCCAAGTCGAAGGCGAAGCCCCCCGGGTCGGGGGCCGTCTCCGCGGCCTCCTCCCCGCGCAAGTCGGCGGACCTCGAGTCCCCCTCCCCGTCCCCGACGCCGCGGGCCCGGGAGAAGGCGCGGAGCCTCGACACGCCCGGCGCGGCGGCGCGCGCCCGGTGCCCCGCGGGGCACGGGCTGGTGGGGTACAAGCTCCCGGTGCCCGCGCCGGACCCGGAGCCCGTCGGGGCTCTCTTCGAGGAGGAGGTGGCCTCCTCCGCGGGGGAGTCCAGCGCGTGCTCCGTCGGGTCGTTGGACGAGGCGCACGACCAGCATGGGTTCAGGTGAGCGGGTCATCGTGGGAGTGGTTTGCGCCTGCTTATGGCTGGCTCAATTCCGAATTCGCTGCAGCCTGCTTCTCTGTCTCACTGGAATTCGCTTTCCCCATTTGGGCTGCAATAGTTGCACTCGAATTTACCTAGCACTCTGATCGAATTGGGGGGGGGGGGGATTGCGTGATTAGATAGGTCGATCTCCACGCTTAGTGTATGATCTCTCACTCTAATTTGGCGTGCGACGGATTCGAGGGCCTTTTGAATCAACTACGGAGTTAGAGTGAGCTGTGAGGATTCACACCAACTGCACCAGTTGACCTTTTCTAAGGTCGTCCCACTTCAACAATATGGTAAATACAGATTGAGGACTGGACGATCCAGTTCGAAATTCTGAAGAATGAGTAAACAGCCGTGTCTTTGATGTTCCACCAATTCGAAATTGGAGCTGTCATCCTCTGGTGCAGATTAAGTTGTTTTGCTGATTCTTTGTTTATCCTTGTGGTGCACATGGGTTAGTTTATCTTTTTGTTTTGCACACATTATATGGCACCTTGGGAATCGTTCCATTGTGCATATTTAAATAAGTACATTATTCAGTAGCCTTTTGTGGATAAATAAGTACATTATTCAGTAGCTGTGGAGACACAGTTAGAGTCGAAAGGGTTCAGACTTAGTAGAACCAAGACCGAGTACATGATGTGCGATTTCAGCGCGACTAGGCATGAGGGGGGAGACGTTAGTCTAGATGGGCAAGTAGTGGTTCAGAAGAATACTTTTCGGTATTTAGGATCGGTGCTATAAAAGGATGGCGACATTGATGAAGATGTTAGGCATAGAATTTCAGCTGGCTGGTTGAAATGACGGCAAGCTTCTGGCATCCTTTGTGACAAGAGGGTGCCACAAAAGCTAAAAGGCAAATTCTATAGGACAGCAATTCGTCCGGCGATGTTATACGGTGCTGAATGTTGACCTACAAAAAGGCGACATGTCCAGCAACTGAGTGTAGTAGAGATGCGGATGTTGCGGTGGTTTTGCGGGCACACAAGGAGGGATAGAGTCCGGAACGAAGTTATTCGGGATAGGGTCGGGGTGGCACCAATTGAGGAGAAACTTACCCAGCATCGGCTGAGATGGTTTGGACATGTCCAACGAAGGCCTCCTGAGGCGCTGGTGCGTAATGGGGTTCTTGAGCGGGTCGATAATGTAAAGAGGGGTAGAGGTAGACCTAAACTGACGTGGGATGAGTCGGTTAAGAAAGACCTTAAGGATTGGAATATCTATAAAGAGATAGCTTTGGATAGGAGCGCTTGGAGACTAGCTATCAATGTGCCTGAACCTTGAACTTATTTCTTTCGGGTTTCATCTCTAGCCTACCCCAACTTGCTTGGGAAAAAAGACTATCAATGTGCCTGAACCTTGAACTTATTTCTTTCGGGTTTCATCTCTAGCCTACCCCAACTTGCTTGGGAAAAAAGACTATGTTGTTGTTGTTGTTGTTGTATTCAGTAGCCTTTTGTCGATATGTTTTCTGATGTTTATTGGTTGCTTGGTATGATCTCTAGGTCAATGGATCCTGTTGCTTTTGTAAGGGGAAGAAATATGCCATCTGATTCAGATAGAATCTTAAATGAAGACAAGCATGTCATGTCTTGCAGCATGCCTCGGGAGCATCAGAAGTTCTTTGATGTTCCTGTGTCTATTGTCAGAGAACATCATTTGCACAACGAAGAACCTTCAACAAGTGAAACCAGTTGTTCACGTGGAAGAACGGTATCTGAAGATCTTTTTGCTCAAAGAACGAGAAGCCTCTCCCCTGTCCCGAAAGGCCATACATTCGCCATGAGCAATGGAAATTCTAGAGAATTTGGGTTTAGCCCGAGGTCACCAGTGAGAATGATGGATGGTTTGAGGAGCCCACCTCATCCCTTGCCTCTTCCTCCAGGTTCTGCTGCTTGCTCGCCACTTCCTCCAGCTTTTACTGGTTGTTCACCTCTCCATCCAGCTTCTGCCGCTTGCTCACCTCTTCACCCAGCTGCTGCTTCTGCTTGCTCACCTCTTCCTCCAACCCACAGTTCGTGCTCGCCTCTTCCTTCATCTCCCAGTTCCTGCCCGCCTCTTCCTTCATCTCCCACTACTTTGGCACAGTCCCAATCACAATGGAAAAAAGGGAAATTGCTAGGGAGTGGTACATTTGGCCAGGTTTACCTTGGATTTAACAGGTATCCTATTCTTGCCCCATTTTACGTCATGGTAACTTTGTGCTAGCATGTGAAAGTTGATGCATTAGAATTGCACTCCAAGCTACAACTATACAGTAGAGATATGGCGGTGCACATACATTAACATATTCAGTTGCGTTAAGAGAAATTCCTAAGTTTATGATGTTTAACATGCAGCGAAAATGGTCAGTTTTGTGCAATTAAGGAGGTTCAAGTTAGTATGGATGATCCACATTCAAAGGAACGGCTCAAACAATTAAATCAGGTATTTTCTGTCTTATTTAATTGGCTTGGTTGCTGTCTCATGAATAATATGGTATTTGCATCTCTTGTTTTATTGACGCACCATCATGATTAACTTTGGTGTTAACAGGAAATAGATATGCTTAGGCAACTCTCGCACCCGAATATTGTGCAGTATCATGGAAGTGATCTGGTAAGTTATATTCGATAATCCATTGCTTGTATGTACTATCATGTTTTTTATTCTAAATGCATATTGTCTGTTGTGATCCAATTTTGTGAGCTGGTAGAAAGGTGCTTAGAATTTAGTAAGAATCCATAAATGACTGCTTGATGGACTGTTCTGAAAAGGGCATGGTGCAATCATGCACAAAAAGGTTACTTGTTTACATGGGCTTCGCCACTATTTGGAACTTAACATGTCAAAGAATGGATTGGTATTATATCATATGCAATGGCGACATCCTGTACTCCAATGCACGTAACTGTATCTAGTGAGCCAACTCATGTGGAATCCGTTCAATGGTTTGGTTGGTATTAGTATTAGGAGTTACAGAAATTGGTAAAAAGTTACTCTTCATGCAAGTCATTACACCTTCACGTAAAGTGCACACATAGAAGGATAGTGAGGGAGGGGGAAGGTAAGGGAATCAAGTATATGCTAATATTTTGCCTTGTTCGGTCCAACCCTTTTTCTTAATTTTGTTGTTGTTGTTGTTGTTGTTGCTCCCCTTATTTGCCTTATGTTTTGACTTATTTGCATTTCCTTTTTTATTCTAGTGTTTGTCCACTTCAAAATTTAATTTTCTGGTTACATACAGTATCATAGAGTTGTGTTTTTCAGCTTTTATTGGAGTTGCATTACAAAATAGTTGGCCACGCTTACACTTTCTAATAATTGTATCTATTTCTGTACACAGACTGATGACGCACTTTCCATTTATCTTGAGTATGTTTCCGGGGGTTCAATCCACAAATTACTAAGAGAGTATGGCCCTTTTAAGGAACCTGTGATTCGTAATTACACTGGTCAAATTCTTTCTGGTCTTGCCTACTTACATGGGAGGAACACTGTCCACAGGTAGTACTGGTTGTCTAATATTCTCATTCCATAGATATAACACAAAATGCAATAATCAAGTCGTACTTCTTTTTTTGGCAGAGATATCAAAGGAGCAAACATACTTGTGGGCCCTAATGGTGAAGTCAAACTTGCTGACTTTGGCATGGCTAAGCATGTATGCAGTGTTTACTTTCTGACTATCCCTCTCCGTCCCATGTATTTACACTCAATTACCATAAGATTTAGTCTTCTCTGGACTTATAAAGTCACTATTGATTTTGTCTCTGAATGATGTAAATTTTATACTACCCACGTTAATATTTTTCCTGTGCATCCTAGAAATTATGCCGAGGAATGCTTATATTATATGCATCCGAAAAGAGCACTATACCATTCAAATTGTGTTGAAGGTTGCTCCAACGCATCAGAACCCATGTTTTGTATATAATACCGAAGGAGTTAAAGTAGGTGCAAATTCTGTTTCCTTATAAAGCCAAATATCCAGTTTTCTACCTACTCATCACATGTGGAAAAGGAAATTTATGAGGGGGTGCCAATAATCTCTGTCTCTGCCCTTCTATGCATGGCCAGCCATGGTTTTCCAGGCAGTGTGGCATCCTGTGGCGTTGAGGGCATGCCTAGTCACCTACTCCCTCCATCCCAAATTATAGGTCATTTTGTTTTTTCTAGATACATCGTTTTGCCATGCACCTAGACATACCCTATGTCTGGATATGTAGCAAAAACTACATATTTAGAAAAGCCAAAACGACCTATAATTTGTAATGGAGGGAGTAGGTGACAAGGCATAACTAGGACCTTGTGGCATACTGTGTTATTGGGGGCATGCCTGGATGCCTAGACGATGCCTATGTGCCCAGCTGATGGTTCCTTAAATGTGAAAGCGTGGTTGATGTGTTTTCACGAATGTGCACACACAAGTTCGAACTCTTTGATGGTCATCAAAACAAGGATCAACACAGATTCTGGCTTGCTTTTGTTTTCCTCTGCAAACCCTTCATTTTTTGTTACTTTATTGAAGCAGATATCATCTTTTGCTGAAATACGCTCTTTCAAAGGAAGTCCTTACTGGATGGCGCCTGAGGTGAGCTTTTTATTACTAAATTCTATCAATCTTTGTTGTAATCCATTATGTCTCTGAATGAAAGTCACCCATCATTGGGAAAACTTTAGGTTATAATGAACAGTAAAGGCTACAGTTTAGCAGTGGACATTTGGAGTTTGGGATGTACCATTATTGAAATGGCAACGGCAAGACCTCCTTGGCATCAATATGAGGGGGTAGGCTTTCACTTAGCAATTGTGTATTTTTATGTAATCTTGATGAATGATACTGAGCCAATATTTTCTAATGATGTTGCAGGTAGCAGCAATATTTAAGATCGCGAACAGTAAAGATATACCTGAAATCCCAGACAGTTTTTCGGAGGAAGGGAAAAATTTCTTGCAGCTTTGCTTAAAACGGAACCCTGCATCTCGTGCCTCTGCAGCCCAGTTGATGGATCACCCTTTTGTTCTGGATCATCCTTCAGTCAAAGCTGCAAAATCCAGTGCATTGAGAAATGCATTGTCTTCTCCAGCTGATGGCAGGCTCGCAATGGTAATTGTTTCTACTTACGCAGACACAGTTTTTTCTGATTCTTTTATTTTCTTTGCTACTTTCCAAGCGCCAATAAGAAAAACTAAAACATGTTATAGTGGATTGCGGGATTACTTAACATTTGTGCAAACTATCTGATCTTGTTTGGACCCAGTCTCCCTTAGTTTTTGATAGTTGTATTAATGATAGGCATGCTACCTCAATTGCTTGTATTTCGGTTTTGTTGCATCAAAAAAGCTCTTGATGGTAGCTTAGCTGACAAGAAATGCTCCTTTTGCACATTATTTCAATAAAGTTCAGTGTAGGATTACTTATTCACAAAGGGACAAAAATGTCGTCATCATACTATTAGCTGAGTTCACCTAAAATCTCACCACTCCTTGTCCTCAATTTTGCTGCAGTCCAACAGGGAGTTGCCCTCACGGAAGATTATTACTCCTCTGAGGGATATAGGACTGAGTGCGAGAGATTTTACTGGATTTTCCACTGCTGTTCCTTCACCGCACAGGTACCATGACGTTCCACTTCCATCCTTGATTTGTACTGTTTCATGCAATTTTGACAGGCAACGTTTGTCATACAACAGCCCAATTCCTGGGAGAACAAACATGTCTATGCCAGTTTCACCATGCTCAAGCCCTCTACGGCAGTTTAAGCAATCTAACAGGAGCTGCATGCCCTCTCCACCTCACCCAATGCTTTCCCCTGGTGCTGGCTACAACACATTAAGTTACGCCCAAAATCAGACGAGGCGAAGTCCTACTCCTGCGATTTCTGATCCTTGGCTGGATGTTGGCCATTTGAAACTCCAAAGCCCCTATGGTTCCCCAAAAAGTTTCTGAGGGCGAGCTATGAGAAAGAAAATGAAGGATGCAACATCTCCATGACAAGTTAGTTATTCAGAGATGACTTGTGTTGTGTATAGTTACAACGATACGA
This sequence comes from Panicum virgatum, assembly GCF_016808335.1. Taxonomy (NCBI): domain Eukaryota; kingdom Viridiplantae; phylum Streptophyta; class Magnoliopsida; order Poales; family Poaceae; genus Panicum; species Panicum virgatum. The sequence continues at coordinate 30,384,376 of NC_053151.1, read as the reverse complement.
GACTTACAGTTACAGGATGTTCTGTACAGCGAAAATCGGGCTCATGAGAAGGAAGTTGTAACAGGAACTTCTGTATATCCATAGGGTCTGTTGTCACCTGTCGGTTCCCCTATATAGTTACATGAGTCCTGATGTAAATCCTCACAAAATCTTTCAGATGACTGCGGGATGCAAATTAGTTAGTTTTGCACGAGCTGACATCTCTGTGCAAATAGAACCACTTAGCACTTTCATTGCAGATGTAACCATGTCTTTACGAATGAGTCGCTGAAAGTTACAGGTTGGAGTTTCTGTTCCTTTTATATTCATTTCCAGATCCTATCAGGTTAATTGATAAAAAAATTAAGTGACCGGGACAGCTTATATTTTGGCCAATTATGTTGGCATCGAAAGCTGTATAACATGGACCGGTGTCAGGAAAGCCTATCGCCCAGTCGTGTCGTGCGCACGGCAAAGCCATGAATGCTTGCAGTTCTTTGCGACTTTGCCTGATTGAAAAGGTCTGAAAAAACGTACCGAAATATAAAACCCCCCAAAAAATGCTTGTGACTTCACCTGTTTGAAAATTTTAGAATGAAACACGTACCGAAATATAAAACCCCCCAAAAAATGCTTGTGACTTCACCTGTTTGAAAATTTTAAAAAATATAACAAAAAAAATAAACGAAACTTTTACGGTGAGCGTGGATCGAACACGCGACCTTCAGATCTTCAGTCTGACGCTCTCCCGACTGAGCTATCCCTGCTTAATGTTGTTCAACGCAATTTAAGTTCGTATTTAAAGTTTTAGTAAAATCTGTATTAGTCATGAAATACCGGAGGCCCGGAGCTAATCCTCCCGAACTATCTTCTCCAGTCTCCAAGCTCCAGCATTGCAAAATAACCTGGCTTGAAATTGGCATGCATTCTTGACACAGCTTACAAGATGTATCCATGAAATGAATTAGCAGACGTTCTTGATGCAGGACTTACAGCTTGAAAGCCAAGAACGTCTAGCCTAGCACCTTACACACCGGCATGGCGGCATCAACACCTAACCTAACCGCTCGCTTGATTGCTTCACATGGATCTGAACAGCTTCAGCAGCGACCTCGCCTTGGTCTTGGCCCTGTTGTCGCACTGGCTCTGCAGCAGCAGCAGCACCTGCGTCACCACCCCGGCGCCGGCGGCCTCGCTCCGCTCCGCCCTCGACTCCCTGCACACGGCCAGCAGCGCCGCCACCGCGTGCTCGCTGCCCTCGTTGCTCGACGACATCATGAACACGTGCCTCACCAGCGCCCGCACCGCGCCGGGCTCGCGCGCCACCGCCCTGCGCCCGGCCTCCGACGCGGCCAGCGCCTCCAGCGCCGCGAGCGCGCTCGACGCAGCCGCGGCGCCGGCGCCTCCGCCTCCCTTGCCCGCCGACGCCCACGACAGGCACTTGAGGAGCGCGGGCACGGCGCCGTGGTGGACGGCGCTGCCGCGCGCGGGCTCGGCCGCGCAGCAGACCGCCGCGACCGCGCGCGCCGCGGCGCCCGAGACGCGCTCGTCGGCGCGCTGCAGGAGCGGCAGGAGTGCCTGCCAGACGCGCGGCGACGCGGCGGCGGCGAGCGCCAGCTCCCGCGTCGCCGCGGCCGTGGCGATCGTCTCCAGGAGCCGGCACAGGCCCACCCTGACCCGGGCGCGGCCGCGTTCCAGGAGGCGCACCAAGGCCGTCAGGCTGGCCTCCGTCCTGAGCATGTTGAGGCAGCCATGCTCCGGCGAGGTCGGGCTCGACGGCAGCAGGCTCAGCGCGCACTGGAGCGCCAGCTCCTCCTGCTCGGACAGGTCCCACGGCGCCGGCGCGTGGAAGACGAGCTGCAGGAGCACGGGCAGGAACCCCAGCTGGAGCATGCACGCGCGGCCGACGTCCGACTCGGCCGCCAGCGTCGCCGCCTTCTTGAGCGCGGCCACCTTGGCATTGGCGCCGGCGCCGGACTGGAGGCAGCGCTTGAGCGCCGCGAGCGACGGCTCCTCCGCCTCCGCGTCGTCGTCGGCGGCGGCAGCCGTGGGCTCGGGGATGTGTTGTTGGTCGGCGGAGAGCCAGCGCTCGATGAGGTGGCGCAGGGTGCGGTTGGGCACGAGCACGGCGTCGCCGAGCGGCTGCATTGTGACCGGGCACGTGCGGTGGCCGGCGGCGAGCCACCGCTCGATGCAGGGGCGGTCGTACGTCTGCCCCGTGCACAGCGTCACGGGGTCGGTGAAGATGTCCAGGCTGATCGGGCACCTGAACAGGTGCGGGATGCTCATCTTGCGCGCGAGCACTTACAGGGATCGGATCAGCAAGAAGTGATCACGAAACGCCAGGAACTCATTCCCAACTCAAGGCCCACACTCCAAGACGGCAAGAGCAGATCAAGAACCAACGCAAAGCTAATCACTCCCAAAACGCCAAGAACTCACAAGCAGGGCGGTGAGATCAAGAGCTCCAGCTTCCGAAGAGCAATGCAGCGCGAAGCACCGCAGCACCAATAAAGCCCTTGATCTTTTATCGAGCACTCACTCCCACGCACCCCCCATCAAGAATCCATGGCGACGCGACGCGACGCGACAGATGACGATGCCGCTCGAGTGACCGCAGCAGAGTTACTGCACTGTGGCCTGTGGCCAGCCCCTGATGTGGTTGTACTTGAACTCGCTGCAGATGAGACGATGGCCATAAAGCCGGCCGGCCAGACAACAGGAGCTGCTGCTGATGCTGCAGGCTACAGTGCTGGAATATGGGTTCCCAGTCGAAGATGAGAGAGAGAGAGAGAGAGAGAGAACGAGACGGAAGGACAAGCAAGAGCAATGCAATGCAAGCGAGAGGCCGGAGGGGTGCTTGCAAGGAGGAAGAAGATAAAGGCAAAGGGATGGCGAACTTTCTTTTGCGGGCGGGTGGTCGCCGAAAGGGAAAGGTCTAGGGATTGGACCGGAACAGGGGAGGGGTGGCGAGCGAGAGGAGGCGGGGAAAAGTTTGCAGCCTGAAAACTTCACAGATTGGAACGCCCGGTTGGACAGAGAGGCTGCAACCTGCAAGGCTGCAATGTTCATGTTCATCAGGTCTGTGTTTTTCAAAAAAAAAAAAAGTCCACCAGGGCTGCTAGCTTCCTCTTTTCTCAGAGCAGGCTTATCAGGACCTAGAACTGTATCAGCAGCTACACTTGGCAACTTGCGAAGCCTCGGATGAATTTGGTTGGAATCGGGAATTTTGTTTGACAAAATCAACTGCCTCTGCAAGCTAGGAGGTGAAACTTAACATTGCAACGGCAAAAGCTTTGTTATGAGACTACCAATAAAAAAAAACTTTGCTATGAGTTTGTCAGTTTGTCTCGCTAGAATTTGGCAAAAGCTTCTGCGGCAGGAGTAGAATGTGCCCCTCATGCTACGACGATGTCGACTGGTGTGTAGATCACTGGCGCCAGCGCTGTAGCCGATCGTGGACCGGTCTGCACTCCATGTGTCATGATTATTCCATTTGCAGCGAGCAACGTGGTGGCGTTAACATGGGGCGTGAGAAGAAATAAAAGCCATCACCTGAATTTTTTTTGAGTGCGTCGGAAGCATTATGATGAGCGCGAGCAATTCTTTGAGTACTTTTCCCCTCTCCATCTCCCTTGCCTTTCTCTCTGAAAAAAACTGGATAAAAAAATTCTCATGAGATTCATGTCATCGGCCACGTGTGACATCGTGCCTGCCAGGAGCGGATCTATAGGGGGCTGAGGGGGCTCCAGCCCCCCTACTGCCCAAAACTCCGTGGAGCCTCCCACCACCCCTTAAAATTTTGGAGACCATTAATGAAGGAAGGGAGAGAGCAAGGAAGAAGAAGGATCACCAGCCCCTCTGCCTTCCATTTCTGGCTTCGCCACTCCTGGCCCACTTGTCAGCCACCAGTGTGAGTGTGACATTGCAGTAACAGCAGCAGCTCCGATGCAGAGCTCCACGACAGAACGAGGCCGAGGCCGGGACGAATCTTTGTTACCGGACCGACACCGCTAGGCTACAAAACAGTGTGATCTGTACAGTTGAAAAACCCAGGAGCTGCGCCGGTTAATCGCCGTCTCGAGCAGCTCAGCGAGGATAAACAATGCGGTTCTGTAGACTGCACTAGGCGCCGCTAATCAGCTAATGGCAGGGTTAAACGCGGCTAGGTTAGGGCAGCGCCAAAGTCTTGGTTCTGCACTGTACTTTTGTGGCGCTGTAGCCAGCAGAGGCAGCAGCATTACCCAAATCAAGGGACTCGGCTAGCTCCACTTGCAGGGGACTACTCTAGGATTCATCAGACATTGATCATATATATTAGTATGATCATCATATAAAAGAAGATGATGACCAAAGGTGTAGATTAAACTTTGGGGAAATTTTGTGGAAAGTTTGCGCGAATAATATTATCCGACCGACAGATCGACCCTGCATGCCACGTAGACATACAGTGACAACAAGAAAAACTGAGTGCTTCTTTTTTCTAAGAAAGAAAGTTTGAGTTTATTGCGTTGATGGAGTAGTCTGAGGAAAGTTACATAAGTACAGGAGGATTAAGTGGTTCTGTTCCATATAAAATTCTTCATTATCCTCAATCTTCCACGGTCAAATAGCGCTCTCGAGATATTATTGTTAGTCATTGCTATGTTTTTTTTAGTAAAGGTGTGTTATTATTAGCGTGCAAGATCGTCTAAAAAATTATTGGCGCGCAATAATACTGTTTATTGTGCACAGGAACTCTTCTCCTCAGTCCTTACTCTCGACCGAGCTAACGTGACGGTTACCCGTTTGTTCAGGTCATCGAGCACAGTTGACTTCAGGTAGTTCGGTTTGAACAGCAAGAGTTAACTGCGTGTAATTTTCGACTGGTACACGAAAGGCCAGTAGTTCTCTTTTCTCCACCGCAATCTCTTACCACACTTTTTTTTTCATGTATTGAAAAATTAGGCATGCCAGCGCCGGCAGAGGACTGCCAGTCTGTTTTGTAGTGGTATATATATATATGCAGATATATTTATCAAATCAAAGGAGTTGCAGGGTTCAGAAGTTCAGATGGAGAAGTTACATTCCGGTCAGGTTTTCCTGAAAAAACAGCTTGAAAATTAGGCGAAATGGCGAATAGTAATAAAATAGTAACATAATTTTAAAATAAAAGGAGAAGACTTAGACTTGTCTGTAGCTTTGCTCGCATGCGTATCTGTTCAAAGATTGGACCCTGCGTGTGCAGTTAAAAGGACATCGCCCGGATCCACTCCAAGCGTAGAGAATTGCACGCCAAACGATTTGACTTGAGATATATTGTTTTGTGGTTCAATGTCCAGGCTGGAAAACCATTGCTAGTAAATTGTGTTCTAGACCTTTCCCTCAAAAACAAAAGGTTGTGAACCATTACTATGTCTATTGTCACCCTCTGAAAACCATCTATCTATCTATTATATTATTAAAGGAGTGTTAAAGAAGCCACCACGTTCGCCGAGAGAGTCTAGAAATTCCCACGTTAATCTAAAAAAGAGAATGATTTGCACCGTTAGATTTTATGAAGATCTAACGGACTATATTATTCTAAAGAATCCATATCACATAAATATTGGATAAAAAGTTTGTATTTCCTATTAGACTCTGCACATCAATTAGACTCGGACTCCAATTAGAGACTCAGCACATCAATTAGGTACATGCATCACTCGGACTCCATTAAGGAAACATCACATAATAGATACATGCATGTCTGTTTATGGGTACAACAAAATTTGAGCACCTTTTGTGTCCAGAATTTTTTTTTAAAAAAACATCACATTATAGCTTCACCGCCAAACCTTTAGATAGATAATCTTGGAACTAGAAAAATAAGAAAAATAGGATTTAATCCAATTATTAGTAAATAGCTAATACAAAAATTTAAAAATTAGAAAAACATAAGACACGATCAAAAAATCCATGTCAAATACGTTAGTAGATAAGTAAATTTGGAACTAGAAAAATAAAAAAAATTAGAACTTAACACATTTGAAACTAAAAAATTAAGAAGCCACTACATTCACCGAGTGGGTCTAGAAATTAGCTCGGTCTATAAATACATGTCAATCATAAAAGGGGGAGAGTTACACTATTGGATTTTTATGAAAATCTATCGGGTCTACTCAACTAACCTGTATCTGATACATCTAATAAATACATATATAAATTCAAAATTTTAACAAATATTCTTTCTCTTCCTAACTTAATTGGTGTCTTGATCAACCTGAATTTCGAAGTTCCCACATTAAATAAAAATATGGCCATCTATTTTTATAATCTTTTTAATCATGTGATCAAGATTCAAGCAGATGAATTATATAGTTTAATTCGGTCGCCTCATCTTGCTGGTGCACCAAAACAACAAAAAAGAAAGTACATGCATTATAAGCATCCACTATATGGATTGAAACTTGCAAGGAAAGAGGAGAGTCAGGCCATAGAAAAAGCAGATGCATTTGATTGCAAAAACAAACCACGACAAATAATTGAACTCAAATTTTGCAGCCGACTTGCACAAAAGACCAAGCACCCGAACTAAACTGTCGCTTTGATGGATCAACCTTGAGCAAAATGTTAGCAATCAACCTTGAGCAAAATGTTAGCACACGATAACCTCATATTTATACATTTGACATAATTCAGCAAACCTGAATTACAACTAATGGTTTGACATTATAATTTGCCCAATGATGCTTTGATGTTAATTTATGGTTATGGTGTAACAAGTGATCCATGTTTGATTAGACATAGCATTACGATGGTGCCAGAAAGCAATTGCGGGATGTGACTAGCAAACACTCACCCGTAAAGCTGCCCTCAACCAAGGATCCAACTAATCGAGAGAAAACCATACTTTTATACTAGATGGATTGAATCGGCACCATTATTCCTAAGAGAAATCTAGACTACGTCTAGCAATTTTTGCCATAGCATACGAGACAAATCAAACGCTACCAACGCTGATGGAAAGGCAAGACATTATTTTTGTATATACCGGTGTGTAACTTAAAAATGTACTAGCTGATTATATGGGTAGCTGCACTGCAGATCACATGATGCAATTATGGTTCACATACTCGAGCTAGTAAGGTGCTGCATCTGCTGAACAATACTTTTTCCCTCTTCTAGAGAACGTGATTTTTTCTTATGGCGGTTCTAGTGGAAATAACATGTGGATTGAGTTATTCGAATGCGACTGAAGGGTCATTGTTTGAACTTGTTACACCAAATTTCTAGCTCACACTTTAATGAACTTGTGTGTTTACCTTTTTTTTTGTATGCGTTTGCGTGGCTGACTTTGTGCAATAATACCAAGTGTTATTCAACCTAGTGCTAGTACTGGTAAAACTTTGTTCCATTTCAAACCCCCATTTTGTAGTTTTTTTATGAGTCCATTTTACCGGTTTAGTCTGCGATCGCGTCAACAAATCGGGTAAATATGCGCAAAAGAGAAAGACATCTATCATAGAGACCTTAGTGAGGTAAAACCCAATTATCAAGCTAGCGAGTGCTATCGCTGTCATTTTACTGGGACTGGGAGTACACCAAAAAAGATAAAAGGAAATAAAGACGAATGAAGTGCCAGCAAGGTGGTAGTTCAAAGCAACAGCTTTGAATTAGGGTTGCTCTCCTGGCGCCGTCCCAAGTCAGACTGTCAGATTCCATGGTTGGGCAGGAGGAGCATAGTAGCATACCATCACATGAACCCAAGCACGGGGCTGTGTTCAAAGTCTGTGGCTGCTTGCAAGCTGTAACTTTGGACCAAAAACTGATGCTCTGGCAAAAGTTGTGGATGAACTGAATGCCTTTCAGCGTTGCTCATTCTAGAGTATACTACTAGTAGTTTCTCTTTTGCCGATCGGAGGCCTATTAGGTTCAGTGTACGCAGATAATCATCATTAGAACATTCTGAAGAAGAATTTCTATGAGGAATCCTGGAGTGTTCTCTGAACAGTACTCACCGACACGTGCGGGATCGCTGTGAACCATTCCTGGGTCAGGGTCTTAAGCCGTGAGGCCAGCTTGGGTTTCTTTGACGATAAGGTTAGGCCATGAAGCAAGAGGAAGAGATTCAGACGTCGCACGTGCAGAGTTGAACAGTTTCTTTCGGTGCTGGCTTTTGATCGACCCAGCGACATATCCCTCTTGATCCAACAGCTCTTTCTGACGAAACATCGCTTTCTGCTGCTGAGTTTTGTTGACCGGTTTCTCCCAGATATACTATACATAGAGATAAGGAGGAGACATCATTGTTGTCAAAAGAGTATGGCTTTGGCTTCTGGATGGTCTGAAGCTCGAACAAGCTGCAGTTTCAGCCTGATCTGTCGGTCCTGTCAGCTCATGTTGTTCCTTTGAGGGCATTTTGTATGGTACACCGAAATAACTGTGGACCGTTGATCTTATAGACTATTACCTCTTAGGAGGTAATAATTTTAATATTTATTTTATGCATTTAAAATCCGAAAATTAAGGATTAGATCTAATTTGCATGCATGATTAATTAGTTGAGATCTCTCCTCCATGCACTCGTCACATAGTTGTAGGAGATTGGGTGTAACTTTTTTTTTTGCCATGACGTGACATTTGGCAACCAGATTTCTGTTGTTTTTTTTTGCCATACAATGTGCCGGCCATTAAATTGGGACACATTTTTTTGTCCCCTCCATGACATGCACTTCACATATCCATCACTCATCACATACTGGTAGCAAATTGGGTGTAACGTTTTTTTCATGACATTTGCCAACTAGATTTTTTTTACCATATGATGTGCCTGCCATTAAATTGAGACAAGAAACATTTTTTGTCCCCTCCAAGAGTGTCACATACACATAGCAGATTGCATGCAACATTTTTGCCATTTCGCCACGGTGACATGTGCCAATCATATTTGAAATTGGATTTGCTAGAAAAAAAAGAGTGACATGGCATGTGATTTAAATATCTAGTAGATCTATACTAGATATGAGATGTGTGAGTTGAAATATTTTTTCGTAACCTGACATAATTTTTTTTCTTTTTAAAAAGGGTTACATATACGATGGAATCAGTCTATCTGATTTTCTCCAAGCCTTCAGCAAAATAGATATAATTAAATATAACACGTTTGTACACTTTTTTCTATTCTAATGTGACAACAACTAAATGTAACATGCGTGAAGTAGATTGAAATTGATTCCCCCTGCGTGCATGGCCGCATGCATGCTAACTGAAACAGCATGTAAAATCTTTTTTGCATTTAATTAATTGGCTTCTTTCTTCTAAAATTTAAAAGTCCAGATTTAATCAACCTCTTACCTCTTAGGAGGTACGTCACAATTTCAGAAAAGGATTTGGTCGGATCTTGAAATAGCGCATCGTACTATATATGCATCTGAAGTTGCAGTTTGCAATCAAACTCGATAAATAATGGTACAATCCCAATTCAGAGGTGAAGCAGCAATGGACAGGAAAACAAGATCATATGAAACTTGCAGCAAAATTTTTGACGAATCGTTCCATGCAGCGTAATACAACATCTACCTAATGCAACATCAATCGATTAATTGTGGGTCATACATAGAAGGCAGCAATTTGATCTGCCCCAAGCAAGATGTTCACTATTACAGTCTACAGATCTATCTAGTATCCATATTGATGTGAGAAGGCACGGTGAAGCCGGCCGCAGCTGGTCTGGCTCCTCTGGTACGGATGATGGCGGCGGCGCGCTGGAGACGTGCGAGACTCGGCGTCGGACACGGGCGGAGACGGAGGCGGAGTGCTTGGGGTGTACTCCGGTGTGGCCGCGCGCCGGCCGCGGCTGGCCTGGCTCCTCTGGTACGGGTGATGGCGGCGGCGCGCTGGAGGCGCGCGCGACTCGGCGTCGGACACCGGCGGCGTGCTGGGGGTGTACTCCGGCGTAGCGGCGCGCTGGGGAGGACTCTCAGGCGTGTACTCCGGCGTGCCAGGCGTGTACTCCGGGGTGCCAGGGGTGTACTCCGGGGTGCCAGGCGTGTACTCTGATGTGGCAGGCGAATACTCCGGGTCCGGCGACCCCGCGCGGCTGGCATAGCTCAGCGGCGCGTACTCCGGCAACGCGGCATGCGGCGCGTACCGTGGAGGTGGCGACGACCTGTCGCCGCCGTCGAAGCAGCCCGCGTAATCGGGAGATGCAGGCCCCCGCGAGGGCGTCAGGGGCGTGTACTCCGGCGTCGACCCGGCGCGCGGCGAGCAGCGGGGAGACGACGATGGAGACGACTGGTAGCAGAACCTCCTGCGGCCGCGACCGTCGACGCCGAGGCCCGCCTGGAAGGAGGGCCGGCGCTTCACCACGAACGGGCCGCCGGACGACGCCGAGAGGCAGCAAGAGGCGGCGGCCGATCCGGGCGCGGGGGAGGGGGACACCATCGCCATCGCGCGCGGCGATCCGGGGAGAGCTGGGGAACTCGGAAGGCGAGGAGAGTGGGTTGTTCGTGGCGGCGGCAGCGATCGACGGCGGAGCAGGGGAGGAGTCGGAGGATGTGGGCGTGATCGTGATGGGTCCGCGGCAATATAGCCCGCGGGTCGCGTGGGAAGCAAGCGTCGTCCCCGGTCCCGGCTCCATCCCAGGCTTTTGCCAGCTTTCGTCTCCGACTCCGACTCGGTGGTTGTGGCGGGGCGCGGGCGCGCGGCGCGCGGCGCCATACTTTCGCGCGAGTCTGTTTCGCGCCATCGACTACTCGGATTCGAACCGTGCGGGCCCCGTTCGCCCGGGCCCTTTTGTTTAGATACTTTCAAAATTTCAAAATTTTAAAAAAATTATCGTCGCATCGAATCTTTAAAAACATACATAAAGTATTAAATATAGCTAAACAAAATAACTAATTATACAATTTATTTATAATTTGCGAGACGAATCTTTTAAATCTAGTTAATCCATAGTGAGACAATAATTACCAAATACAAACCAAAGTGCTACAGTGTTTTACAACCAAAACTTTATGCATCTAAGCCCTTGTTTAGATGCCTTTAAAATTCTAATACTTTACAAGATTTTCCATCACATCGAATCTTTGAACGCATGCATGAAGTATTAAATGTAGCTAAATAAAATAACTAATTACACACTTTGTCTGTAATTTGCGAGACGAATCTTTTGAGCCTAGTTAATCCATGGTGGAACAATAATTATCAAATACAAACAAAAATGCTACAATTTTTTACATCCAAAAATTTATGCATCTAAACAAAGGGCGGGTCGGTTAGTTCTTACTTAGTTCGGCTCTTGGTGGGCCCGTCTAACCAGCCACTGACTAGTCCGCAGAGGCATCCATCCAGATACTGGATAGGAATATAGGATGGATTCAAACAGTAACAACTACTACGCTTTTGTTTAGTTGCTTTTAAAATTCCAAAACTTTACAAGATTCCCCATCACATCTAATCTTTGAACGCATGCATGAAGTATTAAATATAGCTAAATAAAATAACTAATTACACAGTTTGTCTGTAATTTGCGAGACGAATCTTTTGAGCCTAATTAACCCATGATCGGATAATAATTACCAAATACAAACGAAAGTGCTACAGTACTTTACACCCAAAACTTTATGCATCTAAACAAGGGCTACTTTAGTTTCCAAATTTTTTTTCTACAGTACTCGTTACATCGAATCTTTGGACACATGCATGGAGCATTAAATACAGTTAAAAAATAATTAACAGTTCAACTGTAAATGACGAGATGAATCTTTTAAGCCTAATTAGTCCATGATTGGATATTAATTGTCAAATAACAATGAAATGCTACAGTACCCAAATCCAAAAAATTTCACAAACTAAACACAGCCTAAATTACAATTTATTTTGATTTTTTATACATATATTTTGATGTACATTGTGTCTAAATACATAAGTAAAAACTATATATCTTTTTTTGCGGGTAAAAACATGTATCTAAACTGCCAAAATAAATTGTAATTTGGAACAGAGGGAGTAATGTGCGATCTTAAGTTCTTATAACAAGCGGGATAGCAACTAGTATTCAATTAGCTAGTCCATCCTAACTAAGTTTAGCTAGCCCTCGTTTAGATGCAGCTAGTAAACTTTTGGAAATGAAATATTTTCACATTTGAGTATTAAATATAGATTAATCACAAAATTAATTGCAGATTCTGTCTGTAAATCGCGAGATGAATCTAATAAACCTAATTAATCCACCATTAGAGCATGTGTACTATAGTAATTACTGTAGCAATCTAGTGTCTAATCATAGCGTAATTAGACTCATTAGATTCGTCTCGCAATTTACAAGTAAACTATATAATTAGTTTTTTATTTCATCTAGATTTAATACTCTATGCATGTAAGATTCCCATTTGATGTGATAGTTTTGGAATTTTGAATTTTGCATCTAAACAAGGGGCTAGTCAACTAATGAATTAGCTGGTGGATATAAACGAAACTTATTATGGTGTGTTTAGTTGGTGAAAAGTTTAGGATTTGATACTTTAGCACATTTCGTTATTACTTGACAAATAATATTCAATTATGGACTAGTTAGGTTTAAAAGATTCAGCTCGTGCTAATCAGTTAGACTGTGTAATTAGTTATTTTCTCAACTGCATTTAATACTCCATGCATGTGTCCGAAGATTCAATGTGATGAGTACTGTGCAAATTTTTTTGGGAACTAAACATGACCTTAGTAATCTTAATTGCATTTCTTTAAGATAACATATTTTTCGAAAGTTAGTACGGTCAGAGTGCACATACCCCGGTGGGTTGGCTGTTTATAGCACATCGTCCTGTTCTTGAGTCCCGGGTGACATGATTCAATCTTAACCCTTCGATGCCAATCTGACAATTAAGCTTGAGCCACGTGATAGGATGGGTTGGTGCTGCTGTGCTTACAAAATCCACTCTCACGGTCTCACCCAGGATGATATCATTTGCAAGGATTGGATGATCTTGACGATTGACAACACAAACAAGCTGTAAGCTATATAGTACTACGCATTACTGACGTGCTAGACTGACATTAACCATCAGGAAGACTGTTTTGTGGACAGAAACACTTCGGTTCAGAACTGTCCAGCTGACATGAACATGTGACCATTTTTCCCTCAATAATATAAGAACAGTGACCCTGTGTAGTTTTGATTTATGTATGAATGACTACTGCTCAACGCACTCTTTTACACGAGTCAGTCTTGTCACTCTCAGGAATAAATCCAAGCGCGCGGTTGTTTGATTACATTCCTGAGAATTTCCCTCATTTTGTTACAGTGGTTCTACTGGAAGCAGCCTGTAACTTGAGTTCTTCGGATTTGACTATATGTGGTTAGTAATTTGAACTTACAAAAATTCTTGCTCCTTCACCAGTTGGTCTGTTGCATTTCCAACCCCACAGGTTTCACGAGTCCATTTCATCTGATTCATCTCCGTCCGCGTGAACAAATTTGGTTATATGCAGAAAACCGCATCTTTTCGATGATAGAGACTTTAGAGGTAAACCAAATTATCAAGGACTGAAAATTTGGACCAAAGCGAGTGCCATCACTTTGGCATCAATGGTACTGTACCAAGTAGAATAAAATAAATACAAATGGAACTTGGAATAAGGACTGATGTTCCTGGTTCCTAGTCAAATTCCATGTATAGAAAAAGAACAGTACATAGTGAGCACAGTTGTTCAAAGTCTGAGGCTACTTGCAAGCTGTAACTTGACCAGAAGCAGATGCTCTCGGACTAGGCTTCACAAAGTTGCGGATGAACTGAATGCCTTGCAGAAGGCTCGCAGTAGAGTGCCACTACCAGCAGTTTCACTTCTTTATTGTCGATCGAAGGCCACATTCGGTTCAAACATGAAAGATTAGACGCGTATTAACTTATCTCTAGTCCGAAAAGGTTTTCGGTCTAAAAAAACTTATCTCTAGTGTACATATATGCATTATCACTAGAACATTCTGGGGAAGAATTTCTACGAGGAATCCTGAACCATTGTCTGAACACTCAAGTTCCACATGCGTAGAATCTCTCTGAAGTCTGAACCAATCACTTACTATTAAGCCACTCTATCTCTATGCCAGTTTGAGTTTCTTCAGTCGAAAAGGTTAGGCTTAGGCCATGAAGCAAAAGAAGGGATCAGACGTCGCACGTGCAGCGTTGAATAAGGTGGATCGCGCTCATTCGTGATGGTTTTGGTCCGCCGACATGTCTTCTTGATCGAACAGCTCATCTCCCTCTTTCTGGAGAAACATCACTTTCTACCGCTGAAGTTTGTTGACTGGCTTCTGCCAGCAAATGCCATGCGCCGTGACAATCACTGGACATGGCTTCCGTGATCTAGCAAAGTTATCAAAAGGAATTAAAAACCGTGTTATTTGGGAAACAGATCAAAAGAATGTCGTTTGATCTCTGAAGGACTTGAAACATGAACCAGCTGCTGTCCCACTGTCCCAGCCTGATTGGTCGGACCGACAGCCCAGATCTCTACCATTGCTGCAATGAATGCAAGATGTAGATTAAACTTTGAGAAAAAGAAAATATTTGAACGAACTTATAATGGCATAGTGTGCCTCTGAAGTTGGAAATTAAAGAATTGGTCACGCCACATGTGGCGGCGCGACCCACCTTAGTGGCAAGGATGAGTCACGCAATGGGCGTGGTGTGACTCAGCCGAATATAGGTCCGCACAACAACCGTTCTCTTCCTCGTGTTCCCTTTCTTATTTCCTCCACTCCTCACACGACCCGACCTCCATGGCGCCGCCCCTCCCTATCCTTCTCTAGATCCACTCCATCCTCCACCCGATTAGAAGATGAAACGAAGGGAAACCGATCATTAAAGGTAACTCCTTCATTCTAACCGATTGATTTTCCTCCATTTCTTTGCAAAAGAACTTTGCGTAAGAAGGCTGTCATGCAATCAGTTTTTGGATAATTTCTGTTTTCCTTTTAAATTCCCTTACCAGTGAGGACAGTTGTGTAGGAGTTGTTTTATTTGTGGTCGGGTTCGTCATTCTTGGTACGCCGGCCAGCAGGGAAAGAATTTTTTATATTTTAGAGCATCTCAAGAGACACTGTAAAATATTAGGTAAATATACAGATTTTACCTCCTTGCTAAAAATAGAAACCTCTATAAAATGATAGGCTATCCAATTGACTAGGTATTTGATGGGGTGTGAACCCGGGACCCCTGACGGGCCTGACTCACATAAGGACGGCCCAACGAGTCTCCTGGGCTGGACGCGTCGCGGCCCACGAACCTTCGTGGGCGGCTGCCTTCCTTCGTAAGCTGACACGGCCGGGAGCCCGACCTCCCGGGACACGTGGAGTTTTCCCGACCTAGCGCCCCGGGTCAGAGCCATACCGGACGACCCGGGCCGTGCGCTCCAAGATTGCCGCCCAGCCTGGCAGGCGTGCCGGTCAAGCCAGGCCCCAGTACAGGCTCCACGACGCCAGCTCCCCTTATCGCGCGGCGTAGATGTAGGCTACAGTGCTCTCTGACAGAGGGACAGCGCCTCCCGTGCGGGCCCCGCGACGCAACAGGAGAGAGCGTTAACGAGCGTCGCCTCCCGCACCGTAATGATGGTCGCCCCCTGCGCACCACTCCATTACGCCAGCGAGCGTGACCGGACATCCCTACTTGGCCTCGGTAAGGTGCCCCTCGCCGGGCGTGCTGTCCTACGGGCAGAGGCTACGCGATGATGACGTGAAGTAGCCCTGCGGATAAGGAACGTAGACCCAGACAGATAAGACCAGAGTGGATCCCCGAGCGACTATCCAAGTGACCAGGCCATCCCGACTGGCCGACGACGGGACAACACTTGGACAACCCGTTGCCCAAGAAAACTAACAAGGCACAAGCTTCCCCTCTCCCGACTGATCGAGTGGGGCTCGACAACTGACAAGGACAAAGAACTCCCAGACGGAGCCAAGACACAACGCTAGACAAATGTAAATGGGGGCTCCACCTTGGACTATAAAAGGGAAAGCCCCCCCCCCCACGTAGGAAAGGGTTGGACTCCTAGAGGTTCGACACTGCTGGATACTGTTTGTAAGCTTCCCTCAGTACTTTTAGCACCCGGGCTCGAGAGCAATAGAGCAAGAACACCACCCCCATACTGGACGTAGGGCACATTCGGCCTGAACTAGTCTAAATCCTCGAGTCTTTGCGTGCTAGACCATATCCGATCAAGCGCACAACAAACGAGCAATCGAGTAGTTTTGTAGTCGCCCATTTCCCACAGCGACAGTTTGGCGCCGTCCGTGGGGAGCGCTTTGTGCGTTCACTGCTTTGGCGATTGGATAGTTTTGATCACTCCATTCGCCGCTCCGGCGGTGAGCCACGGGGAGACGATCCGCTTCGGCTCCCTGGAGTTTCCCGCGATCCCCCGCGACGGATTGTGGGCGCCTCCACCATTCCCGCCTTCCCAGACCTTCCGGTTCGGAAGCCTGGAGTTCGTCACCGACCAGCTCGGTGCACTGTGCCTCCACGAGGAGGAAGTGTCACACCCGGTTTTTAAAAAAATCGAATACATAACTATATGTATGCCAGGATCAAGTTCCATATATATAGTGATGTCATAATGGCAAAATGAGCAACAATGTCACGTAAAAGAGACTTACAACGATTAAAAGGTTTATCAGAGATACACAGCTTCATCTTGGAAATGATGGCTCCACGCTTCACTGGCAATCGACTGGAAGCACGCTCGCCTAGAACTCGTCGAAATCTCCAGAGAAATCCTCAAATCTCTCGTCCGAGCAGCAGTCCTGGTAGTGTAGATGCAAATAAATAAACACAAGCGTGAGCACATGTCGTGCTCAGCAAGGGGAGAATAGTATAATAAACATGCAAGACTTTATAAATGGGAAGACTGATGAATTTAAGTAGTTAGCATTTTAGTTAGTCAAATTTTATTAAGCAACTTAATTACTACCAAGTATAAGTGTATACCATCCCACAATTAATGTAATGCATCCCCAACATCAATTAAATGCACAATTTAAGTCCATCTTCCATAGTTTACTCATGTGAGGGTCCAGGCCGCTCATGACCGTGAGCATGGCTAACCGGTTAGTTTTACACTCTGCAGAGGTGGCACATCTTTACCCACAAGTCGTATCTCCCATGTCGCCCGAGGTAGCTAGGCTCTTAAACACTTCCTTTGGTGAGTGACTAGAGATTCACTACGAGATCTTTACAAAGATTCTCTAGTGCGGACTACTCGCTAGGTTACATGAACAGCGCAGTGTATAAAGCTCCTTTAAGGGTAACGTGTCTTAGCCAAGCCCACAACCCAAACGAGCAGGTCTATACACCAACTACCGACACCCCCTAGCCCTTTTCAGGTAAAGCATATCGCACACTAAGGTTTCTAATTAATTGACCAAGCCAGAGTCATATAGTCTTGTGGTTGCACTGTTGTCCTGGGTGATCGCTCCATGTTCCGATTAATATTTATGGTCTTGTAAATGAATCATCATAGTTGAACATAGAGCATAAATAAGTATTCATGTTGTTTAATACCATCCCAGTTAAGCAAACTAAGCAGTATCTACCATCAAAATTAATTAAGTAACCCGATTACAAGGTAAGGGTAAAAAAATCTAGTCATCCTTGGTAGGAACCCATCAAAATTAATGCAAGCTAAATAAACAATATAATTGAAATGCATATTGTATAGGTAAAGCGGGTATGCCAAGGACACTTGCCATCCACAGGATCCGGAAGCTGCTCAAAGTCTTCAACACTTGCTCTTAAAACTCTTCATCTTCACAGCTCTCGAACTGCGTTCATTCTACTCGTGACAAGCATAGGACACACATACAAGAAACAAGCAAAAGAAGCAGTACTAAGAACAAAGCACTAAACAGAAGAAAAAACATTACAAGAACACACCGAAGGATAAGGCTCGAAGCTACGATCGCGAGAGCGCAAGAAACACGGAAACCTGAGCTACGATTGAAGAGACACAACTATCGGAAGATTTATGTTATAATAGAAAAGAAACTATAAGCTGGATTTATTTTACTTAAGAAAACACATGTAAAAGGATATATCTAATTAGCTCAATTTAATTCATATTGTAAACATGAGATAAACATAGTCATATTTTATTTACCTAGTTTCAGTATAAATTAAACCAGTTAACTATTTAACAAGCAAAATAAAAGACATACATGTGAGAACATCTAAACGTGAAACTTTATGATCCGTGGTTGAACTAAGCAAGTTACATTAAAAGAAACATTTATATTGGCATTAATCCAATTAACATTAATTATGAAAATTGCTGTACAACTCTAATTAGTTTTTAATCTGAAAAACTAGTTGAAATAGATATTAATCAAATTGATTCTAAATCTATTTAAAAAAAAAGGATCTACGAAACAACTACGCTACTAAACTATGAGAACGATGGCGGGTTTTGTTTTATACCTTAGTTGCGAGGAGAGCGCAACGTGGTGATCGGAATTTCGCCAGGAAGGAGGAGACGTCGAACTGCTCGGCGAGATCAACAGCGGCAATGATCTGTTCGAGTGTGACGACGTTCCCATGACAGAGAGATGATGAGGACTGATGGCGGGGCTCCGGCACGTCGCAGAGAAGCTCGTGGTGGCGCGGGATTGGACTGCGGCCATCGAACGCGATGAATCGGAGGGGCAAAGATCGGCGACGGCGGCTCCTGTTCATCCTGGAGGCAGAAGGGGCGCACGCATGCAAGGGGCACCTTTCCCCAAGGAGCACGCACGGCTGGGCACTCGCCCCTTCGGCATGCGCGGCAGGGAGGAGGTACTGGCCTCGTGCGGCAGTTGCCCAGGGCCGAGCTCGCAAGAACGCATGCAGCGCACGAGGCGAGGAGAGATTGGGTGCGGCCACTGGCGTGGTGCAGAGCTCGCCCACGACCACGCAAGCCGCGGCGCTGCACGAGGCAGGCAGCAAGGAGGCGACACGGCGAGATGCAAGTTGGGGATAGGAGCTGATCACGGGACAGCAGCCTGCCCTAGGCCGTGCGAGTCCTCAGGTGGTGCAGGTCAACTTCTGGAGCTGCTGTTCGGGCCGTTGGACTAGCAGAGACGAGATAATTCAGATGGGCCAAAACAGCTTCCGTGATGGGCTGAAAAGAAAAAGAAAAAAAATATGGATAGGAGAGAAGGATGGATAGCCAAACTGAAATCTTAAGTACGTCTTGGATTATGCAGATGCCGGGGACAGCAAAGTGAGCCAACCAGTCTCGCATGAAGTCCAAACAAAATATTTGAATCTTGTGGAAAGATTTTAAAACTTTCCAATGGATTTAGCTATAGAAAAAAATAATTATCAGAAAAGTCTAAAAAATTCTCGAAATAGTCAGAAGATGGATAAATAAATTCGAAAAGATGTTCACATCCCAAAATTGAAATTTTGGGGTGTGACAGGAAGCCACGCCGGCGGCTGCAGAGGAGCCCGTTCCTCCTCCCAAGCTTCACAAACTGAAGCGCCGGCGATTGATTCGCTGACGCATCAAGAAGCGCAGGTATAGTTAGCCATGCAGCCCGAGCCCGTCGGCCCGGCACGGGGCCCGTTTTTTTGGCCCGGCCCAAGCCCGGCCCGGCCCGGTGACCAACGGGCCCGGGCTAGCACGGCCCGTGTGATCAGGACGGGCCTGGGCCGCCACCCTGGCCCGTGGCACGGCACGGGCACGGCCCGGTGAAAAGGCCGGCACGGAGGCAGCCCGGTGCTCCCCAACGGCCTAGCCCACGAAGGCCATCCGCCCATCCCAAGTTGGAGCGCAGAACCTTATCCGGAGTCCGGACGGAGCGCAGAACCTTCTCGCGCGGAGTCGTGGTTGCGTCGTCGCCTTCACGCGTAGTCGCGGTCGCTTCGCCGTCCGCCGGACGCCGGTCGCCGCCCCCAGCTCGCACGTCTGCCCCGAGCTCCGCCCCCAGCTCGACTGCCGAGCTCCGTTGTCCGCCGATTCGCCGTGCTGCAGCTCCGCTGCTCCGGAGCTCCCTCGCGCCTCTTCCCCGCGTGCGCGCGCCGGCAGTGGCTCCCTCGCACGCGGCGGCACGCCGGGAGCAGTTCCCTCGCGCACGGGCGGCGCGGCCGTCTCCCTCCCCGCCTCCTGCTCTCCCTGCCTCCCCGCCTCCTGCTTTCCTTGGGCGGATCCGCCGGCGACTTCAGGAGCTCGGCACGGCGGCACGGCGGCACGCCGTGCTTTCGGGCCGGCCCGACGGCCCACGGGTCGTGCCTTGGGCCGACGGCCAGGCACGAGCACGCCAAAGGCACGGCACGGCCGGCACGGCGGCACGGCGATGGCACGATGAGCACCGGCACGGCATGGCATGACGTCGTGCCGGGCCGGGCCGGGCTGGCCCATTGGCCATCTATAAGCGCAGGCCATCACAGCCAACCCGCGCAGTGCTCCGCCGCATCGCGCTCATGATGGCCACCAACCCCGCCGTCGAGGACGTCAACTTGGTCATCTTTTCCTTGGCCAATGTCTCTCGGCAGCTCGCGGGTGGGCCTCCTCTCCTGACACCCCGCTCGTTCTCGGAGCGGCTCCCATTCGGCCTACACAACTCCGCAAGCGTCTACGCTCGGGAGATGCACAAGACCCCAGGGGCGCCAGCTCGCGTCCCAGTTTGTGGGCATGACGGGAAGCCACCCCAATTCCGTCCACGACCTCTTGTGCTACGAGGATCCCCTGAGCGATTCCTCCAGCACGGGAGATGTAACACCCCGGGTGTTTACACAATATTTTAATTAGGTGCCTGCACAGTAATGGTGTAGGTTTGCTATGCATCATGTGCTTGAATTACTTACAAAGGATCTTTTTGTAATTATGAAAGGTTATATGTGTAATTATGATTTTATGCAAGGTCCTTTATATAGTTATTTGTGTTTATAGCTTTTATGGAGGGTGTTTGTGCAAAATTTCAGTGCATTTATTGCAGGGCAACCAATTTTGCTTGTAAGTCTATGTTTGTAGTGAATTTACGTTGAAAAAGACAAATTTCCTGGAATTCAAAATCCCTTCAACAATTTTAATTTTAGCTCTTGAAGCTTTGGCCAAATAAATTTTTGCACAACATCAAAGTTGTAGATCTTGAAATTTTGAACAACTTTCATGTTGGGCACTTTTCCATTTGAGCTTTGGTTTAAAAGTTATCGCTGGTTTACAATTTAGTCCCTGGAACTTTTGGAAATTGCAAAATCGCCCTTATGACCATCTCCCCCTCCCTGCTCTGCTTCTCGCCGCCGGCCACCGACAGCGCCGCCGTGGAGCGCCTTCCCGGCTTTCCCGGCCATTACTTCGCCGTGCGCTGGCTCCCACGCGTCGCCGGCGAGCTCCTCCCCCTCCTGTTGCCTCGCGCTGGAGCCTCCACCCCTCGCCACGCACCCCCGCCGCGCCCAGAATCTCCCCGACGGCCGCCACCGCGACGCCGCCGTGGAACGGCCGCTGCAGAGCGCGCCGTCCCCTTCTAGCGAGCGCCCTGGGCTTACAAATACCCCAGAGACCAATTCCTACCGCCCTTCTTCGCTCTCCTCGCTCCCACGCCGCAGAACGCCGCCGCCGCCCCGCTTGAACCCCGGCGAGCTCCACCCCACCGCGGAGCCGCCAACCCAGACCCGCTCCACCCCTACATCCCCCACCATTAGCCGCGCCTCACCCTCGCGCAACTCCCAGACCGTTTCCCCTCGCCCAATCCTCACCGGAGCACCCTCGCCGTCGCTCGCCTCCGCCGCCAACCCGCCCTGCTCCGCCGAGCCGCCGCTTCCGAGCCTCTCCCCGCGACCCTAGGCCACCCAGAGGTGCGCCTTACACCCGTGAAGCTCACGCACCCCTCCACTCTCGCCGCCGGTGAGCCCCTCGCCGGGAAATCGCCGGTCAACCGCCGCCCCCTCTCTCTGACCCGGCCCAAGGACCTCGGGGTGGAAGAAACAAAACTTCAGGGTGTTATTTGAATAGACCTAGACTCATGTGAATAGTGCACTAAGGACTGCTTTGTAATATTTTTCAGTGAACTTTGAAATTCTAGATCAATTCGTAGAAAATTCGTAAAATAGCAAATCTTGATGTTTTGGAATCCTCTTGAAGAGCTCTATGCAGTAGAACCAGAATATGTTAGGCCTTAGTTGCAAGTTTTTGCTGTAGATGTTGTTTTGTGTTACTAGGTGTATAACTACTTGTTCTTTAATCTTTTTCTTATCTGATGCTTGAAAGCTTGTATTGCTTTGAAATTTTGGTGGTAGTTTACTATTGTTACACTAGCTTTACTATAAAAATTTCATGATCAGTTCTTTGTTGTAGCTATTTATTTGATTTAATCTTTGTTTAATAGACTTTATTCATGGTAAATAGTTTCTGTTCTTAATAAATCATGAAAATATTCCTGAGTGTTCTTCTGGAGTGTGTTAGCTTGTCCAGGAAGTTTGAGCCTTAGTTCATTGCTATATCAGGGGATAAAATATAAATCTTGCTAATCTATTGTCTGTTTTATTTATTTTCTCAGAATTATTTCGGTGTAGATAAAATCATGAAAACTTCACAGTAGATAGATCTTACCTGTGTAGATCTCCTGTTAATTTTTGAGCTTCTACTTTGCTATATTTTAGTCTGTATAATTCAAGCTTGTGCTAGGTGTTGCCTGCATAAATGATTTATTGTGATTAAATGGTTACATGTCTTCATATGATTTTTGTAGGGTAGATTACTTTGTTCATGTTCTGTTTAGTGTAATTTTGGTAGATTTTATTACTTTTTTTTACTTTGAGTTGTTGATTTATTTACAAACCATGACTTAATTGTATAGGAAATCACCACCACTCATTTTATGAAGTTAGTTAACTTCTTTTGTGCTGTTGATCATGATGCCTTGTGTAGTTAAATTTGTTATTTAACTACTCTATAAACGATTGCCCATGTTTGTTTATAATGTTGTTCTTGCATTACATATAGATACGACTACTTTGTCAGACGGGACGTACGAGTTGATTCCGGATTCTGACGGAGGTGATCTCGAAGCTCAAGTGAACACTGCGGAACTAACTGAAGCCCCGAACCAAAGTTCGGAAGAGCCTAGCGCTGAAATAGTTAACAACTACCGAGAAGGCAAGCCCCGGACATAACCTATACTTCAAATTAATTTCATTTACTGTATTATTTTACTTGTGCATTTACAGTTCATAGGAGTTGAATTGAAAACCTAGATGCATGATCCTAGGAACTAATGTACTGAACACTAGACTTGAGTTCGAGTAATTGCTAAGCTTATAGGAACGGTAAAAGTCGAGTGATCGCCTGTCACTCGCGAGCTTTATAGGAATTTCCTGTTTACTTTCTGTTATCAATATAAGGACTACGGACGGGGTTGTGCTCGATATCATGACCTTATGTGATACCCCGTCTGTGTTGATAAACTTGCTAAGGTCGCGGTGTGTGGTAGTGCTGGTTAAGTTTTTGAAAGTACTAGTCACATGCCGTAAATATGGTACGCGGCAAGCCTAGTAGCCGATTGGACCGGGGAGTGGATATACCTCCCACTCTCTCAGTAGGGATAGGTTTTATTTTATGTTGCGCAACACTACGACTTCTAGGGACAAGGTTTGGCCTTGGAGCCCTGTAGTCGGGGAGAGTGGCACTATCCACAAGCCGGAAAGAAAGGTTAACGGTTGTTTGGGAATGACCCGACGGTATTCCAGACGTGTGTGCTAGGTTACCCTTGCAAGGTTGAATTTCGATTCAGAATCGTCCGCCTCTCACGATGAAATGAGACTGCTTGATCTCTTTGCCACACAGAGTAATAAGAGCAACAATATTCTTATTAATCTTGATGTTTGCTTATAAGTTTCACCATGAATGGTTAGTAGATGCTTACATAGAATGGTTAATCAACTAGAATCTTGCAGCTAAAACTTGAAAGTAAGGACCTACTCTTTATTGCTTTTCAGCAAAGGAAAACCAGAGCCTTACAATGCCTTGCATAATCTAGCTAAGGTGGGCTACTTATACCCGTTGTCGGTTAAGTCTTGCTGAGTATTAGAATACTCAGCCTTGCTGTTGAAAACCCTTTTTCAGGTATGACTTTTGAGGATCAGGTCGCTAGCTTGACCTATCCTTGCTCGTTGCCTCCTGGCTGGTCCGTAGAATGGGATACGTCTTCGGCCGGCAATGACTATGACGAGTGATACCCGGCTTGGGCTAGCTTGGTATACTTTTGGCGACGTGTCGTAGAGATCGTGTTTCATCTTCCGCTGTTTAGACTCTGAACTTATAATCATGGCTTGAATAACTGTTTTACTTAAGTTGGTTTTTGTAATAATCTTTTGAACTGGTTTGTAATCTTTAATATGCCTGTGTTGTAAAAGTGTGGTTGTAATATCTCTGAACTCGCCTTCGTGCGGGGTATGCTTGTTCGATCCGAGAATCGGTGGTTGTATCGGGACGTTACCCGACAGACCAAAAATTGTTCCGTTTGAAGTGCGTTTAAGCTAATGTTGCCTTTATGGTGATGGTTTACGCACTTGAGCCGGGATAATTTAGGCGGTTCTGCCACAGCTGGCATCAGAGCTACAAGCGTATACCAGAGGTGTTGGAACCTTAAAAATCGCTTTCCGTATAAAATTGGAACAACAGGGTATTTCGAAAAGCTACGTTGGATTCGTTAAGGGTTGTGCTTAGAACGTAAAGTCCTAGGGAATTTATGGGAATTACTAGGTGGTTATTTCTGTATGGTTTATGTTATCTGACTTCCAGCACTTTACATTTTGACAAACCATACTCACAAGCAACTCTTAATTTTTGTAACGACGCACCTACGTGAGGTAAGATGGTAAGGATCCTCAGTCAGCTGAGGGAGTCTGACCTTCCCGTCGGTGATGCGAGCCGAACGCTGCCCTCAAGCAGTGGCTTACTTGAGGTGCTTCCAGTATACCGACTATTAGTTGACTATATTGGAAGTAAAGTGTGCTCAGTCAGCTGAGGGAGTCTGACCTTCCCGTCGGCGATGCGAACCGAACGCTGCGCTCAAGCAGTGGCCTACTTGAGCTGCTGCCAATATACCGACCTCGGTCGACTATATTGGGAGTAAAGGAACTTGTGAATACGCCTCTGAGTAGCGTATGTTAACGTTGGCCATACGGCGGAAATTGTATGGCTGCCGCTTCTATAGTGAGCGGTAATGTTTGGGAACGCTTTCATGGGTGCTGGCATGAAAGGTTCATTGGGGTTATATATATATGTTCTGTCAATCTTATGCAGGTACGCTAACCACGATTCGATAAGATAAGAACGGTTAGAATGTATCGACTAGCTATATAGGGAGAGCCGTATTTATGTATACCACCGTGCTAACCACGTAAGCCCAACCATAGTTGGCAATTGTTTATCTTGTGAGGACGGTCAGGACGTGCATGCATATTTGATTGATGTTTGATTGGTTCGTAATAGTTGAGGTTGCTACATGAGCTTGTTAAGGAATTTCTAGTATGAATCCTTATAAGATAAGTGTTAGTGTGCTTAAAACATGAGTGAGTAAAACTCTGATGTTAGTAGCATGTTGGTAAAATGCTTAGGTTTCCTTAGATGAAAAATATGGTTTCGAGTCATGCCTTCCTCCTAAGCCCCATCTTGTTGTTATAAGGATCTTTTCATTCCTTAGAATCTCAAATGATGAACCAGTACCAATTGTGGTTTATTATTCTTTGAGTTGGAATCATATCATCTTGTGAATAAAAATCACATTTGTTTTACCGCAGTCTTCTTAAAGCTTTATTTGAGAAGTCTTGAGATAATTGCATTACTCACATTTGAATCCTTTTTGATTCAGATGGCGACTTGTTCCCAGATCTTTTGGGATGAGGAGGGAAATGCTCATACCGATTGTCTGTACTGGGAGGGTTTTCCGAGGATTCTTTGGGATTCACTTCGTATCTTCCACTACCCAGATCCACCCCAGTACACGGGACGCCAGTTCTCGGAGGGTGGAATTAAGAAGAACAGAGTTAAGATGACCATTCCTCAGCACCCCACCTTGGAGTGGCCACCGATTGAGATCGAGGTGATTGGGTATCGTCTTGTGGATGCGTTTGAGAAAGCAGCTCTCAACGCTATCACCACTTTTTGTGAGCACCATCCCGAGGAGGTAGCAGCATATCCTATTGGTTTGTTTCCAGCAGTCAGTGCTGGCAATGCAGAGTGGCTGTTCAGGGTCACACACTTTGGGCACTTGATTGGTGATGTAGCGGATGAGACTATCGAGGCAGTAGTCAGATATATGAATGCCCAGTCTCACTACCAGATACTTCAGCAGCGACACATGGACCAGGTGATAGACTTGGCCCAGAGTTTTCAGCGAGGCCTTCGTCTGAAGGATATTCAGATTGGGGGACTTCAGGATGCCGTTGCTGGGAGGGACACTGCTATTGCACAGTTTGAGCATCAGGCTATGGAGTATGGTGCTGAGATAGAGCAGCGCAACATAGTTATCGGTTTTCTTCAGGCGCAGGTGAATGAGCTGCAAGCAGATTGGGCTGATGCTTTAGCACATGTTGGTATGCTCCAGGAGCAACTAGATGCCCCAGCTGAGCCGGCAGCAGCAGAGGAGGACCCAGAAGAGATTGAGGGAGTATCTGACTTAGATTCAGAGCACGCACTTGCTGAGCCTAACCCTCAGCCGGACGACTCTTCTTCCGGCAGTGCCTCTTCTGTGGGCAACCTCGACGACTTCTAGGCGTCTTAGACTTGTCCTAGATAGTTGTGTTCTCTTGTTGTATCATATGTATATAGGGAAGATGTTATTGTAAAATAGCCTTAGGGAGGAGTACCACTTGCTGTATTATATGTGGTAAGGTTAAGCGATGTTAGGTTGTAAGAACAAGGCTGCTTTGATGTAATATAAGTAGCGACTACCAGTTTGGAAATCATAATCTTTCTACTTAGCAAATCTCTTTATTTTGTGCATCTTCACGCCGTTTGATGAATACAAGAGGTTGGAAATTTTGTGGTATATGTGCTCATCAAATGTTAGCATGTTGAATCTGTGAG
This sequence comes from Panicum virgatum, assembly GCF_016808335.1. NCBI lineage: Eukaryota > Viridiplantae > Streptophyta > Magnoliopsida > Poales > Poaceae > Panicum > Panicum virgatum. Next base: position 30,357,385 of record NC_053151.1, on the reverse strand, counting down.
ACTAAATTTTAGTCCAACCCCTTCTATGATCTCTGTTGTTTAGCAACATAGTACATAGCGATGAAGAGCGAATTGATAGATTATTTTCTTTACTCTTTGCTCTCAGCATGGAGTCTCTATACGATGAAGCATGAAGCTATCTAGCCGCTGACCAGTTTTGAATTTTTGTGGGTTGCACATTTATGTGTTGTGCACATTGTGCTACACCGCATCTAGTCACATTTTTTGCTGATTTTGTTTTATCCAAATGTATGATCATTATAGGTACCATTGATTTTGGAAGCGAGAAATAGGTATCTAATGGATGTCTTCCATGATTACAGATGGTTGGTCATACACGCGGAACTCCTGATGGCTTCGGTTGTGAAAATGGCAGTGGATCTCAGCAACCACCGCCACCCCCGTCAAATCTGGCCGAGTTAATGGCCATGCAAACAGAACTGCTCCGCCAGCTAGTCCATGGGCAACAAAATCAGCCACGCCAACAGTATGGAGGAAGGGAGGCACAACCAGCGGGTTACCAGGAATTCTTTGGTACCCAACCTCCACTTTTCAGCAAAGCTGATGACCCATTGGATGCCGATGCTTGGCTTCGTACAATCAATTCCAAGTTTGCTTTGTTAGCGGTACCATGTATTGATGCGAACAAGGCCCCCTTTGCCGCCCAACAGCTTCGCGGTCCTGCACGTATATGGTGGGATAATTATTGTGAAATGCAGCCTGCTGAACATATCATATCTTGGGAGGAATTCAGAACTGCATTCAGATCACATCATATTCCGGAAGGACTAATTGAAAGAAAGTTGAATGAATTCTTGGCTCTAGATCAGGGAACCCGCACTGTTCTTCAATATTCACAGACCTTCAATCATCTGTGCCAATATGCGGGCCATCATGCTGATACTGATGCCAAGAAACGTGATCGTTTCCGTCGTGGCCTCAATACTAAGCTCAAAGAACGTTTAAACTTGGTTCAGCCCAATACCTATAATGAGCTGGTTAATATGGCCATTACACAGGAAGATTGTATTGCTGCACATCGTGCTGAGAAAAAGCGGAAGGCACCAACGGGACCCTCGAGTGCCCAGCCACCGAGGTATCGCCTGGTGCAAAATACTCCACCAAGGCCTCCACAAAGAAATGCCCCAGTGGGTAGGTTTGTCTTTAGGCCGCCTCAGCAACAAGTAGGATTCAGACCTCCAGTGCCTCAGCAACAGCAACAACAGCAGTTTAGCCCAAGGCCGAATGCCCCACAGTTCAATAGTGGGAATAGTAATAATCGATGCTTCAACTGCGGCAGTGCTTCTCATTTTGCCAAGAATTGTCCACAACCCAGAAGGAATAATCCAGGGCAAAACTCTAATCAGAACAACAACAACAACAAGGGCAAGGGCAAGAGGCAAATGGTGCAAGTCCGGCAAGGGCGAGTTAATTTCACTACTCTTGCAGACCTTCCAGCAGGAGCACCAGTAATGACGGTTACTTTCTCTATCCACAATAAACCCGCAGTCATATTATTTGATTCTGGTGCAACGCATAGTTTTATAGGTGCCAAATTTGGAGCAAGATTAGGATTGGATTTTTGTCATACTAAGGGATCTTTTATGATAACAACCCCTGGTGGGAAGATAGCTTCCAATCAAATCACTAGATGTGTGCCAATTAAGCTGGGTAGCAAATTGATAAAGACAGACTTGATCTTGCTGAATTTAGAAGGCATGGATGTTATTCTAGGTGTGAATTGGATGACTACACATAAAGTACTACTAGATATCTCTTCCCGAGCTATCGAGATAGATTCACCACATCAAGGAGCCACCATACTCTATCTGCCGCAACGAGAGTGCATTAACTCTTGTGCTTATGCCACAAAAGAAATTAAACTTGAAGATATCCCTATCGTGTGGGAGTATGCGGATGTATTTCCAGATGATTTACCTGGAATGCCTCCTGATAGAGACATCGAGTTTGTTATCGAACTTCAACCCGGTACCGCCCCTATTTCTAAGAGGTCGTACCGAATGCCTCCAAATGAATTAGCAGAATTGAAAGTCCAACTCCAAGACCTTCTTGACAAAGGTTTTATACGTCCAAGTTCTTCACCCTGGGGATGTCCAGCCCTGTTTGTGAAGAAGAAAGACGATAGTTTGAGGCTATGTGTTGATTATCGACCACTCAATGCGGTCACTATTAAAAACAAGTATCCTCTTCCCCGCATTGATATTCTGTTTGATCAGTTAGCTGGAGCTAAGGTTTTCTCTAAGATTGATCTTCGTTCTGGCTACCATCAAATAAAGATCAAGCCTTGTGATATTCCAAAGACTGCTTTCTCTACCAGATATGGACTATATGAATATTTGGTTATGTCTTTTGGTCTTACCAACGCCCCAGCATATTTTATGTACTTGATGAATTCAGTCTTCATGCCGGAGCTGGATAAATTCGTCGTGGTTTTCATTGACGATATCTTGATCTACTCCAAGAATGAAGAAGATCATGCTGAACATTTGCGTATCGTTCTCCAACGATTACGAGATCATCATCTTTATGCCAAATTCTCCAAGTGTGAATTTTGGTTGGACAGTGTGAAATTCCTAGGTCACACTATCTCCAGTGATGGTATATCTGTTGATCCAACTAAAGTACAAGAAGTGATGGATTGGGATTCTCCTATTTCAGTTCATCAAATTCGCAGTTTTCTTGGTTTAGCTGGATATTATCGTCGATTCATTACTGATTTCTCCAGAATAGCCAAGCCTATGACGGAGTTATTGAAGAAGGGAGTAAAGTTTGTTTGGAATGATAAGTGTGAAGAAGCTTTCCAAACCCTCAAAGCAAGATTAACTACCGCTCCAGTATTGTCTACACCGGACAGTACCAAACCTTTTGATGTCTATTGTGATGCTTCGGGTACGGGACTTGGTTGTGTGCTTATGCAGGACAACCGGGTTATCTCTTATGCATCAAGAGCTCTCCGGGATCATGAGAAGAATTATCCAACCCATGATCTGGAATTAGCAGCTGTCATTCACGCTCTTAAGATTTGGAGACATCATCTTATGGGAACTCACTGTAATATTTACACTGACCATAAGAGCCTCAAATATATCTTTACTCAAGCTGATCTCAACATGAGGCAGAGACGCTGGCTAGAGTTGATAAAGGATTATGATTTAGAAGTGCACTATCATCCAGGAAAGGCTAATGTGGTTGCGGATGCACTCAGCCGCAAGTCACAATGCCATTGTCTATCTGTAGAACCATTCAATGAAACTCTATGCCAGGAAATGATGAAGTTAAATCTAGAAATGGTACCTCAAGGAAGTTTGAACCATATATCCCTTGAGCCTACACTTCATGATAGCATCATCATGGGGCAATTACATGATGAGGGTATCAAGGTCATCAAGGAAAAGTTATCACAAGGTGAAGCAAAGTATAAATGTTTCAGAGTGGATCATAGAGGAGTTTTATGGTTTGAATCTCGACTAGTTGTACCCAAGAATCATGAGCTTAGAAAGCAAATCCTTGATGAAGCACATCTTTCGAAATTTTCGATTCATCCCGGTGGTACCAAGATGTACCATGATCTCAAACAAAATTTCTGGTGGACTCGAATGAAAAGAGAGATCGCCAGATATGTTTCTGAGTGTGATGTCTGTCAAAGAGTTAAAGCTAGTCATTTGAAAGTAGCTGGTACTCTCCAACCTTTATCTATTCCATCCTGGAAATGGGAGGACATCAGTATGGATTTTATCGTTGGTTTACCCACTACTCCTCATAAGCATGATTCTGTTTGGGTAATCGTTGATAGACTCACCAAGACCGCTCATTTTATTCCAGTACACACCACTTATTCTGCCAAGAAGTACGCAGAGATTTATCTCGATCAGATTGTTCGTTTACATGGCATTCCAAAGACGATTATTTCTGATCATGGGCCTCAGTTTATAGCACGTTTCTGGGAGCAAATGCAGGAATCCCTTGGAACAAAATTGATTCGTAGTTCAGCTTATCATCCACAAACAGATGGGCAAACTGAATGAATCAATCAAATCCTTGAAGACATGTTGAGGGCATGTGTTATTCAATATGGCAAGAATTGGGTTAAGTGCCTAGCACTGGCAGAGTTTTCTTACAATAACAGTTATCAATCCAGCTTGCAAATGGCACCATTTGAAGCATTATATGGTCGAAGGTGTCGAACTCCCTTGAATTGGTCCCAAGCTGGAGAACGCAAAATTTTTGGGCCAGATTTAGTCTCTGAGGCAGAGGAGCAAGTCAGAATTATTCAGGTTAATCTTAAAGCAGCTCAATCAAGACAGAAAAGTTATGCAGACAAAAGAAGAGATCCTTTGCAATTCGAGGTAGGAGACTTTGTATATTTGCGAGTATCTCCTACTAAAGGTGTTCAACGCTTTGGCTTAAAAGGGAAATTAGCACCCCGATATATCGGACCATTTGAAATTATCGAAGTTTGTGGACCCGTTGCCTACCGAATTCGTCTTTCATCTCAGTTGGCCGCCGTTCATGATGTCTTCCATGTATCACAACTTCGGAAGTGCACTAGGGTACCTACTGAAATCCTTGAACCACAGGATATCGAGATTGAATCCGATCTATCTTATACGGAGTATCCAATCAAGATTCTTGACACAAAAGAAAGAAGTACTAGAAGGGAGAAAATTAAAATGTACAAAATACAGTGGAATCAGCATACCGTAGAAGAAGCTACTTGGGAAACTGAAAATTTTCTCCAAAGAAACTTTCCCGACTTTCTTAGAACCAGTCCAGGTACCAAGTCGTTGCACCTTTTTCTTACTGTAATCTCGGGACGAGATTTCCTTTTAGGGGGGGAAGGCTGTAACACCCCGGGTGTTTACACAGTATTTTAATTAGGTGCCTGCACAGTAATGGTGTAGGTTTGCTATGCATCATGTGCTTGAATTACTTAAAAAGGATCTTTTTGTAATTATGAAAGGTTATATGTGTAATTATGATTTTATGCAAGGTCCTTTATATAGTTATTTGTGTTTATAGCTTTTATGGAGGGTGTTTGTGCAAAATTTCAGTGCATTTATTGCAGGGCAACCAATTTTGCTTGTAAGTCTATGTTTGTAGTGAATTTACGTTGAAAAAGACAAATTTCCTGGAATTCAAAATCCCTTCAACAATTTTAATTTTAGCTCTTGAAGCTTTGGCCAAATAAATTTTTGCACAACATCAAAGTTGTAGATCTTGAAATTTTGAACAACTTTCATGTTGGGCACTTTTCCATTTGAGCTTTGGTTTAAAAGTTATCGCTGGTTTACAATTTAGTCCCTGGAACTTTTGGAAATTGCAAAATCGCCCTTATGACCATCTCCCCCTCCCTGTTCTGCTTCTCGCCGCCGGCCACCGACAGCGCCGCCGTGGAGCGCCTTCCCGGCTTTCCCGGCCATTACTTCGCCGTGCGCTGGCTCCCACGCGTCGCCGGCGAGCTCCCCCCCCTCCTGTTGCCTCGCGCTGGAGCCTCCACCCCTCGCCACGCACCCCCGCCGCGCCCAGAATCTCCCCGACGGCCGCCACCGCGACGCCGCCGTGGAACGGCCGCTGCAGAGCGCGCCGTCCCCTTCTAGCGAGCGCCCTGGGCTTACAAATACCCCAGAGACCAATTCCTACCGCCCTTCTTCGCTCTCCTCGCTCCCACGCCGCAGAACGCCGCCGCCGCCCCGCTTGAACCCCGGCGAGCTCCACCCCACCGCGGAGCCGCCAACCCAGACCCGCTCCACCCCTACATCCCCCACCATTAGCCGCGCCTCACCCTCGCGCAACTCCCAGACCGTTTTCCCTCGCCCAATCCTCACCGGAGCACCCTCGCCGTCGCTCGCCTCCGCTGCCAACCCGCCCTGCTCCGCCGAGCCGCCGCTTCCGAGCCTCTCCCCGCGACCCTAGGCCACCCAGAGGTGCGCCTTGCACCCGTGAAGCTCACGCACCCCTCCACTCTCGCCGCCGGTGAGCCCCTCGCCGGGAAATCGCCGGTCAACCGCCGCCCCCTCTCTCTGACCCGGCCCAAGGACCTCGGGGTGGAAGAAACAAAACTTCAGGGTGTTATTTGAATAGACCTAGACTCATGTGAATAGTGCACTAAGGACTGCTTTGTAATATTTTTCAGTGAACTTTGAAATTCTAGATCAATTCGTAGAAAATTCGTAAAATAGCAAATCTTGATGTTTTGGAATCCTCTTGAAGATCTCTATGCAGTAGAACCAGAATATGTTAGGCCTTAGTTGCAAGTTTTTGCTGTAGATGTTGTTTTGTGTTACTAGGTGTATAACTACTTGTTCTTTAATCTTTTTCTTATCTGATGCTTGAAAGCTTGTATTGCTTTGAAATTTTGGTGGTAGTTTACTCTTGTTACACTAGCTTTACTATAAAAATTTCATGATCAGTTCTTTGTTGTAGCTATTTATTTGATTTAATCTTTGTTTAATAGACTTTATTCATGGTAAATAGTTTCTGTTCTTAATAAATCATGAAAATATTCCTGAGTGTTCTTCTGGAGTGTGTTAGCTTGTCCAGGAAGTTTGAGCCTTAGTTCATGGCTAGATAAGGGGCTAAAATATAAATCTTGCTAATCTTTTGTCTGTTTTATTTATTTTCTCAGAATTATTTCGGTGTAGATAAAATCATGAAAAATTCACAGTAGATAGATCTTACCTGTTTAGATCTCCTGTTAATTTTTGAGCTCTTACTTTGCTATATTTTAGTCTGTATAATTCAAGCTTGTGCTAGGTGTTGCCTGCATAAATGATTTATTGTGATTAAATGGTTACATGTCTTCATATGATTTTTGTAGGGTAGATTACTTTGTTCATGTTCTGTTTAGTGTAATTTTGGTAGATTTTATTACTTTTTTTTACTTTGAGTTGTTGATTTATTTACAAACCATGACTTAATTGTATAGGAAATCACCACCACTCATTTTATGAAGTTAGTTAACTTCTTTTGTGCTGTTGATCATGATGCCTTGTGTAGTTAAATTTGTTATTTAACTACTCTATAAACGATTGCCCATGTTTGTTTATAATGTTGTTCTTGCATTACATATAGATACGACTACTTTGTCAGACGGGACGTACGAGTTGATTCCGGATTCTGACGGAGGTGATCTCGAAGCTCAAGTGAACACTGCGGAACTAACTGAAGCCCCGAACCAAAGTTCGGAAGAGCCTAGCGCTGAAATAGTTAACAACTACCGAGAAGGCAAGCCCCGGACATAACCTATACTTCAAATTAATTTCATTTACTGTATTATTTTACTTGTGCATTTACAGTTCATAGGAGTTGAATTGAAAACCTAGATGCATGATCCTAGGAACCAATGTACTGAACACTAGACTTGAGTTCGAGTAATTGCTAAGCTTATAGGAACGGTAAAAGTCGAGTGATCGCCTGTCACTCGCGAGCTTTATAGGAATTTCCTGTTTACTTTCTGTTATCAATATAAGGACTACGGACGGGGTTGTGCTCGATATCATGACCTTATGTGATACCCCGTCTGTGTTGATAAACTTGCTAAGGTCGCGGTGTGTGGTAGTGCTGGTTAAGTTTTTGAAAGTACTAGTCACATGCCGTAAATATGGTACGCGGCAAGCCTAGTAGCCGATTGGACCGGGGAGTGGATATACCTCCCACTCTCTCAGTAGGGATAGGTTTTATTTTATGTTGCGCAACACTACGACTTCTAGGGACAAGGTTTGGCCTTGGAGCCCTGTAGTCGGGGAGAGTGGCACTATCCACAAGCCGGAAAGAAAGGTTAACGGTTGTTTGGGAATGACCCGACGGTATTCCAGACGTGTGTGCTAGGTTACCCTTGCAAGGTTGAATTTCGATTCAGAATCGTCCGCCTCTCACGATGAAATGAGACTGCTTGATCTCTTTGCCACATAGAGTAATAAGAGCAACAATATTCTTATTAATCTTGATGTTTGCTTATAAGTTTCACCATGAATGGTTAGTAGATGCTTACATAGAATGGTTAATCAACTAGAATCTTGCAGCTAAAACTTGAAAGTAAGGACCTACTCTTTATTGCTTTTCAGCAAAGGAAAACCAGAGCCTTACAATGCCTTGCATAATCTAGCTAAGGTGGGCTACTTATACCCGTTGTCGGTTAAGTCTTGCTGAGTATTAGAATACTCAGCCTTGCTGTTGAAAACCCTTTTTCAGGTATGACTTTTGAGGATCAGGTCGCTAGCTTGACCTATCCTTGCTCGTTGCCTCCTGGCTGGTCCGTAGAATGGGATACGTCTTCGGCCGGCAATGACTATGACGAGTGATACCCGGCTTGGGCTAGCTTGGTATACTTTTGGCGACGTGTCGTAGAGATCGTGTTTCATCTTCCGCTGTTTAGACTCTGAACTTATAATCATGGCTTGAATAACTGTTTTACTTAAGTTGGTTTTTGTAATAATCTTTTGAACTGGTTTGTAATCTTTAATATGCCTGTGTTGTAAAAGTGTGGTTGTAATATCTCTGAACTCGCCTTCGTGCGGGGTATGCTTGTTCGATCCGAGAATCGGTGGTTGTATCGGGACGTTACCCGACAGACCAAAAATTGTTCCGTTTGAAGTGCGTTTAAGCTAATGTTGCCTTTATGGTGATGGTTTACGCACTTGAGCCGGGATAATTTAGGCGGTTCTGCCACAGGAGACAACAACCTGGAGGGGGCTTCCGCGCCGCCTCGCGTATGCGCCATGACCGACAACGACCCGCCACCGGAAGTGGTGCCGTCTCAGCAGGCGTGCACCCCTTCGGACCACCGCGCGCGAGTGCTCGCCAACACGCAGGCCCACGGCGAGGATCTTCGTCTTCGGCGGCAGCACATGCCCCCACCCGTGGACCAGCCTCCACGGGCCCCCTCCGGGTCTAAGGGGATAAATCCCGCAGGCTCCGCACGGCAACGCTCGCACGGAGTCAATCGCGACATCATCAACGACGCCCGCATGCAACTCCCACAAGAGTTTCGCGTGGGCCAGAACATCGCCGCGGCGGTGATCCTCCTGCAGACACTGCCAGAGCCGGAGGATCCGGCCCAAAGGGATCTTCACCGCCAGGTAAGAAACCTGGTGGAACTCGCCGCCGTCCAATAGACGGAGAGCTCCTCACTGCACCGCCGACAGGCCGCTGCCTCGTGCCCCGCTGGTGGCGCGAGTCACCGTGGGCGGGAACCATCCGAAGCTCAGCTCCCCCACCGGCGCAGCAGGCCAATGCGGGCGGCGCGCCACTCAAGGCGCCGGCATCCGCTCCTCTCCCATCGAGGCCGCCAATCCACGGCCGCGTCGGCCCCAACTATGACGCGCGCAGCGTGATCCAAGGCCGGCAGCAGGCGAGGCACCACGCTGACGACGACCGCGCTGCCGCTCGAGCAGAAGACGCGGGGGCATATGCACCCAATCTGGAACGCTCACCGCTCCGGCGCGGGGGACGCCCCTGCGACCCCGACGTGGATCGCGACCGGAGTCCTGGCCCGGACCCCGCCGGGCCGAGCGCCTTCTCCAAAGCGATCCGTGGGGCGCCTTTCCCCCAATGCTTTCGGCCACCGGCGAACGTCGTAAAATATACCGGGGACACGAACCCCGTGTGTGGCTGGAGGATTACCAGCTCGCATGCCGGGCCGGAGGAGCAAACGACGATCGCTTCATCATCCAGTATCTCCCAATCTGCTTGGGAAAGAACGTCTGCGCCTGGCTGGAGTTCTTACCAGCCGATTCCATTGGCGACTGGGCAGACCTCCAGAAGGTGTTCGTCGGCAACTTTTAGGGAACATACGTGCGCCTTGGCAATTCTTGGGACCTCAAGAACTGCCAGCAAGAGCCCGGCGAGTCCCTGCGCGACTACATCCGGCGCTTCTCCAAACAGTGCAACTCGCTTCTCGGCGTCATCGACGCCGATGTCATCAGCGCGTTCCTCAGCGGGACGCACTGCAAAACCCTGGTCCAAGAACTGGGGTGCCAGAAGCCGCGCACCACGCTTGAGCTCTTGGACATCGCCACCAACCACGCCTCCGGCGAGGAGGCGGTCGGGGCTGTCTTCGAGCGGGACCATCACACGGCGAAGGCGAAACGACACAACCCAGACAGGCCTTCCTCAAGCCGTGATGATAGGAGGAACAAGAAGAATCACCGGCCTCCCGCCGCCGGCGAGGTCGCGGCGACCGACTGCCAAGATAAGCGTCCTCCCAGAAACGATCACTTCAACCAGCTCCTGGAGAATCCATGCACCAACCACGGCTATCCAGTGAATCACAAGTTCAAAGATTGTGACATGATGAAGCGCCTCCTTCGTAGGACAGCCAAGTCTGACGGAGACAGCCGCGACAAGCAGCCCGATGCCAACCAGGACAAGGAGAAGCCGGCGGAGGGATCGTTCCCGGAGGTGAACCTGTACCTGGTCATCATCAGCGGCCTGGAGGATGACTGCTCCAGGCGACAGCAGAAGGTGCGGCTTCGTGAGGTATGTGCCGCGGCAAGCACCATCCCCAGAAAGCTGAAATGGGCGTTCGCACCCATCGTCTTCGATCAAGATGGCCACCCAACTAGCATTCCTCGACCCGGGAACTACCCTCTCGTCGTCGACCCCGTCGTCAGCAACATGCGCCTGTCCAAGGTGCTGATGGACGGGGGCAGCAGCCTCAACATCCTGTACATCAACACCCTAGAAGCCATGGGGATCCTGCGATCCTGCTTGCAGGCATCTCTCTTCCCCTTCTACGGCATCCTGCCGGGCATGAAGGCGTACCCGGTCGGCAACCTCGACTTGCCGGTCACGTTAGGCAGCAGAGCCAACTACCGCACCGAGTCCCTCAAATTCGAGGTGGTGGATTGGAAGGGGCGTACCACGCCATTCTCGGGTGTCCCGTATATGCCAAGTTCATGGCGGTGCCCAACTACACCTACCTCAAGCTCAAGCTGCCGGGCCCAAACGGAGTCATCACCGTGAGTGGCTCCTTCGAACAGGACTACACTAGCAGCCGTGAGCATTTCGACCTCGGCACCACCGCGGCGAACTCGGCGGAGCTCGGCCAGCTTCGCGCCGCCACCACCAAGTGCCGTCCCGACCCTAGCAAGCCTAGCTAGGCACCGACCTTCGTCACGACCGAGGAAACCAAGTCGGTTGAGGTCGACGACACCGACCCAACCAAGACAGTGCAGGTCGGCTCCCAGCTGTCGGCCAAATAGGAACTCGCGCTCATCGACTTCCTCCGTGCCAACAAGGACACTTTTGCATGAAAGCCGTCTGACATGCCGGGCATCCCAAGGGAGGTCGCCGAGCACGAGCTCTGCATTTTGCCAGGATCCAAGCCCGTCCAGCAACGACTACACCGCTTCGACGACGAGAGGTGTAGGGCCATAGGGGAGGAAATAGCTAAATTGTTAGCTGCTGGATTCATAAAAGAGGTCTACCACTCCGACTGGCTCTCTAATCCAGTCCTTGTAAAGAAGAAAACTGGTCAATGGAGGATGTGTGTTGATTACACCAGCCTGAACAAGGCTTGCCCCAAGGACACTTTTCCTTTGCCTAGAATAGATCAGATAATCGACTCCACTTCCGGATGTGAGATCTTATCTTTTCTAGGCTTACTTGGGCTACCACCAGATAGCGATGAAGGAATCCGACCAGCTCGCGACATCCTTCATCATGTCGTTCGGCTCATACTGCTACGTGTCAATGCCGTTCGGACTCAAGAACGTAGGATCAACATACCAGCGATGCATGCAAGCATGCTTTTCCGACTAGATTAATCCGCCAACCGACCCCGACCGGCCGGATCCGCCTCGGACGATCGTCGCGGTCTACGTTGACGACATCGTCGTCAAGACGCCGCGCGCGGACGACCTAGTCGCCACCCTGAGCGCCACGTTTGCAAACCTCAAGAGGTTCAACATCAAATTGAACCCCGAGAAATGCACGTTTGGTGTACCTAAGGGCAAACTCCTCGGGTACATAGTGTCTGAGCGTGGCATCGAGGCCAACCGCGACAAAATCGCGGCCATCACCAACACGGGCCCTATCCGTGGCGTTAAGGGCATCCAGAGGTTAATCGAGTGCCTAGCAGGTGCTCAGTCGGTTCATTGCCCGACTGGGAGAGCGAGGCCTGCCACTGTACAAACTCCTCAAGAAGTCCGACACCTTTGTCTGGACGGAGGAGGCACAGGTGGCCCTCGACCGCCTCAAGAACCTCTTGTCCTCTCCCTCGGTGCTCGTCGCACTAGATCCTTGTGAACCCCTTCTGCTTTAAGTGGCAGCCACCAACCATGTGGTCAGCGCTGCTCTGGTAGTAGAAAGGGAGGATCCGGGACACGCCCTCAAGGTCCAGCGTTCCGTATATTTTGTCAGCGAAGTACTGACCGACATCAAGTCACGCTACCCACAGACACAAAAACTTCTCTATGCAGTCATCATGGCGGCCAAAAAGTTGCAACACTACTTCACCGAGCATGAGGTGTCGGTCGTCACCTCATTTCCACTCGGTGAAGTGGTCCGCAACCGCGACACCATGGGGCGGATTTCCAAATGGGCGGTCTAGCTAATCGGCTACGACGTCAAGTTCGTACCACGCACGGCGATAAAGTCTCAGGTCCTGGCCGACTTCATCACCGAGTGGACGGAAGTTCAGGCTCCGAACCCAGAAATCTCTCACCAGTATTGGACCCTCTACTTCGATGGGTCGGTCATGGGACCCGGCGCGGGGGTCGGGGTCATCCTGGTCTCCCCAGAGGGAGGCAAGTTCCAGTACGCGGTCCACTTCCATTTCCCCGCGTCCAACAACGTCGCCGAATATGAGGAGCTCATCAGCGGCCTCCGCATAGCCATCGACATCGGGGCAACCCGCCTATACGTCTACGATGACTCCAAGCTGGTAATCGACCAAGTCATGAAGAACTCCAACTGCGAGAGCCCCTTCATGGACGCATACTGACAGGAAGTCTTCAAGCTAGAAGGAAATTGCGAGGTCTGGAGCTCCACCACATCCTACGGAAGCAAAATCCCGACACAGATGCTCTCGCAAAGATGTCCGCCGAGCGCAAGCCGACGCCCAGTGGTATTTTCATCAACGACTTGACCTCGCCGTCAGCACGAAAAAAAACCGTCGACCGTAGACAAGAGACGGGCAGAGGAAATAGAGCATGTAGAGAAAACAGAGCACGCTCCCTCCGACCCAGCCCCCGACCATGCACTCGGAGGCCCACTCTGCCTGGCTACAGGCCAACCCGACCCAAGCTAGGCAGACAGCACAAATTGGAGAGACGACCTACTGGCTTATCTCCTCCACGAAGTCCTCCCGGAGGAACGCAACGCAGCTCGCCGGATAGCCCGATGAGCCAAAACATTCGCCGTGATCGACGACGAGCTCTACAAACACAGCCCCTCTGAAACTGGCATTCTCATGAAGTGCATCCCCATTGCACAGGTGTAGCGAAAATGGCCTCTCATGCCATATTTCAATATAATGTTTTGGCGATTGATGACACACACAACACTTGGACTAATATGATTGTTAAGATGACAATTCTCAGGCTTTTAGGTTCAAGTGATGACAAAGAGAGCAGAGGCGTAGCAAGGCCCGAAGGGCCGCCCCTACGGGGGTTCCGGCGTGAGGTTCAAGCTCTTCGGTCCAAGGGACAAGAATTGAGGCATTTTGCTATCATCGGTTAAACCGACGTAGGGCAAAATGAACTCACCGGTGCAATCACAGAGAAGGTCTGCGGGCTAGGGTTTTACACCGGATGAACCGACGCTACAGAAGTTATATACGTCGGTGCATTGGCAGATGAAGACCGAATAAAATACCTACACCGGTTGAACCGACGATGCATCGGTCAATTGCATCGGTTCAGTTGTCCAGAGAGGTGGTTTTTGGAGGAACGTGAAGAAGTTACACTCACCGGTTAAACCGACGTTAATATTACATACACCGGTTGATTACATCAGTTAAACCGGCGATACACCGGTTGATTGCTAACGACTAGTTTTTCAATTAGCAGTTTACATACACCGGTTGAACCGATGATGGCTTTTGGGGTACGTCGGATTAACCGGCATTACGCAGTTTTCTGGCAGCTTTTCTCCAACGGCTATATTTGCTTATGCTGCCTATATATACCCCCAAGGCTGGGTCATTTGGATGTGCTGGAGTTCAAGGAAGTATACAAGAGCTAAAGATCATCTCCAACCACCATAGAGCTTCATTGTACATCATATAGGCTTAAGCACACTTGTGAGAGTGCTTAGTGCTTGTTTAGGCTTAGTTCTTGAGAGAACTATCTTGAGAGAAAGCCTTGCTGCGGCAAGCACCTTGTGTACTCGTCGTGTGACCCTCCGACTTGGTGTGGAGTGGCAACGACACTTTGTGCGGGGAAGGAGGCCCCTACTTGGTGTTAAAGCTCCAAGATAGTGAAGATGGTGCCGTGGTGATGCTTCGAGATAGACGGTGGCGGTGACCTCGTCTTTGTGACTTGGCGTCACTTAGCCTTTGCTTGTCGGGAGCCTTGGAGGCGTGGCAAGACGGTGATCAAGCGAAGAGACTCGGCATCACACTTGTTCGTGTTGGACAAGTGGTCGTGGACGTAGGGAGGGACTTTGGTGTCCTAACCGAACCACGTTAAATCGTGTGTCTTGGTGTCTTCACGGGAGTTTGCATATCCTCTCCCTTACCGCTTTACTTACCGCATTACGTTTCCGCATTTACTCTTTCTTGCTTACCTTTACTTTCCTTGTTAGTTTGATTAGGGTTGGCTATAGGTTGCAAGTCTTTTGGGGTAAGTAGAGGGTAGCATAGATAAACCTTATTCATAACTAGCATGTGTAGGACGTGTTAGGTTTATCTTATGCAATTAGATTGAGCCCTAGGTTAAAAAGCGATTAGCGACCCTATTCACCCCCTCCCCCTCTTGGGTCGGACACCCCGGTGATCCTTACAGCAGGGCAAGGAACTTTTTCTTGAGATACACGCCGGGATCTGTGGACACCACGCTGCACCACGCTCCCTGGTCGGAAAAGCTTTCCGACAAGGATTCTACTGGCCAACGGCACTGCGCAACCCGGAGGAAATCGTCCGTGCATGCGAAGGCTACCAGTTTTACGCAAAACAAAACCACCTGCCAGCCCAAGCCCTTCAGACCATTCCCATAACATGGTCATTTGCCGTGTGGGGTTTAGACATGGTCGGGCCACTGCAGAAGGCACCAGGAGGGTTCATCCACCTACTTGTCGCAATCGACAAGTTCACCAAATGGATAGAGGCAAAGCCGATCACCACAATCGATTCCAAGGAGGCCGTCAAGTTCTTTCTGGACATCGTCTACAAGTTCGACGTACCCAATTCCATCATCACCGACAACGGAACCAACTTCACGGGCCACCACTTCCAAGAATTTGCGGAAGGTATGGGATCCGGATCCACTGGGCATCGGTCGGACACCCACGCACAAACGGGCAAGTCGACAGAGCTAACGGCCTAATCCTCCAAGGACTCAAACCGCGAATTTTTTACATGCTCAAAAAATCCGCGGGTCGTTGGGTGGAAGAACTGCCAGCAGTGCTCTGGAGCTTGCGAACCACACCTAACCGGTCGACGGGGCTGACACCTTTCTTCCTGACATACGGCTCTGAGGCCGTGCTCCCTTCCGACCTGGACTACGGCGCCCCGAGAGTCAAGGCGTTTGACCCAGAAACGGCGGCTGAAGCACAAAGGGACGCCATGGAATTGTTAGAGGAAGCGATGTTAGCAACGTTACACCGCTCGGCCCGTTACCAACAAGCTTTGCGTAGGTACCACGAGAGACGCATACGGGAGAGGACGCTGCAGGTCGGAGATCTGGTCTTGTGATGAGCCATGTCGACGAAGGATAAGCACAAGCTCTCGCTGCCATGGGAAGGACCCTACAGCATCACCGAGGTCATATGGCCAGGCACCTACAGGCTAAAAGACTCCGACGGTAACACTCTGACCAACTCTTGGAACATAGAGCAGTTACGATGCTTTTTCCCGTAAGAGCACTGGCGGCTCAGTCCAGTGCCCCGACCCGGCCACTCTCAGCTTGGAGCACTCGAGGGCCCGACACCTGTCGATTTTCTCTCTCCCCGCATGTCACAGTAGACTTATCCGGCGACCCGACCCGGCCACTCCCGGCTCGAAAACACTCAGGGGCCGGACACCTGCACTTTATTTTTTTCCATAGCACATACATTCTCTGGTTTCAAGCACCCCGACCCAACCGCATTTGGCTTGGAGCGCTCGGGGGGCCAGACCATGGTCTTCGACCATCCCACTTTCTGTTGCTTTTTTTCGCCTCTACAGCCCCTTGACCTGAGCATTCTCATGCCAATGCGCTCGGGGGCCTCACTGGGACGGGCTGTGCAACACACGCACACCGATTTCTCTTGCCACACAACACACGACTTTTTCTATCAGTTCACATTTTTTCCATCCTACTCAAACGCTTTTCCCGAATTACCCTATCAATCAGATCCGTGTAACGGTCTATGGCAACTGGCGATTGATACCTCTGGGCCAGCTCCCGCCTACACATCGCAGCCTACGATCAACACACAGTCCCGAAAGAAGGGAACACAATACGCAAAAACGTCCGCAAGCAAGTCGAAAAGCAAACGGTGGGACTTTTTCGAAAAAACAATCTCGCGCAAGACAAAAAACGGGGCAAGAGCATAAGAAGCAAACAAGACACTAAACATAATTAGGGCGCCGCACACGGCGAACACCCTGGATGTTCACCCAAGCCGCACGAACGGCTTGGGGGCCAGCATTTACAGACATTTTTAAACAAAATGAAAAGATGGCCACCGGCCGGCCCCGCGCTCCGCCTCCGTCCCGCCAGGCCACTATGAACCATCCAGGTCCAGGTCCGCGCCACGCTGCAGGAGGTCGTCGACGACCATCTCCGCCGCGACGACCCATTCGAACCCAACTAAGTTCAGCATGGCCGTCCGACGGACCGCCGCGCTAGAGGTCTCTGGGAAGCCGGGGTCGACTCCCACAAGGTGCATCCCAGTGCGAAGCTGGACGGAGGCCAATGCGGCAGCGGCACCGCGATGGATCCCCAACCTCACCGCCGAGCGAATGATCGTGGGGAGGGCGTGGAGCTGATCCACCCGCATGGGCGCTCACGGCCCCACCACACGGAAGACGGCAAGCACGCCATCCTCCAGGGCCTCACGCCGGTCCTCCAACTCGCCGAAGCGGCGCTGCAAGTCCGTCACCTCGCGGCAAACGGCGTCCAACTCCTCCTCCTGCACAGCAGATAAAAATTGTGAAATGCAGGAAAAACAGGGGATGGAAGACACGACCAAGAACAGAACTCACCAAAGGCATGGTCCTGGGCGTCTGCGGCAGCATCCCTCGCCGCACGCGCCTCCTCCTCGACAGCGTCGTGAGCCACCTCGACCACCCGCAGGCTCTCCCGCAAACGCTCGATCTCGATCGAGGCGGCCGAGAAGCGGCCACGCACCAAGTCGCACTCCCTTTGCAGAACTGGTATGTCTGGATGGACCTCTGCAGGGTCAGACTCCGAAGACGTGGCGGATGCTGCGGGCGAACCCGGCGCGACAGCGGCGGGGGCCAACGGCGCCGCGACGACTGGCGCCGGGGGCACGATGAAGGACGAAGCAGAGCCGCCGGCAGTGGCAGCGGACGCCCCGGCATTGTCCCACGCCGAAGGCTCGCCAGACGAGGAGGAGCCGAAAGCGGCAGCGGCCCCCGACTGCCCGACGTCGCCTCGCTCCGCGATCCACTCGCCGGGACCCGACGACGCCACCCTACCACCACGCGGGAACTAAGAAGAACATAACAAGGCAAATTGCAGAGACAGATGAACGAGGGTGGCGTCGAAAAGTACCTTCCCCGGAAGAGCTCGATGCACACTCGCGGCAGGCCGCGCGGCGGAGCACTAGACTCCTCATCGCGGGGGTGCTTGCCGTCAGCCATCAGAGAAGACCTCGACGACGACGAAGGCGGTTAGCACCTCCCCCCTTTCTCTATCTCCCTGCGCCCTGTCTTCTCCTCCTCTCTTTTTCTCTCCACGAACTGGCAGGCAACAGCGTCAATGGAGACGAGATGACAGGAAGCAGGGGCTTAAATAGACTCGCATCATCACTCCACGACGGTTCCCGAACAAAGCGATGCCTCGAGACACGAGCCGGCACACACGTACCTCTCTGCGGCAACCGGCGCGATGCATCGGCTTACGGGTGCGTACTCCATAATTTCAATTAAAATTCCTCGCCGTCCATACGTTTCCAATTGCAGGAAAGACGGCGAACCGTTTCCATGCCTCAAATGAATCTTAACTGCACGATTCGATTTCAAGGTTCGAAGGCTAGTCCGCTAAGGGCTCCGTGCCGCCTTGACTAAAAGAGCCAGGGAAGAAAAACCGAGACGAGGACCAAGCGGCCCAAGCCCGACCTGCCCCGGCAGCAGTCGGGTCGTCTCAAATTTTCTTGTCCGATCCGGCCTCTAGCGTTGCACAGAATCCCCTCCAGGGGGGAGGCCAACTAGGCCCCCTGAGCTGGCTGACGGCTCGGGTATCTGACTGGAATACGGGCTGTTGAGCAATGAAGTGCTCCCAATGGGGCTCCACCAACCCTGCCGTCCGCGGCGGGTCGGACTTCACTCGGATTGTCCTTAAATGGGCGCACCCGTTATTGAGCTCACCGAACCCACCATTCGGGGCCATCTAGGTCAAGTGGCAGGGTTCACCTCCTCCGATCGCCAAGGATCGTAGTGGAGTTCATTCATCATTGAGGCATGAAAATGAAAAGACAGTGCGACAAAACAAACAAACAGAAACGCCCCAGGGTAAGCTTTATTTCATTGATCATTTTCCTAAAACTATCGGCCAAAAGCCATTACAACAAACAAAAGCTAGCTGTCCTCGACTCGGGGAAACAGCGGACACAATGGATCAAATCCATTTACTCCCACAAAGGGAGCAACAAAAAAGGGCAAAGGCAACGACTGCTACCTGGCAAGCTGGAGGACATGGCCAAAGAACGTCGCAAGACTTCTTGTAGCACCTCGCAAGCCTTCTTCTAGCATCAGCCGCGCCGAAAAGCCCCCGGCGGAGGTAGAGGCAGACGATGCCATCAAGGAGGAGTTAATGGAGCTGAGGTTAGCCCTGACTCCTCGCCGGTGCCGCTTCTGGGTATCTTCCTCAGGCACTGGAAGACAGGACATGATCTCCTTTGCCCCGGCCACGACGCCTTCCAGTCGCCCCTCAGAACACCGCGCGCCTCCGAACGGAGGCGCGGAGACCCGTCCTGACTGCAAGACCACCCTGCCAGATGAGAGAGGAGCCCATGACCGTCCCCCGATGCCACGAAGCATAGTGCCAAGTTGTGCCGCCTTCCAGTTGGAGCTTGAAGATGAGGCAGCGGCTCCGCGTCAACGACACGTGATGCACCCACCCGAAATCTCGGGGGAGCGGCACCAACAAGAAGGACGCAGAAGGGCGACCCTCGTGGCAGGATAGGTCCACCGCCACCAGGTCACCAAGCCGACGCTGAGGAGAGTACAACGAGGGCACCAACGAAGCCGGGAGCCCCCCTCGCCGATTGGCAAGGGAGCCGGCAGACCAGTGGCCTGGCTTGCCAAACTGCAGCAGCAAGCCCTCGAACCCCTCGGTGCCGGTCGATAGTAGACGGGATGAACTCGTTGACGAGTTCATGCCTGAGGAAGATCCCCCGCCGTTCGCAAAAGCATTCTTCTAGCACCAGAGACATAGGACATGCCTGCTCTTATCTGGAGGGCAAGCATGGGGTGTGAGGAAGAAAACTACCAAAGAAATTTCCATGATTCCATTTCTTGTGTGGAACCGTGCACCCACAACACTCTTATTTATAGGCGAGCGTGGAAACGAACGGCCACGACGCCCAACGGACCGGTCAAACGGGACACACCAAAAGTCCTCACCTAGCTGCGCCCCCACCTCTTGAATGCCGGTGGGACGGGGCCAGCTCGCCGAGCGACCGCCGGGCCACTCGGGGCACAGTCGCCGCACGACCCTCCAATGAGGAGCGCCCCCGAGCAGGGGGGAAGCCGAGGCGCCCGAGGCGCGGCGATAAGACGCGATGACGGGCCTCGAGATTCCATGGTACCCGCACTCCAGCCGGCCATCAAGACTGCCACGACCCCGTCACGCCAGCGCCGGCGTCCTCCAAAAGCTGGGAACACGGACAGGAAGATGGGACGCCCCGGCCAGGGGTCATCAAACCGAGTCCAGCGGCTCCGTGATTATTAAAATCACAGAGCCACTCGGGGGCCTCTGACAGGGGTGTGAACCCGGGACCCCTGACGAGCCTGACTCACATAAGGACGGCCCAACGAGTCTCCTGGGCTGGACGCGGCGCGGACCACAAACTTGCGTGGGCGGCTGCCTTCCTTCGTAAGCCGACACGGCCGGGAGCCCGACCTCCCGGGACACGTGGAGTTTCCCCGACCTAGCGCCTCGGGTCAGAGCCGTACCGGACGACCCGGGTCGTGCGCTCCAAGATTGCCGCCTAGCCTGACAGGCGTGCCGGTCAAGCCAGGCCCCCGTATAGGCTCCACGACGCCCGCTCCCCTTATCACGCGGCGTAGATGTAGGCTACAGGTCTCTCTGACAGAGGGACAGCGCCTCCCGTGCGGGCCCCACGACGCAATGGGAGAGAGCATCAACGAGTGTCGCCTCCCCGCGCCGTAATGATGGTCGCACCCTGCGCACCACTCCATTACGCCAGCGAGCGTGACCGAACAT
This sequence comes from Panicum virgatum, assembly GCF_016808335.1. Classification (NCBI taxonomy): domain Eukaryota; kingdom Viridiplantae; phylum Streptophyta; class Magnoliopsida; order Poales; family Poaceae; genus Panicum; species Panicum virgatum. The sequence continues at coordinate 30,336,590 of NC_053151.1, read as the reverse complement.
CTCTGCCTGGCCTCGGTAAGGTGCCCCTCACCGGGCGTGCTGTCCTACGGGCAGAGGCTACGCGATGACGACGTGAAGTAGCCCTGCGGATAAGGAGCGTAGACCCAGACGGATAAGATCGGAGTGGATCCCCGAGCGACTATCCAAGTAACCAGGCCATCCCGACTGGCCGACGACGGGACAGGACTTGGACAACCCGTTGCACAAGAAAACTAACCAGACACAAGCTTCCCCTCTCCCGACTGATCGAGTGGGCCTCGACGACTGACAAAGACGAAGAACTCCCAGACGGAGCCAAGACACAACGCTAGACAAATGTAAATGGGGGCCCCACCTTGGACTATAGAAGGGTGTAGGAAAGGGTTGGACTCCTAGAGGTTCGACACTACTGGATACTATTTTTAAGCTCCCCTCAGTACTTTGAGCACCCGGGCTCGAGAGCAATAGAGTAAGAACACCACCCCCCATATTGGATGTAGGGCACATTCGACCTGAACCAGTCTAAATCCTCGAGTCTTTGAATGCTAGACCATATCCGATCAAGCGCACAACAAACGAGCAATCGAGTAGTTTTGTAGTCGGCCATTTCCTGCAGCGACAGTATTAGAGCATCTCCTAGAGCTTCTTCAAATTACAGTAGCTAAATTCCTATTTAGCTAGTTATTTAGCTATCTGTATAGCTTTTCCATGGACGAGAATCCAACAGACTAGTAATATCTCCCGTCGTGGACTCCTTGGCCCGCTACGGTCCGTGCCGCCGCGCCCCGCTGCCGTCCACCTACGCCACTGCCGCCGCGAGACGCCCAGCAAGGGAGCAGAGCTCGACCTGTCGGCCAGGGAGCGTTGCTCGACCTCGCCAGCCATGGGAGGTCGACCCCGCCAGAGGTCCTCGCTGGGAGGAGCTGCGCGGCCTCGAATCGGCCGCCGCCGCCGAATCGGTCGCCTTCGGCCGCCACCACCGCCGATTCGATCGACCGTCGCTGCCAACGTCGGAGCTTGGGGAGACGTCGGAGAGGAGCTTGCAGCTCGGGCCGAGGGGCGACGTGCCAGGCGGATGCCGAACGGAGCCGGCTATGTTTTTTTTTTTTTTTGCCTTCCGGGAGATGGGGAATGCATAGTGAAATAGCTAATAGGGATGTTTACAATATGCTGTTGGATTCAGTTTTTGTAGGTTTTCCATTTTTTTACCTAAGTAAATTTATTTACATAAACTCTTGGAGTTGCTCTTAAATCTTAACACTCTATATTCAAAACCTCTAGCAACCTTTCTTCTTCCTCGTTCCACCACCGAACGGAGCCGAGCACCAAACCGAGCCGTTGGAAATCCACCCTCCCTCGCCATGAATCGAAGAAACCGGTCGCCGGCCACCATTGCCGCCGCCAAGATCCAGTGGCAGCCCGCGAATGGCGCGCTTCCAGGGCTCGCCAATGGCGCGCTTCCAGGCGCGAGCAGCTTCCTCACGCGTGCCGCTCCGCCGTCGTGCGAGCTCCGCCGGCCTCGAGACGCTCCGGCACCCCGGGCGCGAGCTCCGCCGCTCCGTCGAGCGTGAGCAGCTCCGCCGCTCGGGCACGACGCCGTGCATGCAAGCTCCGCCCCGCGTGAGCAGCTGTGCTCCGTGGGCGCGAGCTCCGCCGGGCGCGAGCAGCTCCGCCGCTGCTGGCACAGGCGCGAGCTCCGCCGGATGGGGTGAGGTGGATCCTGCGGGTGAGGTCGCCGCCGGGGGTGAGGTGCCGGCGCCGAAGCAGGATGGAGGTGGGGCCGGCACTAGCGGAAAGGATGGGAGAGGGATGCTGAGCAGGCACCGTTCTGTATATGCCGTGCGGGGAGTTCGGATTAGCGAATGAGATAGCGTGAGGAGGATTATACAGACTGTTGGGTGCAAATTTAATCCTAAATTTGCTAATTTTACCTACCCAACTCATTTTACAGATTCTCATGGAGATGCTCTTAGCGGTGTTCCCTAGATTCTTTAGGACGTCTAGGAGTAGATCGGCGGGTTTTCTATACTGTGATACATACCTTTCACTGTTATTGCTGTCCACGACTTCGACACGACCTTGTTCATCGATGGAGGCAGCGCACAGGCAGCGACGGGCGGTGTAGACACGTCGTGGTGGCGGTGCCGGCGTGGTGCAGGGGCAACGGGCTCGCGGTGGCGCTAGTGGCGGCTTCCCGTCGCTTCAGCGCCTCCCTCTCAATCGGACTAGGGTTAGGACGGTGGGACACTGTGGCGGCGACGAACCTCGTGACCTGTGCCGCAGTCCCCACCTCCTCTATATATGGCACTGCGCGATGAGGGCCCACCAGCCATCTATTGGGCTGGGCGTCCCCGATCAGGACGCGAGTCAAGGGCCCAGTTCGACGTTGGGCCAACTGGTGGAGATCAATACTAACATTCTCCCCCTTGATCTCACCTTACACTTTTAAACTTCTCAACTTGAACTTAACTCTTTACTTTTCTTTACTTGCTTTACTTTCGGTCCTCATCTCATTGCATATTGGCACGTAGGGCGTGCTTCGTCATGACAGTTATCACTTACCATTAGATTAACAGTCACAATGCACCTTTCTGTATTAAAACAAGACCTTAACCTTTCTTTGGGCCCTTTAATAATCCAGAAATCATAGGCCTCCCGTAAAACCCATGTCGACTTGGGCGGTAGGCCTTTTGGTAAGCGGATCCGCAAACACTTGTTTGATACTTTGGTGCTCCATGATTTTATATGATTCTGGATTTTCTCCTTTGCAACATATAAGCCATTGTCAATGTGTTTGGCAGCACACTTAACATGTTACCATAGGAGTGAAAACATTCGAATGGTATATTACTGTTGTTTACCATTATCAATTCCGGGTAATAGTTTTCTTAACCATTTTGCCTGACCTGTAGCCTCATATCATGCTAAACTTTGGGTACACAACCCACGAATCACAACTATTTTGCTTTGGAGCTTTTCCACAACAAAACTCCAAGCGCGAGTGTTAGCTACTATTGTGGGCTTCACTAAACATCTCGCCAAAACTTAATTCCTTTTACTCACATCCTTTTGAGAGTACATGTTCCTTTCTTACTTAGCATGAGGCTAACAATATTTTGCAAAATTGCAAAATATTCTATAACTCCATTCCAGTGATCTATTGCTGTACTGGACTTCTACCAAAATGTCCCGGATACTTGCACTATGTCAGGATAAATTCTTTTGAGCACTAATTTTGCTTCCAACAGCTGAAGCACATAGAACCTTTTTCTTTTGATCGATCATATAATGGTTCCCGGAATTCTGAAAATTACAAAACTATTACCCTTGACAATAGGACAGGCGTAGGCTTACTCGTATGCATACTATATATCTTTATAACTCTTTTCTTAATATGCTTTCTGCGATAGTCCTGATACCCCCTTTTTTATCCCGGTGAATTTCCATTCCTAGAGTGAATGGCTCTTCACCGAGATTATTCTTATCAAAACTAGAGGTCATAATAACCTTCTTTGAACTTTGCGGGGAAAAAAATTTCCCATCTTTAAACTTTGCATATTTGCAATTTGTCATCTTGAGTTTTACTTAAAACCCAAAACTTTCTTTACTCTCATAAAATTTTAGATATCACTATTCAGTGATCTGATTTCATTATTCTGATGTTCTTTTCTTTCCACAACAAAAAGAACCATTTGGTTATGTCATGTATATACTTTCTTGAGCAAATCTCCATCGGGAGATATTGCTCCAACATCCATCTGATGCAATTCTAAAAACAGTATGCCATCAATTGCATTATGATTCTAAAAGAATCCATTCATTAGACTGAATAAAATGTCTCATTATAACTTATTCTTTTATTTGCGCAAAACTTTTTGCCATAAGTCGTGCTTAGCGACTTTTCATGTTCCCTCCGGAGTCACGTTTCAATCTTGTAGACCCATTATAGCCTACTGTCTTGGCACCATTAGAATCTTATTCCATGTTCCAAAATAAATTTGGAACTTTTAGGTCTCATTATATCTTCCATTGCTTCTCGCCACGTCGATGAATGAGACAACTCAATTTATGACATTCATACCACGTGAAAACATATGTTGAGACAATTTCAGTGCTTGAATCATAGGAGTGAACATACAGTCTCATTTCTCTTCAAGGCTTAGTTCTTGACATACTTTACTCCCCCAGATTATCCCATCTATTGCAAAGATGGAATATCTTCAAATTTTTGTTTGGGTTTGTTCTTTACAAGCCTCGGTTCAGTTTTTACAAGCATCGTAGGGTGCTTCAAGCACCACCTTTTCTTTTTCGGTTCATTTGAGGCTTAACTATATTTTCTCCCTATTTGGAGCTAAAAACTCCAGAAATTTCACTTACTTTATTGTTGGGGTATTAATATTATGACCGTTGTACTCCCTTTTCGGTCGGTCATATTCACTTTAATAGATCATCTTTGCTTTTAAAAATACATCGCATTTAACTTTGCGGGGAAATTCTCTCTAAATTTTAATCTTTCTTGTCTCTCTAATCTTTCTCCCCCTCGAAATATGGCACAAACTTTGCTGCCATAATTTCGAAACTATTTTTAACACTTGTGAATGAGGAGCATTTCATTACTAGAACTTTATTCATATGACCAAGTCATACAAAATAATGAGAGTGCCATTTCCTCGTTCCTTTTCAAGAGCTCCTTAGAGTTCTTGATTTGTTGCACTTTCAAGAACTCATCAAGTTCTTCATTTTGCTATACTTTTGCAAGTCATGCTTGCAATCTTGGTTCGCATACAACTTTCTTTTTGTCCTTCGATTCTTTTCAAGTCACTATCCAACATGCCACTATAGTAGTGCATGAGAATTGTTGGGATAACTTTAAAAGCTCCCCTAGATTTCTTCACTTTTATGTGATACTCATGTCGCACGTGAGTCATCACAAAAACTTTACCTGTCATGCAGGATATGAATGGTACAAGTGTCAAAAATTTTCCGACTTGCGGTAATAGACTTTAAATGCCTTGGTAACACATGTTTAATTCAACGTTGGTCAAATTGAACATGCATCAAACTCATTTCAACCATTATCTTTACTGTTGTTGAAGGACGAAGAAACTTTGGTCACAATGACTAAAACATGCATATATACTTTATTTTCTGATTAAATCTTTCTGTTGGTTCTAATTTAATCAGAAAATTTAACAAATCTCTATATTACAAAAACTTTAGCGAGAGAAAAACCAAAAACCTTTCCGAATAAGTTGCATATCTTTTCCACATCAACTAAAAATCAGAATGGAACAAGCACTTTTCTTTCTTAACCTCAACCTCAACTATACAGTTGAGTAACCTTAAAACTTTATCTGTAATGTTGATCGAAATCAACTTTTGTTTGTTAAATTCTCTCTACTTGGGAAGAATTGTATGTTTTAATTTAACGTTGGTCAAAATTAAAATATACAACTTTCCTTTACTTTCAATTCTATATTACCGTTGGGCAGAAATAGAACACATGACAAGAATAAGAAATTATAATATTGCCATCATCAACTTTGGTCAGAAAATGACAACATCATAATAAAATTTAAATTTCTTTTCTTTTAAGAGTAAACTAATGCTCAACTTGACACTTACAATGGCAAAATGGTGCCAAAACAACCTTTCTTTGACTTAAAACAGCACAAATCTTTCTGAAACTTAAACTTTAAATTTGGCTTTTACTTTTTCTCACAGGGAAAAACTCATCTTAGCCTTTCTTTCTTTATTGCAGCGGAAAATTTTTCTTTCTTTTCAGAAGCAACCCTTTATCTTTCTCTGTTCTCTGAAAAATTGATCATATTGATGCAAAATTTGTTAGAGATTAACCTTGAATTTAAACTCATAATAAAATTATAGTATTGCTATTATCAACGTTGGTCAAAAAATAACAATACCATAATTTAACTTTAGATTATTATCTTTCTACTACTCTATTTAAATTTTTCCGTTGGTTCCAATTTAAATAGAGGATGAAACTTTTACTTTGCAGCGGAAACATGAAAGGTTACTCAATTTCAGAAGCAAAAACACTTTAAACTTTATTATTCTCTAAGACAAATTATCTCGTTGGTTCAAATTTGAATAGAGATAAAAGACTATACAAGATTCTATAAAGAAGTGCTTCTGAAATTAGAGAAACTTTGCTTTTTACTGTGTTTGAGGCCCAGCCTCAGAATTTGCCTGCGGGCCCGTGGGAGCGCTTCGCGCACAGCCAGCCCGGCAGCGCCCCGCGCGCGGCCCAGCTCGGCCCAACACGCTGCGCTTGGGCCTTGGCCCAACTCGGCAGCTCACCCGGCGCACGGGCTGCTTTGGCCTCCAGGCGGCCTGCTATGCTCGACACGATCTGCACCGTCGATTCGAATCGGACGGTGCTCCGCGAGTTTCGCCTGGAATAAATTGCACCCAGCGACCGGGTCCTCAAGCCCTAGCATCGTTCCCCTTCTTTCTCGGCTCGATTGCCGGCGGCACCGCCGGCGGCCTCGGGCCGCCGCGCCATGGCCTTGCCATGGCCGCGCGCAAGCCTGGTCCTTCTCTTCCTTCTTTCTCTCTGCTTGCTCACAGCCGCCGCACGCAGACAAGCGGAGGAGCGGTGGCCTCTGGCCGCAGCAGAGCGCCTCAACTCGGCTTGGCTTGCTCGGCCACGCCTGTGGGTTCCGGAAGGGATGGTGGCCCCCGTGCGGCTTCTCGCCGGCATGCGCGCTCGCCCGAGGGTGAGCACGCCGCCGTCGAGCGGCCTCGCTAGGGCGCCCTTCGATCCGAGCGTTGGCAACTCAGTGGCGGCGGCGGCTCGGCTCGTCTTTCGCGTTTGGGTGGCACAGAGCAATGTGCCGGCGCCTCTGTTCGTCTTTTCCGCACGGCGTCGAGCGACCGCCGGCGGTGGTGACCGGCGGCGCGAGTACCATCTGGATCCCGCCAGTCCTTTTCTTCAGTAGGTTTAGGGTACGGGTCTTTTCTTTTCTTCTTTCAACATCGATTCAAGATCGAATTGCTTTCTTTTGTTTCTGTTTCTTTCGATTCGCGAACAAATCCTTTTTCCCATGTCGATCTACTCTCTAGAGAAGGCTCTTGATACCATTGTTAGATTCTTTAGGACGTCTAGGAGTAGATCGGCGGGTTTTCTATATTGTGAGACATACCTTTCACTGTTATTGCCGTCCACGACTTCGACACGACCTTGTTCATCGATGGAGGCAGCGCACAGGCAGCGACGGGCGGTGTAGACGCGTCGTGGTGACGGTGGCAGCGTGGTGCAGGGGCGACGGGCTCGCGGTGGCGCTAGTGGCGGCTTCCCGTCGCTTCAGCGCCTCCCTCTCAATCGGACTAGGGTTAGGACGGTGGGACACTGTGGCGGCGACGAACCTCGTGACCTGTGCTGCAGTCCCCACCTCCTCTATATATGGCACTGCGCGACGGGGGCCCACCAGCCATCTATTGGGCTAGGCGTCCCCGATCAGGACGCGAGTCAAGGGCCCAGTTCGCCGTTGGGCCAACTGGTGGAGATCAATACTAACAAGCGGAAGTCACATTTATCTTTTCTGTTAATCATGCAAACGGGCCTCGAAAAATGATTTGCCTCGCTGATGAGGCCATCATATATGGTTTCATGGTGTTGTCTTCGTATAGTTCGAAAGATAAGTGGCATTCTGCGCACTGCGATGCATTGAAAGAGCTAACTTAAGCTGACTTGAAATTACACCAACACGACAAGACACTTAGCACATACTACTACGAGTGCAGTGAATATATTGATAGTAGGAGTCATCCACGGAGTAGTGACTCTTAATACATAGTAGGTAGTAGGTGGTGCTAAGGGACATAGCACTCTAGTTCAAATTGGATCATACTTGAGCATCCCTGCTATCCCTGCATCACCAGGAATTTGTCCTTTATTATCATGCAGTGTACCGAGGTCTTTTAGCATCCCTGCTACCATTTCTTGGACAGGTTCCTACAAAGTAGAGTAGTAGACACTTTTCTTAGCCCTAACTTTTTCATTACTACTTTATTTTCTATTCAGATGTGTTTATGTTTTGTAAATGCTGAATTCTTACCTTGCAGGAATCATGTAGAATGTGTTCACCGTCGAAGTACTTGCAAAACTGTATGCACATATGTACATATTACATGAAGTATAAGTTCAAATTCAATTTACATAGTACTAAAAAAACTTTAATATTATCAAATAGGCTCAAAAAATAATGAATATTTACCATAAACCTATCCATCATGACCATTGCCTACACAAAAATTTTTGAAGTCAAAACTCAATTGAATGGTCCGTTGGACTCAAAAACTTAACTGACTAATTCAAATGTCTTTGGAACTTCTTCGGGATTCCTCATCCTGTAACCAACGTATGTGATAACTTTTTCGAAATCTTCTCAAATTTTTTCCACAGCCTCTACTTATGATATCATGCTTTCACTACAAATTTCATAATTTTCGGACTTCATTTGTGTTTTATAGAATTTAAAATCTATTCGGCCACAAATTCATTGCTATGTTTCCTGAATAAGATATTTGATTTTTTTTCTTTAAATTCTTGTACAAACCCTCAAATTTGACTCAATAACATGAATATAATTTTTCCATTAATTATCAACACCTTTGACAACATTTTGCAGTTCAAATTTGAATTATACACAAAATATTCTTGTAATGAAATAAATAATCTAAATATAGTAAACATAAAGGATAATTTGCCAAATTTAAATATGATGTCTTTCACATAGTATGAGAACGGAGGAAAAAGTTTGGAGGTTGTTGGAGAAAGTTTTTGTATTTGTTTGCCGAGTGCCAAAGCCGACACTCGGCAAAGTTTACTAAATGCCGAGTGCCTATTCCATTACACTCGGCATTACAATATGTTTGCCGAGTGCCCCAATTTGGCACTCGGCGAAGCATGTTTTTACCGAGTGTCACCTAACTGGCACTCGGCAAACAATAACGGTAACGGCCATGGAAAAATGGGAACGTTCGTGGCAACAGCGTAACGGCCTTGGGGAGCTGGCGTGTGCGGTGCACGTGATAGCGTTTGCCGAGTGTCGACTGTAGGGCACTCGGCAAAGATCTGTTTGCCGAGTGTCCCCATGTAGGCACTTGGCAAACAAAAGCATCCCCCACCGTAACGGTCGTCTGCGGGTCGTCTGCGGGTGGGTGCGGTGCACGTGACGCTCTTTGCCGAGTGTCAACTGACTGGCACTCGGCAAAGTGTGTCTTTGCCGAGTGCCATTTGGCTGGCACTCGGCAAAGAGATAGGCCGCCGAGTGCCAGATGTTCGCCGAGTGCATGTTTTTTGGCACTCGGCAAATAGTAGCTTTGCCGAGTGCTCGAGATTCTGCACTCGGCAAAGATCCTAGCACTCGGCATATGTGGGTTTTCCGGTAGTGCATGAAGCCACTGCGGTTTACTCTGTGTCGTATACACATGTGATTTTAGATTATCTTTTGCATGACAGGAGAAAGCTTTTTACATTGAGATGTGATATATCATTACCCCTTTAAACGGTACTCCTGCAGATCAAGCAGCTCGATTGATGCACTGTAGAACTGCTGGTTCCATCCTTCATAGTAGCACGCAGCAACCTGTTGTACTGCTAGCTTGAGTTTTTTTGCTATCAGAATAATCAGCTTTGATGTTGAATCTGGGGTTGTTTCAGCCGAGCTTGGGTCAAAAACTATTATCTTGTTCGTCTTCATATGCCAAGCGAAGCACATCCATCTATGTTTGACTATTGCTGGGAAAAACAGCTGTTACAAAACAAGTTAATATGTAGTATACATTTCTTTTTTGTGTGTGTCCGCGGACAGATATGTATTCTTGTTATTCTTTGTAATAGAAACACAAAAACTGTGCAGCTAAGTTGTTAGTATTTTTCTGTTTACTTCTTTGTGTTCGTTATTATATGTATAAGTCAATGGTCAAGAAATTCCTACGTTGCTTACCATTTGGCAATTGTTTCTCGATTGATGGGTCCTCAACGTTGAACCATCCTGCTAGTACTGACTCCTGAAATAGGAAGCACACTAGAAAGACTGGCGCGGTGTTGCTGCGCCATAACCTGTAGCCCAGTGATTGGTACGAAGGCTGGGAATATTTTTCGCGAAATTTTAGGCTATGGATTAATTTATAGAAACTTTAGTGTATTATTACTTAGTTAGAATGTAGGGGCCGCGGGTTGATCGTCATGATTTTGGGAGCTTTTTTGCAAAGTCTATAGAGCATGGGTTAATTGCTGTAGAGCTTGGATTTGTAAAAAATGCATGGATCGTGGGTTGGTTGTCATAAAGTTACCTGAGAGGTAGTTGGATCGAGAGAGTTCTCGTAAAATTGCTGAAGAGGTGGCTTGAATAAATGGTATTTATGAATTAACTGAGTGTGGGCTGGACTATATATTAATTTTGATAAAGTTCAAGGAGTTTTTTATAAAATTAAGTGTAAGCTGAAATTAACTGAGTGTGGGCTGGACTATATAAATGAGTTGAATATAATTGACAATAAAGTTACTATGTTTTTTTCCAAAGGTAGGGATTATCTGGTATATTCTAATATAGGCAGTGTTATAGCCCATTATGCAGTGTGTAAATGTGTGAGGCGATTTAACCCGTCAACGATATACATTAAGCGGGTTGGTTCTGTAGAAGTCTTGGTGTGTTTTCTGTGGATTTGTTGTTCGTGGAGTGCAAATTGATTTCACCAAAGCTCATAGGGTTTTATGTGGAGCGACGTAGATAGAGTGCGAGTTGATTTTATTAGATTTCAGAGGGTTTTTTTAAAACTGTAGTAGGCCCCACATATAATTATTTCTGTGGGCCCCACGTATGGTGGGACCCACTTGTGGGTCCCGTGAGTCCACAGTGGGGCCCACTTGGGTCCTACGGGGCCCACAGTGGGGCCCATATGTGGGACCCATATGTTGGATCAATCCGAGCCATTCACGCGCGATCTGACGGCCGAGATATTTCAGCCTATGTGGCGCAATGTGGGGGCAGAAATCCCCCACCCCCTTAGTATATTCTATTATGGGCAGTGTTATAGCCCATTATGCAGTGTGTAAATGTGTGAGGCGATTTAACCCGTCAACGATATACATTAAGCGGGTTGGTTTTGCAGAAGTCTTGGGGTGTTTTCTGTGGATTTGTTATTCGTGGAGTGTAAATTGATTTCACCAAAGCTCGTAGGGTTTTATGTGGAGCGACGTAGATAGAGTGCGAGTTGATTTTATCAGACTTCAGAGGTTTTTTTTAAAAAACTGTAGTAGGCCCCACATACGGTGGGACCCACTTTTGGGTCTCGTGAGTCCACAGTGGGCCCACTTGTGGGTCCTGTGGGTCCACAGTGGGCCCACTTGTGGGACCCACATTATTGGGTCCTACAGGGTCCACGGTGGGGCCCATAACCCACTTGTGGGTCCCGTGAGTCCACAGTGGGCCCACTTGTGGGTCACGTGGGTCCACAGTGGGGCCCACTTGTGGGACCCACATTGTTGGGTCCTACGGGCCCCACGGTGGGGCCCATAACCCACTTGTGGGTCCCATGAGTCCACAGTGGGGCCCACTTGTGGGCCCTATGAGTCCACAGTGGGGCCCACTTGTGGGTCACGTGGGTCCACAGTGGGGCCCACTGTGGGACCCACATTGTTGGGTCCTACGGGGCCCACGGTGGGGCCCGTATGTGGAACCCATATGTTGGATCAATCCGAACCATTCACGCGCGATCCGACGGCCGAGATATTTCAGCCTACGTGGCGTAATGTGGGGGCAGAAATCCCCCCTTTTAGGTCAACCTGTTTTGATCCCCATTAGACGTGTCATACGGCGTAGTCTTGATTGGGTGGGAAAGTCTGACGAATTTTTGTATTCGGCATGGACTCTATAATTATATTCTAATTTTTTTAATTCTTTAATTATGAAATTTGATATTTTTCAATTGTATATGATATGGCCTCTTGAGTCAGTTTAGATCAGTAGTTCTTCGTAAAATCTAATTGTGTAGATCCTTCTCCTTTTTAGATTAATGTATAAATTTTTAGACCCTCTCGATGAATGTGGTGGCTCTCTTTTTTTCTATAACAACACTTGCTTATTAATATAATATATATCTAGAGTAGTGGGACCATGGAGGCACCTTGAGCGATGATCTTGGCTAGCCAAACCAAGTAGTGCAATCGATAAGCGTTGCGCTGACTAAAGGAGATACAGTGAAAAGAATGCCATAAGATGGAGAACAACAAAATACTCATTTCATCTAAACCACTTAATTACTAGTATAAAACTTACACATTTGTATCTTTTTCAAACTGTTATCATATTTTAAGATCTTAATCTTTCAAAAAAATACTTGATCTAGCTTATAGCTATAATTAATATCTAGGGTGTTGCATTATATTTCATACACAAGGATGATATAATTTGATTTCTCATTGTATCTCTTATCAAACTATTATTATTTAGTCCATATTATTTCATATATCAAACATTATATAGAACTTAATTTATAGAACCATGATAAACATGTCAAGTTAGAGATGATCCGATAGAAGTAAAGTGCTTAATATGCTGTCAAAAGTTTAAATCAATTATTTAACCATCTTAATGACTTCAAATGAAAAAATTCAAAACTACAAAGTTGTAGATCTCGTTGAGATCTACAATTTTCGTATAAAAATCATCTTCATCCGAGTTTGTATGAAAAAGATATGATTTTTCTAAAGTCAGACCTTGTCACGCCAGCGGGGTGGCGTGACAAGGTTGACACGTGGAATATGAGCTGGCAGACCCCTTCCTAGTGCTCCGAAGTGTGCCAACGTGGCACATCTTGTCACGCCAATGCATGTGGCGCGACAGCGTGTTTTTGTCACGCCACACAGACCGGCGCGATCAAAAGGGTTAGATCTACAAATATATATCTAGGTGGGTTATTTTTAAAATAAAATTGAAAAATAGGTTAAAAATAAAAAAATATTCGGCCTGGAACTAACTGACTTGACGGAGTATCAGAGGCGGCTAGTGAAACAGGAATCCCATCTTGTGAATCCTATCTATTAAGTGGAATCGCTAAACTCACTCCAACAACGTGCCATGGTTTTGAGAGTTTCTTAAACATTTCAAATGGATAGGGCAGATCATATCATACAACTATATTAAAATTCAAGATCAAACAAGGGAAACAATTCAACAAGAGAGACTATGAAACAAAATTACGGCTCATAGAAATGGACGGATGGAGTCATGGAATAACACTTTAGCAGATGCAATGAAAGTAGAAATCTACACAAAATGTCAAAAGGGCAACTGTGTAGCCAGAGTCACCAAGTATGAGGTGAGAACTTTCCTTTTCAATCACCGTATACCATACATACAAACTGAAAATGAAAAAAAAAAGAGGGAACCTATGAGTTGCAATGAAGCTCAAGAGGGATTTTAAGACCTACTGCCTGGCCAGCCACGGATAACCATGCCGATAGATATCGCAGCGATTGCTCCTGAATCGCCTCATTACTTTCTTCAAGAAGTAGCTTCATCCAGTCACTAGTTGCACAGGGGAGCAAGGTGAACCATGGCCTGCTTAAGTGGGGGTGCTCCTGCAGGAATGCAAGAACAATTCAATCATTCCGGCTGTAGGAATGAGGGACTAAAATACGCATTTTTGGAACCATCATGTACAACAATGTATTAGCCATTCACATCATACCTCTCGAGTAATAAATGTCCACTTAGATTCGCTTAATACTTTGAGCGAGTTAGAAGGAAGGTGGTGTTTTATCTCATCCAGTGTTAGGAGCTGACAATCTATGTACAGGAACAGACACGTTCGTTGTCAAATAGGACAACACACGGAGGAGAATGTTCACTTATGTTACCGAAGTGCATACCAGAACGATGACCCTGAAAGTACAGCACTGGAACCTTGTAAGAGTAGCTGTAGACAACATGGAAATCATAAACGTGAACATTATCACTACAGCTCTGGACCTGCAAAGGGAAGGACACGAATGCTATGCAAGTTAAATTCAGAACTAGAGTAAAATGGCCTAATGGAGTACATGTGCTCATAAGTCATAACAGCCTTCAGCACAAAACCCTGAGTTGCTGCCGTATAAACCCTTGGGTCAAAATTATGTTAACTAAGAAAAGGATTCAGGAGATATGAATGGTGGAAGTTCAGAATAAGCTAATATACCAGTAACCAAGTCACAAAAACCGTGGAGTGAAGAAAATGTACAGTGAAAAATTACCCAAGTATCACACGCAACAACGTCTGCACCATCAGAATTGTCGTTCTCGTCAATCTGCTCCTGCAGGAAAAGATTTGGTTAAAGGTTAGCATTGCCACCATCCACCATCATCTTGCTCGCTCACTTTACAGACGTACGGGCAAAGAACTACACACCTGGCTCCCTCCACAGTCGCGGTATACTCCTTCCAGCGCCAGATACCCCTCTACCTGCAAGAAAACAAGCGAATCCGTCAGTAAGTGCACAAAGCAATCTGACAACTAATGCGAATTGAGGCGCTAAAAGAGGGGGGAGGGAGGATACAGCAAGAGATTAAAAAAAACATTGAGCAGAAACCTCAGACGGCGCGCCCATTTTGCTGCAGGGCTTCCATGTCCAGTCAGGAAGGGAGTCGTCGACCTCGATCTCCTTCCACCTCTTCACCAGCGCCGCCGCGGAGGCGTTGAAGTTGTCCAGGGACAGAGTCCCGTCCCAAACAGGGGAACCTCCCATCACGAAGCGGGGGAAAAGTCAGGGTGGGGCAAAGACAGAGAGACAAGCCGGTCTTGCTCTCGAATCTCTACCCTCCCAATTGGATCGACAGACTGGTCTCCGATCACACGAGCAGGACCTTGCAGTCTCCAGCTCTCTCTCGGCGCCAGCCGCCAAACGCCTCAGACGCACTCTCCCAGATGCGTTGGTGGCTGGGGCTAGCATCCATCACCGGGATGGAAGTTTTGGGAACCGCAAGAACAGGCTCCACGAAAGGGAAACGGACTGGGTGTGTTTTAGAAACACCCCTTTCAAATCACATATTCGTGATCATGAACTGCAATTAGCAAGATCAGGTATTAATTACTTAATTAAAGAACACTAGCAGGAACTAATGAAACGCGAGAGGAATAGAAACATGCTCAGACTGACTCCAACAGCGGAGATGCATTTTGGACATGCAAATCGAGTTTGCCTCGTGTGTACAGTAACAAGAACAAGCAAGGACTCCAACAGCGCAGTGCAAATCGAAGAGGCAAATCAACATCCGCCGGACCGCCACCAGCGCCGCTCGGCCTCCGTGCGCGCCGGTCCGCCTCCCTGCTGCGCGCCGGCCCCGCCGCCCTCCCTCCCGCGTGCCGGCCCCGCCTCCCTCCCGCGCGCCGGCCCCGCCTCCCTCCCGCGCGCCAGCCCGCCCTTGCTCCGCCGCACGCGGCCGCCCAAGGCCCACCGCCGCCCGCCACGCTCGCTCCGCCGCGTGTGGCTGCCCGAGGCCCGCCGCCGCTCGTGCGTCCGCGTTCGGCCCGCACCGGAGACGCGCGTGGGAGCGGTGCGCCTCGCCGCGGGACCACGGGGAGCTCCGAGCCACGGTCCGCCGAGAGCCGCCTTCGAGCTCGGCTGGCGTGGTGCCATGGCGGGCGTCCCTCCTCCTCCTCTGCTCCGGTCTGGCAAGCGTCCCTCCTCCTCCCTCCTCTCCGCCAGGCCACCGCGCAAGGGAAAGGGAGGGAGCAGGGGCGTCGTGGCGGACAGAGCGGACAAGGCGAGCGGACGGATCGACGTGCCGCCTCCGGATCGACACGCCACCGCCCCCGGATCGACGCGAGGCCGAGGCCGGCGAGCTCGCGGCCGGCCGACCCGAGGCGGTGGAGCTCGTGGCCGCCATGGGCCTCCGTTGCTCGAGGTCCAGGGGCCCAGCGCGGAGAGGGAAGGAGGGGGCGGCGGCGACGGCGAGGATGGGGAGGCGCCGAGGAGGGGTCGGCGGCAACCGCGGCTCGCCTGGCCCCGCGGACTCGTTTGCCTTCAAGGAGAGAGGTGAGTCATTTTACCTCTCCTCTCTCCTCGCGAAGCAAACTGCATCGCCGTTTGCGTCTTCTGTTGGACGACGGATCGGCCATGCACAGTGCTCCACGCGAGGCATATATGTAAATGCATATGATTGTTGAAGTCAGTCTCACAGAGCAGTGGCGAATCTAGAATTTGATGTTAGGGTGGTCCAATAAGACAAAAAAAATTAAATAGCACAGTAGCTTAGTAAAATGCCTTACAAATGTCTTCACACTTAGGTATCTGTACAAATTGCAGTAAGTAATTCTTAATTTTACCATGATTAATTGGGCTACCAATCTACAACTTGCACTCGCAGGGTATCTGTACAAGAAGCAAGCTACCTTACCGTTGCCTCCATGGCTGTGGCAGCGTGACATTCTGAGTGGGGCTCCGTCAAATCGCAGAATCGCAGTCGCCGGCCGCAGCACCGCTCCGCCTCCGCCTCCAGCCTCCTGGCTCCGGCCAGCCTCCGTGCGTAGTGCGCCTCCCACACCTGCCGCAGAGATGTCGCCGGCCGCCGACTGTGAGGAATGTTGAGTACTCTATCCTGCTTGTGATGAGTGAATTGTCAACCGTGCGGTGTGATCGTGCGCTTGGTCTTTGGATTGCAAGTACACGGGCGTCGAGTGTCGACGGGTAGCTGCCGTGGAGGTGCTGTGGCTGATGGACCGTGCGGTGGACGGCGGTGAAGGGCAGCCGGGACCGGAGCTCGGACCGGGCGGCAGCTGTGGCGTCCACTCCTGGATCGAGGGCGCAAGCGGCGATGGAAGGCGGGTTTCTTGGTTTGCGCCACAAAACCAAGGAGGCGGACGGCGGTTGAAGACGCCAAGTCGTGGAGGCACGGGCGTTGGTCTCGGGACTGACGGAGGCGACGGGCGTCGACGGCGTCTAGGGCCTCGCTGCGGGCGAGGAGGTGACGGGCGTCGGGCGGCGTCTAGGGCCGTCAGAAGGCCGAGGCGGGAACGGCGTCTAGGGCCACGGCGTGGAGGCGGGAATCTTCCCGCGCGTGAGGTTTTGGCGGTTTTCTCAAAACCGGCCACCTACCCGGGTTTCGCGGACCCTCCAAAACCGCGGAATGGATCTTCATCAAGACGGCGGCATCGTGGAGAAGACTTCGTTCCGAAGAAAGAACCTTGGCCGTCGGATGAGATCGTGTACAGGGGGTGCTGCAGGCCAACCGGTCTGACCGGTCCCTGGCACCGGTCTGACCGGTCCAGCGTACCGGTCTGACCGGTCCCGCGGGTATAAATACCCCTTCACTTGTGTTAGGTTAATTGCGGCTTTTAGAACTTGTCAGTGAATTCTCTGTTTCCCCAGGCCGCCGCCCCTGCGTCTCCCTCCCTCTGTTTCTCTCGTTTGAGTTGATTTTGTCCTTGGATTGTTGAAACCTTGTAAGGGATTTGATTGGGAAAGGAGGCCCTATTCTCCTTGTGCCCTCTGGGCTTTTGAATCAACTCAATTCTTTGGTTTTTGTGCCCGGTTGTGATGAATTTCGGTCTCGTTTTGGTGCACACGATTGCGATGGTTCCACGAGTTCCTTGATGTGATTCCTGTGCTTCTAGCCCTGTTCTAAACCCTCTGGAATCACTAGTTCGTTCAGATTCGATTTCTTGAGTTCTAGAGAAAACCCCATCCCTTTTGATCTCCTCCATAATTCTCAAGATTCGTTGATCTTTAGGACGAGATCTTTTGGGGATATGTTCACGGGGTAGGGGCGAAGCTATCCCCCAAGTTTCATCGCTTTTCATGGTCGTTTGATCGAGATTCACCGTTTGAATCTAAGTTTTCGGGGGTTTTCTGGGTGCCACCGGTCAGACCGGTAGGCAAGACCGGTCTGCTTGCTTTAGCACAGCTTCGACCGGTCAGATCGGTCCAGTGCACCGGTCAGACCGGTCCTGGTTGTTCAGATCAGCTGTTTTCCCGAATCGCTTCCGAATTACTTCGGGTTTTCTCTCGCTTGTTCGAGGTCTTTTGTGTTGGTTTAGCTTTTCAATAGCTATTCCAAACTTTGGGCAGAACGCTTGAGGGCTTGGGTGATTTTCGGGACATAGGCCGACGGTTCGAATTTCGAAGAATTTTAGACCGGCCCCCATTCACCCCCCCTCTGGTCGCCGGCTTCGGTCCCACAATTGGTATCAGAGCTTGGTTGAGGTTTTCAGTACCTTAACCGGTTCGAAAACCACTCGGCGACCATGGCGAGTCTTGGTAAGATCCCGGTGTTTTTCGGCGAGGACTATGCCTACTGGAAGGTTCGCATGAGAGCCTGCCTGCAGAGCATGGGAGCCGATGTCTGGGAGATTACCACGAACCAGCTTTACAAGGTGCTTGCTGTTCGGGCCACGCCTTTTCAAGTGACCCAGCACGAGGCTAACGCCAAGGCCGTCAATGTCTTGTTCGCTGGCATTTCTCGTGCGGAGTTCTCACGCGTCCAGGGTTTTCAGGAAGCCCATAAAATTTGGACGTGCCTTGAGAACTACCACAAGGGTACACCTCAGGTGAAGGCCAGACTATTCGAGACTCACCGGCGTGAGTACGAGAACTTCACACACGAGCCGGGTGAGAGCATTGATCTGATGTTCAGTCGTTTTCAGTCGATTGTGAATAAGGTCAATGCGAACAGATCTGCTGGCGCCCTTGAGTACACAGAGCACGAGAAGGCTCTCAAGTTACTCTACGCACTTGACCGCTCTGTGTGGGATCTCAAGGTGAACACGATCATTGAGTCTGCAGGCTATGAGACTCTGACCGTGAACGAGCTTTTCAGCAAGCTCAAGGCCATGGAGGTGGATAACCAGACACGAGCCAAGCTCAATGGTGCCCCTCCTTCCAAGAGCGTCGCTCTTGTGACTGGCCCAGGTGGATCGAGCTCTAACGCTAACTCTGCTCTTGGCTTTTCTCTTGCCTCTTTGCCTTCTGTTTCAGATGAGCAGCTGGAGACGCTGGGCGACGACGACTTGTGCCTCCTCATCAGCAAGTTCCAGCGAGTCTACCACAACAGGCAGAGGAAGAAGAACCCCGGGTGCTACAACTGTGGTGATCTGAACCACTTCATCGCCGATTGCCCCAAGAAGTCCGGCGGTGGCCAGAACAACTCCTTCGACTACTACCGCCACCGCGACCGCGACGAGGGAGGCTCCAACAAGGAGCGTCGGTGCCACAAGCACCGCAGTCGTGACCGGGGAGGACGCTTCGACAAGGAGTCGCTCAAGAAGCGCTTCCAGTACAAGGCCAAGAAGCGGGAGAAGGCCTTCCTGGTGCAGCTCAGCGACCTCGACAAGAGCTCCGACACCGATCGCTCTTCTTCACCGACCTCTGACGACGACGACGACAAGAAGAAGAAGAAGCGGGACAAGGAAGCCACTGGCTTCATCGGCCTTTGCTTGGCGGCCAGTCGGCGCAAGAGCTTCTGCACCATGGCGGGCGAAGCCAATGGTGCTCGTGCGTCTTCGGGTGGACACGCTACACCGACGCACTCCGGCTCTTCTCCTGGATCCGAGAGCGATTCAGAGGTAAACTCCACGATCGACCTGCTTGATACAGAGGTTAGGGAGTTGTACGCTGCTCTCGACAACCAGAAGAGGCTGCTTAAGGAAGCAGCTAGAGAGCGTAGAAAGCTTAGGGCTGAGCTGGTTTGTGCTAGGGAGAAGTCTAGTGAGGATGAGTGCGCTGGCTGCATATCTCACATGAACGATATTGTTGCTCTCCGTGCCAAGCATGATGAGAACGTCGCGAACTTAGATGTTGCTAAGATTTCGCTTGCTGACGTGTCTCATGAGCTCGCTAAGGCCAAGCATGAACTAGAACTGGTTAAGGATGCTCCTATTGTTAGCGATGTGCTTGAATGCGAGGAGTGTCCTATCTTTAAGTCTGATCTAGCTTCGTTGCAGTCTAAGTTTGCTACTGTTGTGTGCGAGCTAGAGGAGATGAAGTCTAGGCCAGTTTTGCTTGGCGCTTGTAAGCTTTGTCCCACGCTTAGGTTGGAGCTAGAGGAGAAGAATGCTTTGATCAAGTCTTTTGGAAAGACTAAGGTCATAGAGTCTAGCCCACCTATTGACTGCTCTGTTTGCCCTGGTTTGATCTCTGATTTGGATAATCTTGCGGTAGAGAAAGCCAACCTGGAGAATGAGAATACCTATCTTAGGGCGATTCTTAGTTGGGTTTCTGCTAGTGAGCCGCAGTTGGGCATGATGATCAAGCAGTTCAAGCGTGGTGATGGGTTTGGGGTCGGTTACACATACACGAAGTCAGACTTTGACTGGTTGTATGGTAAGATCGGCAAGGCTGCTGGAAACACTGCTAGCACGAGCACGCAGCCTTCGCTTGTTGACCCCGCGGATGGTGTGCTTAAAGAACCACCGAAAGCACCTCCGCAGAAGCAGGTTTGGGTTCCAAAGCCCAATGAGCTGAGGAACTCCCTCGACACGCTCCCTGCTGCCACAGCCCAGGTTGCCCAGAAGAAGAGGGCTGCTCCTCCCCGTCCGCAGGCTAGGCCTCCACCTCCCAAGCGTGAGGTGAGGTACCACTGCGAGTTCTGTGACAGGGAAGGTCACCTGGAGGAGTTTTGCTTCAAGAGAAAGCGGGCTGTGAGGAGAGAGCAGGAGAGACAGAACGCGAACATATACTCTGCTCGGGTGCATGGTCCTTCTCGGCGTGGTGATAGGCGAGATGCTAGGGCGCGCCGTGTAGGTGGAGGTCAGGGAGATGGTGGTGGTTACCGTGCTCCAGCGGGTGGTCGCTTTGCCGGCCGTGCTCCTGGTCGTTTTCAGTACGGCTATGGACCACAGGACCGAGGCTTTGGAGGAGGTTTTGAGACTCCACGCTTTCCTCGCGGTGGTGTTCGTCAGTCACGTGGTAGACGGGACGGGGGATACGCTTTGTCTGGTTTTGCTAACCCTTCTGTAGAGCAAATGGCTCGACACTGGTTTGCTTCTCACTTTGCTAACCCCAGTGTTGAGACATTTGCTCACCCTTTGTCTCACTACTGATGTGCAGGTCGGAGGCTTGGAGAACAGGTGGATCATGGACTCCGGTTGTTCGCGCCACATGACCGGGAATGACAAATGGTTCTCCAGCCTCACCCCGATGCGCTCAAAGGAGTACACTGTGTTCGCGGATAATGGAAGAGGAAAGGTATGTGGACTTGGCGCTATTCGGGTTTCTGATCGCTTCACCCTGAGAGAAGTTGCTTTGGTTTCGAACATTGGCTTTAATTTGCTTTCTGTTTCGCAACTTCTTGATGAGGGGTTTGAGGTTCGCTTCAAGGAGGGCTGCTCGCGTGTTTTGGATTCCAGGGGAGATTTGGTTTGCCGGATTACACCTCGC
This sequence comes from Panicum virgatum, assembly GCF_016808335.1. Classification (NCBI taxonomy): domain Eukaryota; kingdom Viridiplantae; phylum Streptophyta; class Magnoliopsida; order Poales; family Poaceae; genus Panicum; species Panicum virgatum. Next base: position 30,315,226 of record NC_053151.1, on the reverse strand, counting down.
GATCGAGTTTTCTTGGTTGACTTCTCTGGAACTCCTTTTGGCCCTTCTCATTACTTGATGGCTGGTCCTTCTTCTGATATGTGGAAGTGGCATAGGAGACTTCGACATTTGAGCTTTGACTTGTTGTCTAGACTGAGCTCACTTGGCCTAATCCGAGGATTGCCCAAATTGAAGTTTGAAAAGGACCTTGTTTGCCATCCGTGTCGTCACGGAAAAATGATTGCCACTTCACATCCGCTTGTTAATCAGGTGATGACCTCTCACCCTAGAGAGTTGCTACACATGGACACTGTCGGTCCTTCTCGGGTGATGTCTATTGGTGGGAAGTGGTACGTTCTTGTGATTGTGGACGATTTTTCTCGCTATTCTTGGGTCTTTTTCATGAGAACCAAGGATGAGGCTTTCGAGTTGGTTCGAGATTTGATCTTGAGGTTGAAAAACGAGCTACTCCAGGCCATGAGAGCGATTCGCAGTGATAATGGCACAGAATTCAAAAACGCTCGTTTTGACGCCTTTTGCAGTGATCAAGAGCTCGAACACCAGTATTCTTCTCCCCACACTCCACAGCAGAATGGAGTTGTAGAGCGGAAGAATCGGACGCTGGTAGAGATGGCGAGGACGATGCTCGATGAGCATAGGACTCCTCGCAAATACTGGGCTGAGGCGGTTAACACCGCTTGTTACGTGTCCAACCGCATTTTCTTGCGTGCTTTCATGCACAGGACTTCTTATGAGTTGCGGTTTGGACACCAGCCCCGTGTTGACCATCTCAGAGTTTTCGGTTGCCGGTGCTTTGTGCTGAAAGATGGAAATCTTGATAAGTTTGAGTCTCGCTCGTCTGACGGTATTTTTCTCGGTTATGCTTCTCACTCTAGAGCGTACCGTGTGCTGATTATTGATACTAACATCGTCAGAGAGACTTGTGAAGTCAGTTTCGACGAGACTGCACCGTGCAATTCTTTTGTCTTTGAAGTTGCAGGAGATGATGAGCTCGGCACCTCCATCTTTGAAGATGAGGAGGAAGAAGCTGCAGATGGCGATGCTGAGGCTACCACGCGTGCTGTGGACCCAGCTATCTCTGCTGCGAGCTCGGACGATGACGACGGCCCCGATCCGACTACGTCTACTTCACGGGGGCTGTTCGAGGAGGTGACTCAGGCTTCACCAGCTGCACCTGAGGAGGCACCAGCTTTGGTTGAGGAGGAGGCGACGTCGACACGGGAAGCACCGCGACACATTCAGCGCTGCCATCCACCTCAACAGATGCTAGGTGATCTCAACGAGCGAGTCACTAGGTCCAAGGTAACAAGTATCGCTGGCTTTGCTCATTCAGCGTTTGTTGGCTCTTTTGAGCCCAAGGATATTGGACACGCTCTTTCTGATTCTAATTGGGTCAATGCCATGCATGAGGAACTTGAAAATTTTGAAAGAAACCAAGTTTGGGTTTTAGTTGAGCCTCCACCTGCTTGTAATCCCATCGGAACGAAGTGGGTTTTCAAAAACAAGCAGGGTGAGGATGGTTTGGTTGTTCGGAACAAGGCTCGTCTTGTTGCCCAGGGGTTTTGCCAAAAAGAGGGTATTGATTTTGAGGAAACTTTTGCCCCTGTTGCTCGTTTGGAAGCTATTCGAATCTTTCTTGCATTTGCTGCTTCCAAGGGTTTTAAGGTTTTCCAAATGGATGTTAAATATGCCTTCTTGAATGGTTTTATCGAAGAAGAAGTTTATGTGAAGCAACCCCCTGGTTTCGAAAATCCCAAGTTTCCAAACCGTGTTTATAAACTTCAGAAAGCTCTTTACGGTTTGAAACAGGCACCTAGAGCTTGGTATGATAGATTGAAAATATTTTTGCTGACTCAGGGCTTTAAAATGGGATGTGTTGATAAAACTTTGTTCCTTATGCGATCTGGCACTGATTTTCTTTTAGTTCAGATATACGTGGATGATATTATCTTTGGTGGCTCTTCTCACGCTCTTGTCTCTAAGTTTTTTGAGCAGATGTCCAGGGAGTTCGAGATGAGCATGATGGGTGAGTTGCAGTTCTTCCTCGGGCTGCAGATCAAGCAAACTCCTCAGGGCACTTTTATCCATCAAGCTAAGTACACTAGAGACTTGCTGCGGAAGTTCGACATGAGTGACTTGTCTCCTCAGCCGACTCCGATCAGCACATCTACGGCGCTTGATGAGGACTTGGACGGCGAGGCGGTGGACCAGAAGGAGTACAGGAGCATGATCGGCTCTCTCCTGTACCTGACGGCGACGCGACCGGACATCCAGTTCGGCGTCTGCCTCTGCGCGCGGTATCAGGCTTCGCCGCGCACCTCCCACAGGCAGGTGGTGAAACGCATCTTCAGGTATCTGAAATTCACCCCTGAATTTGGTCTTTGGTATTCTGCGGATTCTTCTCTGGTTTTGGTGGGTTTTTCTGATGCCGATTTCGGTGGGTGTCGGTTGGATCGCAAGTCGACATCCGGCACTTGTCAATTTCTCGGTACATATTTGGTGTCTTGGTCCTCTCGCAAGCAGCCTAGCGTGGCGCTTTCTTCCATAGAAGCTGAGTATGTTGCCGCTGCTAGCTGCTGCTCCCAGATACTTTGGATGAAACAAACCTTGCAGGATTATGGCTTGAGTTTCGGTAGGGTTCCTATCTTTGTAGACAACATGTCAGCCATTAGCACTGCAAAGAACCCTATCCTACACTCCAGAACCAAGCACATAGACATCCGATTCCATTTCCTACGAGACAACCATGAGAGAGGACACATAGACCTGATCCATGTCCCTTCAGAGAGGCAAACCGCAGATATTCTCACCAAACCGCTAGAGCAGGACACCTTTGCTCGCTTGTGAGGGGAGCTTGGGGTTTGTTACCCCTTTTGATTGCTGACTTTTCTTTGGTTAGCTTTGTAGATTTTATTTGCTTCTCTTTGTTTTCTAGGTTTGGTAGTTGCATTGTGCATATGTATTGTACATGTTTGCATTTTGCATTGTCTCACTTGCACTAGCATTCTTGTATACACTGCTATGATCTTCTAGTACCTGCTAGTGTGAGTTGATAAACTTGATCATGTATAGCTTACTCCATTGTGTATATAACATCATCTGAGTTAAGCTATTTTGATTTGAAAATCTGAAAACATGATCACCCTATCTTGGCTACTAGCATGTTAGGGCGTTTTGATATGCTTTGCTATCTTATTCATGCTAGTGTGGCCTTTCATTCAGCAATTCATATTTGAAATGATCTAAATCTGATAAAATTGCTTGAACTGTTCCGGAAATGGATGGAAAAGATCCAGGTGGGATTGCTTGTCGCACTGATCGAGCTTTCGGGATGGCTCACTTTGCACTTGTGAGAACCCGGGCAAGGCTGTGCATGACTGAAACGAGTGCTTTAAGCTTCTGATTGTCTTTTAGCATAGGCTTGGCCTCGTTGCTAAGTAAAGCATGACAAGCTTTCAACCCCTGGCATTAATAATTGATTGAGATAAATTTGGTTGAAAAATGAATGTGTGCAATATGCTTCTGGCTGGTTTGGCTCACCTGTATGAGTTTGAGTAGCATTGCTTTCCATTTCCTACCTGTTAGTGCTAGATTATGGGTGATGCTTTTATTTCTCCTAAACTGAACTTGTCTAGCTCTAGACTGGTTTGATATACCATGTTGAGCTAGCTGCAAGTCTGGTTTATGGATGCACACGTGCTTGAGACTAGATGTTGCTCATATCTTTGTATCCCTGAATGCTTTCACTTACACCTCCTGCATCACATTCATTGCATAGCATCTGTTCAGAGGGAGTCTCAGCTTTAGGGGGAGATTTAGGTCTTTTTAGCCTTGATGTGTGCATGTGCCAACAAGGGGGAGAATTTTGAGAGAAGTGATCGAACAAGGGGAGACTTGTTTGATTTTTGAAAAACTTGTTGTGCACAGGGCTTCGAGAGTGCATCATTTTGGGAGAGTTGCACCTTTGAGAGGGAAAAACTTTGCTTGGGGAGTTTCTGCTTTGTTCTTGGCTCCTGGTTTTCCTCGTTTTCCCTCTGCTTCTTGCATGACTGCGTCGAGCGTTACCTCTGTCTTTGAGGAGTCATGTTTTGGCTTTTGATCGATTGCGTCGAGCCTTTGCCCTTGTCTTAGGGGATCAATTTTGCTTGAGTGAGTGACTGTTCCTGCCTTTCTGAGCCTTTTGTCACTTGCTTGTGCTTCTTTGTTCTTTTCTAGTTTCACTTCTCTTGGTTCGTTTGTGGTGTGTTGACAATGCACTCATCAAGGGGGAGATTGAGGAATGTTGAGTACTCTATCCTGCTTGTGATGAGTGAATTGTCAACCATGCGGTGTGATCGTGCGCTTGGTCTTTGGATTGCAGGTACATGGGCGTCGAGTGTTGACGGGGAGCTGCCGTGGAGGTGCTGTGGCCGATGGACCGTGCGGTGGACGGCGGTGAAGGGCAGCCGGGACCGGAGCTCGGACCGGGCGGCAGCTGTGGCGTCCACTCCTGGATCGAGGGCGCAAGCGGCGACGGAAGGCGGGTTTCTTGGTTTGCGCCACAAAACCAAGGAGGAGGACGGCGGTTGAAGACGCCAAGTCGTGGAGGCACGGGCGTCGGTCTCGGGACTGACGGAGGCGACGGGCGTCGACGGCGTCTAGGGCCTCGCTGCGGGCGAGGAGGTGACGGGCGTCGGGCGGCGTCTAGGGCCGTCAGAAGGCCGAGGCGGGAACGGCGTCTAGGGCCACGGCGTGGAGGCGGGAATCTTCCCGCGCGTGAGGTTTTGGCGGTTTTCTCAAAACCGGCCACCTACCCGGGTTTCGCGGACCCTCCAAAACCGCGGAATGGATCTTCATCAAAACGGCGGCATCGTGGAGAAGACTTCGTTCCGAAGAAAGAACCTCGGCCGTCGGATGAGATCGTGTACATGGGGTGCTGCAGGCCAACCGGTCTGACCGGTCCCTGGCACCGGTCTGACCGATCTAACCAACCGGTCTGACCGGTCCAGCGTACCGGTCTGACCGGTCCCGCGGGTATAAATACCCCTTCACTTGTGTTAGGTTAATTGCGGCTTTTAGAACTTGTCCGTGAATTCTCTGTTTCCCCAGGCCGCCGCCCCTGCGTGTCCCTCTCTCTGTTCCTCTCGTTTGAGTTGATTTTGTCCTTGGATTGTTGAAACCTTGTAAGGGATTTGATTGGGAAAGGAGGCCCTATCTTCCTTGTGCCCTCTGGGCTTTTGAATCAACTCAATTCTCTGGTTTTTGTGCCCGGTTGTGATGAATTTCGGTCTCGTTTTGGTGCACACGATTGCGATGGTTCCACGAGTTCCTTGATGTGATTCCTGTGCTTCTAGCCCTGTTCTAAACCCTCTGGAATCACTAGTTCGTTCAGATTCGATTTCTTGAGTTCTAGAGAAAACCCCATCCCTTTTGATCTCCTCCATAATTCTCAAGATTCGTTGATCTTTAGGACGAGATCTTTTGGGGATATGTTCACGGGGTAGGGGCGAAGCTATCCCCCAAGTTTCATCACTTTTCGTGGTCGTTTGATCGAGATTCACCGTTTGAATCTAAGTTTTCGGGGGTTTTCTGGGTGCCACCGGTTAGACCGGTTGGCAAGACCGGTCAGACCGGTCTGCTTGCTTTAGCACAGCTTCGACCGGTCAGACCGGTCCAGTGCACCGGTCAGACCGGTCCTGGTTGTTCAGATCAGCTGTTTTCCCGAATCGCTTCCGAATTGCTTCGGGTTTTCTCTCGCTTGTTCGAGGCCTTTTGTGTTGGTTTAGCTTTTCAATAGCTATTCCAAACTTTGGGCAGAACGCTTGAGGGCTTGGGTGATTTTCGGGACATAGGCCGACAGTTCGAATTTCGAAGAATTTTAGACCGGCTCTCATTCACCCCCCTCTGGTCGCCGGCTTCGGTCCCACAATTGGTATCAGAGCTTGGTTGAGGTTTTCAATACCTTAACCGGTTCGAAAACCATTTACTGTTGAGCGCACTTAGTTTTTTATTTATCATATACCCATTTCTGTTCAGTACATTTTTACTTATTAGGGCAATATAAAAGATGGCTTGCAACAAATAAGTACATTCAAACTTGATTAATAGCTTTTAGAAACGTGTAACTTACTTTCTGTTTTGTGGCTTTTGTCTGTATGTCAGGAAGTGAACTTCTGATTTATCTCTAGTTGCTCCCCATCAATATAAAAATGATCAGAAAGAGTACACCTCAAATGATATCACATTTAACCACTGGCATGGCATAGCTATAATGTATTATTTTCTTCGTTTGCCGATTTACTTCATATGCTAGATTTGTCAAGTCTGCTAGCCAGGAAAAGCAAGGACATGCATGCTAAAGTCATGGAGAGATTCAGGGGTTGTTTGGTAGTTCCAGAGGCTATTTAGACTATGTCACATCAAAGAGAATCTTAATATTTATTAGTATTAAATAAAGTCTTATTATAAAACTAACTGCAGAACCGTAGGGCTAAACTGTGAGATGAATCTAATGAGAAATATTAACTCATAATTAGTGGACAGTTACTGTAGCATCACTGTAGCAAATCATGGATTGATTAGGCTCATTAGATTCATCTCGCAAATTAGTACCCATTTGTCAAAAAAATTATAAACAAATTTTATTTGATACTCCTAAATTATAAGTTCCTTTTGATGTGACTGGAACTAAAAAAACCGATGGAAACAAACAGGGTCTCATTGAGGAGTTCTCTTAGTACACTGAATTAATTACATAGAAAGACTAGATTTCTCCTGCTGCCTGTTTATAAGCAAAGTTTTTACTGGACGCATGACAGCCATAATTAGTGATCTAAAGCCAGTGGATTATGCGCTGAAATCCACCGATCACATAGAAAGGAAATGTGTTGGGGAGGCCGGAGGGGAAACAATGCATCCCTCCAAGCACCGATATGTCCTAATCCTGTAAGCTGTTATCTGTGGATTTCATCCATGATTTGAAGTAACTACGAAAAGTGCTAAAAAAAACTAAGTAACCTTGTAATATAGGAGGTTATTCACATTAATGCCATAGTTACATCAAGCTAACTCAAGTTTGTTACATGTGTGGCTCGTCCTTTGGGGAGAATAATTACATGTGTGGTCTAGACACATGTCTAGGTTCGACACCTATGGAATCATTTGATCTTTTGGAGTAACTTTTCCTGCTAGAATCAACATAATGGTACCGTATAGGTACATGGCCTACTACCAGTTCTGCTGACAAGGGTTCTAATTATTTGACAAACTGACTTCATCATAGTCGTCGAGGGATAGGAACACCTCATCTAAACATGAAAGCTCCATGCCCTCCTCATGGAAGTTCGCTTGCGATCCGCAGGTCGAATCAAACACTCGGCATATCACCCAGTTATCGGACTCCTGCAATGATCATGCAAGCATTTTACCCTTAATATAAGCATTTGAAAGCTCTTACTGTGTTTGATCATATATGTATATATATTTAATAGTGCTAACTGCTAAATGAAGTAAACAAACGTGTATGTAGCTCTTACTGTGTTTGAGTGACCTTTCTCCCTGTGCAACTTCCTGCTTGAACTAGTTGAAGTGCTACTGCTACACACCTTCCTCCCGTCTAGTAAGTGGTACTCATGCATGATCCAGTTGGTTTCAATCCCCTCAGAGGACTCTCCAATGGAAAAGACAAGCGTCTTCTTCAGGCCAATGTTACAGCCACCACTTTTTACCGTCTCATCGGCACAAATAGAGCTCCAGTAACCATTTGGTGTGACCCTACTTTGTGTTGCATGACTGAAGAAGTACCACTGGTTACCTGCTTGAAGTGCTTTGTCTAGAAAAAAAGTTGTTGCTAGCAATCAGGACATGACCCTCACACCAAACAGTGATGTTGATAAGAATATATCATTAGCTGATAATAGATGCATACCATTCAGTTCCCATGGATCGTAGTGGTTCAGAAGTATTGTTGGGACGATGTCTGGCTGGCATGGAAGCAGGGAGGCTTTGCGGCGGAGGAAGTGGACGATGAGCTCTTCATCCGATGGGAAGAAGTGGAACCCTGGAGGAAGGTCAGAAGCTCCACCCATGGCGAGGTGAGGTCTGAGGTGCAAGCTGGAAGTAGATAGGCTAGAAGCAGGTGGAAGAAGGCTACTATGAGGGAGACGGAGGAAGGAATGCTTGCTTAATGTGATGGCTTAGTGGTATTTATAGGCGCTGTATGCGTGTATGTATTTGAGAGAGGGAGAGACGTGCATCTCAAGGAGCGTCGAAAGGTTTTGGGGCGGCTGCAGCCTGGTGCTTTCATAAGCCTGTCAACTGAAGTGTCCTGCTTTCTTGCCCTCTCCATTTTTTTAATGGAGGAAACTAATCATGCTCTGCAAAGACGAAAGACTGCTGTTGGATTTGAACAGAGGAGTATATCTTGCCATGATGCTTGGTGAGTATATCACAAAAAATTTGCTATTGAGAAGGATCGATGGCAACTATTGAAGGACATCAATGAATGCATGCATGCATGCATGCATCGTACTTCATCATGGTCCACGTATTTTATTAGCAAGAGGTGATTAGACGAGAAACTGTTCTTGTTCATCAATGATGTTGTTTTGGGAGCAACTAATCACGATAGGCCCTCCAGAATGCATCATCGTTGACCCCTCTTTGATACCATGTTATCGTTGTTGGGGGCATAAAACATTTGTATTTTCATGTCCGGACTCTTGGATTGTAATACGACATTGCTTCTGTTCTACTTTAGGTTGCTTCAAAACATCATGCCTGCCCAAGGAACCTGCGATGGAAAGCAATATCAGGTGATTGGTTTTTCTTCTTATCTTCGTCCATATCTGAAATCAGGAGATGTGAATGAAAAGCTAGACGAGATGATAGAATCAGCGCTTGCCATGTTTCATTTGCCCGTGCAAGTTGTATGAGAAAAACAATGGTATTGTGGTTAAATCCTAATGTTGATGATTAGACAGGAGCTCTGACTTGCTTACAGTTGATGTGTGTTGGACACATGATGTGGATATATCAATCAATCATAGAGCAAATAGTAACTTGAGATTTGTTTTTAGCGCTGCTATATGGTACCTATTGTGATTCCTGAACAGTCAACTTCTGGGCCAGGCGAAAGTGCTGCTGCAAGTGCAATACGGTATTAACATTACTGACTTGAAGAAATAAAATAGTCTAGTGTGCATCTTTACCATTTTTCCTTGGCAATAAATGATGTTCCATATTCTGGGTTTTTAGTAGTTTATTTGAAATAATTTAGTTAAGTCTTTTTTATGAGTAAAAGTAGTATATACTATTCTTCATCAATAGGTTTATCATTTTTTTTGAAACAATCGGTTTAACATTTGAAGATAACTACAAACAAACAGTAGTAAGTATAAGAACGTCACTACGTAACTCTCACTGTTGGAGAATGGCTTATTAGTGCCGGTCACAGGGCGTATTAGTGCCGGTCCCTGTGGCCGGCACTAAATGGCCGGCACTAACGTGACAGACGTTAGTGCCGGCCACTCTGACCGGCACTAACGCGCGCGTGTTAGTGCCGGTCCGAAATACCAGCCGGCACTAACGTGCCCGACCCCGCCCGACTCCTCACTGCAACGTTAGTGCCGGCTGATATAACTAGCCGGCACTAAATGTTTTTTCTTCTTTATGTTTCTTTTCTTTTCGTTTTTATACGTATGGCTATGCGTATTTCTACCGTATGTGACTGCATAGTCGTACTATTTGCATTGCACAGTATTATTAGAACAGCATATTACACTAACATTATTTATATATATATATATATTTGTCATGTATGGAACACTTAGGAGTTCAAAAGTACATGAGATATTGCAAATTATTAAGCACATCAACTATAGTAACGTATCAACTTTCTCGTCGTCGGATCTTCTTGGGCGACGCTTAGACGGAGATCGCCATGAAATTCGCCCTTAGGATTTATGACTTCATCGAGTAGAAATCCGCATATAGCTTCTTGAATTGCCCTGATCCGAGCGATTTCAATGAGTTCTTCTTTCATCCACCAACGCTGTCACATTTTTCGATAAAAACATGAGAATAAAAAATAATGAATTAAAATAATGAGCAGATGTGATTGTGCTCACGTACATTGAATGCCTCCACTGTCATTTGCCCTTTTTCACTTGCAAAAGAGTTGATCCACTCGCATACGTAGTATCCACATAAGTTGTTTCCTTGGCCCTGTCTCCAACACTATGGACAAATGTGGGTTACGATATAGAATTTTTCTGATGTTTATTGCGAATGACATTAGTAGTGAGAGTATATTCATACCGGAAAATCAGTCACCCAATGAAGAGGCTCGATTTCACCTATGGGCAAGCCTATGTGTTTGTGGAGGTAGCGACTCCATGCAGTATTTACCACTTCGATGATATCTTGGTACTTTGATATATCTTGCCTTAACGAGTCGTACACCAAGACTTTGTGCTCCTCAATCCGAATACAAAGCAATATCCAATGAAAGCTGTGCATATACATACGCATAACCAATTAATGTTGATCATAATAGTTATTAAATAGTATTATTAATATGAAGGGATTGAAAAAAAGAGGCTAACAAAGAACGACTCACTGATGGTTGTATGGCAAGAGAATGAAGGGACACATGCTATTTTTACGCAACCCCCTGTATATAACATTGACTATGTCTCTAGAATTTTGCGCTAACGATTTCTCGTGTATAATATCGGGGTCGAAGAACCCGACGTTATGGAAGTTCTTCTTTCGGCAAATTTGAATTTTTGACCTACGGGACACAAGAAAAACGGGGATCAGTCAACACACAAGGCTAAAAATAATGAAACGAGAGACAATACTTACATGCACCATACACTCATGAGGGACTTGTGAAGGGCATCTTGATGGTATAAATCGTAAAGTGCTGCAAACTCGATATATACATTATCTCCCCCCCGCCAGAAATGCTCATCTTTAATCCGAGCTGGGAACATCTCTAATTCATTAGCTTTAGATTGCACGGCATACCATTTGTGTAACTCGGCCATTCTCGTTGGTAGGAATGGTAGCAACTCTGGCCATATCAAAGGTTCACCAAGTACAAACTTTTTCTTGCCGCGTGCATTCTGTAGGGCCTCCCCAAGCAATTGAGCCCTTGTTAGATCAGTTTGCAATATCATCCCAGCCATGGTCAATGGATCTCTTGATTCATCGGGACATTCTTCACGCGGCACTATCAACGGAGGGATCGATTGTTTGGACTGCTCTCCGAGCTGGGGAACGGTCTTTGCATTAAGCCGCCGATTCTTGGGGTTGCTGTAGCACTTTCTGATCTGACGATCATAATCCGACTCCCTTTCTTTCTCCTTGGTGGGATCTTTAATGAAGTGTTTAATGAAGTGTGCCTTTGCAACCGGATCTATTTCCGGCTTCTTGTTCGCAGCCTCCCTCAGTAGCTTGCGCTTTAGCAAGAAGGTTTGAAACGATTCTTCTGCCTCTTCCTCTTCTGTAGCCTTCGCTTTCTTCTTTCTTTGCTGCTTATGAGATGGTTGGACCGAAGGTACCGTGTATGCCTTCTGTCGCTGACTCTGATTCTGTTGTGCGGCTGGTGATGATGCCGGAATTGGCTCGCTTTGTGCGGCTGGTGATGGCGGATCCTGTGCGGCTGGTGATGGCGGATCCATGCTGGGGTCCCGTGCAGGCGGTGGAGAAGGTGGGCCAACACTAGGATTCCTGTCATCTAGCATTGGTGATCTTTGCCTTGAGCACCGAGCAGAATCTGTGGCTGCTTGCACCAATCTTATGTCGCGCTTTGGCCACGCGATCCATGTGTGTACGGCATGTTGTAGTTCTGTTTCTTCAGGACCTATAGGGATCGGGAGGTCCATGTCTTCCCAGCGTTCTTCAGTAATTCGGTCAACAAAGACTCTGGCGAATCCTTCAGGAATCGGCTGGCAATGTATTGTCCCGCCCTCTTCTTGGACTTCCACATAACCCTCAGCACAAACTTTGAGCTTTTTCCCATAAAGAACTAGAAGCTCACATTGGGTCCTAACGGTGATGTCGTCAATGGGGTCCCTCGGCCTGTCGGCACCCAAATTAGGGTGCTCTGTGGAAGCAACACTGCTACGACGCTGAGAAGGGGGGCTAACCTCCACATTGGCAGCTGGTTGGTCCGAGCGTTGCCCAACTGTTGCCTCAAGTGACATTATCCGATTTTCTAGGCTACGGATCTTCTCTGTCACTACTGCCTTGCTTCTGCATCGGCTTCGGTAGGTTTCGAGATCTCCGGAAAAGCCATATTTCCATGGAACTACGCCCATGCCTCGGGTCCGTCTAGTGTGTTCCGCATTCCCAAGAGCGTAAGTCAGCTCGTCATTCTCTCTGTTGGGCTGGAAGGTTCCTTCTTCCGTACGCCTCATTGCGTCGTCGAGTCTTTGGGCAGCCTCTCTTAGTACGTCGCTAGTCACAAACATTCCAGTGTCGGGGTCTAGTGTGCCTCCATGAGCATAGAAGTAATACCTTGCTCGTTTGGGCCAACTCAAGGTCTGCGGTACGATTCCTTTTACAATTAAATTATTTTCCATCTTTTCCCATTTCGGAACAGCAACCTTATAACCTCCAGGCCCAAGTCTATGGAAGTTTGTCTTTTTGCTAGCATTCATTTTGCCTTGAATCGAGGCTGCCATGCTATCAGCACTGTGCTTGTAATTCACGAATTCATTCCACCACTCTCGTTGCTTCTTCCAGACTTTATCAAAATCTGGTGTGAGGCCCTTGTTGACAAAGTTTGCGACCAATTTTTTCTTGAACGAGGCGAACTGAATTGCCATCTTCTTAAATGCCCATCCCTTTACTTTGTCAGCTTTGCCTGGGGGAAAGTTGAAGTGCAACGACACCTCTTTCCATAACAAATCTTTCTCTGAATCTGGCACGATATCTTCAGGTCGATCAGAGACTTTATTTTTCTTCCAAAGCTTATACTTTATGGGGACGCTTTCCCTAACAAGATATCCCAATTGATTTACAAATGTTGTCTTAATTTGACCAGGGGCTAGTGGCTCGCCGGTTGCTTCGTTGATATCCGTGATGGTCGTACATCCTACCATCTTCCTCTTAGAGCCACGTTTCCGTTTAGGCTTCGTCGATCCTGATGCCTGAAAGAATCGCAAATTTATCAAGCGGGTTGCTAGCAACTAGTGGACGTCGCGGCAGGTATGCGTAACCTTCATAACCCGCAAGCAAGGGTTCCAGATCGAAAATTATCATGATATTAGGTAACTTATTGACTGAAACATTCATAAGAATTTATAGCTGGAGCACGACTCCTTACACAAGGACTGAAATCATCAACAAAGCTAGCAACATAACACAAATAGTTACCTAACATATCTTGCTCCTAACATATATATTGACAAAACGTTTATCCTGATGCCTGAAAGAATCACTAAACTTTTATACCTCGGCTTCCTCGACATTTCCTTCTTCCTCCCCACTAATATCTTGCTCCTCGTCGCCATGATAATGCAAGTTTAAAAATTGGCTGCCATCGTTCTCGTCCTCATCAAACTCTGGAGCTATGTGCCCAGTACTACCACGAATGAGCTCGTGCATTAACTCGTCTTGGTTGTCCGTAGGATCCATTTCCACTGCCTGAAACAATAAAAAACAAAGAGAGTGCATAAGCCCCGAGCATAAAAAACAAAGAGAGTGCATTATTTTTCTCGGAAGAATAATTTTCCTCATTTATAAACCATGGATTAAGATATTCTCTATATATATTTCTTGATCTAATTTTGAGTCGGACTAATTTTGGATGTCAACACACACTACTAGCCTTAATCCATGATAAGATCCCAAACATTAACAAACATCTCTAGAAACTAAAAGCTCCGCAAAAATGAAAATCTTTTGGCGAAATCTTCGAAGAGGGGTAATAATCTTAACAAAAGACATTGCATCCTCATTAAGCAAATTGGCAGGGTAGTAAAAGTTCTCCTTTTATCGTACTGACAAAAGGAGACAGTTTTTTTCCAAGTGCCGCCTCACTCATTTGGTTTGGGCAGCTATCCATGTGACTTTAATTTGGGGCTCCAGCAACTTCGTAGTGGGACACACAGGTTTGGTAATTGTAGTAGCGACAATGTGTTAGTCTTTATGGTTGAGTAGAAATGATTTGATATTTGAAAACAAACAAATTTTTTTTTTTGCAGGTTATCTTCGTAGTACCGCACTTGCTTTGTACATGGCTATTATCCAAACACTACTGTAAAAGGCCTAAGCTGGGCCGCATGTGTCACAAAAAATATACTTTACACCAATAAGCTTACTTTGAAATTATGCAATCATCTAATGTTGCCCCTGATACATTCACATGGTATGCACATTGTATGTTCATCCCTCATGGAAGCATTGAATAATGGAAGCCAACCTGAAAGGGTCCTACAGTTGATGAAATTCATGAAGCAAAAACAGATACCGTTGAACCAAAAGGCTTATTTTGAGATAATAGCTTCATGCAGCATGTATGTTTATCCACCATCTCTAGTTTCTGCCACATTAAATAGTATTATGCAGATGAACTTTTGTATTACAATTGTATTTATTATGATACCACTTGAGATAGCAGGATAAAACCTTGTGGTAGGTGAGATCTCTCTTATTTCTGTTAGATCAAATTTTTTTAATTCACAAACTGATGCTTGAGGCTATCAGGTCTGTTTGTTTGCTTACTCTGTTCAAATGTAGTTCAGTAATTCAGTGGCATCTCCTTTTTTTTGGACTTGTTGAGCATTTGCAGTTATAGAAAGTGAGCCTCTGCAGTCTGCACCTTTAGCTATTATCATCTAGATCATGTCATGCTTTTGTCTTGTTTTCATGCATCTTTGATGTTCTATTTCTTTTGAGAGGTTACTACTGTTGCTAGTTTAACTAGTGAGACCTTTGATGCTCTGCAACAGGCTACGGGAATGGAAAACAGCCAGTGAAATAATTGAGCAATTGGATTCCTCCCTCTCATCCATTTCTGTTGGCACACTAAACCATCTTTTGAATTTTCTTGGAACCGTGCAAGTGATTGTTTGTCTAAAAAAACAGTATAGTGATGACTGTTTTTGTATTTGCACTGAATTAAGGAATGCATATTCCTCTAATCTGTTCACTCAAATTTTAGAAAATATTTATGAGACAAGAAGCAAGAGCTTTACCTGGGATTGGGCGAAGAGGAGGCCGGCGCCGTTTCCGGTGAAGCGCAGGGCGTTGGGGCGGCGTCGGGGCGGCCCCGGGACGAGGTTGCGCCGGCGAGGCACCAGGCGGCGACGACGACGAGGCGCGCAGTGGCGCGGCCGAGGACGACGAGGTCGGGGCAGCGCGCGGGCTGGGGCAGGGCGGCGTCGGGGCGGCACCGGGGGACGAGCTCGCGCTGGCGCGGCGGGGGACGCGAGTGCTGCGCGGCCGGCACGGCGTGCCGGGCCGGGGAGGTCGACGACGACGCGCGGCGGCGCACGCGGGGGAGGGACGGCCGGGGACGGGGGCGGCGGCGAACGTCGATCTGAATTTTGTGAAGTGTGGGAGAGAAGGGATTTATGGGGGGAGTGCTCGGTTAGTGCCGGCTAACAATACCAGCCGGCACTAACATGCCATCTGTGACGTCATCTGGCCATGTTAGTGCCGGCTGGTAATTCTAGCCGGCACTAATGTTCGTACGTTAGTGCCGGCTAGAATTACCAGCCGGCACTAACCTGTCCCACCTGGCGCGAACCAAATTTTGCCCGCCCCAATTCTCTTTTACACAAAATCTTTAATATTAATAAATTTATTCGTAATAGGCTTAATAATTAGATTAACAAAACAAAAATTGATGTCTTGATTTTTTAAGTATATTGTTAATTATATCTACACAATAAATAGTAATTGAAGTAAATGAATGAATATGCTTGCATTATCAATTATGTGTAGTTTATACGGTTTATATGTATATATGCTTCTGTTATTCATAATAAATCGAAAATATTTCATTTTTATCCATGCAAAAATATTCAAAAAACTTTTCAGTAATAGCTTATACAATGATGTAATCAATTCGCAAATTACTTGATTATTTATTTGTAATTTAATGTTTCAACGCTTCTAGTAATGCAAAATTAGTGAAAGTAAATAATATTTATACCATGCAAAAATATAATATTATCTGAAGATGATATTGTGTTCTAATTGCATGAATAGTATCGAGAATTGAGATAAATACGACACGATGTGTTACATTACATCACTTAATGAGAAAATACAATATATAATTTATATAAAACTACTACTCATTATCATTATCTACTGCAACATTGATGATCTTCTTTTTGACGAAAGTGCCTTGCGCGTGATCACGGCGTAAGTAAGGCATGTCCTCTTTGGATAAGAGGATGCTGGGGTCAACGTCAACTGAGAATGGAGGAAGGTCATCAATCTGGTCATAATCTTCCGAATTGTCCGAAATATCATCAACTCCAATAACTTTTCTTTTTCCTGGAAGAACTATGTGCCGTTTCGGCTCATTTCCAGCCTTGTCTGCTTCAGGCGTCTTATCCGACTTTTTCTTCGGTTTGCTCGACATATCCTTCACATAGAACACTTGTGTCACATCCTTGGCTAGAACGAATGGTTCATCTTTATATCCAATCTTTTTAAAGTCAACTATGGTCATCCCATACCGGTCCTTCGTTACGCCTCCTCCAACCACCCATTCGCAACGAAACAGAGGGACAACTATGGGTCCATATTCAAGTTCCCATATCTCATCTATGACACCATAGTAATTGTTCTTTTCTCCATTACTGTTTACTATACACATACGGACACCACTATTTTGGTTGGTGCTTTTTTTGTCTTGAGCTCTCGTGTAAAATGTATACCCATTGATTTCGTACCCTTGGTATTGCTGCACGGTGATTGATGGTCCCCTAGCAAGCCATTGAAGTTCTTGATCAACTGTGTTTTTGCCCAATAATTTTCGTCTGAACCAGCCGTCAAAAGTTTTTATATGTTGGCGTGTAATCCAAGCAAGATTCTTCTGTGGATTTTCAGACAGTATAATATTCATGTGCTCGTCAATATATGGAGCCACCTTGGATGAATTCTGAAGAACCGTGAAGTTCGCTTGGCTGAATTCACTACAAGGGATGTTCACATTACATTTCTTTCCTAGTGTGCCTTTTCCCTTTAGTCGCCCCTCATGGTGTGACACAGGGAGCCCAATCGGATTGAGATCAGGAAGATAGTCAACACAAAACTCAATGACCTCCTCTGTTCCATAGCCCTTAGCAATGCATCCTTCTGGGCGAGAACGTTTACGCACGTACTTCTTCAATACGGCCATGAACCTCTCGAAAGGGAACATATTGTGTAGAAAAACAGGACCCAGGATAGTTATTTCTGTCACAATATGAACTAGAAGGTGTGTCATAATGTTGAAGAAGGAAGGTGGGAAGACCATCTCGAAGCTGACAAGACATTCGACAATGTCTTTCTGCAGCTTTATTAGATTATTTGGATTAATTACTTTTTGCGAAATTTCATTCATGAACGCACAAAGCTTTACAACTGCCAATCTCACATTTTCCGGTAGAACACCCCTCAGTATAACCGGAAGTAATTGTGTCATCAGGACGTGGCAGTCATGGGACTTCAAATTTTGGAATTTCTTCTCTTTCACATTTATTATGCCTTGTATATTTGAGGAGTACCCAGACGGGACCTTGATACTGTTCAAGCAATCGAACATACTTTCCTTCTCCTCTTTGCTCAGATTATAGCTAGCAGGTTTTAAATAGTGGCATCCTTTGTCTCTCTTCTCGGGTTGCAAGCCTTGTCGCCCAGCTAGCTGCTGCATGTCGCGCCTTGCTTCCAAAGTGTCTTTTGACTTACCATACACTCCCAGAAAGCCTAGTAGGTTCACGCAAAGATTCTTCGACAGATGCATCACATCAATTGCGTTGCGAACTTGTAAGACTTGCCAATAAGGTAGGTTCCACAATATAGACTTCTTCTTCCACATTGGAACATGTCCCTGGTCATCCTTGGGAACAGGTTGGCTACCGGGACCCTTTCCAAATACTACCTTCACATTCTTGATCATCGAGAATACACGCTTTCCATTACGGAACAGAGGCTTAGGACGAGTTTCGGGTTCTCCTTTGAAATGCTTCCCTTCGGTTCTTAGGGGGTGATCGGTAGGAAGGAATCGGCGATGGCCCATGTATACGCACTTCTTACAGTGTTTCAAATAAATGCTATCGGTCTCATCATAACAGTGGGTGCAGGCCATGTATCCCATGTTTGACTGTCCCGAAAGTTTTGCAAGTGCAGGCCAATCATTGATGCATACAAAAAGCAAAGCTCGGAGGTTGAAGGACTCCTGTTTATACTCATCCCACACACGTACACCTTCTTCTTTCCAGAGTAGTAAGAGATCATCCATCAAGGGTTGCAGGAACACATCAATGTCGTTGCCAGGTTCTTTTGGCCCTTCTATAAGCACCGTCATCATGATGAACTTACGCTTCAGGCACAACCAAGGAGGAAGGTTGAACATACATAGGGTCACGGGCCATGTACTATGAGCGCTGCCAAACTCACCATACGGATTCATTCCATCCGCACTTAGAGCAAATCTTATATTCCTTGGGTCGTTGTCAAATTGAGGATACTCTCGGTTAAGATTTCTCCACTGGGACCCATCTGCTGGGTGTCTGATCATGTGATCCTCCTTACGATCTTCTTTGTGCCACCGCATCAACTTAGCGTTATCCTTATTTTTGAAAAAGCGTTTCAGACGTGGTATTATAGGGAAGTACCACACCAACTTTGCGGGAACTCTCTTCTTTACCAGCTGCCCATCAACATCACCTGGATCATCTCGCCTGATCTTATACCGCAATGCGCTGCAAACAGGACAAGCTTCCAAATTCTCGTATTCGCCGCGATACAGGATGCAGTCGTTAGGACATGCGTGAATCTTTTGCACGTCCAATCCAAGAGGGCAAACCATCTTTTTAGCTTCGTATGTTGTTGACGGCAGTTCATTACCTTCAGGAAGCATGTTCTTTACAATCTTTAATAGCTCACCAAATCCCTTATCGGTGACACCATTAGTTGCCTTCCATTTCAGCATCTCCAGCGTGGTACCCAACTTCTTCTGCTCCGGTTTGCAACAAGGGAACAACGGCTTTTTGTGATCCTCCAACATCTTCTCAAATTTTAATGCCTCCTTCATAGTCTCACTGTCTTTATGTGCATCAAGCAACGCCTGACCTAGCTCGTCAGGTGGCTCCTCTTGTGCAACATTTGCTTCACCCTCGTCCATTGGTTCATCTTGAAAGCCACCTGCTTCATGAACCCATGCCCAATCTGGAAGATTGTTATCACCATCGTCATCTTCTTCATTATCTTCCATCATAACTCCAACTTCGCCGTGCTTGGTCCAAAGGGTATAGTTACTCATGAATCCATTCAAGGCCAGGTGATTCCATAGAGTATCTCTTTTTCGGAATTCCTTTTTATTTTCGCAAACACTGCATGGACAACACATTAAACCCTTTGGCGATCTATTTGCCATTGCCGCCTTGAGAAAAGAATCTAAACCCTGAATCCATGCCGAGGTGCTCCGGCTTCCGTGCATCCATTGCCGGTCCATCTGTACAAATTAAAAAAATCATGCTCATTATCCCTAAAAACAGGTTACTATGAAGTAATTCAAAAAAAATGTAAGTGTGTCATAGGCCACATATCTAGTAAATTTAAACTAAATATCAAAATAAATTGGCACAATAACATATACACATGTCACCATAAAATAATTCAAAAAAATCATTCTAAATGTGTGATAGTCAAACTATATAGTAATCATTCTCTAAAAAGCAACAAATAAATTCTACCTTGCTCAAATTAATGAACAAATTAATAAATCATGCTCATTTTCCCTCATCCTTAAAATTCTTAAAATTTTGCATTATAACATGTACACATGTCCCCGTGAAATAATTCAAAAAAATTACTCTAAATGTGTCATAGTCAAACTATCTAGAAAACCTTATCTAAAAAGTAACAAATCGATTCTATTTTGCTCAAATTAATGAACAAATCGGAAAATTATGCTCATTTTTCCTCAACCTTAAAATCACTATTTTCTTTATCTAGAAAGCATGAAACAAAGAATAAACACCGTGAAAGAAGGGTGGAAGAAGCTACTAACCTTTGGTGCACTTGGATGGGTGAAATCCTCACAAATTTGGAGGGAAATGGGCAGCACCTCCCCTCTAACACGCCATGAGAGAGAGGAGGAGCTCGGCCAAATGAAATGGTCGGGCTGGGGAAGAAGGAGTGCCTGAGCAATTTAGTGCCGGCTGGTGGTTCTAGCCGGCACTAAGTGTGGACTTTTAGTGCCGGCTAGAACTACCAGCCGGCACTAACTTGTAATTGACCAAGTTAGTGCCGGCTAGACTTTCCAGCCGGCACTAACGTGTCTTATGACCGTTGTGGCATGCGAGTGAACCGTTGGGGGATGGCACGTTAGTGCCGGCTGGTGTTGCTAGCCGGCACTAACGTGCCCGCCTTGTACTGTACATGCACGTTAGTGCCGGCTCCTATTGGACCGGCACTAACGTGCTGGTACCAATATGACATTCTCCAGCAGTGTCTTACGCAATCGACTTGAGGTTGAGGTTGAGGTTGAGGTTTGGGTACTGTACCATGGGAGTTGAGTGGTACATGAACTATACTCTGTATCATGCTGCAGTCATATGAAAAGTAAAGTCTAGGTTCAACTTCTTGTCATTTCACATACAACATGACCTGCTGATATCTTTCACTAGATTTTGACAGCTTGATTTCTTCGTGAAGCTTAGGGTGCTGTCATATAGATGTGAATGTAAGAAAGTAATGTCGAAGGGCAAATTGGACTGTGGACTTATCATCAACTGCTTTGTAAAATTTGCAGCACAGATGGACCATGCAGGTGTCCTGCCGCCCCTATAGTGGATCTTCTTAGTGCTGCTGCCACATGAATCCGTCTGTGATGGCTGCCTTCCTCCTCATGTCATGCAGGCGTCACAGCCATGCCTCTTGACAATTTCTACTATCAATTGCCGCGCATTCCCACCAAAAAGTTGCAGAGACTTCAGTGGAGTTCTGGGAAAGTACAGAGGGAGCATCACTTGGAAATGAAGCCACTCAGACTCAGGTTCCATGTGCCCCCTTTCACCCATCCATTCTATATCCATTCCGGCAAACTGCTTCGTCAAAAAGTGGCTTGTCAATCATCATTTCAAGTTACCCTCCATGGTCAGTCTGCAGTTGTAAGAGGGGAAAGGAACAGGTTTGGCAGAAATTTACCACTATGACAGCAATTTACGATGGCGACACTGAGGATGTTGGATCTTTCTGTACATACCGCCTTGCTAAGAAAGCGGCGGACCAATTGGTAAAGGACAACATCTTTGGCAGGAAAAGGCTACCCACAGATAGCGGGCACCGTACCCGTGTCAGTGTTGTTTGTGAGTTGCTAACCTCCCTTCCACTTGATACTGGCTGCTGGGGCAGCGGTGGCGCTGCTGGATGGAGGCAGCCGCAGGGATACACGTGGGCTACCTAACTCCCTGTGAGTGGGTCCCACGCGTCATACATAGGAGGCTTCCATGGGACCCGCTGCCCGGGTGACGTGCTGATGACGTAGCTCTGCCTCTGCATCCCTGCGCCACCAACTATGCAAGCTCTTCAATGGCAGTATGATTTCTTTTCTTTCAGTCCGGCAAGTCGGCATGTGTCGTCTTTCTTTGAGTATAGGTAAGTAGTAAGCCTGCCGCCTGTGCACTAACATGAAAAGCATGCATGCTGATCCTGTTAGTACTACCTTAATGATTGCTAGATTTTTTTTTGCGACGCAAATGATTGCTAGATTTAAACCACTTAATACCAAACTATTCATCCCTGTTTGGAGCATTATAATTTTTCCCTGTCCCTGTAGGAATAATTGAGCTGTTATTTCGTGCTAGGTTTTAGCAATCCAAACACACACAAGCATGTGTGCTGACTAGCAACTACACAAAGCATGCAGCTGACTTGGATTTCACAATTTGGCTATATTCCTATCTATCTTGGCGACTAATTCAGCTTTGCATTGAGATGCTGGGCCACTTGAGGGCAGTGGCGGAGCCAGAAATTTGCGGCTGGGTATGCCAAACATAAAAACAAATTCGAAGCTAATACACAGTATAGTTGACGATAAGTTGCATAACAAATTCATAATCGCACCGTTCGGCTACTGTTGCAGCTGCCACCGCCATTTTGCGCTACCGCAACACGCGGTAGCTGCAGCCGAGCGTGCAACAATAGTGCAGTTGAACGGTGAAAGGAATCGGGTGCTCTAGCCTAAGAGGGGGAGGGGGTGAATTAGGCACTCTAAAAACTTAGACCTATGGCTCCAACTAGTTTGCACAAAACTTAAACTAAAACATGCTATCTAGATGTGCAACTAGGTTGTTCTAGTGAGAAATCCCTATCCCAAAAGAATTTAGCAACCTATAACCTTTCCTATCAAAAAACTATTCTATGAAAGTAAAGTCACACAAATTGCTAGTATGAAATGCGGAAGCTTAAAGAGCGGGATAGGAGATAGCAAACTCTTGACGCGGGTGTTTATCCCGTGGTTCGGTTAGCCACAAAGGCACACCTACATCCACGTTGTTGTAGCACTCACTAAGAGTATTGCTACTCGGCCACCAAGTCTCTTCCGTGAACACAATCACGGTCACCTTGGCCTCGGGTTCCACTAAGGAGCTTCTCCACAAAGGATGGGGGTCTCCACGTCCCCCGCACAAAGATGTCGTCGCCGCTCCACACCAAGTCGGAGGGTCGATGACGTTGCCGGTGAGCTTCACGCTCCAAGGTGCCGGCGCACCAAGCTCTTGTTTTGGTTCGCTAATGAACCACAGCACAAAAGCTCGAAGCCTTGCAATATCACTCACTAAGAGCTAATCCTTTACACAACACTCTCAAAGTGTGCTAAGGGCTAAGGATATGATCTTGATGCTTTTCTATGGCTTGGAGATGTTCTTGGGTGTGTGTGGGATGTCCAGCAACTCCAGCAATCTTCAAATGGCCGGGGTGAGGCGTATATATAGGCCACCAAGTCTTGTAGCCGTTGCTCCAACGGTCAGCAGAAAATTTGCGTATCACCGGAAGAATCGATGCCCCTGGCTGAGGTAGCGTCGGTTCTTCCGGTCACTCATAACCCGAAGTAGCCGTTGAACTTCTGACTGCTGCTACAGTGACCACCGGTTGAACCGATGCTTTGTACCGATGTATCACCGGTTCATCCGGTGCTTAAGAATCTTCTCCTGGGCACTGACGTTATTACACCGATGGTATGCACCGATGCTTCACTGGTTCAACTGGTGCTGAAGACTTGGCTCTTGCGCGACTTGCATCGTCTCTGGAACATAGGACGCCCAATGCACCGATGCCCCTTTTTGACCCGTCGGTTCATCCGGTGCCCATAGGCTGACTTGGCTTCGATTTCCTCCTGTACCAAACATCATAGCGCCGGTTCTTCCGACAAGCGTCGGATGCACCGATGCCCCTGGCGTCGGTTCTTCCGGTGCTCCTGATCCGAAGAGCTAAACCCCCGTAGGGGCGGCCCTTCGGGCCTTGCTACGCCTATTTTCTCTTTCTCTTTGTCATCACTTGAACCTAAAAGCCTGAGAATGATCATCTTAACAATCATATTAGTCCAAGTGTTGTGTTGTCATTCGATCACCAAAATCACTCGAAATGGCATAAATGGTGCCATGTTCGTTACAAACGGTGCAAATAACAACCGGTGGCGGCCTCCTTCGCACTGATGCTGGGGCACTAGTACTGGGACGGCGAGGGGCTTGCGGCCTACCCCTGCCGGAGTTGTCGTTGCCGAGTTGGGGAGGTGATCAGGATGAGAGAGCCGGACGCCGGTCGCCGGAGTGCCGCCAGACGCCGATCCAGGGGACAGGCGAAGGGCCGCGGGCCGAAGGCGGAGGGCTCAGATCTGAGGGCCGGAGGTGCACTGGGGCGAACACGGAGCCAGGGGGCTCAGGGCGAGCCGCGAGCAGAGACGGAGAGAATGATTCTTTTGCATTTGGGGCTTTCTTGCTAGGCTTTGTTGAATTGAGTCCATAAGTTGTATATGATACTCCCTCTGTTGATGGTCGGGACGGCTTGATGTAGGTGGCTCTTCCTGGTCTTGCAAAAATCGTAGTTGCCTGGCCCCCGAAGGAGAGGAGGATCGGAGGGAGTTCCTGAAGGAGAGGAGGATCGGAGGGAGTTCCTGCAGAAACGGATCGCGGTGCACAGTGCCTGCCCACCAAAGGAGAGGACGATCGGAAGGGGGCCGCTGCATGAAAAAATGGCGCGCAGTGCCTGCCCACCAAAGGAGACGACGATCGGAAGGGGACTACTGCAGGAGATAGGGTCCCACGCGATTTGAATATGAAGAGTCTAGATTTATACCTACTCTGTTGGTCCCCCCTCTTAGGCCCCGTTTAGTTCCCAAAAATTTTCACCTCCCCTTTAAACACATGTATGAAGCACTAAATGTAATTAAATAATAAAACTAATTACACAGTTTGGATGTACACGACGAGACGAATCTTTTGAGCCTAATTAGGGCATGATTAGCCATAAGTGCTACAGTAACTCACATGTACTAATGATGCGGTCAAATGCCTCAAAAGATTCGTCTCGTGGTTTCCAAGTGAGTTCTGAAATTAGTTTTTTAATTAGTGTCCGAAAAACCCTCCCGACATCTGGTCAAAGTGCTGACGTGACATCCAAAAATTTTTGGGGAAGGAACTAAACACCCCCTTAAGAGACCTTTGCATTTTTTTTACAGACCTTCCAACTAGCTAAATTTACCTAGGATTATTGCTAAGCTGTTGGAGTTGCTCTAATATGCTATGCAAAATTTACTTGAAACCCCCCAAATACAGTAATGTTAACATGGTACATGGGTGATGAGATTAATAGGATGGTTTATGGCCATGAACATTCTCTGTCCAATCCATTCTGCAATTATCTGAAAATGCAGCAAGTGTGAATCTGTGATTCTTTCATGAGTGCATTTGGAAACTGAATATACTTTTGAGTAGTGTCCTAACGCAAGATGTGACAAGGTTCTCCAGCCGCTCTGCTTCTTTCGGGCCTTCAGCTCTCAATGATCTCCGTCCAAACGCGGATCTTACCGTCTTACGGACTTCACCGCGCGCCTCTTGGTGGCATGGCGCGACACCTCCACGGCGGTCAGGAGCTCGTCGCGCAGCTCCGCGCGTCCTCGCCGCTGGCCGACCTCCTCCGCGCCGCGCCGAGCCTCCCCGCCGCCCGAGCCGCGCACGCGCGCGTCCTCAAGTCTCCCTTCGTCGGCGAGACGTTCCTGCTCAACACGCTCGTCTCCGCGTACGCGCGGCTCGGCCGCCTCCGCGACGCCCGCAGCGTGTTCGACGGGATACCGCTCCCGAACACCTTCTCCCACAACGCTCTCCTCTCCGCGTACGCGCGCCTGGGCCGCCCCGACGAGGTCCGCGCGCTGTTCGATGCCATCCCGGACCCCGACCAGTGCTCCTACAATGCCGTCGTCGCGGCGCTCGCGCGGCACGGGCGCGGGCACGCCGGGGACGCGCTCCGGTTCCTCGCCGCCATGCACGCCGACGACTTCGTGCTCAACGCCTACTCCTTCGCCAGCGCGCTGAGCGCCTGCGCCGCGGAGAAGGACCCGCGGACCGGGGAGCAGGTGCACGGGCTCGTCGCCAAGTCGCCGCACGCGGAGGACGTGCGCATCGGGAGCGCGCTCGTGGACATGTACGCCAAGTGCGAGCGCCCGGAGGATGCGCGCAGGGTGTTCGACACAATGCCGGAGCGGAACGTTGTTTCCTGGAACAGTTTGATCACTTGCTACGAGCAGAACGGTCCTGTGGGCGAGGCTCTTGTTCTGTTTGTCGAGATGATGGATGCGGATTTCATTCCCGATGAGGTGACTCTCGCGAGCGTTATGAGCGCGTGTGCAGGCCTCACCGCGGAGAGGGAAGGACGGCAGGTCCATGCCCGTGTGGTAAAGTGCAATAAGTTTATGGAGGACATGGTGCTGAACAATGCTCTGGTGGACATGTATGCAAAGTGTGGAAGGACATGGGAGGCAAGATGTGTCTTTGATTCCATGGCTTCCAGGAGTGTCGTGTCCGAAACTTCCATGCTCACAGGGTATGCAAAGTCTTCAAATGTAGAAGGTGCTAAGGTTGTATTCTCGCAGATGATTGAGAAGAATGTCATTGCTTGGAATGTGCTAATTGCAGCGTATGCACAGAATGGTGAGGAGGAGGAGGCACTTCGGCTCTTTGTCAGGCTGAAAAGAGACTCAGTTTGGCCAACACATTACACTTATGGAAATGTTCTCAATGCATGTGGGAATATTGCTGATCTTCAGCTTGGTCAGCAAACTCATGTTCATGTTCTCAAGGAAGGTTTCCGCTTCGACTTCGGGCCAGAGTCTGATGTGTTTGTTGGGAACTCCCTTGTAGACATGTATCTGAAGACAGGCTCAATCGATAATGGTGCAAAGGTTTTCGAGAGAATGGCAGCGAGAGATAATGTGTCCTGGAATGCAATGATTGTTGGTTATGCACAGAATGGCCGTGCAAGAGATGCATTGCAACTTTTTGAGAGAATGCTGCGCAGCAAAGAGAGGCCAGACTCTGTCACAATGATTGGGGTTCTGTCAGCCTGTGGCCATTCTGGGTTAGTTGAGGAGGGCAGGAGGTACTTTCAGTCCATGACTGAGGACCATGGAATTACTCCATCAAGAGATCACTACACATGCATGATTGACTTGCTTGGTCGTGCTGGTCATCTCAAAGAAGTTGAGGAGCTCATAAAGAACATGCCGATGGAACCTGACTCTGTGCTCTGGGCTTCACTGCTAGGTGCTTGCAGACTTCATAAGAACGTTGAGTTAGGGGAATGGGCAGCTGGAAAGTTGTTTGAGATTGATCCTGAGAACTCTGGACCCTATGTTCTTCTCTCCAATATGTATGCTGAGATGGGGAAATGGACAGATGTTTTTAGAGTGAGGAGATCCATGAAGGACAGGGGTGTCAGTAAGCAGCCTGGCTGTAGTTGGATTGAGATAGGCAGGAAAATGAATGTTTTTCTCGCACGAGATAATCGACATCCATGTAGGAATGAGATACACGATACCTTAAGAATCATTCAGATGGAGATGAGCAGGATGAGTATAGATGCTGAGATTGCTAATAGTTTGTTGAATTACTGCTCTGAAGCCTGTGGCTACAATTGAAAGTCAGATGACTTCTGAAGTTGGTGTTGACAAATTGATATTATATTTTTGATGGCCTGTTGAGTCGTAGCCTCATTGGTTGCTTCTCTGGCCTCAGTTAGAAAGTTGAAATACCACTTGCACAGAAAACATTTTGTACTGTCAATATTTGATAGCACTTACCTGAAAGTTTACAAGATAGCGTTTACTGAAGCAAAAAAAAGGTGAATGAAAAAGTCTCAATAATGTATTTTGGAAGCAAAGTTCAGAAACATGGAGTGGAAGAGAAGTGAGCAAACAAAGTTCCCATTGACTTCCTCGAGATCCCTGCAAGTACGCCTTGGCCTCTTCAGGTATATTAACTCTGGTTCTAGCCTCTGCTAGGCACTTTTAGTTGCAGCTTAAGCCATGGCCGTCTCCCTGGTGCTCCCGTTTACCCTCCTTCTCGCCGGCAGTTTCCTCCTCCCTGGGCCCTCCTTGGCCGAAGCAGAGGCTGCCGTGGAGCTGGGAGAGGCGGTCCTGACGCTGGACGCCAGCAACTTCTCGGAGGTGGTGGCCGAACACCAGTTCATTGTCGTCGAGTTCTACGCGCCATGGTACATAATCTCACTCATTTCCTTATGCAGTTTTCCTCTGTCTCAACTCCCCCATAGTGGCTGACTGGCAAGTGTCAACGCCCCGCAGGTGTGGCCACTGCAAGCAACTCGCTCCAGAGGTAATAACCCACCGCTCCATACAGACATGGCACTGAGCGAGACTGCCAGTCTTGCCTCGACGATGCAGCGCAGACAGATGTGCGTTTTAATTGTTTTCATATGTCCATGAGCAGTACGAGAAGGCAGCCGCTGTTCTGAGGAAGCATGACCCGCCAGTGGTGCTTGCGAAGGTGGACGCGTACGACGAAAGGAACAAGGAGATCAAGGACAAGTACCAGGTACATGCGTACCCCACCATCAAGATCATAGAGAATGGAGGGAACAATGTGCGTGGCTATGGTGGTCCGAGGGATGCAGCTGGCATCGTGGAGTACATCAAGAAGCAGGTCGGCCCGGCTTCCATCGAGCTCAGATCAGCGGAGGAGGCCACCCAAGCCATTGGTGACAAGGGAATCGTTCTTGTAGGTTTTGACCACTGTTATGAATGCCTTGTTTCATGAATACCATGAGAATGGTGGATGCGAATGTGATGCATGCATGTGAACATTTTGTTGCAGGTAGGAGTTTTCCCCAAGTTTGCCGGTGTGGATTATGAGAATTTTATGGCCGTGGCAGAGAAGAAACGGTCAGATTATGATTTCTTTCACACGTCAGATGCTGGTATTCTGCCACGTGGTGATCAGGCCATCAAGGGCCCTGTTGTTCGTCTCTTTAAACCATTTGACGAGCTCTTTGTTGATTCTCAGGTATATTCCTTTTTCATATGATAATTTCGAGCCTGAGTAACACACTAGCAATATAACACCAGTCTTGATCTTTGTCAGGATTTTGATAAGGATGCTCTTGAAAAATTCATTGAGGTGTCTGGTTTCCCTACTGTAGTTACATTCGATGCTGATCCAACCAACCATAAGTTTCTTGAGAGATACTACAGCACTCCTAGTGCCAAAGTGAGTTGACACAATCGTGATTACGCTATTTATGCTTTCAGAATTCGATCGTTCCTTGCCTCTGCACTAGTAATGGGATGTTAATTGTTATTCACATTGGACTGGCATTTCACCTGATATGACTGCACACCTATTTTTCATAATTGATGAAAGCATTAAATACCATAGTTTGAAATATTGCTGTACAGGCAATGCTTTTCTTGAACTTCAGTGATGACAGAATCGAGGCCTTCAAGAGTCAAATTCAAGATGCAGCCAAGAAATTCAGTGCAAATAACATAAGTTTTCTAATTGGTGATGTTGAAGCTGCTGACCGTGCCTTCCAGGTTGTTATTTGTAGTTTCTCTGAGCATTGTTTGTCATAAATTCCTACCATTAGATGCCTAACAAGCTTCCATGGAAATGCTTTCAGTACTTTGGGCTCAAAGAGAACGATGTCCCCCTCCTTTTTGTGATTGCACAAGGTGGGAAATATCTCAATCCAACTATTGACCCTGATCAAGTTATACCCTGGTTAAAGCAGTACATAGTGAGGCCTTTTCTACTTTACTATGTCTCGTAGTTACTAAGCTGTTTCACGGTACTTTATTGTCAAATAATTTCGATCTCAGTGTTCTTCTGTCTTCTTTTTGCTCATGTAGTATGGAAATTTGACGCCTTATGTTAAGTCAGAGCCAATCCCCAAGGTGAATGACCAACCTGTTAAGGTCGTCGTGGCTGACAGCATCGACGACATTGTTTTCAACTCTGGAAAAAATGGTTAGTTCTTCTCACTTCCACAGTTGTCGGAGCAATATATACCCCATAGCTCAATATGATTGTATTAGTGGTTACAATCAGTTTTCAGTTAAGTTTGCATTGAACTTGTTTTAGGACTTCATGCTTGACATAACCTTTTCTTCACAGTACTGATCGAATTTTATGCTCCTTGGTGTGGTCATTGCCGGAAGCTGGCCCCGATCTTGGAGGAAGTTGCAGTCTCAATGCAAGACGACGAAGATGTTGTCATTGCAAAGATGGTAATGGCTCAAACCCCTGCCCCCCTTCTTTTGTGGTGTGATATGATCATGCTTTCATCAGGCCTTACACACACCCGTTAATCCTTTTGGTTTTGTCAGGATGGCACTGCAAACGATATCCCTACCGACTTTGCGGTCGAGGGGTACCCCACGATCTACTTCTACTCGACCACGTGGGACCTCTACTCATACAACGTCGGGAGGACGGCTGAGGACATCATCAGTTTCATCAAGAAGCACAAGGGCCCAAAAGCTGGTGCAGCGGAGGAAGTGACACAGACGGATGCCGGTGGTGTAGAAGAGGGCATCACACCTTCATCGCCGTCAGAACTTCTGAAAGACGAGCTCTAACCAAGACACCGTACCTATCCTTTTGTCGCTCAGTAACTCCTCGATCGAGTTCAAAAAAAAAACTCCTCGATCTGTTCTACGTCTTTTGCTCAGAGGCATCTCGGGTGCAGTTAACCCGAAACTACTCTGCAGACCACAGATTACACGGAGCCAATGTGCGAGGCAGTTGTTCGGATCAGTTTGTGTTATCGTGTAGTGAAACTCATACGAGGTACAGAGCAAAGAGTTTCAGTTATTAGTTGGCATAAATTTTTCTGGAAACTATTTGTCACAGATTGTCACTGCTAGTGCTAAATGTATTAAGGTCATTAGTTGTTCGTGTTGAAAATTGCTATCGTTTGTGAGTCGTAAGTCATAATAACAATACTGAATTGAATAAGGCCATTGCAGTCCCTAGTCAGCATTCTGTTGTTTGTGATTCCCAATTTAAGCAAATAGAGGTTTCTCTGTTACTTGTGATTGTCGTTTTCATGCTGCTATATAGTCTTCTCTTCACCATGCGAAAAATGGGATATCTTGAGGATTGCAAATGGTTAATACAGGTCTCCAGAAGCACATCGAACGTTGGATCAAACATCAACGCCCAGCATGCACCACATGTACATTTTTTATTTTTTATTTTTAATAAATAAACGAAGAAAAAAGGAAGAAGAGCCGCTTGCGGGTCCCACTACCAGATATGCGTTCCTAGCCCCACCTGTCAGTCTAGGCAAAACCCAAGCTGCGCCGCCTCCAGTCCACTCGTCTTGTCTGCCTAGTGGTGGTGCGACCTCCCCTCCTCGCCGGCCCGGCGCGCCGCCGAACATGGACCCGGACGCGGTGCGGCGCAGCCTCGAGCCCACCGCCTCCGCGGAGGAAATCACGGGATCCACCACGGCCCGCCTCCACTTCTACGACCCCTTCGTCCTCCACGGCGTCAGCATCGAGTCCGCCGAGCACGGCCGCCTCCTCTGCTCCTTCGTCGTCGCCCCGCGCCACGCCGTAAGCCACGATCCCTCCTCCCTGCCGACGGAACGGAACCCCTAGGAACTCCTTAGCTCTTTACCCCTCTTTCGGTTCGAGATGCTGACGACATGCGTGGCGGCGCTTCGGCTCCGAATTCCCAACCGGTTGTGTGGCTTTGATGCAGAGCCCCGCGGGGTACCTCCGCAGCGGCGTCACGGCGACGCTCGCCGACCAGCTGGGGTCCGCCGTCTTCTTCTGCAGCGGGCTCCGCATGAGCGGGGTCTCCCTGGAGATCAGCGTCTCCTTTGTCGACGCGGCTACTGTCGGGGTGAGAGTGAGGCCGGCTCTCTCTTTCTCTCGGTTCGCATTTCGGGCTGTGTTTTATTATGGTATCAACAAATTTTGAGCTCAGGGGGATCGTAATTTATGATTAAACTGGAGCTTTTGTGCACTTGTGCTGCTAGTGCTAGAATTGGGCAACCGGGAAATCCAATTTGCTAAACATCTTTCATAAAAAAACTGAAGAAATCCAATTTTGGTAGCCAACCAATCACGGGTGTCAGTAGTTGCTCTCTGATAATCTTAAGGCCTAGTATGTTTTATAGGCTGTGTCGTCGTGTTGGCATGTTTTGTAGGTGAATGTCAGATTAGCCTTTTGTGGTTTATGTCTTTTAGAAACTGCAATCGATAATAATTAGTACAGTTCTACTGCTAGCTGTTGTGCTTAGCTTTATGGCAATCAGAAACTATCACTAGGTTGCGGAATTGGATCTCAACGGCACCTTGATAGTTGTTATGCCATTCCTCAGTTATTGAGATCTGCAATATTTACTCCTGGGTACTGGTCAATGTGCTGTATTGTCAAGTTGTTGGCAGATAAGGAGTAGGAGTGAGCTGGGATTAGTTGCTGAAATTGCTTCAAACTTGATGGAAGTTGTTGGATTTGTGTTATTGTTTCCCGGCAACCTGAATAGTTTAGTATTTCTCTCTTAAGTAGGGGGTGCCTTCTGTGATTATTGTAGTGAAAGTTCTTTGATTTGATTATGGTGTGGCAACAAAATTCAATATATGATCTACTGTACCTGTTCTAGAATATTTGAAATATTCATCGTAAATAATTTCAGAACGTAAGAAACTGTGTTTTAGTTCAATTTTATGGCAGGTTGTTTAGATAATTTTATATCCTAATTCATTTATCTGTCTTTCTTACTCTGATCATTTTTAGTAGTCATGTTAGGATTTTCAAAAATCAAGTTTCATATTTAAAAAGTATTTTTTGACCAACAATTTGTCAGATTATATGCATGCTTAGTGCACAAGTTATATGAATAGATTCACATTTCAAATATTTTTTAATATGATGTGGATTTTGTAGCAGTTGATATATTTTCTATGAGAAATTTGTTTTCAAATTACACCTTTAAAGACCCTTTTCAAATTATGATACACCTACTAAAAACGAACAGAGGAAGTATTGTACAAAAAAACCTTGAATGTGATTAAGAAATATTCCCGATGTATGTTCAATAAATAACTCAACACAGATAACTTTATACTTGACCTGTTATTGACTTTTGTGCTCAGGTATAACACATGTGCCTTCTGCCAGGCCAATGCCATGGGCTAATATTGTTTCTTTCAATTAGATAAATACCCATTCTATTCAAATTCTTCTTGAAGCTTCAGTGTTGCTTCATGGTCCTCTAGAAAGTTAGGATGTAATATTTTCATGAGATAACAACAGTGAACATGTCATGACAACAGATTCATAGAGAAGATAAAATGGTTACTTCTTTGCTTCTTTCCTTATAACAACAAAGTTTTTTTTTCTTGGCTAGAAGTATCAATGTGTTATCTATAACTATAAGCAGAAAAGATGGTTGAATAAATGGGTCGCATTCGCCCTATTCGTTTTCCACTGTTGTCAGTTCTGACTTCTGAGTGGAGTCTGTTGTCTATAACATGATTATTGACCAGTGTATGACTGTATCGCTTTATATCTGGAAAAATATCTAATCGTTATAATAAACAAAATAACCATCTCAGTATTGAAAATATGCCTGTATAGGTTGATAGTCCTCAGGTTGTTTTGCTGGAAGTTAGACAAAAAATAAGCCAGCTTCAGTTAGCTGCCTGTCAAATTAGTTCCAGTGAAGCTAGATTAATTTTGATTTTTTGTTGTTTTCACGCTTCGTTTACAAAGTCCTTTTGACATACTTTCAACTTTTTGGGTTAATTGTCCAGGAAGAAATAGAGGTTGAGGGAAAGTTGTTGCGTGCTGGAAAATCCATTGGTGTCGTTTCTGTCGATTTCAGGAAGAAAAAGACAGGAAAGTTGATGGCGCAGGCCCGTCATACCAAGTATCTTGCTGTGTCAAGCAAATTGTGAGGCTCCCATTCTGCTAACAAGATAATAAGATATAAACCCAATTGCGGCCAAACTCTCCAATCTCCATCACTGTGCCATTATTACTCGTCAACAATCATACAATGCTTGTGGTCTATCCTTTTTAGAAAAAAAAAATAGAATGCTGTATCTATTAGGAATTCGTGTATGAAGGGTGGTCTGTCATAGATTATATATTTCGATGAGGCTTGTGGGCTGTAACTTCACAAGAAAAACAGTAAACCATCCACAATTCGTATTCAACTCCACGGCTCCCTTGACTCTTGTTGCATTGGTGTAGTCTGTCATCATCTTGGGAGATTCACTCTGTAAAAAATGAGATCATAGTTGCATTAGTCTTTTATCGGCCTAAATGGTCCACATATTTAATGTGGGTGTTGTGTAATACATAGGCCTAAGATAGTTGGTGAATGTAGGCCCAGCTGCCATCACGCTGTGTGTTATGTGAGTGTACAAACAAACCCAAGGTCCTTATGGGCTGTCTGCTGTCTGATCTGTTGTTAGTTGACCCCAATTTGTTATTGAGTTATGGTATGGTAGGATTCCAGCATAACTCGCAAATTGTCCCTTTTCATCCCCTATGCTCGTGCGGATTTTTGAATATGTGGTGCAGGTAAGTGGTGCAAATAATAAGGCAAAAGTGTCCATTTCTTTGTTGTCATGAAGTTTGTGATTGCCTAACCCCAATGTTAGTTTGCAGAAATCAGAGAATTTCACAGTGCTGTCATTAGTGGTTATCAAAATTGTGATTCTGAAGTATGATTTTGTGTTTCTACGATTTCATGTTTCAGATCTTATCATTTACAATATTATCTAGGGACCTCGGATTTGATTTGAAGTACACGATTAAGACAGCTTTTATGCTATCCTTGGGAGGAGCACACCGCAGGTTTTTCTCTTTTTTTATAAAAAAAATAAAAGCACAGCAGGGTTTTGCTGTTCTGAGAGGAAGTAGGACAGAGGTTGGATGTCCCCGTCCGTGGGCTCCTTTTGCCTTTAGTACGAGCTAATCCCCTTGTCCTTATGTGAGCCTCCCAAACAAAAACACACGCATCCTCCCAAGTAAAACAGCACAAGGACCTTTCGTCCCCCACGAACCCACACCCAAACATTTTTGGCCTGGTAAAGCCGTGCACCTTTCCTTCTTCAGATCCGAAGGTACGATATCATCAGTCACATGACATCATCTCGTGACTAATGGGCACAATGGAAAAAGAACTCAAGTTTCCTTTTTTTTCATTTATTCTATTGAATTGATAGATGATCGATAGAGAAATGGAGTAACAGTGGGAGAATGAGAAACGGAGTGACATTGCTATGGTCTATGGACATGGACTGCTTTTCATTTCTCTGTATCTACTGATGAACCCTAATTACAGCGTCAAGAACAAACCTCGATCATTAATTACTTGTATGTCTAACTCGGAGTAGTGTATAATTTACTCACGGATGCACGGATGTTCTTGCATCAGAACCATGCATGCATTGATGCATGGTTCTTGGACAGGCTCGCCTCACCAGGCACCGATCGTGGAAGCAATCAATCCTGCTGCAAGAACACGTGCATCAGCGCGCCCTGGTGGTGGCCGAGCGGTGCCTGGCGGCGGCCGCTGCGGAGATGGTCTTGTCGATGACGAAGAGCCTCCGGAAGATCCTCATGAGCAGCACCCAGGACCCGGCGCGGCGGCGGTAGTGCCGCGCCCCGCCGGCGGCCCTGGACGAGGGCCGCAGCACGGGCGCGCACCCGACGCGGCCCGCGGGCTCCGACCCCGCGTCCGACGGCGACGACCACGGGCCCGCCGCCTCCAGCACCAGCAGCTGCCCGTCGCCGCGCCCCCGCCAGGAGCCGCCGCCCCGCCCCCGCGCCCGGCGCCGCGCCAGCGCCAGCTCCTCGTTGAAGTCCTCCCACAGCAGGTCCATCCTGTCCTCCGCCTCCGCCGCCGCCACGTCGTCACCTCCCGGCGCCCGCGGCCCTTCTTCTGCCATGGCGTCGGCGGCAGCGGCGGGAGGAGAGGGAGGGAGCCGGGGAGGCGACGCCGCCGCGGAACGCGGGGACGGGAGCTCCTCTGGCGCCGCCGTCGTGGCCGCGGCCTCTGCCGTGGTGGTGGCGGGGAAGGCGAAGTCCATTCTTAACGCTCGCTCGATCGGTAGCCGGCCAGGCGAGCAGCCAGCTAGAGACGACGTCGGTCGCTGGCTCGCTGCTGCCGGATATTAAGGCGCCGTTTGGTTTGCGCTAGAATGCTAGCGCTAGAAGATAATTTTGTGTGCATGAAAGTTTAAATAAAATCTATTTGCAAAAAAAAAGAAATAAATGTAATTTTTCACGACGAATCTAATAACAATAATTAATCAATGAATGACTATAGTGATGTTATAGTAACCATCCTCTAATCACGCGGACAAACATCTTATTAGATTTTTCAGAGTTACTAGCGCGAGGATTCTGAAATTAGTTTTATAAACTAATTTTATTTGATACTATAATTAGCGCTCCAGCAAACCAAACAAGGCCCAATGCGCGCTCTCCTTGGGCGAAGCTCCAGCAGGTGGGTGGCGCTGTACCCCTGGTTACCGGACTCCGCTCGCCTCACACATACGCAGCGCGGCTGCGCAGGCGGGCAGCGGCCGGTCGGGCCGCCGGGCGCCGGCCGCCCGAGGTGTCAGACCTGGCTGGCGAGGTGCCGGTGTGGCCGGGACTGACGAAATGCATCGTGCCCAGGCCAACCAACGGCCTGGGCCGCTTCTCTTTCCTCGGCAGCTGTACAGCAGACCAAGCCCAGTAGTCTGCGGCAGCAAAAGGGACGAAGCGAAGGACTCCCCTAGTGCCGCTGCTTCTTGGTTAAAGGCGCGATCCTACGATCGCCATGGTGTCAGTAGTGGTCCAGTGGATGCCGCTTCCATCACCCCGTACTGTTTTGTTCCTTCAATTTCTATACAATCACTAATTTTTTTCATCAAATAAAGTATCAGTTTAGTGATCCTAATGGTTCTTGTGCTGAGGGGAAAAAAGGCCATGGCTTGGCTAACCATCACTCATCAGCCACTTGTGAACAAAGGAGAATGAAGCCGGCGGTAACTGCATGTCAAAGATCCAAAACACATATGATCACAACAGCGGAGCGGTGCAGGCTGATTTCGCTAGGCACACCTCAACGAGGCGAATCACACATCTCATTGCTGCGAGGCAACGGCACCATCTCATCAAAGTTCTTACTTCTTAACACCAGGAGAGACAATGTCACCATCCCAGGTCTCAACAGCAGGAGGTTCGTGGACCGAGAGAGATAGAGAAGAGAGAGCACTTGGGCTGAACGGGATGCACAAAATCGGACACCGCTGGATGGGAACAGCGGAGACTAAGGGCACCAGTTCTTCCTTTATAGTGGTACTAGGGTTAGGGGAGGAGATGGTAGAGCTACGACTGCACGCGCATCCTCTTTACATCGTTCTCCGGCACGTTCGCGTCCGCCCCGTTGCCGCGCGCGGTGCCTTCGCCTGATTTCGGAACCTGCAATGAACACAAGAAGAGCTTCAGTTCAGCAACAATAACAATGCAAGTGAATTGGAGTGCCTCCAAAGAATTTGGTTGCGAGTAAGTGTCGAAATTAGCGAGTGAACTGAACTCACGTTTTCATCAGGGACTATTGCGTATCTCTCTGACGGGGAGACCCAGACTTTGGCTGGAAAACAGAAAGCAGACACGTCAATCGCCTGTCTATAAAGCATCCGCAGCTACTAGAGCACGATGCGATGCGAACCTGTGAATGGAGCTGCTGTGGATGACTCTAACTTCTTGCAGCCAGAACCGTCTGGGCTTAAGGCATCAATCAGCACAGGCGTGTTCCTTCAGGATGGTACAGGTGGATAAATTGTTATAGGTCGGAAGAGCGTAGACAGTAAAGATGAGGCATTGAGTTTCTTCATAAAAAAAGATAAGATATTGGGCAAGTGCACTATATGGGAACCACCTGTCGACTATTTCTCCATTGCCAAGCTGTCCGCTAGTGCCCCTTCCCCAGGAGAAAACATTTTTCTTTTCGGAAAGGGCAAGCGTATGTCTCCATCCACAAGCAACTTGGGAAATTTTCTGCAGAAACCACAGTAATAAATGGAAGTTGGCAATCTCCATTCACATGAATCCATGAACGACCATTATTATTGTGGCTGAGACTTCTTTGGAATGCATGTACTACATGGATCATTTAGTTGAGCACAAGTTCAGCATAAAACCCTACCACAAACGTGCCATACCTGTTCCTCTGGAAAATGAACCTGTACTGGGGAACAGTGATCATCATTGTTGCCAACTCCAACTTGTCCAAACTGCAGGCTCGAAATATGAGACACAAATAAGTGTAGGGAAAAACCGACATGGACAAGTGAAAATAAAAAAAACAACTGAGCTGGAACTCAAGCAAAGCTCAGTACCGAAATAGAGCTGAGCACAACCTGTGACTACAGTGGTGAAACGGACATGCTGAGCAAGCTCAGTACCAAAACTCATCATGGCAACTATCACCATATGTATGTAAGCAGCTATGCATGTGCACACACAAAAAAAAGGAAAAAAAAAAGCTTTACCTATCGGCACCAGAGATCCATTGATAAATGTTTGCCTATTTGTATTCATCGACAAAAGTATATAATAGAATCTTGCTTGTGGAGTTTGATTGTTTGAATCAAACAACAATTATGGAGCACAAAAGGAAGTAAAGGCACTAAGATAATGACCTTGTTCCACCCCCACCCATAAAGCTTTCCCTCCGATGTAAGTGCCATTGTATGCCTCCAACCACCTGAAATCTAAATCAGCAGAATGCAAGTATATAAACCTTTCTTCCAAAGCTCAAATAGTAATCAAGATTTCAAGAAGACGTAACAATATGCTAATTTAGTTAGACAGGGAGATTTGACATTTTATTAGCTAAGTAGGAGTAGCATAAGCTAGGTTTTTGTTTTTTTTTGGGCAGACTTCCTAATTTCTTTTATATAAAAGAACGTTTAGCCTATAAACAACATGTAAAAAGTGCATTCTTCAAGTTTCCAGCATAAGTTATGTCTGCCTATGCTGGAAGCAGTACCTTTCTAAAGCCTACAAAAGGGGAAGACTAAGTGTGTGATTGTATTAACCCCTTCATGAAACCATGTCTGAGAATGTAGCTATGAGCTTTTACCTGGGATATAGTGCTATCTTTCAAAGCTTCAAGTTTACGTGGAACTAAATGATCTTCAAAATCACCATGTCCCAGTTGACCATATTTGCTCCAACCATAAGTGTACGTAGTACCAGATTCAGAAACAGTAATGGTATGGCGCCATCCACATGCAACAAGCACCATCTTCTCACCCTACAAAAAGGCAAAACATAAGAATCTTACTATTACTAATTGGAGGCTCCTTTGAAGCCTTCACGTGAAGCCACCTAGGATCCTAGGTGGACACTTTGAAAAAATAGAGAAATCTTATAAATCCAGCCATCAATCCAACAACTCTAATTATAATAACCATCGGATCTGTTATCTTTTCTAATAAATTACCCAACTCTGTCATTATGAAAATAGACTAAAGTAACCTCCTAAACATGTATCTAAATTACCCACCTCTGCCATTATTAAAAAATCTAAAGTAACCCTCTAATCTTTCTGTAAATTACCCACCTATACCATTATAAAAATAATACAAATACCCCCCTAAATTTGCATATAAATTATCCAATTATGTCTTTATTATTACAAGTTAAATTACTCATAAATCTAAATATAAATTATATAATTACAATAATATATTAAAGTGCACCAATATAAAATTCTAAAATTACTATTTCTATCATTATTAATATATTATTTATATAAAAATACTACCCACGATATATGTCACCATATATTCATGTATGATGGAAGAGATAAGAATACCAATTCACAAACAAATATTTCAACTAAACATATATTGAATACATATGGAGGTGCACAAAATGAAATCTATTGTAATTAAATAATGAAAATATATATTTTAGAGATGTGTTAGAATATTTAATAGATGAAAGGGCGTGAGATGGATAATTGTAATTATTTATCTTATTTTTATATTAATTCTAATTAGCCCGTGCGAAAGCACGGGTTGACAGACTAGTATAGAATCTGGAACAACAGCAAAGAGAAACAATATTAAAAAGAAAAATCATGGGCTTTACTATGATACTCTGAAGTGAATGTGGACCGTCGATTTAGGTAGATCTGGTTAGTTATTATTGCATGTTACCTCAAAATATCTTTAAATTAGATCTAACTAATTTTCGTGATGCCATTAAATGTAACATTAGGCAACATGCGATAGGTGCAATTTTATGCAAGTTAAAATTATATTATACATAACATATACTCATGACACGTGCAATTCAAAAAATTTATATTAGAAAGTGATGGTTGTATTGTAACATGATATGATGAGTTAATGACATGTGAAATATCAAGTTGGGATGCCGGCCTTCGATTCTGTACACGTACATCAGGTCCGCAGCACGTTCTAGATGCGCAAGCGCAACATCAGCAGCAGCGCTCCTAGAGCTAGCACGGCTGTTGGCCAGCACCCGGCAGTAGAGGTGCTTTCTGTTTCCGAAAGAGCTGGTCAAGTCCATCAAGATCGGCATAGATCGGCGTACACAGGTAACAAAGTAACAAACTAACAAACCAGCCTACTGATTAGCATTGTAAAATCATATTTGTTTTTTCTTCATTAATTATTTTCCCCTAGAAATCAAGGGCTAAGATTTATTTTAGCTCTTACCTCACAAGAGGTAAAAACGTGAGATGGAGTAGTGTAGCACAGCCCAAAAACCATATACGAGAACAGAAATTAATGACCACATCCTTGTGAAAGTAACCCTAGCTTATTGAAAGAATTAGTAAGATAAACCAGCAGGGGAAACTGATTCTGTGATAAGTTTGCTAAGATTTGTTTCACATAGCGAGTGATAAATATCTATTTACTAATTAGCTTCTCTTAAGCGCCATATATTTAAAACCAGAGGGAGTACTTATTAGAGTAAGGAACAATCTTTTCACCAACAATGGGACCAATAAATCAGATATTTAACATCAGTTATGTGTTTGGATGATGACACACTAGTGTTTTACTTTGTCAGGACTGGAAAATGTAAATTAGGAGTACTCCATTCTTATATTTCAAAGATAAATCATTTGAATAAAGTCTAGAGAAGAACAAAGACCTCGGATTAATCAGCTAAAAGAATTCCGTCTACTTTGATGGTTTCTATCATGAAAAAAAAAGATTGTCTTCTTAGGGTGACTTTGGTTTAGGGATGTCTCAAGATGACAACATGGATCAAGAAAGGAAATAGGTAACTCACAGCTGAGAATATGACCAGCTGACATGTATCAGGGATCAAGTAAAGAAAAATGAGTGTATTTTGATTTGTAACAGGTCCAAGATGGAATGATCAATTTTCATGCAGTATTGTCTTTCAAAACTTCATGCAGTATCAAGTGTTGAAGGTGTCAGTAGAACATCAGTTGAGTGGACATGTTGCTTTAAACTAAAAGGGCGAGTCAATTAGATGATTTACCTCCACAGAAGATACTTTTTCTGGAAACAGACGATCATTACGGTCCCCAAGACCTAGGTTTCCATATCGACCCCAGCCCCATCCATAGAGGTCACCATCTTCAGTTACTGCAGCAGTATGCTCAGCACCAGCAGCAATCATTTTCACACAAACACCCTACAAACATATGACCGTAAGCACTTAACTGCATCACACCGGACATTGACAAATGGTGATAGCTCTCCTCCAGAAGGAACAAGATGTAATGGGTGACTTGGTGAGGGCCGATGTTCACATCACCATTACTGGGGAACATAGTGACAGCACAGCTATGGTGTACCTCATGATTATAGCTAATATATTGATGCGCATCTAGTAAGATATGAATCTGACACTTCAACTCATAGTCATGATTTACATAAACATGATATGCGCGAAGTCTGCTGCATCGAACAAGTGTTGATGTGCAATAAGGTAGTCCAAAAACTCTTCCTAGTATGATGTAGATCTCCCTATATGAAGATTTTGGCATATACTTTTTTTTACCTCAAAAGCCTGAATCTTTTGTGGGAGCAGCGAGTCTTCAGTAGTTCCAAATCCTAGCTGTCCATTTTGGTTACGGCCCCAACTGCAAATAAG
Source organism: Panicum virgatum (assembly GCF_016808335.1). Classification (NCBI taxonomy): domain Eukaryota; kingdom Viridiplantae; phylum Streptophyta; class Magnoliopsida; order Poales; family Poaceae; genus Panicum; species Panicum virgatum. Next base: position 30,273,374 of record NC_053151.1, on the reverse strand, counting down.
CAAATATAAGGATCACATAATAAAGAATGGTAAGTGCAAAACTCAGATAGAGCAACCGAGAACACTATGATGTGAAGCTTGATAGCACTGATTATCAAACAATTTCTCGAACATTCCCAGCGGTTTTATCGGTTAGAGCCGTCTCACCTCTGCACTTCTCCGGCCATGGTGACGGCGAGACAATGGCTGTCCCCGCAGGCAATCTGCTTGATCTTGAGCCCCTGCAGCGCCTTGACTGGCTGGGGCGTGAAGACGTCGGTGGAGTTGCCATGCCCCAGCCTCCCGAAGTCTCCCCACCCCCAGCTGTAGACCTGCAGCTCCTCCTCGGAGTAGGCGGTGGTGTGGTCGGCGCCGCAGATGACCGACGTGATCCCGGGCGCGTCGAAGCCGCTCAGCACCGTGGGCACGAGCCGGTCCTCCGCGTCGCCGTGCCCGAGCTGCCCGTCCTCGCCCCTGCCCCACGAGCACAGCGCATTGCCCGCTGGCAAGCAGACACAGTAGAAAAAAAAAAGGCAGGCAGGCACGGCCACTTGTCAGCGGAAAGCGCAATCAAAGCGACCCCCACAGCCGTGCTCGACGAAATGCGCAGGGTAGGCGGCCTGGCTTACTGAGCAGCGCGACGGAGTGGCTGGCGCCGGCGGAGACGAGCACGACGGCCGGCGGCGGCGCGTCGGGGGCGGTCATGACCGAGTCCATCTCCTCGACGGGGCCGGCCGCCCACCAGCACGAACGGGAGCGCGCGGCGCACGGGCGGTCGGAGCGCGGCGGAGGAAGCGACGGGAGGCACGGCGGAGTGGGGTGCGCGACCGGGACGCGGGGGGGATTTAAGCCGGAGCGGGCAGGCGGGGGGAGACGGGCGCGGCGGCCGCGATGGGATGGGCGACCTGCCGTATTAATGGCTAGCGTACAAGCGCCCACACCCCCACCCCCATGTAACGCTCTGCGTCAAGCTCAAGCACTGGCGCTCGCTCCAGCCGGTGGGGTTAAGCTCGCTGATTAGCGCTAGCGCGCCATTAAGGGCGGAGCCGAGGGGAGGTGGTGGACGACGACGACGACCCCGGTTTCCCGTCGCCCCGTGCTCGCTCGCGGCCGTCCGGGTACTTCACCGACGCGTGGGACCTCGTTTGTTCGGACCCACTTCGTCAGCGGACGGGTGGGGAGAGGGTCCGGGGGTTTTGGAGCCCGGAGGACGGCGGGAGAGGAGGGCCACTCGTTGCGCTCCCGGAGCGAAGAGACCAGAGCGCGCGACGTCGCCTTCGCCTACTTGTCTGAGTTTTTTAAGTCAGGGGAGGGTGTTTTTCTTCAGAGGAAACGGCTCGAGATCGCATCGGTTTTCCGGCTGGGCTGGGGCTTCCGTGCCCAGGAGTCCAGGACCAGGACCAGGGCTTTCAGCCGGAGCTGTGGGATTCAGGCAGGACCTGGCTCCTGCTGCATCTCCATCTCCATCTCATGATGGCTGATGGATGCGTTGTTCCGTTTGCGTGGTTCTATGGTCATCACGCACTGGGGGGGAAAAAAGCCGGGACACCGGATTGTCGAAGCCTCGAAGGGTATACGTCTACTAGGCAGAACTCCCCTACGGTCTACGGCCATCGCGGTTCGTCCTCCAATTTCCAACCCGAATTCTAGCCAGAAGTCAGAACATGTGACTTTTTAACAGTTTGGCAAAAGAGTCTGTCACAGCCTCCCTCAAGGACCAGGAGTTGTATATAAAACCTGCCCAATAACAGAGCACGGTTTCAAAAAGTATGTGTATAAGAGTTGCTTCAAAAACACTTCTTAAAGCCTACTACGTCCAACCATGGCCAAAAAAAAAAAGTGTAAAGTGTCCTAAAATCTGGTTCACTTGTAGCATAAAACCTTCAATCTTTTAAACAGAAAAGAGTGATACCCAACTGAAAGCATAATATAATAAATGAAATGCAGTTGTCCCTTAAAAATGCACCTTGTTAGGAAGAAACTCGCTTTTTAACTTTTAATCGTCTTTATTAACTGGATAGAGTAAATCCATCAGGAATTAATCGTCTTAGCAATCTTTAGTGGTTGACCAAAATGTATGATTATGATCTTTGGGCCGGGAGCGAGATACTTCTTGTGTGGGACTTGTTTAATTTTGATAGGCTAAGGTTGAGTGCTAAAGTTTAGCCCACCCCACATTATATTAGCACCTCTAACTGGATGAGCTAATGCTAAATTTAGCACTTTTAAGCGTCCAAACACCTCTCTGAAATCAGTTCAAGTCCTTTACACCGTACTCCCTCCGTTTAAAATTATAAGTCATTCCAAGAATCTTGGAGAGTCAAACTATCTTAAAGTTTGATCAAAATTATAGAGAGAAACACAAGATTTAGGATATCAAATAGATATACTATGAAAACATCGCTTATAATGATACTTAATTGATATCATAAATGTTATTATTTTGTTATATAATTTTGATCAAATTTGAAAAATTTTGACTCTCCAAATTTTTTAAAATGACTTATAATTTGAAACAGAGGGAGTACCTTTCCTCGCGGGAGAAGTAGATGAGAGAGCACGTATTCCAGCCCTCGCCCTCGCATTGTTGGCGGAGCTCTCAAAGCCTGCGTGCTTACACTGCGCGGGGCCGGGAAGGGATGGGATGTGCATGATCTGTGCCTCTGTGGACAGGGACCGCACCGTAGTGTGTGCTCGGCTGGTCGTCTGGATGAGCTCTTGGTTCCAACGGTTACGGACAGGACAGACCACATCAGAGGGTCATGCTGCGGCTGATTAACAAAGTCTACATGAGAATAGGACGACGACAAGGATGGCCGACCTTGACACCTTCTGGTGAACCGTGCACTAAATGTAGCGTTGCCACACTAATGATGCTAGGACACCGTGTACCAAACGGTGACGTAGTAACAGCCAGCTTCAGTTTTACTATATATAGCCGTCGCTTCTTGTACGTGTCAAGGAGTCAATAACAAGTGAGCTTAGATTAGATGTACTACGAGCAGTTGAGCAGCAGCAGTGTCGCCTCTGCCACGACTCCGGTAGCCACCACAGGCCAAGTTTTGGTGCAGCAGCTCATCATAAATATCAACTTGCAAGCAGGGTTAACCAAACCGGTGGAAAACGGTCCGGTTTGACCAACTTGCAAGCAGGGTTAACCAAACCGGTGGAAAACGGTCCGGTTTGACCGGGTCAAACCGGTCTGGCCCGGTTTCGGTTTGGGCCGGTACCAAATTGGTTCAAATTCAAAATTCAAATTTGAATTCAAAAAAATAAAAAATTCTTAAAAATACTTCAAGGTGCGATGAATCTAATGGTGTCAATTTTTTTCAAAAATTCGTCCATTTAGTATAGTTTGCGAGCATATGAAGTTAAATAAAAAAAGAAAAAGGAAAAATGGACCGGCCCATTAAGGCCCACCGCATATGGCGACCGGTAAACCGGTCAAACCGGCCGGTAAACTGGTCAAACCGGGAAACCATTTTTAAACCGTCGGATTTTTTGGTTAAAACATCAGTAACCGGTCAGACCGGACCGGTAAACCGGTCGGAACCGGTTACACATGTGATTTTGAATTTGGATTTGAATTCAACCGGTTTCCGGTCAAATCGGTCTGGTAAACCGCTACCGGAGGTCGGCGATTTGACCGGACCGGTCGGTTTTGTAAACCCTGCTTGCAAGCCATATACTGATTTTTTTCTATTGCAAAAATATCACGCGTTGACACATGCACACGTACACAAGCTCCTTCTTTTAACTAGCAGAATGATAACACACATGCACGTCATCTTTTTTTTTATCAAACGTACCTGCTTTAACCATAAAAATACCATACAAAGACGTGTACTCGTACAGGTACATTCTAGAAGAATATAGAGGACAACTGTACCCTCAGACAATTTGCACAAAGGCCCTTGAAAAATTGAAAATACAACCATGACCCTGGGACCTTTGCACGCCGGACACCGCCGCCGTCCGCCACCGCCGGCGGTCTTCCAGAACGGATGCCTCCAACCCCAGATCAACCGGAGCCCCATCGCTTTGAAGCTTTTGGAAGAGCCGTAGTAGATGCTCGTCAAAGTTGACGAGGTGAAGCCAACGCTGTAGATCCATCGACCGGGGGACACGCCCCGAGCTCCGACGACCCTGGATGCAGATCCACCGACGCCGACCGGAGCCGCCGCGGGAAGACTGAATCTGCTCCATCCTCCTGGCTTCCACGAGACCCGAAGCTGCCTCTCTATTCACCAAACAAAAAGCCCAGCGCACTCACCTCTCTTTCGAGACGACGAGCCACCCGCGAGCATCTGCTGTACACAAGCTCCACGACGGGAGCACCACCTCCACGAGCTCGCCGATGACATCGGAGAGAAGCGCCATAGGGGCAAGGAAGAGCTCGAGAGGACTTATTCCATCGGGCACCGCCGTCGCCGCCGCCTCGCCGGAGACGCCAGGAAACCTAACCCTAGAGACCCTATGACCTAAACTACAACCTACCACGGTAAGGATCGATGGACCAAGAGGGGGGTGAATTGGGCCTTTTTCAAATTTCTAAGATAGTTAAAACAACCTTAACCTATGCAATACTAGTAAGGCTCAATTCACCAACCGGCTAAACAAAGCAAACTACACAAGCTAACAAAGAAATGAAACTAAGCAAGGTAGAGCTAAGCTATGATCTCTAAGGTCAAGCGCATGAAAGATTGCATGAAAGTAAGTGCTTGAAATGAGAGATAGTGCAAGAGACAACTGGATTTTTTCCCATGGTGTCGATGTGTTGGCACACACCCCTAATCCACGTTGTGACACTCACTAAGAGTCTTGTCACCTCCCATGTCACCGAGACATGGGCGCTCACTAAGAGTCTCCGTTCACCATCCCGGCGTGGTGGAGATCAAGCCACGTACAATCTTCTTCTCCGGGCTCCCACAATCCTTGGCAAGCTCCGCGAGAAACACCTCGATCACCAAGATCGCCTAGGTGATGCCAATCACCAAGAGTAACAAGCTAAGGCCTTCACTTGAGCAAGAATCGATCACCAAGAACGGATGCACACAAGCTTCTCTCTACTCAAGTCCTTAATCTTGCTTCTTGATTGATTGAATGAACAAGTATGTGAAAGATGAAGCTCAAGGTGGCTCTTGACTATATTATGAGTGTTTGGATGTTGCGTGGTGTCAAGAGTGGCAAAATGACCCATTGGAGGGGTATATATAGGCAGCTCACACGGATAGAGCCGTTGGAGAAAAAGCTGCCAGAAAACTGCGTAGCGCCGGTTAATCCGACGTACCTCCAATAGTCATCGTCGGTTTAACCGATGAATGTAAACTGCCCCTTCTGAAAACTAGCCGTTACAACTTGGGCAGATTAACCGACGTATTATCGGTTTAACCGGTGAGTGTAGTTGTCCACTGATCAACTGAAAAACCAAGTCTCTGGACAATTGCACCGACGTTAACTCAAAACCATCGTCGGTTTAACCGGTGAGTACAACTTCAGAAATCCATGGAAAAACCATCTCACTGGTCAATTGCACCGACGTCTCATTTCAAACAGCGTCGGTTTAACTGGTGTATAGAACTTGAATTACCCTGGAAAAACCAACTCTGGACTAATGCACCGACGTTAAATTCAAACATGTCGGTTTAACCGGTGTATTGACTTGTCCAGACTCTGCTGACTTCGTTTAACCGACGTATATAAAAGGGATAGCGTCGGTTAAACCGGTGTTAACGACTTTTTCTGATTTTGCCTTTTCTGATTTGAGTCTTGAATGAAATCCAAATATTCTTGACATATAAGTTGAGAACCACTTATTTGAACTTGTAGAAACCTGAGTGACCATAGTGTGCATCCATTTTTGATTGACCATGTCCATGCTGAAGTTACTTGGCCTTAACCCCTCTTAATAGTGCGATCACTACAAAACTATAAAACCTATACTAACCTAAGTGTCCTTCTCAACCTTATGGCACTTAGGACTAGAAAGATCCTTAGTCTTGACATATATATGAGTTGAATACCGAGATCGCCTTTTTGAATAATGAAATTAAGGGGCCTCTTTTGACATATGACCAAATGAGCGATAATGATCTATTAAGCTGCACAAACTCATTAGTCACAATAATGGTTGTCATTAATCGCCGAAACATACCTTGAAGGCCTAGATGCTTACTACCACACCCGCCAGCAAAAGCCCGGCGGTCCCCGCCACCTCGCGATGCCCCGCGGGCCATCGGAGGCGAAGGAGACCGCCGACGCCGGCGGCGGCAACTGGATCGCCTTTTCTCTCCGCTCCCAACTGTAGCAGGCGAGACTTCCAGAGGAGAGGAGAAAATGGTAGCTGCTGCACGTCATCTTTTTGACTGAATTGCTTGGAAAATTTTGGAGCAGGTAGACGAAACTGTTTCGGATGTTGTTTTGGTTTAGGGGGTGTTTAGTTGGTGAAAAAGTTTGTGTTTGGGTACTGTAGCACGTTTCGTTGTTATTTGACAAATAATATCTAATAATGGATTAATTAACATCATTAGATTCATCTCGTATGAACCAGTTAAACTGTGTAATTAATTCTTTTTTTCAACTACATTTAATACTCCATGTATGTGTTAGAATTTGATTTGACGGGTACTGTGCAAACAAATTTGGAAACTAAACACTGACTTAGAGCAAGTATTATAGGTTCTAAGTATTATAGGGAGGCGAAGAGCAGGCGACGTCCTACGTGGGGTGAGAGAAAGGAGGATAGAGAGCATAGCCAACGCATCGCGAGATGCTTGCTCGCAGCCGGCGAAAACGCTCCTACACTCACTGTTGCGCATTAATTCTTACGGAGTCCGCCACCACCGTACCGTGATGTGGCCCTCTCTCAGCCGGCTTCCGGCTGAATCCATTAGCCATGCTCTTAGGGTGTTGGCCACTGCGAGCTGCTCTGATCTATCTGGTGCTCATCTAGCTAGCTAGATCCCATTTCCTGGAGAAGCTGCCTCCTGCATGAGACGCCGAGAGCCTAGAAACAAGGCTCCCGCGTCTGGTGGCCTGAAATAATGTACTAGCTCCATCATGTTTTGACTAACACATGTAGCGGTAGGGTACCCTCATAGCAGCTCACATGTGTGCTGCATATTTGTGACCTCGGGCCCTCGATCATGGCCTCTATGAATGTTTGAAGCCTTGTTTGGTGTCAGCTAGGCTGGACATGTATTTGGGATCCGACACATGAACAGTGACGGTAGCGTCGTCATTATGGGATCCGACTCATTAAACCCCGATCCAGATGAGCTAGTATTTTGATCTAATATATCGCTCTGTTCGACTGGTTGCGGCTAGTAGCTGGTACTGATTTATTGTAAGAGAAAAGTACTGCTTGCTAGCTGGTAGTTGGTGGTTGGTGGCTGATACTGATTTGGTGCGAGAGAAAAATATTGCTTGCTAGCTGGCTGACAAGTCAACTGAACAAAGTGACGTATTGTTGTGGGTTAATGACTTGTTTCAGGCGACGCACGCGTTTGGCACACTGCACACATTGGGCCCTACTTGTCAGAGTGTCGGTGTCGATGTCATGTGCGTGTGATTTGCGTGCAATGCAATGAGCCATCACACTTGATGACTGACCTTATCTTCTCACGTGGCCGGCCGGGGTGGTTGATGCCGATTCGAGCGGCTGGATGTGCGACCAGCGTCGGCGGCGCCGGAGCGTGGTGCAGTGTCTCGGCGTCTCGCCGTCAGGGCCGAGCGGGCGGTGGGGCTGAGGGCTTCTTCTCCAAGCGCGGTCGACAGTCGACACACATCGAAATCCATCCGACAACCTCAAGCCAGATCCCGATCCCGTAGGTCGACGCTAACCTACTCATCGCGTTATAAATGCGCTGTCACGTCTCGTCCCCGATGCCGTCCATCGCCGCCGTGTCCTGGCTGCCGGCCTGCGGCACAGTCTTTCTAGAAGCAGCGACGGCGACGGCGACGGCGACGACGGATTGCTGCTGGAAGTAGTGCTGCGTGCTACACCAAGCAAGCTGCGCGCGCGCGCGGGCACGGCGGCGGCGCCACGGGAGTCACGCGCCGTCGTCGTACGGGGAACTGGTGGCGGGTGGTTGGGGCTTTCATGTGGTGGTACGGAGTGAACGAACATAGGAGTAGCACATGCACATCAACCCTGCAGCTCGATCGTTCTGAATTGGGGACCTCCGATGTACATGCAGTTCGAGTGAAAACCAAGAAAGGAAAAACAACAGCACAGGAAGAGTTGGTAGGGAGGGACTCCGATGGTGGATCTCGACGACCAGCCCCACGGAAGCGGAGCGAACGGACCCGGACCCGGCATCACAACGCAATCGACGGCGGCCGGACGTGCTAGGTCGGCGAGGTGACGCTGACCGATCATAGGACGCCGGTCCTACCGGAGCCCTTGTCCATCCCGATCCCCCGGCGTCCAGGTCATTCTCGAGGTCGGGGGACACCTTCGCTTGCTCGGTGGGAGAGGGGGTGGTTGCTTTGGTGCCTGCTGCGGCCTGCCCATGCCGCGCCGCCCGCTTCGCGATCGTGACCCCGGAGCGCGGGGCGTGCACCTCGTGCCCCGGCGGCGCATATGGACCGACCCCTGGCACGTTCACACCCAACCCACGAGCAGCGCCCGCGAGAAGCCGAGGACGCGACACGCGAGCGAGATGGCCGATGGGGACGTCAGGCCGCGTGGGGCGCCTGCAGGGAATGCGGCCGAGCGGAACAGAGTTGCATCCGCTTCGTCGCGGCGGTATCTGGTCATGAGGACTGGGCCGATTATTGGCGGCTTGGACCTTCAGAGCTCTCGCGCCAAACCACCAGTGGTTAATTTTGTGGCCGGGATGCCCGTCGGCTTTGTAGAGTTTTTTTTTTAACGAACGGGGCAGGAGCTCCCTTTCAATTAGGACGGAAATAGCGTATAATGTTGCCAAGCAGCCCATATAAGAGATCGCAAAAAAAAGCAGCCCATATAAGAGAGAGTTCTAGACCCAAAACACAAAACAGGCTTATGTGAACTGGCCTAGTAGGCCCGCAAGAATGTCAGTTAGACACGAGCCCCACGAAGAACGTAAAAATGAGTAGGGCTCAAAAGAACCAGGGCCTCATTTTAAAAAGATTAAGGAAAAGAAAAGAAAAGAAAAAAAACCGAACCTGCTGCTAATCGGAATCCCATTTCCACGGAATCATCTCTCTAACACGGATACAGACTGTCATAGCAGCTATTCGCGGCTGCTGTCTGCATATAACAAAACGTAATCATTTTTTTTGGGAACAGAGCATACTTGATTTTTGACTAGCATATATGCTGCTGTTGGCAATGGTTTTTGGTTTGAAACTGGTCTTACTGGTTTAAGTTTCATCTGGTTATCGTTTGGTCTGGTGGGAATGGACTGGCACTAGAAAATAATTCGGTTTAGTTTGGTTTGTAGGTGGGAGCAGTTTGCTTCGGCTTGAATTGGATTCAAATAGCTGTGTTGCAAATGGGTGCGTCCATGCATCCCACGTGTCCTTTGCCCACGCACACTAGAGCTATGGTGTAGTCCCACTCGCAGCATGTTACAAATTAGGTTTTGAGATGATGGTTTGGTTTTGATGGAGCCTAAAGCCTAATGCACGCACAATTTAGTTTGGTTCGGTTCATGTAGTGGAGCGGCTGCGGAGATGATTACTACTGTATTTATTTAGTGTGGGGTGGGTTCCGTTCAGTTTCTAGACCGCGCTGCTAGCAAGCCCCGTAGGTCCCGTCGAAAATACGATTTTTGTATGGAGAAAAAAGGAAGGGAAAAAAATGTGCACGCCATCTTTCGGTGTCCTGGCCCGGCCTCCCACGCCAACACACAGTACGCCATGCATCAGCTTCACGTCGTTTCCCTTCCCTTGCCGGCTTTGCAGCAGCGGTATGCCATCCCCGTTTCCCGCGGGAGGAAGACGGACCTTGAACTCGAACCGCGCGATCGGCCAGGCCATGGCCGACGGCAGCGCCGATGTGGCATGCCCTCCTCCTGGCCGGGCCGGAGCAGCCGGCGGCTGGAATGATGAAGCGGAAGCCGCCGCCGGGACGGACAGCTGCGCCGGTGGCCCGTGCCAGCTGCGTTGCCATCGCGGCGTCCGTCGGTGAGGGCGAGTGGGCGACACGCGGCTCGGGCCCCGGGCGGGGCGGGACCCTCCGAAGACGGACCCGGGATGCGACGGCAACTCCGCGTGGCTGGCTGGCGTCGTAACCGTCACGTCGGGTCGTCGACGCTGACCCGCCCCCACCGACCTGCGGGCCCCTGCCACACGACGCCCTCTCTAGCCGCAGTGCGCTCGGCTGTTGCCGGAGTACGCGCATCGATCGGATATCCGTGTGTTTGGTTGAATGGTAGGGTCTAACCTAGATGGGTTGAACCCCTTTTTCTGATGTTTGGATGGAGGTTGGAGGGGGTTGGGTCTGACCCGGAGGGAATATTCGGCTCAGATTCGGGTCGGACTCGTCCGCCAAAATCGAGCGGACGAGTCCAACCCCGTTTCCTCCGTCTGGGTTCCGTGACGGGCGGACGACTGGGCGACGGCCACGGCGACGGCGAAGGCGACGGGCGGAGGAGGCCGGGGCGACGTCGACGGGCGGCGGAGGCCGGGGCCACGGCGCACGGGGCGGGCCGCGGCGGCAAGCAGAGGAGGCGGGGCCGGCCGCGGCGGCGGCGGGCGGAGGAGGCCGGGCCGGCCACCCGGCGCCCTCCCGGAGCGAGCCAAGGCCAAGGCGGAGCTCTCCCGCGGAGGCTCGCGCCCGCGGCCAGGGAGGGGAGGGAGAAGGGGGGAGGAGCAGGGGCCGTGGAGGAAGGAGGGCCGCGGCCGTCGAGGAAGGAGGCCGCGGCGGCGGAGCTCGCCCGCAAGGCTCGCGCCTGCGGCGGAGCTCGCTCGCGGCGGCGGAGCTCGACCGGAGGCTCGCGCCCGCGGCCAGGGAGGGGAGGGAGAAGGGGGGGAGGAAGGAGGGCCGCGGCCGTGGAGGAAGGAGGGCCGCGGCCGTGGAGGAAGGAGGGCCGCGAGCGCCGCGTCCGCCCGACCGGAGGTCGCGCGCGGCGGCCATGGCGACCTCGAGCGCGGCAGCGGCGACCTCAAGCGCGGTGGCAGGGAGGTCCGGCGGGGGCGGGGAGGTCTGGCGGGGCGGGGAAGTGGCGGCGGCGGTGCGCGGGCCCGCGTTGGGGGCGGCGGGGGCGGGGAGATTCGGCGCGTCGCCCTCGGCCTTAGCGGGAGGAGGTTCGGCGGCCGGGGCGCGCGTCACCCTCGGCGGCGGCGGGGGCGAGGAGGTCGGGCAGCCGGGGGCGCAGGGCGGTGGTGTCGGGAGCGGAGCAGGTAGGAAGAAGAAGAAAGGAGATGGAGAGAGGAGACCGACATGTGGGGCCCACTAACGGCCCACTAACAGTGTGAATGTTGCCATCCAACTCGTACTCCCAATTCACTCAACCAAACAATGGATGGGTTGGCTCCGTCCCCAAAATCAGAGCTACAACCAAACAATGGATGGGTTGACTCCGTCCCAAAAATGAGGGTTGGATCCAACCCAACCCACTCATCCCGCAACCAAACACACGGTACGATAATCAGCCGGCCGGGCCCAGTGGCCAGTGGCCACCGACCAGGCGACCAGGCAGAGGCGACGACGGGAACGGAGCGAGCAAACGGAGTCTTGGGAGAAAGGAGGCGTTGCGCGGAAAGAGCCTTTTGCGTCCAGATCACACCGAGAGCGTGCCAGTGAATGAGGACGAATCCAAGCGCACGCCGCCCGCCCCGCCCAGCCCAGCCGCCCAGGACGGCAGCGGAGCCCCCCCAACCCCAAACCGCACCAGCGCACCAAAAACCCGCCCGCCCGGCCGCCAGCGTCTCGTCGCCGGCCTTCGCGAAGCCTCTCCAGCCCCTCCGTCTCCGTCTCGCGGCCTGGAGGTATCGCTCCTTCGTTCCCGTATTCCGTTGGTTGGGTTCGGGGGTCGGATTTGGCGGCCGTTGCGGGGGTTCCCCTGTGTTCTTCTTCGACAAATGGGAGAGCGGTTTCTCCCCCTTTTCGTTGAGGGTGTCTGTAGACTGTAGCCTGTGCAAGGGTTTGGTGGCTCTTATGATTTGTGGTCCGTAGAAGCGCCGCGCGTTCGGCAATCAAAAGCATGGTCTCCGTTATGATTTTTGTTGATGACCTCTGCTGCGAAGATTGAGAGAAGCGGGGTGTACTCGTGGCATGGCTTGCTGAATATCGCATCCTTGGATGAACGAACCGTTGGAGAAAACACAAACTAAACTAGTACCAACCTAGCCTTTTTTGTTCATTATCTATTTTGTCTGTCACTTTGTGGTTATGATTTATTTATAGGTTGACAATCCTAAAACAGCGTTAATTAAATGAACTGCGCTGTGGTTCGTGGTATTCCCGACCCAGCAAGGCTGATTGTCGCGAGTGAGGTAGTATCGACACTTAATCCCATCGTCCGTTGCAGCGATGCAGCTATACCACCACCCCTATTCTCTGGACAGCCAGAAAGTGCGGATGGCGCTGGAAGAGAAGGGTATCGACTACACCTCCTACCACGTCAACCCGCTCACGGGCAAAAACATGAACGTGGACTTCTTCCGCATGAACCCCTCCGCGAAGCTCCCTGTCTTCCAGAACGGCGCTCATGTCATCTATCGTGCCATCGACATCATTCAGTACGTTCCTGATTCACATTGGGTGTATACCTGAAACTTGTACAGTTTTCTACTGCTCTTGAAGCAGCAATGCTTTATTTATCCGTGCGCTTTATGTTTACATAGGTACATAGACAGACTTGCGGTGCATTTGAGTGGCGAGATCCCCCCTGTGAATACTGTGGTTCACCATTGGATGCAGAAAGTTGATGCTTGGAATCCCAAGATGTTCACCCTCACACATACCCCGGTCAAGTACCGTGCGTTTGTCTCCAAGTTCATAAGGCAGGTGCTGATTGCTCGCATGGCTGAAGCCCCTGATCTAGCTAGCATGTACCATGTCAAGCTCCGTGAGGCTTATGAGACCGAGGACAAAGTAAAGGACCCTGACATCATGAGGCAAAGTGAGGAAGAACTGAGCAAACTCCTTGATGATGTTGAAGTGCAGCTCAGCAAGACCAAATACCTCGCTGGCGATGACTTCTCACCTGCTGATTCGATGTTCATCCCTATTCTTGCGCGTATAACTCTTCTGGACCTTGATGAGGAATACATCAACTGCAGACCCAAGATACTTGAGTACTACAATTTGGTGAAGCACCGGCCAAGCTACAAGGTTGCCATTGGCAAGTACTTCAATGGGTGGAAGAAGTACCGGACTCTCTTCAAGACATCATTCTTCCTTTGCGTTCGAACCTTGTTCAGGAGGTACTAGATAGCTCAGCAGCTGCATAGCCGAATCCATACCTTGTGAACCGCCATGTACAGTGATTTCGGCTGAAAATATATATTATGTATATCTTCCATGTGTTTTTCCTGTGGTCCTGAGTTTTGTTTTCACTTGTGAAAGCAAATGCATTTGTTTGCTTGTATATTTCCACTTCATGTTGTATTCCAAACTGCAGACAATAGGATTTGTATACAGAATAGGCCTAGGTATACATTTCGGTTTTGTCACTTGTTATAGTCCAGTTTATGTCTGATATAAATAGTTGTTAACTTGATTTTGGTACATTGCTACATTATGACTATCCTGCCTTCATTTTTTTACTGTCCTTTGTTTCCTTCATTTATAACTTGGTGAAAAATTGTTATGCCTTTTTAACTTCTAGCTTCTAATAATTCTTTAAAGGAGAATGCTATCCCTGGTACTGTACTGCCAAGTACATTATACCCTTCCTTCTCCTCAGTCCTAACTGCTATTATACTTCAATGCAAGTTCCATGATCCCTTTTCTTCTACATTCAATGTCAGGCCTTAATACTGGTTGGCTTTTTAGATAAACATGAGATCTCCTGCACTTCTCTACGTTTACAATGCAGGACAGGGCCTGGCAAGTGGCAACAAGCTATAATGACGCACCATGGGGACAGGTCTGTACTTTGCTTTCTCTACATTTATCCAGAGTGCGCTACAGGCCTATACATACCTCGGAGGCTGGCTCTGTTCAACGATTCAAGGTTCTTGCTTGGGAGAATATGGATGTTGTAGGACTTGAGAGCAAGTTGGGAAGAGGAAGAAAGAGAGGGCCTAAGAGCAGTGGGAATGGGAACATAGAGGAAAGCCCAACCTGTTCGTTTTCTCCTCTGGCAGCAGAGGTGGAAGCTAATCTTGGTTCGGTATTTCCCAGTGCCTCCCATTCCTATCGTTCTTAGGCACTCCTTCCTTTTCCCTTTGGCTTGCTGTTTAATTGGTTTAGTAGACTAAACCAAACTATGCACCTGTTTGGATGATTTGAACTCGAGGTGAGTGTGGAAGAGGAAGAAAAGAGGGCCTAGGAGCAATGGGCATGGGAACATAGAGGAAGGCCTAGGATGCAGAGATCTCATTTTCAGTCTTCCTGATGCCTCCCATGCCTGTTGTTCTTAGGTGCTCCTTCCTCTTTCTTTCATCTTACACAGAAAACAAAAAGATAAATGGTGTTATTTCTTTTTAAAAATGGTCTAATACTGTTATTCACAAGGCCATTTTCATTTTCATTGTTTCTCTGGTAAGGTTCAATTCATGCATAACTTAAGATAATGCTTTGTTAATTATAATTATTTCAGTTTCAGATTCATTGGCATGTTAGTCTACTGATAAGTTAAGGTGATGGCTTGACTGTTAGGCTATGTCCAGCACACCAGATTATGTTCTAATTCCATTTTCATCGAGAAATGTTCTAATTTCATTAGCAGAACAAAATAACCACATAATTGTGAAGTGTTCTGGATGTAATTACATACTCCACCAAGATTTGTGAAGTAGTTTGAAAACTGGCTAGCACATGAAATCTTGTCAGGAAGATATACATGTATGTTATTTCACAGAACATGCCACATGTATTTGCAACTAAATTTTCTTCTATGAATAAGGATTGCAAAGTATAGAGAGAAAAAAGACGATGATGATACACATGACATAAACATTGTACTCTGACGGTATTTGAATCAGTGAGCACAGCACAATCAAAGCAATTACCCTGCCAAATTTAAATCAAATGACCCAGAAATGCCGACATGTCTTGGCCTTCCGAGTTACCAACGGACCGTAGTTTATTGTATCTGATAGTAATTGGGAAAAATATTATCTGATAATTTTATCAATTGTGAAATAATTTTTTCTTCCTTTTTGAGAAACAGAAAACTGGGGAGCTCCATGTGAGATGTTCTAATAAGTGGAAGAAAGTCAAATTGATAGCTATGTCTTCTTGTACATAATTTGAACTTTTTGTTGCTAGCCTGAACAATTATTGGTTTTGCATTTACATAGCCAATGATTACAGCTCTCCTGCTTTCTGGTTCCAACTATTACAGTTATCACTGTTTTATTGTTGTTTGCTCTTAACCTGAATTATACAGCTCTCCTTATGTTTGAACAGTTACAGTTGTCAGTGTCTTATTGCTTGCTTTAGTTATAATGTGGCCAAGTTCTTATACATTTTAACTTATAGCATCTAATTGCTTTTAAACAGCATGCGTTATCTCTGATGTGGGGTGTGTTTCCATTGGTTCTCCTTCCTCTTCCTTCAGCTCACACAACAATACACAGGAGGAGGGGTGTGTTTCCATTGCTGATCTGGCCATTTTTCCTCGATGATTATTTGGCATGACTCTCTACATTAGCTTATGATGATGGTTTGGTTAATTGTAATATTCATATTCTTTGGCATCATTGAGTGTGTGCATAAATTAAGATAATGACATGCTTAGTCTACACATAGATTAAGATGATGGCTTGTTCAGTATCACACGTTTGCCTACAAGTTCATATGGTATTTGATTGCTCATATTGCAGAAGCTCAATAAAACAAAATATCGGGCTGGTGATGAATTGACACCTGCTGATTTGATGTTTGTTCATATTCTCACACACATAACTTTTCAGGATCTTGATGAGAAATGCATCAGCTCCAGACCCATCCACCCAGGATACTTGGGGCACTAAACTTTGGTGAAGCTGCTGCCCGGCTACAAGGTAGCAATTGGCAAGTACTCAGCATCTGGAACAAGTACTGGGCATGTTGTAAATGTTCAATATCTTCTGTCATATTGTGGACAGACTAGTAACAGGCCTGGCCATATGCATTTGTGTTTTGCTAATGTGTAATATCTGTATCCGTTGGTTAATCATACTTTATTATTATTCCAGAGCATTTCATGTCCGAAATTACCTGTTATTGGGTTGATTTCAAGTTTCAACAGTGGCAGTTGGCACCATCCGCTTTGCTTTCTTCTATAATTTTCAAAAGTCTTTAATACTTTTTTTAGCTTTTAGATTATAAATGTTCTGAAGTGGCGTACTATCCCCAAAACCTGAACTCTACCAAGGCTACAGCTTAACCGGCACAAGGTATATATTGTTAGTGTTAAGCTAGCACTTGTATCTTACTTTATGCACTTTTTACTTTATCAAGTAGGGGTGCCTTGCTCCCAAGTTGTTCATGAGATGCTTTGGTTCCCAAGTAGCCTAAGCATCTTGCTTTATGCTAGTAGAGGCCCTGCTCTATATAAGAAGCAGCCATCCTTTGTAACCGTGAGACAATTACCTTTACCATTTCAATCAAGCGGTTATAAGCCAAGCTGCCCTCGTTGGGTTCAGCTGCAATTGAGATGTTTTCCTGGGTATCAATTGGTATCAGAGCCTAAGTTAGACACCCTTCCCCTTAGCCGCCGCCACAGCTATGTCCACCTCCAGCAAGCGCGCCGCCGCCGCAGCAGCAGCGAAGGGCAAGGATGTATCCGGATCTGGCCACGGTGAAGACCAGGCACGGGAGGCCCGTCTTGTCGCCGCAGAAGCAGTGGCCGCGCAGGCAACACAGGCAGCAGCCCAGGCGGCAGAGGCGGCTCAAGCCGCCGTAGCCGCGGCCGCCGCCTTGCGCCAGGAGATCGAGGATGGCAAGCCGGCGGTCGATGGGTTGGAGCGTTTCCACACTCCGGAGCGCCGTCGACACCTCTCTCCGTCCCCAGATCGGCGCCACAGACGACGTGGTCGGTCGCCGGTGGTGCAGGTCTACCGCGACATCGGCGGCGGGTGGACCATGCTCACCCGCGCCAACTACCACGAGTGGAGTCTTCTCATGAAGGTGAAGCTCCAGGCGCGCGGGCTCTGGGAGGCCGTCGCCTACGGCGACGTCATCTACGAGGATGATCGCCGGGCCTTGGAGGCTTTGTGCGCTGCGGTGCCGGCAGATCTCGGCGCCGCCCTCGCCAACAAGCCGACGGCCAAGCTCGCCTGGGAGGCGATCGCCACCAGGCGTCTCGGTGGTGAGCGCGTCCGTCGCGCCACGCTGCAGCGGCTCTACGGCGAGTGGGAAAGCCTCGCCTTTCAGCCCGGTGAGCAAATTGAAGACTTTGCTCTTCGCCTGACAAACCTGATGGAGCAGATGGCCCTCAACGGCGACACCGACCTCGACGAAGAGCGCGCCGTGGAGAAATTTCTCCGGTGTGTGCCCAAGAAGTACGAGCAGCTTGTTCTCTCCATCGAGACGCTACTCGACTTCGGGCAGCTCACCATCGAGGATGTGACCGGTCGGCTCAAGGCGGCCCAGGACCGCGAGCGCGCGCCGGAGTCGGAGGCCGCTGCCGGCAAGCTCCTCTACACCGCTGAGCAGTGGCGGGCCTTCGAGAAGAAGAAGGAGGAGGGAGCCGGACCATCCAAGGATCGCCGTTGACGTCCCCGCAGAGGCAAGAAGAACAAGCCCAGGTGCGGTGACTGCGATGGAGACTGTGGCGGCGCGGATCGCGGTAGAGGGGACAAGGCAGGAGCCGCCGGCGGTGAACGCAGGGCGAACCGCGACGACACCTGCCTCAACTACAACGGTGCCGGCCACTGGGCACGCGATTGCCCCCATCCCCGGCGTGATCGTGGTCGAGATCATGGCGGTGCGATGAACGTGGCGGAAGCTGAGGACGACCATGCTCTGTTCCTCGCGCATGGGTTCCTGGAGATGGATGTGGAGGTGTACAGCGGCAAGGTTCCTGCTTCGTCCTTCTACGCCAAGAACGCCGACCTCGACCTCCACGAGCCGAAAGCCAGCGTTTTCCACGACATCGGCTCCGGCGTCGACGACAAGCTCGATGGCTGGTACCTCGACAACGGCGCCACCCACCATATGACTGGTCGCTGCGAGCTCTTCACCGACCTGGACACGACGGCCAGAGGCACGATGAGATTCGGCGACGAGTCAAAGGTGGAGATCCACGGCGTCGGCTCCATCATCTTCGAGGCGAAGAACGGAGAGCACCGGGTGCTCCACGGTGTGTACTACATCCCCGCTCTTCGCAACTCGATCATGAGCCTCGGCCAGCTAGATGAGGGAGGATCCAAGGTGGTGATTGATCACGGAGTCCTGAGGATCTGTGACCAGCACAAGCGGCTGCTCGTCAAGGTTCGCCGTTGCGCCAACAGGCTCTACATCCTCCACATCAAGACGGTCTCGCCGCTCTGCCTTGCCGCGTGCAAGGATGATGAAGCTTGGCGCTGGCACGAGCGGTACGACCACCTCCACTTCGACGCACTTCGTCAGCTGTCCAAGGACGACATGGCGCGTGGGCTGCCGGTCATCAGCCACATCGGCCAGTTCTGCGACACGTGCGTCATCACCAAGTACCGCCGAACCCCGTTCCCGTGTGAAGCCCAGTACCGCGCGCAGGATCCACTGGAGCTCGTCCACGGCGACCTCTGCGGGCCGATCGCGCCAGCAACTCCCGGCGGCAGGCGCTACTTCCTGTTGTTGGTCGACGACGCCATGCGGTACATGTGGGTGGCTCTGCTGACAACCAAGGATGCTGTAGCGGATGCAATCAAGCACCTTCAGGCTGCAGCGGAGAAGAAGTGCGGGAAGAAGCTGCGGACAACGGGCGCGAGTTCACCATCGCCGAGTTCACTGCGTACCGCGCCGAGGAGGGGATCTAGCGCCACTACAGCGCCCGTCCACGCCGCAACAGAATGGAGTCATGGAGCAGCGCAATCAGACGGTGGTCGTGATGGCGCGGGCTCTGCTGAAGCAGCGCGGGTTGCCGGCACGCTTCTGGGGCGAGGCCGTGGTGACCGTGGTTCACCTGCTGAACATAGCACCTACCAAGGCGCTGAAGGGCGTGACGCTGTATGAAGCGTGGCACGGGAAGGCACCGGAAGTCGGGTACCTGCGCACATTTGGATGTGTGGCCTTCACCAAGGATCTGTCGCAGCTTAAGAAGCTCGACGATCGCAGCATCCCTGGCATCCTCATCGGCTACGCTGACGGCGCCAAGGCGTACCGCATCTTCGACCCGGCGACACAGCGTGTGCGTGTCTCGCGCGACGTCGTCTTCGACGAGAGTCGCGGGTGGGACTGGATCAAGGAAGGAGGTGGACAGGCTCCGGCGGAAGATGAGTTCGCCGTCGAGCACGCCTGGGAGGAAGGAACAGAGGGAGCGTGGACACCAACGCCCGTTTCCCCTGTTTTAAGCCCCTCGCCTGTTCCATCTGCGCCGCACTCGCCATCTCCAGCTCCGGGGGAGCAGGGGAGCCCTGGAACAGAGGATTCGACTCCTCTGTTTCAAGAAGAGTCCACGCCGGCAGCATCAACTCCACCCACTGCGCCGGAGATCGAGCACGCCACGCCTCTGGAGGATGACGAGGACAGGCTCGATGCATCCTACGATGATGAGCCCCTCCGCTACCGCACGATGGAGAACATCCTCGGCGACAACTCTCCTCCAGGTCAGGCGCCGCGACTCTTCGCCCAGCTCCACCTCTCTCATGCTGGCGAGCCGACCGGATACGCGGAAGCCAAGGGCGATCCAGCGTGGAAGGCCGCCATGAAGCAGGAGCTTCAAACTGTGGAGAAGAACAAGACGTGGGAGCTGGTGCAGCTGCCCGCCGGCCATCGCCCAATCTCCCTCAAGTGGGTGTACAAGCTCAAGAAGGACGAGAAGGGGATGGTGACCAGGAACAAGGCCCGGCTGGTGGCGCGCGGTTTCGTGCAGCAGGAAGGCATTGACTTCGAAGATGCCTTCGCGCCGGTGGCGAGGATGGAATCCGTGCGGGTTCTCCTTGCACTGGCGGCGCAGGAAGGGTGGAAGGTGCACCACATGGACGTGAAGTCCGCCTTCCTCAACGACGACCTCAAGGAGGAAGTGTACGTGCGACAGCCGCCAGGCTTTGCCGTCGCCGGAGAAGAAGGGAAGGTGTACCGGCTGCGCAAGGCTCTTTACGGGCTGAGGCAAGCACCGCGCGCCTGGAACGCAAAGCTGGACACCACACTGAAGAAGATGGGGTTCACGCAGAGCGCGCATGAAGCAGCGGTGTACAGGCGGGGCAGTGGGCGCACTGTCCTGCTCGTCGGCGTCTATGTCGACGACCTCATCATCACCGGCGCCGATCAGGGGGAGGTGGAGAACTTCAAGGCCGCCATGAAGGAACACTTCGACATGAGCGACCTCGGCCTCCTCTGCTTCTACCTCGGCGTTGAGGTGCGCCAAGATGCCGAGGGCATCGTTCTTCGCCAAGCCCGCTACGCCGAGCGCATCCTCGAGTTGGGAGGAATGGCGGGGTGCAATCCAGCCGCCACACCAATGGAGGAGAAGCTGCGGCTCAGCCGGGAGAGCAAGGCGGAGGAAGTGGATCCCACGCACTACCGGCGGCTTGTCGGCAGCCTGTGGTACCTCGTCCACACTCGGCCGGACCTCGCGTTCGCGGTCGGGTACCCGAGCCGGTTCATGCAACGGCCCACGGAGGAGCATCTGCAGGCGGTCAAGCGTGTGCTGCGCTACGTGGCTGGGACCCTAGACTTTGGTCTGCACTACAAGAGGGCTCCGGGCACAGCGCGCTTCGTCGGTTACTGCGACAGTGATCTCGCCGGCGACTTGGATTCAAGCAAGAGCGCCAGCGGGACTCTGTTCTTCCCGGGAGATTGCTTGGTCAGCTGGCAGTCTGTGAAGCAAAGGGTGGTGGCATTGTCCAGCTGCGAGGCTGAGTACATTGCAACCACCACCGCAGCAACTCAAGCGCTGTGGCTGTCTAGGCTGCTCGGGGAGCTCCTAGACAGGAAGATGGAAGCAGTGGAGCTTAAGGTGGACAGCAAGTCTGCTCTAGCTCTGGCCAAGAACCCTGTCTTCCATGACAGGAGCAAGCACATCAGGACTAAGTTCCATTTCATCAGGGACTGTCAGGAGGAAGGGAGCATCAAGGGCAACTACATCGCCACCGCTGACCAGCTCGCCGACATCCTTACCAAGTCACTGGGCAAGACCAAGTTCCAGGAGATGAGGAGGAAGATTGGCTTGAAGCAGGTCACCTAGTGCTAGGCTTAAGGGGGAGATTGTTAGTGTTAAGCTAGCACTTGTATCTTACTTTATGCACTTTTTACTTTATCAAGTAGGGGTGCCTTGGCTCTCAAGTTGTTCATGAGATGCCTTGGTTCCCAAGTAGCCTAAGCATCTTGCTTTATGCTAGTAGAGGCCCTGCTCTATATAAGCAGCAGCCATCCTTTGTAACCGTGAGACAATTACCTTTACCATTTCAATCAAGCGGCTATAAGCCAAGCTGCCCTCGTTGGGTTCAGCTGCAATTGAGATGTTTTCCTGGGTATCATATATTATCTCCTCTCTTTCTCCTCAGTGCTCTTAGTTTTAATTGCAAGTTTCTTCACCCATTTTTTCCCGTTCCATGTGTAGGTCTTAATACTGCTTGTGGTTGGCCCATTAAGATAGACATATGGGTATACACTATGCAGAGGATCTCCTGCATGTGCCATTTACAATGCAGGACAGTGACCTGGTCATCACATGCCCCCTTCCCTATTGGCAGGTGTGTAGTCTGTTTTCTCTACGTAATGTTTTCCCAGCGTACACTACAGGTCTATAAATATCTCAGAGCCAAAGTTTTTATCCAGCAATCCTTTTGCTGTGAAGCATATGGAAATTTGTAGCTGTAGGATTTGAGAGTGAGCTGGGAAGAGGAAGAGAGGGTCTAAGAGCAGTGGGAATGGGAACATGGAGGAAAGCCTAGCCTGTTTGTTTCCTCCTCCAGCAACAGAGGTGGAAGCTTTGGTTCGGTGTTTCCCGATGCCTCCCATTCCTATCGTTCTTAAGCACTCCATCCTTTTCCTTCTGGCTTTCTGTGTAATTGTTTTATTAAGTAGCCCAATTATACTGGGATGATTTGAACTTGAGGGTGAGCATGGAAGAGGAAGAAAAGAGGGTCTAAGAGCAATGGGCATGGGAACATGGAGGAAGGCCTATGAGGTGTAAGTCCATTTTGGATCTTCCTGATGCCTCCCATGCCTATCGTTCTTAGATGCTCCTTCCTCTTCCTTTTGGATCACACAACAGAGAAGATGAATCATGAGTGGTGCGTTTTGATTCCTCATTTGGCACTTTCTTCTTTTATGTTGTTTTGGCATGCCACGGTAGATGATGGCTTTGCTTACTGGAATGCTTTCATTTTCATTTTCTTTGCCATGTTTAGTCACAGATAAGCTAAAGGTTATGGCTTAGCTAGATAGCCAATAGTTCTTCAAGTTTCAGACTCCACTAGCACAATTATGCAACTGCTTAATATTGACTGTTCTGAACATGAACCGCATCTCACACCAACATTTATCAGCTAACAAAGGACTAAGAAACTGGCTAGCACACCCTTGAATTTAATAGGAAGGGACGCGAAAATATAATTTGGCAGAACACATGATGGTGTGCATCTTCCGCCAACTTATCTTTAACCAAGGATGCAAATAAAGTAGAGAGAAACGAAGATGATGAAACACATGACATGAACATTGTACTCTGACTCTAGTCTGTATCACGAACAAAATTAGCAATTGCCCTGCAAAATTTGAACCAAATGAGCTGCACTCAGATCAGACAAGCATGGGGCATAGCAACCAAATTGACCAAGTGGTCTGGTTAAGTTTACAAGAAACAAACATGGCAGGTAGAAGATTTATGACTGATTGCATCCTGTCATTCCACTGCCTAAACAGATGCAAGCACGGCTGAGGCAAATGCATTGCTGAGCCCATCTCTACAGGGACTTCATGCTGAACCTATACGCCCATGACCAGGAAATATCGATATTTACAAGATCTTAATGGTTTGATTGTTGTTGATAGTTTGAGATTGTTATACTATTTGTGGAATAATATTCCTTTCTTTCTGATATGGAGTGGGTTAGGACTGCGATAGAGAGATGGCTGAGGAACTGTGCCTAGCTTAGTTGGTTGAAGACATGGATGTACACCCAGAAGACTATCTGATTTCAGTCCTCATCAAGGCGAATTTGGGTGAATATTTCCTTATTTAAAAAGTCACCTAGTTCCTAGGTTGGTTGAGTTCCTTTTTTAGAGAATGTTTGGACAGGGTCCTAAGACAACATGACAGCAAAGAATTTTCCCTATTGATCCTTGCTTAACTACAATGAAAGATTAGCTTGGCGTATGTATAGCCAGACCTAAAACAAGGTACTAACTGATGAAAGCAACAAACTAACAACCTTAGCCAACCGACCTGATATGACTAATTGACAATTAAGAAAATTAAACAGCCTCATGAGGAAACCGCACATTTGAGATCCTTGTGAAATGCACTAATAAATGGAGAAAACATCAAATTTGTATCTAAGTTATCTTGTAGCCTTTGAACCTTCCATATTTAAATTAGGCAACCTGGGCTTTTTGTTACTAGCTAGCCTGAACATTTATTAGTTTTAACTTTGATAATGGCTTGCTCTTAGCCTGAACCATTACATTTTGCAGCTCTCCTGCTTTCAGGTTTCAACATTGATAGTTGTCGCCACCTTTTGCTTTATTTATAATGCGGTCCATGTGGACAAGTTCATGATAACCTTGACGTCCCTACCCTGCCAACAACTAATACTGGTTCTCTTGTTAGGTATGGTAAGCTGGAGATCTCCTGCTCCTGCATGTGCTGAACATTTGTTACGCATAACAAAGCCGGATGGCCTCCACCCCCCCCCCCCCCAACCCCCCAGTCATACTTCATATCCCAGCATGTCAGGCGTCTTGTTTGAGAGTATGTTTAGAGTAGTACTTGAGAGTAAACCTGGAATAGGAAGACAGAGAGGGCTTAAGAACAGTGGGAACGGGAACATAGAGGAAAGCCTAGCCTGTCTGTTTCCTCCTCTAGCGACAAAGGTGGAAGCCTGGTTTGGTGTTTCCCGATGCCTCCCATTCCTTTCGTTCTTAAGCACTCCTTCCTTTTCCTCTGGCTTGCAGTACATTGACAATTATTTTAGCAAAGAAAACATACCTTTTGGATGTTTTTAAATTGAGGGTGAGCCTGTAAGGGGAAGAAAATATGGCTTAAGAGCAGTAGGCATGGGAACATGGAGGAAGGCCTAAATCACATTTTGAGTCTTCATGATACCTCCCAAGCCTAAATCACAATGTGCTACCGAGACACGCAAAACAAAGATGATGAATGTTGTGTTTCTTCTTTTCATTATATATATATATATTTAAAAAATATCTGTTATTCTCGGTTGGCATTTTTATTCTGTTTTCATTTCTTAGGCATCTTCAATCCACACATATAAAGATCTTTGGAATCTTATGTTATTCTGTTTTCACTATTTCAGTTGAGAGTATATTGTTATCTATTACTATATATCTATCAAATTTCTTGCCGATTGATTAAAAAAAAAGATTGCAGAGAAAGCAGGGAGAACTAAGATGCTGACGCATGGTATGAACATTGTCTACACTATGTGGACCATCTAAGGCACGGACATAACTGGCAACTGCCCTACCAAATTCAAGTGCAACCAAATGAGCGATATAGATTTTGCAAAAAAAAAAAAGAGCGATGTAGAGATGGTACACGTGTGGACCCTAGCAACCAAATGGACATGTCACAAGTCTATGTATCATGTATGTTTCCAAGAAACCGCAATGACAACAGAAGATTAATTACAGTGACCACATGCTTCCTGATGCGCCACAGATCCAAGGACTAGGGCAAATTCATTATATGAAATGGCTCGACTCTACAACAGTAACATATCAACCACCTTCCCATAATATATCTAAAGAACTTGTGAACGTTACAAGACTTGTTGTTTAACATTTATGATAGTCCATTTCTTATTATTTGCTTTAGTATCTATAGTTTGGCCAAGTTTATATTCCTTGTTAAGGTCTTGTTGTGGACACCTTCTTTGGCAAGTACCAGTGCAAGAAGAAGGAAAGCGTATCTCCAGATGTGGCATAGTTAGTTTTGATTTAGTTTCCTTTTTATTTGGCTGTAATTTAGGAAGTTTTGGATATTCTAGAGACTCTATATATATTGTAAGAGCTGCGCCTCCTAAGAGGTTAGGCAGAAAAGTTAATCCTAGTGCTCAGAGCCTCAAGCGAGGGTGAGCTAGGGCATTATCAATCTGCTATTCGCGCCAATCTCCACAAGCCATAACAACTCTGGTATCAGTCTAGGGATCCTCCTTGGCCTGATCTGCACTCCGCCGCCCACCACAACCCCACCATCCCCTGCGCGCCGCTAACCCTCATCGCATCCCTGCCATGCCATGGCCGACGACAACGGCACTCCCATCACCAAGGCGATCCTCGACGAGGTGGTTGACAAACTTGTCAAGCTCGTCGGTGACAACGGCAAGAAGCTGGACACCGACATGGCGGACTTTCGACAGGAACTCTGCCTCCTATCGACGTCCATCAAGAACGTCCAGACCCAAGTTTTGGATTGGCAGGGCCGCTTCGACACCGACGCCTCCTCGGCGTCTGGACCCGCGCCGGCGCCGACCCACAAGCTTCGTTTTCCCAAGTTCGACGGCTCGGATGACCCCATTACTTGGCTGCATAAGGGGGAGCAATTCTTTCGTGCCTATGGCACGCCGGACCACCTCAAGGTGCCGACGGCGGTGTTCTACCTCAAGGGCGCTGCTAGCCAATGGTACTATCGCCTCGAGCAAAACTAGGGCGTCCCGACATGGACGCAGTTCGTCGACGGCATCAATCGCCGTTTTGGGCCGCCGCTTCGCAGCAACTCTCTCGGCGAGCTGACGCATCTACGCCGCACCACGACCGTCGACGAATATCAAGAGCGCTTCCTGGTCCTTCTGGCGCGTTGCGAAGGCGTCACCGAATCGCAACAGATCGCGATTTTCTCGGCCGGGCTCCAACAACCATTGAGCACGGACGTCGCTCGCGAAGCCAACTACACTAGAGGAGGCCATGGCCTTGGCGCGAGCATTTGAACGCCGCCAGTCCGCGTCCACGGAGGCACCCGCTGCTACTAGCCGCCTCCCAGCAGGCCTCCCTTAGCGCTCCTCGACATCGTCCTCCAGAACGCCGCCCCCGACTAGCACGCCGGGCTCGACACCTGCACTGCCCGGCGCCCCATCCAAACAGGCGACCACCGCCGACGGGCGATTCAAGCGTCTGTCTCCAGAAGAGATGGCTCAACGACGTCTCAACGGCCTCTGTTTCAACTGCCCTGAAAAGTTCTCCCGTGACCATCTCAAGCACTGTACCGGCAAGGGCATCTACCTCCTAGAGATGTCTGCCGATGAGGACTCGCAGGATGGCAGCGAGTCAGACGAGGACTTGAAGATTTCATTGGCGGCCATCACCGGTATTCAGACGAGCGCGACGTTGCACCTGACCGCTCGTGTCTGCGACACGCACGCCACAGCCCTGGTCGACTTCGGCTCCACCCATTCGTTCATCGACGAAGCTCTGGCGCAACGCCTCGGTCTGACACCGGATCCTCATCCCGGTCTCTCCATGGGCATGGCTAACGGCGATCGCGTGGCCTCGGCTGGACTGTGCAAGGTGGTGCACCTCGTCATCGACAAGGAGGAGTTCACAGTCGACCTCTTTGTTATCCCTCTGGGCGGTTTTGGGATCGTCCTTGGCTACGAGTGGCTTCGCACTCTTGGCCCTATTCTCAGGGATTTCAATCTCACCATGGTATTCTGGCGCCATGATCACCGTGTCCAGTGGAGCGGCAACCGCACCCAGATCAGCCCACGTGTGACAGCAACTGTGACGCACGACTTCCTGACCGCCCTCCTGGACGAGTTTGCGGATTTGTTTGCTGAGCCCAAGGGACTTCCACCGCAGCGCACGTTCGACCACATGATTCATCTGCTTCCGGGGACACCGCCGATTGCCATGCGTCCATACCGTTACGCTCAACTGCTCAAAGATGAAATTGAAGCTCAATGCCAAGCGATGTTGGCGCAAGGGATCATCCGTCAGAGTACATCGGCTTTCTCATCGCCGGTGCTGCTGGTGCGCAAAAGAGACGGCTCGTGGAGGTTCTGTGTAGACTATCGCGCTTTGAACAGTAAGACAGTGCGTGACAAGTTCATCATCCCCATTGTTGAAGAATTGCTGGACGAGCTCAAGGGTGCAGTATTTTTCACCAAGTTGGAATTGCGTAGTGGGTATCATCAAGTCTGCATGCACCCCGACGACATCGCCAAGACAGCGTTCCGGACGCACCACGGGCACTTTGAGTTTCTCGTGATGCCGTTCGGCCTCACCAATGCGCCGTCTACCTTCCAGGCGCTGATGAACGCGGTGCTGCAGCCATTCCTCCGGCGGTGCGTACTTGTTTTCTTTGATGATATTCTCATCTTCAGCAAGACATGGTCGGAGCATTTGCAGCACGTCCGTGCGGTCGTCCTTGCTCTGCATGAGTACGGCCTCGTCCTTAAGCGCTCCAAGTGTTCCTTTGGGGAGCAGCGGATCCACTACTTGGGTCATGTCATCGCCGACGACGTGGTGGCGATGGACACTGACAAGGTCAGTGCAGTTCAAGCGTGGCCTCTTCCCCGCTCCATCAAGGTGCTACGTGGCTTCCTCGGGCTCACGGGATACTATCGTCGCTTCATCCACAACTACGGCGTCATCGCGGCGCCGCTCACAGCCCTCCTTAAATGGGAGGCGTTCTTGTGGTCTACGGCGGCGACGAAGGCTTTCGACGCGCTCAAACATGCGCTCACCACGGCGCCGGTCCATCAACTACCGGACTTCGACAAGCCGTTCATCGTCGATTGCGACGCCTCCGGCACGGGCTTTGGCGCGGTACTTCATCAGGGGACCGGACCGATCGCTTTCTTCAGTCGTTCGGTCGCACCTCAGCACGCCAAGCTGGCTGCGTACGAGCGCGAACTCATCGGCCTCGTGCAGGCCGTTCGCCATTGGAGGCCATACCTCTGGACGCGGGAATTCATCATCCGGACGGACCACTGCAGTCTCAAGCATCTCTTGGACCAACGTCTTGCCACCATCCCGCAGCATACATGGGTAAGCAAGTTGTTTGGCTATAGCTTTCATGTGGAGTACAAGCCGGGTAAACTGAATGCAGCGGCCGACGCCCTATCGCGGCGTGATGAGCAAGGGCCGTGCACGTCGACTTGTGCGATCTCTAGGCCGGAGTTTGAGCTGTTCGATGACTTTAGGCAGGAGTCTCTTTCTCTTCCGGAGGTGGTGTCCAAACGCCAAGAGATCATGGCCGGTACTGCAGGCAAGGAGTGGTCTGTGGTTAGGATGGCAACGGGGCGGGGCGGGGCCGGGGGAGCAACCCCTGTCCCCGCCCCGATCCCCAAACTCTTCTCCCCGCCCCGGCCCCGAAATGCTAATCGAGGAAGAAATCTGCCCCATCCCCGTCCCGGTCGGGTCCCTGAACCCCGACGGGTCCCCGTGGGGATCACACACCAGCAAATGAATCGCAAAATTGAAGTCGAAAACTATAAAATCAGAACTTCATAAGCTAGTAATAAGAGAAAGATTCAAACACAAGACATCACCACAGATCGAACGCACAAGACCATAAGCTAACAGATGTGCAAAGGCCACAAGCTCACGGATCGAGCAAGTAATCACAAGCTAACAGATCCAACACAAGACCATCAGGCATGTTAGCTTGTGGCAAATCAAACGCATGGAGATGCAACTTTGCAAGAGGATTTGAATAATAGCACTATAGCAGCGACGGCCGATGGATGTGGGTCTTCGTGGGCTCCTGGCCGGCCTGGAGTCCTGGACGGAGGAGGTAATGGCGTCGGCAACTTGGCTTCTTCGCAAGCGTAGGGACACCCTCCGACGTCCGGCTCTGGATGTGGCTCATGCTATGAGAGTGGGGTAGTGGCGGCCGGGAGAAACTAATCCCCAGCCCTGCCCCGTTACAGATTCGGGGCTCCACCCCGCTCCCCCACGGGGGAAATCCAGGCCCTGAACCCGCCCCGTTCGGGTTGGGTCCCCGCGGGGATCCGCCCCCCACGGGGAAATTGCCATCCTGAGTCTGTGGTCGATGATTTTGTTCTGCATCAGGGCAAAAATTTTGTTCCGGATTCATCCACGTTCTGGCCACAGTTACTGGAGCACGCGCATGGCGTTGGGCACAAGGGCGTCCAGAAGACCCTTGTCCGCCTTCGCTCTTCGTTCTACAGTCCTCGGGTTTCCAAGCATGTCCGTGAGTTCATCCGTGGGTGTTTGGTTTGTCAACACAATAAGACTGAGCACCTGCACCCCCGGGGGCTTGCTGCAACCACTCGACGTTCCGTCCATGGTGTGGAGCGATATAGCCATGGATTTTGTGGAGGGGTTTCCCAAAGTGGGAGGCAAATCAGTGGTACTGACAGTCGTCGACTGTTTCTCCAAGATGGTTCACTTTGTACCTCTCGGGCATCCCTACACTGCCCTCACGATGGCTCAAGCTTTCTTCGACAACATCGTCAAGCTCCATGGTTTTCCGACATCCATTGTCAGTGATAGAGACCCGGTTTTCACTAGTGGCCTCTGGACGGAGCTCTTCAAGTTGGCCGGTGTCAAACTCCGCCTGAGTTCGGCCTTCAGACCCCAAACTGATGGCCAATCAGAGGTGGCCAATCGGGTGCTCGGCGTGTATCTGCGCTGCCTCGCTGGTGACCGACCGCGCAGCTGGCTTCGTTGGCTACCGTGGGCGGAATTATGCTTCAACACGTCCTACCAGTCTTCTCTGCGCACGACGCCATTCCAAGTTGTGTATGGGCGTGAACCCCCGGCCTTGGCATCGTATCAGCCAGGCTTGGCCCGTGTGCTTGCGGTGGACAAGCAGCTTCAGCATCGTGATGTCTTCCTGTCAGAGATCAAGGAGCGCCTCCTCCAGGCGCAGGATTACATGAAGTCTTCCCATGAGAAGCTGCATCGAGAAGTGGCTTTTGAGGTTGATGATTGGGTATGGTTCCGTCTCCATCAGCGTTCAGCGGCGGGGATTATTGACGGTTCTAAAGGGAAGCTGGCACCACGGTTCTGCGGCCCATTTCAGGTGTTGGAAAGGATTGGTTCTGTGTCATACCGCCTGCGTCTTCCTCCTAAGGCGCGCATTCATGATGTTTTCCATGTGGTGTTCTTGAAGAAGTACCATGGCGATCCACCTTCATCCATCACCACTCTTCCTCCCATTGCTAATGGTCGCGTGTTGCCAGTACCGGCCAAGGTTCTTCGCGTGAAACCAGCTCGTAATTCATGGGATTTGCTGGTCCAGTGGGAGGGACGCAGCCCTGCAGAAGCAACGTGGGAGCCATTGCTGGAGTTCAAGGAGAAGTATCCTTCATTCAAGCTCGAGGACGAGCTTTTCGGTCGGGGGGGGGGGGGGGTGCTGTGGACACCTTCTTTGGCAAGAAGTACCAGCGCAAGAAGAAGGAATGCGTATCTCCAGCTGTGGCATAGTTAGTTTTGATTTAGTTTCCTTTTTATTCGGCTGTAATTTAGGAAGTTTTGGATATTCTAGAGACTCTATATATTGTAAGAGGCCTCCTAAGAGGTTAGGCAAAAAAGTTAATCCTGGTGCTCAGAGCCTCAAGCGAGGGCGAGCTAGGGCATTATCAATCTGCTATTCGTGCCAATCTCCACAAGCCATAACACGTCTATTCTCTAATTACTTTGGAATAGCACTAATATACCCAATGCTTGAACCCTGCCTAATATATTGCTGCATAATGTATCAATTAACTTTCCGATTTTCTCTTCTCTGTTCCTTAACACCCATTTCTTTCTCCACTGTAACTGCAGGGATTTATACTGGTTACCTTTTAGAAATGGACAAAAAGAAGATCTCCTCATGCACGTGTTCTGAACTGACAGTACAACTGTACAGGACAGGGCTTGAAGTTAACATGGGTACCACTGCCAATGACATAATGCAGAATGCATTACCGGTCTATATATTATATATACACCTCAAAACCAATGGACTTTGTTGAGCAATCCAGTGTTGTTGCTTGAGAGATATCCTGAGGGTTGCAGGACCTATAGAGTGAGCCAGGAAGAGGAAGAAAGAGAGGGCTCAAGAGCAGTGGGAATGGGTACATGGAGGAAAGCCTACCCTTCTTGTTTCCTTCTTCAGAAATGGGGGGGGGGGGGGGGGGGGGTGGAAGCTTTGGTTTGGTGTGTTCCCGGTGCCTCCCATTCCTATTGTTCTTAAGCGCTCCTTCCTCTTCCTTTTGGCTCGCAATACAACGTGATCTATTTAGATGATTTGAGCTTGAAGGTGAGCGTGGAAGAGGAATAAAAGAGGGCCTAAGAGCAGTGGGAATGGGAACATGGAGGAAGGCCTTTTTTTTAGTCTTCCTGATGCCTCCCATTCCTATCGTTCTTAGGTGCTCATTCCTCTTCCTTTTGGCACACTACGCAGATGATAAATGTGTGCTTTCAGTTGACCATTTTTGCTTGATGTTTTCTCTCTTTGGTATGCCTCAATCCACGTATAGCTTCGTATGGTAGCTTTGTTAATCGGAATGTTTGATTATTTGGCATGTCTAGCCCATGAATAGTTTCAGGGGATGGCTTAGCCAGCTATCCCACTGGTTTAAGTTTTAGATTCCACTAGGATGTTGATATATAACTGATCAACTATTGATTATTTTGGATACACATCACACTAATAAGATTTGTCAAGTAGCATAGGGAAACTGGCTGCATACTCAATTTCAGGAGATGAAGTATGTGTTGTTTCATGGACCATGTTGGCGGCATGTATTTACCACTAACTTCTGCTATGGACAATAACTGCAAAGTAAGTAGACTGAAAACAAAGATGATGACATACATAATATGAACATTGTACTATGGCTTTGTGCACGATCAACATCATAGCCGATAATTAGCAACTAGCATGCTAAATTTGAATCAAATAAAAAAAAGACGTACCCAGTGTTGTAGGCTCCCGCACTGTGCGGGGTCTGGGGGAGATTATTAGCGGGAGGTCTTTCCCATACACTGTGCAATGTGTAGAGGCCACCGCTCGAACCTGTGACCTCTCGGTTCACATGCGGCAAGCACTACCACTTGCACTAAATTTGAATCAAATGAACTATAAAAAAAGATATTGCGTGCATACAACATAACATACTAGTGGGCAAACATTGATAGGTAGAAAATTTCTGACAGTGAATGCATCCTGTCATACTGATGGCTTCAGTAGAGACATGCACTGCTAAGCACTGGCGGAGCGTCGTTAGGGCCATAGAGGGTCATGGCCCCCTTGCCATGCAAAATTTCCATTAGGTAAACATTAATTTTGACACTATTCATTGGTTTAGCAACTCAATTAATAAAGGTTGGCCCCCTGATTCTTTGGTTAAGCTCCGCTGCTGCTACGGTAAATGCGTTGCTGAGCTGGTCTCTACAATCTAGAGTGGCTTTCATGCTCAATCTATAGATGCATGAGTGCATGACCAGGACATATCGACGTGTTCTGATTTTCCAAGTCTCAAGGATTTTGGTTCTATTTTTAATGTTTAACCAGTTTCGAAAATCTGTAAGCAGAAGAGCTCCTTGCAAAATGTATAAATTAGAGGGAAAATAAATTGTAAATTAAATTAGTATCCAGTCTCACTTTTTGGTATTTGGTTCTATATTTTGGAAGTACCAGGTACTTTATCCTAAGTATTTCTAGGTACTTCCTACCTTCACCACTGAAGGATTTTATCAGATGGACGGCTCCTATTTTTTTCAATCAGTGTAAAATTTCTCATAAAATTGATGCCTTTTTAGCTCCAGTGTACAGTGGTACTATTTTTTTCAATCATTGTAAAATTTCTCATAAAATTGATGCCTTTTTAGTTCCAGTGTACAGTCGTACAGAACACGATCCTTTCATTTCTTTAATTTGACACACTGGACTTTTAGTTGCAGATCTTAGCAATTCTAGGTCCATTTCCTTTATAGCGGAGCAGCTTACCCATTAAAAAAACATGAAAATAGAACCCAGAAGTTAAATTTTTTATGAGAATCCAAGAGAGAATGCCCACTTGAAGGCTTTTATTTCTCCCCATTTTTCTTTCTTTTTAGTTCACGGCTCAGGTCAATCAGCTAATCATGTCTGCCTTTCAGATATGGCACAGCCAGAAAATCTCCATCAATGCTTCTTCCATGTGCTCTTCATTGCCAACATAGGTCACATGGTCCCACATTCAGACTACTATAGTTTAAATGGCCCTACAGTCATCTACTGCCATGTCCAATGTCCTACAATGCACATGCTTATTTATTTGGTGCTTTCTTTGTTCATAGGGCAAGGTACATCAAAGGACAAAGGTCACCATGTATATACACTCCTGATGCATGAATGGTTCCACAATTAGAGCCTTTGAGAGTTTGTGAGCAGGGAAGAGGAAGAAACAGAGGTCCTAAGAGCAGTAGGAATGGGAACATGAAGGAATAAGAATGCTCTAATTTTTTCTCTAGCATTAGAGGACATTTGCATTCTTGCATTCCTGATGCCTCTCATTCCTATGGTTCTTAGGTGCTCCTTCCTCTTCCTTCTGCTCATATGATTTGGTTATATATTCCAATGCACATATTTAGATTAGAAGGCCCTGATAGCGAGCCAGCCAGGAAGAGGAAGAAAAGAGTGCGTAGGAGCAGTGGGGATGAGAACATCAAGGAAAAGGCTCACTGCTGGTTTCCTCCTGGGAAGATGGAAACTTGGTGCGGTGTTTCCTGATGCCTCTCATTCCTATTGTTCTTACGCGGTCCTTCCTTTTCCTTTTGGCTTGTGCGATTGTCTTTGCAGAAAAACAGAGAGGTAGATACATACCTTTGGGCAATGAGGTCTCGAAGGTGAGATGGGGCAAGGCGTGCCAAGATCCAGATAGTTTAAGACAATGACTTTGTTAGCTAAAGTGGGTTCACTTCAAATCTTTATCATGTTTAGTCCATGCAAAAGCTAAGACGATGACGCCTTAGCTAGCTAGTTCACTTCTTTGGTCTAAGCGTTTATTTGATCCATGCACAATTTCCAGATTCCACAAGCACAATGCTGCAACTGCTCAACCTGTTGTATTAGATTACACACTACCACCTGGAGTAGGAACACAACAATAATACATCATGAAACTTTACGATATGAATATACGTGCCATGAAACTTTATGCGCTGAATACGAATTGCAAAGAATGATTTGAGATCAACAAATATCTGCAGGTCATCTACAGCACAAATAGTAATTTCGCCCTGCCAGAATGATTTGAGATAAACGAGCTATTCCTACCAAGTTCATGCACGCTCCATGTAAATTAGCAAGAAACAAGCATGGAAACAGCATGATTTAGTCGCAGGTTTGGAATATCAGTCCAGATGAAATGCCGGTTGATGACTTCAACAGTATATAGATGCAAGCACCTAAGATTAAATGCTTGGCTAGACCACATCAGCACCATTGTGTGGCTTCAGGCTGAATCTCTCTGCATGCAGTTTGGGTTCAAACTTTGTATTCAGAGTGATACACAACAAACTTTAGTTTACTGTTTTTGCTCTTTGTTTTTTTCTGTAGTACAAAGTTTGAACCTTTTATTCCTTTTTGAGCAATTCTTGTTCTTGTGCTACATATATAACCAGCAACCCTCTTTTAAAAGAAGAAGAAAAATGGGAGACATATTAATGGGAATGACAACCTTTAGGCTAACATTTCCTGCTCTCTCTATTTAAGGATCCAAGTAAAAACAAATGTAGGGCTTCTTTCAAGTGCTTTTCCTCGACATTGTAGGTGCCATGGGCCCGTAATCATTGACTGACATAGGTCACATGGTACCATCCGCTGTTATAATCCAACATACATCCTGTAGTGCACCATGCGTTAGATGCTTCCATCCTTCACAACAGAAGTCTATATATACAAACCCTTCAGACATGAAGGGTTCGGGTTCCAGCCTTCCAGGGCAATATAGTTCTCACCATGAGAATTTGTGAGCAGGGAAGAGGAAGAAAGAGAGGTCCTAAGAGCGGTCGGAGTGGGAGCATGGAGGAATGCGTGTGCTGTAGTTTCTCCTCTTGCATTGGAGGATGAGGATATTTGCATCGATGTGTTCCTAATGCCTCCCATTCCTATGGTTCTTAGGTGCTCCTTCCTCTTCCTTTCGCTAGCGTCATTGATTCGGTGATGAAAAAACAGCACCCCAATGCACATATTCAAGTGAGGAGTGGCAAGCCAGGAAAAGGAAGAAAAAGAGTGCATTAGAGCGGTGGGAATGAGAACATCTGAGGAAAGGCTAGCTTGCTGGTTTTCTCCTGTGAAGGCGGAAATTTGGTGCGGTGTTTTTCCTGATGCCTCTCATTTCTATTGTTCTTATGCACTCCTTCCTTTTCCTTTTGGCCTGCATGGTTATCTTAGCAGAGAAAACTAGAGATAAATACAAATACAAACATTCAAGAGCACATCTAGTGCTCTTGGTCCTTAACGTGCTCTGATCACATATTCCAAAATATTTTGAAAATGCCTATGAAAAATTCTATGAAAATTACTTTAGGTAGTTGATCTAAATTCTAATGATTAAATATGTACTATCATTCAGAAGTTCAAATCTCAAATACAATTTATTTTAGAAAGCAAAAAATGACAAACGTTGGTGACTTGTAGCTTTTCTATTTTTCTCCTTTGCTACTTTCAGGTTTCCCTCCCCCCAAGTACATAGAGTTTTTTTTTGGCGGATACAAGTACATGAGTTTAGGGCTGAATTTTTTGTGGTGTTTTGTTACAAAGAATTGAGACCAATGTTGTGCAATTTTTTTCAAAGTTTTTCATGACCATTTTTGCCTTTTTTGTGTTTTTGATCTTGCTAACCCTACTACCATTGCTGAGTTATTTGACCAATGGTGCACCGGGGGGGGGGGGGTGATCTAAATACAAGTCATCATTGTTAACAGCAGCTGCAGCCCTGTGTTGGACATTTTGGCTTACTCAAATGAAGTGGTGTTTGACAAATGCAAATCAAAAACTTTCTTGCAAGTACTTTTCAGGGGAACGTTCTGGCTCCGGCAGTGGGCGTCCAAATCTTCGCTTCCTTTGGATGGTTATCACCAAGTCGGTTTAGGTTTCCATTGTTAGCTTTATGATCACACTAGTGCACGGATCAGTGAGGATTTCTTTCTCTTTTCTTGATCTGAGTGCTATAAATTCCTAGATCTACACAAGTACACACACAGAGAGAGAACCTTCAGCTGCCGCAGAAGAGCTTGAGCTGGCCATCACAGGTTCGTTGATGGAGATCCGCTCAAAGGCGGCGACGAGTGTCGCAGCGAGGTCGATGCCGGAGCGATGGCGTTGAGGACGGTGGCGGCAACGGCGTGACGGAGCTGGCGGCGGTGAAGGCGATGAAGGTGGGGCTTCCCGCTGCTCCAGCGCTCCCTCTAGATCGGCTAGGGTTTAGGGATGTGGGTGAGGGTGCTGGCGGCGCGGCAAACCTCGTGCCGAGTGCCCCGGCCCCTCACCCCCTTTTATTTAGCGCTGTACAGTGGGGGCCCACCAACCATTAAGGGTTGGGCGCCCCCGATCAGGGCGCAGATTAAGGGCCTAATAGGCCGTTGGGCCTATTAGGAAGGAGATCATTCCAACATTCTCCCCCTTGATCTCACCTTTTATTTTAACTTTATACTTTAACTTGAAACTTTTTCCTTTAGTTGTTCCATCACAGATTAGTGAATAGAGCATGCTTTATCGTCACAGTCCAAGACTGATAGACTCAACAGCTACCACACACATCACTGTTTTGAAACAAGTTCTTTATCTTTTGGGCCCTTTTTTTATTCTCCAGAAATCACAGGCTTTCCCTTAGACCCATGCCGGCTATGTGTTCCATGAACACATTGGGTGGTAAGCCTTTAGTGAGCGGACCCGCAAGCATTTTCTTTGTGCTTATATGCTCGAGTGTAATAGAGTGATTCTGGATTTTCTCCTTCACAACATAAAACATTATGTCAATGTGTTTGGCAGCACCACTTGACTTGTTGTTGTGAGCATAAAACACTGCTGGTTCATTGTCGCAGTACATTCTGAGTGGTCTTTGAATGCTGTCTACCACTCTTAAACCGGGTATAAATTTCTTTAACCATTCAACCTGCCCCGAGGCCTCATAACATGCCACAAATTCAGCGTACATCGTCGATGATGCAGTGACGCTTTGTTTGGAGCTTTTCCACGATATAGCTCCTCCTGTGAGTGTGAACACATAACCGGACGTGTACTTTCGGTCATTGATGTCCCCCGCAAAATCCGCATCTGAGTACCCTTCTATCTCTAGTGAATCGGATTTTCTGTATGTTAGCATGAGGCCTTTTGTGCCTTGCACATAACGTAATGCTTTCTTTACCATGATCCAACCCTTCTATCTCTAGTGAATCGGATTTTCTGTATGTTAGCATGAGGCCTTTTGTGCCTTGCACATAACGTAATGCTTTCTTTATCATGATCCAGTGTGCCTGTCCTGGATTACTTTTGATATCTGCCAAGTATCCCGGTAACAAATGCTAAGTCAAGGCGTGTACAAACTTGAGCATACTGTAGACTTCCGACAGCTGAAGCATATGGAACCGCTTTCATTTGATCGATCTCATACTGGTTCCTGGGACATTGAAATTTCCCAAATCTATCGCCCTTGACTATTGGAGCAGGTAAAGGCTTGCACATATGCATACTGTACTTCTTTAGAACCTTTTCTAAGTATGCCTTTTGTGATAGTCCTAATACCCCCTTTGTTCTATCTCGTTGAATTTCAATTCCCAAAACAAATGAAGCTTCACCAAGATCTTTCATATCAAAATTTGAGGACAAGAATTTCTTTGTCTCCAATAGCAGACCAACATCGCTACTAGCAAGTAGAATGTCATCCACATACAGGATTAGGAAAATAAATTTTCTACTTCTGAACTTTGCATAAATGCAATTGTCCTCCTCATTTTCTTTAAACCCAAATTTCCTTATGGTTTCATCAAACTTTAAATACCACTGCCTGGAGGCTTGCTTTAATCCATAAATGGATTTCTTTAAGCGACACCCCATATGTTCTTTTCCTTTCACGACAAAACCTTTCGGTTGTGCCATGTAAACATTTTCATACAGATCCTCGTTAAGGAATGCTGTCTTTACATCCATCTGATGTAACTCTAAGTCATAATGTGCCACCAATGCCATTATAATCCTGAAGGAATCTTTACACGAAACCGGAGAAAAGGTTTCGTTATAGTCTATCCCTTCTCTTTGTGTAAAGCCTTTTGCCACGAGTCGTGCTTTGAACCTTTCTACATTCCCTTTGGAGTCATGTTTTATCTTGTAAACCCATTTACAGCCTACTGTCTTGGATTCTTTAGAAATTTTCTCTAAGTCCCAAACACCATTGGAACTCATTGATTGCATCTCATCCTTCATAGCTTCCAGCCATTTAGATGAGTGAACACTTCTCATGGCTTCTTCATATGAAGTGGGATCACCCTCCATATAAATTTCTTCTGTATTATAAACTTCATAGTCGCTAGAAATGGCCAACTTTCTTTCTCTTTGTGACCTTCTAAGTGCCACTGCTTGTGGCACATTTTGTGCCTCAACTTCTGGCACATTTTCCATAAGGGGCTGTAGCTCCTCCTCCTCATGTCCAACCGCGGGTTCAGGCGGTCCCTGGATGACAGGTTCCAGACCTTCGCTCACTGTTGGTATGGGTGGAGTTGCGACAGGTGTTGACACCGAAATATCTGGAATAGTTGGTGCAGCAACAACCGAAGAAGGTACTGACGTCACTATTTCAGGAACTTTTGGTGCAGCATCAACAGGTAGTGAGAAAAATGGCTCTTGAATCATAGGAGTAGACACATACACCCGCTTCTCCTCAAGGTCAATTTCTCTAGGTACCATGCTCCCCCTGATCATTTCACTTTCTAGAAAGACAACATGTCTCGTTTCTACAAACTTTGTATGTCTGTCTGGGCAGTAGAAACGAAAACCTTTCGACTTTTTAGGATAGCCTATAAAATGGCAGCTTACAGTTTTGGGATCCAGTTTTCCAATATTTGGATTAAACACTTTAGCCTCAGCTGGGCTCCCCCAGACCCGTAGGTGAGTCAGTGAGGGTTCTCTTCCTGTCCATAGCTCATATGGCGTTTTGGGCACCGATTTGCTTGGCACTCTGTTGAGAATATGGATGGCGGTTTTTAACGCCTCCATCCACAGACTCAATGACAATGTGGAATAACTCATCATAATGCGCACCATATCCATTAGTGTACGGTTGCGCCTTTCAGCTACTCCATTTTGCTGAGGCTCCCCCAGTGTAGAGTATTGGACAACTATACCATTTTCCTGTAAAAACCTTGCAAAAGGTCCAGGAACTTGTCCATAAGGGGTATGTCGACCGTAGTACTCCCCTCCACGGTCTGATCTTACTATTTTAATTCTTTTGTCAAGTTGATTTTCAACCTCAGCTTTGAATATTTTAAATTTATCCAATGCCTCAGATCTTTCTTTACTTGGATAAATGTAACTATATCGGGAGTAATCGTCTGTGAATGTTATGAACAAATCATAGCCATCCATACTTTTCACAAGAAACGGGCCACATATATCAGTGTGGATTATTTCTAATGTTCCTGCACTTCGTGTGGCACCCTTTTGATTTGCTTTACAAATTTTCCTTTAATGCATTCAACGCATTGTTCAAGATCAGAGAACTCTAACTGTGGAAGAATTTCACTCTTCACTAATCTTTTAATTCTCCCCCTCGAAATATGGCCTAAACGACAGTGCCATAATTTTGATGAAGTATCTTGAGTTCTCTTTCTTTTCTTTGTTTCTTTCTCTGACAAGGATTCATTCACATTCACATTACATACAGAATGCACTTTATCACGCATAGATAATAAATAAAGATCATTATAAAGGACAGCATCACCAATACAATTATTATCAAACCATAGTTCACATTTGCCATTCGCAAAATGACAACCAAAACCATCTATGTCTAAGCGTGATACACTTATCAAGTTTCTTTAAAGTGAAGGAACAAATAATACATCTTTTAATACAAGCATGAAACCATTAACTAGCTCGAGGGAGACATCGCCAACAGCTTCCACATCTGCTTGTACTCCGTTCGCGACTTTAATGTGTCTTTCGCTTCTTAGCGTAGTCCTTGTCGAACGGAATCCCTGTAAAGAATTTGCAACATGCACAGTTGCACCAGAATCAATCCACCAAGTAGATTTAGAAAACTGTATATACAGGGATTCATTAACAAATGAAATTACATTCTCACCATTCTTTGCCATTATCATCTTTAAGTAGCTGGGACAATCTGCTTTACGATGCCTCTTGTCAAAATAGTGGAAGCACTCATCTTGAGCTGGAGGACGCTTTTGCTGTTGCTGATACTTCTGTGGCATAGGGACTTTGTCTTTGGCTTTAGAGGAAGAAGCAGCATGGAAAGACCTTTTCTTGTTATTATGCACAAAATTGATAGACCCACCATTCTGTTTCTTGAGTCTATCTTCCTCTTGCGCACACATGGCAATTGCCTTTTCCATATTCCACTTCTTTGGCTGTGAGTTATAGTTTACAACGAACGTTGCAAACTCCTTTGGCAGAGATGCGAATACCAGGTGCACCATAAACTCTTCTTTGAGATCCAAGTCCATTGGTTTGAGCTTGGAGTTCAAAGCACACATCCCCATGATATGATCTCTTATTGTACCGGCATTGCCATAGTACCTCTTTGTGACCAACTGCTCTATGATCTGTGTGGCATAAGTCTTTGAAGAACCAGTAAATTGATTCTTTATCTTTGCAAGGTACTCTGCAGCTGAATCACACTCTCCAATTGAACCCAAAATGTTAGGATCAATTGTATTCTTTATTACTGCCACACATTTCTTGTTGGCATTATTCCATTTTATCCTTTGGAGATCATAAGCCATCTTTATGGGAGCATAGTCCCTTTCCTTTTCCTGCCACTCAGCATCAGTGTCAGATTCCCCTCTCACTGGAGCCGGTGGCTCAGTGGGCTTTGGAGTGGTGATTATCTCATCCACCTCTCCACAGACGAAAGCAAGATCAACCTTCTTGATCCATTCGCCATAGTTGTCTCCTTTTAGAGTTGGGATGTGATTGATGAATCCCATCAAGTTCATCCCCGCTGAAAATTTCAAAAAATAGTGAGAACATAATAATAATAATTGGATGTAAAATTCCAACGTTGGTCAAAATAAAACATACAACTGTTTATGCAATTAAATCTATATCACCGTTGGGCATAAAATAAAAATAAATGCACAAGAACTATATGAAAAAATTATGACATTAATATATGTAGACTTATATCGCTGGAAGTTTTGGAGGCCTGCGGGAGCCTCTCACTACTCTCGCCATTCACGTCGTGCGCGCGTAGTTGCTACATGCTGCATTCGTGATACAGGACCGCCACGCAGTATCATATCTATCACCACGCGTCGGAAGTAGGCCGGACGCATTGGCTCTACGCGGTGCGGCACAGAGACCTATGCGTCGTCCTTGACTGCAGAAAGAATCCATCCACGGTGCCTGGTTTGCCTCGCCTTGCGAGCGTCGCCCATGCTCTGCGTTATCGCCTCAGTCCTCGAGCCAACGCTAGCCTCACGGCCGTCCTCCTCCGCCATTTACTGAACACCACGGCGAGGTCCTCCTCCTCCGCCGTGTACTGAGCTCGACCACGGCGAGCTCCTGATACCGCGTCTGTGTCTCCGTCGAGCACACCCTGCTTCCTCTTCTTCCACAGCACCTGACATGAGAGAGAAAGGGACCTCTCGATGCAAAGGGCAGGGCCCAAAGTGCGAAGCGCGGTGTGCCGGGATCGATCCATCGAGGACTCTCGAGCTCCACTGCAGCAGCACCGCTTCCGTGTCCTTCAGCCTCCGCCTACAGCAAGCTCCACAAGCACTGGCTTTTGCATCAACCACGCAGGCCCTGCTTATGGTTGTATTTGCAACCATCACTACAGACGGTGTCAAGTCGCTTCCTCCCTCCTGTTCAGCTCTCGATCTCCACGGCGTTTAATTTGCATCCCGCCATCAAAGTAAGGAGAGGTAATAAGGACTGCCTTGATTCATTTTTTTTCTTTTGTTTGTTATACATTTAATTCTTTCATGCTTCTTTTCATACCCGGTGATTGGTGAATATATATATATATATATATATATATATATATATATATATATATATATATATATATATATATATATATATATATATATATATATTACATTGAGCTCTGCTCAATTCTGGATCTGCTCTTAGCCACTTACCAAAAAATAGTGTATTCCAAGGTTCAGCCATCCCATTATTCAGGAAAGCAGTGTCATGTTCTTCCAGTACTAATCCTTCAGGCATGTTATGCCTCTGAACTGTGAAAAGATTATATGTTCACTCTCTACCCTCTCTTAAGAAGTTAATTGGTAAAGATTGTTGCACACATGAACTGTCATGTATGTTGAGTTTTTTCTCATCCCATATTATCTCCTTAAGACCTTAAAAAATACCTCTATTTCATGTTTATGATATAATATAATGTGATACCTAATTCAGCAATTCACAGTATATTTTCACTTTTAAAGACAATTTCATTTGGCCTACACCAATTTTGTTGTACAGAACAGATACCTTCCAAAGGTTAGTGGGGAGCTCACGAACTCTTTCCTTTTGTCCTCGGATATCCATGGTGCTCAATGCTGGAAATGGACACATATTTGGTGCACAATCCATCCATACGATTCAGAAGGCACAAACTCTAGGTCAGTCAATTATCAGCCAATGTTGATAATAATCCTTTTGGTAATTATACATTGATTGTTCATCTTCGATTGCTGTTAACTTTGCTTCATTAGGTTTTTTACTCCTTTTTGCAATTGTTTAATTTTTGTTGTATTATATGTGTTTAGACCAAATCACTCATGACATTCCATACTGATTTTTGGTACCTGCATATTATGGTTGTTCTTAAGCCCTCAGCAACTGTATATGTGTTCAAAATTATATATGAATGCAGAATGTGTAAGCCTGTAGAAGCATATTTTTTCCCCACCATGCAGCTCACAGGTGGAATGGGTCGCCAGAGCTTGTCAAAAGCCAAGGTGGGCCATCACTGACTGGTATGTCACAGGGTACCACAACAAATTCTTTTGTACCTTGGTGGTGTAATAGTTTTTTTTGTCTAAATTGGTTTTTCTACATGATAGCTCCCTGCAGAAATCTACATGATAACTCCCTGCAGAAATGTGACATGACATGATCAATTGTCTATTCAGTTGAGCAAGTTTACTAGAACTACAATCTTATTTAATTTGTTATGGAAAACTAATATGAAAAGAAAAATCTTTGAGTGGTTAGTGAAATCAGTATTTCCAAATGAGCTACTTATACATAGCTTTGTTTTGTGACACAAATTAAAGTTCATCTCTGTGGTTTGTCAAACAGCAATAAGCAATGCCAAGCAAACAAATACCAAGGACTGCAACCTTCAGTTATAGTACCTTCACTATTACAACACCGTACAGAGTGCAGAAAACTATGGCTGCTCCTATGACGACCATGGAATTGACATCCTCTAATATAGATGTGCATTTGTTT
Source organism: Panicum virgatum (assembly GCF_016808335.1). NCBI lineage: Eukaryota > Viridiplantae > Streptophyta > Magnoliopsida > Poales > Poaceae > Panicum > Panicum virgatum. The sequence continues at coordinate 30,229,398 of NC_053151.1, read as the reverse complement.
CATTTATGAGATGTATTTTCCTTTTTGAGAAAGGATAGCTGTTGACAATAGTTGGAAGAACATGATGAAGGGACCTCCTAGAGCAGCATGGAGCTGTCATTAAGTGATACCTTATTCATATGTACCTTATGCCATATTTGTGACCTATTGTTGTTTCATTTTGAACTGATACCTTTTCTCATATGTATGAGTGATTTTTGAAAAGGTGAAAGATGCCATTTAAGTTATGCAGGAACTGTACTGAAGTGAGGCTTCAATAGTGTTGTTGTCACAAAGAATGTTGTAATATGTTAAAATCTCTTGATTGAGTGATTGACTACACGACATGCTACATTTTGTGACCGTGCAATGCTGTAGTCACTTATGCTTTGCAAATCCTATGATTCTTTACTTAATTGACATAACTTTCTTTAGCCTTTGCCACTCTGAATAACTAGATATTAATCCATCTTTATTATTAAACTACTATTCGTACCTTCCATACAATTCAGAAGTCTGCCTATTTTTAAGTACAATTGTTGTATGTTTAAAAGGGGTCAAAAAAGCTATACTTTGATACAATCGTCAGGCGTCAGGCACAATGACTACACATTGTGCCTACACTAATGCTAAGAACCCAGGCCAACGCCTTTCCTACAGGCGCAGCGTTAGCGCGCCCATCTTCCTAGTTAACAACGTTGGTCAGAAAATAACAATATCATAATGCACTTTTCAAGTAATCTCTTTTAAACATGCTCTACAATTTAATTGTCCCGTTGGTTCGAATTAAATTAGAGAGCAAAAACTTTAACCTTTGCAGCGGAAACATGTAAAAATTTCTATTTTCAGAAGCAATACTGTGAACTTTTATCTCTAAACAATAAACACGTTGGTGCAAAATTGGATAGAGATCAAACTATAAACGAATCCATTCAAAATACTATGTAAATGCTTCTGAAAAAATAGAATAAACATTGTAAATAATCACTGTTTAGGCGGCCCAAAAGCGAAAATCGGCCTGCGGCCTGCTCGGCCGCCTCTCTTGGGCCCGGGGCCCGACAGCCAACGGCCGGGCCGCCAAATTGGCCCGCCGCGGCGTCCCCTCCCCCGCCCGCATGGGCCGCTGTTGGCTGTCGGGCCGCCAAATTGGCCCGCCGCGGCATCCCCTCCCCCGCCCGCATGGGCCGCTTGCCGGCCCAAGAGGCGAGGCGCTATCCTGGCCGCCGATCTTGATCGGACGGTCGTCCGCGGGTTTCGCCGGACCAAAACCCCCCCGTGATGCCGGCGCCCTCCAAACCCTAATCATTTTGCTCTCCTCCCCCGTTTCTTTCGCACACGGCCAGCGGCTCTCCGGGCGGAGTAGGAAACGACCGGCGCCGCCGTCACCCCTTTCGCCGGCGCGCGCGCTCTCTCGTGCAGGAGCACGCCGCCGTCGAGCGGGTTGGTGGTGGAGCCCTTTCCGGAGCACCCGCGCGCGCGGAGTCCGGCTCTGTGCCACTCGCCGACGAGCGGCAGAGCGGGTCCATCCCGTGCGCCGGCGTACCAGCGTCACGGGTGCCCTTGATGTGATGGCGACTAGAGCCCAGGTAAGCCTCGCCCTCTCTGTTCTTTGACTAGGGTTAGGGTTTGTCACTTTTTCGATCCATGACCGATTTGCCGTTTCTGTTCTTGGTTTCTTTCGATTCGTCTTTGAATCATGCTTTCCCCTACTGGATCTATGCGCTAGCAAGGCGACTGATACCATTGTTAGCTTTAGGATCACACTAGTGCACGGATCAGTGAGGATTTCTTTCTCTTTTCTTGATCTGAGTGCTAGAAGTTCCTAGATCTACACAAGTACACACAGAGAGAGAACCTTCAGCTGCCGCAGAAGAGCTTGAGCTGGCCATCACAGGTTTGTTGATGGAGATCCGCTCAAAGGCGGCGACGAGTGTCGCAGCGAGGTCGATGCCGAAGCGATGGCGTTGTGGACGGTGGCGGCGATGGCGTGACGGAGCTGGCGGCGGTGAAGGCGATGAAGGTGGGGCTTCCCGCTGCTCCAGCGCTCCCTCTAGATCGGCTAGGGTTTAGGGATGTGGGTGAGGGTGCTGGCGGCGCGGCAAACCTCGTGCCGAGTGCCCCGGCCCCTCACCCCTTTTATTTAGCGCTGTACAGCGGGGGCCCACCAACCATTAAGGGTTGGGCGCCCCCGATCAAGGCGCGGATTAAGGGCCTAATAGGCCGTTGGGCCTATTAGGAAGGAGATCATTCCAACATCCATTAGTTAAACTGAACTTTAGTGCGCTTTGTTTTAATTGTTGGCTGTGTGCCGGGAAGTATTCCTGAGAACTTTGTAATAATTTGATCTGATTCTACCCTGGGTAGATGAAACCGGATAGAACACTATCCTTTATCTAAAAAGGATATGTCTCACTGCTCACATGCATTGGATTGGACAACAAGATCTTCAAGCTGAGACAGGAAGACTCAGTACTGTAGGTGGACATGGGGGGCATGCCATGCCTTAATCCTTGCATAGTTTAAGGTGATGGTGTGCTAACTGGAATGATATCAGAGACAGATTCTTGGTCGTCATGTTTAGTCCGCGCATAAAGTTAAGACTATGGCTTTATTATAAAGCGTATATTTCTAATCCATGCAAAAGCGAAGATTCAACTAGCACAATGACGCAGCTGCTAAACCTGTTGTATTTTACCGTTCTGTACATGATTAGTACCTCATTATTGTACATACTTAGGGACGCAAATGAGAACATTATTGTGCATCTGCAGCACAAACACTAATTGTCCTGCTAAATTATTTGAAACAAAGGAGCTGTTCCCAGGACAATTTTTCTATCAACATCTACACTCTAGAATTTTTTTAATAATATTATTTTAATAGTTAATTGCAAAAATAAATGCCGATTTGAGAAAATTGCAAAAGTAGTATCCAGTCGGCACTCCACGGGCAGACTGGTGTCTTATCGGACCTTCAAAAGCCGACAGGGACCTATCGGCCCATGAATGGCCGAATGGAGCGATCCACGTCGGCTCCGCCCGCCAGGCGAGCTGCCAGCGTGGCCTATCGGCCTAATAGGAGCATGTCGGCCATTCGAGGGCCGACAGGACCTATCGGCCCGATAAGGAACCTGTCGGCCCTTGGAGGGCCGACAGGCCTATCGGCCATTTACCCCGGCACCCATTCACCGCCGCCTCACGCCGCCGCCTCTGCGTCCTCCGGTGCGAGCGCCGCCGCCCATGCCAGATCCGGCCGCACGCCGCGTCGTCCAGCTCCTCCGATTGCGCGCCGCCGCCTCCCCTTCCCTCCGCCGCCTCTGCTCGGGCGGCGCCGGCGCGGCGCCTCCGCCGCCTCGGCGCGCGGCCGGCGCTCGGCGCGGCGGATTGAGGTGGCCAGCGGCGGCGGCGCGTCGCGCAGCGGCCCGCCGGGTGGCGCCCCCACGGTGAGTAATTTTTTTTTCAATTTTGTCTTTTGTAAATAAGATATTATTTAATTTGAGTGTGTATTACTTATTGTATTTGTTATTTAATGTTATTTTTATAGTAATTAGATTTATAGATTCGGTATTAAGTAAATCATGTTTTTGTATAGCATTGTATTGAATATTTAATACTTGGATATAAATAGAGTATTTTTATAGTAATTAGATTTATAGTGTATGTACTTATTGGTGGTCTGAAATAAATAGTATTTGTGCACAATTTTAGTACTTGGATATAGTGATTATTTAGTTAATTTTAGTAAACTTGTAGATTGAAAATTTAATAGATATTCGAATGAAATATTTAATACATATTGTAAAGAAATATAGTTTATGTTATTATATCTTTATGTCAAAATACATATTATAATGAAAATATTTGCAAAGAGATTTGACTTTAAGATCCGAATTGTACCAGCAAGTTTATTAGTTAAAATAAATTACAAATATTTTGATGTGTCGTATAACGTCAGATTCTGTAATGCATTTGCTGGGATGAATTCGGAACTAGTAAATATCAGAGTTCATCATGGCAATGGGTTCATCAATTATTGTGACTCAGGGGTAGATTTAAGTCAGTTTTAGTATGTAGATACAACTGTGAGTAATCTGTTACACATGAGACATGCGGATATGTTAGGTTGGGTCCATAATTTTCTGCAAGTTGACCTAAGTCACTGGAGGATCAAAGTTTCTGGTGTAGTTCCAAGGCAGCGTGAGCATGGTTGGCGCTGGGAATTGACCAAGATGAGGAACTCGAAATATTGGCGTGGATTTGTCCATATGGCTATGAACACAATGAAATTCCCTCTTGTTGTGCTTGTTCAGCAAGAACTGGCAAACATAACTCCAGGAGAGAGTAGTATGAGCCATGCCGTTGCTGCAACAGAGGAGGTGGCTAAAACCGATTGGCCGCATGAAAATGTTACAGCAGAGGAGGTGGAGGTGCAGCCTATGGTCGAACAACAAGTTGAGTATGAAATGGAAGGAATTGGCGGTGACATGACTGCTGATTAGGGCGAGTTGGATGAGGCGATAGTTGATGAAATGGAGGTAGATGACGAGGAGTACAGAACCTTTGTTGCAGGTCGAGATACTCGACTATTTGACAATGATGATACCGTTCCCGAGGATTGGGGCAACTTTGATATGGATGGGCTCACGGTTAATGATGGTCATGACAATAACTGGGTGTATAATCAAATTGAGATCCAAAGTGGACAACTGTTTCACGATAAGAAGCACTTGCAACATGCAGTTAAGAAATGGTCTTTCATGGAAAAGAAACCATTCAAGGTGGTTATTTCCAATCCAACCACATATGATGTCAAGTGCCTATCCCCTGGTTGTCCATGGCAGGTTCATGGTTACCTACCGAAGGGGGAGAACGACTTTGTGGCTTCGATCGTTGCTGGGCACTCGTGCAAGCTTTCAGAAACCGTTGTGAAGCATAGAAACATGACAGCTGAGTTTGTGGCCACTGTGATGTACGGAGAAATTGTGAAGAAGACTTGTATATCTCCATTTCAGATCATGCTTGCAATTTCCAATAGATTCTCCTATGAAATATCTTATGACATGGCATGGCGAGCAAAGCAGAAGGCGCTCGAGTGGAGGTTTGGCTCATACAAGGATTCGTACCACCACCTACCACATCTACTGGCACTACTACAGAGTAGGAATCCAGGAACTATAATTGATATTGATGACTATCAGGATGCAAATGGTGACAGGGTGCTTAGGCGTGCCTTCTGGTCCTTTGGGTGCATGATTGAAGCTTTCAAACACTGCAGACCGGTTCTCTGTGTGGATGGAACATTTCTGACCGGAATGTATAAAGAGCAGCTGCTCACCTACATTGGGGTCGACGCAAACGACAAGGTTGTCCCGATTGCCTTTGCTTTTGTGGAATCTGAGAACGCTGAAAGCTAGTTGTGGTTTCTTTCACTCATCAAGCGGGCCGTTGTTTGTGAGAGGCCTAACGTGTGTGTCCTCCATGATCAGCACAAGGGTATATTGTCAGCTGTCAAGAAACTGCAGGAAGGTCGCAACGTTGATGTTTCGTGGCCACACCTGCATAGTCGATGGTGCATGAGGCATTTGGTTGTGAATTTTTACTCCCAGTTTAGAAGCAAGCGGCTCGAGGACCTTTTCAAGAAAATGTGTAGACAGAATCAACGATGCAAGTTTGATGAAATATGGGCCATGCTTGATAAGCTTACTACGAGTCATATGGAGGAGGTTCGTAAGAAACCTGTTGTGGCACGGGAAGAGGAGCCGCGTGGTTTAGATCCTATTGAGGGTGAGCCTGCACGCGTGACAAGGAGGTGTAAAGGGGGAAGATCAGTGAAATGCTTCTCCGAGTGGATAAAAAATGAGCCCCTTGAGAAGTGGGCGTTGATTGCGGATACTGATGGATCGATGTATGGAATTATGACAACAAATCTGGCTGAGGTGTATAACTGGGTACTTAAGGCATACACGATTAAATGAGGCCGACCCAGCTTTGCAGCGGGATATGACAACTCTATGAGTTATATGTCGGCCACAACATTCAACACATTCATAGTCGAATCCAATGCAAACTTCACACATTCAACACAAATAAAGTACTGCTTTACATAATTCAACGCGCACAACACATGAAATGGCATGTGACGACCTGTTGAAAACAACGGTAACTATGTGCTGGACTAAACCTAACATGCCTTAGGTAATTCTAACAAACAACAAATACTAACACAACATCGAGCCAACACGATATGTAACTCCTAATACTGCTCCTAATTAGCAAATTGTGTCGAACCGTCTCCATAGTATGCTCCCATAGCAGGAGGTGCTGGCGGTGCCGGCGGAACCGGAGGCCCATTGTTGTTGTGACACGGGCAGTTGCAATATGGATTAGTGCATGGATACTTCGGTGGACTGGGACCTTTGTTCTCATCTTGCTCCTCTTCGTTGTTGCCGCTGCTTACTTCCATTTTTAAATCGAAGATACAATTCTGCAGATAATAGATGTACTCCGCGTGAGGATGAATTGGGGGAGGATTGACCCATCGTATGAACCCGCAGTTCTTGGAGCATTGGATGCCTGAAACACAAAATATAGTGTAAATCATACAATACATATTAAACATATCCAACACACCCTTAGTACTCAACATTACCCATGCTCGAGGGCACTTGAAGAAACGACGACCTCCATCCGTTCCCTCGGCGCACATCTGCACTAAGCAATCCTCACCATGCATGCATTTTGGCCAATCTTCTCTACAGTTATCGTACCCTCTCAGCGGTGAATCCTTGGTGAAATCACTCCTGTTCTCAACTGGAAACTCATACACTGCTTCTGGAAAATCCTCAGGGCCAATGGAACCGGGCCACACTATCGGTGGTCCTTTCCTAGCCCCCCTTCCTCTCCCGAAGCCGAAACCCTTCCCACTAGACGATCCCCCACTAGCCATTACTACTGTAGCTAATTTTTTGTTGCCACTGGCCTGAATCGAGGCCTATATATATATATATATATATATATATATATATATATATATATATATATATATATATATATATATATGCAAAAGTGGAGTGGGACCCGCAGGGACCTGTCGGCCCATGGGTGGCCGACAAGTACCTGTCGGCCCTTGGAGGGCCGACAGGAACCAATGGGCCCATGGACAGCCGACATGTCTCTATCGGCCGTCGAAGAGCTGATAGGACCATGTTTGGGCCGATAGGTCCCCAGAGCATTATTAGGCCGACAGCCCAATCGGCCCGACTGGATCCTGTCGGCCTTCCAAGGGCCGACAAGTCCTTTTGGTGCCGACAAGCCGCGTCCGCGAGGTCCGCGTGCGCCACATCAGATGCCACGTGGGCTGTCGGCTTTTCAACAGCCGATAAGTGTCCTGTCGGCCGTCTAACAGCCGACAGGCTGCTATTTTTGTAATTTTCTCAAATATGCATTTATTTTTATGATTAACTATTAAAATAATATTATTTAAAAAAATTCTACACTCTGGGTGGCTTCAGGTTGAATCTGTGCACGCGTGATCGAGAAATGCCGACGTGTTAGGATTTTCCTGGTTCCAAAGTTGAATCACCAGTAGTTTAACAATTAGTAAAACAATCATTTCATCATGAAACAGTAAGCAGGGGGCTTCCATTGTGTCTTTTACTTAATAGAGTAAAATCAGATTAATGTCTAGACTTTTTTGTGCAGAGTTTGAACCCTCCACTGTTTGAATTAGGCAATTTGGACTTCTCATTGTATATCTGGAAAAAAATCTCAATTTTTCCTTACAGTGTAGGCGATCCATTTTCTTACAGGAACTGATGAACCCAAGTAAATGCACTTGAATGCTTCTTTTCTCCCCATTTCCTTTTTGTGAATTCACTGCTCAGCTTAATTGGCTGACATGAATGTGTCTGCCCTTCAGATATGGGCATATGGCATAGCCAGAATATCTCCATCAAGGCCTCCTGCATGTGTTCTTCAATTCTTCATTGCCTGTATAGGTTACAAGGTCCCACATTCATCAACTTGCTGCGGTTTACATGGTCTCACACACTGGGAGTTATTACTGTGCCAATGTCCTAGTGGTGTGCCATGCACTTTGTCCATTCATTTCCACAAAGCTTCAGTACAGACAGCAAAAGGCCCCTCTATATATACCTGTGGCGTGGTGTTCAATGGCAACAGCCCCCCCCCCCCAGCTCCCCCCCCCCCAAAAAAAACGAGCATGGAAGTGGAAGAAAGAGATGTCCTAAGAGCATTAGGAGTGGGAACATCAAGGAATGCAGTGCCCTAATTTCTTCTCTAGCATCAGAGACGGGATATTTGGCTTAAAGCATTCCTGATGCCTCCCTTTCCTATGGTTCTTAGGTCCTCCTTCCTCTTCCTTCTGCTACCACGATTGATTTAGTGATGAAGGTAATAAACCAGTGCACATATTCCTTAAAAAAATGCACATATTTAGATGAGGGGGTACTATGGCCTGTCAGGAAGAGGAAGAAAGAGAGGGTATAAGAGCATTGGGAATGAGAATATCGAGGAAAGCCAAGCTTGAGGATTTCCTCCTAGCAATGGGCGTGGAAATTTAATTTGGTGTTTCCCGATGCCTCTCATTCCTACTGTTCTTAAGCCCTCCTTCCTCTTCCTTTCAGCTAGAGTGATTGTATTAGCGGAGAAAACTAGGGACATGCATATACACACTTAGGCAAGAACTTCAGGGTGAGATGGGGTGAGGAATTTGTAAGGATCACCAGGGTATCCGACCCTAGAGGGGGAGGGGTGAATAAGGTCGCTAATCACTTTCTATCCTAGGACTCAATCTATTTGCATAAGATAAACCTAACACGTCCTACACATGCTAGTTATGACTAAGGTTTATCTATGCCACTCTCTACTTACCCCTAAAAGACTTGCAACCTATAGCCAATCCTAATCAAACTAACTAGGAAAGTAAAGGCATGCAAGAGAGAGCAAATGCGGAAAAGTAATACGGTAAGTAAAGAGGTAAGGGAGAGAATATGCAAACTCCCGTGAAGACACCAAGACACACGATTTAACATGATTCGGTTAGGACACCAAGTCCCTCCCTACGTCCACGGCCACTTGTCCAACACGAACAAGTGTGATGCCGAGTCTCTTCGCTTGATCACCGTCTTGCGTTCGCCACCAAGGCTTCCGGCAAGCAAAGGCTAAGTGACCCCAAGTCACCAAGACAAGGCCACCGCCACCGTCTCTCTCAAAGCATCACCAACGGCACCGTCTTCACTATTGGAGCTTCTCACCAAGAGGGGTCTCCTTCCCCGCACAAAGTGTCGTTGCCTCTCCACACCAAGTCGGAGGGTCACACGACGAGTACAATGATTGCTTGCCGCAGCAAGACTTCTCTCAAGCTTGCTCTCTCAAGAGCTAAGCCTAAATAAGTGCTAAGCACTCTCACAAGTGTGCTTAAGCCTATATGATGTACAATGAAGCTCTATGGTGGTTGGAGATGTTCTTCAAGTGTAGTAGACTTCTCTATCTCTTCAGCAACTCCAGCACACCCCAAATGAGGCGTGGGGTGGGATATATATAGCCCAACCCCCCAAACTAGCCGTTGGAGGAAAGCTGACAGAAAAAGCTCGTAACGCCAGTTAATCCGACGCTCCTTCAATAGCCATCGTCGGTTCAACCGGTGAATGTAATCTGCCCACTTGAGAAACTAGCCGTTAGTTGTACGGGCAATTAACCGACGTACCATCGGTTTAACCGGTGAATGTAACTGTCCCATGATTCCTGAAAAACTAACTCTCTGGACAATTACACCGACGTTCACTTTGCCTTCATCGTCGGTTTAACCGGTGCCTGTAAAACTCATGCTGCTTCTTCGGCCTCCAAGTCCATTACACCGGTGAGTGTAAAACACCCAAGCCGGTTAATCCGGTGCCAAACCCTAACTCGCAGCTTTTGTGTTCATTGCACCGTTGAGTGCAATTTGCTCATCATCGGTTTAACCGGTGATAGCAAATTGTCTTCGTTTTGATCTTTTCGACTTAGATTTCTTCACGGTCTCTTCAATTCTTGTCCTTTGGACCGAAGAGGTTTCAGGGCGCTGCCCTGAGACCCGTGAGGGGCGGCTCCCCCTCGACCCCCGTCCGCTAATCGGAACCACCGTAGGTGCGGCCCTTCGGGCCTAGCTACGCCTATCTTCTCTTTGTCATCACTTGAACCTAAAAGCCTGAGAATGGTCATCTTAACAATCATATTAGTCCAAGTGTTGTGTTGTCTATATCAATCACCAAAACATTATATTGAAATATGGCATGAGAGGCCATTTTCGCTATAGAATTTTAGATTAGCTAAGAGCAGTGGGCATAGGAACATGGAGGAAGGCATGTGCCCTTTGTTCCATTGTTTTTAGCTTTGGAGGCAGGGGGTACTATTTTGACTTTCCCGATGCCTCCTATGCCTACCGTTCTTAGGTATTCTTTCCTCTTCATCTGAGCTGGCAAATTACTCGGACAATGTATGATGTTCTTTTCTGATTTATCACATGTCTGTTTTGCTTTGTATTTTTTTGAGCGATGGCCTAGATGGCACAATTCCAAATATTTTGCAATGTGCTTTATCCATTCACATGTTCTTGGCATGCTTTCTGTTTCAGATTCTACTAGATTAGCACAAATGCAAAATAACACAACTAAAAGGCGAAATAGCCAAATACATCCCTCAACTTTAGTTTAAGGATCACTTTGGTCCTTGAAGTATCAAATAGTCCACCTAAGTCCTTCAACTTTTAATATTGGATCAAAATAGTCCTTGGGCCGATGTGGCATGCCATATATTCATGTCATGTCAGTTTTTAGTTGTCCTTGGATGAGTAAATATGTTTATTATGTCTCATTTAACCCTTGTTTCATCCAATTATAAACAATTCTTTACGTGGATTTGATAGTATACAAGAAACCTATGTTAATGAGTCACCACAAAATATTATGTCCAACAATAAATAATACCTAGTATACAACCATTATAACAGGTATGATGAAAAAGGTGAAAATCTACTATTTTATCATGCCGACTCATTTAAATGATGCCCTTATTGCTGACATGGCAAGAACATATGGTATGTCAAGTCATCTTAGGGACCATCTTGATCCAAAATAGAAACTTTAGGGACTTAAGTGGCCTAGTTGATAGTTTAGGGGCCAAAATGACCCTTAGAGCAAAGTTCAGGGACGTAAACGGTAATTATGCCCAACAAAAACTATTCACCATTCTAACTGCTAGAGGAAGTGACTCAATTGTATTCCTCCAAACCCTAGAAGGGTGGACAATATAGTAGCTATACATGTGCCTCTATATGGGCCTCTGAATCTATACACCAACACCCCCCCTCTCGGAGTCTGAACTACCGGCGCAGCGGAGTTCAAGACTGAACAACAAAGAAAGCACACACAAGGATAACACCCCCCCACAGCCACAACTAGCCACCTGCTACGTTGAGGCTGGAGCGAAACTCCGAGAAAGTCGAGGAGGGGAGACCCTTGGTGAAGATGTCAGCAAACTGGGAGGTGGTCGGGACATGGAGGACCCGAACATCGCCGATAGCGACCCTGTCGCAAACGAAGTGCAAGTCAATCTCCACATGCTTCATCCACTGATGCTGAACGGGGTTGGTGGAGAGATACACGGCGCTGACGTTGTTGTAGTAGACGAGCGTGCTCTTAGCGAGCGGGCTATGGAGCTCCGCCAAGAGCTGTCGAAGCCAGGATGCCTCCGCCACGCCGTTAGCGACAGCACAGTACTCCGCCTCAGCACTGGAGCGGGAGACAACGGGCTGCCACTTAGACGACCAGGAGACAAGGTTGTCGCCCAGGAAGACGGCATAGCCGGAGGTGGAGCGGTGAGTGTCCGGACAGCCAGCCCAGTCAGCGTCGGTGTAGACAACCAGCTAAGCAGAGGAAGAGCTGTGAAGAACCAGGCCGAAGTCAACAGTGCCACAGACATAGCAGAGTAGACGCTTCAGCGCAGTAAGATGTGACTCTCTTGGATCATGCATATGAAGGCAGACCTACTGAACGGCATATGTGAGATCCGGCCTGGTGAACGTGTGGTACTGCAAGGTTCCAGCAAGACTCTGGTGGCAGTAGGGTCAGCCACGGGATCACCCAGAGCAGCAGACAGCTTCGCATGAGTGTCGACTGGAGTGGAGCATGGCTTGCAATCAGTCATCCCAGCCCGCTCCAGAATATCAAGTGCATATTGCCGCTGGTGGAGGAGAAGGCCAGACGGGAGAGGCTCAACAGTAACACCCAAGAAGTGATGGAGCTAACTAAGATCCTTCATAGCAAACTCTTGCTACAGAGAGGAGATGATGCACTGAAGCAACTGCTGACTGGAGGCTGTGAGCACAATGTCATCAACATAGAGCAGCAGGTGGGTAGTCTCATCCCCACGGCGGTAGATGAACAGAGAAGTGTCAGATTTGGCCTCGGTGAACCCCAATGTCAGCAAGAACGTGGTGAACCGAGAATACCAAGCCCAAGGAGCTTGCTTTAGACCATAGAGAGACTTGTTGAGCCGGCAAACCATGTCCGGACGGCTGGAGTCCACAAATCCCGCTGGCTGAGTACAGTAGACTGCCTCTGATAGAGTGCCATGGAGAAACGCATTCTTCACATCCAGCTGGTGCACAGGTCAAGAGCGAGAGAGAGAGCGAGCGAGGGGACCGTGCGCACTGTAGCAGGCTTCACCACTAGACTGAAGGTCTCATCATAGTCCACACCAGGCTGCTGGATGAAACCCCGGAGAACCCAGCGAGCCTTGTAGCGATCCAGTGTGCCATCAGCCCGACGCTTATGCGTCTAGATCCACTTGCCAGTGACCACATTGCAACCAGATGGAAGAGGCACGAGGTCCCACGTCTGATTGGCAAGAAGAGCCGCGTACTGCTCTTCCATCGCGCAACGCCAGTGAGGATCCGCCAGGGCATAGCAAACAGAGGAGGGTACCGGAGAGATCCGTGGCTCTCCCTCGGTGGTGGAGAGAGTCGCGGGCTGAGAAGCCATCCGCCGAGTCACCATGGGATGAATATGACCAGGGTCCCGATGGATGACAGGCGGGTGGTACACCACCGGCTCGACATGAGAGGGAGACGGTGGAGGTGGTGGCGGTGACGCCTCCGGTGGAGGTGGCGGCGGCGACGCTGGAGCCTCCGGAGCCGGAGTCGGCGCCGGCACCGGCACCGAATGACGTCGATACACCTGCACCGGCTGAGCGTAGCGCGTAGGCGTAGCAAGAGGCACCGGACCGCGGGTGGCACGACAGGAGACACCGGGGCCGCGCGTGGCGCGACAGGAGGCACCGGCGGCGGTGCCGGTGTACCAGGAAAATCTGCAGGGAAAGGACAGACAGACAAAGGTGGCTGAACCACCGGGTCAGGTGAAACAGGGACTCCAACTCAGGGTCAGGGAAAGATGTAGAGGAGGTGGAGTAGGGGAAATCCGACTCGCCAAACACAACGTGTCGGGAGATGAGGACCCGGCGAGAGGTGAGGTCAAAGCATCGGTACCCCTTGTGGTTAGGGGAGTAACCAAGAAACACACAACGAGTCGAGTGGGGCGCCAACTTGTGAGGAGCAGTGGTGGAGATGTTAGGATAACATGCACACCCGAAGACACGAAGGTGGTCATAGTGAGGAGGGGTATCGAAAAGAGCATGGTGTGGAGTGGGAGCAGGGGAAGCCATGGACAGAAGGCGGTTGAGCAAGTAGGTGAAGGTGTGGAGACTCTCAGCCCAGAAGCGGGGAGGCAGAGAGGCCTGGATCAGAAGGGTGCGCATGACGTTCTGGGGAGAAGTATACGGACAAGTCATACGTAGCTGAACACCCCGAGAGAGAAAGAAAGAATGGGAGGTGGTGTTGTCGAACTCACGCCCGTTGTTACACTGGACGGCCTTAATGGTGAGGCCGAACTGAGCGGACACCCAGGCAAAGAAGTGGAGAAGGGTGGGAAAGGTCTCAGACTTGGCGCACAAAGGAAAAGTCTAAGAGTAATGAAAAAAATCATCAACCACCACCAAATAGTATTTATAACTAGAAATACTGGGTACAGGAGAAGTCCACAGGTCACAGTGAACAAGATCAAAAGCATGCGTCGCATGCAAAGAAGAAGAAGAAAAAGGAAGTCTAACATGACGACCAAGCCGGCACACATGACAAAGGTGCTCAGCAGGAGCCCTAGTACAAGGAACATCGGTACTAAGACTAAGCTGAGCCAAAACGTCGCGGCCGGGGTGACCAAGCCGGCGGTGCCAGGTGGTGGAAGACGGTGTCGCAGTAAAAGCAGCAGACAAAGAAGAATTCAAAGGCGGAGCAGCGGAAGCAGGAAGACGAAGGGTGTAAAGGGGCCCTGAGCTATCACATCAGAGGAGCGGACGCTGGGAAGCCGAATCCTTCACAGTAAGACCAGAGGAGTCAAATTTGAAGGAACAAGAATTGTAAGCAGTAAACTGGCAAATGGAAAGAAGATTATGAATCATCTGAGGAGCAACAAGAACATTGGAAAGATGGAAAGAACCATGAGCAGAACCCACGGCGGTGACAGGAAGACAAAACCCATCGTCAACCATGATGGAGGAAGGACAAGAGGGATGTGGGGGTCGGACAGAAGAGAGGATACCGGCATCAGGGGTGGTGTGGAAGGAGGCACCCAAGTCGGCGATCCACTCGGTGTTGACCGGCGGTGTCAGCCCCATGGTGCTGAAGGACTGCGCCAGCGCGGCCTGGTCCCACCCCCATGCTAGGTCGGTGGCTGGCTGGGCTGAGCGGGTGGAGTCCAGGTAGAATGCTAATATTTAAATCTTTTAGGTAGAATGCTAGTATTTATGGCTTGCTCAAAAGAAGGACCCATGTTCCTTAGCATATTACGAATATGAGCTGACCAAGAAATGTATTTTGAGCCATTTATACCAAGGGGCTCAAACAGTACCTCGCAAAATGTTGACATTGTGATTCTCCAAGTGGTGAGGCTTCAATCCGGAGACCAAAGCTCTGATACCAATTGAAAGGATCTTGATCACACGATGTCGTAGCCTAGAGGGGGGTGAATAGGCATTTCTTCAAAATTTGGCGTTTAATCCCTGCTGGGACTGCCTGGACCGGCAGACCGGTCTACCAGACCGGTCAGACCGGTCTATGCAGGCAGACAGCGCAGTCAGCAGGAACAAGTCCCCTCTCGAGCTTGAACCTATAAGAAACTTAGGATATGTGTCTTGCAAAGTATTTCTAACAATATAAACAAGTCCCTACACACAAGTAGAGCACACCCAAGTAGATCGAGCGGAAGCACAATTCAAACTCAAAACTATAAATGCAAGGTAAGTAAATCAAACCGAAATAAAGATGATGCAATGAAGACACGGTGATTTGTTTGACCGAAGTTCGGATTCACCCCATGCACCCACGTGTGAATCCTACTCTCCGTTGAGGAAGCTCGTAGTGACCCCAAGGTCAAGCTATCTCCTCTTCTCCACTATATGACCATGCGCCCTCTTGGCACACGATCGAAGCCGCAACAAACTTGCCGCTGCTCACCACAACCTTGGGAGCTAGCCGGCGACGCCTAGCCGTCTAGGAGCCGATGCTCCAAGAGTAACAAATGCTTCAATCGAGTTGGCCGATGCAACCTCAAGTGCTCAAAGCTTGGGATGTTTCTCTCTTGCTCAAATGACTCTCAAGGAATGGATTCACTCAACCCAACTCAAGGATTCACCTTGAATCAAGCAACTCTCACAAAGAGAGGTTGGGGAGGACTCTCCAAGTGCTCACAAGGCTCTCAAGATGTTCTGAAATGTTCTAGTATCAGCACCCACGAATGGGTGAAGTCATGGGGTATAAATACCCCTTCTCACAAAACTAGCCGTTGCCCTGTCAGTGTTAGACCGGTCAGACCGGTCCCCCAGACCGGTATGTTTTGAAAACTAGCCATTGGAGGCTCACCCTGCTCAAACCGGTCCCTTGGACCGGTCAGACCGGTCCCTCTCTGTTTTCTGCAGTTAGCTCTCACTCCTTAGGCTAAACTCTCTAGGGACTGGTTTGAGCACTTTTGGTATTGTCTAAACCTACTGATGTTGCATCCCTCTTGATAGTACGGCATACCTATACTCAAGTGCATAAATGAAATATACAATTTCCATGATTACTTGAGCTTCTTCATAATATGATCATGCCGACTTTTCTTCGATCAATACCGTGAGGGCATCGACATCTTCTTTCTTTTGAGCATACCCGCTTTGAGCTGGTGACTTTGAATCTTTGAATTGCATAGGAATGAAATCCACCTTGATTCACAAGTCACCTTCTTTTCTTGAATAATGACACTCTTCAACATAGAGCTCTCCATGACTCTAGGATCTCCGGCCTTTGTCCCGTATCGGTTTCTTTGCTCCCCCCAAGCCGTCACTTGCGTAGCCTCTTGAAACACGCCTCTTGGTCCTCTACCTTTATCCTAGCCGTCCATCTTGAACTCATATTGATTTGTGTCATGCATGAAATCTTCATTGTCAATTTGAATTCTCAATTCAATCTTATATGCAAGCCTTCCGATTTGAGACATCATATATGTATCAACTCATGTCTCATTCTCTTTTGCCTTGCTTGCTTGCATCTTAAGTTAACATCCATTTATCACATGTGACAAGATCTTCTATATTTGAGACTATGCATAAGCACATCACATCTCATTCACAAAATCTTTACTTGTCACTTTGAATCCCATCATAGATCGGAACAAGCCTTCGCAAATATTAGAGCATTTATATCAATCATGAATACTTTGCTCTATTTTCCTTTTCTTGTTTTGCTTGTCACATACACATTATACCAATGGGATAAACACGCTTGCTTGCAATACTTGAGCTATCTCTTTTAATACACATTTCATAATTAAATACCTGTTCATAATCTCATGCCAACAAGTTAGTCCTTTAATCATGTTGTCAATCAATGCTCCAAAACCCACTAGGGCCTAGATGCTCTTTCAATCTCCCCATTTTTGGTGATTGATGACAACCCGATTAAAGCTTACAAAAAGATATTCAATAATGCTTTTGAATTCTCAGATTTAGTTAGAGCTCCCCCTCAATATGAGCATATGAATGGAATTCATCTCAAATTGGCCTCACATGCCAAAATACACATATTGAGCACAAATGAGACTCCCCCTAAATCTCAGCATCCGTGGGATGTAACAAGTGTGTGTGAACAACATAAATAAATCCGTGATGCAATATGTCATGTAACGCACACAAGCAAACACAAGAGCAATGCCGCTGCCACAGACCGGTCAGACTGGTCCTTGGTACCGGTCAGACCGGTCCACACCAGCCAGCACGCGTTTGGACCGGTCAGACCGGTCCCCTCTGACCGGTCAGACCGGTCACAGACTGCCAGAACAGCCCAAGGCTGAAATAAAAAACATCACATCACTCAAAAATTTCACACTATCATAAACATTCCTTATGTATTTAAAACATGATAATTACACCCAATAGCATTCAATACAAGAGTTCTCAAGTCCGCACAAATCCTTAATACAAAAGAGATGGGTATGATTTTACAAGATGAGACAAGAATATCCAAACAAATCCAAATCATGATGTCCATACATCCATCATCCATACATGATATATAATAAGAGCTAGATGATACAAGATGATCTCAAGATACATATCCCATCTACTCTCAACATCTACTCTCAAGATGGCACACACACAGACACAAAGATAAGCTTTAATCCATCCAAACTTCTCCCCCTTTCTCATCCATCAACAAAAAGCGTACAAGAGGAGAAGAGTGTGCTGCCAATCTGAAATCACTGCCCATCTGTAGAGAATCCACCAGTACTGCTCGGCTAAGCAAAGAGTGAGTCACTCCAGTTAGCCACTGTCGCCTCAACTGAGTCAGGAGCTAGAGAAAGTGAAGCTGTAGTCCCTGCATATCCCATATCTGGTGAAGAAGAAGTCCCTCCAAGATCAAAGTGAAGTGAAGGGGGTGCAGAAACTGTAGGAAACGTCGCCGACGACCCTAGAACTGTCGACGAACTGACGTGTGTCCCAAACTGAGGTCCTGCACTGAAAGGAGGAATCGGCCCCATGAAACTGGAAGTGAACGGTGGGGGCCCTGAGTATGGTCCAGCGAACTGAGATCCCACAAACTGTCCTGCTGAACATCTGTGGGCCTATGGTGAAAAGCTGTGGACCTGGACGGAACTGAGGTGCAAAAAGTGGAGATCCGTGTCCGAACTGCTGAGCTGAAGACGATCCACCTGGCTGACTCTCCTGACCAAAGAACATCTGCTCGCCCAGGTGGTCATACTGTCCAAAATCCATCCCCTGGAAGCTCTCAATCATCTGGTCAAGTGAGGGGATCTCTGCTGCCTCTAGCTCTGGTGAGATAGGCGAGAGAGGTGGCTGGAGCTGCATGGCAGTGTACATCCTCTTCTGATTATCCCTTAACTTCTTGTTGTTCTTCCTCTCCCTCTCCTGATTAACCAGAATGTCTCTCTGGTTCTTGATCATGCCTACAAAAGTTCTGAACATCCGCCTAAAGGAAGAGGAAGACCTGCGAGGAGGGGAAACATCTCTACCCTCATGAGGCACAAAGCCTCCAGCTGGCTCCTCCTGCTGAGGCACGTCCTGAGCGTGCTGCTGTGCATCTGCATCCTGATCAGGTAGTGGACCCTGATCCTCCTGATCCTCCTCCTGAACCTCATCATATCTGCCCTCAGAAGGAACTCTCACATGTTTAGGATGCTTGATCCTAAGCGGCTCATGCTTCACGTCCATCCCAAAATTTCTCCTGGTGACCTTCAGTATTACTCTCATGATATACGGTGCATAGCCACATGTATTCAAGGGAGTCTCAGAAATATGCTTGATTTCCTCCCAAATGAAGTCACCAACACTAAAGTCACCGCCTCGAGGGTCTGGCTGCATCCTGCTCATAAGATTCTTGGCATGCGCTGAGATGTCACTGGGATTCCCATCCCGGGGTGTAAGTGTCTTCCTGAATAACCTGTTTAGGATGGAGTAGTAAGTGTACAACCCCGTTACCTTGGCTGCATTGCCAATTCTATCCCTCGGATACATGAATCTCACCTGATCAGCTGACAGAGGTAAATCATAGTGAAGCTTAGGACGATTCACATCCTGATCATCAAGTCTCAAGTAACGGCAGAAAGAAGTGTAGGAACACTGGTAGTGATGTCCCTCTGTCATCCAGTAGATAGTCCTCTCATTACCATTCTCTGGATCATGCCCAAAATATACGGTCGCGTAGAACTGGGCTATCACCTCCTTGTTCCAATCATGCTGGAACCCCATAATATCCTTGATGTGCCTGTCCTCACACATCTGAGCCACCTCATTACAAATTTCATGACCCAAGTTTTCCATATGTGTCCAATCAACCCACTGGGCCTCTGAAGCAATCCCTACCTTGGCAAGAATGACAGTCTGATAGAAATCCTGCTGAAACCGAGTGTAAAACCTGTAGTCCACGGTGTCCTTTGGGACATCCAAAGGACTCTGACGCCTCAGCAAGCGGGCAGCTGCTGTCATCCCGGTGTTGTAGTAGCTTACAATCTCTACATCGGCCTGTCTGACATGAATCTGAATACCTGGGGTCACCATAGGACCCTCCAAGTCTAAGCTGCCTGCTGCACTCTCCTCTGACTCATCATCACTGTCAACATCATCATCATCATCATCATCATCATCATTAGCATTATCTGCCCCTGCATCTGCATCTGTCTCAGTGTCCTCATCATCACGAGGATCTTTCAAGTAGGGTGCATCCTCCTCTGTGTCATTGCCGGATGACTCGTCAATGTCCATCAGCTGTGCTCCAGTCTTGGCCCTTCTAGGCCTCAACTGACACTAACTAGGAGCAGCTGCAAGAGGCTGTGAAGCGGACACAACTGCAGCTGCCTGGGTGCCTCCACTGCTCGAACCCACTCCAGCTGCTCGTGCAGCTCGATCCTCATTGAGTTTGCTCCTCTTCTCACGGTTTCTCTTATACATGATTTTCAATCTGAGATAGAGAAATATTGAGTTGAAATTAGATCATGAGAAGCAACCCACAAGATCTGGATAGGAAGTATTTGAACTGCACCAATAAAACTGGAAACTGGGTTCTGTCAGTCACAGACTGGTCAGACTGGTCGGATGGACCGGTCAGACCGGTCCCTGACAGAAACTGGAGAAAGGCTCGGTTTTGATGATCTTTGTTCAGGAAAAAATGCTAGAGAACTTTGATAAACAATGTTAAGATTATCTAGCACTTTACAAAGCAAAAAGTGGCTTAAGCTGATGGTTTTGGGTTCTGGCCAGACCGACCGGTCTGACCGCTCGGGCGGACCGGTCAGACCGGTCAGGTGGCGCCCGGACCCTAGGATTTGATTCCGAGCAATGCGAGCCACGAAACTTCTCGATCGCTTAGGGAATGGTTCCTAGGCCTAGCAGAACCTACTGGACCAAAGGGATTGAAAAGATATGCGCTAAGCTAAGAGATCGGGCGAGGGAAATATGTGATACCTTGGAAGGGAGATGAACTCGTGAGGATCTTCAAAGACAACTTCACCACTGATTGA
Organism: Panicum virgatum; assembly: GCF_016808335.1. Lineage (NCBI taxonomy): Eukaryota > Viridiplantae > Streptophyta > Magnoliopsida > Poales > Poaceae > Panicum > Panicum virgatum. Next base: position 30,208,799 of record NC_053151.1, on the reverse strand, counting down.
TTTCCCCCTTCTAGCCCCAATGCATGTGATGAAGCAATCAAAACAAGGGCTAGAACTCCAAACCTCCAATGGAGTGAAGATGGAGAGGAGAGTGGAGGAGGGGCGCCACACGGGTGAGAGGAGGAAGAAGTCAGTGGCAAAGTGGTGAAAAGTGAGAGGTTTTGACTGTTTTACCCCGTGGAGGGGTAAAAAGAAGTTATCGGGTTGGACCGGTCAGATCGGTCACACCTGAAGCGCCAGAAAATTTTTCCCTTCCAGACTATCCGGGTGAATATCCGGAGTATCCGGGCATAGCCCAGAGTATCCGGGCTAAAATCCAGACAATCCGGGAGTTGACCATGAAAAAGTCTTAGAGCGATAATTCCTTGATCAAATGGTTAAGCACTCTCCACAAATTCATATTTTCTGACCTTATGTGCTAACCATGAGTTGGATAGGAGGATGACTAAGTAAGGAGTATTTTGATAAACACATATTTCCGAAACAAGATCTCCTTGTTACTTCCAAGGAAGAGATGATTTTCCAAAATAACCGCTCCTTGGATGAGAGAAGTGATGTAGATAGGAATTTATGGACATGAGAAGAACTCACTACTTGTGACTAGCCATCAAGCAATCAATGAGAACTATAGTCACAAGTAGATTGATACGGTCACAAAGACCAAGATTCAAATATTTTCAAATTTGACACACAACCTATCATGCTAGTTGAGTTTTCGAAAAACATCTATCCTATAACACTCATAGCATGCTACAAGTCAAGCTATCACCACACTAGAGAGCTTAGCACAAACCTTACTCAAATTTACACATGATTGACACTTAGTCACAATTAGGAAGGTTTTAGCTAAATATCTAGGTGACAAGATTTCTTGAGCTTGATGCATACAAATGCACACACTAGCATTAATACGTGGCCTAGATGCTCAAAGGTAAAGCATAATGAGTAGAAAACATACCTTTGCCTCTTAGCCACTTAAACTTGTGCTTAAACTTTTAGAAACAATCACTAGTTCTCATAGATGAGAAATAGTGTGCAATGTAGCACAAGTACTTCATGATTATGCTTTGTCAATCAATATTTGATCCGTCGGATGGTTATACTTATATTAACTTTGATTGGATCCATAAAGAGCATAATCAACACTATAAGAGACTACACATTCACTCGAGGAAAATGTTAGTCCCAAAGACACAAATTGCAAAGTGATCTCCCCCAAAATAAGTGCATAAGAGTTTTGAATTTCTTTTATATGCACTTTATCCATATTAAGAGACTAGGAGAGACTACTTTAACAAGTTGGTCAAAAAGCACATAAAAAGATATTTAATTGAAATTGTGCTAGATTCTCTTACTGCCTGAAGTACATGACCCCAAGAGATGTCTATAAAGCATATGCACTGAGAAGAACCCTTTTTCACATAGCTTCTTTCTCGTTTCTTCAGTTTCCTGCAGTTTTCTGGTCCAGACCCGTCAGACCGGTCTGATGGACCGGTCAGACCGGTCACACCAGTCAAACTGCAGTAACCTTTAATTTGTTCATGTCTTGCTTCAATGAATGTCTACTAGATATATTTGCTCACCTGCACTAAAACAAGACCTTGCTCTACACAAGAGCCATTAAACGCATCTCACGGCAAATGGAGAGTAACTCAAAGGAAAATGCTTTAGTCACTTATTTAGAATGTCCCAAACTCAACACAAGTGACACACTAGTACTCACCAAGAGTTAAGTGACTAATGCAATTTGAAATTAAAAACGAGTTACCGAGATAGCATTGGATGAAGATATGCAAGATTATTCCTTGAACTTGGTCAACGACATGAATACGCAATAAACTTCAAAGAACCAAGCTCTCCAATGCATCTCCATGTACCTGCAACCTTTAAGCTTTCTTTGGTGCCCAATACTCGTTGGGCCCTGCAACGTTAGCCGCAATAGACTTGGGAACCCAAATTGCCCTTATGCTAGCATTAGGTGACTTGATCCAGTACATCTCGCACTTCTCCATCGACCGGCAAGGGAAGGTCACGACGGATGACGCCTTCGACGCTTCACAGTTTGAGGTAAAATTCGATGAGAACGAATAGACTATCCTTAATTCCGAAATAGCTAATGCTATAGATGTTGTTGTTTCTTCTTATGTGAATAATAAGTTGGAATTTATTGGCCAAAATATGCATGATATATTTGACGATCGCTTTAGCCGAATTGAAATACATCTTGGTATGAAATCTGTCGGTAATAATGCATCTACATCTAATACCGATAAGACAATGTATGGTTCGGCAATTCCAACTAATAATGCTATTGTGACTAATTCGGCTAATCAGTGAAGCCGAATTAATTATAATGCATCACCTAACGTCAATGTGCCATATATGGCATCAAGTTCGTTGCGATATTCTACACCGCCGAACTTTGCTCAACCTAATAATACACCGATCACTAATCGGCTTAACGCCGATGATGTTGGATCATGTAGTATTAAAGATGAGGTGATTAAGATATTTCGGCAAACTTTTGGTATAGAGCCTAAAGCCAAATGCCGATCTTATCAAAGACCATACCCTGAGAATTATGATTATGTTGCATATCCTCAAGCATTTAAAATTTCTGAATTTGTTAAATTCACTGGTGATGATAGTAGAACTACATTGGAGCATATTGGTCAATTTATTATACAATGTGGTGAAGCTAGCACTAATGACATTTATAAATTGAGATTATTTCCTTTATCTCTATCGGGTGCTGCATTTACCTGGTTTATTTCATTGCCACCCAATTCAGTTTTTACTTTTGCTGATCTAGAGCAGAAATTCCATGATTATTTCTTTACTAGTGAAACTGAATTGAGATTGTCACATCTTTCATCGGTTAAACAAAAAATACATGAAGGTGTTTCTGAGTATATTAGAAGATTTAGAGATACTAGAAACCGATGCGATAGTTTGACAATTTAGAGGTGTCACATCTTTCATCTAGCTTTTACTGGTTTACTTGATTTTCATAAAGCAAAGCTAGAGGGACAAGAATTTCTAGATGTTAATCAAGTACTACAAAAAGCTCTGGCTATTGAAAGCCGAGCTAAAGAAGCTAGAGATTCTCAAAAGTCCAACGAAAAACCTAATCGTCATGTTTATGTGCTTGGGTGTGATTCCAATTGTTCAGACGATGAAGGTAAAGATGTTTATACCGCTGAATTTGTTTGGCCCTCCAATGATAAACCTTGCATGTGCGGTTCTCTTAAGCCGATTCACAAAAATCGGCAGAAAAGATTTACTTTTGATGTATCCAAATGCGAGAGAATATTTGATGAATTGTATAAGAATGGATACATCAAGATGTCACATGTCATACCGCCGCTTGAAGAATTAAAGCGGCGAGCTTATTGCAAATTTCATAATATTTTCTCTCAAGCGACTAATGATTGTAATGTGCTTCGGAGACAGATTCAATCGACTGTTAATGAAGGCCGAATAATTATTCCACAAATGAAAGTGGATCAGAATCCTTTTCCTGCACATACATATGTGCTTGAGTTGAGTAATCCCAAAGTGTTAATTCGGCCGAATCAAGCTGAGTCAACAAGAGGGAAAAATGTAATTATCGGTGAAGAGAGATTTGAGCCCTCGAAATCGCACCAGGAAGCTCTAGCGAAGAAGATCCCTTAAGATTTATTGAAGGATTCAACGCTCGGGGGGGGGGGGGCAAGAATAGAAAAAGGGCGCCAGGTCTGCTCAGACCGGTCTGACCGGTCAGGAAACCGGTCTGACCGGTCACTCTGGGAGTTTTGAAAAAAAATTCCAGAAACAATAAGGAAAAAAAGGCCGAGTTTTAAAGAACTCTTGGCCAAATATGAGAAGAAAGGAGTCGTCCAGAAGCAGAAGGGACGGCCAGATAAGGTTAAGGATACAAAGCCATCATCGTCTCAAGTGCAATTGAGTTTGAGCCAAGGTAATTTATTTAATGGGCCGATTGCTCCTTGGTATTGTGTTGTCGGTCGAAACCCACCAGCGAGCAGCGACAGGCAACACGAAGAGCCGGGAGGTCGCCGGGGCGCTGGCAGGCACTGCTCCCTCGTCGATGGCCCGCAATTCCAGCACACGCCGCGGCTTGTGAAGACGCAGGGCGTGCCACTTGACCTATACCCGATCAGGAAGGTGCGAACGTGCTTGAAATGATTTGCCTACATACACAAACACGTGGAAACATAAGTCCGAGCCGTGGTCGGCTCCCCGGGACGACTCTTGCATCGGCTTTAAAGAGCCGATCGAGTCCCGGTGTCAGATGGGATCTGTTTGCATCCGGATATTGATAATTAAAGTGAATAACTGTAAAGCTGTTTCAATTAAATCTAATTAACCTAATCCACGATGGTAAAAGCTTCACTACTAGATCGGAACATCCTACACATGATTGGGCCTAATAAACGTAACAGATAACTAAACCATAACCAAAACAGAGGCCTAAGAACTAGCAAGAGCCGATTCCCGGATCAATTCCCTGTTAAGACTAGAGTAGAGCATCTAACACGCCACCGGATCATCCAACCCGTTTGCAAGGCCTAACCTAGCAGATATTACGCCAACTCTTAAGAATAAGAGCAAACCATAACAGATTAGATCTACCAGACATAAAATAAGCAGGGTGTTGCCTTTACGTAGCTAACTCTATGCAACAAGAGCTAGTATAAGATGATGACATGATCACATAAAGATAACATGATATTCGTAGATGATAAGCAACAAAAGCACGATGGATCTACTAAAAGCCATGCTACGAACATCAGGATAACTAGCATTACTCGCCATAAAAATGCTTTAGTACGAGTAATACCAAGGTAAAGGTAAGAACAACGCTGCCCTGATCGCGAGAAGCGATCAGGGCAGCATGACGCTTACTTGGATGAAACCCTAGGATTAGGGGTGGCGATGCGCCGAGATTGTTGTTTGTGAGACGTGATGACGTTCTTTTTTTTCATGAATAACATAGGGTACATATTTATAGTCCGGAGACTTGGGAAACAATCTAAACTAATCTTGTCCCGATCGGACTCTATCTCTAATCTTGAACTAAATCTAAAGATACATGGCCCTTGTGGCCCAAACGCTCATGCAGGAGCCGATTTACAAGCCTTCTACAATCTCCTGCTTCAAGCTCATCTTGCTTTCGGCCCATAAATTAATCCTGTTAATTTACGGCGATAACACATGCCCCCTGGTTTTGGCAATGATAGTTCCAAAACCAATCCATCGCTTCATCTTCCCGTTAATGCTCATTAAACACACTGCAACCACCAAGGAAGACGCAACGTCTCTGCAACTGGCTCCTCGTAGAACATGAAACTGCCGATCCATCTTCCATCTTTTCACTATTTAATCTCACCCCGAATCGGCTTTTCTTCACAGCAAACTTCTTCTTCCTCCCAAAGCCAAGTAGCACAGAAAACCCCACTCCTCTACCAGCCATGGCGATCTCTTCTTCCTCTGGCTCCAACTCCTTCGGAGATTCCTCTTCCTCCTCTTCTCCCTCTTCTTCTTCTTCCCTTTCCGCCTCCTCCATCAACTCCATCCCGGAGAGTCGGGAGACGACGCCGGAGTGTGACCCAACTGCAGCGTATGAAGCGCTGGCTCCTCTGCACTAGGATGCAGAGGAGTTCGACTTCGGGACCGTCTCTGAGGAGGACGAGCCCGAAACTGCAGGAGAGGAAGACCTCCAGTTCCTGTTCCAAGAGGAACTGGAGAACAGCAAAGACGACAGCTTCTCTTGGGAGGGAGCCGACCCCTCCGCAGAGATCGACTCCTCCTCCAGCGATGACACGGCGGCAGGAGGAAACCCCCACCAATTCCTCAAAGCCCCCACGGAGGGAAGAGAAGAAGGAAGCAGCGGCGGCGAATGAAGCAGCAGCAGTGCCAACGACGACGACAACAGCGGCAGCGACGACGACAGCGGAGACGCATCGGCGCGTAGCCCTAAGCGCCGTAGGCACTCAGATACCTACGATTGGTAGATGTAGGTAGCATCGTAGGGATAGGATCGTAAAGCCGAAGGATTAATTCCTTTGTAACAATCGGCTTTTCTTTGTAAGAAACCTTTCCTTTTTAATGAAATCGACTTCCTTTAATTACTGTGTGCTCGTTTACTTTCCAAAAAAGCCGATGGCAACACATCAGGCTTCTATAAATATCCAAGAGCCGACGAAATTCAAACTAGAAGCAACTCGCATAAGAGTAGAGTATCACTTCCACCTTGAACCAAACTCGAAACAAGCTCTCAAATCTGAGCGTAATTCGAAAACCCAGCTCTACAAATTTGAGCAAGAACTCTTCAAGCATCCGGAATTCGAATCAGAGCCCATAGCATCCAAACCCCAAGTCAACGGATCTGAACCATGGCAGACTCTGCAGCTCAGACAACAAATCCTACTGTTGATGATGCGGCAATCTGCGGCCTGAAGGTACATTCAGCCCAATCCTTTTAACCTTCTTCAGCTTATTAAGCCTCCAAACATTAAACTCTGAATTTTGACACCATATGCATATTTCTGAATCTCTGAACTTCAGGTGTCAGACATCCTTCTGCCACATCATTCCAACCCAAAATCATTATGTCTTGGCCCACGAACCTATGAAAATCCCATAGATTTGATCTCTTGTGAAGCAAATAGGATCCCTTTCGTGAGTCAAAACATCGATTTGAACCTCTGGGCGGACTGCTTAAGAGCCTGGCCCAACACTCCTGAGAGCTGGAATACATGGTACAGCAGAGTAGCAAAAACTTATATGCCCTTGTGGTAGGATTTGAACATAGCCGATGCACTTAGCTTATCATTATCTCCTCTTGACAAAGATGAGAATCTTCTGAAAACCATCGGCTATTTCTGGTCTGATGCTCTGAACTGTTTCCTCTTTGGTCATGGACCCATGACTCCCACTCTGCTAGATGTCACCATGATCACTGGCCTAGATATTAGATCTCCTAATCCAGCTGCCCACAAAATGGCAGAAGTCCCCTTCAAACTTTCTTCCAAGGCAAACTGCACAAACTGGGGCACTTACATGAATCAGCACATGAAAACAAAAGGTCCAGTGACTGAGAAGGAACACACAGTCTTTTTAAATCTTTGTCTAGAGCACTTCATCTTCTGTGGCCCTTCTTTAGCTCCAACTAAGAACTATCTTCTCTTAGCCTATCACCTGGCCCATGGCAATCACATCGGCTTAGGCAAACTTTTTCTTGGAGAAACCTATAGATATCTCCATTTGATGACATCTAACTTGCTTAACCAAAAGAAACTGAGAACCGGAGGCCCTTGGTGGTTTATTCAGTTGTGGGCACAACTGTACTTTCAGCACAAGATTCCGAACTTCCAAGGCCTAACCAAGAACTCTTTTCCTGATGAGAGTGGTAAACCAATTAGATGTACTAGCTATGGCCAAGCTTTATTTAGTCTTCCTGGCAGTAAATTGAATTCAGCAGATGCAGCAAACTGGTTCAGAATCTTCTACAAGGGACTGGATAATCCACTCTATTTCCCATTCACTGAATCTGAATCCTTTGAGAACCCAACTGCCTTCAGACTAGATAATTTTGCCGATGACGACAGCACTCGGCATCTATACCCTTTAATGATCCGATCTGGTTTCCTTCCTGTTGGCATTAGCACCTCTAATAGAATGATCAAGCCAGGTTATGAATCTTATCAACCAGTCATAGCAGCTCGGCAATTTCCCTCCCCACTTCCATATTCACCACTTGGTGGAGAGTAGAGCCGATCTGCCTGATGGTCTCACCAGCTCAAGATGCTACAGCATGTTCGATGACCTCCACATTCCAATACCAGCCGATCTATCCTTTGATCCTTCATCGATCGATTTTAGCACATGGTGGGGAATGTGGAAAACACATGTATTCAGGAAAGCTCTAGGTCCTCGACTGCAGCAAATTGATCCTGAATATGTGATCCCCGAGGAAGAGGTACCGAATCTATGCACTTTATCCTTTCTGAGTACTCTATCCTTCCACTTGTCTAATCCTGCTCACCCTGTTTGCAGCAACAAGATGGTCCAGAACCTATGACCAGCAACGGAGAGCCATTCCACTTTCTTCCAACTACCCCTGATGTACTTTTCTGCAAAGGATTGCCATCAATGAAGAAAGTGATAATGACCATTCAGCCAGACTTACTTCAGTCGGCTTCCAATCGAAGACAAGCTTCTGCAATTGTTGCCCCCCGAGTCTTAATCAAGAAAAGGAAGATGATCACGAGGCGCGTTACCAAGAAACCAGCACCAGCTTCCCCGAGTCCATCAGAGTCCAACACCAACCAGGTAACTCATCTTTCTAAATCTTCTTCTTTATTGCATACGCACATACTCTGGTTGACTGTAATTCTATTTTCAGGACGCAACTGAAGACATCCTTGAAACTGACATTTCAAATGCTCTGACGGATGTACATGACGAACAGGCTAACACAGTCGAAGCCCCTGTTGTCACCTCCAATCCATCCGGATCAGCTACACCAGAGCCGATCATCACTTCCTGTTCAGAACAGGTAACATTACAAGAACCAATTCTGAACCAGCCGATAGCTCCATAAATGCATCTTGAGTCGGCAGATAGTAACAGGTGATGACAAGGATGACGAAGCAATCATAGCACGAGCAGACGCCGTCCGCACAGAAGCCATCCATGCCATAGAAAAATTCCTGAACCAATAGATAGGCTCAAGAAACAATTAGTAGTGCCTGTTAACCTGAAACTTGTAACCGTTTAAAACATCTTAAGTCGATGGTCGCACATCGGCTGTCTCACTTCTCATATATTATCTCTTTTTTTTACTGGCCAACTCAACGTGTTGGCCTTTTTTCTTTTTTTACCGGCCAACTCAACGTGTTGGCCTTTCATCATCATTTTTTTTACCGGCCAACTCAACGTGTTGGCCTTTCTATTTTTTTACCGGCCAACTCAACGTGTTGGCCCTTTTCTTTTCTTTTTCTTTTTTTTTACCGGCCAACTCAACGTGTTGGCCTTTCTCTTTTTTTTACCGGCCAACTCAACGTGTTGACCTTTTACGCTACAGCCAGATGGGTCTCATCGGCTCTTGTTACTCGCTTTCCCACATGCACGGGAAATACTTCTTAAGGTGTTGACCATTGACAGCAACAGGGAACTTGACACCGTCCAGCTCCTCAAGCATGTATGCATTCCCAAACAAAACCTGATCAACCTTGTACGGCCCGTGCCAAGTTGGAGACCACTTGCCATACTTTTTCTATTTAGTTCCCAATGACAATACTGCCTCCCAAACCAAATCTCCAACCTAGAAATTCTTTGGCTTGACCTTCTTGTTGTACGCACGAGCAACTTTAGCCTTATTTTCCTTGACCTTCTCCAGCGACCAAAGCCTTAGCTCTGTCAGATCCTCCACATTATCATTCATCAAGGTTGCATACTGTTCAGCAGATAGATCATTCTGAAACTCAACACGCCTTGATCCGGCCGTGATTTCCCATGATAACACAGCGTCTTGGCTGTAGACTAAATGGTACGGCGATGTCTTGGTGGACTCGTGACATGAAATACGATACGCCCACAAAGCTTCTGATAACACCTCATGCCAGCGCCTAGGATATTCATCGATCTTTCTCTTTATGAGCTTGATGACGCTCTGGTTGGATGCTTCAGCCTGTCCATTAGCTTGGGCATAATATGGAGATGATCTGATCAGCTTAATCCCCATGTCATCGGCAAACTTTCTGAATTCCTCTGATATAAAGACCGATCCTCCATCGGTCGTAATGGTCTGAGGGATCCCAAATCTGTGAATGATGTGCTCTTTGACAAAGCTGATCACATCTCTTGACGCTACTGATCTCATGGGCACTGCTTCTACCCACTTTGTGAAATAATCTGTAGCAGTTAAGACCCATTGGTGACCCTTGCTAGACGACGGGTTGATCTGACCAATCATGTCCATGGCCCAACCTCTAAATGGCCACGGTTTGATGATAGGATTCATTACTTATGCTGGCACTATCTGAATTTTGACAAACCTCTGACATGCCTGACACCCTTTGTAATATTTGAAGCAAACTCCAAGCATAGTGGGCCAGTAATAACCCGATCGCCTAATTAGCTACTTCATCTTATGAGCCGATTGATGAGTACCGCAGGCTCCTTCATGAACCTCATGCAAGAGCCGATTTGACTCTGAAGGTCCCAGACATTTAAGCAGTAGTCCTTCCAAGGTCCTGTAGAACATGTCATCCCCAATCAGAACGTACTTTATGGCCTTGAGTCTTATCCTTCTGGGTGCCCCCCGAGCCGAATCCTTCAAGTAATTGAAGATATCGGCTCTCCAGTCTCCGGGTTCTAGAAACTGAACTTCTACATCGACTCCATCGGCTATTTCCTTGTACCCAGAAGCCATCTGTGCTAAATCATTGGCTTCATTGTTCATAGTTCTGCGTATCCAGTGGAAATTGATGTACCTGAATCGTGACATCAACTCACGGCACTGCATCCATATTGGAAAAAGAGCCTCGCTCTCACACCTATATTCTTCCGTGAGCTGAGAAATCACTAGCTTCGAATCTCCAAATATTTACACCGCTTCTGCACCAGCTTCGAGGAGTAGTTCCATCCCTTTGCGAATGGCTTCATATTCCACCAAATTATTGGTGCATGGAGCAGTCATCCTGATGGAAAAAGAGTAAGTCGCCCCTCGAGGCAACACCAACAGAATTCCACACCGCACCCATCATCACAAGCCGATCCGTCAAAAAACATAGCCCAAGCACGAATAAATAGTGCAGCAATATCAGTGCTGATCTTGTCTGCAACAAGATCCGCTAGTGCCTGTCCTTTGACTGCTTTCGCAGGCTGGTATCGAATATCGAACTCCGACAATGCAAACATCCATTTTCCAAGCCGGCCTTTCAGGACAGGAGCCGACAGCATATGCTTTATGACATCCGATTTGCATATGACAATTGTTTCCGCCGAGAGCAAAATATGACGAAGCTTTGTACACGTAAAGAATAAGCAAAGGCAAAGCTTCTCAATTTCAGGGTATCTGGTCTCGGCGTCTAACATGCGCCTGCTGAGGTAGAAAACCACCCTCTCATGGCCGTCGTGCTTCTGGATTAACACCGAAGCAATGGAAGTGTCACCCACGGATAGGTACACATAGAACGACCTATCTTGCTGAGGAGGAACCAACACTGGAGGCTTTGATAAATATTCTTTAATTTCATTGAAAGCTTGCTGTTGTTCTGCCCCCCAGCGAAACTCATCATCGGATTTGATCTTCACTAAACCCATGAACGGTTCGATGCGTCCAGACAGATTAGAAATAAATCGTCTGACAAAGTTAATTTTACCGATGAGCTTCTGCAACTCTTTCTTTGTGGTAGGTGGCTTCATCGTCTTCACAGCTTCTTGACTCTTCAGGCCGATCTCGATTCCTTGTTCATGCACCAGGAACCCCAAAAATTGACCAGCCGATACGCCAAAAGCACACTTCTTCGGGTTCATTTTGAGCCCAAACCTTCGAGTCCGCTCCAAAACTTGACGCAGATCTCCTAGATGCCCCCCAGCTGATTTGGATTTGACCACGACATCATCAATATAAATTTCTACCAGTTTGCCGATGAGATCATGAAAAATGTAATTCATGGCACGTTGGTACGTTGCACCGGCATTTTTCAGTCCAAAGGTCATAACCAAATATTCGAACAAGCCGACTGCGCCTGGTACTCTGAACGCGGTCTTGTTCACATCTTCTGGGGCCATGAAGATCTAGTTGTAGCCGGCATTACCATCCATAAAACTCATCATTTTGTGGCCGGCAGCTGTGTTGATCAATGCCTCTGCAACAGGCATCGGATACTCATCTTTTGGCATTGCTCTGTTGAGATCTCTAAAATCAACGCAGACACGCCATCGGCCATCCTTCTTTTGTACCGGTACCACGCTAGAAATCCATCTGCATACCGGCACGGCCTGATGAACCCAGCATCCAACATCTTCTCCACCTCCTTCTTGACTTCTTCTAGGACTTCGTCCTTCATCTGACGTGCTCGATGCTGAAACGGCCGAAACCCTTTCTTGAGCGGGAGCCGATGCTCGACGATGCTTCTGTCTAGACCGGGCATCTCGGTGTAGTCCCATGCAAAACAATCCCGGTACTTCCAGCAGTGCAATCATCTCCTCACACAAGACCGGATCCAACTTCTTGCTGATAAATGTCGGCCGTGACTTATCCCCAGGACCGATGTCAACCTCTTCCAAATCATCAGCGGCGAGTCTGAAAAACCAGCTGCGAACGCAGGCGAGTCCTCATTATCCACAAGATCAGCGGCAAACACAGGGAGATGACAAGAAAAATTATTTGGCCAACCGCATGGGCTGGCCGTTTCTATTCTTCCATTATCATTCGAAATCAAATAATCAATGAGTGGCCAACTGCTGGAGCAGGCCATCATATGTACATGATGTAACAATTCCGACCCCAAACAGGATTTTTCTATTTTTCGGGGCCGGTCGCTGGGACCGGCCTCTCCATCTCTATTACACTCCGCAGCATGCCAGGATGTGTTTCCTCTGTGAGGCCAGTGGATAAGACCAGCCTCAGTCCGTTTTTTGTCGCTTCGATCCGATCACAATCTTCCAGGGCGATCCCTGAGATCGGCTCTTGTCCTTCTGCGTCCCAGGCATTCATATCTGCAAGCGAGACTTCGCTGGAATCGTCCGCAGGGAGCACTTCCACTTCATCGCCATCCCATTGGACGAGATACTGATGCATTGTGGAAGGGATACAACAGTTGGCGTGAATCCAATCCCTCCCAAGCAGTACCGTGTATGTACTCTTGCTATTGACGATGAAGAATGAAGTCGGGATTGTCTTGCGACCCACTGTCAGCTCCACATTAAGAACCCCCATTGCCTCTGATGGTTGTCCGTTGAAGTCATTGAGCATCACATTGGTCTTGATTAGGTCGGCAGAAGAACGCCCCAACCGGCGCAGCACTGAATATGGCATCAGGTTGACTGCAGTACCGGTGTCAACCAGCATCCTGTTAACGGGTTTACCGTTGATGAAACCCTTGAGATACAGCCCCTTCAAATGTTTGTAGCTTTTTCCTTTGGCTTCTCAAAGATGATCGGCTGGGGGCCAAGATCCAACTGTTCAATAGGCAAATCCTCCGGCTGGGGTGCCTGGAACTCTGATGGGAGCACGAACATCATGTTCACATCAGCCGATGGCTTCTCATCGGCTTTTGCCTGCTTGACGCACCACTCTTTTCTTGGAGGGCGCCTTTCCACCCATCGTGGGTGACTGACCTGTTCCGCGAGATCCGGACGTGCCTTCCTCAGCACGTCGAGGTACCTTGCTTCTGCCTCTTCAAGATTGCGCAAGCGCTGCACTCTGCGTTTCTGCGAGCGATTAAGCCCGTCAGGGCACCAGCTTGGGCGCTGGTACCTGTCTTCTTCTTCTGGCTCAGAATCACCCTTGGTCGGCCGCTCAACATGATCGTCGTGACGCACTTTGGGACCCAAGCGCCGGAACACCGAAGTATCGCCTGATTGGCGTGTCCGAGGCCTGCACTCCAGACAATCATCTATAGTGGGCAATCGGCTCATGCCGGAATTCCAGCAGTACCTGAAGAACGGGCAATGCCAGTGGTCGCGTACAGCCTGGCGCCTTCCCAGCGTCCTCCCTGTGCGGTACTCGTACTCCTCTTCTTCCGATTGATATCGGCGACGCAGCTTGTGCTGATATTCATACTTTTCCAGAAGCCGATTGGAAGCAGTAAGCTGATTACGGATGTGACGCACTTGCTCTTCAGTAATATGCTGTCGCCCTGGCTTATTTTGATCTTGGGGCCGTTTGCCAGAAATGGCCTCTCTCCTTTGCTCATCACGACGACGTACAGGCCCCGCCATGTTGATCTGGAATGAAAAATTCTGGCCCGTAGGAGTGAAGTCCGACAACTCTACCACGTTAGCTTGCGGGAAGGGCTTCGTGTCAACCTTCATCGTGTGTTGAGCCAAGATTAATCGGCCTTGCTCGATAGCCGATTGAATCTAACGACGGAGCTCCTTGCATTCACCCATGGCATGAGTGAACGAATGATGTCATTTACAGTATAGCCTTCCCTGTAGCTCTTGTGCGGTTGGCAGCTTGTGATTCTCTGGGAGCTTCAGCTGTTTTTCTTTGCGCAGCAGATCAAATATCTGTTCTGCTTTGGTTACGTCGAAGTCGAAGCCCTTCACAAGCCCCTGCTGTTTGATCCATTTGCACGGGACGGGGTTTGCCCCCCGAGTCCACTCTGCCACGGCCACTTCTTGCTCCTTGCCAGAGTCATCAGATTCATCCGCCTGGGCCATGTTTACATGGCGCTTGAACTTGTCCTGGTATAGCTCAGGATGGTAAAGCTCATATGCCATAAGCTTCTGCACCATGTGTGCCAGAGAAGTGAATTCCAACTGAAAAGCCAGATCCTTGATCGGCTTAGTGAGTCCCAGAACTGCCAGATCAACTGCCTCCTTCTCTGTGATGCGTGATGAGTAGCATCGATTCTTGACCTCTCTAAAGCGATGTATGTATTCTGAGACAGTCTCTCCTCGCTTCTGCCTGACTTGGGCGAGGTCGGCAATCCCAGCTTCAGCAGCCTCTGAGTGATACTGGGTATGGAACTGGTCTTCCAGCTGCCTCCAAGTTCGAATCGAATCTGGAGCCAATGACGCGTACCATCCAAAAGCTGGGCATGAAAGAGATTGGCCGAAGAACCGGACCCTCAACGGATCCGATACTGAGATCATCCCAAGCTGCGTTAAGTATCGGCTCACATGCTCGATGGAGCTGGCTCCTTCTGACCCGTTGAACTTGGTGAACTCAGGGAGCCGATACTTGGGTGGCAATGGGATCAAGTCGTAGTCACTTGGATACGGCTTGGAATAGCCGATCACTTTCCTCTTGGGCAGGATGCCAAACTGGTCTCTCAGTATTGCACTGACCTGTTCCACACTAAGAACTCCTGGGGCCGATGGCTCAGCACTCGGCCCGGTAGCATACTTTGTGAAAGGATCTTAAGATGTCTAGAGGGGGGTGAATAGGCAATCTGCAATTTAAAACACTTAACAAAAATGTCAGACACAGACTATCCCGGATACTCCGGGTATAGGCCCGGATACTCCGGGTTTTGTGATCCGGAGTATCCGGCGATAAATTCGGAGTCTCCGGGTATGAATGACCTGCAAGAAAACTGCAAGAATCTGTGTATGAAAAGTAGATCGAGTTAAAGTAAGAGTACCAGGGGTTCCTTAAGGTTGATATCCAACAAACAAACCTTACTAGAAACTCGTGAGTGAGTAGATCGAGCTCAAACCCTAGAAATGAAGTCTCACAAGCAAATAGCAAAGAAATCAAGTAAACTAACACAAAGGAGACAAGGATTTGTTTCCCAAAGTTCACACCCAAAGGTGCTACGTCTCTGTTGAGGAAGGATTCGAGAGACGATGCTCAAGAACCCCTATGTTCCTCTTCCAAGGGCGAGATCACCTCTCAAGCCCAAGGTTACTTACTATGGATTCCTCGGCGAGGAATGGAGCTTACAAACTTCTTGTGCAGCTCACAATCTTGATTGAGCAATCACAAGCACGCCTAGTCGTCTAGGAGCACAAGGCTCCAAGAGTAACAAACTCGAATCTGCGGGCTTGACCAAAACCAAATGCTCAAGAGATGGGAATGAGGCTCACTTGCTTGAATCCTTACTCTTGCTTGCTTCTCACTCAAATCCCTCAAGGGAATCACTCAAGAATGGAGAAAGGGGAGTGAGAGAGCTCTTTCTTGGCTTAGGTTTGAGTTCAGCTCGTCAAGTGGCAAGAGAGGAGGCTGAAAGGGTATGGAGGGGGTATATATACTCTTCAGCCTCAAAAGAGCCGTTGGGCGAAGGGGTACCCGGAGACTCCGGGTATATGCCCGGAGACTCCGGGCAACCCTAGGTTTTCAAACTTTGAACAGAGCCCGGACACTCCGGGCAACGGGGTCCGGAGTATCCGACCCTATACCCGGAGTATCCGGGTATGGCAGGGGAAAAACTCCGGTTTTTGCTCCTTTGAGTTGTTTTGTGGCTCACAAGTGTTTGTCTAGGTTCTCTTGAGCACTAGTTTCAAATCAAAGCCCTTGAATCAAGTCCCTCTTGATAGTACGGCGTTCCTATACTCAAAATTCAAATATAAAATCTAATTCCATGAGTATCCTTTGAACTCCGCTTTTTCATTTCCTTTTTGAGGGGTCGTACATCCTCACTTGATTCACCTATACAAACTCACCACCTGCATACATGCTCAATTACACAATTAAATGCACATGTGTTTTGTCATTAACACCAAAACCCACTTAGGGGCCTAGATCACTTTCAATCTCCCCCTTTTTGGTGATTGATGACAACCCACATGTAACTCATTTGATAATCATAAAGCGATAAACAACTAGCATATAAGAGCTCCCCCTTAATGTATGCCATGAACTTTGAATTTCAAATTTGACTTGTCATGTCAACAATCTTGGCATATATATCAAGAGAACTACAAAAGCTCTTATATGTTTTACAGTGGGGTGAACAAGTGAGTGTAAAGTCAAGTGTGATGCATATGACATGTTATCCACTCAATAAAATGTGTATCTGTCAGCTGGACCCGGAGACTCCGGGTATAGGTCCGGAGATTCCGGATAAGGAATCCGGAGAATCCGTCCTGTAGCCCAGAGTATCCGGACCTTCTGAGCCAGAACACAGAAAAACAGCAGTCAGTGAGCTCAAACAAGACACATACTAGCAGAAATTTCTTAGAATAAACCCAAGTTCGATAGCTAGACACAGAGTAGCACACATTACAAGGTTCTCACACCACATAGTCCTTACAAAGGATCAAGGAAGTTCAAAGCGTAAATAAAACGACATGAGTTCGAAACAAAGGGACACATGCCAAATGAGTACATAAATGGTCTTTCACTCCCCCTTTGTCATCAAGTGACAAAAAGGGAATGAAAAGAAGCATGAAGTTCATCTACTCATCATCTTCATCTTGAGCGGCATCCTCGGAGGTATCCTCATCTTCATCGGAGTCGGGGTGCTCACGATAGCCTATGGGCTCATCTTCTTCGGTCTCCTCTTCCTCATCAAAGATCTCTTGGCCACTTGGAGGAGCACGGCGGGAGGAAGAAGAAGCACGGCGACGAGGAGAATGGGGCTGACGACGAGCACGTGGAAGTGGAGCATGAGAAAAGCGGCAATAGAAGCCTCATCGGCGGCATCCCACTCAGCAAATGGATCATCAAAGTCCGGGAGCTCACGGTGAGGATCCAAAGGAAGTCCCAAATGACCCCGAATCTCATTGATGGACCTTGTGTTCTCATGCACATCATTTGCAATATTTCTACACATCCCAAATAAGCTGCGGAGGGCCCTCTTCACAAAAGAGTCATGATGACGGTGACGAGACGATGAAGAGGCACCCACAGAAGATGGAGCAGGATCATGTCTTGGGTTCCTTGTTGCACCGGCATGAGCTGGAGGTGGAGGTGGTGCATCACCTGAGCGGGCATGCAAGTGAAGAGGCTCATGCTTAACTGTCTTTGGAAATGTGACCTTGGTCACCCTCTCTATCATATACATGGTGTATGGTGTAGCAAGAAGGGACTTTTTGGCCTCAATCATAGTCCTTCTTAGCTCATTCCAAATGAAGTCCATAATGCAAAAAGGTCTACCACTTGGCAAAGTCCGGGCTAGAAGATTCACTGCATAGTATCTAAGTGCCACGGGATCACCATCCTTTGCATTAATGGTTGCTCTAAAGAATTGATTCATTGCATAGTAAACCGGCAAGAGATGGTTTGCCTTTCCTTCTTGAGCACAAATAGGATTGTAGAACAAGGTGGGTACTTGATATGTCTTGAGTTGTTCCTCAACATGAATGGGATCTCTCTTCTCATCCTTAGTGCCAAGTCCAAGTAACCTAGAGAAGGTCATGTAATCCACTCCATATTTTGCTCCTTCGGTGGTCCAATAAAATGCAATCTCATTTTCATCATAATATAAAGAAGAATGAAATTGAGCAAGGATCTCCTCATTCCAATCATAGCGAAAACCCATAATATCATAGAGACCCATCTCCTTGCACTTTTCCATAGCCTCATTAAAGAATGGATCCTTCATATTCTCATAATATTTCCAATCCACGTACTTGCAATGAACAATGAGAGCACGAGACTTACGCATCACAACTGAAGAATAGAAGTCTTCATGAAGCTTGCACCAAAAGCGCCGCTCAAGACCTTCACTCTTGTCATATCTGTAAACTTTCTCTTTGCGTGCCTCCCTAAGTGCCACGATTGAGATCCGCTGCAGTTGGGGTGGCTGACTTTGAGCCACTGCATGTGGGGCCCACTAGCGCTGGGGCCCGCTGGCAGTGACCCAATGTCAGCAGCCCCAACGTCAGCTGATCCGGTTCCAAGTGCCACATCTTGCTTGTAATAGTTTCTTTCCATCTCTACTGTGAAGCCAGGCACTATCCCAGGTCGATGAAGCCTTGGAATGTTAGGATAAGTGCGCTGTCCGGGAGTGTACTCAACTACCAAGCGAGGAGGGGTCTTAGGACATATGTCATGAGCAATACCCTTGCTTGTCGGAGTCGGACGGGATGGAGGAGCCGCGGCTCGGCTTTGAAAAATGTAAGGAGCTTTCCTTGGCTCCTTTCTTGAACTGCTGCCAGTGGGTTCCTTGCCCGCACGATGACGTGGACGCAACTCCCTTGGAGGATTTCGAGGAGCATCTTCCCTTTGAGAGTGAGGATCATGACGGCGCTTTTCACTTCTTTGTTCCGCATCCTCCAAGGACTCACCAGTGCGTGGCCTCACCATGCCTAAGTATAGATAACAAAGATTAAGACCAAGCTAGATAGAATAGGGAAGAAAAAGATGTGCTGGTGGTGATCAAGTCCGGAGACTCCGGGTATATCCCCGGAGACTCCGGCCCAGAGGGTCCGGAGTATCCGGGTGTATATCCGAAGTATCCGGACAGGAGCACCTGAAACCCTAAGTTTCAAAAATCTAAGGATTTGACCATGGGATTTGAATGAAACTTGAGCCAAAGGTTCCTACACATGCTAGGAAGAGATGCCCTAAAGATCTTTCAAAGAAACTTACGACATTGGGAGATCGGGCGATCCGAAGTTCAAAAGTACCTTTGAGACCGTTGAGAGCGCGGGAACTTCAAATCCAATGACTCCCCGGAGTTTCCGGAGGGGAGGAGAGCCTTCCTTCAAAGATTGACGAGTTCGTGATGGCCGGAAGGTAGAAATCGCCCCTAGGGCGTGAGTGGAAGAGTAGAGAGAAGAGGGGGGCGGCTGTGGTAAAAAGAGTGAAGGGAACCGTTTACCCCGACCCTCCCCGCGGTATATATAGTAAATTCCAAATATCCGGAGTATCCGGCCTCAGGGCCGGAGTATCCGGATAGTCCAGAGTTTCCGGGCCCTGGGCCGGAGACTCCGGCTCCCCTTGAGACTGATCAGAAAAGAACTCCAAGGAACTTGATCTAGATGGATTTGATATAGATAGATTTTGAGGATCTAATGGTGTGAGAGAAATTACTCAACTTGAGATCAGCCAACAATCAATCAAGGAGAACAATGATCTCAAGTGAGCAAAGTGAATAACCAAATTTTTCAATAAAACAACGGTCACACAATTTGAAAGTTTTCAAGATCTTTTTGTTTTGAGAACCACTTAATCTATGATCACTCAAGTGTATGCAGTAATTCAAGCTAGGTTACGAGAATCCAAGATGTTTAGTTCACTTCTCAAAGCACAAAACCTTGACTCATCTAGAGGCTTAGTGAAGATATCGGCAAGTTGCCCGTCGGTGCTTACATGTTGTAAAGCAATATCTCTCTTAGCCTCATGATCCCTTAAGAAATGATGACGAATATCTATGTGCTTTGTTCGGGAGTGTTGTACGGGGTTGTTTGCTAACTTGATTGCACTCTCATTATCACAAAATAGAGGAATTGCATCAAAATGACAACCAAAGTCACTCAACGTTTGTCTCATCCACAAAAGTTGTGCACAACACGCACCGGCGGAGACATATTCGGCCTCCGCCGTGGACTAGACAACCGAGTTTTGCTTTTTAGAGCTCCAAGCTACTAAGGACCGGCCAAGGAATTGACAAGTCCCCGTAGTGCTCTTTCGATCCACTTTGCAACCGGCATAATCCGAATCGGAATAGCCAAGTAAATCGAAAGATGAGCCCTTGGGATACCATAAACCAAGGTTAGGAGTGAAGACCAAATATCTTAGGATTCTCTTAACCGCCATCAAATGACATTCTTTTGGATTAGCTTGAAATCTTGCACACATGCACACACTAAGCATAATATCGGGCCTAGATGCACAAAGGTAAAGGAGGGATCCAATCATGGAGCGATATACCTTTTGATCCACGGCCTTGCCATCTTCATTGAGATCGAGATGCCCATTGGTTGGCATGGGAGTTTTGATGGGCTTGGCATTTTCCATGTCAAACTTCTTGAGCATATCCTTTAAATACTTGGTTTGACTAATGAAAGTACCATCCTTGAGTTGCTTGATTTGAAATCCGAGGAAGAAGGCCAACTCACCCATCATAGACATCTCAAATCTCTTTGTCATAATCCTACTAAAATCATCACACCAAGTTTTGTTAGTTGAGCCAAATATAATGTCATCGACATATATTTGGCACACAAAGATATCTTTATCAACTTTGCGAGTGAAAAGAGTAGGATCGGCTTTGCCTATTTCAAAGCCTTTTCTTAAGAGAAAGTCCTTAAGGCATTCATACCATGCTCTAGGGGCTTGCTTGAGCCCATAGAGCGCCTTATGGAGCAAGTAGACGTGGTTTGGGAATTTTGGATCTTCAAAACCCGGTGGTTGCTCAACATATACCAATTCGGAGATTGGTCCATTAAGGAAAGCACTCTTTACGTCCATTTGATATAGCTTGAAATCATGGTGAGTAGCAAAGGCAAGCAAGATACGAATTGACTCAAGCCTAGCTACGGGGGCATAAGTCTCACCAAAATCCAAACCTTCGATTTGTGTGTAGCCTTGAGCAACCAACCTTGCTTTGTTTCTTGTTACCACACCATGTTCATCTTGTTTGTTTCGAAAGACCCATTTGGTTCCAATGATATTTTGCTTGGGTCTTTCTACTAAGGACCAGACTTCATTCCGAGTGAAGTTGTTCAATTCCTCTTGCATAGCCATCACCCAATCCGGATCATCCAATGCTTCTTCCACCTTAAGAGGTTCCAAAGAAGAAACAAACGAGTAATGTTCACAAAAAGTAGCCAAACGAGATCGAGAGGTTACCCCTTTACTTATACTCCCAAGGATATTATCCACGGGATGATCCTTTTGAATTATGTGATGAACTCTTGGATGTGGAATGGAGGATTGATGTTGGATTGGTTCAGCTTCTCTATCATCTTGAGACTGATCTTGATGTTGAGTTGATGCCTCGGCTTGAGTAGCCCGGATACTCCGGTCTAGAGTCCGGATACTCCGGTCAAGATGTCCAGAGTCTCCGGCTTCATATCCAGAGTTTCCGGGTTTTGCAGCGGATGTAGAGGTAGATGGCCCTTGAAACATCAACACATCATCATCGTCATTGTCCACTTGTTCTTGAGGCTTTATTTCACCAATCGCCAACTTCTTGATAGCTTGACTTGATGACTCTTCCATTCCTACAACATTATCAACTTGCTCCCCTTGAGAGCCATTAGATTCATCAAATGTCACGTCACACGCTATTTCAACACAACCGGAGGTTTTGTTGAAAACACGATAGCCATGAGCATTTGAGGCATAACCAAGAAGAAAACCTTCATCAACTTTAGGTGCAAACTTAGAGTTCTTGGGCTTCTTGTTAAGAATGAAGCACTTACTTCCAAAAACTCTAAAGTAAGACACATTAGGCTTTTTACCAAGTAGGAGCTTGTATGCCATCTTGTTCAAGATCTTGTGAAGATATAGGCGGTTGATTGCATGACATGCCGTGTTGATTGCTTCCGCCCAAAATTGATCCGAGATCTTGTACTCATCAAGCATTGTTCTTGCGGCCTCGATGAGAGTTCTATTTTTCCTCTCAACAATTCCATTTTGTTGAGGAGTGTATGGAACCAAGAACTCATGACCAATGCCATCTTCATCTAGAAAATCTTCTACATTAGTGTTCTTGAATTTGGTGCCGTTGTCACTTCTCACTTTCTTGATCTTAGTCTCAAATTCATTTTGAGCTCTTTTTGCAAACTTCTTGAAGGTCTCTTGCACTATACTTTTCTCATGCAAAAAGAATACCCAAGTGAAACAAGAATAATCATCAACAATAACAAGACCATATTTGTTACCACCAATGCTAACGTACGCCACCGGGCCAAAGAGATCCATATGTAGAAGTTCAAATGGCTTGACGGTGGTGACGATGCTCTTTGATGGATGTGGAATACCAACTTGCTTTCCGGCTTGGCATGCACTACATACACGATCTTTCTCAAAAGAAACATTTGTTAGTCCTAGGATGTGATCCCCCTTTAGGAGTTTGTTGAGATTTTTCATCCCAACATGAGCTAGTCGGCGATGCCATAACCAACCCAAGCTAGACTTTGCTATCAAGCAAGCATCAAGTTGAGCCATCTCTTGAGAAAAATCCACAAGATAGAGCTTTCCCTTGAGCACCCCCTTGAAAGCAATGGAGTCATCGCTTCTTCTAATGACGGTTACACCCTCGTTAGTGAACAAACAATTGAAGCCCGAATCACAAAGTTGTGAGATGGACAACAAATTGTAACCAACTGACTCAACTAAAAGAATTTTTGAGAGAGTGAACTTTGAGTTTAGATTAATGTTACTGGTACCAAGCACTCGTCCCTTTTGATTTCCCGCAAAAGTAATGAAACGATCTCCACTTGATGCGGTTATTATTTCAAACATACTCCTTTCTCCGGTCATATGATTTGTGCATCCACTATCAATCACCCAAGTTGATCCACCGGAGGAGTATCCCTACAAAACAAAATTACTCTTTTCTTTTAGGTACCCAACAATACTTGGGTCCTTTAATGTTAGTCACAAGAACTTTGGGCACCCATACATGCTTTTTCACTTTTGTGTTCCATGTACGGTGTCCTACAAACTTGGCAACCACTTTACCACGGTGGTTCCTTGTCAATACATAATCGGCATAAAAGGATACATGAGATGATTCTTGTGCCTTGATCTTAGTTGAGTTAGATGCCTTGAACTTATCTTCTTTGAATGAGGATGCAACAATCTTAGCACCCTCATCACATGTTGTACCTCTCTTCATGAAGTTGACATGACCACTTTCTTGAATCACATCATTTGTCTTGTGAATGGGAGTGGTTATGTTCACTAGACCTCCTTGAGCACCCAAGGCGGGCTTGTTCTTGTTCTTGGTAAATGGAATGGCATGTGGGGTACCTTGCCCATTCCTACCAAGTCCCTTACCCACTTCAAACCCAAACTTGCTCATGTATCTTGACCCAAATCCCTTGTGTGTTTCTCAAACTCACCTACCCTTGTAAAGGGAATTTTCTTTGGGACTTGAGTATGTGATGGAGCCTCTTCTTGCAACAAATGAGTGAGTCTAGAGATTTCTTTCTTCATTGCATTCATCTCAACATAGTTAGTAGCACAAGTTTGAATATCAATATTAAAGCACCGTGCACATCCATTACTTGTAGAAGGACTAGATGAATTAGATGTCTATTTAGTCTTAGAAGTACTTTCCCAAAGAGTATTAAATTGAACTTCAAGTACCGTGTGATTAGCTTGTAAGCTTGTCATGCTCTCTTAAAGTTTCTCATTATCCTTCCTTAGGAAAGTGTTAGTGTCATTGACAAAGGAAAATTTTCTAGTCAAATCATCCACTTTTTCTTTTTCACTAGAGAGTGACTCTTTCAACTCAAGAAGAGTGCCATCCTTGACTTTGATTGAGTTCACAAGCATACTGTTTTCCTCCCTTTCATAGGCGAGGTCCTTTTCAAGAGCCTTGAATTTTTCTCTCTCAAGTCTAAGCAATTCTTCTTGTGTTTCAAGAGTCTCATCCGCTTCATCTAGTTTCATAACTAATTTCATCATTTTAGTTGCGGCCCCTTTACCATATTTCTTGACTAGTTTAGCAACTTCTACTTCATTATCTAATTCATCGTCCGATGAGTTTGGAGATGTTACCTTGGAGTTTTTAGCCATGAGGCACATGATAGGAGCTTCATACTCATCGTCGGTGAGATCTTCAAACAAGCTTGGAGGATGTGGAGATGATGCCTTGAAAGCCATGGTTGCAACATCTTCTTTCTCGGACTCATTTTCTTGTTGTGAATCCCATTCTTGACCAAGATGAGCTTCTCCGGCTTGCTTCTTGTATCTTGATCTATCTCTCTTGGATGTGCTTTCTTTGGTGTCTTTGTTCTTCTTCTTCTCTTCCGGGCAATCGGCAATGAAATGCCCAACTTTGTTACACCCAAAACACGGCCTATTAGATCTTCTTCTTGGCTCATACTTCTTGTTCTTTCCAAAGTTTCTAAAGTTGCCTCTCTTCAATACTATTGTGAAGTTCTTGATAAAGAAAGCCATGTGCTCATCATTAAGCTCTTCATCATCATCACTATTAGTGCCATCATTTTTTGAGGATTGGTTTGCCTTTTCTTTGCCTTTTGACTTAGCTTGAAGTGCCAACCCACTATTCTTGGCCGCTTGTTCTTGAAGCTCGGCTAGATCTTGGTTAATCTTGACTCTTTAATTGATCATGGTGAGCCTCAATTCTTCCAAGGACATTCTCGGCGGTGAAGTGCTTGAATCCGCTTTCGGCTCTAATCAAGCTAGATAGAGTAACATCCCTAGCCATATACACGGTCAAGAGCTTGTCCACAATCTCACGGTCACCCCACTTGTCACCACCAAGAGATTTGATTTGATTTGTGATTTTCTTCATGCGGTTGTACATCTCTTTCACACTTTCATCTTTCTTCATGGAGAACAAGCTCAATTCATCTTCTAAAGTTTTGATTCTTGATTCTCGTACTTTTCTTGACCATTGATGGTTCACTAGGAGAGTGTCCCAAGCATCTTTGGCGGTTGGTGCATCCTCTATCTTGTCAAACTCTTCGGGACTCACGGATGTGTGTAGGATGTTCAATGCTTGGAAATTCCTTGGTAGCACATATGCTTGAATTGGTGTTGGAGTTTCATCTTTATCCGGAATTTTACACCCAACTTTCACAACTTTCCAAAGATCCTTGTGGATTGCATTCATGTAACCGAACATCTTAGTCTTCCATTGATTATCTCCGGTACCATCAAAGAAAGGTGGGTTGCCCATATGAATTGATGCATTGTGCTCACTAGGTAGATGAGCTGCCCTTGTTTGAAGAGCATGAGACTCTTCTCTTGGAATCGGTGTCGGAATCATCTTTGCCTTTTGACTTTGATGAGCTGCCCTTGTTTGCAGAGCATGAGACTCTTCTCTTGGAATCGGTGTCGGAGTCATCACTAGAGTCAATGATAACTCGGGAGCTAGTCTTTTTCTTCCTTTGCTCTTTCTTCTTTTTCCTCCATGCCTTCCACTCCTCATAAGACATCTCATCATCGGATGTCTCTTCTTCACTTTCATCTCCACCATTCTTTTTCTTATCTTTCTTCTTGTTGTTGGATGGCTCTGCCTTCTTATCTATTTTATCACCGGTATCGCCTTTTTCACCTTCATCAACCGGATTCACCGGGTTCTTTTCATCATCCGACATCTTGACCTCTCCGGACGGTTAAGCCCTTTGAATGGAGAGCCGGGCTCTGATACCAATTAAAAGGATCTTAAGATGCCTAGAGGGGGGTGAATAGGCAATCTGCAATTTAAAACACTTAACAAAAATGTCAGACACAGACTATCCCGGATACTCCGGGTATAGGCCCGGATACTCCGGGTTTTGTGATCCGGAGTATCCGGCGATAAATCCGGAGTCTCCGGGTATGAATGACCTGCAAGAAAACTGCAAGAATCTGTGTATGAAAAGTAGATCGAGTTAAAGTAAGAGTACTAGGGGTTCCTTAAGGTTGATATCCAACAAACAAACCTTACTAGAAACTCGTGAGTGAGTAGATCGAGCTCAAACCCTAGAAATGAAGTCTCACAAGCAAATAGCAAAGAAATCAAGTAAACTAACACAAAGGAGACAAGGATTTGTTTCCCGAAGTTCACACCCGAAGGTGCTACGTCTCCGTTGAGGAAGGATTCGAGAGACGATGCTCAAGAACCCCTATGTTCCTCTTCCAAGGGCGAGATCACCTCTCAAGCTCAAGGTTACTTACTATGGATTCCTCGGCGAGGAATGGAGCTTACAAACTTCTTGTGCAGCTCACAATCTTGATAGAGCAATCACAAGCACGCCTAGCCGTCTAGGAGCACAAGGCTCCAAGAGTAACAAACTCGAATCCGCGGGCTTGACCAAAACCAAATGCTCAAGAGATGGGAATGAGGCTCACTTGCTTGAATCCAGGCTCACAAGTGTTTGTCTAGGTTCTCTTGAGCACTAGTTTCAAATCAAAGCCCTTGAATCAAGTCTCTCTTGATAGTACGGTGTTCCTATACTCAAAATTCAAATATAAAATCTAATTCCATGAGTATCGTTTGAACTCCGCTTTTTCATTTCCTTTTTGAGGGGTCGTACATCCTCACTTGATTCACCTATACAAACTCACCACCTGCACACACGCTCAATTACACAATTAAATGCACATGTGTTTTGTCATTAACACCAAAACCCACTTAGGGGCCTAGATCACTTTCAATCTCCCCCTTTTTGGTGATTGATGACAACCCACATATAACTCATTTGATAATCATAAAGCGATAAACAACTAGCATATAAGAGCTCCCCCTTAATGTATGCCATGAACTTTGAATTTCAAATTTGACTTGTCATGTCAATAATTTTGGCATATATATCAAGAGAACTAACTATTGCTCCTTAGGTTATCCGACCTTTTTGCCTTGTACCCTTTTCGGAAATGAATGGTTATTGTTGACAAAGAAATCACAAAATACGAGTCCACAATTCAGATGGTCTCAGGTGGCAGATCCTGAGATGCATGATCTCAAAATTAAGTCATGGCTGATGCGCAAAAGATAACGTAGGCACCAAATTGCCAAGAAGAAAAATCGGCTCCTAACTATTTGGAGTAGGGATGCAAGCGGGGCGGGTTCTGCCGCAAGCCCGCTGGGCTGACCCGCGCCGCATACCCGCGTAACGCCGCCAATGGGCCCGCAGAGCTGAAGCGACGCTTCGCGGCCTGGCCGCGATGCCCAGCGGCGCCGCGTAGCTCGCAAAACCAAAGGCTCGCATCCGGCATCTCCCCTCGATCCTACCCTAAAAAAAAATCTCCCCTCGATCCACCCCGCCGGCCGGCGGCTCGCCACTCCGCTCCGCCTCCGAAGCCGCCGGCACCACTTCGTCTTCGTCTCCGCTCCATCTCCGCCGACGCCGGCACCACCCCCACCAACCCAGCGGAGCGTCCACTCCAGCGGCGACTCGAGCACCGAATCCGTCTCGATTTGTTGGTAAGGAATACTTACTCCCTCGCCTCGGTCATTTTTTCTTCGGGAGATGGTGCGGGCACTCTCAGGGAGCATGACGATTCTTGATTTGTTCTGTTCCATTTTCTTCTTCCTCAGCGGCTCAGCGCGCGCAAGATCTATTGGTATCTGTGTAGGAGGCGTATCCATGGTGTCTCCGTCCGCTCGTGTGCCATCGCAAAGAATGGTTCCAGGCCTCCTTGCTGCTTCCCCTGGCCCTACTACTCCTACCTTCGTTGCAGCACCCATCCCTTCCCAGGTCCCTGAACCCCATCGTCAAGAACAGGGAGGAATCTAGACAACAGGGAAAAAACGAAAGGTCAGCAGCAGGATTGCTAAGCCACGTAGAAGAAAAAATGAGGAGAAAAAGGGATTCCAAGTACAGTGCTAATAGATTAGTGTGGTTCTGTAATGTAATCTATTTTAGTCTTTTCGAGCACTCGCCGATGTCATCATCGGATGCTGAAGTATAGTTGTAACACATATTTGGATTTCGATTTATGGTGTTGCAAAATCTGGAACATATAGTTGTTATAGACTTGTTACACATTAGTTGCAAAATCTGGAAACGTCAGCTCTGCTAGCTTGCTAGTGCGGACGGTCAGCTCTGCTAGCTTTGCTAGTGCGGACAGTGTTCTCGAGGTGACGCGGCCTAAGCGGGCTGCCGCAAAGCCCGCAAAAACTTGCGGTGCTATGCGGGCCGCCGCAGCTGCCCGCGTGAGAGTTTGCGGCGCATGCGGACGTGGGGCGGGCAGCCGCCACCCGCCCCGCTTGCATCCATAATTTGGAGTGCTTATTAAGATAGCTAGCTGTACAATTGTTCAGGAATTTAATCTGAAGTATAGGACATCACGAACATAACCAGTAGTAACTTGCCACTGACAGTGAACCTGAGTACCTGACCTATCAGACTTATTATCTGAAGATTAACCGCCCCAAAAGGCCACATTAGTCACCGTGTCACGTATTTAATTGAAAAGATACTCACGTACTAGCTAGCACGCCGCGTCCTGCGGTCAGCAGGCGAAGGCGCGGCAGCGCCGTCCACGGTCCCCCACCCTACACCCCCACGAGCCGGAACCCCCCTTGCGCCCCGTCCTGCCCTCGCGCTCAGAGCGCGTGGATGGAGGAATCAGAAGAGGCGGAGCTCGAGGTCGCCAAGAAGGAGGGTCCTCTCGCTCTCCTGTCGCCGCCTGGTTCTCCGGCTCGACGGCAAGTCCATTTCGCCATTTCGGTGCTGGCGGTAGCCTGCGGCCCCGGTTTTTTTATTTTTAAATTTTTTATTTTTATTTTTTACAAAAATAAATTTTTGATTTGGAAATTTACGGAAATATACCCTGGCCGCCCGGCAGCGGGGCGGCAGGGATTTATCCGCAAAAAAAAGACGACAAAAAATTGCAGACAGATCCCTAAGGGCCGGTCGCCCAGCAGTCGGGCGGCCGGCCCCCCAGGCCGCCCGGCAGCCGGGCGGCCGGCCCCCCACCCCTATATAAGGTGTTGGCTGCCCCCTCACCCCCTCATTTGCCTTACTAAAAATCCAGAAAAAAAGAAAAGAGAGGGAGGGAGTGAGGGGCAAAGCGGCGAAGCCCTGTCGGATTTTCAAACATGCGACTTTAGGTAACTAAAATTTTCTACATTTTATAAATAGATTATGTTGTAATTATTTTTTGAAACAATAGATTAGCAATCAGTTCAATTATTGTTAGGAGTGATTAGTGGTACATTTAGATGCAGTTACTTGTAGTGATTAGTGTTGATATAGTACATTTAGTGTTAGATTTAGTATTAGAAAATACTAGAAAATTGTTAGAGAAGTATTAGAAAGTCTTAAAAATTGAAATATAATATTAAAAAAATTTAGAAAATGTTAGAAAATTTTAGAAAATGTTAGAAAAAATTTTAGAAAATGTTAGAAAATAGTTTAGCAATCAATTTAATTATTATTAGGAGTGATTAGTGGTACATTTAGGTGTAGTTACTGATAATGATTAGCGTTGATATATTATATTAGCAATCTGATTGCTCACTTGTGATTGCCAAGGCTCAACACCATGGCATCCTCAGGATCCACCTACATTCCATGGAATAAGGTGACGGAAACAGTCCCCCAATGAGTCCAGGTGCCTATGTATTTTTGCGGATCCTTGTGCAAACTAATGAAATCAAGGGTTTTTGGGGACGACTTTGGCAAGAGATTCTTCATGTGCGAGAATTACGAGTACGCCCCGTCTAAGCATTACGGCAAGGACCGAGCAAAGGTACTACAAAACACTATCAGAGTTTGTCACTTTCAGATCTAGTAATGACTTCTAAAATGATTTGGGGAAAGACTCCACCGCCTCTATGTGATTTCGTGCAGTGTGTAAGCATCTAGGCCCTCAAGGTATGTTTCGGTGATTAATGACAACCATTATTGTGACTAATGAGTTTGTGCAGCTTAATAAATCATTATCGCTCATTTGGTATATGACAAAAGAGGCCCCTCAATTTCGGTCATTCAAAAAGGCGATCTCGGCTTTTAACTTATATTTGTCAAGGCTAAGGATCTTTCTAGTCCTAAGTGTCACAAGGTTGAGAAGGACACTTAGGTTAGTATAGGTTTTATAGTTTTGTAGTGATCGCACTATTAAGAGGGGTTCATGAGTTAGTAGCTTGATCAAACTTGAGTTGGCCCTAGAAATATTACACACTCACTCAAAAACAGCAAAAGTTGGTCAATAAAAGTCAACACAACTCTTGGAAGAAGAAACAATCAAAGTCACATTCGAATCCAAGTCAAAACAGCTGAAAACAAAGAAAATCAGTAGCACCGGTTGAACCGGTGCTCTAGCATCGGAGCATCCGATGCATGGCGGAAGGACCGATGCCCTGTCGGTCTATCTTCTCTGGATGAAGGCAGACATCAAGTAAAGCACCGGTTGAACCGATGGTCAAGAAGATAAGCACCGGTGCAATGAAAGTCCTTTGTTCCAAAGAGCATGTTTTGATGGATTTAAACATCTCTTCAGCACCGGTTGAACCGACGGTTCAGAATCAAAGCACCGGTGCAATGAAAGTCCTTTGTTCCAGAGAGCATGTTTTGATGGATTTAAACATCTCTTCAGCACCGGTTGAACCGACGGTTCAGAATCAAAGCACCGGTGCAATGAAAGTCTTTTGTTCCAGAGAGCATGTTTGGTTGACTCCAATTTCTCTTCAGCACCGGTTGAACCGACGGTTCAGAATCAAAGCACCGGTGCATTGGATGTACTTTGTTCCAGAACGCTTGTTTGAGTTGATCAGTGAACCTCTTCAGCACCGGTTGAACCGATGCCCCTACGGAGCATGCACCGGTGCAATAACGCAAGCGTGGATACTGTGTCAGAACTCCAACGGCTACTTCTTTGACACAGAGAGACTGGTTGAACCGATGCCCATATTTTCTATATCGTCGGTTCTTCCGGTGGTCACGGTTTTTCTGCAGAAAACCTCCAACGGCTATGTGACCTCCTCCACTCTATATAAGGGTACCCCCTGGTTCATTTCAGTTGCCTTTTGACACCTTGAAAACCTGAGGCCACCCTTGAGAAGAAGAAAAAGAGCTTTGAGCAAAAGAGAGAAGATCTAGTGCTTAGTTTGTGCTTCAACCTTGAAGAACTCATCCATTGCAAGTGTAGCAAGTGTGCTTGAGCTAGGGCCAACTGAGTGTAGGTCAAGTGAAGGCTTAGGAACTTGTTACTCTTGGTGTTTGGCAGCACCTAGACGATCTTGGTGATCGAAGTGTTTCTCGCGGAGCTTGCCAAGGATTGTGGGAGCCCGGAGAAGAAGATTGTACGTGGCTTGAGCTCCACCACGCCGGGATGGTGAACGGAGACTCTTAGTGAGCGCCCAAGTCTCGGTGACATGGGAGGTGACAAGACTCTTAGTGAGTGTCACAACGTGGATTAGGGGTGTGTGCCAACACATCGACACCACGGGAAAAATCTGGTTGTCTCTTGCACTCTCTTTCATTTCAAGCACTTACTTTCATGCTTTCTTTCATGTGCTTGACCCTAGAGATCATAGCTTAGCTCTACCTTGCTTAGTTTCATATCTTTGTTAGCTTGTGTAGTTTGCTTTGTTTAGCCGGTTGGTGAATTGAGCCTTACTAGCCTTGCATAGGTTAAGGTTGTTTTATTGCTTTAGAATTTTGAAAAAGGCCCAATTCACCCCCCCCCCTCTTGGTCCATCGATCCTTACAATTGGTATCAGAGCCTCGTTGCTCATTTGGATCATTAGGCTTCACCGCCTAGAGCTATGGCCAAGATGGGAGGTTCGCCGCCTCACTTCGAGGGCAAGAACTTTGCCTATTGGAAAGTTCGTATGGCCGCATACCTTGATGCGATTGCCCCCGAAGTGTGGTTGGCAACAAAGACCGGGTTCACCGGAACTCCCACCACGGAGCAATTAAAATGGAATGCAAAGGCTAGAAATGCAATTTTCGAAGCCATTAGTGAGGAAGTCTTTGCTAGAGTAAATGGCATGGACTTAGCAAGTGATATATGGAAAGAGCTAATTGAAATTCATGAAGGCTCCACAAAAGTCCGTGAACAAAAATATCACTTGTTTAGAGCAAAATATGATTCTTTTAAAATGCTTGCTCATGAAAATTGCAATGATATGTATTCCCGCTTGAATGTCATTGTCAAGGACATTAATGCTCTTG
This sequence comes from Panicum virgatum, assembly GCF_016808335.1. NCBI lineage: Eukaryota > Viridiplantae > Streptophyta > Magnoliopsida > Poales > Poaceae > Panicum > Panicum virgatum. The sequence continues at coordinate 30,176,414 of NC_053151.1, read as the reverse complement.
AAGTTTCCAAAATTGACAGTGGCTCCATCAACCGCAAGATTCTCATGCTCCTTCCGAAGCCCAAGTACAACATTATCAATGCTATGCTTCAAAAGGAGAATCTTGATACAATGGAAGTGGGAGAGCTTGTGGGCGAAATTCGCGCTCATGAAATGAGTATCCTTGGTATGACCGAAGAGCCAACAACAAGCAAGTCAATTGCTCTCAAAACCAAGGCTAACAAATCCCGCAAGCTCAAGATGGTCAAGCAAGAATCAAGCTCAAGCAATGAAGAAGAGGATCATCATGAGAGCTCATCCGATGAAGAAGATGATGGAGAACTTGCTCTCATGATGAGGAAGTTCACACGCTTGAATGACAAGATCAACAAGAAGGGTTTCAACTTTGACCCCAAAAGAAGAATGTTCCGGCCATGGGGAGATGTCAAGAACAAAACTTGCTATAATTGTGGAGAAAAAGGACACATCTCTCCCGATTGCCCCAAGCCGGACAAAAGGAAGAAGGACAACAAAGGCAAACATCGCCATGATTCAAGTGATGATGAAGAAGATGAGAAGAAGAACAAGAACAAGAAGCTTGGGAAGAAGAAGAGCCATGACAAGAAGACCAAGCTCTTCCCAAAGAAGAAAGGGCACACCAAGAGAAGCTTCTTGGTGGAAAAACAAGAATGGGTGACCGATGTCTCATCAAGCGAAGATTCAAGTGATGAAGAAGACATAGTCACCATCGCCCTCACAAATGAAGAACCATCACTACCTCCACCTCCAATGTGCCTCATGGCAAAAGGTAACACCAAGGTATGTGAGGTAGATAGTGAAGATGAAAGTGATGAAGAGCTTGATCCTTATGAATTCACTAATCTCATTAATGAGTACACGTCCGTCATCAAGAGGGAAAAGGGCAAAGTCAAGATTCTTGAGAGCACTCATGTCAAGTTAGAGCTTGCCCACTCCGACTTGCTTGGCAAGTACAATGACTTGCTCAAAAAGCACAATGAGTCACTTGTACTTGCTAAGCAAGTTGAAGAGAGCCACAAAAAGCTTAAACAAGAGCATAGGGAGTTGGCTCACAAATATCAAGAACTTGAATTTGTCTATGAAGCAATTGACCCAAGTCTTGAGAACTTTGCTCATGAAACTATTGAGAAGGTCAATGCTTCTACTTCATGTGATGACCTACTCATTAATGCAAATGCCACTAATGCTTTGCCCAAGCTTGTACCTTCTAGGGAAAAGGAATTGATGGATCAAGTGGCAAGCCTCAAGAGTAGTGTGGAGAAGCTCTCAAGAGGAGAATACATCCACAAGGAAATTCTCTTCAACAATGCACGTGACTATGGCAAGAGAGGTCTTGGTTCATTTCCGGAGCCAAATCAAGGCACTACTCCTTCTCCGGAGATCAAGATTAGCTTCATCAAGGAAGTTGGATCATATTGCCAACATTGCCAAGTCACCGGGCACCACACTAGGGAGTGCACCTTACCATCACGTCCTCTTCCTAATTTACCCAAGAATTACTCTTCAATGTTTCAAAATAACCATTTTCTCTTGAGTAAAGTGAAGGGCAAGGTGAAGGCCAAGTTTATTGGCAAACTCACTAAGGAGTCAAAGAAAAAGCTCCCCAAGCAACTTTGGGTCCCAAAAGCTCTTGTCACACATGTGCAAGGCCCAAAGCTTGTTTGGGTTCCCAAAACTCAAAAGTGAATTCTCATGTGTGTAGGTGAACTACAAAGCCGGTGGAAAATATTGGGTACTTGATAGCGGTTGCTCTCAACACATGACCGGCAATGATAGCATGTTCACCTCTCTTGAAGACCCCGGCGATCATGAACATGTCACCTATGGTGATAACTCAAGGGGAAAAGTTTTAGGTTTGGGTAGAATAGCTATCTCTAAAGATTTATCCATTTCTAATGTCTTGTTTGTAGAAGCACTTAGTTTTAATCTTATTTCTATTGCTCAATTATGTGATCTTGGACTAACGTGTACCTTTGACAAGAATGGTGTTGTAGTAACTCTTGAAGAAGACAAGTCAATGGTATTCACGGGGTTTAGGCATGGCAACATCTATTTAGTGGACTTTTCTTCAAAGCAAACAAGCACCATGACATGCCTCTTCACCAAGTCTTCTCTTGGGTGGCTTTGGCATAGAAGAATTGCTCATATTGGCATGAGCAACCTCAAGAAAGCCCACAAGAGAGGGATGATCACCGGCTTGAAGGATGTCACGTTTGACAAGAACAAGCTATGTAAAGCATGTCAAGCCGGGAAGCAAGTTGCAACACATCATCCCATCAAGACGATGTTGTCTACCTCCAAGCCGCTCGAGCTACTTCACATGGATCTCTTTGGTCCAACTACATACAAGAGCATTGGTGGTAACCTCTATTGCCTAGTAATCGTTGATGATTTTTCACGTTACACTTGGGTTATGTTTCTAGGCGATAAGGGTGAAACTCCGGAACTCTTCAAGACATTTGCAAGAAGAGCTCAAAGGGAGTACAACTCCCCAATTGTGAAGATCCGGAGTGACAACGGCACCGAGTTCAAGAACATGAAGATTGAAGAATGGTGCGATGAAGAGGGCATCAAGCATGAGTTTTCCGCCACCTACACGCCTCAACAAAATGGAGTGGTGGAAAGAAAGAACAAGACACTCATCGCCCTAGCAAGAGCAATGTTGGATGATTATGGCACGTCCGAGAAGTTTTGGGCGGAAGCAATCAACACGGCGTGTCATGCATCCAACCGAGTGTATCCCCACCGACTCCTCAAGAAAACTCCATATGAGCTCATCACCGGGAAGAAACCAAATATATCCTACTTTCGAGTTTTTGGTTGTAAATGCTTCATCTATAAGAAGAAAAGGCTCGGTAAGTTTGAAAGTAGATGTGATGAAGGTTTCTTTCTTGGTTATGCATCAAACTCCAAAGCATATAGAGTATTCAATCAAACCTCCGGGTTAGTTGAAGAAACATGTGATGTGGAGTTTGATGAATCTAATGGCTCCCAAGAGGAGGTTGTTGGCTATGAAAATGTAGGTGATGAAGAGATTGATGAAGCTTTGAAGAATATGTCCATTGGGGATATCAAGCCGGAAGAGGTGCATAAAGGCAATGATCAAGGGGGAGGACCTTCCTCATCTACACCAAGCACCTCCAAGGCACCCCAAGTGGATAAAGATCAAGAAAAAGATGATCCACTACCTCAAGAAGATGTGCCAACACCAACACCCCAAGTCCAAGAACAAGAAGAGCAAAGTGTTCCACAACAAGTACAAGTCACACAAGATCCACCCCAGCAACCATCCACACAAATACCGCTAGTGAAGCATGGTCGCATCTCCAAGGATCATCCAATTGGTCAAATCATTGGTAGTCCTTCCAAGGGAGTAAGAACTCGCTCTAAGCATGCTTCATTTTGTGAACATCACTCGTTTGTTTCTTGTATTGAACCCACTAGCATAGCTTCGCTTGAGGACTCGGATTGGGTAATGGCCATGCAAGAAGAATTGAACAACTTCACCCGCAATGAAGTTTGGGTCCTCGAAGCTCCTCCAAAAGACAAGAACATCATCGGCACCAAGTGGGTCTTTCGAAACAAGCAAGATGAACATGGGGTGGTGATACGCAACAAAGCAAGACTTGTGGCAAAAGGGTTTTCTCAAGTCGAAGGTTTGGATTTTGGTGAAACCTTTGCTCCGGTCGCAAGACTTGAAGCTATCCGTATCCTTCTTGCTTACTCTTCACATCATAACATTAAGTTGTATCAAATGGATGTGAAAAGTGCATTCTTAAATGGCGTTATTAACGAACTTGTTTATGTTGAGCAACCTCCCGGGTTTGAAGATCCGAGGAATCCTAACCATGTTTATAGGTTGCACAAGGCACTCTATGGGCTAAAACAAGCTCCAAGGGCTTGGTATGAGAGGCTTCGTGACTTCCTAATCATGCAAGGCTTCAAGATCGGGAGGGTGGACACCACGTTGTTCACAAAAGACGTCAACGGGGATCTTTTCATTTGTCAAATTTATGTTGACGATATTATCTTTGGCTCAACTAATGATTTACTAAGCCATGAGTTTGCTACCATGATGTCTAGGGAATTCGAGATGTCCATGATTGGCGAATTGACCTTCTTCCTTGGTTTCCAAGTCAAACAAATGAAGGAAGGGACATTCATCCATCAAGAAAAATATACTAAAGATATCTTGAAGAAGTTCAAGATGGATGAGTGCAAGCCAATCAAGACACCCATGGCAACCAATGGGCATCTCGACTTGGATGTGGACGGTAAACCGGTTGATCAATCCCTCTATCGTTCAATGATAGGGTCTTTGCTTTACCTTACCGCATCTAGGCCCGATATAATGTTTAGTGTGTGCTTGTGTGCCCGCTTTCAAGCTAACCCAAAGGAGTCACACCTTTCGGCTGTGAATAGGATCCTTCGGTATCTCAAGCACACCCCTAGCATAGGCTTGTGGTACCCCAAAGGCGCTAGTTTAGATCTCTTGGGATACTCGGATTCGGATTTTGCCGGAAGCCGTGTGGATCGCAAGAGTACCTCCGGGGGTTGCCACTTGCTTGGGCGTTCTCTAGTTTCTTGGTCGAGTAAGAAGCAAAATTCCGTGGCTTTGTCCACCGCGGAAGCGGAATATATAGCGGCCGGTGCATGTTGTGCCCAAATCCTATATATGAAGCAAACCCTTTTGGACTTTGGTGTGAAACTAGATAGGATCCCGCTCCTTTGTGATAATGAAAGTGCCGTAAAAATTGCCAAAAATCCGGTTCAACACTCTCGCACAAAGCACATTGATATTCGCCATCACTTCTTGCGTGATCACGAAGCCAAAGGAGATATATCTCTACAAGGTGTGAGATCCGAGGAGCAATTGGCGGATATATTCACAAAACCTTTAGACGAGAGTACTTTTGTTAGGCTAAGGAGTGAGCTTAACGTTCTAGATGCTTCTAACGTCATATAATTGCCTTGTCATATAGATGCATTTCATATGTACATGTGCTAGGGGCTTGTCTAACCTTGTCAAGATAGTGATGAACATGGGTCTTGCATGAGCCGGTGGTCTTGGTTTTGCTCATGGCATGAAGAATGGTTCATCATGAAGAAGCTTGACGAGGGTTCAAACTTGACAAGTCAGATTTAAATTTTGCAATGCATGTGCTTGTCATATAGAATGCATCCATGTTTAATTTCACGCTTTGCATTGGCATTGCATCACGTTAGTAGCATCACAAGGGAGCAAATCACACTTCGAGAAAGATATTCATGCTAAATATGATATGTCATCTCCACAAGAGTGATAAGATCAATGTTGTGCTTTCATGCCTATTGAGTCACGTCCTATCGAACTTAAAGTTTAAATCTCTAAGTTCATAGGCAAAGTGGCTCATACATTTGGTTTTTGTGTTTAAACCTCGCTTGGTTCTTAATTTGCCTAAGTTAATATAAAAAGCTTGCGAGCATTTAGTTTGAATGTTTGAGGGGTGAGGTTGTCTCTCGAAAATGATCCAAAACTGAGTGTTTATGGCTTTGGCTTTGAGTTTTTGGATCAGAAGTAGAGTTTGTAGTTCAGCAGAAAATTTCTTTAACCACCGGTTAAACCGACGCCGTGTTTTTTTCATCTCATCGGTTCAACCGGTGCTTAAGTCTTCGTGGCTAGGTTTCTGCAACGCCTCTGGAACAACCTCCGGTCGTTACTCCGATAGCTCACCGGTGCTTCCCATGTATGGCGAATGAACCGACGCTTCAGCATCGGTTCAACCGGTGCTACTGCGTGGAGTAAATGGGCCTTGCATAGCCTCTGGACCTTACTCCTGCAGATACACCGACGCCCATCGGATGTTCCGGTGCCTCAGTGGCGGATCTTCCGGTGCCCTTCTGACCACGTTTCAATCTCGTTCAGATCTGGTCAATCTTACACCGGTGATTACACCGACGGTCTTTTCTCTGCACCATCGGACCTTCCGGTGCTTAGGGTTGGCGGGCCCGCTCGTTATGTTTTCACTTAATCTTTCCGCGGGCCCACGCGTCAGTCTCAGTCCTGTTTCTCTTCCTCCTCGCAAAACCGCCGCCTGCACCCACGCCCGTACACCGTGCCGCCGCCGCTCACGCGCCGCCTGCTCGCCACTCCACGCTGCCGCCGCGCCCGAAGCTCTCCACTGCGCCGCCGCCCGCGCGCGACCCCTCCTCTTCCGCGCTGCTGCTCCGCAGTCACTCGTGCGCCCGCGCCGCGCCTGCACCACCTGTGCGCCGCTAACCACCAGGCCGCCGCCATCCAAGTTCTGCGCCGCCGCCTGCAGCACCAGCACGCACACTCCAACACACGTGCAGCCTCCCCTGCTCCGATTAAGCCTCCCACGCTCAAGCATTCAAGATTGATTTGATCCATCCACCCTTTGCTTAGGCGCTCTCAAGGTGCTCGAGGAATTTCCTCTTAGGTTCTTTCTTCGTCTTCTTCCCTGATTTGCAAGGGTATGACCTTTACATCTTGTAGCAAAGTGAAATTCCTTTGTATATCATCCTTTGCACATGTGTTTACATATATCATTTCCTTGATCACACACATAAGAATCCTGTCACCTATCTTTGCACATGCTCACATAGTTAAATCTTTTAGCATGTCATCGATATCAAGGCTGCTATCCACTAGATTTCACGTCATAGGCTCAAATCAAATCTTTGTTTTGACTCTATGTCAGATGGCTGGTGACAAGAAGGGCAAGAGCAAGATGGTTGTGCAGAAAAAGAAGAAGCGCACCCGTGAGGACCGCGAGCGAGAGCAGGCCGAGGCAGTGGCAGATGCAGCTGACAGGCAGGGCTCACTCAGGATCAGAGAGCCTCAGGCTCAGGGGGAGCCACAGCAGCAGTTACGTCGCTCAGGACGTACTCAGACAGCTCAGGCCACACCTGAGTCCCGCTCACGTCCACGGACTCGAGGTGGTGGCACTCAGAGGGGAGCAGGTCATGCACCGCAGCAGCACACCGACAGTCAGACTCAGACAGGTGGTCAGGACAGTGGTGAGGAGCTGCCCGAGGTTGAGTTGTTCGATCTCAGGGGTATTCCAGGACCTAGGGTCAAGAGATTGCGTTATGTGACCCCAGAGCAGTGGTTTCCCGAGCAGAGGGATGTCGGAGTTGATCGTCGTTTTTACACTCTGCTTCAGGAGTCTTTTTACCACACCTACTGCCAGTTGGACATCAAGATTAGTGAGCACAAGATGCTCCACTGGGTAGCTATGCGTGTAGCAGCAGGTGGGACTCCAGTGCTTCCTCTCTTTGAGAGATATGTTGGATTGCCTGCTCTACTCAGTGAGAGGTCCAGGTATATTCGAGAGTGGGTTCGAGTCTTCTACGCCACTCTGTTTATTGAGGAGGACCGGCAGTTTATAGACTTCATGTTCCAGGAAAGGCACTATCGCTTGACCCGAGCACGACTGGCTACCTATCTTGGAATTCAGATTGCCGAGGAGCCACACTTCATACACTATCAGGCTTATGGCAGCACGGTACCTCCTCGACGTCCTCACGAGTCTCACGTTCCATCTGATGAGGAGATCAGTGTTCTGTTTCAGCAGCCCTTCCTGCCTGGCACACCGAGGACTCCAGACAGGCTGACTCCCATGGCACATACTATCCATCTGGCCTTGAGGAAGAGCTTGTTGTTTCGGATTGGATACAACGAGGGGATCACAGCTCTGCAGCAGTGGCTTCTACTTTATATCATGACAGGTCGTGACTTTGACCTAGTCGACTTCTTTATCTGCGAGCTAGAGGATGTGATTCTAGATGGCATGACAGTTCACCGTCGGCATCCGTTTGCTCATTGGATCTGTTGGATTCTGGCTCAGCTAAGTCAGAATGAGCATATGGATGAGCTGGAGCACTCGAGGACACAGTTCAGTTTTTACTCACCAGCTACTCCTCGAGACGGTCGTCGTGGCTCGAGAGGCCAGCGCCGAGCACAGCGGGTTCTGGATGAGCGTTTCTTGGCTGAGGGCAGAGTTGCAGATGATCCGACAGCAGCCGAGGACGCTTCACTAGCAGCTGCAGAGGCCCAGCTCCCACACTACCTGATCACTGACTCGGAGGACTCGGAGGATGACGAGGACTTCATTCCCACTGTTACCGTCCCTCGAGGAGCTCATGATGATGAGGCAGGATCTTCTGGTGCAGCACGAGCCCCCGCTCCTCCAGTCTCCACCGCTCAGGTCACTCAGCCAGATGCACTCGCTGCTATTCTTACTCGGCTCTCAGATCAGCAGGACAGATTTGCAGCAGCTCAGCTGAGCATGCAGGCCGAGCAGGCTCGCCAGCAGGAGGCCCAGACTCTAGTGCTTGAGGGGATTCGACAGCAGCAGGAGGCCATGAGGTTACAGCTTCAGCAGCAGTCCCAGATCCAGCAGCAGATGTTTACCTTCTTCTCGGGATGCTTCGGTCAGCTGTACCGACACACTGGACTGCCAGAGCCTCAGCTCCCTACACCCCAGCAGCTCCAGTTCGACCCCACTGCTCCTCCTCCACCTGCTGGCGGTTTCATGCAGACACCCTTGTCATCTTTCCCGGTGTCACCACTTCTACCGACCGGGCTGTTTGCCAGTCCTGTTCCTGCTGCTGCCCCGGCACCTGCTCCACAGCCTAGTGTCTGGACAGCCGAGCAGCGTGCAGAGTTTCATAGACAGCAGCAGATCCTACACCAGCTCCAGCACCCCTCGGCTCAGTCACTCACGTTCGACTCTCCTTCTCAGCCCGAGGTGCTCCGTCCGTCCGTCGTGCGCCCCACTCAGCCAGACCTGACTCCCGTCACGTCTGCTCCTCCGACGGACTCCACGATCATCGCCGCGCCAGCTCCTACCGCTACTCTAGCTACTTCTGCCGCTCCGACGACTCCGGTCGAGCAGAAGTCTTCTTCGGTCGACGACGACTGGACAGACGACGACGCCGACGACTCCGCCGCTCAGTTCTCCACCGGACCCAGCCGGAAGACCCCGCCTTCTCCAGCTCAGGATTAGATCGCCTTCCTTTTTGGTGCTTTGTTGCCAAAGGGGGAGAAGTTTTAGGGGGAGAGTACAGAGTTAGGGGGAGGGTAGAGCTAGAGAGAGCTCGTAGTTATCAGGACTTTGATTCTTTGTATCACATTTGGTGTTAATTCATGGATATGTACATTTGTCGCTTGAGTATGCCGTGCTTTGAGACATATCTATGAATTTCGTTTGAGCCGTTGAGCTCTTTGGTCCTTCTTTTCGAGTTCGCTTGTGTTTATCTTGCTTTATCTTTCTCGCTCTCTCGTTATTTATGTTTGTGTTGTCATCAATCACCAAAAAGGGGGAGATTGTAAGCATCTAGGCCCTCAAGGTATGTTTCGGTGATTAATGACAACCATTATTGTGACTAATGAGTTTGTGCAGCTTAATAAATCATTATCGCTCATTTGGTCATATGACAAAAGAGGCCCCTCAATTTCGGTCATTCAAAAAGGCGATCTCGGCTTTTAACTTATATTTGTCAAGGCTAAGGATCTTTCTAGTCCTAAGTGTCACAAGGTTGAGAAGGACACTTAGGTTAGTATAGGTTTTATAGTTTTGTAGTGATCGCACTATTAAGAGGGGTTCATGAGTTAGTAGCTTGATCAAACTTGAGTTGGCCCTAGAAATATTACACACTCACTCAAAAACAGCAAAAGTTGGTCAATAAAAGTCAACACAACTCTTGGAAGAAGAAACAATCAAAGTCACATTCGAATCCAAGTCAAAACAGCTGAAAACAAAGAAAATCAGTAGCACCGGTTGAACCGGTGCTCTAGCATCGGAGCATCCGATGCATGGCGGAAGGACCGATGCCCTGTCGGTCTATCTTCTCTGGATGAAGGCAGACATCAAGTAAAGCACCGGTTGAACCGATGGTCAAGAAGATAAGCACCGGTGCAATGAAAGTCCTTTGTTCCAAAGAGCATGTTTTGATGGATTTAAACATCTCTTCAGCACCGGTTGAACCGACGGTTCAGAATCAAAGCACCGGTGCAATGAAAGTCCTTTGTTCCAGAGAGCATGTTTTGATGGATTTAAACATCTCTTCAGCACCGGTTGAACCGACGGTTCAGAATCAAAGCACCGGTGCAATGAAAGTCTTTTGTTCCAGAGAGCATGTTTGGTTGACTCCAATTTCTCTTCAGCACCGGTTGAACCGACGGTTCAGAATCAAAGCACCGGTGCATTGGATGTACTTTGTTCCAGAACGCTTGTTTGAGTTGATCAGTGAACCTCTTCAGCACCGGTTGAACCGATGCCCCTACGGAGCATGCACCGGTGCAATAACGCAAGCGTGGATACTGTGTCAGAACTCCAACGGCTACTTCTTTGACACAGAGAGACTGGTTGAACCGATGCCCATATTTTCTATATCGTCGGTTCTTCCGGTGGTCACGGTTTTTCTGCAGAAAACCTCCAACGGCTATGTGACCTCCTCCACTCTATATAAGGGTACCCCCTGGTTCATTTCAGTTGCCTTTTGACACCTTGAAAACCTGAGGCCACCCTTGAGAAGAAGAAAAAGAGCTTTGAGCAAAAGAGAGAAGATCTAGTGCTTAGTTTGTGCTTCAACCTTGAAGAACTCATCCATTGCAAGTGTAGCAAGTGTGCTTGAGCTAGGGCCAACTGAGTGTAGGTCAAGTGAAGGCTTAGGAACTTGTTACTCTTGGTGTTTGGCAGCACCTAGACGATCTTGGTGATCGAAGTGTTTCTCGCGGAGCTTGCCAAGGATTGTGGGAGCCCGGAGAAGAAGATTGTACGTGGCTTGAGCTCCACCACGCCGGGATGGTGAACGGAGACTCTTAGTGAGCGCCCAAGTCTCGGTGACATGGGAGGTGACAAGACTCTTAGTGAGTGTCACAACGTGGATTAGGGGTGTGTGCCAACACATCGACACCACGGGAAAAATCCGGTTGTCTCTTGCACTCTCTTTCATTTCAAGCACTTACTTTCATGCTTTCTTTCATGTGCTTGACCCTAGAGATCATAGCTTAGCTCTACCTTGCTTAGTTTCATATCTTTGTTAGCTTGTGTAGTTTGCTTTGTTTAGCCGGTTGGTGAATTGAGCCTTACTAGCCTTGCATAGGTTAAGGTTGTTTTATTGCTTTAGAATTTTGAAAAAGGCCCAATTCACCCCCCTCTTGGTCCATCGATCCTTACACAGTGGTTAGACGCCGAGCAATCTCAGCAGGATAAGGACCACGTGGAGCGTCAAGCAAGGTGGGCTGCACAAAGATGGCAACGAATGCTGCATGAAGAACAGATGGAGGAGAAGCGCAAAAAAACCAGGAAGAGATTCAGAAGAGGATTGCAGAAGTGGAACGTCAGAAGGCAGAGGAACGTGAAGCTGATAGGGAGAGGAAGCGAGAGAGGGCCCGCCGTGCTAAGGAAGCAGGGTCTGAAGCTATTAGGAAGGGAAAATATCCCCGGTGCACTCAGTAAAGCACCACCATGTAATCCCGGCATTTTACATTTCCTAAGGCATGTTAGGTTTATTCACAACACGAGGTTATCGTGTTGCACATGCCATGTTTTTCATTGTTCAAGTATCTAGTAGTATGAACGCCTTAAGCCTCTGCTTTGTAATCGTAGCATTGTTTACAAAACTGTATTGCAAACCGAAAATACCTTGCATGTCATTCGAGCCTCTTGGTCTTCATTCTGTACAGCTTCCACTATTCCAGGTATCCGCTCCCCCTCATCAGCTAAACCTTGCGGCTCAGGTTGAATGACATGCATGTTCTGATCTTCTTTTTCTCCTACCTGATCAGCTATACCTTGCGGCTCAGGTTCTGTGACATGCATGTTCTGATCTTCATTTTTCTTGTTGCACTGCTTGGTTCATATGAGATGATGTACTTGATGATCCTTCACCGAAATGGGCTGCCTTCTGGTGAATCTGAATTAGCATTGCAAGAGGCCACCCGCGGTCAAGAGCTGTTTGAATGTAAGTCTGTCATTCTTCGGTGTTTGCTATAAGCATCAACTCCCAGAAATCCCCTTCAGTTCCCCAATTTGTCACAGTCTAAACGGTTAGGAAATGAGTCTTTGAATTCACATTGAATATCTCGTGAAGCCATTTGCGTATGGAACCAAAACTCCTCTCTAAGGGTTTATCTATTCCGCACTCTCTTCATTCAAAAGCTGATAGATCTACTCCATACACATCATGAGAAATATATCCATCACCATAATGAACTTGAAAACGAAGGTTGCTTGACATATCTGGACACACAATCATAATATTAAATTGATTGCTAATCTACTGTTTCAACAAAAATAATTACAACAAAAATAATTGCTCGACATATCTGGACACACAATCATGCTATTTGTAAAGCGTAGAAGAATTTTGGTTACCTGCGGTCGCCGGCTCGAAAATCCGGCAGGGCTTCGACTTTCTCCCTCCCTCTATCTTTTTTCTTAGTTTCTGGAATTTTAGTGATGCAAATGAGGGGTGGAGGGACCAGCCAACCCATATATAAGGGTGGGAGAGCCGGGCGACCAGGCCGGCCGCCCAGCTGCCAGGCGGCCTGGGGGCCCGGCTGCCGGGCGACCGGCCCCCAGGGCCCTGTCTGCAATTTTTTGTTATCTTTTTTTTGCGGATAAGCCCCTGCTGCCCGGCTGCCGGGCGGCCAGGTCCCGGTCGCCCCACTGCCGGGCGGCCGGGGTATATTTCTGTAAATTTCTAAATCGAAAATATATTTTTGTAAAAAACGAAAATAAAAAATAAAAAATAAAAAAACCGCGCCGGCGGCCACGCGGATCAATCAGGGACTGGGGGTGGCAGTGCAGGCGTCTTTTTTATTTTTATATTTTTCGAAAACATTTTTTACAGAAATGTATTTTCAATATCACAATTTACAGTTTTGTACCCCTACCGCCCAGCAGGGGGCGGCAGGGGGCCTGCCGCCCATCAGCGGGGCGGCAGGGACTTATATGTAAATTAAAAAAATTATTTGCGCGAACGCCCTTGGCTGGAGCCTGCCGGGCGGCCGGCCCCCTGCCGCCACTCCACTGGGCGGCAGGGGGCCTGCCGCCCGGCAGGGGGGCGGCAGGCTCCCCCAACAAATTGCTATAGCCATTAGATGTGTTTTAGATATGGATACAAATAAAAACCATTAGTAAAGAACATGAATATGAAAAGTACAAGCTAGCAATTCACACACATACGCAAAATATATTACGAAATAGGTGATGTATGAGAACGAAATAAGTATAACATGATGACATGTCCATAACAAAAATACAGAAACAGCTAAAAGCACATCCTAACCACCCCGGCCATGTCGACCTCTTTTACGCTGAGCGTGGACGTGGTCTGTAGAGTAGGTGTGTCGCTCTGGAGGCCCTACGTCTCTACCTGGACGTCCGGTGGGCACAGGTGTTTGGAAGGTAGTATCGGCCTACGGGTTAGGTGTAGAAAATAACCGACTCCAATCTTCGAAGTTCGCCTCAAAGGTATCCTGTGTGGGCCCTATACAGTAGCAATTAAGATATCTTAATCATCGTCTTATAAGTCATATATTTTGGTATATATTCATCATACGTACCTGGTGGTGGTGGATACGAGGAATGACCCATATCAGGAAGCTGGTAGTGCGATCCTGTAAACCGTTCAAATTATTTAAAATATTAATAGAGATAAGAAGCACATGATAAATTCGGGCTACAGATTAGGTATTTACCTTGCGTTCCTTCTACTGTCACCGTAGGGTAATACGAAGAAGGTCCAGCATCATTTAACTGTTGTGATCCTATATGTAAATATAAAAGGAATTAGACTTGATACCACAATTAATTGAAATTAAGATATTGAGTATATGTCTACCGAAAGGTCGTTGTGGTGCCTGTGTTGGTTGAAATGACATCCCTGCAGCTGGTGCCATGGTACTAAACTGAGTCCCTCCGTGAGGTTGGTAAGGTGGGTGTGCATCACCTGTATGGACTGAGAATTAATTGTTGGCTTCAAAGTAGGAAGTTAGTAAGTATCCTCACGTACCTGGATAATGCTGCTGAGACCACAAGAATCCCTGCAGTTGGGAAGACTGCTGCTATGTGGGACCACAAGAAAACGAGGTCGAGGCTTGAGACGAACCGTACGAGTCATCGTACGATGTCCGGCTACCAAAGGCTTCAAGCATGGAATTGGATCTTTGTGAAACTCGGGTCCAGGCCGACTCTTGCTCATTCCTATCCATCATAGATCCCCCTCGAATCCTCATCAAATTCGCCCTGACATCTAAGTCCATCAACCTGCACATTTCAAACTGCAAGCAAGAAAAAAAAGGCATTAACACTGTAATCCAAAGTATTTGAAAAGCGATGATAACTTTGACTCACCACCCCAGCTAATGCTTCATCCCTATGTCGTGCGTACCCATCCTGTGCTGTCGCAACATACGGCTGTGGTTGCATGTCAGCATATATCAAGCGGCAACGAGTCTGAGGCTGGTACCAGCTCAGGTACGCCCTGTACGAAGCCTCCGTGTGTGCAGGGGTCGCAAGCGCCACGTTCTCCTCTGCCTGGTCCCAGCCATCGACCCAAGGCTGCACCCTTGTCACCCACATGTTGGAGAAGGGTTGCCCAGTCCTCGATAAACTAAATATTTAAAACAATTTAGTCAAATATGATTAGTTAACTATACAATGCATAATCACTGAAATAGTATATGAATTGTTACCTGTGGTCATGGCGTTCGACCCGATCCAATGCTGACAGCACAGGATACAACTGCCTTTGACCGAACTATCTCCTGACTCTGTCCAGGCAGTGAGCCTCAATGTAAACGTCGTACACCAACGCTATAGTTGTCATCCAAAAGGCCTGGTCCTGAAAGCAAACCGAAGATATCCCGATCGGTGCACGAGTGTTTATAGCCAACTCGGAGTAGGGCTCCCACACGACGTCTTCAGGTGTCAACCGATCAAACTCAGCCACAAAATCAGGATAGGCCCGACGAGACTGTACGTGGGCCCACCTCTTCTGCACAAAATTAATAATAATATGTACAAATAAGAAATAATATGTACAAATAAGAAATAATATGCACAGAATTGCCAACAGAATAGTACGAGTAGCAGTCATTTCCGTACCTGACGAGCGTACCAGAGAGTCCCCATGGTGGGCCTATCGTCCTCGGTGCCACCGTACATATCCAGCTCATACGGTGAGTGGTCGACAAGCGGGCGACCAATTGCTATCCTCTCGTACGACCAAAGCTGTAGCAGAATTGGACATCCTGTAAGAATTGCATTGTGCTTATTTTGCACCGATGCCTTGCAGAGGCCACGGTACGTGGCTGCAAGTACCGCTGCACCCCAACTGTATTGAGGCATTTCCTCCACAGCTGCCTCTGTGATCTCCAGTGCGTAAGGCACAAGCACCCTATCCACATAGGCCCCGTGTGAGTTGTTGAACATTATGTATCCAAACAACCATAACAGGTATGCCTCAAGGGATCGAGTGACGCTATCATTATCAGCATCATGTGCCAAATTGTCGGGCTGCATAGAAAAGATGAACATTTATGAGTACGAGATCAATTATAAAATAAAACCATAATTGCACTAGTCAAAAGCATAACTCTAACATTAATCGTAACAAAACAAGGTATGTACCTAGAACTGGAGGATCCATGCCTTGGCAGGGCCTGTTGCTTTTGGGTGCTCTTCTACATCAATCGCGATGTCAATATTTGCAAAACGCTCTTCTAGATCGTCCAACCACGTAGGCGGGACGACACGAGGCCCTACGGCATCCCCACTGATAGGAAGACCCAACAGCATCGCAACATCCTGTAGGGTCGGTCTCATCTCCCCACAAGGGAGGTGGAAGGTGTTTGTCTCAGGCCTCCATCTATCAACTAGAGCCGTCAGTAGGGACCTGTCCAGCTATACTGAACCACTCTCAGCAAGACGACCTATAGTAAGAAGACCAGCCTCACTCAACCTGAAAAATAGAACGATCAAAGGTAAGTACATTATGTACGAAACGTATACAAAACAAACATATTTTTAAAAACATAATCCGACGACATATCACCTGGGCACCCATCGTGGGTCAACAGGAATAAACTCCGCTGGTGGACGTAGACGCAGCACGTTAAGTTTCACGCGCTGAACCACTGCAAGAAAGGACCGGTGCGACGAATCTATGACTCCGTCAAGTAGAGCTGGTGTATCTCCGGCCATACCTAACACAAAAAAAAAATAAGTTTTTTGCATTTTCTACAATTTTTCTGCATTTTTCTACAATTTTTCTTCAATTTTCATAAACTTTTCTAACATTTTCTTGCATTTCCTACAATTTTTGTACAATATATTTTTATAAATATGTTTTACTAATATTTTCTAAAGTTTTCTGCATTTTCTACAATTTATCTTAAATTTTCATAAACTTTTCTAACATTTTCGTGCATTTTCTACAATTTTTTACAATATATTTTTATAAATATATTTTTCTAATATTTTCTAAACTTTTCATAAACTTTTCTAACATTTTCATATACTTTTCTAATATTTTCTACTATTTCTGACTATTTCTCGAAATTTTTTCTCGTATTAAACAACTAATCAATACCACAAAATTTGTTGGTAAACCTAATTGGTTTTTCTCAAAACTAATCTTAATTCTATCTAAATTATATTAAAAACATTACCTAAATCGCTAAAATATCATTAATGCTGCAGACACTAATTATAGAATTAAACATACAATAAATTTAGATCGAGAAAGTTGAGAAATATTTATTACCTGCGGTTAGGATCCAAAATCCGGCAGGGCTTCGCCGTTACAACTCCCTCCCTCACCCCTCCTCTCTCCCTCCCGCTCTCTGGATGTCGTGGGAAGCAAATGAGGGGGGAGGGGGGAGGGAAACCCTTTTATACATCATGGGGGAGCCTGCCGTCCCCCTGCCGGGCGGCAGGCCCCCTGCCGCCACTCTGTGGCGGCAGGGGGCCTGCCGCCCGGCAGGGGGGCGGCAGGCTCCCGCCAAGGGCGTCCGCGCAAATAATTTTTTTTTAATTTATATATAAGTCCCTGCCGCCCCGCTGATGGGCGGCAGGCCCCCTGCCGCCCCCCTGCCGGGTGGTAGGGATACAAAACTGTAAATTGTGATATTGAAAATATATTTCTGTAAAAAATGTTTTCGAAAAATATAAAAATAAAAAAGACGCGGCAGTGCAGAGTGTGCTGGGTGTGGGCCGCCAACCAGCGTACGTGGGCTTTGTGTTGCTGTATTATGGTCATTGGGCCTGGGCTAGCCAATTCGGGGTTTTTTTCAGATGAAGAGGAGTAACTAAAAACAACTCCAACAGCTTATGTAAACCACCTTGTAAAGATAAAAAAAAAGCGGTAAAAATCGTTTCCAACAGAGGCGCTAAACGGATGGCTTCCAACAGAGGCGCTTCTCCCGTTCCCGCGCGCCAGCAATCCTCCCACGGTCCCACCCCGTGTTCGCGCCTCCCTTCCGCGCGCATTTTCTCGGCGACGTGCCTTGCCCTCCTCCACAAAAGGCCCGCGCCGAGCGCCATCTTGTGTCCCGCCTTCGCTCGAGCCTCCCAGGGAGGCGCCCCTCCGCCCGCCGTCGAGCCAACCAGGGAGGCACCCATCTGCCTGCCGACGATCCGCCCAGGGAGGCGCCCCTCTGCCCGTCGTCGAGCCGGCCAGGGAAGCGCCCATCCGCCCGCCGTCGAGCCGCCCAGGAAAGCGCGCCTCCGCCCGCCGTCGAGGATCCCCCGGGATCGAGGATCCCCGCCGCCCTCATGCGGATCGTGCGGTGGGGATGTGGAATCCTCCCTCCGCTCATGTTCCCTTTGGTCAGCTAGCAGCCGTTTGTTGTGATTGGAGTTCCATTTGTTTTTTGGTCAGTTCGTCTAATCGAAGACTTATGTCTGGATGCACTTGTTGTTTATACGCCTCAAAAGTGAACTAATAATACTATTCAATGATCATTAGTACTCTGTTGCTCTGCTGGTTAAAAACTGTTGATTTCTCTAGGTTTTTTCAAGTTTATCTCACTGTGTCCAAATCATATTTATTAATTCATTTCTGAACCAGATGCATAGAGGAGATCAATGGAGGAGGCTTTGGACTGGAGGCCGTAGTTTAAGACTGAGAGCAATATTAGCTGTGTTGGTGTTGGGTACTATATTTTGTAAGTAAAGTGGGTTAAAGCACAACTCTGTTTTGGGTTCAGTTCTGTTTTGCAATGTTTAGCAATTGGATACAATTTCAGTACTATTTTGTTTTCTAGTTCTGGACTACAATGTTTAGCAGTACTATTTTGTTTCAGCTGTTGAATGAAATGAAATGGCAATTTTTGGAGCAACAGGAGTTGTATATGCTAATTTCTGCCTGTAATGAGCTGTAATTGAACTGTATAGGTTTGGAATGGATCCGCCGCATTCCCGCTCAGTGAGGAGGATCTGGACGGCACGCAGTGCTGCAATGGTGAGATCCTTGTTGCACATCTCAATTTGAGGTTCTTGATGCACAGTCTGAAATTGAGTTCGCATATGCATCTGAATTTGATGATGAAAAAACTCAATCTGTGAGTTCATCTGTGAGTCCATAGTCTGAAATTGAGTTGGCATACACATAGTCTGAAATTGAGTTCATTTTAGGGTTCAATCTTGTGTTAGTAGCACTCGGTTGGCAGGATTTGTAATCTGAAATTTAGCTTGGTCCGCATGCTGAAATCTGAGTTCATCTTGTGAGTAGTGCTCGACTGACAGGATATGCAAGCAACTTCTCACTCAGATTGTAACAATCCATTTTGCCACTCGTTCAGGTCACTACATATCAAGGATTTAATAGTAACAGTAGCGTTCAGTTTTAGGAACTCTTTGCTTCAACTTGACAGCTTCAGTTTCAGGAGGCAGGGGAGTGGAGGGGCGGCGCGGTTCGCCACTGCATGGAAGAATGGTGCGCAGTGCCTGCCCACCAAAGGAGACGCCGATAGGAAGGTGGCCACTGCAGGAGATAGGGTCCCACACGATTTGAATATGAAGAGTTTAGATTATACCTACTCTGTTGGTTTCCCCCCTCTTAAAGAACCTCTGCATCTTTTTACAAACCTTCCAGTTAGCTAAATTTACCTAGGATTATTGCTAACCTGTTGGAGTTGCTCTAACACTAAAAGATGGATAGCAAATAGCTAAACAAGAGTAAAAATAGATCTAACAGCTTCCCCATGTTTGGCTGGCCTTAACTGGATGGAGCTGGTTGGCTGGCTGCTCCTGCTCTAGCCCAGCCAGCAGCCGTTGCCGATGGGAGTGCGGTTGAAGAATGATAGGAGATTGAGCCGGCGGCTTGTTCACCTAGACTTGTGGTGCCGAACGGCTGAGCTGATCAGCCCAGCTAGTTCAGGCCATCTGAACAGGCGGTTCTTCATTTGCCGACCCTCACTATTTGTTTAGCTATCTCCGATCCCTCGCGAGCTATTTTTGCCTCGACACCTCGCTTTGCTATCTGGCCACATCCTCTCTCCTTCCTCTCGACCAAAAAAGTCGGTCACGCCTCGCCGCACCCCGCCATGCCTGCCGCCGGCCCGAGCTCGCACCCCGGCCGCGCCCCGCCATGTGCGCTGCCGCACCAACCGCCATGCCCGCCGCCGCACCAACCGCCATGCCCGCCACAGACCCAAGCTCGCACCCTAGTCGCCGCACCTGCCATGTGCGTTGCCGATGAGCTCCCTGTTGCCGGCCATGGCCGTCGCCCCCTCCTTCTTGATGCCACCTTCTTTCCACTGCGTACTCAGCGTCGCCGCCCTGCTTGTCGAGTTCGCACCACCACCCTCTCTGCGCCAGTCCCGGCTGCCGCTGTCGCCGTCACGATACCCGCTGCCAGTCCCGGCTGTCGCGTCGCCAACGCCGTACCCGCCGCTAGCGACATGACTTGGCCAAGGCCGGACCGGACCCACTTGCAGTGAGAGATCATTAGAGGGGTAGATCAGGTTGGGTGAAAAAAGGAGGAAGTCTATATCACCCCCTCAACTTTTGTGGATGGACTACATAACCCCAAAACCTATGAAAGATCTATATCACCCCCCTGAACTTTCTAAAACCGGTCAAATTATCCCCTAAAACAGTTTTGAAAAATCATAGTAAATCACAGAAAAATCATAAAATGAAAAATCCAATTGTGTTGGACTCCAAATGAGTAGAGCTACACAGTGAATATATAATATGGTATGCTTCAGTACATTTTTTACAGCTATGAAGAAAAGCATAGATCTAAAACTACAACAAAATAAAATAATAAAATATATCGTATTATATATTCACTGTGTAGATCTACTCATTTGGAGTCTAACACAATTGGATTTTTTATTTTATGATTTTTCTGTGATTTACTATGATTTTTCAAAACTGTTTTAGGTGGTAATTTGGCCGGTTTTGAAAAGTTCAGAAGGATGATATAGACCGTTTTATAGGTTGGGGAGTTATGTAATCCACCTCCATAGTTGAAGGGGTGATATAGACTTTTTCTGGTGAAAAAAGTATAGTTCAAGGAGGTCATCCTAATTTGTTCCATTTTATTTAGCTAGTCTGTTGGAAAGAAGCACAATATAAAAATGGAATCTTAGCTAAATGGCTAGCTAAAATGGAATTTGACTAATGAGATTTGAAGTATTTGGAGCTTCAGTTTTTTTCATAAAAGCTACCACCCCTCCCTTCAGTTGTACCCGTCTCACCATGAACTATCATTAAACATATTAACAAATTTTAATTTGTATAAACTTCATGAGGTTTCCAGAAGCTTCTTAAGGAGACTAGAATATTTTTCTCACCTCTGATTTCCACAAGCAAAGGGCATTTTAGTCTGCATCATGATTCAGATGTTATAAAGTAGAGCACCTCGATATACAATGACTTCCCTTATAAGAGCATCTCTAAAAAACTAAATAAATTTATTTGGCTAGGCAAATTTAGATTAGCAGTGGTAAAAAAAATAAATCCAAGAGACTTTTTTTTTCCTTCCTCACTATTCCGCTCGTCAGATCCTCCCGTCTAATCGTTTCTTCTGCCGAGCGCCATCACCTCACTATCTTTCTGCGCGCCCTTGCTCCCGCGAAATCCGGCGTTCTCCTACACGCCCCAGCTCCCTCGGTGCCCCGCCCGCGGCAGAGGATGGACGTGCCGGTGGTGTCGAGCTCCGCCCGCGGCGGAGGAGGGCTGCGCCGGCGGCGGAGGACTTCAGCGTGCAGGTCGGCTGAGGAAGAGGAGCTCGTCGGCGGTGGTAAGTGGCGAAGGCAGCTCAGAAAATGACCTAGGGCGGAGTTCTACGATAAAATTTTTGCACAGCCAGATCGAGACGCCAAGGCTTGCTGCCCGGCTGCAGGTGCCCGTGGCGGCGGCGCACTGGATTCACTATCGCCACCAACGGGTGCCAAGACGGGACTGCAGGATGGTCGGACGGGCGCGAAGTGGCGTCGCACAACGGCAGCGACGCGCCAGCGTGAGCGCCTGAGCGGAACTGCATGGGGGTGGATGGTGAACTGCCAAAGTTGGCAGCGGCATCTGGTGGCAAGAAGACACAGTGCTGGACTGGAGCGCTAGGCTGAACCGCTTAAGAGGTCGCAGCCCACTCGACCGGACGGCCCACGAGGCCACGAAGGCCACGAAGTCCTCTCGCCTAATACCCTAAAGGCCAAATTTGAGTCTCAGGAAGTCGGAACTCTCAGCGGTAGAGGACCGTCGTCCTCACATTCGGAGGGCGTAGCCGCACCGTCATGAGCCCTAGCGGAGTTGAGAATGGGGGATATTGTCAGCATCCACAAACTGGAGGAAGCATCTCTGCTACTATGGGCTGTCGCACCAGAAAGCCTAGTGCCTGTCTTGGCACGAATGAGTTCGCTAGATGTGCCTGCGCGCATGTATCAAGCCCAAGTCCATGTAAACGCAAGAGAGTCGCTAGTTAAATACTGAGTGGGTGTGAGGAGAAGGATATCGAACAACTTATATGAACTTTTACTCCTTTTTCAAGTAACCTGTTCTGCGTAAGTCAATTTCCCGTTCTCTTATGTTCTTCCTATGTTTTTTAGATCCATCCTTCTTCTCCTTCCCCGTTACCTCTACTGTTAATAGATATACTTTGAACTTCACTTAGAGGGACCTAGAGCGGCCGCCCTGGCTCGCCCTAGTGCTGGCTCCGCCCCTGGCGCCGGTGGTGATGCGATGTGCAGGGAGTCCGGGGCGGCGAGCAGAGGCTGGCGCGGAGGGTGGGGTGGCCGCGGAGGCCAGCGCGCCGAGGCAGGGAGGAAGAAGATAAGTGTAACACTAATTTGTAGGGTCCACCGACACAGTAATATATGGAGAGTCTAATTCAGAGAGTCTGTTGGTTTAGCCCTCAGTTTTGGAAGTTTTATTTTTTTATTCTAGCCTCTAACTCTATTTTTAGCTAGTATTATACTTAGGAGATGCTCTAATTAGTTTCCTCTGCGTCTTCATTGGTCCTGAAACCAATGAATGCAAATTGCCAACTCTTACCATCCCTGTCCAAAAGCAAAGGTGTTCAGTTTCAAGGAGATTATTTGGATTAGGAATATTATTATTCCATGAAAAGCACCACATGGATATGGTGCAAATCAGGTTTAGCTTCCTAACACTGCAGTCAAGGCCTAAAAAATAAAAACCGACGCTAGATGCAATATATATAGTGTTAAAATTGGAATGTTTTTATGCAAAAACGATACTACTTCATTCTATTTTTTTTGTAAACCAACCTCATTCTATTTTTTGTAAACCAACCACGGATGACCATGACCATGAGGCATCGATAGGGCCCACGACCAATTTTGACGTGTGTGCTGGATATGGACAAAACCAGGCTTGGGGGATCTCCCAACTGCCACCGCCGACGATTCCCCCTCCCGTTCCTATTCGCCTGCTGCGCCGCGCACTACTAATGCAATCCGTTCTTCGATGCCTCATTCAGGCCCTTCTTCAGCTGGCAAGATCAGTCTCAGTTGACGCCTCAGTAATCGGCACCAGAGATTTCTCTGGTGAGGGTTCACTGCGCCCCAATGCCCCGCGTTACGGCCGCCGCCCCAGCAAGCTACTCACCACGCGGGGTGATGCCGCTGCGATCGAGCAGAGCGTCTCGTCCTTGTGCCACTAGAGGTGCGTCCACGTCTTCTTCTTCGTTCCATTCATTATCACTGAATAAACACAATGCAAGTGGCACCCTACCGTGCGTTGTGGTCTCTGGTGAGAGGAGGACGCCAATGCATAATATCAGTAGAAAAAAAATTGTGATTTGTTGTAACTTCTGTCTCCTTTCACGTCCATGTTAGGATTGTAAGTACTTTGTATGCCTGTGAGTAATTTTTCCATGGCTGGTCCCAACTCCCAACTGATGCCTCATTCTTTGCTTTGAACAGCATATGCTGACAAGAGGTTGGTAGCAGAAAATACAAGGGTGCAAAATGTGGTATGAGCCTCATTGCCCATTAGTATGTCTGTGCAACTTGCCATGGCTTCAGTTAAACTAACATACTAGTACAATGCAGCAGAAGATGGAACTGGAGACTAGAATAAGGAATCAGCTCCTGCGACCTGAATTGCCACCTTCTTCATATGACACGGCATGGGTTTCTATGGTGCCCTTGCGGGGTTCTCATCAGTCTCCATGCTTCCCACAGTGTGTTGAGTGGATATTGCAGAACCAACAGGATGATGGATCTTGGGGTGTCAACCCATTTGACTCATCAGTCAACAAGGATGTTCTTTTATCCACTTTGGCATGTGTTCTTGCATTAAAGAGATGGAATGTTGGCAGGGAGAACATTTGGAGAGGTATAAATTAAGGTTACTCAATCCTTGAAGGTCTTATTGGTTCAGTGAAATTGATGCTGGCAGGTCACCATTTTTTTTCTTTCGTGTTCTGAACAGGACTGCATTTCATCGGAAAAAATTTCTCTATCGCTATGGATGAGCAGAACACTGCTCCTATAAGTTTCAACATCACTTTTGCCGGTATGCTTAGCCTCGCCATTGATATGGGTTTAGAATTTCCTATAAGGCAAACTGATGTCCATAGGACGCTTCACACTCGCGAGATGGAATTGAAAAGGTTTGTCCATGAATTATGCTGGCCTAAAAACTGGTGTTGTGCGTACTTTGTGTTTGCAAATCATGGACAACTTGTTTGGTTAAGTTAGTATTGATGGATACCATATGAATGGAACTTTAATCTTAACTTAGTTTCTTTTCCTTGTTTTTGAATTCTAAAGAGTTTGTATTAGTAGTTTTATATTTTAAGCATGTCATACGACCATGATTTTGCTGGAAAGGAGGTCTCATGATGTTATTCATATTCTTTTTTGATTAGATCAGATTTTGACTGGTACCTGTGAATAAAGTACTGAAAGCCCTGATAGTTGATTTAATTTAGACAGGCTGTGCACGGTTCTTATGGAAGAAAAGCATATATGGCTTATATCGCAGAGGGGTTAGGAAACATGCTGAACTGGTATGAAGTTATGAAGTTCCAGAGGAAAAATGGATCATTGTTCAGCTGCCCTTCCACGACTGCAGTTGCATTAATCCATAAATACAATGATCAAGCCCATCAATACCTAGGTGGGTTGCTATACTTTCCCTCATCAAAATCTTGCTAGCATTTAGATTGTTGGTCAATACCTAATGGAATTAGACTTTTGCAGTGCCAGCAGTGTATCCTTCAAAACTACATTGCCAGCTCTTAATGGTGGATGCACTTGAAAAAATGGGAATTTCTCAGCACTTTGTCAATGAAATAAAAAACATCCTTGACACAGGTAATTATCCTGTTGGAAAGCTTTATATCTTCTTTTAGTAACTTATATACTTGACTATATCCAGCTTGCAGTCGCTGGTTACAGAAAGATGAGGAAATCATGATGGACATAGCGACATGTGCGATGGCATTTCGCCTTTTAAGGATGAACTGTTATGATGTTTCCTCAGGTACTGCACAACTCACATATCTGGAATTCCCTACTGCATTAGTTTTATCTTTGATTTTGACCTAACTAACACAGTAATTTACATTTGGAGCAGATGAGCTGTGTCATGTTGCTGAAGCTTCCACTTTCTGTGATTAGCTTCAAGGATATTTAAATGATACAAAATCCCTACTGGAATTGTACAAGGCTTCAAAAGTCAGCTTATCAGGAAATGATTTGATCTTAGATAGTATAGGATCATGGTCTGGCAACTTATTGAAGGATAAGTTGTGCTCTACTAGGGTGCAAAAAACCCCGATTTTCGGAGAGGTGCTGCATAAATTTGAAAGTCATTTGACCTGGGAGGTTTGATTTATGTTTAATTTTATGTTTTGTGATTTCAGATGGAGTATGCTATTAAGTTTCCCTTCTATTCCACACTGGAGCGTTTAGAACACAAGAGAAACATTGAATATTTTGATGCTTGGGGTTCTCTGATGCTAACGACAAAATGCTCGTAAGATTCTAATTTTGCAGAGGAACATCCCATCAAATCTGATCAGTTTAGATGCTTGGTATCAATGTTATACATGTTTCTGTATCAGGTCTTTTCGAGTCAATCAAGAATTTCTAGCTTTGGCTGTCAAAGATTTCAGTTTCTCTAAATCTGTTTACCAGGATGAACTTCAGCATCTTGATAGGTAATCTTAATGTTATGTTCCCTTGTATTTTTAACCTTTTCATTACTAGGTTAATTTCTTAACTTTGTTGCAACAGTTGGGTGAAGGAGAACAAGCTGGACCAACTACAATTTGCTCGGTAGAAATTGACATATTGCTATCTGTCTGCTGCTGCTACCATATTCCCTTCTGAACTGTCTGATGCTCGCATTTCATGGGCCAAAAACGGTGTGCTCACAACTGTGGTTGATGACTTCTTTGATGTTGGGGGATCAAAAGAGGAATTAGAAAACCTGATAGAATTAGTTGAGAAGTACTGTCCCTCGACTTGATGTCTTTATCTAATCTTTTAAGTAATGCTGATCTCTTCATGACTAATTGATTTCCCATGTTTGGCTAATGTTTTTCGTAGATGGCATGAGCGCCATGCAGATAAGTACTACTCAGAGCAAGTAAGAATAATATTTTCTGCTATTTATGCAACAACGAACCAGCTTGGAGCAAAGGCTTCTGCAGCACAAGGCCGTGATGTTACAAAACACCTAGCAGAAATCGTAAGTCTGAAGTGTGTCCCCAATGATCTTGCATTGTGTTCTGTTCAGTACTGACAACTTGAAACTCAAATGCAGTGGCTAGATCTGTTGAGGTCTAGTATGGTCGAAGCAGAATGGCAGAGGAGCCAACATGTGCCAACAGTTGAAGAATACATGGCAAATGCTGTTGTCTCGTTTGCTCTGGGCCCCATTGTGCTCCCAGCATTGTATTTTATCGGGCAAGAGCTCTTAGAGCATGCTGTCAAAGATCAAGAGTACGATGACTTATTTAGCTAATGAGCACTTGTGGCCGACTCCTTAATGACACCAAAGGTTTTGAGGTATTTGGACCCCCTTTACACATACAATACAAGTCACTCCTTGCAAGTTGCACACATATCTATCTGCTAGATTAGCATATTTGCTTGACATTTTGCAACAACAACAATAAATTTATGCTCTAATAATTCACATGTCCTTGAACATAGACTCCTTTTTAATGTCTACAATTTGTGAGAATAGAAGCACTACAAAAGTCCTGAAACGCAAGAATTGCTTGCGAAAATCAAGATTTATGACCATGTTATCCTCTGTTTATAGCTATTATGTTTGACAAGAGTCCTTTACAACCACAATGTATATTCATGATAAGTTTGTAATTGCATGATCCTTACAAACAATTGGTCCATGGGTGCAGAGGGAAGGCAGTGAGGGGAAGCTGAATAGCGTTTCGCTTCTTGTTCTTCACAGTGGCAGTACTATGTCCACAGAAATGGCTAGCAAGGTGATACAGAAGTCCATAGACACGTCTAGGAGAGAGTTGCTAAGGTTGGTTCTCAGGAAAGAAAGGGTTGTGCAAGGAGCTCTTCTGGAAGATGTGCAAGATTCTTCATTTGTTCTACTTTCAGACCGATGGATTCAGCTCTCCAAAGGAAATGGTCAGTGCAGTGAACGCAGTCATCAACGAGCCACTGAAAATCCAAATGCCGGATCATCCTTGTTCATTTCATCAGAAAAAATGATGTGAAGTCTCTAGTTTCTGTTATATATGCTTAGGTGCTCCTCCATATCTCTGTCTTGTTGGCTTGCTCAATAAGTATTTCCCTTCTGTTCTTACTGCTTCTGAGTTCATTTTGCGCGAGCCTAAATCTAAGTAGTTCATCCTTCCTTGTATACCACACACACAAGTCGATCACCACCACAATCTAAACTACTAACCCATCGGCCGGAGAGCGTCGTCATGGGCACCCAAGGGGCCAAGAAAAGAAGAAAAAAGAATGGCGCCGGTCGACCGGTCGCGGCACATCCGGTGCTTGATCAGACCTTGCCGTTGCTGTTGTGGTCGTCTATGTTCCTGACGGGCCCCTTGAACCACTTCCTGGCGTCGAGCGCCCACCAGAGCATGATGAGGCCGAGGCAGACCCCGAGCGCGATGGGCGCGTAGTTGAAGGTGTCCATCTTGATCGGGTACGCGGTGGGGAGCAGGAACACGGCGCAGGTGTAGCAGATCCACAGGAAGGCGACGAGGCAGACGGGCCGGCTGGCCGCGCCCAGGTAGAAGGGCCCCGGCCGGAAGTCCTCCTCCCGCATCACCATGCGCGCGAAGATGGGCACGGCGTAGCCGCCCACCCACCCGATGGTGGCCACCGACGTGATGGCCGTGAACACCACGTTGAGGCGCAGGATCGGCAGGCCTAGCAGCGCGCACACCGCCGCGCACAGCCACACCGCGTTCGCCGGCACCCTGCGCCGCGGGTGGATGCGCCGCCACACCGACGACAGGGGCACGCCGCGGTCGCGCGACAGCGCGTACACCACGCGCGCCGCGCTCGTCGTGATGGAGAGGCCGCCGAAGAAGGAGCCCCAGATGACGAAGAGCAGCACGATGGCGCCCGCCGAGCTGTGGAACCGCCCGTGGAACGCGTCGTACAGGATCTGCGCCGGCACGAACGTGCCGGCCGTCTCGTTGTTGGGGTTGTACAGGTAGCTGAAGTCCTGCCCAGAGCACATAGCATTTTTTTTTCAGAGAAACTGGCTGACGGCATGATTTCACGAACGCAGGAAAGTACCTGGATGCTGAAGGTGAGCGCGAGGATGTACGCCCACCCGAAGACGGTGATGATGCCGATGCTGGAGAGGATGGCGATGGGGCCGTTCTTGTCGGCGCCCTTGGTCTCCTCCGTCAGGTGCGCCGCCGCATCGTACCCGTACAGGGAGTACTGGCTCACCAGGAAGGACAGGACGACGGCGTAGGCGCTGCTGCTGATCCCGGTCACCTCCGGCGCCGTCTGGAAATGGGTGAACACGTACGACGCCGGCTGCGTGGTCTTGGACACCAGCGGGAGCATCACCACGATGACGGTGCCGCCGATCACCTGCAAGCATCAGGCAACAGCGCAAGTTGGAAACCAGAGCATGTGGGAATGGCTCTCCAAATGCAATGCAGCGGTGGCAGCTTAGAAGGGGACTGCTGGTACCTGCCACCACATGGAGATCACGTCGAGGAAGGCGATGACCTCGAGCGCGAAGGTGTTGAGCACGGCCCAGATCAGCGTTAGCCCGATGTACATGACCAGGAATAGCCAGCGCGGGGCCAGATAGCCACCACCCGTGTTGGTGCCGGTGCAGAGTAGAATGATGCTCTGCAATACTTGGGATCCTGCATATGCCTGCAGCATCAGAGCGGCAATATGAGTTGGCATGACAAGTTATGTGGCCGGTTCGGTTCCTGAGAGTACTGAAGTGGAAAGTAAGTTCCCATTGTTTCCGCATAAGGATCAAATGAAAAGTTTTGAAAGACATGATCAAATGGAAATTGCAAAGCAGAATGGAACGCTTATATTTGGTATAGTACAGCTATCATGAGTTAGCGTAACAGGCTGTGCGATTATAATCCAGAGAGCAGTGAAATGGACAGTTAATAGTTTCCGTTGTTTCAATGCAATAGGGATCAAATGGGAATTTTGGAAAGACCTGATCATATGGAAATCACAGAGCAGATGGAACATCTATATTTGGTATGTAGCATGACTGATTATGAGTTGGCATGACAGGCTATGTGATTGAAAATCCATGATTAGCAAAATGGACAGTTAATAGTTTGCGAGGATCACACGGCATTTTTGAAAGACCTGATCAAATGCAAATCACAGAGCATGATAGAACATTTATATTTGGTCTATAGCATGACTGATTATGAGTTGGCATGACAGGCTGTGTAATTGAAAAGATACATGAGTAGTAAAATGGGGCACTTGTCTCTGTCGTTTTCAGAGTAAGGATCAAACGAAATCGCGCGCCAGAACAGAGGAAGGTTGCTTAAAGAAAACCTCGAGCATGTGACGAGATCGGCTATAAACAGAAGAGCATACCTGTGTGCCGATTCCGGCAATGAGGCCGATGGCCTCCAGCCAAGCGCAGCACCAAGATGCCAACGGACCCCATACCGGACCAGCCAAGTGAGCAGCCCAGAAATACAGGGAGCCAGTGGTCTGTTTGCAAACAGAAAAGAACGCGTCAGCACTCCGTTGCATGCAGCTTTCGCCCGAAGAACAAACACAAGTGTATGAGTATAATGCATTGAAACTATTTTTCAGCAGTGCCACTCAAAAGTCAGAATTGCAAAATTTCAAATTGTAAGGATGTGAGGTTAGACTGAAGAAAATTAGCGGCACACCACAGCTGTATAATTTGGTGTCTGACATTTATCTGTCTTGTTTTTGAGTTCAGCATGCAGACAAGTTTCAAAAGAAAAGGGTTCAGTATGCAGACTAGTGACAGACTCACAAGAGACAGGTACAGAATTTAAAAAGAAATCTTGCTTAACACATGGTAACAACAGTTCAAATTAAAAAAACACGCAAACGATGGCATAGCGTTGGACGCTTTGAGACGGCACCATTTTAGTCACACACAAAAAAAAAGAGACGGCACCATTTGAACTGAACACGACTGGCCAAATCTCTATCAAAAAGGAAATCAGGCTTGAGGCCACACAAGCAAAGGGGGGCGGGCGCGCGTACCGGGAAGGAGGAGCAGATCTCGGCCATGGCGACGCCGACGAACCAGGTGAAGAAGGAGACGACGACCCAGCCCCAGACGAGGGAGGCCGGCCCCGCGTACTGCAGGCTGGTCCCGTACAGCGGCGTGATCCCCGTGAAGAGCGTCATCGTCGAGAAGGAGATGGCCAGCGTCTTGAACAGCGTCTGCAGGGGGACACAGAACAAGTGTTCCTCATCTTGAGAATCGCAAGATCAAACTAGCTTACGATCCAGCCTCGAAAGAAAGCCGACCGAGATCACATTTCTACCGATGTTGTTATGTTTAGAAAAAAAAATATTTATACGGCGCGATTTCATCCGCGACAGGTTTCGGCGAAACCTGATCGCTGCCATCCATCTACCTCCAAATTCCAAAAGGCCAGCAGCAACATACTAGTACGCGGAGGACGAACGAAAAAGGAGGCGTGAATGAAAACCCATCTCACCATCTCCCTGCGGAGCTCCTGCTTGTACCCGAGCTCGTTGAGGCGCTTCTCGCCGGAGTCCACCACCAGCGGCTCCCCCGTCTCCCCGGCCATGGCTGCGGACGGACGGACGGACGAACGAAACCCGCGCACCGCTCCGCGCCGGGTCGCCTCCGATCCTCCCTCTCCGACCGACGAAGCGCGCGCGACGCGACCCCGCCGCCCTTGGACGGGTCGTCGCCGCCCCTGCTGACGCCTCGGGGGAC
This sequence comes from Panicum virgatum, assembly GCF_016808335.1. Lineage (NCBI taxonomy): Eukaryota > Viridiplantae > Streptophyta > Magnoliopsida > Poales > Poaceae > Panicum > Panicum virgatum. The sequence continues at coordinate 30,145,495 of NC_053151.1, read as the reverse complement.
GACGCGCCTTGAGAAGCGCGCGCGGGGGGAGGGAGGGAGGGAGGAAGCGAGGCCTAGGCGCTCGTGGGCTGCCTGTGGCAGCAGCAGGGGGGGTGAGGAGAGGTCGGGACGGCGTCGGCGTGCGGCGCGGCTGCGTTGCGCCTTGGACGGCGTTCGTTATATGCAGCGCCGCAGAAGCTGGCGCAAATATTTCGTGGTCCCTCGGGTGGTTGACTAATGACTAATGGGATTCTCCCGAGACAGCTCGCCCGTCTTCGCCTGCTTGTTTGCTTGCACTAGCTGGCTACTTAGGCTGTGTTTGTGTTTGATCGGTGGTGAAAAAGTTTTCATGAAAATTTTTGGGTTTTTTGACCATTAATTAGGGGCATGAAATGAAGTCTAATTATAAAATCATCTCTACAATTATGACACTGTAGCAGGTACTGTAGATAAGGAGGCCTGCCGTATGATTAGAAGATGATTATGCGTGGTTACTGTAGCATCACTGTAGCCGCTCATGGTGGAACTTGGCTTATTAGATTCGTCTTGAAAGATTATACTCATATGTAAAAAAGTTTCGCAAATAAACTTCGTTTAGTACTCCATGCATGTATTCGTCTTTTTGTGAAAAAAAAATTCATGAACTCATCCAAACATGGCCTTAATTTAGGCTGTGTTTAGTTTGTGAAATTTTTTGAATTTGGGTACTGTAACATTTTTGTTGTTATTTGATAATTAATGTCCAATCATGAACTAATTAGACTTAAAAAATTCATCTCGTCATTTACAGTTGAATTGTGTAATTAATTCTTTTTCCTAACTATATTTAATGCTCCATACATATATCCGAAGATTCGATGTGATAGGTACTATTGGAGAAATTTTGAAAACTAAACAGGACTAGCATGGAAAATGGCATGCGCACAGCGCACCCTCCAAGTGCACCAAACACCTCTCGTGGCGTTCTCGCAGCGAAAGTGCTTCTGCTCGGAGTGCAGTGTACTCGTGCATGTTGTTCTTGTTTGTCAAAAAAAAAAGACTCTGTAGTCCAGATCGTCATAAGTTCGTAACAATATAATCTAAACTAGAGTGTTTCAAAACAACAATTGGTATTATACTATCCAGGCACCCAGCTTGCCGTGGATTGTGGAATGTTCAATTCCGATCTACTACTCCATATTGTTCTAACAATCTGAGATGGCCTCTAAGCTGAGGTAACAAACATGTCGTGTATGGGGCAAAGGTCATCACAGGCTTGGGGTGTGTTAGTGTCTCTCGGGTCGTTTCCTCTTTTCTCCTTGCTACAGTTGAGAGGAGAAAGTGCGACAGCGGCGCGGCTTCGTCTTCCGGCGACAATTTCGCCGGGCCCCTTCCTCTCCGGCGGCCAATCCGGCGTCGGAGAGGGAGGGCGGCCGGGAAATCGTAGCGCGGATGTATATAGACCAGGTAGGTTGCTGTCTAGGTCTAGGGTTGCTGGAGGAGAGGTGCTGGACTTTGTTCGCGAGCGGATGAAGGTGGCGGCGCTTTCCCCTTGTTGGCCGGGATTCCTTCCGCTGGCTGCCGGAGACGGGGGTGCAGCGGGGAGGATCTTGTTCCTTCCGTTGGTTGTCGGCGACGGCGGCGCGGCGGAGAGGATTTTGTTCCTCCGGGAACTTCCGGGTGAGTTCTTTGCCTCGGATTTCTCCTGTGAGGTTGGCTGGAGTCCATCAGTTGGCGTGCGGATGGATCTCCTTCTCTGGATCCTCTTCCTTGTGGTTGTGGCTGCCGCTGGTTTCACCGGAGTTGGGGTGGCATTCTGGAAGTCGAGGATGGCGGCTGCGGGCAGTGTTGGGGCCGAATCGAAGATGCCGACAGCTGTGGTCAAGTACCGAGGATCTCATGCAGCTTTTACCAACGTTTGGGGTCCGCTCTTTGTTTCGGCACGGCGAGGAACGGCGGCTTGAAGTCCGGATGCTATGCTCCATGGCCAGCGAAGCCGAGGCGGAAGCGACAGCCAAGGATGAAATAAACAGTAGCAGTGTGGACCTTGTTGTAATTTCTAAGTTACTCGGGGACCTTTCTGAAAAAAAGGGTTGTACTGTGTCTTCTCTTTAATATATATATTACAATCCTTTTCGCAAAAAAAAAAGGTCATCACAGGCTTTCGATGGCGAGTTCTCCCTGCACCGTGTGCTTCTGGATGGGACCACTCTGCCAGGATCATGCACGCCGCGTGAACGCCTAGCTAAGTTTTCTTTTTCTTTTTTTTTCATGGATGGATGGCCACGAACGATACCCGTCTTCCTCGTAAGCCTAGCTATCTTATCCCCAGGTAGCAATGTAGCATCACCATTCTTAAAATTTCCATTTCTGGGCGCATGCGTATGCATATGCATACTATGGTGCTTCAACTTTCAATGTACTAGTATTTTAGGTCTTGTTTAGTTGAAACGCAATTTACAGCCCATCCATGCAAAAAATTTTGTAAATAGACTTCATTTAGTACTCCATGCATGTGTCAAAATATTCGATGTGATATTTTTTTGGTGTTTACGGGATTTATGAGGTGGGATCTAAACAGCCTTGGTATTTTTGTTGTTTGTGTTGTTATTGTTGTTGGGGGCGTCATGCGAAATTAGCAGGGGATGCTTATGCATGCTCCGAGGGCAACTGACATCCCCTCTACTACTTTTCTTTCAGAAAAAAAATCCCTCTGCTGCCTACATCGGCCGTCGTCTGGCCAGCCCATGTTGCATCCATCCACACTCGATTGTCATCGCGTTCAAACGGGATGGGGGTCCAGCCGGAGCGGCCGTTGACTGGATCTGTCCAATCCAGGTGAGCAAGAGCAATGGCGTCGACCAACCCAAGTCACAAAACTCATTTTTCTCCCCCATCTCCTCTCCTCTCCTCTCGTGCGGCAGCGGCAGTAGTAGTCCACACGTAGCTATCGGATCCTGCACAAAAGTCCAAACAAGGCCTTTGAAAAAGTCCGCGCGCGTGCCAACGTAAGCAGAGGAAATCACGCACGCATCTTTCAGTGGGAGGGAGAACTCTCTGCTCTTTAGACTATCCGCACTCATCATACTCTAAATTCATCTTCTAAATCGAATATTTTGTCATGGTCATCAATATTCTCTCAACATTCAGTTTTCCCGCACTCGTTCATACTCTATATTCATCCTCTATATCAACTACCAACTCCGGAACCCACACGTCATACTCATTTCATGTTTTCACTCTCTCTCTTCCCGTTCACTCTCTCCCTACCCCGTCTCCCCACCCATCCCCTCCCTGCTCGGCCTCCCCTTCTCCCGCTGGATTCATGGCGGCGGCGGCAAGCCGAGCTCCCCGCACCGGCCACCAGCGCCCCGCCTCCGCGTGACCTTCCTCCGCGGCTCGGCTCCCATCCCCGGGCCGGGCGCAGCCGTGGCGGGGCCGGCGCACGGCGGGCGGACAGCCGCCCCCTGGAGCTCGCCTGTCCGCCGCCGCGGGGCGCGCGATGCGCGACCGGGAGGAGGCTGCGGCGCGGCGCGCGGCCGGGCGGGCGGAGGCGGTGCGCGGCAAGGCGGACTCGCGCGCGCGACGGCGAGCGGAGCTCGGCGGACGAGCACGACGCGACGAGCTCTGCGGCGCGGCGAGCGGAGCTCGGTGAACGGGGCTGCGGCCGCGGGCCGCACGCACGCACGGCGGTGCGGCGGAGCTGGGGCCCTGCCCCTGGCAAGATCCACCCGGGTCAGCGACGCCCCTCCTTCCTCCGCTCCGGTGGCGCACGGCCGCGGGTCCGTTCCTCCTCCACCGGCTCCGCGGCTCCCTCCGCCTCATCCCCTGCTCGCGGCGGCCGGATCCCGCCGGCCGGCGGGGGAGGAGCGGGCCGGCGCGCGGGGCGTCGCGGGGGAGGCAGCGGACGCCGTGGTGGTGTGCGCGGGCGTCGTCGGCCTCGCGGTGGCGCGCGCGCTGGCGATGGCCCCTGCATCCCCCTCGGAGCTCGGCTCCCCGCGGCCATGGTGCGCGGCCAGACTCGGGCTCGAGCTCCTTGGATGGCGGCCTCCCTTCGGGGCGTAGGCCGGCGGGTAGGATTTGAGGGCGGCGGCGAGCGGCGCGGGGCTCCTACGCACGGCGGCGGCGAGCTGCGCGGGCGCGCTCCACGTGCTCGGTGTCCTCGACGACCTCGACCACTTTCTCCCCCACCGCCGAGCTCAGCCACGATGCTGCAGCGACATCTCCCTCGCCGACTCCGCCCCTACCTCGACCACCGAGCCCGCTCCCACCCCCTCCCTGCGAGGCCAGCCATGGCCCGCCATGGCCACATCGGTGAGCGTGGGCCGTCCTCCTCTGTAACGACCCGGCCCGGGAGAACGGTTAAGATCTACTCTGCACGTTGAGTAAAACATAATTCTCTTGTGTTTTCGTTCTTGCTTCGCGCAAAAAGTTGCAACCGAAGTTATTTAGCCTCCCTGAGTCTGGTATTTAAATTGGTCTGGCTTCCCTTCAACTCTCAATATGGGACAATCCCCGCGGATGAACAGTGACACGGCTGCTACAGTAGCGATCTATAGTAACTCGGGATTCGGCCCGGCCCATCTGGCTCATGGCTGTTACATCCTCTCCCTCCCTCTCCAGCGGGGCGGCGCGCGGCCATCCTCTCCCTCCCGACCACGGCGGCGCGCGGCCATCCTCCCTCGCGAGATCCGGCGGGAGGTCGTGCCCGGACCGGCGGACGGCGGCGGGTCCTGCGCCTGCTCCCCTGCTCCTGAGCGGCGGCGGCGTGGTGTAGGACGTCCGCGGCGGGCACACAGTACGACCTCAACGGTGGACCCTCCGGCGGACGGCGCGAGGCGGTTGGGGATTGTGCTGGTGTGCGGGCCCCGCGCCACACAAGCGGCCAGCGGACCTCCTCTATTCCGCTGGGAATAGCGGCCGGGCTGCTCGTCCGCGCTGCAGCTTTTTTTCCGGTAAACCGGACCTAGAGGACGCGGTAGCGTGCCCCGGTGTGGACAGCCTTACCCTCTTGAGAACATAGGCGGATTGCGATATCAAAATCTGCAGAGCTTGTCAGGTTTACTCTTACTATTCCATCAGTAAAAAAATACTTTATGTTCCTAGAAAAAAGGAAAATAATTATTCAGATGAAAATGGGTACTAAAATATTGTAAAAATACGTGATCTCAGGAGGAATAAGTCGAAAGCAGAAAAGCCGGATAAGGTGCGAACAAACATGTGGCTCCTATGTCAGTCAGTTCACTATGTAGTTTAAAATCAAAACTTACCAGAAAGATAACATCTGGAACGGTTTCATAGAGAGGTGTGAACGAACGAACGGGCCATGCACACACTAAACGCTGAAAATGCATAATCAAATAGCCATTCCCCACTCGTAGTCGTAGAGACCCGGCGTTGTCCTTTCGTTGCACGTAATCCTGACGGTGCGGTACGGGGTGGCACGTACGCCAACATGTTTACGCTCCCAAACAACTTGAACCCGTTCACACGTGACACGTTGCAATGCCGCTTCTTGTGTCCAGAAACAAACAAGACCACACGTTGTCGACTCGGAGAGGGGCAGAGCAGCAAGAAATGGCTCCAGTTGCCGGTCAACTTAGCCTGCAGCCGACAAGAATGAACAAAATCAAGGGGGTGTGATTCCGCAAAAACAAATGAAACGATCATCATTAGGGCAAGATTTCGGGACAGCTTGGCACGTGCCAATGCAAGCCTTCATCAATTTTATGGATGACACTTAGTTTTTTTTAAAAAAAAAAATTATGGATGACACTTGTCTTGGGGACACCACCACCATCAGCCATTTTTCCTCCAAGCGACAGCGAAGTACAGATTCTTGAAAGGAAAAGGGGCGAGGACAAGTCTTGCTCTTTTGACCAGCTCCCAACTTTGCGGCTGGGAAGATATTCCCATGTGACTATATGGCGGCTGGAATAAAAAGCGACAGCATCTGACCAGGTCACCGAGGTCCTAGTATGTTAATACAGCTCCAGGACATACTATAGTTGATTATTTCATTACCACAACTTGACAACCTGAATGCCCTAACCAGAAAATCATTTCATGTTTAGTGCCATTCTCAATCTAAGAAAGACAGCAAACATACAGTCTAGCGCACGTTTCTACAGGTGGGGAAAAAACCAAGACCAACCTAGGAGGAACTAGGTCGCTTTTTAATTAAGAAGAAGAAATAGGCATTCAAATTCACCTCAACAATGATAAGTTTCTCTCAGTTTGTTTTCTAAAGTACTAACATCTAAGTAGTATCACTTGAATAATAACGATAACACATTTTTTTCGAACATAATGATGATTGATGATAACACATTAAGTTAGCTCAAACAGCCTGCAACAGGACAGTTTAGTGTCACTATAGTATGCTATTCATATCTGCACAGGGTGGGGCCTACTGGACACCATCAGAGTCTCAGTTGCCTGAATCAAAGGTATCCACTTCGGCGATTATTCTCTCTGCTATGTCATGTGAAGGAGACAGGCGAAGAAAAATGGTCCCAAAGAGCCCAATTTCAGAATGTCCAAAAGAACCCACTGAAAGGTCCAATGCTTCTTTTAATGGAGATATTGAATGCTTCTTTTGTGGAGAACAGTGGGATGGTTAAACATTCTAGCCTAATAATATAATTTATAGTTTATCCATCCATATGAAAGAAGTTTATGCCATGTGCAAGTTTGCCTTGTCCTTGATTTTTCTAAATAGTTTGAGAACGGAGGAGGCGCTAATCCCTATATGGCAATGCCATTGGATGCAAGATTGCAATATATGATCTGTTCATATAATAACTTCTTATCATATTAAAAACACAAGAATTTAAGCGCTGGTATCTGAGCATTCCATTGTTAGGAATATATAGTAATGATTTAATGAATTACAAAATATCAATGCTAACATAAGAAACAATTTAATCCTAGCTCAATTAAAATAGGATCAAATCCTTAAGCTGCTACGATTACACAGGTTCGCACTTGCTCCTTATTTCCATGTATTATAAACCATAGCTATTTCAAAAGTTTAGCTTAAATTTATCTGGGTTGGCATAGACCAGAATTTAAATTAAACGCCTGGATATCAGGCAAACTTTTGAGACTTCAATATTACTTTGCCTTCTCCCTCTCCCTCTATCTCATCCCATCCCATGTCCTATCTAAATGATATTTCAGGACATGTAGCATTCAGATTATAGAGTAATACTGTTACCACCTAAAACTTTGTCCGAGATATTATAAATGTACGTGTGCCAGATTAAGAATTATAAGATTATAACACTTCACTGTATTTCTTGTGAGGCAAACATAACCAATCAGAAGAAAATGAAGCTAATTATCCAAACTGAAATAACTTATATCCTTAGTCACTGATAATTGATAAAGGTATAATGGAATTTGGACACCAGAATACAGCAACCATTTGATTACAACTCTTTTTACGAAGCAAGAAACAAATACTTGGGACTTTATTTTCAAGCGGAAGGAAATTCTGAAAAAAGAAAAAGAAAGTGTCATACCTCTATTGTTAAAGACCACTAAACAGAATCAAAAGAATGTAAAACTTGTTCCAGAACAGTTCTAGTCTGGCTGTCCAAGGGCTTCTCCTGGGCATCTGAATAGGCAATATTGAGCAGATAGAGCTTCCTTGAAGCAACAAATGCAGCTGAGAAGATCCGCTTCATCCCTCCCCTGGTGCTATCCAGAGCGTACTCAATCTCATACACTGTCAGGCCACCATGACCTGATCTCTCTCCAGCTGAAATCACCTCGGCAGACTTCGTGCTTTCCTGTTTGAAGTGAAAAGATTCAACCAGCTGCCTGGAGGCTACTAGCACTGATTCACCGAACAAGGCAAAGGAAGTACATAGATCACAGGTATCAATCAGAATCCTGATCAGCACGTTAGCAGTTCACAATGCGTAGTGTGGCGTCTGCAAGCATTCATAAGTGGCACTGAACACAGGAGTTGCAATGCCAGGAAAACATTGCTGAGGCATTTATACCTTCTTCTTCTCTGCCTGCAGAAGCTTGTCGGCGACAAACTGCGGCGTCCCAAAATCCGTCAGCGAATTGAGCCGGACAGGGTTGACGACAACCCCAATATTGTTACTCCCTTTCCCCTCCTGCTGAAACAGCGCCGTCGCGCCCGCTTTCTCCACCTTCACCAACCACACAGCAGAAGCACAGAAATCCACATATGCAATTCACAATCCCGAAGTACTCAAAGCATCCTACGCTGCTGCATTACATTGTTACGAAATATTTACGTCGTTGAGGTTCGGTAATCCTTACCCTGGGCCACGAGGCCGGCTTGAGGAGGGTGAAGCCTTGCTCCTGGTCAGTGTACCGATCCAGTTCTAGCCCCTCTGCAACTCCACTTTCTCCTTGTGCTTCCGCCGCCGCCGCCGCCTCGGACGCGGAGGCGACGGGGAGTTGCGGCCACGAGGCGGGGAGGGGGAGGAGCAGCGCGGCGGCGGACACGGCCCTCCGGGTCAGCACGAGAGGATGGGAGGGGGAGGCCTCGCATTTGGGCGCGACGGCTCGGGGCCGATGCGGGCGGCGGCGGCGGTGGCCGGCGAGCGCTAGCGGCGGGCCGCAGCGGGGACAGACGAGTGGCATCGGTATCTCGTCGCGGGCTATGCCGCCGTGGCGGCTCTGCCTCGCCGCTCGTTATCGCGCTTTGAGACTGACTGGTGGGTCCTCTAGAGAAAATTGGGTTGGGCTGTATAGATGATTGGGCTACAGCCCATACCGTAGCTATGGCCTTCTTGCTCATGAAACGCTCTTCCTATTCAATTTCTTAATTAAAAAAATGCAATCTCCTCCCGAGATAATCTAAAAATGCAGTCTCCCAAAAGATCTAAAGATTCTTGTGGCAGAACCTACTTATCCAACCTCGAGCTCTCAACTCAACAGGAGTACTCACATTTTATTGAATTAATGACGATCTTATTTTTTTTAACCATGGAAGGAGTAATAATTTCATTAATCTTGAACTATAGAGTGGCTTTGTGGCTTGGGAATGTATTTGGAACCGGATGGAGTACAATTTGTTTAATTAGTTACAGCACAATACACCACAACCAAAACGTTAAAGTATCCAGTTGCCCTAAAAGCAAGTTACGATTTATCTAGATCCTTAACCCAAGAAATGATCAGCAAACTTGCTCCCTCCGTATAAATGTAGATCGTTTGAGTTTTATCATAAGTCAAGCTCCTCTAATTGCAGATATAATTTTTTGACATAGGCCTTATTTAGTTCATTACATGTAAAGTTTTTGACGCATTCCGACACATTTGAAGTATTAAAATAACAAAACAAATTACAGATTCCACCTGTAAACTGCGAGATGAATTTATTAAGCCTAATTAACTAGTCATTAGCAAATATTTACTGTAGCACCATATTATCAAATCATATGCGCTTAGGCTCAAAAAATTCGTCTCGCAATTTACATGCAAACTGTGTAAATTATTTTTTATGTTGTTCTTATTTAATAATACTCCATGCATGTATCCAAACATTTGATATGATGTTTTTGGTCAAATTTTTTTGGGATCTAAACAAAGCCTTAATAAGGAAATGAAAATGGTCTACGATTGGAATGAGGAGCATCGTATTTTTCGATTGAGAAAGAAAATGAATATACTTGGTGGTTGCAGGGTATTGTTGTTGGCGGGGTGATAAGATATTTAGAGCTTCTCCAGTAGCCAATGCATCATCCGACGTGGTCTTGATTAATCGAATCAAACCGCGGAGGGAGTTGATTCATAAAGGAGAGAGAGAAAATCAACCCATTCATCAATCGAATCCTGGGCAACTGAAAAAATAAAGGGAAACGGTGTCTCTCCACTCTCTCGTGAGAAGTAAATGCAAGCGTTGCTCCTGCGTGTGATATATTTTTTTTAATTGGATTGGATTGAATCCCACACCCACGTGACAGTTTTTTTTTATGAAACAGGAGGGTTCCCCTAGGGGGTTCCCTACTGGTTATATAGTATTAAGTAAAAACAAAAGAGTGTGAAAAAGAGGTTACAAGCTGTAGTCCTAAGAAACAAAAAAGAAATAAAAAAGATCAGCAAGATTACACATGGGCTTCTAGCCATGAAGTCATATGAGCTTTAGACTGAACTTTAGCCCTTAGAATAACTAAGGAGAACTCTTTAACAAAGTGCCTATGACAGAGATCTTGACTTGGTGGAATGCCTCTGAAAATGAAATCGTTCCTTTGCATCCAAATGCACTAACTCATAACAATAATGATATCCATGAAAAAAATTCTCCAAGGTAGCAAAAGCATCATCCTGACCCACAATAAGTCCAATGGAGGACCAACAAAGCTGAGCAAAACTGCAGTGAATGAAAAGATGATGCAGTGATTCCTGTATTGAGAGATTGCAGCAGGCACATGCATAGGAAGGTAGAATCATATTCCTCTTTTTAAGTAATTCTCTGGTAGAGAGCCTATCATTCAGCAGTAACCAGAAAAACACCTTATGCTTATTCTGGCAAACTGACTTCCAAAGCCAGTTAAATGCAGCATGCACAATTCTATGTCCAGTGAGATGTGTATAGGCCTTAGTTGAAGAGAAAAAAGGCCAACCCCATATGTAGGACCAAATATCTGAATTTGTTGATTCCTGCAGGGATGCCAACTCTTGAGCCAGAACATTTAGCTGTTGGAGAGCAATCTCTGAAAGTGGCAGATAAAACAGTATGTTTGGACTTTCCACATTACATGCTGCCTTTAATGAAATATTCTTATGTCTGGCAAATGAATACAGTTCAGTAAAATGAAGTTTAGGAACCCTATTTAGCCAAAGGTCATCTCAAAAAAGACAAGAGGCTCCATCTTGAACATTGACCAGTGCCATTCCTTTGAAAGCATCAAGTAGTTTCAGAACATCTCTCCACCAAAAAGAGCCCTTCTTGTGACAAGAGGGAAGGGTTCCATTTCCATAATATTTTTCCCAGATGAGATGGACCCAAGAGATATCTTCCTGGTTAAAAAACTTATGGAGATACTTCAGCAGCAGTGCTTCATTTACACCCATGTGACAGTTAGTTAGCTGCTCAAGTAAAAAGATACTCCATTCGGTCTGATAAACCGGTTGATTTCGGTACGAGAGAAAATACATTGGAATAAATTACAATAAACCGAAAGAAATGTTTCTGAAGTCGGATACGCAGAAGGACGAGCAGTCGTATGCCTTTGCAACGGACACGTAGAAGAACGAACAGTCTCGGCGGCTCCGAGGAGCCGTGGAAAAACCTGACACGGCGCCTGATGACCAGAACCGCAACCGGCCGCCGAAGGCCAAACCCAGCAGAAAACACCACGCCGCCCCCGCGCGCCGACGCACCAGTCGCCACCAAACACCGCGAAGTCTCCGCCGGAGTCCCGAGACCGGCGCCGCGCCAGGCGCCCATTGGCCGCCACGGGATAAACAAAGGGCGCGCCTCCGGACCACCAACCAAACCTCCCCACGCCGGCGGCCGCCGTTGCCCTTGACCCCGAGCTCCCGAAGCCCGGCGCACGCCCCCCGCACCAACCCCCCCAAAACCCCTCGAAACCCAGGCGAGAGGGAGAGGCGCCTTTCTCTCGGAACCCGCAGCTCCTCCTCGCTCCAAGGGCCGCCGCGCTGCTCCCACCCATCACCAACCCACCAACCCCTAGCCGCCCCAGGCCCCGCCATGGCCGAGCGCCTCGCCACCGCCACCGCCGCCACCCTCCGAGCCTCGGCCGCCGCTCCGTCCGCCCGCCGCGCGGCGCGGGGCAGCCGCGCCTTCTTCCCGAACTCGTCGGCCTCGCCGGCTCGCGCGCGCGCCGCCCTCCGCGCCGCGCCCTCCCGGCTCCCGCAGGTCCGTACCCGCCGCCTCCGCTGGGTTCAGGGTGCTCAGGGGCGGCTTGAGACGCTGGTCGAAATGGTGCGGCGGACCGGCTGCTGACTCGTGTTTACGTGTGTGGTCGCAGACGGCGAGGGCGGTGAGGTGCTCGGCGGCTGCGACGGCGGCGTCCGACGCAACGCAGCTGAAGGCCACCCGCGAGGACATCAGCGAGCTTCTCAGGACGACTCATTGCCACCCCATCCTGGTGCGTACGGTGACCTTTGTCAAGCGCTTACTTGCTGAGACACTCCATTGGGTCACCATCGTTGTGTATTGTGCGAGATTTGGGATGTGACATCGCGTTGCAACATTAGAAGATGAGGCATTGACTTATGACCCCATCACTAATAATTGTTGGAGAAGGTAGTAGCTGTGATATCTACTAACTTTGTTAGTGGTGTCCGATCGATTCATATGTGCCTCTGCAGCACTGTTGGGCAGGGGTGGATTCAGACAAAAATGTTACCGGTCACTCCTAGAACATGGGTTTGTTTCTCACTTTTAGGTGTTATTTCTTGATTATGCATATAGATTTACTTAGTGTTTGCAACAAGTCATTGATGCCACACTGCCACTTGACACCAATGAGCATACGCTGGAGTTGCCTCCTGTCGCTGAGCTTAATATGCGTCTTTTGTTGATGCACAAAGATTAGCCAATATAGGCAGGTAAAAGTAAATTCGACATGAGTAGTTTGTTTGTTATAAAATGGTACAAAGTATGTAAGATAAAGTCGACCAGTATGAATGTAAAAAAAAGTGAGTGGCATGCCAGAAAAGTTCGATTACTCATGAGATGGTATTAAGTAATCCAAAAAGACATTTTCAATTCAAACTTTATGATGTAGTATTGATTAATGATACTATGTAGATGAAGGTGTTATCCAATATACGCTTCAGGATCATGTCAGCTTCTGTTTGTTAGTTATGCTGCATTCTCATGTATTTTACCTTTGCATGGTCATGTGATTTTTTTGTCTTATGTTTTAGAGGTTGAAGGTATCACAGGACTGTTGTTTTTCCAGTTAAGCGTTGTTGTATGAAATTGTGCATATTTCTATTGGCCTACCAAATGCAATGCAATTTTCTGTCGTCTAGTATCTTTTTTTTAAGACAAATGTGTATGTAATCGGGTTACCTTAGGCTTCTTTTATTTATGCAAGATGGTTGATTGTTGTTTGTTTGATTGGGAAGGTCCGTCTGGGATGGCATGATTCTGGTACATATGACAAGAATATTGAGGAGTGGCCACAACGAGGTGGAGCTAATGGAAGCTTAAGATTTGATGTTGAACTGAAACATGGAGCCAATGCTGGTACTTTTACTAGACTGTCCCCCAGTATCATTGCTTTATTCTTCTAAAGTGTACTATGGGTGATTAAAGGTTTTTATTGAAATTATCAAAGGCCTGATAAATGCTCTAAAGCTTATCCAACCAATTAAGGACAAGTACCTGGGCATCACTTATGCTGATTTATTTCAGTTGGCAAGTGCTACAGCAATTGAGGTCTGACCTTTCCCTCAGTGAAGTATCTAGCTATTTTACTTTTAGTGTATTACTGCCATGTTAATCCTAGTCAATCTCACTCCAGGAAGCTGGTGGCCCAAAGATTCCAATGAAATATGGACGGGTTGATGTTACAGGACCTGAGCAGTGCCCACCTGAGGGGAAGCTTCCTGGTTAGTAGATCTGGTCACTGGACTTTGCAGTGTTCTGCATCTAGTACCAATGACCTTTCTTAGTTTGTAGGAAAGAGTTAGATACAAAGAATACTTCTCTAGATTTCTCTTTTCTGCTGAGAATATCAAATAAGTGTATTTTTCATTTCCAGAAATCAAGGGTATACCTCCATTGCTGCATTGATGTCAAAACTGTTCTTGTGTAGATGGGAATAGATGTATCTGCATGTTACCCAATTCCATTATTCTGATGCCTCTCCTATTCCCCTTTATCTTGTGCTTTACAGATGCTGGACCAAGTTCACCTGCTGACCACTTGAGGGTGGTATTCTACAGAATGGGCCTTGATGACAAGGTGTGCAGCTGACGACACGTAGCCGTTTCAGTATGTACTTCTTGTTGCCTTTGTTGAACTGTTTGGAATTTGAATCCTGTGTAGGACATTGTTGTCTTGTCTGGAGCACATACACTTGGAAGGTCCAGGCCTGAACGGAGTGGCTGGGGGAAACCAGAGACAAAATATACCGTATGTTCTTATCTTCTTTGTGTGAGGTGGCGAGGTGCAAAGCAGGAACATCAGTTACCTTCTCTCCAGGAATTCTATTTTGAGCATGTTTTGTTCCATCCACTCTGTTCTGATTAATGATTGAATTGCATTTTATAACTTTGCTATAAGAGGGACATTGCAATTTCTCAATTCTTTGGTATACTGTCATATTGTGCCTGCACAGCTCTTAGATTTGTCCTCAATGTCTCTGTAATGCTTTTATTCGATGTTTATGTATTGACTAAGTTGTGCGTGTCATGTATTGTCTCTTGGCCTTTTTCATCTGACTGTTATTTAAAGGATCTAAATCTTTTTTTGTTCCCTTTCTATGTACTGACTAAGCTATGCATGCCACGTATTGTCTCTTGGTATTTTCCCCCATCTTAGAGCAACTCCAAAAGAATAGCTATCCTACTAGGTAAATTTGGAGTTTTTCCAACCCTGTAAAAAAATAGAGCCTTCTAGATGGTGGGGAAACCAACAGATTAGGTAAATCTTGAGAATGTAAAATTCAAATAAAGTCTACATGGATGCATTGTTGGATTTTTGGTTGGCGAAACTAGTTGCTCTTGCTCCTTTAGTGGTAGGTTATTGTCATGAACCTTGGGTCCATGACGATAACTAGACCTAGGCTATGCTTTTCATGGCCGCGATCTATGTCTTCTCCGGCGAGGTTTTCCCCTCTACCGCAGGCTTGGTTGTTCACCGATGGCCAAGCAATGGATCACAAAAGAACAACTGCATATTTCTGACAATGTCAGATCTTCAGAACAACTCTCTGAATTTCTGTATGTGCTCTTCAGACACGGAGTGTAGGTACTAGTCTGATTGATTTTTCTGGAGGCAGTATCGGTATGATCTGAGTAGGAATGCATGTTTGCATCTTGGTCAAAGGAAAAGCTTATCTGAAACAAAATCCTAGACGCCGGGGCTTCTAGACGGCAGGGAGGCGTGGCTCCGGGACACCGGGCCTCCTGGATGGCCGCTGGGGCTTCTGGACGGCGGGGAGGCGTGACTCCGGGATGCCGGGCCTCCTGGATGGCGGGGCTTCTCGACTGTGGGGGAGGCGCGGCTCTAAGGTGGTGGCACTCCTGGACAGCAGGGGAGGTGCGGCTTCCGGGATGGTGGAGGAACCTCGATGGTGAGGGAGGTGCAGCTCCTGGACGGCGGGGAAGGTGCAGCTTCTGGACGGCGCGGCTGCTGGACGCCGGGGGATTCTGGATGGGGCGTGGCGCTGCCCTTTTCTGGACGAGAGCGAGATGCGGCGCCGAGAAGGTGGGCGCGCGGTGGCGGCAGCCGCGCGGGAGCAGGAGGAAAGCACGCGGGAGGCTGGGATGGCGAGCCGGTTTCGCTGGGCATCTTTGCCGAGGGAAGGGGAGGAAGTGGCGAGGTAGATAGCGATCGGACCAATATAGCTAGCCTGTTGGATACTGATTTCGGGAGTAATTTTCGTTTTTTAGCTAATCCAACCAAGATAGCCAGCCTGTTGGAGTTGCTCTTACTGTTCTATTCTATTCAAAGGATATAATTGCTCACTTAGATTATATATAAAAACGATTTGTATTACCTGGACATATGAATTCGAACGTGCTGCATTGTGCATGTGGATAAATTTCGCTGGACCAACCTTTGAACTCATCTACCATGTCCAACTCGTGCAGAAAAATGGTCCTGGTGCACCTGGTGGGCAGTCATGGACAGCTGAGTGGCTGAAATTTGATAACAGTTACTTCAAGGTATGCGTCTTTTGTCACATATTACATTCTGCAAAATTTACTCTGAGTTTATCATATCTGACCTGGTAGCAATATTTTAGGAGATTAAAGAGAAAAGAGATCAGGATCTTCTGGTCCTACCTACAGATGCTGCTTTATTTGAGGACCCAGCATTCAAGGTGATCTTTGATGCTCATCTGTATCATGTCGGTATCCTACAATAATCATTGAACTTACTGTCTGAGAATCCACAACACAAACAGGTCTATGCGGAGAAATATGCAGCGGACCAAGATGCATTCTTTAAAGACTACGCTGAGGCTCATGCTAAACTGAGCAATCTGGGTGCAAAGTTCAATCCTCCACAGGTCAGTGTCAGCATTTTGCTCTTAGTTTTCCTACGAGGCCACCCTTGTCATTTGCAGTTTCTTTAAATAGCAAGTGCTTCGTATTTGGCAGGCGACTAGCTTTTTCCAATAAAACTGACGCTGATTTGTTTTTACCCCATCATGCTGACCATCCTTATCATCCTTCGCTCAAATTGATCCTGCAGGGAATCTCTCTGGATGATTAGTGCTTCACCTGAGCCATAGCCCCGTGAAGCAGGCAAATACTCTCCTACAAAAGGTGTCTATGCCTCCTACCTTCAAATATATAAAGTCACTTGACTAGGTTCTCTATGGCCGCTCTCTGGCAAAATGAAGGACCAAGCAGTTCGTTTAGACATCTACTAAAGATGATAAAATAACTCGGCTACTGCCCCTTGCAGGATCAAAGAGAAACACATACACGATTTATTGCTCATCGTACAAGATGGATCGGTCCCATGTCTCTTTCTATTTATCCCGACTTAGGAAGCGAGCTTGCGAATAAATAGAATAAAACAGACAGTCATGAATTTCAGAGCCATTGTGTGATCCTCCAGATGGAGCTACCTGATCTGATGTTCCATTTCTCTCGCACATGATGCTTTGCATGTACAACTGTCAAATTTTCTACCAGCAAGTAGCAACATGATTCCTCTATTCCTCTTGCACGGGGTTACAGCTGCAGATAACAGCCAGATCCGCAGCACTTAAAAAACTTTTTGGGCCCTACGTCTGGTGCATCTGCTCAGTGCTTCCCAGCCCAACACAGCCAGGAGTAGTTTTTCATCGGGAAATTTGTGTGTAGTACACTGTCAAAGAGTAAATTTGTACAGAACACATTACCAATATCGATTTTGTTCCTCGCACACCGTGAAAGAGTAGCTTAGTGTGCAGCACACCGCACCGAATAAAGTAAATATTTTTAGCTCAGATAAAGGGCAAAAAGATCATATTGCCCCCAGTCAGACCCACTCGTCATTTTCCCCTCTCCTCCCTGCAAGGCCGGACGGCGCCACCCCTTGGCCGCTCACCGGCTGCACCCTTGTGCCCGCCGCCGGCCCTGCGTGTGCAGCCGCCGTCGGTCCCGTTGACTCCCGCGCCGGTGCCGAAGACGAGCCGAGCGCCACAGAGTTGTAGACGAGGGCGGTGCTGACACTTCCCCCGCTCGCGCATCCGCCGTCCCCCGCGCCGTGCGAAGCTCGCGACCGCGTTGCCCCAGTGTGCCCCGTTGCGCGCGCGTCCGCTCCCCCGACCGCGCCACGGGCGGAGGCCGAGGCAGGCCCGCCACGTGACCGGTGCGCGACGGTACTCGGTGACCGGCGAGCGCGGACGCGTCGAGCCCATGGCGGGCGCTCCTGCCAAAGGAGCCGAAGGAGCGGTGGATGCCTACGGACAAGCCGCCTCGGCCGTGCGCCAGTAACGGGTAGAGGAGGAGACGGAGGAGGTAGAAGACGATGGCGAGGATGACGACGGCCGTGAGCAGGTCGAGGGCGCGGTGGTGCGGGCTCCGCGCGACGACAGTGCAGTTGCCACCTCGTGGACGCGCGCGGGGGGCGGCGGCTATGCTTCAATGGCGCCTCCAGGTCCTGCTATCGGCATAGATCAAGGACCTCGGTCCTCGAAGATGAGGCGGATGCCGTCGCGGCTGTCGACGGCGACGGGCATGCACGACCGGAACAGGACGCTCTCCACGCCGCGGTGCACGTCCTCCTACACCTCCCGCATGGTGAGCGCGGCGTTGGGGCGGCACGCACGCAGCGCTGCCGCCGCAGCGGCCTTTAGTTCGGGCCGCTCCAGGGGCTCCCCGGAGGGCGCAACGTGGACCGGCGGCGAGGGGCCACGGCGGGGTGGGGCTTGGCGGCGGAGCGAGGCTACGGTGGAGGCGGCGAGGGGCCGCGGCGGGGTGCGCATCGTCGGCAGCGTTGGGCGGAGGCGGTGCAGATCGGCGGCGAGGCGCGGGCTGGTGGCGGCGCGGATGGCGTCGAGGGCCACAGCGGGACGCGAGGAGGCGGTGGCGCAGGGCCTAGGCGGAGGCGGCTTGTACCGGTGGCGAGGGCCGCGGCGAGGTGCGGACCGGCGGTGTCGAGGCCGTAGAGGTGCAGCAGCGATAGAAGTGAGAAAGAGGATGTCCAGTGGGCTCCGATAAAGGGCAAAATGGTCCTTTTATCTAACATCTGAGCTGCAAATAATTAGTTTATTCCATGCAGTGTGTTGTAGACCAAGTTGCACTTTGGTGATGTGGTGGAGACAAAATCGACTTTGATGGTGTGTTCCGCACAAAACTGCATTTTGATGGTGTGTTATGGACAAATTACCCTTTTTCATCTGGCCATGCTCCCGGATTTGTCGTCACAGGCGGGGCGAGAATCTTTTAAAGCAATGGATGGGCCATTTGGCCACGGACGGACCCGGTCCACCAAACTCGGGGCTGCGACCTGGATTTGGAATTTTGGATCGCTCGGTTGGACCGACTGGCTGGTGGGCGCCACCACTTGAGAATCATTAGGACAGCAGCGTAGCGGGGAGACATACGGAGTAGGAGTCGATGCTGCATTGCTGCTGATAGGCCACGGCGAGGAGCCCGGCATTAACTCTGATCAGCGTCACGTGCGCGCCACGTGCCGGGCACCCCCGGCGCGCTCTGTGGCGCAAGAGCGACCAGCAGCCAAATTACAAACTTCAAAGGGACCGCAGGTTCGTGTCCGGTCACGTTACCGGTGATCCTAGTGGCAATTACCGTCGCTTCCCGCCCAAACGGCCGAACCGCTTTTCTCCTTTCTCATTTTGCGGTGAACAGAGATGGTTATGCACTGTTTATCTTTCACAACAATTTTATCCCGAGTCAGGGCTACCCGTCTTAAACATAGTGCATATGACTAGAGTAAAATCTTAATTCTAACTAACACCAACTATTTGGTCCATACTTGTCGTTTTTGTGTTTCATGTGCTTGCTTTCTATATCTTGTTACATTATCGTTGTACATTTGTCAAATAGACAACTCACTTCAAAGCAAGTTGAATTGCAGCCGTGTAGCCCTAGATTCAAACCGTCCAATAGCTCACTAAATTCCAATAGCTTGTTTTTCACCTACTTTTAGATGAGTAAGAACCATTTTTGCTTTTAACTTGATGATGCTCGTCTTTTCTTCTATCTTCATCTTCCTTTTTTCTCTCTCTATATGGTATATTTATCCTGTGCCATCTACTCTCTTATCTTGCCTTTATCCTCACATCTTTTAATGGTATCCATGATCTCCCACCCAACCGTTGAACTATAATCATTTATGTCTGTTCCTATCTTAGCTCTTCAACATCAGTTTTTTTTTTTTGAAAGTTTCTTCAACATCAGTTGTCTTAATGACATTCCCGCTATCTTGCCACGTTGACCTCGCTCACCAAAGTCTATCCTAAACTTAACATGAATGGAAAACCTACGAAGGCAGAGAATGACGGTTGACTGAAGCTTTACTCAATTTCGGACGATCTGATTAGTATCCTAGATATGCTAAATCATCACAATCACATCCAAAACAGTTGCTCAACGAACCATTCGCATCAAGACTCCGAGAGGCCGCGGTGATCTCACCTGCGGTGGTCCATAACCCCGGAAAACTTCAGAGCTTTTAGACCAAAAACACCAAAAAAGGCGGCACCCGGGGGCGCCTCGGAGGAAGACGACGACGACCCTCCAAAGCAATCCCACGAGCTCCCCTCTCCGTCTCCATCCCCACGAGCTCGTGCTCGCCTCCTCTCCCCCCAAAACCCTAGTCCCCAGCCCCAATCCCGGCTCCGCTCCAGTCTCCACCGCCGCGCCGCGGCAATGTCGTCGTCGAGGTCGACGCGCTCCAGTATCTCCCCATTCCGATCCCGCCGCTCGGCACCGCCGGCGGCAGCGGCGGCGCCTCCTCCGCCGGCGAGGACCTCGTCGGGCGGCCGCCCGTCCACCCCCTCCTCTACCGCCTCCGCGCGGCCCACCACCCCGTCGTCGACCTCCGGCGGCCGACCCGCTACCCCTTCTGCCGCCTTCGCGCGCCCCACCACCCCGTCGTCCTCGGCCCGTCCCGCAACGCCGTCCTCTACAGCCTCCGCGCGGCCAACCACGCCATCGTCGGTCTCCTCGCGCGCCGCGGGGAGGGCGCCGCTCGTGGACCCGGCCAATGCCAAGGAGAACATCATGGTCACCGTCCGCTTCCGGCCCCTCAGGTGTGCTTTTACGCTTATTTGCTTGCTTTATGCCTTGTTTGGAGACGAGGTTTTGGATTTCGTGGGCTTTGTGCTGCGTGTTCGTCTAATGCGTGCTTGTATTTTGTGATGTAGTCCTAGAGAGATGAACAAGGGGGACGAGGTGGCGTGGTACGCGGACGGTGACAATATGGTGCGCAACGAGTACAACCCCAGCATTGCCTATGCTTTCGGTGAGTGCTCTTGGGCTCATTGCTGTGTGATGCTACATTGTGGAACCGTCGATGTTGCAAAGGAAATATACCTACTATTTGCCCGAAGAGGGGATACAATTGTCTGTTGAACCCGACCATGTACTTGAGGAATAAGGATAGTGATCGTGGCATGTTTGGTAATGGATTGGCAGTAGAAGCTCGAATTCCTTTTCTGCGATATACTGGGGATGAATGTTGATACATTTTCACAGACTCACAGTAGCGCGGAGAGGCTGCTTAAACGAATTCCCTAGGGGTCAGTGTCGTAATCAATGAAGAGAACTGTATTTCCGCTTTGTACTATTTCTCACTTTGTTGATCAGGCATGCTGCAGTATGCCAAATGTAGAGCCATGGTAAGGTCTTCATGCTTTTCAGTAGGAGTTTCAATAAATGGTTAAGAACAGTTTGGTTAATTCTGTTATTTCTTTAGAGGATGGTTAATTCTGTTGTTATTTTGAATCTAAAATCATGTTTTGAGGAAAAGAACCTTAGGTCAGAGATAAGCTTTGCAATGCAGTTCCAGAGATTAACCAAGTTAGTAGTGTACTAGTGTTTACTGAACCTTGAGAATCCTTTGCATTTTTTCTCTGATGCAGATAAAGTTTTTGGCCCTGCTACTACGACTCGGCATGTATATGATGTTGCCGCTCAGCATGTTGTAAGTGGTGCCATGCAAGGAATCAATGGTATGTTTTCATTTTCAGCTCTCTTCATTTGTCTAGAAATACATGTGATCTTAATTAGTTGTGAGACTGAAATTGTTGTTACATGCCTATTGGACTTTTGAGTGGGGCAAAATATTGTGTAGCCAGTTCCTATGATAGCCGCCTGTCAGGAGAGCTCTGTAGACAACAGATTCAAGTTGACTATGCAAATTATGTCTATTTCAGAATGCAGATTGGTAGGGTGTGGCCCTTCTCATGGAGCCACTTTTTTTGGTGGGGAAAGGCGGAAAGCCCCCTACTGCATTTGTATCCTCTGAACTCTGAAGTGTTACCTGTTCTTTGATCATAAAATTTGGCATAAGGCTGTCGGTGTGCATGCTTCTTCTTGTCATTGCCATCTCTACTTTTGATTAGGACCAAAGCACAAAGACTGCTGGTTGCTGGTGCAGTTGCGCATGCTTTCTTGCTACTTCTGGTCCAAAGTACACGTCGTCCTAGAATGCCTGTGCTCAACATTTTAAGATTTTGACTATTACAACTTTTAAAAGTACATGACTTCATTACATGGAAAATCAATTTTGTTAAACATATACCTAGAAAGAGTAATAGTTGGTAAATATGTGTCTTGGAGACCGTAACAGTGACCTAAAAGACAAGTAAACCTTATGGAGATAGGCAGGTAGCATAGGTACTTCAATATTAATTCAGTTTCCTAAAATTTCTCTGTTCCTTTCAGGCACTGTCTTTGCATATGGTGTAACTAGCAGTGGGAAAACTCACACCATGCATGTAAGTTTCTGCTTTCATGTTCTGCCTATGTCTTCTATTTTGTTTATGCCTCTAGCAATGGTCTTCTGTACCTGCTTGTTCAGCACAAGGCATTCCTTTATTGTTTAGTACATATATTGCTCATCATCCTCTTGTTATGATAACAAGCTAAAGAAACTCAATTTCAACTTTCACACGCTTCAAATTTTGTGCAGGAAGAATTTACTACTCTTCATTGTTGAACTTCCTTTCATGGTACATTTGGATTATTGTTGCAGGGAGAACAGAAATCACCTGGAATCATTCCATTGGCCGTGAAGGATGTATTCAGCATTATTCAAGATGTAATTTCCTCTTTTTTCTATCCACTGTTTGACTAAAAAGTACAACATGACATTGTCATATCTTTTACTGACATCAGACACCTGGACGAGAGTTTCTTCTGCGTGTTTCGTATCTTGAAATTTACAACGAGGTGACTTCTCTTTTCAAGCTGTGCATTTGCTTGCTACTGCATAGCAACACCCAAGAGCTATTGCAATTTCATCTCCATATTGGATATTTGAGCCAGTTTATTTCCTACTCATATATTATTACTTTATCATATTTCCATGCTAGTCCTGATTACGAAAGGATTCTGATTTGTTATTCAACTTGAACTGCATACAAGTAATGAAACATAGGCCAGTTCAAAGTGGTCACAATTTGTTGAAATGTACTGATTCAGAACTATCATGAAACTGTGCAGTACTTGTTCAGAACTCAGAAGCTTGGTTTATCTTTATAACTTTGCAGGTTATCAACGACTTACTTGATCCAACAGGACAGAATCTCAGAATTCGAGAAGATGCACAGGTACCTGAAGTATTGTTTTTAAAAAAAAATGATTTTGTAATTATTCAGTCACGCCCGTTCAATTTATACAGAACAATGAGTTAAGCCGCATGGATTTCTTTTCCTTCATTGATGTGAATTGTCCATATTCATTCTTGGTTTATTTTGTCTATGGGCTGGGTCCTTTTTTCTTATCCTTTTTGAGAAAGATAATCTTGTCCATTAGTGTGAAATAAGTCTTTCCTTCTTAGCTGATAAATTATCATACCCTTATTTGTTCTGTTGATGTAATCATTTAGGGAACTTATGTGGAAGGGATTAAAGAAGAGGTTGTTTTATCACCTGCACATGCACTCTCTCTAATAGCATCTGGAGAAGGTATTTGCTTCTATCTAGGGGACACGCTTTATATTATACCACCCAAAATTCTTGGATAGACTAAGCCATTGGTTAATTGATTTGGTGTATGAGCACCCATATTGTATTAAAATCCAAGATATCTAAGTTCAAAACATGACTCATGCAATTTTAAAAATAAAAAGGGGGCATCCAAGGAATTTCAGTTTCCATGGGGTTGACTTTTTTAATGTACATATGCATTCTGATTAGGGTCCACATGGTATTTCCATTTTAAATTACATCTCTTGTATTGTCCTCGATTATTTAATTGGTGTTTCCCTTGAAACATAACACACGTAATTGATACTTCTATGGATTATTTAATATAAGATTCAAATACGCATGATGCTTGTGCCTGTATCCAAGTATGTGAGAGCTGTGTTTGGGCAATTCATTTAATGTTAGTTCGTACACAGTGGAATCAAATATGTATTGTTCTGAACTCCTGACATCATTGCTTTCTTGCAG
This sequence comes from Panicum virgatum, assembly GCF_016808335.1. NCBI lineage: Eukaryota > Viridiplantae > Streptophyta > Magnoliopsida > Poales > Poaceae > Panicum > Panicum virgatum. Next base: position 30,121,757 of record NC_053151.1, on the reverse strand, counting down.
AGCACAGACATGTTGGATCAAACAACTTCAATCTTGTCAGCAGTCGGAGTCACACTATCTTCACTCTGGTATTGCTGCTTGCTCTCTTTATGGTTCATTAAATCTGCATTGTAGATTCAAGTGTGGTAGTTAACTAAAACGAATTTATGGGCATACTTGACTTCACCATGCAAAGTTTAATGACTCATGTCATTTACTCCATATAATATGTATGGCAACTAATACATGTTAAATCTGTGAAAAATCTGTTAACTAGTACTTTATTGGATATCAAACTGTTTTTCCCCCATTAGAAGTGTGCTTAGTAAGACTAAGCTAATAAGCTTATGACAGCTAAATCAGGCAGACTTGTTAAACTTATATGTCAACACTACTGCAGACCATCGAGAGTAGCCCTTCCAGTGAAAGTGACGCAGCAGAAGAAGTCAAGTTGTCTCAGTTGGTAATTCCTCCCCTGCAGCATGCTTCTAATTTTCATTCTCCTACAATTAATTTTTGTCTCTTGGCATTTAGAATACAGGAGCTTGATTAGAATTTTTGGGATACCTAAGTGCTCTTATGATATTCTTTTATATCCTTTGATCAGAACTTGATTGACCTTGCTGGGTCTGAGAGTTCTAAGACTGAAACAACTGGTTTACGACGCAAAGAAGGTTCATACATAAACAAGAGTTTGCTCACCCTTGGAACTGTAAGTACCAAATATCGCTAACTATTTGTCTTATCACTATGACATTTTGATACATACAGAAAATATAACTCCGTGGACTGTTTCATACATAGGGAGGTTCATTCATACCATCACTTGAGGGACACTTTTCATTTATACCATCAGAGTAGTCAATGGCGTGGAGTCTGGTTCCACATGTCATTGAGACAGCCTGGTGGTATAGATTAAAAGTGCAACTCAAATAGTGGTAATGGAAATATTCCTTAATATATTTGTGCCAAACGGTGTTCCCCTATTGTCTCTCAGAGCTAGTTGGGTGACAGATTAGCACATGGCTCCTAATCTGCGATTAGGAGAACTTAGATGTATTTGCTACTTGCTAGTCCTAAAATATGACTGGCTAGGTTGGCAGGGATACTGCAAAAATGGTCATATTCTTTGTTCATTTGTTTGGTTGTTCTTCTCTTGGTAAAACTATCATCAAAATTGTCTTGCAGGTAATTGCTAAACTTACCGATGGTAAGGCCACTCATATTCCCTATAGAGACTCAAAGCTCACACGCTTACTTCAGTCTTCTCTTAGTGGACACGGACGCATATCTGTAAGTGGTTCTTATACAAAATCGGTTGTGTATTTTTATCTTGCTTCACTAAAAAGCCTTTTTTGTTGTCTTTATGTTTTGCTTTTCATTTGTGGAAAGTATTTCCACATCTAAATGTTATACCGCGTGCATAGTGCAGTCTATGTTGCTATGTTGAATGCTTATCTTTTTTTGCAGCTTATTTGCACAGTCACCCCTGCATCCAGCAACAGTGAGGAGACACACAACACATTAAAATTTGCTCACAGGAGCAAGCATGTTGAAATAAAAGCTTCTCAAAATAAGGTAACAGTCAATAACAATTAATTCGTGCTTTTTGCACTACTGTGCTTGTACGATTGCTTTTTATAGCGACAACTATACAGGAAATGTCTACTGTGGTGTGCTTGTTACTAATGTTGATGGATTTTCCTTCTCAGATAATAGATGAGAAGTCCTTAATTAAGAAGTATCAAAAGGAGATATCCTGCCTGAAAGAAGAGCTACAGCAACTGAGACGTGGTATGATGGGCAATGGGTGTATTCTCCCTACGGATCAAGAAGATCTTGTTAATCTAAAACTCCAGGTTTGCTTCATATTCAAACTTTTGGTGAAATATTCTCACATGATCTCTGGAAACCGTTTCTACAATTCTAAGAACAGGCAAATGAGAACTTCACTGCATGAGTAGTTTTCGCTTTAAACAAAGGGAGTATGAAACTGATATGCCTTTCCTAATAACATCCTGGTAGAATAAATGAACCTGTTCCAAATCCATGTGGACAATATTTGTTAGTCATATTTCAATACTGATATATTAATCTATTTCTTTATATTCTATCTGTGTGATAGCTTGAAGCTGGGCAAGTCAAACTTCAATCGAGGCTAGAACAGGAAGAGGAAGCAAAAGCAGCACTGATGGGTAGAATTCAGAGGCTAACAAAATTAATATTGGTATCAACCAAAAGTTCGATATCCTCAAATGTTTCAGGAAAGACTAACTTCCGTCGGCGGCATTCGTTTGGTGAAGATGAGGTTTGAGCCCTCTTTGTTTTGACTGCGGCATTTTTTTTCTCTTAATCCAACTCAGGACAGTAGACGAAACTTGAGCAATATCATGCTGTAGAAAATGAAATATAATGCAAGTGTGGAAGAGCAGCATAGATTCCACCTCTATTCCTTGTTTTTGTGGATGCTATGGTATGCTGTTTGTCATGTTGAAACTTAGTAACTCCTAGTTGTCAGAGTATATCATGACACGGGATTACATTAGAGTTTGTTGGAATTACGATCACTTGTACTGTCTTGCCCTCAAGTCATGCAACTCTCATATATATACCGCCGAGAGGCTCAATGTAATATCAAATCCATTATACGCAATCCATCCTTCTTACACTAGTTAGTTGAGTATTTCTTTCCAACTAGTAGCAAAGATAACTGCCCGAGAAAATTTGCACGTCATACTGCCCCTCCACAAAAGAATAGTCATTTGCTACTGCACTTGCAATATACCACCACAGTACGGTGCTTTGGGGAACCTTGTTAATCCTGTGTGTAGGTGTTGACTGTGGTGCCTAGTATATTCACAGTATGTTTTTCTTTGTGTAGCACAGGGTCTCAATTGTTCTTATTCTGTTTCAAATTGCAGCTTGTGTATTTGCCAGATCGAAAGCGGGAATACTTTGTAGATGATGATGATATCAGCCTTGATTCAGAGCTTTCGCTTGAAGGGAAACTTGATGCGAACAATCCTGATGAGTCAGCCAGGTTTGATAGAAGGCATCGTAAACGTGGAATGCTTGGTTGGTTCAAACTAAAGGTACTTCTATATGGATAATGGATTTATGGATAGCATGAAGAAAGACATTCTAGCTATATGGATTGTATGCATTAATAATTGTATACGTATTAACTTGTGCAGAAGTGTGACCAACTATCGGGGTTATCATCCAGTGTGGATGGCGATAGCAATGCTAGTGGCTCACCTTCCTGCCCTAAATCATCACAACAAAAAAACTTGCTGCTTGACCTGAAGGATGGTCGAAGGAAATCAATGACCAGGAAAGGAGATGACCCGACACTTGCTGATTCTTTTCTTGAAAGGACTCAAGCTGGTGACTTATTTAGTGCTGCGTCCAGAGCACGTCACCCTCTACCAGTGAGTTGAATTTCTATGTTTACTCTTCTTTCTTTATTTCTTTCCATTTTTTTCTCCCTGTGCATGCATTCCCTTGTCCTAACAAGCAATATTAGCTGGTACAAACGTTAATTATAATTGAAGTCTAGCACTTCCCTGGGTGTTGCTTACTGGAGGACAAGGGCCCTTGGGGAACCTTCACTGTCCATCAAAGGATAATGTAATATCAGAAGTGAAAGAAGATGCTAAGTGGATTCAAGTTTGAAGTTATGATGGAGTTTGAATGTTTGATTTCATGCAGTCTCTGAAAGTTTGATAGTTTTCGCTAGTACTTATTTTCCTTCACCTGGCAACCTCCTCTGGTCAGGAGCAGCATGGCCATACCTTCCTTGCTAATAGGACATCCAATATTGTTACTTCGGTTTTTGCATCTTGTTCTAACTGTGTATTGTTTTGGTGGGTATTCACTACAGTCATTGACACTGACAGCCTTGTTGCATTTGTAGAGTGGAACAACCATTGTGGATCAAATAGATCTTCTACAAGAGCAGGTCAAAATGCTGGCTGGGGAAGTGGCACTTTGTACAAGCTCACTCAAAAGGCTGTCAGAGCAAGCAGCCAACAACCCTGATGATGTGCAAATTCAGGTAATTTTCTGACTGTCCTGTAACAAGTTGAGCAGTTTCTGGGTGTATTTTTATGAAGTATCTTTTCCCTTTATTTTCTTCTACTGCAGGAGCAAATTGAGAAGTTGAAAGACGAAATCACTGAAAAGAAGTCACATATACATTTGCTAGAGCAGCGGATGGTTCAATCACTTGAAACTACAGAAGACCCAGCAAATAAGATAGAGTTGTCTCAGGTCATGAAATAGATGAAATCTAACTTCATCCTAGTTTGATTTACTTGCAAATTTCTACCAGTTACCAGTGGGCATATTGTCGTTATATTTTGTATTGTTGAGGGAAAAACAATTTAATAGTTTTAATTGCTATTCTGTGAGCCAGTCCCACATGCTAGAATGTTTTGTTTTTTTATGCCATATCAATGTTCTGAATATTTCATATAATCTGATCTTCTCACAGACTTTTTCAAAGTTGAGCACACAGTTGAGCGAGAAGACATTTGAACTGGAGGTCCGTATAGTCAATCTGTCAGCTACTATCCTTTTGTTGAAATTTATGCTGGACTAATTACTGTTTTCTTTTGGACTGGGTGGTTTCTCTAGATTATGTCTGCGGATAACAGAATTCTCCAAGACCAGCTACAAGCTAAGGTGAGCAGCAGGTGGGGGTCATAATTTTTTTTTATGTTCAATGTATTAATTTGATTCCCTTGTTCAAACAGGTAACAGAAAATGCAGAACTCAGGGAAACAGTTGGACAATTGAGGCAAGAAATCAGTAGCTTGAAGGCTGCCAAAAGTGAGGATAGTTTTGCCAGTGTGCAGTCTAGTGAACCATCAACAGCGAGCACTGATACTAGGGATAACACAAATGAACTCTCAAACCATGCAAATGTGTCCCCTAGAACAACTGAAGGAAACGAGTCAGGATTAATATCTCAAGTGCTCAAGCAGGTAAGAGCATATGCCACTATGTCATCACCTTCCTTTATAGTTCATCTGTTTTATCTTCTTTTATGATATGCCAATTGAAACCTAAAAACGGTGCTGCAGGCTTCAGAAATTGAAAGTTTGAAGCAAGAAAATCTGAGGTTGGCAGAAGAGAAGGATGGACTGGAAATTCACAGTCAAAAGCTGGCTGAGGAATCGTCCTATGCTAAAGAATTGGCATCTGCTGCTGCAGTTGAACTAAAAAAATTGGCAGAAGAAGTCACCAGGCTTTCTTATGAAAATGCAAAGCTGAGCGCAGACTTAGCTGCGGCAAAGGAGCAGATTGCATCAGTTTCAAGGAGCAACATTCACAATGACACAAAACGATGTGATCAAGAGAATGGAATTCTAGTGGAAGAGTTGCAGAAAGAGCTGGTTGCTAGTTGTCAGCGGGAGGCTGTATTAGAGGACACACTATCTCAAAAGGATCGAAGAGAGAGTGAGCTTCTAAAGCTAATTGACTATGCAAAATGCCGTGAGCATGAGTTGGAAACCGAGCTGGCAAGTATGTGGATCCTTGTTTCAAAAATAAAGAAAGAAAGCTCTCAAGAGGATGTATTTGAATTCAAAGCAAAGCAAAACGGCGTCCACCCATCTAAGTCTGATAGTGGCAGACTGGCAAGTGAAATGCAATCTTCAGATAATGGGAGCTGGGATGGCCTCAGTACCATTGAAGAAGCGAGAGCTGCATACAATTTTGAAAGAAGGCGCTGCAAAGAATTGGAAAGCATTGTGTCCAGATTGAAGGTGATTATAATAGTTTTATCTTGCACTAATTTTCCAGCTGGAAAGATGATGAATCTACTTTTGCAATATAAAATTTCTCTTTGGGAGCTTTCTTTGCCTTGCCTTGAGCCACTTGACAGAATGTTCTGAAATTCAGTGATTTAGCTTCTTCTATTTCTATGCTTCTGATGCGGAATTTTTCTTTTCAGGGCGAGGACCTCAGGGGCCTGGATGTTAAAGTCCTTGAAGAGCTACAAAATTTCCATGTAGAAGCGCTGTCAAGGATCTGCCAAGAAAAGGTATGGTGTTTCACCTGTGACGTCCCAGTCCCCCGCGCACACGGCACTCCCGCGCATGCGTGTACGCAAAGCTCGGATTTCTTTTAGCATACTACTAGTCAGCATGCTTTGACTCTTTCATGCTACGAGCTAGTATTTGAAACTGGTGTCTGAAAGTGCCCTCTCCGTTCTTAACACGCCTCCTCTGTCGTGCTCTGCAGATGGCAAGTCAGGCGCTATAGCAAAAACCTCCCTGAGAAGCCGCTTTCCTCAATCCTCGTGGAGGCCACAGCTTGCATGCCTGCTGATGTCCCCCCCATGCCCCTGCGCTCTAATGTTTCCATCAACAGTGGGACACCGTTGCTGCCATAACCGAAGCAACCCTGGTTAACCCGCATTTGGAGACGGATCGTCTGCGTCTGATCGGCAGAAAAAAAAGAAGCGACATGTGGTTAGACTGCAGGCGCTGATGCTCACTAGTGCTCACTAGTTACTAGTTAGCATGCAGATTTCTCCTGTACAGCTTATTGGATCAGAAAGATGCTAGTAACATTAGGCTATTTCCAGCAGGTTAACGGATGCGGATGCGTATTCTCCGCCATATGCGAATCGTTCTTGCAACACAAAAAGAAGTCATATCCAGCAGCTCGCGTACCTGAATGCGCATCTGAATAGAAAATATCTATGGGTCCTACCTCAGCTTTATCTCATCAACTAACTTCTCCCTCGTTTCTTTCTCTCCTCAACCAACAGTCTGAGCTGGAGCCCTGGTGAGCTAGATGCGCAGAGGAGAGAGAGTCCGTGAGTTTCCGCTGCCTCTCTCATACTCCTAAAATGGATACGACACCTGCTGTAGTGGGTAGTGGCTAGAGTAGCACGCGAGCAGGCAAAACGCGCATCCGCAACGAGGTACAGTAGCTGCTGGAAATAGACTTAGGACTAGGAGTACCGGATTGCATTTACTGGTAGGAGATGGGAAGGCGGAGTTCTTGTTGTACCTGCACCGTGCTCTGCACTCAAAACTGTAGCAGACCCGAAAGGACGCGGCTGTAGCTATGGCACCTTGCTTTTTATGTGATGCCGTGTACTTGGCGCCGTGCCGGACGCGAGGTTTGACTTGGGTCTGGCACGGCCGCGGCTTGGGCGCTGCTGGCTCTCGCCACGCTGCGAGGCTGCGGATACGGGTTTGCGATTTGTGGCACCGCGAGTGCGAATGTCCGTGGCATCATCTGCGGCCTGCGGGGCCGCGGTGGATGGCGTTCCCGTGCTCCGAATCTCCGCCTTAAAACAAACCGTCCGTGGCTCGGCTCCTGGTGAGTACAGCACAGGCCGTCCTCGCCGGCGGCAAGCTTTTTCCTCCGGCCGTTCCTGCGGCTGGAGGTAGGGATGTGCAAGCGGGGCGGGATGCGGCTGCCCGCCCCGCGGCCGCCAGAGCCGCAACACTAGACTAGTGGCGGACGTATGCGGCAGCCCGCATGATGCCGCATTTTTTATGCGGACTTTGCGGCGGCCCGCATCTGCTTCCGCAAATTCAATTTTGCCTTTTGCGGCTGCTCGCCAGAGTGAATGGAGGGACTTGACGAAATTGGTGATGTCCGATGTGCTCTAAACAACCAAGATGTGCAAGCACTGATTGGATCCATCTCTGCTAGCATTTTGGGAAGTTGGGAAATGCAAAAGACAAAACAAGACTTATCAAAGGGAGAGCCAAAACTGAATTCCATTGTTTTAAGTTTTAACTGATCGACCGGTGAACACTGAACAAAGCATATGTTCTCTCTGACAAAACCACATTGCAGTATTGGAGCTATACAAGCTTGTTGATGACATGGTGCCTGATCTTTTCAAGCACTACTCCACTCGGATGAGATGTCGCTGACTGAAAGCTGCACGCTCTATCTATCTGAAACATGCAAGATCGAAAAACACTCAGCATGACATTCAGTCGCTGTTTTCAGAGTTGGCTGTGACCGAACCGCCAAATTAAAACTCTAATTAAGCGCAATGGCCGTCATTTGAACACATCGGACGCATTAGCTTAACGGCTTAATTTGGCGATCCTTTCTCAACCCACGGCCCGATCGAAACAACACCGGAAGTCCCACGCGAAGGAGGGCGCAAATGGTACAAGCACAACGTAATACTTAAAAATATAAACATCATATGAGTACCAAACATTAGGTTTTACAACCCGAGTTCAAATATACGAATAATCTACAAACTTTGCATAATTTACAACTTTACAGCCGATGTCCGGAAGTTTTAGTAGACTATATCCTACAACTATACTAGCCTGCATAAGCCCTGATTAACCATGACCGGTCAAAAATTGAGGAGCTGCACACTCTGCCCTAAGGTGTGCAAACGACCACTCCCTAACCTAGGGGTCTCAGTCTCGCTCCACCACCTCCCACCCCTCTGCATCCCGGCGGATGAACTTGATACAGCAGGGGCAGAAGTCAACTTCTGTCTGTCCTGAAAATATTGGTGGCAAGAAACCCTGAGTATACTAATACTCAGTAAGGCTTACCCGACCATTGGGTATACTTAGCCCACATAACTAGACATGCAAAGCTTTTTGGCCGGTGGTTGGTTTTGCGGAAAAAATGCAACTACAAGTGAGTCCTTATTTCCATGTTTTAGTTTCAATATAAAGTAATCAATTTACTAAACTCCAATGTTTTGCAAATCTACAACAATCATGGTGAGCAAACCATTAGTTTAGATAATAGCAATCCACATCTCATCTCAATTTATTCCAACTCCTTACTAGGATGTGACCAAGAGATCAGGGCCCTCATGACCGCGAGACACGGCGAATCGATCCGATTTACCTTGCAAGGTGAACCTAACCAACACGGCACGCAAAAGCCCCGTCGGACCTCACGCACCAACCTTTCCCCTCCCCGCCTCGAACTACAGAACCGCCCCACCTACATATAGTAGGTCGAGCTCAACGTGAGACCACCAAAAGTAAACATATGCATCCCATTTCTCCGCGACCACTTGACTCGCCCTAAGGGGTGGTAATGAAGTTTTGTACTTTCGAAGCAAGGCAGTACTCGGCTTGCCGGTTTCGACTACCTCCTACTCCCGGCATGCGGTTAGTACAATTCAATCCCCGATCAGCACAGCCGACAACGGAACGGTCCTTAATCAACACAGATGGGGTTATACCTTCTCCCATCCGGTCTACCATCCCTTACCTTCCATCTCGAATATAATAAAGCACATACTGTAATATAAGGACATCCTATATCTCGCGAGTGATAGAATTATCACTCGACTTCTATCGAGCCCTATTAAGCATAGCAGTGCTAACGACCTATTCATACTAGTATGAGGCCCAGGAAAAACTAGGAATCATGCAACTAAGGTTTCAACCAACTCCTAAACCTAATGCACAAATATTAGAGACATATATATAGATGACATAATTTAAAATATTAGAATGTGCACCGGGGCTTGCCTTGAGTCTGCGGCTCAGTGCTAGGGTGAGATGGGCCTTGGACTTGCTCCCCACGATCCTCCTGCTGCGGGGCTTGCTCCTGCGGCCCCTGTGGCTCCGCAACCACCTCGTATACGACTCCTTCAGTGGCGGCGTCTATACGTATGCATATGATATGAGAATGTATGCAATATAATTTGAATCTTTGAAATAAACCTTAACCGATTACAAATACTACTAACCACACAACCCGACGTTCATAACTCTGCAAAACCGGAATATCCGGATTCCCAAATCCGGAGTTTCCGGGGCTATACCCGGAGTTTCGCCCGGAGTGTCAAAAACCCGGAGTATCCGGGCTTATACCCGGAGTCTCCGAACCCGACAGCATTTTTCGCCCCAAAAACTGAAATCGTGATTTCTAGCAAAATCAACCCACAAAAATCGAAACCCTCCTAGACCCTAGTAGAGTGATTCATAAGAAGACGACTAACCGGAGGAAAACGATTTAAACCCCCTAGAACAAGTGACTTGCCAAACCCTAGCTTATTTACCTTGGGCGATCTCTTCCTTGCACCAAGGGCTTGAACCCAAGCCGTCCAGGGATGGAGCACGCGGGATAGATGATCCACCACCCAAGTGAAGCTCCCGTGGGCCTTGGATCAAGGGTAGAGGGAGGGTTTTGGGTCTCTAGGGTTTGGGGTGAGAGAGAGCACGAGAGAGAGTGAGAGAACACGGGAGAGAGTAAGAGAGAGCACGGGAGAGAGTGAATAACGTTTTATAACATTTGGGAACAGCAAAAGGACCAAATCATGAGATATAAAGTTCTTGGTCCGGAGTATCCGGAAAAATATCCGGAGTATCCGGGTAAATCCAGAATTTCCGGATTCATACCCGGAGTATCTGGGTTCCTCTGGCTCCAGAATTTGAAATCGAGTTTTGAGTCGATTTGTGACTCGACTTGTAACCGAGAGAATTTGGTCACTAGTTAGCTAGTTAAACCAAGTTTAACACTTGGGTGTTACACTGACCTTGTTTGCAGCCGCCGCCGTTGGTGGCCTACAGCACACCTCCAAGCAGGCCGAGGACGCCCAGTCGCAGCGCATGGAGAAGCTGCAGCAGAACCTCGCCGAGACCCTGACGGCCGGGGCCGACCCGTTCCGGCTCCCCGACAGCTGCACGCCAATCCAAGGCCGGTGAAGCGGGGGAGGGCTACGGCAAAAACGGACGACAGGGCGAGGAGTCTTGCCGGCGGCGGTGGGTCGCCGCTGGAGTGGACGCTCCAGTGGGGGTGAGAGTGGGTTCGGCGGTGCCGGCGGCGGCGGAGGCAGAGGCGGTGTAGGACGCGGCGAAGCGAGCAGCACGGGGTGCGGAGGGCGCGGCGAAGAGGCGCGGGGCGCAGAGGGGCGTGCCGGCCACAAAGGAGGCGGCGGCGGCACAAGTGGATCTCGGATGGCAGAGGCGGCACATGCTTTCTTTCTACTCCGGGCTACGCGGCGCCGTTGGGCCCTGCGGGCAGACCGCATATCGCCACTTCACCTATGCGGGCTCAATTGCGGCGATTCGCGGGTTGGCGGCGCGGGTCTGCCCAGTGGGATGGCGGCAAAACCCGCCCCGCTTGCATCCTAGCTGGAGGACGACGGCATTGCCCGGACCGGACCGCTCCTCCGTGCTATACGCGTGTGTATCTCCTTGCTCATATGCTCCTGTGTATGGCTGTATCGCAGCTGTCATTCTGTGAACCTGTCATATACTCATGTACACTCCGTCCTACCAAGAACCTCATTGACTTGAAACGTCCATGGTTCGGTGGTGGTTTAGTGGTACACCGTTAGCTTCCTGCGTGGTGGAAAACAATGTTGCCAGAGTATCATTTACTGCTGCATGGAGCTAAAGCAGACAAGCAGTTTCTGGCGGAGCCATGCCAAAGGAGGTGTTTGGTAGGACTCCTCGTGAGGGGATCCAAAGTAGAAGCCGGAGTCGTCTTGGAGGTGCCATGAATTGTGGCTCCTATAAAAGAGCTCTCGCTTCTCTATTTTTCAAAAAAATATCTATTTTTTATAAAACAATAGCTTCTCATACAAAATGTTTAGTAGAGCTCTTGCAGGAGCTCGGGACTGGAGCCATTACGAGATCCATGTGAAAAAAGACCCGAGTGGCCGAGTGCAGCTAGAGTGGCACGTCGAAATCGGTCAAAGAAAAAAAAAAGAACCTAAGGAAAGGCTGAGCGGATTATAATTCTGTCTTGGACTCGCGAAGGCGAAGGGACAGGCTAAAAAGGGCACTATCGTGGCACGGGATGTGCAGATTGGGCTTGGGTGCCTTCGGTTCATCATGCCTGTTCTGACTCCATATCCTCCAAGGACCGAGGGTCCTCATGTGTGGTATTGCCGCCTACAACGTTCAAAAGAACATCTTTATAAGGAAATAACAATGCATTTGGACCAATTAGCTCATATAAATGGAGATAAGATTCATACAAAGTGATCTTTGCTTGTTACCATTTGCATAATGTTAAATGCAAAAAATGGTATAAACTGGATCCCTCAATTGAGTAAAAATGAGTCCATAAGTGGGCATGGAGAGAGGTGAGCAAAGAGAGAGATTAATATTTATTTATTATGAGCTGCCGATATACATACGGGTATCATTTGCTGTGAATCACTGATAATATGAATGGATAGTACAATACTCCCTCCATTCCAAATTATAAGTTATTCCAAGAATCTTGAAGAGTCAAACCATTTCAAAGTTTGATCAAAATTATAAAAAATATAAAGATTTATAATATCAAATAGGTATACTATATGCCCACTTTGTGATCAGGTTGGAGAAACAATTGATCACTTATTGGTCTCCTGTGTCTTCACCCGACAGTTCTGGGTCCACACCTTGCAGCAGTTTGGGCTCCAAACCTTGGCGCCACAGTTGGATGATCACTGCTTTATTCATTGGTGGGGGGAAACTAGCAGCAGGTTCTCGGGTCAGGTTCAAAAGGGAATCAATTCCATCATTATTCTAGGATCTTAGTTAGTGTGGAAGCACAGGAATTACTGTGTGTTTGATGGAGGAACTCCTAATTTATCCCGGGTCATGGCAGCCTTTAGAGAAGAGGTCCAACTGTGGTCTGTAGCTGGGGCTCGAGGAGTTTCTTATCTCCTTGCCCTAGCTCCCATCTCCTAATTGCCCTGTGCAGGTGGTCTGGTCCTTTAAGTGTTTAGTGTGTCTAAGAGAGTGTGTTCTTCCTAGGGTGTGTTACAGATCCTTTATCCCTGTAACATTTTTTGTTTTGGGGGCTCTTTCCCCCATTTTTCTTTCATCTTAATATATTGATGCGCAGCTCTCCAGCGCATTCAAGAAAAAAAAATAATAGCGGCCACTACAAAATAAGACGGCTCAGACAATTCCTTCGGGGCTGGGCCAAGAATAATAGCGGCCACTACAAAAAAGAGAAAAAAGATCTTATCTCAAAATTAGAGGTGCTGGATAAGAAAGCAGAAAATGAGACGCTCCTTCAATGGGAGATTGACCTGAAACAAACACTTAAAGCAAGACTTATCCAACTTCTACGTGAAGAAGAGATAAAGTGGTACCAAAGAGGAAAAACAACCAAAATTTTTCAGGGTGATATGAATACCAAATACTTCCAACTGATTGCTAATGGCAAGCACAGAAAAACTAGAATCTTCCAATTGGAAGATGGGGATAAAATTATAAAAGGAGATGAGGAACTTAAAAAATACATCACAGATTACTACCGCGGTCTTTTCGGTCCCTCAGAAAATAGTTTTTTGACTATTGATGAAAGTAGAAGGGACGATATACCACAAGTAATAGATGATGAAAGTGAAAGCCTAATCGCCATGTTCACCCAAGAGGAGGTTCGAACGGTGTCGGTACCCCAGGACTGGGGTACCCCCTCTTGCTGTGACTAGGCAAGAGCCTTAGTAGTCATCCTTGACTACAACCAAACAGCCGGACCCCTGCAGTCCGAAGTCCTGTCCTCCCGACAAAGGTCCGGACCTGTTCCACGGCCGGGGAAGGTCTGGGAACGCCACGTGTCCCAGAAAAACAGGCGCTCAAGCGCAAGCAGCCAGGGCTCCGGACCTCCCAAGGAATCCGGACCCCCGCGGGGTCCCGGACCCCTCATAGGGTCCTGGATAGCAACCGGACCCCTCTCCAAGGGAAGGTTTGGACGCCCCGCCTCAGGGTGGTCCGGGGCCGACACGTGTATGAGGCCCTTGGTCTCCATATTGAGGTCCACCTACCTTCGCATTTATTGCGGTAGGTGGACGTCCACTTTGATATAGTGGAAGCCGAGGCGTTTGACTGACCAGGGGGCACTATTGATCGCGTATTACCAAGGCAGTGGAGCCGATGGCGCCGCCCATGCCGCGTCTGCCAGTCTGCCGTAACAGTCGGATACGACGGCTCGGCTTCACCCATTATGACGCTACATAATAGCCTCAGCAGGCCACGCCGCAAGCTACGCTACTCCAACGGGCGCCTCGCTGACGGGACAAGAGAAGACCCCTGTGTCAGAAGAGCAGCAGTACGCATATCGAAGGAAAGATTCGCTACCACTGTAGCCACAGTCACGTTGGGCCCACCTGTCGGGGCATCAACGTTCTATGTATCCGCCCTCCCTTTGATCTATAAAAGGGGAGAGCGCCGTTAGAAAACCTCAGGCTGGGTAAGAGCCAAGACCAGCAGAGGATAGATTCATTCACACAACCAAGACAATACATCTCCCAGTGGACGTAGGGTATTACGCTCCGGCGGCCCGAACCACTCTAAATCGTGTGTTCTTGAGTCCTTGTCCCAGCATAGATTCAGCCCCATCGCCTAGTACTTCCCCGAGTACTCCCTCACTGGGAATAGGCGGGTGCGTTCCGCCACCCGGCTGTGGGTACCCCTAGAACCCCCACGACATTTTGGCGCCGTCCGTGGGGAAGACAGGCGTTGGCTGGATCTTCAGGCCTCTGGGCTGCGTTCTCCCTCTGCAACGGCAAACTTGAAGATGAAGGAAGGCACACTCACTCCGCATGCTATGGCACCGGCGCTCCGACGACCTCGGTGCGGCGGCGCACGGCAGCGGCGTCTGCTGTGTGTCGCCACCGCGACACCTCAGAGCCGGCGTAGCAGCATGCAGCAGAGGCGCCGCTGCGCACCGCCGCTCCTACGTCGACTCAAGGTTTCCTCTCAAGCAACGGCCACGCCCCCTCTGCGATGGCATGACGTCGGCTCAAGGCTTTCTCTCAACTTGGAGCCTAGAGCCGACAGCCATCCCGGAGGAAGTTGACTGAGACCTCCTGCCGCAGCAGCACCGGAGATCCACCTCAGCGTTGCTCGGTGCTGCTGCAGGCAGGACCCCGCCACCTCGCGCGGGGGCCCTTGGCGCTAGCACCAAGGACAAGCCGGCGAACGACCGCACTTCTCCACGCGTCGCACCGGTCCATCTGCTGCGCAAGGGTTCTGGTTTCCATCGGCAACGGCGACGGCAGGGGGAGGGGGCCTCTTCCATTCAAGGCCAAAGAATTTGTCTCATGCCATGTAAGCATGTGACAGCTCTTAGGCAAGGAGGGGCCCCCCGAGCTCCCGAGGTGATCCTGGATGATGCGGTTCAGGCACGTCCAAGGTGCCTTCACCTCCGAAGAACACGCTGTATAGCATGCAGCCGTAGGTTACTCCTAAGAAAGGAATAAGAGAATTTCTCCTTTGTAATAGCGTGGTGTCTATGTGTGTGTCCAGAGCGGTTAAGGTCCGACCTTGTAAACCCGGCCTCTGGCCCTATCACACAAACAGGCAAAAGCGGTCCGGAGCGGTGGAGGTCCGACCTCGTAATCCCGACCTCTGATGTATACCGTGATAACCACAATGATAAAGGAGATTTTCTTTCTTGACCTTATCTAGGCTCCACCCCGGTTACATTCATTCATTCTGGATGGCTGTTTTTTCGGTTGACCATTTCTTCCTCCCAAACAGAGTCTTTACCATTGTTGCTAACAATCCAAGTTGAGTTGCTGGCTTGTGGTCAGGTGAAGACACCCCTTCTAGCTGGAAGGCAGTCCGGACCCCTAGGGACCTGCTCTGGAGAAGTGGTATTTGTATCCTGGGGTAGAGAAGCTCCGCGTGGCTTAGCCTGGTAATGTACCCTAAGTTTACGTACTTCACTACCCTGTTACAAGTACTCTAGTATCCAGGACTGCTGACTTTAGAGGTCCCGGGTTCTCTTCTAGTATAAGGCTTGGTTTCTTTGCACCTTACTATGAGGTCCGGTAACATGCTTCATCGGATTATCAGCAACGCCCGCTCCGGCGGAGACCGCTCGCCACGGTCGCTCCAAGTCCACTCCGGTGGCCCGCCCCGGCGGAGACCGCTCGCCACGGTCGCTCCAAGTCCACTCCGGTGGCCCGCTCCGGCGGAGACCGCTCGCCACGGTCGCTCCAAGTCCACTCCGGTGGCCCGCTCCGGCGGAGACCGCTCGCCACGGTCGCTCCAAGTCCACTCCGGTGGCCCGCCCCGGCGGAGACCGCTCGCCACGGTCGCTCCAAGTCCACTCCGGTGGCCCGCTCCGGCGGAGACCGCTCGCCACGGTCGCTCCAAGTCCACTCCGGTGGCCCGCCCCGGCGGAGACCGCTCGCCACGGTCGCTCCAAGTCCACTCCGGTGGCCCGCTCCGGCGGAGACCGCTCGCCACGGTCGCTCCAAGTCCACTCCGGTGGCCCGCTCCGGCGGAGACCGCTCGCCACGGTCGCTCCAAGTCCACTCCGGTGGCCCGCTCCGGCGGAGACCGCTCGCCACGGTCGCTCCAAGTCCACTCCGGTGGCCCGCTCCGGCGGAGACCGCTCGCCACGGTCGACAAAAGCCGGGTCCGGGAAGTAGTGCTACCCCCTGAGCGATCCGAAGTCCGTGTAGCCGCTTAGCTTGGTTCCGTACCCTAAGCCTACACCTTCGTCGCCCCGTGGAGAGCACTCTAGTACCTAAACCAGGCAACAAGCATACCGGCCTCAGGGGTCCGGGATGCCCACTCTCTCCAAGAGCACACCAACACAATCAAGTTGCGTAAGAACACATCACGGTGGTGGCCCCACCCGCGGGTTCGGACCTCTCCCGAGGTGGGCCCGGGGGCCACTGTCGGTACCCCAGGACTGGGGTACCCCCTCTTGCTGTGACTAGGCAAGAGCCTTAGTAGTCATCCTTGACTACAACCAAACAGCCGGACCCCTGCAGTCCGAAGTCCTGTCCTCCCGACAAAGGTCCGGACCTGTTCCACGGCCGGGGAAGGTCTGGGAACGCCACGTGTCCCAGAAAAACAGGCGCTCAAGCGCAAGCAGCCAGGGCTCCGGACCTCCCAAGGAATCCGGACCCCCGCGGGGTCCCGGACCCCTCATAGGGTCCTGGATAGCAACCGGACCCCTCTCCAAGGGAAGGTTTGGACGCGCCCGCCTCAGGGTGGTCCGGGGCCGACACGTGTATGAGGCCCTTGGTCTCCATATTGAGGTCCACCTACCTTCGCATTTATTGCGGTAGGTGGACGTCCACTTTGATATAGTGGAAGCCGAGGCGTTTGACTGACCAGGGGGCACTATTGATCGCGTATTACCAAGGCAGTGGAGCCGATGGCGCCGCCCATGCCGCGTCTGCCAGTCTGCCGTAACAGTCGGATACGACGGCTCGGCTTCACCCATTATGACGCTACATAATAGCCTCAGCAGGCCACGCCGCAAGCTACGCTACTCCAACGGGCGCCTCGCTGACGGGACAAGAGAAGACCCCTGTGTCAGAAGAGCAGCAGTACGCATATCGAAGGAAAGATTCGCTACCACTGTAGCCACAGTCACGTTGGGCCCACCTGTCGGGGCATCAACGTTCTATGTATCCGCCCTCCCTTTGATCTATAAAAGGGGAGAGCGCCGTTAGAAAACCTCAGGCTGGGTAAGAGCCAAGACCAGCAGAGGATAGATTCATTCACACAACCAAGACAATACATCTCCCAGTGGACGTAGGGTATTACGCTCCGGCGGCCCGAACCACTCTAAATCGTGTGTTCTTGAGTCCTTGTCCCAGCATAGATTCAGCCCCATCGCCTAGTACTTCCCCGAGTACTCCCTCACTGGGAATAGGCGGGTGCGTTCCGCCACCCGGCTGTGGGTACCCCTAGAACCCCCACGACATTTTGGCGCCGTCCGTGGGGAAGACAGGCGTTGGCTGGATCTTCAGGCCTCTGGGCTGCGTTCTCCCTCTGCAACGGCAAACTTGAAGATGAAGGAAGGCACACTCACTCCGCATGCTATGGCACCGGTGCTTTGTTATGTTCCATTTGAAGAATCGCCGTTTGTCGGTACCCTGCAACAGGGATACCCACTCTTACTGCAGCAAAGCAGGACCCGCGTAGTTATCCGTAGCCGCGCGGGAGAGACGGAGTAGCCAGGCCCCACAGGCCAGGCTTTTCCCTCACCAGGCCAACGGCCCCGGACCGTTCCCCGCCTGAGGATGGGTCCGGTGGCGCCACGTGTCTCCATGGAAGGGAAGCTCCAAGCTGACCGCCGAAGCCTCGGACCCCCAGAGGGGTCCGGGACCTCCTACGCCCGTCCGGACTCCCCTCACCGTGTAGGGGTCCGAAGCCGCCACGTGTCCCGGAGGCGCGGGATCGTGCGCGAGCCTTCCGGAGGAAGACTCGCCCACCTACCGCATTTAATGCGATAGACAAGGCGTGCTCTGCCGCCGTGGTACACAAGACAGCCTTTTGTCAGGCCCCGCTGCGCGCCGCGTATTACCAAGGAGCACAGTGCAGCCGCCTGAGCCGCGCCCGCGCAGAGCCCGCCTGTGGCATTAAACGGATACGACAGCACGGCACTTTTCCATCATGCCGCCTACGCCGCAAGCTACACCGCCCGCTTAAGCAATGTGACGGGCGGTGTCACTAGCTGCGACGGGCCTGACCTGACAAGACGACGCTAGGACATGATGGACGAAGGGCTCCGGGAGCAGGCGAGGGAATCCAAGAGAAAGATCTCCTTTGCCTGCGACGCCATAATGCAAGAACAGTGCATTAGGTTATACTACATCGTTGGACCCACCTGTCGGGGATCCAACGGCTGTGTACGCGCCCCCTTGAGATATAAAAGGGAGGCGCTCGCTGTGCACAGGACAGATCGATACAGACTCAAGCTCCCGCACCTCCTCACGCTTGTGGGAAGGCAATACAACACACAGTGGATGTAGGGAGCTTGTGTGTTGTATTGCCTTCCCACAAGCGTGAGGAGGTGCGGGAGCTTGAGTCTGTATCGATCTGTCCTGTGCACAGCGAGCGCCTCCCTTTTATATCTCAAGGGGGCGCGTACACAGCCGTTGGATCCCCGACAGGTGGGTCCAACGATGTAGTATAACCTAATGCACTGTTCTTGCATTATGGCGTCGCAGGCAAAGGAGATCTTTCTCTTGGATTCCCTCGCCTGCTCCCGGAGCCCTTCGTCCATCATGTCCTAGCGTCGTCTTGTCAGGTCAGGCCCGTCGCAGCTAGTGACACCGCCCGTCACATTGCTTAAGCGGGCGGTGTAGCTTGCGGCGTAGGCGGCATGATGGAAAAGTGCCGTGCTGTCGTATCCGTTTAATGCCACAGGCGGGCTCTGCGCGGGCGCGGCTCAGGCGGCTGCACTGTGCTCCTTGGTAATACGCGGCGCGCAGCGGGGCCTGACAAAAGGCTGTCTTGTGTACCACGGCGGCAGAGCACGCCTTGTCTATCGCATTAAATGCGGTAGGTGGGCGAGTCTTCCTCCGGAAGGCTCGCGCACGATCCCGCGCCTCCGGGACACGTGGCGGCTTCGGACCCCTACACGGTGAGGGGAGTCCGGACGGGCGTAGGAGGTCCCGGACCCCTCTGGGGGTCCGAGGCTTCGGCGGTCAGCTTGGAGCTTCCCTTCCATGGAGACACGTGGCGCCACCGGACCCATCCTCAGGCGGGGAACGGTCCGGGGCCGTTGGCCTGGTGAGGGAAAAGCCTGGCCTGTGGGGCCTGGCTACTCCGTCTCTCCCGCGCGGCTACGGATAACTACGCGGGTCCTGCTTTGCTGCAGTAAGAGTGGGTATCCCTGTTGCAGGGTACCGACAGTGGCCCCCGGGCCCACCTTGGGGGAGGTACGAGCCCACAGGTGGGGCCACTTCTGCGATTTGGCACTATATAGCTTGAAGCTCCTTTCTGCAGGTTTTGACCGGCTTTGACTACCCATTGGGTTGGTTGCTGCCTCATCACGTCGCAACGGATTACTGACTAAGGGCCCCACGATAAGCGGTTCACTTAGTCACACGCGCGACGTTCGGCATTGTTGCGGCCGGAGTAAACGGATCATTTACCACCGGCGCAGCTCCCGAAAAGCTCGGCCACGCCTATGATTAATGCGCGCACGTCAGCTCGGCTTCCGCCTTGCTTCACGCGCGCGGGCGACGGTTCGGATCCCGCCTTTTCGCACCCCCGTTGATTACCCACCCTCCCTGACAGGTGGGCCTGGGCCCCCCACGTCATGGACTGGGCGGCTAACTCCTGGTGCGAGCGTCGCTTGAGTTCCGGCGACGGTTCCGGGGCGCGCTGGTTGAGACAGGCTTTATAACGGGGCATACCGTATCCTACGGTTGCTTTCCCGCATTCGTCTTCTTCCTCCAGCCTTTGCGCCCCTTTGCCTCCGAGCCTTCCTTGACCTTCTCTCCCCCCTACACAGGCTCCTTCCTCGCCCGTCAGGAGATGGCATCCCTTGTTCATCCCCGTCGCTTCCAGACCGAGGGAGAGCTGAACACAGTGCGCCGCCTGCTTGGGTGGAGCGCTCAGGAGACCGGCTGGGGGGTGCGAGCAGGCTCGGTTCCCCTTGGCAATCTCCGCGCCGGGGAGTTCGTGCTATTTACCTCGCACGTCTCCGCCGGCGTGGGGCTGCCGATTTCTTCATTCTTGCTGCTGCTGCTGGAAGACTTCGGCCTCCAGCTTCAGCATCTGACGCCCCACTCCCTCCTCTTGGCGTCCATCTTTGTGCATTTATGCGAGATGTTCGTAGGAGTGCGTCCCTGCGTCATCCTCTTCCGCTACTTCTTCATCCTGGTGAGGTCCGGAAGGAGCAAGGACGAAGTGGGAGGGTACTACTTCCAGATAAGGAGCGACCTGCCGACTCCTTACATTCCGGGCCTTGCTGGCGGAAGGTGGGAGGAGTGGCGCAGGGATTGGGTGGTTGCCACCACCGAAGCCAACGAGCGCCTTGTCCTGCCGACCGCGGGGCCCGCCTCCGACAAAGCATCCTGGAGGGCCAAGCCATCGCTGCAGCCGGAGTTCGACTCCGTGCTGGATAAGATCAGGTCACTGGCAGGGAGCGGCCTCACCTCGTGGCACGTGCTCGGCGACTTCGTGAAGCGCCGGATCGCCCCCCTGAAGCAGCGGCCGCGACCGGCGTGGAGCTTCACCGGCCTCAACGATTGCAGCAGGACCCATCGCGGGGAGGGAAGCGACCTGACCCAGGAGGCCTTGGAGGTCCTGGTGCGGAACGTGACGGGAGACACCTTCATCGCAGAGAATCTGATCCTCCCGCAGAGCATAGTCCCCCTCTGCGAGGACCCAGCGAGGGTGGCGGTGCTGGCCACCCTGCCAACCCTGGACGACGGGGGACTGGCCCCGCGGCAGACCGGGGGTGACCCGAACCGTGGGCTCCGGATCCCTGGCTCGTCCGGGGATCAGGCTACGCTAAGCGCTGCGGGGTCCGGTGCCACTACGAAGGGGAAACAGGCCGCGGCTAGCAGCGCGGCTGCGGCCGGCTCCAGCCGGGCCCAGAGCAGCTCCGGTGCGTCGTCAGGGGACGTAGGCCGGCGGAGGCTACTCCGGGGCGACGGGACCCTGGTGTCGGAGCCCGCCGCGAAGCGCCAGAGGTCTTCCGAGGGGGCAGGCCAGGGTAGCTCCCGGGCTGCTGGCCCCCACGGGTCCTCTGGCGTAACTGGACCACCACCATCGCCGCCGAGGAATTCATCGTGCCGGCAGCAAGAGCAGCATCAGCAGGAGCAGCCGCAGGAGCAGCGGCAGCAGGCTCGCGGACGGCAGCAGCAGCAACAGGAGCGACCCCGGGTTGCACCCATGCCGCAGCCGCAGGTACAGCAGCAACGGGCGCAGGCCCGGGTTACGCCTGTATCGCAGCTGCAGGGACAACAACAGCAACAGCAACAGCAGCAGCCGCAAGAGAAGAGGCCCGGGCTCCGGGGACGCTGGGTCCCCGGTTCTGCTGGGTTAGTGTCATCTTGCTCTCCTCCCTTGCGCCGGTGTTCTGTTTTTTTTGTGTTAACGGCTTTTCTGCTTTGCTACCAGGGCTTCCCGCCCCAGCGGTTCTTCTACCACCGTTGGCACATCAGCAGGTGCCCGGGCGGCAGCGACCTTGGCATCGACAGCGACGGTGGCAGTAGGTGCGGGACCCTCAGGTACGGCGTCCTGTTGCTAACTCCGTGACACATGATGCGATGCTGACTGTCATGCCATTTCCAGACTCTGCAGGGCTCAGTGCAGCAGCGGCAGCGGCGGTGGCGCCGGTGCTGGGTGCAGCCGCTCCTGACGTATTGGTGGCGGGGGCACTCGATGCGGCCGCGTCTGCCACGGCAGCAGCGGGAGCACCGAAGTTAGGCTCGGCCGCGCCCGACTTGTCGGCAGCGGGGGCACCAGAGCTGGGTCCGGCCGCGCCCGACTCGGCGGCAGCGGAGGTGCCGGAGCTGGGTCCGACGGCGCCCGACTCGGCGGCAGCGGAGGCGCCGGAGCTGGGTCCGACGGCGCCCGACTCGGCGGCAGCGGAGGCGCCGGAGCTGGGCCTGGCCGCGCCCGACTCGGCGGCAGCGGAGGCGCCGGAGCTGGGCCCGGCCGCGCCCGACTCGGCGGCAGCGGCGGCGCCGGAGCTGGGCCCGGACGCGCCCGACTCGGCGGCAGCGGAAGCGCCGGAGCTGGGCCCGGACGCGCCCAACTCGGCGGCAGCGGAGGCGCCGGAGCTGGGCCTGGACGCGCCCGACTCGGCGGCAGCGGAGGCGCCGGAGCTGGGCCCGGCCGCGCCCGACTCGGCGGCAGCGGAAGCGCCGGAGACAAGTGCTGCAGCGGAAGCCCCTACCTCCAGCTCCGGTCCTGCTGCGGAGGAAGAGTTGGAGGTGGTGTTTGGCAGGCGGCTCCTGCAGCTCCAATCCCCGGAGGAGGATGCGACTCCGCTTCCTCAGGTGCTGTTGCGAGTTCGGCGTTCAATTGAAGAGGCAACCTCCTCCGCCGAGGTGGCCTTCCGGCGGGAGTGGTCTGCGCTGGAGAGCGAGCGTCAGCGCCTCTCCGACTGGCACACCCGCCTGGAGGCGCACACGAAGGCGGAAGCCTCCCGCGCTGCGGAAGCTCGGTCGAAGCTCAAGTCGGACCAAGAGGCCTACCGAGCCAGCCTTAAGAAGGTGTTTGACCGAGAGCTCGCAGTGTCGAATCGGGAGAAATCCTTGGCACAGCGGGAGCAGGACTTCACCCTGGAGGTTGTTGGGTTTGCTGCTCAGCGGTCCGGCCTCGAGGCTCACCTCGCAGCCCAGCATTCAGAACTGGAGACTCGCAGCGAGGACCTCGAGGTCCGGAGGCAGGAGCTCGACGTCTTCTCTGCGACTCTGCAGGGATGGCATGAACAACTGCAGGAGAGGGCCCGCCAGCTGACTGCCGACGAGGCGGACTTGGAAGAGGACCGGAAGTCTCTTGCCAAGCGGGAAGCTCACGCCACCGCCATAGAGAAGGAGCTTGGGCGCCAGCGAGAGTCGCTCAAGAAGCGGAAGGTATACGCGGAGCAGAAGGAGACCAAGCTGGAGGAGCGGTCCCGCGAACTCGAGGAGAGATCCCGCGAGCTGGAGGAGAGGTCCCGCGAGGTGGAGGTGGCCAAGGCGGCCTTGGACACCCGGGTGCAGGAGGCTGTCCGGGAGGCGGTCCAGAAGCACCAGGAAGACCAGCGCGCTGGAGCTCAGCGGATCGCTGACTGGGCGGCCGAAGCGAGCCTCGCACTGGTGCCATTTGGAATGAGCCCGATCCAGGTGGCGGAGCTGCCAGCTTCGATAGCTGACGCCCTCCCAGTGTTGAGCTCCGCTTCGGATAGGCTCCAGCGCCTGGGGCCGGTCCTTACTGGACAGCTTGAAACCGAGGGCCGCGAGCTGATCCGGATGGTGGCGGAGCACATCCTGACCTGCCTCCGGAGCCACGACCCGGCCATCTCGCTGGCGCCCGTGGTCGATGGCCCTGTAGCAGAGACGGAGGCCGCCGCTCGGGACAGCGTGCGGGAGGTCGTTGACTTCGTCGCCGCCTACTTCAAGCGAGAGCCTGCGGACCCTTAGGCTGGGGATTGTATCTTTTTTCTTTTGCATTATGTAACAAACATTGTATTAGTTGAAAGTTTTTGAAATAGAAGAAACTTCAACTTAGCTGTTTGGCGGTTGTTGATTTGCGGTATGCGGCACCCCGGCGCCCTGGCCCCCTGGCGGATAGGTTCAGTTGTTTGGACCTGTCTGCCACCTTGGGCATAGGTGTCACAAAGCGGATGCCTGGGCCCCCTGGGAGAGAGACTCAGCTGCTGTGAGTCTGTCTACCACCGAGATTGGCTCTTATCCTGTATGAAAGCTTTGAAGCAGATACTCGGCCCCCCTGGTAGATAGGCTCAATGGTTTGAGACTGTCTACCACTGGCCAGGTTTGAACCTGTGTACCACCTCAAAGTTATAGCTTAGAGCAGACCCGCGGGGCTCATTCCTGACCAATCCCAGGCTTGGTACCAGGTCTAGGACTCTAGATGCGCAGGTCCAGGTAGCTCTGTGCTTGTTACAGAGTGGGGGAGTGCGTAGGCTTAGGGTCGGAACCAGGCTAAGGCGCTACGCAGGGCTCCGGACCACTCCAGGAAACAGTACGATCTTTCCGGACCTGGCTTCTTCGTCCTAGACCCTTCGCAGCAGTGGGTGAGGTCACTTTGCTGTGCTCGATCCTTTGAGATATAGTGCTGGACACGCCGTGTTGGACTTAGGAAGCCAGCTCTTGAGCTGGGTCGAGGTCCGGGCCCCCAATTACCTGGCTTCAGGTACTAGAGTACTCGTTACAGGGTGGTGGAGAGTGCAGGCTTTTGGGTACGGAACCAGCTAAGCGGCTACACTGTACTCCGAACCACCCCAGGAAACAAGTACCCGCTCCCCAGAGTAGGTCCCTAGGGGTCCGGACCCCTCTCCTGCAGCAAGAGGGTCCGGACCTGTACGGTAGTCCAGCAGCTCAATGCAGATCTTAGTTGCAGCAACAAGAGTAGAGGTCCCGCGGGGGTTAGAAAAAAGCGAAAATTACGAGAATCGAAATGCGTAATTTAACTTTGACACAAAGACAGAATTAGGAAAAAATCTTTCCTTTGCAATCTCGATGTACATGGCTTGCGCGATGGATGTCAGAGGCCGGGTTTATGAGGTCGGACCTCTACCGCTCTGAGCCGCGCGTTAGCCGCTAGTGCGATGGATGCCAGAGGTCGGGTTTACGAGGGTGGCCCTCAACCGCTCCGGGCCGCACGCTAACTCTATCTTATTACAAAGGAAAGGTTATTTCCCTGCTCTGCCTAGGTGTAAAACTTACGCAGATGCTCTATGTTCCACGGGTTGGGCAGCGGTACTCCGTCTTCTGTGGCGAGGCGAACACATCCGGGCCGGCATACCTCTGTAACCTTGAAAGGCCCCTCCCAGCTGGGGGAGAGTTTGTGGAGCCCCGCTCGGTTCAGGATCCGTCTGAGGACGAGGTCGCCAGCCCGGAGCTCCCTACTGTGCACGAACCGTTGACGGTAGCGCCGGAGCGCCTGGTTGTAGCGTGCATTTCGGATCGCTGCTCGCCACCTTCGCTCGTCAACGAAGTCCACGTCGTCGCACCGCAGCTGCTCCTGCATGGATTCGTCAAAAGGCCTGGACCCGTGGTGAGCCCAGGTGAATTTCTGGGGGAAGGCATGCTTCAGCCCCGTAGACCAGGAAGAACAGAGTCTCTCCGGTGGCTCGGCTGGGTGTGGTCCGGTTGCCCCATAGTACACATGGAAGCTCGTCAACCCATTTGGCACCATGCTTTTTCAAGCAGTTGTACGTGCGGGTCTTGAGTCCCCTGAGGATCTCTGCATTCGCTCTCTCAACCTGTCCATTGCTGCGGGGATGTGCCACGGACGCAAAGCATAGCTGGATGCCAATGTCCTCACAGTACTCTTGGAAAAGCCTGCTTTTGAATTGGGTCCCGTTGTCCGCGATGATGCGGTTTGGGACGCCAAATCTGCACACAATGGACCTGAGGAATGCGACTGCTGATTTCTTAGTAATATTCACCACAGGAGTAACCTCCGGCCACTTAGTGAACTTGTCGATGGCAACATAGAGGAACCGGTACCCGCCGACAGCCCGGGGGAAAGGCCCCAGGATATCCACACCCCACACAGCAAATGGCCATGAGGGCGGGATCATCTGTAGAGCTTGAGCTGGGGTGTGTATTTGCTTTGCATGGAACTGGCATGCTTTGCAGGACCTTACCAGCTCAGCCGCATCCTGGAGTGCTGTTGGCCAGTAGAAGCCGTGCCGAAAGGCCTTGCCAACAAGCGTGCGAGAGGAGGAATGACTTCCGCACTCGCCTCCATGGATCTCCGCAAGCAGTTCGCGGCCCTCTCCCTGGGAAATGCATCGCATGAGGACTCCGTTGGCGCCACGGCGGTAGAGATCCCCTTCTACCACCGCGTAGCGTTTAGCCAATCGGACTATGCGCTCAGCAGACACATCGTCATCAGGGAGGATGTTATCTTTCAGGTAGTCCCGGATCTCGGAGATCCATGCATCGGGAGCTCCCAAAGCAGATAGGGGTGGTTCTGTGAGGACAACAGGCTCCTCAACAGAACTCACAGCCCTAGTTGGGCACCATAGGTGGAATACTGCCGGGACCGCTAGCTTCGAGGTGCCAGCTTGATCCCCGTCACCCGGCTCGGCAGGCTGGGCGGTAGGTTTCAGCAGCCGTCTTTCAAAGACACCCTCAGGCACAGAAGCCCAGGTAGATGCTCTCGCAGAGAGATCATCTGCTGCTGAGTTGTGCTCGCGGGGAACGTGTTGTAGTTCCAAAGCGTCGAAGTCCTTCTCGAGCTTCCTCACGTGTATGAGGTATGCCGCGAGCTGGGGATTATTGCAGTTGCAATCCCCTCGGACCTGCTTAATGATTAGCTGGGAGTCCCCCTTCACCAGAAGCTGCCGGACCCCCAATGAGAGGGCTTGGGTCAGGCCGAAGATCAGAGCCTCGTATTCCGCCATGTTGTTGGTGGCCTTGAACTCAAGGTGCACCATGTACTTTAGCTGATCTTCGTTTGGGTCGATGAGGACCACACCAGCTCCGGCCCACTTCTCGCGGGCGGACCCATCAAAGAAGAGTGTCCAGTGAGGCTCGGTGAAGACTGGTGTCCTGATTTCCGGCTCCGGGGGTCCAACATTTATGGCCGGACCTCCAGGGTTGCTTGGGGAAGGAGTCCACTCCGCTATGAAATCAGCCAGGATCTGGCTTTTGACCGCATGGCGTGGCTGGAATTCCAGTTGGAACTCTGCCAGCTCTGCTGCCCACTTGGCGATATTGCCTGTGGCGTTGGAATTGTGTAGAATCGCTCTTAATGGGTAAGAGGTCACTACAACAACTCGGTGTGCTTGAAAGTAGTGGCGCAGTTTCCTGGACGCAATAAGTATTGCATAGATAAGCTTATGTGTCTCAAGATACCTGGCCTTTGCCTCGTGGAGGACTTCACTGACGTAGTAGACTGGCTTTTGGACGGTCCGGACCCTAGTTCCTGGGTCCGGTTCGCCCTTGTCCACCGCATCTGTCCCTTGGGCCCCCAGTGGTTCTGGGCTCCCAATGGGATGAGGCTCCTCCGGGCCTGCCTGTGCGGGGCCCGGACCTTCAAGCTGGGGTGAGGCTGACGGGCCCCCGTGTACGGGGTCCGGCTCACCATCCTTGGCCAAGA
Organism: Panicum virgatum; assembly: GCF_016808335.1. NCBI lineage: Eukaryota > Viridiplantae > Streptophyta > Magnoliopsida > Poales > Poaceae > Panicum > Panicum virgatum. Next base: position 30,094,305 of record NC_053151.1, on the reverse strand, counting down.
GGACCTTAGTGCTCCCCTGGCGGGTTTGCTCCATCCTTTCGGCGACCAGCACCATGCTGACCGCCTCCGCAGATGCAGCAAGATACAGAAACAACGGCTCACCGGGTTCTGGTGCCACCAATACTGGCAGCGAGGTGAGGTGCTGCTTCAGCTCCTGGAAGGCCTGTTCAGCCTCTTCGGTCCATGAAAATGGACCGGACCTCCTCAACAGCTTGAAGAAGGGAAGGGCCCTCTCAGCCAGCCTCGATATGAAGCGGCTAAGAGCAGCGAGAGATCCAGTAAGCTTCTGGACGTCCTTGATGCGGCCAGGAGGCCTCATTGCTTCGATCGCCTTGATCTTGGCTGGGTTTGCCTCGATGCCTCGATGCGAGACCAGGAAACCCAGCAGCTTCCCTGCTGAGACGCCGAAGATGCACTTCTCTGGGTTCAGCTTCGTGCGGGTGGCGCGAAGACGGTCGAAGACGAGGGACAGGTCCTCCACTAGTGTTGATCCTACCCTAGTCTTGACCACAATGTCATCGACATAAACCTCAACAATATCTCTAATTAGATTACAGAAGGTTTTGTTCATAGCTCGCACAAACGTGGGCAAGGCATTCCTTAGACCATACGGCATGACAATGTAGCAATAAAGCCCATCTACTGTTACAAAGGCAGTATGCTTCCTATCCTCTCTAGACATCTGAATCTGGTGGAAACCAGAGTATGCATCTAGGAAAGACAAAAGATCACACCCGGAGGTGGAGTCCACGATCTGATCGATACGCGGAAGAGGGTAGGGGTCTCTTGGACATGCCTTGTTGAGGCTGGTGTAGTCGATGCACATCCGGAGCTTCCCGTTGGCTTTTGGGACGACGACCGGATTGGCCAACCACTCGGGATGGTGGACCTCCTCGATGAAGCCAGCGTGTAGGAGCTTGTGGACTTCTTCGCGGATGAAGTTCTGCCGCTCCACAGACTGCTTCCGAGGTTTTTGGCGCACCGGCGTGGCGTCGGGGTAGATCCTCAGATTGTGCTCGATCACTTCCCTGGGGATCCCGGGCATCTGCGACGGTTCCCAGGCGAACACGTCGACATTTGCCCGGAGGAAAGCGATGAGCGCGTCTTCCTATTTCTCCTCCAGGTTCCCCGCGATGCGGGTGGTCCTGGTGGTGTCTGCCCCAATCTGTACCGACTTCACGGGAACTTGGTCCGGATCAGATGGTTGGACCTTGGGAGCCTTTGCAGGCGCCCTGGGTTGCGAGGTGGACGGATCCTCCTCGGAGCGTGCAGCCTCTGCCGCCAGAGTGTGCAGTCTCTCAACTGCAGCAACGGCAGCGGTGCGGTCGCCCTGCACGGTGAGGACTCCGGCAGGGGAAGGCATCTTCAAGACCAAATACCCATAGTGGGCAATGGCCATGAAGCGGTAGAGTGCCGGTCGGCCAATGATAGCGTTGAACGGGAGGTTCACCTCCGCAACATCGAACATGACGCTTTCTGTGCGGAAGTTCTCCTCGGTCCCGAACGTGACCGGCAATGTGATGCTCCCCAGGGGGAACACCGGATGTGGGCCCACTCCGGAGAATGGGCGAGAGGGAGTCAGCTTGGACTCTGGGATCTGCAGCTGCTTAAATGCTGCATAACTGATGACGTTGAGGCCAGCCCCACCGTCAATCAGCACGTGGTAGAGCCTCACGTTGGATATGACAGGAGCAGTGACCAAAGGTAGCACACCAGCTCCAGCCATATTCTCCGGGCAGTCGGATGGCCCGAAAGAGATGGTGGTGTTCATCCACCTCTGGTGCGGCGCCGCCCTCGGGACCCCCGGCTTCGCCGAAAGGACCTCCCGGCGAAGGGTCTTCACGTCCCGCCGGGAGACAAGCTCCCAGCTCCCGCCATACATCACGTACAGCTTCTTGCGGCGGTCGCCGTTGTCGGAATCGGAGTCGTCGTTGTGATAGACGCCCTTCAGCTCTCGAGCGGGGGATTGGTACCCCAGCTCCTTCTCCCCGGCTGCGGCCCTGCTGTCAGAGGCCTTCTCCTTGCCGGCCCGCTGGCGAGGAGGGGGTGAGTCATCCTTAGAGGACTGCTCCCGCCGCCCACTGACCCGTTTCGCGAGCTTTTGGATCTCGCGGCAGTCAGCAGCGCTGTGGCGAGCGGTGGGATGCACTGGGCATGAACCTCCGCTTCCACCTTGCGGGCGAGGGCGTTTGCCGTGTGTATTCTGGCCCCCAGCCGCTGCCGCCGCAGCCGGCGCCGCTGGTGGCGCTGCTGCTGCAACGACTGGTCCGCCAGAATGCGGCTCCCCACGACCCCGGTTCTTCTTCTTCTTCTTGCCACCGCCCTGAGCGGTAGCGCCGGAGCCACCAGCCTTGGTGTCTCCGTCTTGGGGAGCTGAGTGCCATGCACGGCCCTCGGCGGCCCTGGCACACTTGTCTGCCAGGGAGAAAAGCGTAGTGACGCTTTCCACCTCATGCGTCGCCAGCTTCTCGAGCATCTTCTCATCACGCACCCCCTGACGGAAAGCAGTAATAATAGATGCATCTGAGATACGAGGAATGGTACCCCGTACCTTAGTGAAGCGCGAGATGAAAGCCCGAAGCGTTTCCCCGGGTTTTTGCCTCACGGCGTGAAGGTGTGCCTCCACACCATGCTGCTGGTAGGCGCTGGCGAAGTTCGCTGTGAACCTTGCACAGAGCTCTTCCCAGGACTGGATCGTCCCAGGTGTGAGGTTCATGAGCCAGGTCCGGGCTGGCCCAGACAAGGCTACATGAAAGTAGCTTGCCATGACGGCGCCGTTGCCACCAGCTGCTGTGATGGCGGTAACGTACACCTGCAGGAATTCCGACGGGTTAGTAGTACCGTCGTACTTTTCCGGCAAGTGGGGGCGGAACTTGGGTGGCCACGCCACGGCGCGGAGGTGCTCCGCAAGCGCAGCACAGCCCACCCCGGCCACCGGTGCCCCTGGCTGAATCCGGGCGTTCACCGGAGGCCTGGGTGCCGCCGCGTCCAGATCGACATTGAGGTTGCGTCCCTCAATGTTGAGACGGCGCTCTCGCGCCCTCTCGACTGCGATGCGGGCATCCTCCCCCGCGCGCCGGCGGTTGAGCTCCGCCCGCAAGTCTTCTGTTCGTGCACCCCTCACGGTGGGGGAGCGCACAGATGCCGACGCACCGCCCTGACGCTGGTGGTAAGGTACCACCGCGTTGCCAGGCGGAGGTCGTTGCCCAGTCTTTGCAGAACTGGGGGAGGCCTGAGCCAGGTGGAGGAGACGGTCGACGTCGTCTCGCCACTGCCTCAGGGCGTCTGGCGAGGCTGCCTCAGCCGGAGGGTTGCGAAGCAACTCCCTAGCCGCGGCTAGAGCTCCGCCGCTCGCAGTCTGTGAGGGGGCCCTTGATGGGCGCCCTGACTCTTGCCGGCGGGCGGCTCGCGCCGCCGCCAACGGTGGCTGCTCCACAGGCACGGTTGCCCCTGGAGTAGGAACGCGAGGGGCGTGTGGCGTGGAGGACGCCACCCCCTCCGTCATCTCCACGTCGTCCACACGAACCATGGGGACGAAGAGGATGATGAAATGCGACCAGCTAGCTCCCCTACCTGGCGCGCCAAATGTTGTGGTGTTGCAAACCACGGCCGGGTGGCGGAAGGCACCCGCCCTAGCCCAGAGGGTGTGTACTCAGGGGGTAGCTAGTCTTAGATCGATCTCCCTCCAGAACACAAGAAACACAGCAGGATTTAGAGTGGTTCGGGCCGCCGGAGCGTAATACCCTACATCCACTGTGTGTTGTATTGCCTTCCCACAAGCGTGAGGAGGTGCGGGAGCTTGAGTCTGTATCGATCTGTCCTGTGCACAGCGAGCGCCTCCCTTTTATATCTCAAGGGGGCGCGTACACAGCCGTTGGATCCCCGACAGGTGGGTCCAACGATGTAGTATAACCTAATGCACTGTTCTTGCATTATGGCGTCGCAGGCAAAGGAGATCTTTCTCTTGGATTCCCTCGCCTGCTCCCGGAGCCCTTCGTCCATCATGTCCTAGCGTCGTCTTGTCAGGTCAGGCCCGTCGCAGCTAGTGACACCGCCCGTCACATTGCTTAAGCGGGCGGTGTAGCTTGCGGCGTAGGCGGCATGATGGAAAAGTGCCGTGCTGTCGTATCCGTTTAATGCCACAGGCGGGCTCTGCGCGGGCGCGGCTCAGGCGGCTGCACTGTGCTCCTTGGTAATACGCGGCGCGCAGCGGGGCCTGACAAAAGGCTGTCTTGTGTACCACGGCGGCAGAGCACGCCTTGTCTATCGCATTAAATGCGGTAGGTGGGCGAGTCTTCCTCCGGAAGGCTCGCGCACGATCCCGCGCCTCCGGGACACGTGGCGGCTTCGGACCCCTACACGGTGAGGGGAGTCCGGACGGGCGTAGGAGGTCCCGGACCCCTCTGGGGGTCCGAGGCTTCGGCGGTCAGCTTGGAGCTTCCCTTCCATGGAGACACGTGGCGCCACCGGACCCATCCTCAGGCGGGGAACGGTCCGGGGCCGTTGGCCTGGTGAGGGAAAAGCCTGGCCTGTGGGGCCTGGCTACTCCGTCTCTCCCGCGCGGCTACGGATAACTACGCGGGTCCTGCTTTGCTGCAGTAAGAGTGGGTATCCCTGTTGCAGGGTACCGACAAACGGCGATTCTTCAAATGGAACATAACAAAGCACCGGGTCCGGATGGTTTCCCAGCTGAGTTCTACCAAGCTTTTTGGGAAATAATTAAAGACGACCTCATGGCTTTGTTTCAAGACTTCCATGAAGGAATCCTTCCTCTTTTCAGCCTTAATTTTGGGATTATAACACTCCTTTCTAAAAAGACTGAGGTCGTACAAATTCAACAGTATAGGCCGATCTGCTTGTTAAATGTGAGTTTTAAAATCTTTACGAAGGTAGCTGTCAACAGATTGATGAGTTGTGGCAGATAAAATAATTCGCCCAACTCAATCTGCTTTCATGCCAAGAAGACACATTTTTGAGGGAGTGGTGGTCCTTCATGAAACACTACACAAACTCCAACGAAAAAAATTTAATGGAGTTATCCTAAAACTTGACTTCGAAAAGGCATATGATAAAGTCAAGTGGAATTTTCTCCAGCAAACCCTACGGATGAAAGGCTTTCCAGAACTTTGTTGTTCCTGGATTGAAGCTTTTGTAACAAAGGGAAGTGTGGCGATCAAAGTCAATTGTGACGTCGGCAAATACTTCCAAATGAAAAAGGACTTGAGACAAGGAGATTCATTGTCACCATTGCTTTTCAACTTGGTTGCCGATATATTGGCAATTTTGATTGAAAGGGCAAAACAAGATGGACAGATCTTAGGCCTTGCCCCACATCTAGTGGATGGTGGCATATCTATTCTACAATATGCAGATGATACAATCATTATTATGGAGCATAACTTTGAGCAGGCCAAAAATATGAAGCTGTTGTTGACTATGTTTGAGCAGCTTTCCGGACTCAAGATTAATTTTCATAAAAGTGAATTATTCTGCTTTAGTGCGGCGAAAGGGGGGCAACAAGATTACATGAACATATTTGGATGTAATGTTGGAGAGGCCCTCTTCACATATTTGGGAATCCCCCTGCACTATAAACGAATCAGTAACAAAAAAAATGGAAAGTTATTGAGGATAGATTTGAAAGGAAGCTAAGCACGTGGAAAAGTCCTTAGCAATCTTTCAGTCTATATGCTTTCCTTCTTTGAGATTCCAAAAGAAGTTCTAAAGAAGTTAAATCACTTTAGATCAAGATTTTTCTGGTAAGGGGATGGACACAAAAGAAAATATAGACTAACAAAGTGGAGCATAATGTGTCCACCTAAGGAGCAAGGTGGCTTGGGAGTTATGGATTTAGAAATCCAAAACAAATGTCTTCTCAGTAAATGGCTTTTCAAGCTTATTGTCGGTACGCCAGGACTGGGGTACCCCTCTTGCTGTATCTAGGCAAAAGCCTCGTAGTTATCCTTAACTATGCCCTGACGGCCGAGCAGCCGGACCCCTGTGGTCCTGAGCCCTGCTCTCCCGACAGGACGGCCCCGGACCCGCTCCCCGCTTGGGGAGGGTCCGGTGACGCCACGTAACCCGGAGGAGGTAGCCCTCAGCCAAAACGGCTGGGCCCCCCGGACCTCCCAGGGAGTCCCGGACCCCTGCCGGCTCCGGACCCCTGCCGGCTCCGGACCCCATATGCTATCCGGACCCCTCAGCAGGGAGGGAACAGACACCCCGTCTAGGGGGGGTTCGGAGCCGCCACGTGTCCACAGGTGCAGGTACGCACGCGGCTGTCAAGCTTCCTCCGGAAGACTTGCCCACCTACCGCATTCAATGCGGGTGGTTCAGAAGTGCTCTGCCGCAGCAGAGCCCGAGGAGACTTTTGCCAGGCTGTACTGTTGGTCGCGCGTTACCAAGGTGCACAGTACAGCCGCTGGCGCCACTTACGCCACGCGCGTCAGTCTGCTACGCCAGTTAGACACGACAACTCGGCAACGGAGTATCATAACGGCTACGCGGTAGACCCAACAGTTTACGCCGCAACCTACACTGCCTCAACGGGCGTCTCACCAATGGGAAAGGAGAATACTCCCTCGGTCAGAGAGTCTATAGAACGGAGAAGCGTATCCGGCAAGAGATTCTCCATCACTGTAGCACCATTAGTTTAGTATACATCCTTGGTGGGCCCACCTGTCGGGGGCCAACGCCTGTGTACGCGTCCTCCTTGCTCTATAAAAGGGAGACGCCCGTTAGAGAAGGACTCAGGTCCAAGAGGGGACTGGGAGCTAGAGGATAAACTCATCCACAGATCCAAGAGCAATACAAGCCTCAGTGGACGTAGGGTATTACGCTCCGGCGGCCCGAACCACTCTAAATCCCCGTGTGTTCTTGTGTTCGGGCTCCTGGGTTAGATCTGAAGAATAGCTTGCACCTCCACGGGTATCCACCCTCCGGGGTTAGGCGGGTGCACTACGCCACCCGGCTGTGGCCCTCCTTCTAGAGCCGCGACACTTATTAATGAGGAGGGCATTTGGCAACAGCTGCTCCGAAACAAGTATCTCGCCATCAAAACAATTACTCAAGTGGAGAAAAAACCTGGGGATTCCCAGTTTTGGTCAGGGCTAATGAAGGTCAAAAATGATTTTTTACGTTGGGTTTCTTTCAAGGTTCATAATGGCGAACAAGTAAGATTCTGGGATGATGCCTGGTTGGGGCACACCTCCTTTAGAGAGCGCTTTCGCAGACTTTATAACTTAGTTCGCCGAAAACATGACACCGTGCAACAAGTCATAAGTTCCATCTCTCTCAACGGATCTTTCCGAAGAAATTTGATTGGGCGGAATCTGGATGACTGGCAGGAGCTTGTTTATCTAACTTCCAATGTGCAGATTACAGATAGCCCCGATCGTTGCATTTGGTCTCTCCACAAAAGTGGACAGTTTTCGGTCCACTCCATGTATGCTGCTCTCATGGATGAAATAAGTCTGCCGATAAATAAACCCCTATGAAAACTAAAAATCCCTCTTCAAGTAAAGGTGTTCATTTGGCTGTTGCACCGAGGGCTTATTCTAACAAAAGATAACTTGGCTAAACGCAATTGGAATGGAAGTAAGCAATGTTGTTATTGTTCAGCTGAAGAAACCATTGCTCATCTTTTCTTTGATTGTCATCTAGCTAGGTTAGTTTGGAGAATAATTCACACAACTTTTGGCATTCATAGACCTAGAAGTATTACGCACATGTTCGGATCTTGGTTATTTGGAACTATAGGAAAACATAAAAATATGCTTTACACAGGGGTTAGTGCTTTATGTTGGGTCTTCTGGCTTTGCAGAAATGATATTGTATTTCATTATGTTAAAAAGCAAACTGGTTTGCAGATACTTTTCAGGGCCACACATTTGATAAGGACGTGGGCGATATTTCACAAGGAGGAGGATCGGGACACCATCGTAGCAGTGTGTCGGGCATTGGAATCAACCGCTATAGAGATCTTCGCGAGGCACGGGTGGCAGTTTAGAAATAGTATTTGCTTTTAAAATTATTTCCCTTTTTTGTTTGGATCTGGTGGTATTCACTTTGTAATAATGGCTAGATATATCTTAGCTATATAGAGTTCGGGATAAGACTATTCCATTATTAGAAAAAGATGGTAGAAAGAAACAGATGAGCAAATCACTTGTACTCTTCTACGTACAAAATCAGCCGAATCGAAAATATCAAAGCCGAAAGTGCGTTGATGAACTGTAAATTTTCTTGATGGGTGTGTTTAGATCCCACAAAATCTCCGCAACATCCAAATTTTCCATCACATCAAAATCACATCAAAACATTAAATATAGCAAATAACTCATGTATGTAGTATTAAATGTAGGTAAATAAAAAAACTAATTGCATAATTTTTGATGTACGTTGCGAGACGAATCTTTTGAGCCTAGTTAGATAATAGTAGGACAATATTTACCACAAACAAACGAAAATTGCTACAATAAAACTGAAGTTTGCGCACAGATGATGGCCGTCCCAAGTTCCAAAACATGCGCAGCTTAAAGTTGCTACGCCGCCGCTGCAGCTGCTAGGGCAGTTGCGTGCGGAAAGGAAGGGAGGAGGCCAGGTAGGGCCGGGGGGCGCGCGCGCAGGGGTAAAGGAAAGGCTCATGGGCCATGGCGGTGTTTGATTTATACAGTGATTTTACTGTTCGAAAAGAAAATCTCGTATGTATGAAATATTAAATAAAATTTATTTGTAAATTTTTTTAAGAGATGAGTGTAATTTTTCGAGACGAATTTAATGACGATAATTTAATCATTTGCTACAGTAATTATTCTTTAATCACGCGGCCAAAGATCTTATTAGATTCGTCTCGTGATTTACACGAAGATTATGAAGATGATTTTATAATTAAATTTTATTTAATACTCTAAATTAGAATTCAAAAAATTTTCGAAAAAACTTTTACACTGCCAACCAACACACGGCCTCCTCTGTCCGTCAGTGTTGGAAGCCCGCTCACGCAGAGGCAGGCACGGAAGGCGCGGCGCGGCCGGCAGGGGCGAGGCGGAATGATGCCGGCGGCAGCTTTTTGATCGCAGGAGCGAACAAAACCGAGAGCGCCCTCGGACACGACGGGAGCCGAGGGACGAGACGGGACGACGCCGGCTAGCTAGAGAAGACAGAAGAGGCCTGCTGCTGCAGTGCTGCCTGCCCGGTCTCCATCCGGGCTGTCCGGCGATCTGACCGGCGTGGTCCGCGTGCCGCGGGGGCGCAGACCGCAGCAGCCAGCAGCCCCTCTCCATTGCCACCCCCACCCGCTACCTCCGGAGGCCGGAACGTGGTGACACTGACAGCGCTGCCCGGCTCTGTATTGGCTTTTTTTGGATCGCATTAGAATTCTAGTGCCCATATTTCTCGAAAAAAAAAAATTCACATGTATGATATACTAAATGAAGTCTATTTGTAAAAATTTTTCAAGGATGGGTATAACTTTTCGCGACGAATCTAATGATGGTAATTAAATGATGATTTGTTACAGTGATACTACAGTAACTATCCTCTGATCGTGTGGTCAGAGTCCTCGTTAGATTATTCAGGGTTACTAGCGCGAGAGTTCTGAAGTTGGTTTTATAAATCGGCTTTGTTTGATACCGTAATTAGCGATCAAAATATCACTATTCCTAGCACGTGGAGACACAAAACAAAGCCATTGCCACCCGCGATCCTCTTTCACCGTGTTCGGCTGGTGTTCAGCCCTCCAGCCCTACAGTATTTCTCTCTCACACCACTCCAGCTGCAGCCTCCAACCACCAACCAGATAATAGTATTTTTCTTTCACAACACTCCAACTCCAACCTGCAGTGTTTGCCGTCCCTACCCTGTTTGTCTGTGTTTCGATTTCCAGCCGGTTGCGAATGGCCTAGCCCGTGAACCGGACACACGAAGACATGTATGGTGACACTGTAGCAACGCTGTCGCCATGCAGGCAGCGGAACAGGTTTTTTTTCTTGAATAATCAGGCAGCGGGACAGTGAGGAGGAAAGGAAACAGAGAACGGGGGTGTGTTTAGATAAAAAAACCCTCGACCATCCAAACTTTCCATCACATTAAAATCACATCAAAATATTAAAATAGCAAATAACTCATGCATGGAGTATTAAATGTAGGTAAATAAAAAAATTAATTGCATAGTTTTGATGTGCATTGCGAGACAATCTTTTGAGCCTAGTTAGGTCATAGTAGAACAATATTTATCACAAACAAACAAAAAATACTACAGTGCCCTGCAATGTCCCATGTGACTTTTGGGATCCCCGCTCCCCTCCATCAAAACACAGCCCGGGAGGGGCGGCGGCGCATGAGGCGAGCTGCCATCAATTGCCGGCCCGAACCAATTCCATCAACCGCCGCTGCCGCTGACGGCTGCCAGCCTGCCACTGCCACCACCACCACCCACACGCGCGCACCGTCGTCCCTCCGCTCCTCCCCTCGTGGGTGAGGCTGAGGTGAGTCACCACCCCCCGCGAACGGCAAACGTCCGTGCGGGGGTACTACGCCTCGCATTTGCTCCCACCACCTGCCTGCCCACCCGCCTGCCTACTCGCAACCGACGGCCTCTGGTCTCTGCCCGGCGGCGTCAGCATCCGATCCCTCCCACGACTCGACAAGGCTCTCCAGCGTCTAGCCTCCCTAGAGCCCTATCCATCCGCGCCTCTCGAATCGACGACCGGGGCGACGCGACACCGCCATGCGCGCGCTGTGCCGAGAGCACGGGCCATGGCACGGGGGGGGGGGGGGGGGGGGGTGCGCAGCTAGCCTTTATTGCGCCCAGCTAAGCTAGCGGCCTGGCTCGTCCTTTCCCCCGTCGTTTCCTTCCCGCAAACTATGATCAATGCAGGGGTAAGTAAGCGTCCGTGTGATCGCCATGAATGAACGGGCAGGGAGCATCGCCGATCGCCGGGACGTCATCCCGAGCGAGGGCGGCGGCAACGCCGTGCCGTCACGCGCCACGGGTGGCCCGGCGACGCGCCATTGATTGCCCGGCCGGCTTCCTGCCGATCACGAGTCCGTTACACACCGCTTGGCGTTACGGTATCGCAACAACTTTGCCTGGCAGCGGATCATGCTGAGCTGCTGACCGAGAGAGAGAGAGAGCACGGCGCAGAGGATCCGGAGGCCGCCGGGCAGTTAGCCCGTACCGCCTCGCCGCCCACGTCTCGCCCCGTCCGGTCGCATCAGGTCCGTCCGTCCGTCCGGGCAGTCCCGCCCCGCCCTCTCGTCACCTGAGGCCGCGCCACCGCCGCCGAACGTGGCGGCCCCCCGCGGTGAAACCTCCAGTCCAGACCCGAGCACGGACGTCGTCGTCGTCACTGTTACAACCGCGCCGCCCAGACCCAGTGCCGGCTCGACACGTTCCCGCCCGCTCCCCTTCCGTCCCCGAACCGTGGCACCGGATCACGTGGCGGGCGCAGGCCCGGGATCAGCGGCGCCCGGCCGCCACGTGGCGCGCCGCCGACGCCTAATGCTGGGGTTAAGGCTAGCGGCCGGACTCGTGCCGTGCACGGGGGCCGGGCGTGCCGCGGCGCCGCGCGCGGATAAAATGCCGCGCTCCGGCCCTGCCGAGACGGTCGCCGCTGCTGCGAAAGCGATAGCCAGGTAGAGAGCTGGGCGCCGGTCGGGAGGGGGGAGACGCGGCACGCGCGCGCGCGAGCGAGCGAGGCCACCACCGTCCACCGCAGTGGGGATCGTTGGTCGGTCGGGCGGAAGGGACATGATGGACCAGCTGAGCCTGGTGCCCTACGAGGGGGCCGGCGGCGGCGGCGACGGCAAGTACAAGGAGTGCATGCGCAACCACGCGGCGGCCATGGGCGGGCAGGCGTTCGACGGCTGCGGCGAGTACATGCCGTCGTCGCCGGACGCGCTCAAGTGCGCGGCCTGCGGGTGCCACCGCAGCTTCCACCGCCGCGCCGCGGGCTCCTCCTCCCCCTCGTGCGGCGCCGCGGCGCCCGTCTTCTTCCGCCCGCCGCCGCAGCACTACCACCACCAGGCCGCGCTGCAGGCGTTCCTCCCCTCGGTGCCGGCGGCCGCGGCGCCGCACCTCGCGCTGCCGTACCACGCCGTGCCCAACGCCGCCGCCGCCGCCGCTGCGGCACCGTGGCTCGCGCGGTCCGGGTCCGAGACGCCCCCGCGGGCCGACGACTTCGGCGTCGCGGCCGGCACCGGCACCGGCAGCGGCAGCGGCAGCGGCAGCGGCAGCGGCGGGTTCGGGCGGAAGCGGTTCCGCACCAAGTTCACCCCGGAGCAGAAGGAGCGGATGCGCGAGTTCGCGGAGAAGCAGGGGTGGCGCATCCAGCGGAACGACGACGGCGCCCTGGAGCGCTTCTGCGACGAGATCGGCGTGAAGCGGCAGGTGCTCAAGGTGTGGATGCACAACCACAAGAACCAGCTCGCCTCCACCTCCCCCGCCGCCGCCGCCGCCGAGGGCATCGGCATCAACCCCGCCGCCCCCGGCATGGGAACCGGCGCCGGCTCCGGCGCTGGCGTCTCCGGTGACGGCCACGACGACGACACCGACGGCTCCCCGCCCCACGCCGCCGTCTCCTCCCCCTCCCCGTCCCCCATCAGCGTCTAGGCCAGCCGCAGCCGCCGATCGAGGGCGCTCTCCCACTAATGAGCCCCGCCCGCTTAATCCCCCTAGGGTTTAGCGACTAATTAGCTCTAGCTCTAGGTAACTGTCGGCCAGTCAGTGAGTACTTACTCAGTAGCTGCTCCAGCTTTGCTCCCACCCCTCCCTCGCGCTCATGTTAACCTCCCCTCGCTGCCCCCCGTGACGCGGCCGCTCCGTACGTCCGTGCAGCCGCTTGATTGGAGTATTCTAGTTCTAGACCCTGCTGCTACACCGCACTGTCTCCTAATCGTACCCATCATCAGTGACTAATGATTCGAGTAATGCTAAATCCTCCTGAAATGCTTCGGAGTCGGTGCGTGGAAATCTCCTTTGGAAGGATCTGGGATTTCTTTTTTGGCTTGATTTGGTCGCGTCATTTTCTTGGTACGACAAGTAATCGCGTTGTTCGTCTGGTTTTGTCTCTGCAACTGTCGCTGCGAGGAAAAGAAGCCTGATATTTTTTTTTTGACGAAAAGAAGTCTGATATTTTGGCGCTCTTTAGTTTTCAATTTTTTTTTCTACAGTATTTGTCGCATCGAATTTTTAGAAACATGAAGTATTAAATATAATTAAAAGAAATAACTAATTATATAGTTTGACTGATTTCCACGAGATGAATCTAAATTTATGATTGGATATTAATTATTAAATAACAACAAAACGTGCTACAGTATTCAAATCCAAATTTTTTCACCAACTAAACACCCCCTTCTTGCATTTGCACCCTGCGCCGCGGCCGCCGGCGGTGCGGCGCAACTTGCTGGCGGTGGTGGAGCCGGTGCCTCGCCACGCCCTCCCTGCCTGCCGGTGCCTGAGCCGGGCCCTGGTGTGGTCGGTGTGGCGGACTGGCTGTGCTCGTGCCGTGCCGCCGCGGGGCCGGCCGCGGCTTTCTCTGCCGGTGTGGGGGCGCCGGCCGGAGACTCGTCGCGGCGCGTCCCTCGCGAGTTGTCCTGTCGGGGGCGCGTCTGTGTCGACGCCCGGCCGCGGCCGATGGGTACACGGCGTAGCGTAGGGTAGGGGGTGATGATGCGCGGCTGCTAGGCCGGCCGGCGCCGCTGCGGGGGCCGTTCGGTGCGGGGCAGGATCCGACACGGATCGCTCCGTCCCGTTCTGTCGCAGCGGCCCTACAGCCCTGGGACGGACGTCGCAGCTCGCGTTGCGACGAGGCGCCCGTGTTGGCGTGGTAGGAGACCGCTCGCTCTTGCGCAAGGATTCGGTGGTGGCTGTGATCTGGGTTTTCCCCCAGGCTTCGGCGAGCTACCGGAGAGCTGATCCTGATTCCTGACGATAGCCTCAAGCGCATCGATCAGTTAGCACTGCACTTGGCCCTCCGTCCCTCCCCGGCTCGCCGCGGGCCAGAGCAGTCGGCCGGCCAGGCCTCGGCCGCGGCACGGCAGGCAGGCAGAACTGGCGCCTGCGCCCGTGCGCCGCCGGGACAGGCGTGGCCCGCCGCCGATATGGGCTCATGGTGAAGCCACGAGGGGAGGGGGGGCTGGACGGCTGGTGGTTTCACGCCGAAACGGGAGGGGGGACCAGACGGCACGAGGGCGTGGGCCCGAGCTTCCGTTCTTCCGGCGCCAGGCACCAGCCGGTCGCGCCGGCGCACGTGCCTGTGGCAGGCCGATCGCGTGTTTTTTTTTGATAGGCCGATCGCGTGGTTACCTGAGCAGGTCTGGTGAACTATCTATGCAAATTATCCATGCCTTGCAGTTGCAGCCCACCACTCGCTCCAGGCACTTGCAGCCCACCACCTACCAAATTGCCACACAACTTCGTGCCGAAGCCCAGAAATCAGGCTTCCGTTTTTTTCAAGGACGAGGGAGGGAGCTGTTTTTGTTTCTGGACCGTGGAAACAGTAAGCGACACCAGGCTTCAACAATTGACCGGAGGCCCGGTTCGTCATGGGCTTATGGCTTCGCTTGGCTGCTTGGGCACACCACCAGCGCTCTCAACCTTCCGACCTGCGAGTGCACAGAGCTGTCTTCTAAAAATTGAAGTCAAGAACTCTTTGAATCCAAAAAAAAATGAAGTCAAAAACTCGAGAAAGCTCAAAATAAAAAATCGTAGCTACGAATTGTAGCAGGGCCTGTGCTGGCTGCCGAGCAAGAACATAAGAATTTTCAGTAAACAGCGTCGCCACTCTCCAGTCACCGTTGCAGACATGAAACTTGACCTGAAAACTTAGAAGATTTGTATCTTACACCCTTGCTTCTAGTGCTACGAGCTACACCTAAGCACAAGATACAACTGGCACTTGCATTACCACTGGACTACAACTGCCGTTCAAGTTAACACCGGCATGTAAGCACGCATCAACACAACCCTAAGAGAACTACTGAACAAACACGCGTGTGGGATCCACAGGATGACTCGACTGACGCCGAATACCACCACACACGACACCATGAAGCGGGAGCATCAGGAGGAAGCTGAGCCGAGCCTTAGCAGGCGGTGCCCGCCGGGAGGCGGCGCGCCAGGTGCACGAGGTGCCAGGTGAGGGACATGAGGGACAGCACGTTGCACAGGGACGAGTAGCCGTTGAGCTGCTTCAGCATCCTGCTCAGCCGCACCACCCGGCTCTTGGACATCTCCGGGTCGCCGCCCGCCGCCTTCGCCTTCGCCGCCGCGCCGTCGGCGGGGGTGGAGGCACGCGCCGCTGCCGCTGCCGCGGGCGCGGCCGCGGCTGCCGCCTCCGCGCGGGCCGCCCTGTCGGCGTTGGTCGCCACCGTGGACCCGGTGACCGTCGGCGGGTCGGCGATGTCCGCCACGTCGCGCCCCCGGCCTTCTTCCTTCTCCACCTTCATCCTCTCGAACATCACCTGTTCATGCACGCGAGATTTTTTTTTAAGAAACTGTGCAAGAACATTGGAATCATACGTGTACACAAGCAGATTGGTTACCTTGGTGGCCTTCGGCTCGAGGAGCAGCATGTTGGCGAGGACTAGCGCCAGCGCGGCGAGGAGGTTGAGGCTCTGCGCGCGCGCGGCGGCGGAGTTCCGCTCGCGGCCCAGCAGGTGCGCCGCGAGCGCCAGCCCGACGCCGTACGCCATGGCGCGGAAGTACACCGGGTACAGCTTGCTCTGCAGCATGCCTAGCTGCTGCCGCGGCAGCGCCGCCGCGAGCACGTAGCTGGACACGAACGTCACCCACACGCAGGTGCCATAGGCGGTGGCGAAGCCCAGGAGGTGCATCACCGCCGTCGCGGTGCGCGCGGCCTCCCGGGGCCCGCCGAGCACGTACGCGGCGGCGTCGGACGCCACGTCGCGGGCGCGCCGCGCGATGTCCGTCAGGTTGCTCCGCACCTCGCCGGCCTTCGCCTTCACGGCCGCCTCGGCCTCCGCGGCCGTGTCCGCCGCGCGCTCCGCGGCGTCCTCCGCGTACTCCTCGGCTCGCTCGGCGATGTCGGAGACCCTGTCTTTGGCGCCCCGGACGGTCTCCTTGGCGCTGTCCTTGGCGTGCCTGGCCGCCTCGGACACCCGATCTTTCGCGCTCTTGGCGGCTTCGGCGGTGCCGTGCTGGTCGTCGGACGCCTTCTCCTTGGCCTTGCCGGCCGCCTCGGTGACCTTGTCCTTGGCGCTCCTCGCGGTCTCCTTCCCTTGCTGCGCCGCGTCGGACGCCTTGTCCTTGGCGCCCTTGAGCGTCTCCTTCCCTTGCTGCGCCGCGTCGAAGGCCTTGTCCTTTGCGCCCTTCACGGCGTCCTTCCCTTTCTGCGTGACCTCGAACGCCTTGCTCTCGGCGCTTTCCTTGGCGTCCGACGCCGTCTCCGCGGCGCCCCTCGCCGCGTCCTCCGCGCCACGCTCGGCGCGCGACGCCGCGTCCTTGGCTGCCTCCTCGACGCTCCTGCCCGCGACGCAGAGCCTGTCCTTGCACCGCTTGATCGCGCCGAGGACGCCGCCCTTGGCGCCCTCCTTGGCGTCGTTCAGCCGCTCCTTGCCCTCCTCCGCGGCGCCGGCCACCCTGCCGGCCGCGTGGGAGACCACGCCCTTCGCTCCATCGAAGACCCCGCCGACGCCCTCGCCCTCGACGCCGTCGAGGGCGTCCGGGGGCAGGACGCGCGTCTCCTTGACCTTGACGGTGCCGCCGTCCTCGCCCGAGAGCGGGACCTCGCGCTCGTACTCGACGATGACCACGCGGCGCCCCTCCCGGACGACGTGGTCGCCGTGCGGCTGGGCCGCCGGGGGCGCCGGCGCCGGCGACCAGACCCCCGCGGCGGCCAGCGTCGAGAGCACGAGCCCGATGGCCACGACGTTCATCATGGCGGCGACGAATCCGTGTCGCATCGGGTGAGCACGCATCGGCTTGGGTTGTATTGTACCAAGTGATCGAGCTAAGCTTTGCTAGTGGCGGTGTAGCCTCTTTACTGTGCTCCGCCGTGCCAAAAGAGCTTAAATTCGCGGCCGGCGATGGTCGTAGAAGCTCCCAAAGGAGAAGCCGAGGTGTGCGCTTTTGACACGTGGGTGGGCGGCGACGCGTGCGGCGGCACGTATGGCGCGGCCGCAGGCGACACGCGGGCGTGCACGCGGCGGCGCGCGGGGTGGTTTCGGTTCTCGCGCGCTCGGGACCCTTGGAGTCGGCCGTTGGAAAGCGGCGGGGACCTTGGAGTCTGCGTGGCTCGTTCACGAAATCACGAAGGTGCCCAGCAAAAAAGCGGCCCGATGTAACTGCGTTTGGGCTTTTACCATGGGCCCTGAATGGGCTTTGGTCCGCTTCGGGCCAATTAGTAGGCAGACTTCATCGGCCCACAGGAAGCCCACGATTCCAGCGCAGAGGTCCAGTTGGGCTTCCGTCGCCATCGCGCTCCGCGGCTGTTGGCGTGGCTCCCGGTCCGCGGGCAAAAACCCTACTCGGCTCGGCACATCCCTCCGCCGCCGCCGCTGCCGGAGATGGAGGACATCGAGGACGTGCTGGGCCCGGCCGGGCTCTCCGGCGGCGGAGCGTCTCCGGGGCTCCGCCACCCTGTGGCCGCCGTCGCGGTCAAGCCCAAGCGCCGGTCGTCCAGGGTTGCGCAGACGCCGACCCAACCCGAGCCTCGGATCCCCGGCACGCAGGTAATACCATCACTCGCGTTCGCTTGCGGGATTCTTCGACACGATCCATGCGCGCTGGTGCGATCTGATGTGCGCTCCGTTTCTTGTGCTGTCGGTGTTGCAGACGATATATGTCAAGACGTTCGGGTGCTCACATAACCAGGCAAGCTGTCTTCCTCACTATTTTCTGTTAATTTTTTGTACGCAAGCTTGCAAACTATTTAGTGTGCAGTGTGCTGTATAAAATACTGCATAATTTCTGTGTTGCTGTTGTATTGCTAGCGCCTAGTGGCTAGTGCAAATGCTGGGAGGGCAGTGGTTTACTCTATGCTAATGTATCATATGTTTCCCTTTGTCTGCTCTGCAGAGTGACAGTGAGTACATGTCGGGGCAGCTATCGGCATTTGGATATGCTATTACTGAAGAACCCGAAGGAGCAGATTTGTGGCTAATTAACACGTAAGATCCCTCTCTTCTGTTTTTCTGATCGTTCATAGAAGACTACAGGCATACATGAAATGAATTTAACATCACCAGAAACTCAAATTGTTATGGCTCTGGACTCGCAGCATTGAATGTACTTTACCATTCAGTGAACTGTACTATGTTTGTGCAAAGTAGATTCCCGTTCACAGTAGTTGGGGCCTTTAATGTTTAGGGACAAGGGATACATATTTTTATTGCAAATTTGCAATACCATACTTATAAAAAAGATTAACTATAATATAGCTTAACATTTACTTCTGCTATTCCAGATGCATGGTGAAAAAACCTACACTCTTTTATTGCAATGCCAAACTTGAGAAGAAAAGATTAACTATATAGCTACCTTTACTTCATCTATTCGACTATTCCAGATGCACAGTGAAAAATCCTAGTCAATCTGCAATGACAACCCTCATATCGAAATGCAAGAATGCAAACAAACCACTAGTAGTTGCTGGATGTGTACCACAAGGGAGCCAGGGTCTCAAGGAGCTTGAAGGTATTAGTATAATTGGAGTTCAACAGATAGACCGGGTTGTTGAAGTGGTTGAGGAAACCTTAAAAGGCCATGAGGTTCGGCTACTGAGTCGGAAAACACTGCCCTCACTTGATTTACCGAAGGTACAAGTTGAACATGTGCGCATTATCTTAAGTACAATACTTGTATCTTTTCAGTATTACGAGCATGTTGGTGTGCGATTTGCTTGTTTAATAAGCAAATTGATGTGCTCGTAGCTTTTTAGTAGTCAATGGAGCCTGTAAGTTTATTTCTGATGACTCTGTAAAACTAAACTTACAGGTAAGAAAGAACAAGTTTATTGAGATTCTTCCTATTAACGTGGGGTGTTTAGGCGCCTGCACTTACTGTAAGACAAAGCATGCTCGTGGCCATTTGGGAAGCTATACTATTGACAGCTTGGTAAGTGTTATTTAAATTTTTTCTATTGTCGAGCAATGCTGCTTCTTCTTCGAACTCCAGTTAAATCATTTGATCTTGTAGGTGGATCGTGTGAAAACTGTTGTCTCTGAAGGTGTCCGAGAGATATGGTTGAGCAGTGAAGATACTGGTGCTTATGGTAATTTTGGTGTCCAATTCCTTCTGGATCTTCTAATGACTGATACATGTAATAATTGCATGGTAATTTACTTGTTCTGGCTTCCAAAATTTCCAGGCAGGGACATCGGTACAAATCTTCCAAATCTGTTAAATGCAATTGTCGCAGAGCTTCCTGTCGACCGAAGCACAATGCTCCGCATAGGCATGACAAACCCTCCTTTCATACTAGAGCATCTGAAGGAGATAGCTGCCGTTTTGCGTCATCCTTCTGTTTATTCTTTCCTCCATGTTCCTGTGCAGTCTGGAAGTGATGCTGTTTTAACGGTATGATCAAACTTTAACTCTTGCTTGATAAGTGTTTTTAGCTGCAAACATACAACATAAATATTCTTTCTAACTTATGTCAAGTCTTTGCCCCTGGATCTGACTCAGCCTATGTTTGGAAATCATAGGCAATGAATCGTGAATACACTGTTGGTGAGTTCAGAAAGGTCGTTGACACTCTGTGTGAACTTGTCCCTGGAATGCAAATTGCTACTGATATTATCTGTGGCTTTCCTGGTATGCTGAAGTTCTCAGTTTTGGAATTCGCCCTTAGTCATCATTTATTAGTGGATCTGTACCATACCATTTCTAATCAATTGATATGAAAGATCTTGCTTCTATTATTTTGCATTGATCTATAGCATGTCATTTTCAGGTGAGACTGATGAAGATTTCGCTGAAACTGTTAATCTCGTAAAGGAATATCAATTTCCTCAAGTCCACATATCACAGTTTTACCCCAGACCAGGTAGCTTGTTCTGGATTTTCTCAAGCCACAGGGTTCTGTATAATTACACTTTGTAATTGTCAATATTCTTTTCCTACACATACATCTACAATGTTGTTTTTGCAGGGACACCTGCTGCTAGGATGAAGAAAGTTCCAAGCAATGATGTGAAGAAGCGGAGTCGTGAACTGACTTCTGTTTTTGAATCATTTTCACCCTACCAAGGAATGGAAGGCAAGGTAGAGCGAATCTGGATCACTGAGATAGCTACCGATGGTGTTCACTTGGTAAGTGCATAGTAATCCTTGTCACCAGTTGCTGATGATGCTCACCCCAGATGCTAGACTTTCCCTGAAATTACTCTTTTTCTGCACAGGTTGGACATACCAAGGGATATATCCAGGTGCTGGTCATTGCCACTGATAGCATGCTAGGAACATCAGCGAGTGTGAAGATCACATCAGTTGGGCGATGGTCTGTGTTCGGTGAGGTGATAGATGGATCTGTGGTTGTAGGGGAAGCACCTAAGCAAACCAGCAGTGAACCGCAGAAACAACACATACAGAATCAGGTGGAGGAAGCTGGTTGCTGTGCCACCGACTCTTGTGGCGCCTGTGCGTGCTCCGACGTAGCACAACACTGCAGACCTGAACGATGCGAGGATATACCTGATGCACCCCAGACCAGTGGTGGCGTTAATCATCAGGAGGCAGTCCAGCAGTCTACGCTTGTGAGGAGAAACGTGGAGGGATCGACGAAAGCAAGCAAAAGCAATGCAGCACGGTCGGTAGGGAAGGAACAGCAGGTGAACGTTGTAACTAGGAGAGGCGTAAACGTTGACACGATTTTGTGGTGTGGTTTGGCCGTGAGCTTCGCTGCAACTGTAGCGCTTCTTGTACTCCTTACCGGCAAGATTTGATCGACATCCTCCTACTAGGCTAGGTGGTGAGTGGTGACTGTAACTTGTAGCAATTGTTCTTGAGCGTTTGCTGATCAATTTTGGCTGTTTTCTGTAGTCTACCTGCCATGTATGTCGTTGCAAAGTTGTGGCACTACAAATACATGTGTGCAAAACAGGTTTTGTCATTGTCGCTCCAGAACGGAACAAGGTTTGGTGATGCAATTTTAAGTTTTCTACTGTTCGAAACAATTTGGTAGTGCACCTGCCCATGCCCAAGGTTTGATTTCGATAGGGTGTCGATTTCGATAGGGTGTCATCAGATTTATATAGAGGCGAGCAGGCACCGGGCAGACAATCCAAAACAAACTACTAAGAGGGAAAAAATAATAATAAAAAAGAACCAAGAAAATGAAAAAAAATGTTATCAAAGCCAGGTTTCGATCCTGGGACCTGTGGGTTATGGGCCCACCACGCTTCCGCTGCGCCACTTTGATTTACGGTTGGTACTGCTAAACTAATCTATATAAACCATGTGCCCTCTGCGGCGTTGCCTACCACGCCGGCCCGGCCTAACCGCGCCCCGCACTCTGTGCGGCACCGCCTGCGGGTGGTACACGTGTAGCGCGCGCGAGACCGGAGCAGCCGTGACCAGCGCGGCACGCGCACGCGTGGCGCGTCTCGATCAAAGGCCCGCCCGTCCGGAGACACAGGGGACGTGCTGGCCTGCTGGGAGCGCGAGCCTGGCACGGCCTACTCGCGGGGCGGGTACCATGCCGGCGGCGGCTCGTGTGTGAGCAACCGGCAGCGCGCCCGCCCGCCAGGGCGTCCCCCGCCGCCAGCACTCGGCAAGCCAGCTCCACGCGTGGCGTTTGCTGGCGACGCGAGCGCGCGCCACAGACCGGAACGGAAACAGTTGGCGGGCAACAGGCCGCCCGCCCGGCCGGCAGGTGGCCACTGCCCAAATCCGGAAACGCGAATCCACCGCGCCCGACCCGGAGCACTCGGGCAGGCTCGGGTGCCGAGAGCCGGTGTTCCCGCGTGCGCGTCCGTCTGTCCTACCCTCGTCGGAGAACGAGCGTGATGGTGCCAGCGGCAGCGCGGCGCACAGCGCCTGCTGGTCAGTGGTCACCACCAGCCGGGGAGCGCGCGCGCGACACCGTCGTGTGTGGCGTCTCGGCGCGGGAGCTGGGCGTGGACGTGCTCACGTCCCCGTCGCGGGTGTCGGCCACTCCGGGGGACACGGCTCGCACTCGAAGGCCGCCCGTTTCCCCGAGAACGGAAAGGGAATCAATGGCGTGCGTGGGGGCCGGGCAGGGTGGGAGCGAGAGCGACTGCGCGCGGGCGCGGCTTTTCCGGGGTTTCCACTTTGGTCAGTGGTGTCACTGCGTGGGGTGAACAATGTGCTAGTATTAGAGCAAATATTATAGCAGATTACAATTAGACTGAATTCTATGTGGAGAAGAGAACGAAGAAGAGAGAAAAGAAAGCAGACGCTTGGCTTGCCGCCGGCTGAGGCGGGCGGATCGATCTTTGCTGATGGGCATGGATGGAGGCAAACGCTAGCGCGCAACCTGCAGCGAGCGCAGAAGCCAGCGCATGCTCACGCACGCAGCCGGTCGGGGCTATAGATGGCCAAATGGGCGGCACGGCACGACCCCGCCCAGGCACGGCACGAATAGGCACGGCACGCCTGGGCACGAAAAGACTTTCGTGCCGTGCCGTGCCGCCCAGCGTGCCGGACTTGAGGCCCAGGCACGGCACTAAACCCTTTCGGGCCGTGCTGTGCCGCCCGCCGGGCTCATGCCGCCCAAGTGTCCAGGCACGAGGCTAGGCCCTAAAATCGCAACATGACTCATTCAACAGATCGATTCATCTTGAGTAACAAAAAAATGACAGAAATCAACAAAATATCAAAGATGAGCTGTTTTGTGCAATGGCTGCCTCATTAAAAACCTATCTAGGTAAAAACTCACACCTCGTGAGAAAACCCTATATAGGAAAAAAGAGTACAGCCCAGCTCATTAAGTTCAAGTTCCAGTGTTAAGTTAACCTTATAATCATACAATGCAAATAAACTATCCTATTACACAGCAGCTTGTGCTGGAGTTTCATCAAGGTACTGATCTTCATAAACTGCCTGCAGGTCTCCATCCTCCACCATGTGCTGAGCTCTTTCATCTGCAGCCTCCCAGTCTTTGATGCATGTGAGCATTTCTACCATCTCTGGCTTCAACTGACGCCTCCTATCCTCTATGAACACACCAAATGTTTGCTTGTGAGGAACAAGATGCTTAAGCATGAGATAGGTGGAGTTCCACCTCACATCCATGTCTAATTGAAATTTCCTAGGCCTCACACCCACAACAATACAGTAGGACTTATAAGCAGCAATGCGCTGGTTAAAGAGTTCACAAATGAAATAGCAGTCCTAAATGCTTCCAAGTAAGGTTTAAGCCTTTTCAAGCCAGATTTAACAATCAAATTAATTATATGGCATGCACATCTCTGATGCAAGTATTCATCACCAATATAACCTCTAATTAAAGGTGTCAGTGCTTCCATAGCAGAGGCATTAGCAGAAGCATTATCTAGAGTGATAGAGAACACCTTATTAGTCAAGCCAAAGTCTGAGATCACAGTGTGCACACGCTCAGCAATGTTGTCACCACTGTGACTGACATCAATAAGGCTGAGATCCAACACTCTCTTTTCTAGTTGCCAATCAGAATTAACATAATGACAAACCACACTAAGGTAATCTTCCTTAGCATTACCAGACCATATATCAGAGGTAAGACCAACAGAGCTAACAGAATTAGAGCTTAAGTACTTCACAAGATCATCACGGCGTTCACTAAAGTACTTGGCAATATCTCTAGTAGTGGTATGCCTACTAACAGGAGTAAATCTAGGGTTATGAGCAATCTGAATGTACTCTTTAAACTCATTTGTTTCACCAAACCCTAGAGGCAGATCAA
Source organism: Panicum virgatum (assembly GCF_016808335.1). NCBI lineage: Eukaryota > Viridiplantae > Streptophyta > Magnoliopsida > Poales > Poaceae > Panicum > Panicum virgatum. The sequence continues at coordinate 30,070,435 of NC_053151.1, read as the reverse complement.
GCTTTGCAATCAAACGGCACAATTGAGTACGAGCCACATCAGGACTGTACTCCCAGGAAACCACACTACCGTCAGCATCAAAACTAAGAATTGACTGAGCACCAGACTTCTTTTTCTTCCTACGGCAAGTTAGAAGATGCCGACTAAGATGGCCAGTGCCGCTACTGGAAAAGCCAGAAAGGATGGATTTGCAGTGAAGTCACTTGGCTCCATACCTGACGGCCTTACCATTGATCTGCTTGAAGAGCTTCTCGTACTCGTCCCACACCTTAGAGGTGCAGGGCCGTCCCCGCTTCTCGCCGGCGTGGCTGACAGAGTCCGGCGCGGCACCGTCAGCTGCACCACCAGCGCTAGTATCAGCACCGACACCAGCACCGGCACCTACACCAGCATCAGCACCCGCACCGGCACCACCAACACCAACGGGAAGGGGAGGGGGCATGATTACTTTCACATTACCACGCCGACCAAAAAGCTCCTCCCGTTCCTCCTCCATACCGTCCTCGTCGTCCCCCTCCAGGCCCATCATCCGCAACTCATTGTTGATGGTGTGGCCCTCGTCGTCGTCCATGGCCTGGAGGGCAGGCCGCACGCCAGGCCTTCGGCGCGTCACGGCTTCGCGTCGGCCGGCAAAACTGAGGGAACCGAGCTGCCGGTTAGGGTCCAAAGACCCCAGATCCAACCCCCTCAGGTACCCCAACGGCTTTGCATCGGCCGAGCAACTGCGCAGAGAGGTCAAAAAGATCAGAACAGGAGAAAGAAATAAAAAACCTGAAAAAAACATGTTAGGGTTTAGGGACTTACCAGATCCGGAGCACCAAGGACGCCGGCGAGATCGAGGACGGCCGGATCTACGAGATTTATAGAGGGATGACCGGGTTTGGGGACGGATTTGAGTTGAGAAAGCGAGTCGACCGGTGAAGATGCAAAAGTAGGGAGGAAAACAAAGAGAAGAGGGTAGAGTGGACGGCCAACGGCGGCGAGCCGGCGACCGGAGTTGGAGAAGACGGTCAGATCGAGACGGAGACGGGAGGGGAGCGGAGAGGCTCGATCTAGGGTTAGGGTTAGGCGAGGCCGCGAGGGGAGCGGAGAGGCCGAGAGGGGTCGGGGGCGAGCGGGGCGAGAGAATGGAGGCCGGGGGCGAGCGAATGGAGGCCGGCGCCCCGTGCCCCTTACATACCCGCTCCGCTGGGCTGGGCCGGCAGCGCCTCCAACGGCTCTTTGTTGGCCTGGCCTGGCCTGGGGAGCTGGGCCGTGGGCCGTGCCTGGGCCGCCGTGCCGCCCATCGGGCCGATCGGGCCGGCTTTTTCGGGCCGTGCTTGGACTGTGTCCATGGGCCAGGATTGAGGCCCAAGCACGGCCCGGCTATCGTGCCCGTGCCGGCCCGAGCCCAATAATATTCGGGCCCGTGCCGTGCTCGGGTCAGGCTAATATGGGCCGGGCTTCGGGCCCCCATGGGTATCGGGCCAAATGGCCATCTATAGTCGGGGCTGTGTTATTAAACCTGCTCTTAGCCGTGGCAGTGGCGGAGCCCTCCCTCCTCTCTAATTCGGAAGTGGTTCCTTTTCCGATTGGTCCTCTGCAGTTTTTTTTGCGAGGAAAAAAAGATTGATCATTAAGCTTAATTAGGTCACATTACAATCTAGAAGCACAATATGTTGTATACAACTAGGAATTTCTGATAACCAAACCTCAGAGCTGAAAGCTCGTCTAGCATGTTGTGCCAATTCATGTGCTATTATATTTTGCTCTCTATTGAACTTGACTAAACGAACATTTTCCAGCATTCTCATGATGTTTTTGCTATTTTCTACCAAGCTGGCATAAATAGAACGATTAATTTCATGCTTAGCAAGAGCAGCCACAAAACTAGAACAATCAGACTCTAGAATCACTGGACTGTCACACCATTGATGAGCCAACCACAAACATCTATTATATTAATAAGGGAGTGTTAGAAGAAGCTAAAAAAAGCCACTACGTTCGCCGAGAGGGTCAAGAAATTTCCACGTTAATCTAAAAAAGAGAAGAATTTGCACCGTCGGATTTTATGAAGATCTAATGGTCTATATTAACCTAAAGAGTCCAAGCCAAATACTAGAAGAAGCTAAAAAAAGCCACCACGTTCGCCGAGAGAGTCTAGAAATTCCCACGTTAATCTAAAAAGAAAAGGATTTGCACTGTCGGATTTTATGAAGATCTAAGGGTCTATATTAACCTAAAGAGTCCAAGCCAAATACGAATTATAAATATAATTAGATTAGGAATCTAAAAATAAGCAATTCATCAACGTGATACATACTGTCTTTATATATGTTTCTTTTTCTTTTCTATCTCTTTCCCCCCACGAAGATGTATAAGATACGGAGGAGTAGATGAGATGAGACACGAAGATGTATACGATACGAAGGAGTAGATGAGATGAGAACTGAGAAGCCTGCCGGCCAGCATCTCAAAAGGTCCTCATCAGCTTGCACGTTGCAAGGCCATCTTTTGTGCACTCAAAGCTCATGCAGGACACAGTGGCGACTCCATTTGCAAAGGCAAGGCTGGCGACTCCATTTGCCCTAGCTACTACGATTGCAAGGCATTGAGCCACAGCGTAAACTGCGAGACAAAACAACAGCAGCATCCCTGCTCTAGCCGGACAAGAAAGCGAACGGCCGGGTAGCACTAGGCCGCGCCTCACGGCAGGCACATGGTCTGGCCGCTGCACGTGTACTTGCCCGTCCAATCCTGTGATAGGGAGAAGGAAGCTGTTAGCTGATTTAGGCCTGGGTTAACAACAACCCAAATAAGGGAGAGGTAGACCGGCAGCTGTAGCAACGCGTATGTTGTCCTTATTTTGTCATTATACATGAATATATTTTGTAATACAGTATCCAAATCCAATTAGCCAATTAGGAAATATCAGGCTCTAGGATAACTATTGGCGGCCCATTGAAATTCTTTGATTGTGTTCCAGTCCAACAAAATTTAGGCCTGGACATGAGTCATGACAGGAGAGAAGAACGAACGTCACTTGCACCTGATGGCCGGGACTATGATGAGAGGAGATTGCTGTTGTGGGAGCCTCCTGACACTGATACTGGACATATCAAAATCAATGTTGATGATGTTGTCTCTATGCAGAATCACAAGCTGGTATTGGCCTTGTGAGTGGGGATCACACATGTAAAGTCATACTTTCAGCCTACATAGATTTTTTAGTCCGACTGTATGGCGGTCATTCACTACTATTGAAATAAGGGACCCACCATCCTTATTATGTTATTCACCAACCAAGAGGCTACATATTGCAAGAATGCTTCAAAATTAGTATCGAGTCATGTGAAAGAGAGCAGAACAATATCATAAATGATCTAGCTTAGACCATGAAGCTGCTAAACCATAGCATAGTATGGCACGATCGCTCTCCGAAGCGTTAAAAGCAATAAATATCTTTAATTGCTTGGATAGTATAATCCCCTTCTGAAGTGTTTGAATAATTAATAAACTTTTCTCTTTACTTGCAAAAAAATATGAAACTAAAATACATTTTAGCTCTTTTTGTGGGTACATTTTTAGCTTCCTCAATCGAGGAGCATGCATACCCACAGTAGAGATCCATGTAGCATTGTTCCCAAGCATCGGAGGCATGAGGAAGCAGCCTAGCTATGAGCAACATGGGAAAAAGTTCAATTGTGTAGCCCTTTAACGGAGAATAAGAGCAAAAACATGTTATGTTTTGCTCCAGATACAACGATTCAATTTTCTAAAAACGAGAGAACAATTGTGGCATTTTTTTAGAGAAGCTAAGTTGTTACATCGATCATTCTCAGCTCAATTGATCACGAATGAAAGGTAAATGTATACACAAAACAAAGAATACAAAAGAAGAATATATTATTGTTTCTCCATTTGTTATTGGGAAATATATACATAGCGACTACCTCCAACGCTTTGTTTGCCGAATGGATATTTCCCCTTAAATCCTCACGCTGTGGCAAGGATCAAAATCGAAGCCAAAAGATCTCTTGAAGATAGTTTGCATAAAGAGGTACACCATTTTTTCTCGAAAACAACAATGGTTTGGTGTAGGTATTATGTAGATGCGATGTGGTTTCAAACTTGAAGGCAATGGGATTATGCACAATTTTGAGAGGGGCTAAGATTTTTTTTTGGAGTGCTCATGGAGACTTGGAGAGGCACAAATTGATGGTAGCACATGGGGAACAACTACTATCAAAATTAAGAAATGAGAAAAAAAATGTGAGGATGGTGTGGCCATGGTAGAGATTTGACACGATTGCAATCTACATGATGATGAAAGAGGGCAAGTTTTCAAGAGGCTGACGACAACCGTGGTGAAAGCAATGTGTTAGCCATGAAGAAGCGCAATTGGACAACAAATTTGGAGAAGCCTCCACGATCAAAGATAGAAGAGGAAGGGCAGTAGGGCTAAGAAGCAATCTCAATCTAGAAAGTGATGAGAGTTAGTGCTCGACTTGGAGAGCGCACGTCGCAACACAATCCCTATCGAGTCAGGAGGTCGTGTATCACCCTAACATAGCAGAGCATCGATGTCATCACCGAGCTGAGGCATTGTGATGACCACGGGCAATGATGAGAGACGAAGTGAGCACATGACCTGTTTGAGACTGCTTCACTCCAGTTTTTCAGGTCCACTCCAGAAACTCCATGGTGGTGTATCTCCACAAATTTCTGAAGCACCACTTTACGTGGCCTTCAAATCCACAAAAATGCATGAACTAGCAGGGGAGGCCTTCATATTCATGAAGACAGCTACTCTAAGTTTTGTGGAGTAATGGTGTTTGAATTAGGAGCGACTCCACAACTTGAAGCTGAAATATCTAGAGTGGAACAGTCTTATATTAATTAGTTAAGAAAGGGTTGTATCTTACCAATACAACGATGAATTTGCTAACCCTGGTGCATGATTAATGGTGGAAAAAGGTACAATCACCATAAGAAAAAGATGATCTAACTTATGCGCATTAAGGTATCATTTCAAAATTCAAACTCAATTAAATTAATAATATTATCTCTAATCGATACTCATCTGGATTGTCTTTTAATGGTTTAAGGAATTTATCACATAGCAAAGACTCTGAAACAAAAAATTACATAACCAGCTAATAATTAAAAATTATACTCATGTTAAGAAATTTTAAAGTGTATATTGAGTTAAAAAAATATCTCTACATAAACTGTTCCCTTTTTCTTCTTACCCATATTACCAAAAGAATAAGGCACAAAATATGATGGTGAAGAAAACATAGGCGATATCTTCGGTCTAGATCATTAGGACTTCCATAACAGGATTAAATGAAACTATACACCCGTTTCTTCAAGTAATAAAACTTAAATATCAACATAAAAAATGCTAGCTACCCGCACAATTTGCGCGGGTCACCTTCCTAGTTCCTTATATGCAAGAAGCTCTGCTTCTTCCGCCGAGGTGCACTGAAACATGTATCTCCATGAAGAGAGAAGAACACGCCCCTTGTGATCCCGAATGATGACTCCTAAAGAGACTTCTCCCATCGCCTTAACATAACTTCCATCAACATTTATTTTAATCCATCCTTCCTCCGGTGGTCGCCACAAGAGCTTGGGTGTTTGCTTCTCTAGATGCACCTTTTGTTTTTGTTTTCCTGCAAAAACATTGAGGGGGAATTTTCCTTTCACATCATCTATAATGTTAAGTTGTTTTTCAGAAAAAGTTCTTTGCAGGGCTCTTAAAGCACGAGCTGATGCATCAATAGAAAGTCGGCCTCCTCCATGGGTTATAGTATTGCGGTCACTCCAATTGTGCCAAAAGATTAGGATGATTACAGAGCGCTCTTCCTCAGACAGCCGATCTAGCAAGAGTAAAAACCAGTCTGGACCCGGCACAAGCCAATCTGTACACATTATTTTTAGGAGAGCACAAGAATGAGGGCAAGCAACCACTGCATGGTAAGTTGATTCAGATGCCATACCACAAATATTACACGTATCGTCCTTCAAGATATTCCTAGCTTTCTTGTTTTTATTAGTTGGGAGAGCATCTCTTGCTAAGCGCCAAGCAAAAATTCTAAGCAAAATTCTGACTTTTGGAGGGATATTTGCTTTCCATATATGCTGCCACAGACATGTTCCATCTTTATTCTCACTGCTTGAAGCATGTGTCTCAAGGGTGGTCATGTTCGGTGCAAGTTTGTAGGCACTTTTTACTGAAAAGATACCAGAGGGCTCATAATGCCAGGCTATGATGTCTTTAGAACTAGAGTAGAGCTTAATTTTCAAGATCTCTTCGACATCGAGTGGAGCAAAATTTTGTTTAGAATATTCATCTTCCATTCCATTCGTTCTTCATCAATGAGATCAGCCACCCATTTAAGCCTTGAATGCCTTCTTCTTGTAACTGGTCTCAAATAAAAATCTCTTGGAATCGAATTATCACGCCAAATACGTATATTTGTACCATTCCCGACACGCCAGATTGGTCCTCTGCAGTTGGATCACTGATGTATAAATCTAGGTCCATATGGCAGTGACCAAAACCAACTGCACAGGAGACTCGTCCCTCAATTCCGTCTATTGCCTTCAGTAAAAATGATCATGCTGTTAGCGGTTGAGGAATGACTGCACAAGTGAGTAGGGCGAGATTATTTGATGAGCCAGGTACCAACGGTCCTCAAAATTGTCACGTTGTGTTATCTCGGTTCCTGAACTCTTAAAATGGTCTTCGAACTCGTAAATTGCATATTTGATTTCTTAAACTTAGCTTTGAGTGTCTTCCCGGTCCCTAAATAAAAAGTTGCATATTTGACCCTCTAAATTTAACTTTGGATGCATATTACCTAGGTGCGTGATTAAATATAATCATCAATATTTAAAAATTAACAATACAACTTGAATTTATTAGATTTCCAACGAGAAAATTTTATAAAAATCCCTTCAAATAAATTATTTATCAAACTAGCACCATGTTGGACACGTAAACCCACTGTGATTGTGTGAAAGTGTCCATTACCATAGTTGTTTACTAGCAAGTGTCAAAGCAATTAGCAATATTTTGTAGATGCTGAGGTTGGGCAAAACTCTCGCCCATACACATAATGGGAGGGAGACATTGTAAGGAAGGATCTCGAAGACTCTGTTGCGAACAACGCCGATGCCTATAGGAAGAATGAAGGTGTACATGCATATGTTCCGAAACCTCTTTAGAAATTTAAATGTGCAATTTACATATTTGGGGACTATGATGGTACCAAAAAATAAGTTATGGAAGCTATAAATATGCAATTTGCGAGTTTGGAAACCTGGATTGCACCCGAAGCTAAGTTTAGGGAGCTAAATTTTATGAGTTCGGGGATTATGATGACATAACGTGACAAGTTTGAGAATCGCCGGTGTATTTTACTCTTATTTGCACGTTGATAACATGTACTTGCCGTAAAATTTATTTCTTCGGAAAGTACAAACCAAAAAGAAAAAAAAATCGTGGGAGAATCTGACTTTGCAGGTGTTAGACTGGAGGGGATTAAGATGCACCAGGTCGGTGGAGTCATGGAGGCAGTATGCTTATTTAATTTATATGTAAGAAATGCTTAGGGTACCAATGTTAACTGCACATGCTCTCAAAATACTACAGCAAAGGCACTCCTAAGTTTCATGTACAGTAAAATCATTGCAGCCGATTCGGCGGCAGTTTCTTTTTTATTCAAATGTGGGCTGGACATGGTAGTAATAAGCATATTGCCTTTATTACCAAATTTTTACTGTTTGCCAACGAGCATGATACATGGTTTATTTCTTAGTAGGCTCAACTAGTCAAGCAGCACTGCTTTCTTGAATCAACGAATCCTGCGATTCGACTTCCTGTGAGAGCAAATTTCAAGCTCGATTTAGAAGATACCATGCAAGTTGCAACGGTATTGAAGCTACTCTCCAGTTCTCTGATAAAAGCCACTCGCTGCCTTTTTCTTGACCCTAGGGTTGAGCCTTCCTCTTCTTAAAGCAATTAATGATTGTTTGACATCAGGCAAATAACACAAGAAATAGGACTTCGATTCAATTTTCTAGCATTTGGATTTGATGGCGATGGAGAAATAGATTGTCCAAGATATCATTATGGAGAAATAAGTCATTAAGTTCTCACATGCTAAAAGCTAACTAAATTTTTGGGATAGCAAAGGTATGTGAAAAGATGATGGTTAGCCGAAATATACACTTGCTTGCATAAATTTCATATAGAGTCAGCGCTTGACGTACAACATAAATTGCGCAACCTCTCACGCTATGTTTTTGTTGTCTGCCAAGTCAAATTCAATTCGAAGTTCAAGCATAATAAAGATTGTTGTAGCTAATTTGCATGGTGGCAACTTTTAAATCCAAGTACTCCCTCCGTTCTGAAATATAAGACATTTCAACATTCTTGGAGAGTCAAAATTTTCAAGTTTGATCAAATTTATACAATAAAGTAATAACATTTATGATATCAAATATGTACCATTAGATTCTCCATTATATATATTTTTATAATATAGTATCTGTTTGGTGCTATAAATTTTGATGATTTTTTCTAAAAATTTGGTCAAATTTAAAAAACATTGACTCTCCAAAAATATTGGAATGACTTATATTTCAGAACAGAGGGAGTATGTCAATAGAAATAAGCTGGGTTGAACAAGCGAGTTGCCTTGTCAGGTTTTTACATGAAACAAAAAGAACACCGAAGGTTTGATGGAAGTAAACCAGATGTGAGCTAGAAAAATTCAGTTACCAACACACTCTATCACTCCGAGAATGGTAAAATGCAATCCGGTCAACGCACATCAAAAGCACCAAAATCCAAACTCTCTCTCACCTCACCCAAGGCCAGAGCCCCAATTTACCAAAGTACCCAACCGAGAGCAGCTAGCCAGCCACACCCACACGGACAACCCCCGGATCCATCCAAGCGTCAGCCTCCCTGACCTCTCCATCCACTTGAGCTGTTGAGCAGCCGTGAGGCGAACACGTGAGCACACAGGCACGCGGCTTGATGAGAGCCCCGTCATCCGCCGTCACGTCAAGCCGCCACGCCGGGGGCGGGGCCCCAGCGGCCGGAGAGAGACCCGCCCGAGCCTGTCTGCATGGGACACGCGGCCACGTAACGGACGACGCGGCCACGCCGCGGGCAGCACGGCACGGCGGCAAGCATCCTCCGTTTGGCGCCCGCACCGAACTGCCCGGTTCTGCCGCCTCTGTCCGCGAGGCCAGGGAGGGGGGCGGTAAAAGGTGGGGAGAGGGAGCAGGGGGTAGAGAGAGATTGCTAATGCTGCGCGCGCCCGGAGCAGAGCGACTGCCTGCTGCCATTACTGTTCGGTGCGGTGAGGCAGAGGGATAAGGATGCTGGCGGCGGTGTCTCCGATGGGGAAGGGATAAGGGAAGGCCGCCGATGGCATCGCCGCCGTTCCTCCCTCGTCGAGGTTAGTATCTCGTCGATCCCTGGACAATGCGGTTCGCCGTGTTCCGTGCTGATCTTCTTGGTGGGTGTTGGGTGGGTTAGAATGTGGGTTACTGGATTGGGGAGACGCTGCGGCGCCGGGCTAATCTATGAGTTCGTCGGATGGAGAATCGATCCGTTGGCCTCGCAGGGAGCGAGGTTTCTCAAATGTCTTTTTTTTAAGAAAGTAAATGTTGGGTAGAGATCTTGCTGCATGTTGAGGTTGTTTTGTTCTAGTGGATTTTTGGACTCCAACTGATTGGGTTTCTGCCCCTTGGAGCACATTTTGACCTGGTTCATTTCCCCTGCATCGAAACATCATTGCTTTCATTGATAGAACGCCCCTCTGTTCCAGGTCATGGTAGTTTTAGATAAATATTTACTGCTCCACATTCAATAGATTTGATGTTCAGTAAGGTTATCGCAGGGTCTGCGGCTTCGGTGTTTGGAAGCTTTGTCTTCAGTGTTCTTTTATATCCTTGCTAGGAGACTGACGCTCTCTATTTTTTTTCATCTTGCTTCCATAGGTTGATAGATTTGGTACTCTTCAGAACTGCAGCTATTTATGGTGCTTCACGCTTTTATTCCCTCCATCTTTTTAGGAAACTCATTCCCTGTTGCATTTGTCGAGTGTTGAGTTTGGATATCAGATGGCCACTCATGCTGGCGAAGTGCCATGGAATCTTCAACAATAATGATAGTGACTCATTATTTGTTGGAGTTTGCATGCTTTGGTTGAGTCCATTTCTGTCTGCTTTAGTTGTGTTGCAACTATCAGGCTGAATCTTGCAAGTTTCTTTGGTTGGACTGTGCTCTAGTTTCCTATATATTTTCAGTCAGTCTTGTAAGCTGATGTATATATGATCGAATGTGTATCCACAATGCAAATTTTTATTGCTTTTCTAGATTTGGCTGTACCATGCTTGCCCTGTTGCCCACATCTTACTTCTACCGTGCTTTAATTCATGATGTTTACTGCACTGCAGAATATCTAGTGCGTGTTCAAAGCAACCGAGCTGGCTGTTAATCAACAAGATGGACGGGAAAGACTTATTTGTGGATATAGGGATGAAGGAGGAGGACATTGCCACAATGCTATTTGGGAAGAAAGTTGCTGAGCTGGTAGAAGACGCATTTGATGGTTCCAAGGAAGAAAGACAGATCTTTGAGGGTGTCTTCTGGATAACAGGCATTGATGGATTAACTAATCATCATCATGAGGGCCCTGGACATATTGTAGATCCAGGCAACCCAGTGATAGGGTCTAGCACACCATCAAGTTCTGCCTCCAATCACAAGATGGCACACTGTCGCATAGTTGAGTCCTTCACTGCTGGTAACTTATCAAGCTACCGTGTGTCCTGTCTTGCTGCTGATCAGCAGGAGCGCCGAGCAATGCCTTCTCCTTATGCTGGCCCTTCTGAGCTTGTGGTGCAGTGGACGCCACCTCCCCCTGATCGAGTGTACACGCGTAGGGCAGTGACTCGCAGGAGCGAGAGAGCAAGAATTTGCAGTGCTATGGATTTGGAGGGCATTGATATTTGGTATTCTGGTCGCCAGAGAGATGGCCGTGGCTATGGAAAGCTTTGGAATCATCTCCGTCTGCACGCACATCTTCTGATGGTGGATGCTGGGTGGAAGATCGAGGGCAAGAAAAGGGGTAACAAGAGTAAGGTTGACCACATCTATGTGGCGCCGGACAAAGTGGTACAACTGTTTTCTCTTCCCAGGGCATGGAAATGCTTTGGTCAATGGTTGCTTATGACTACACCCTGCATTGACAGAAATGAGTCAAATGACTATGGAAAGGAATGGTTGAACATGCATGACTTTTTGTATGATTTGAAGAACACACTGCTGTGCTTACAATATGAGGTCCAGCGTCCGAAGCAATCATTATCTTTCCTCCACCAGTGGCGGCTCCTTGACCCTTTCATGGCTGTAGTTTGCATTGATAAGAAGATTAGAGCTCTGAAAAGTGGAGAGGCACTGAAAGCTATGAACAGCACTGTAACTTTCCTCAGTCACAGCGAGCGTAAATTGTTGAGTGCCAAGAATGAAAGCAGGCCACCTGGGTCATGCAAAAAGAGTCTTCTGCCATTTTTTCTCTCTGAAACTGATGATCAGCCTGATAAGGAAGGAAATTCTTCACTCAATGAACAATCTTCTATATTTTTTTCAAACAATCCAAGCGAATATGAAGCCAATCAACAATCACGGTGCGTCTCAGAAACAAATGGACGAAGCATAAGAAGCACAGCTCGTCGCATAGTGATGGGTCTCCATGATGCAACAACTTTTCTTGGCTCAAGGCAAAATTGTTTGAGCCAGAAAAAGAAATTTCCGTGCATCAAGTCTAAAGTGAAGCAGCAAGCTGAGGATAAGTCTGTTCCATTATACTTCCCACCAGCATTACAACACCTGGCTAACAATGTTCAAATAGAAGATCTGAATTCTCATCTCTATGAAACCATGGAAGTTCCCTATGTGGCCAATTCTGCAGGTACTCCAGAGGAGATGCTCCTAGGAGAGAACTTACTGTTTTCCCCTGAGGTTGACGAGATACTACTTGGAATTACAGATGGTACCAACAACGAACAGCATGATGCTGCAGTATCCTCTGAGCCCCAATTGGCAGATAAAGATGCCAGGGATGGACCTTCTGGTGCATCATCACTACCATTAGAGAATGGTGATTACATGGGAGCTAAAGAAGATTGTATTGACAATGGCTGTCCTGATGCTGCAGTTGTCTCTAAATTTCAAATGGCAGATAATGATGCAGGAGATAGACCTTCAGGTGTATTATTGCTACAATCAGAAAAGGATACAGACTTGGGAGCTAATAATACGAGCTTGGAAGATCCAACTAAAACAGAACAGTTATCATCTGAAGCTAGTGGCAACTCTTTGATGATCACAGAGCCGCGAGTGTTGTTTGTGTCACCTCAAGATGGGACTCTTTCTTTTATGAACAATAGTATGAACAACCAAGAGATGTTGAGCTTCCTGAATGCTTCCCATGACACCAAGGGTACTCAGTCATCAGTTTCTGAGGCAAGCTTGATTCAGGGTTTCTTATACCTTGACAGTCAAGGTTCTCCGATTTGTTGGACAGTAACAAACCCAGAACCTCCTAGGCAGTTGATCTGTGCTGCTGATGTGGAGCCAAGCTCGAAGTTGTCAAAACACTCTGGTGAAATGAATTTGGAGAAAGAGGCATCAGCATATGAACACAAAAAAATATTGGAATCTGGCTCAAGTATGAAAGGGAAAAAAAGGCCTGACAAGATTGCAGATATCCAAGACAATGTCAGTAGAAAAAAACAGAAAGTGAATGATGCTCCATTAAGCAATTGCGTATGTCAGTATATGGATGATGTTACTGACAACCCTGGTGGTCCTGTAGTTCTCGGTGAGGAAGAGCAGATAGTTACAGCAATCATTAAGCAAGTTCCTTCGAATCTAGAGCCCAAGAATAAGGATGACAAGGATCAAGATGAACAAAGCATTGAACATTTAAAACACCTCATTTCAGAAGAACCACTAAAAAATGATAACAAAAGGCAAAAGAAAATAAGGTCTCGCACATGCAAGTTTGATGATGACGATCTTCTGATGACAGCTGTAATACATAAGCTGACTGCACGTTACAGGAATTGTTTTCATCGAAGGCTCACAAATAAAGTTGGTTTCAGGCGTCTTCCAAGATATCGCTGGGAGAGGGAAGGGGAAGGTAGCAGGAAGAAGTTGCATGGAGGAACAAGAACAGTGTTGAACAAGTTACTTGAAATGGGCATTGTTGCTAAAGTGAACATTCTTCAATATCGAGGGCCAGGAGGCAAAAATGTGTTAAAGGATGGGAATATAACTAGTAATGGCATTCGATGCCGGTGCTGTGGCACCACCTTTACAATGTCCAAGTTTAAGTGTCATGCAGGTCTCAGGCAAGAAATCCCGTCCCTGAATCTTTTCTTGGGTACAGGTAAATCATACAGTCTTTGTCAGCTTCAAGCATGGTCTATAGAGCAAAAGGTCAGGAAAGAGCGTGCAAGAGATACTATGTTACTTCAAGGAGATCAAAATGATGATATCTGTGGATCATGTGGCGACGTCGGTGAACTGATATGCTGCGACAACTGTCCTGCTAGTTACCATCAAGCTTGCTTGCCTTGTCAGGTTTGTTATGCTGATGTCACCTTTTTTTCTGGTTAGCCAAATTATAGAATTGTCTATATGCCGGGATAATAATTAATAAATGAATTAAATAATGAGTAGTAGGAGTAATAACAATTATATTTATTCTGGATCCATGCCTGCACTTGAAATGATGCTTCAGAAATTGCTATTTCTTTGCGGTAATTTAGGAAAGATTAACGGATGGTATAGTACTACTATTCATCCCACGCATGCTTACTTTACTAATTACTACCAAGCTGACCCTGAGTGTGTCATGGAAAAAATAAGTCACTACTCACTGCTAGTTTTGTTTATCATGGATCTGAGTTACAATGATTGTGTTAAATATTTACTCCAGTTACATCCTGGACCTTTTCTTTGAAAAATTCCATCCTGAATATGACAGCCTCGGTAGCATGTAGGATCCCTTCTCATTTCGCATCTGCATCACAGAACTACTATTTCAGCATTCATAGCAGAGTTCATTTTATCGATCCATTTATTTTCTATAACCTGCTACTCTAACTTGCTTCAGATCGTCTACCTTACCATCTTTAACAACAGGATAATACACATGCATGTTATAATTGTTACTGACCACTCCAACTGTATCCTACCTTTCCTTCAGGATATCCCAGAAGGCAACTGGTACTGCTCTAGCTGCCTTTGTGACATCTGTGGGGAAGTGATCAATTTGAAGGAGCTAAGAACTTCAGTCCCTGCTTTAGAATGTTTACAGTGTGAATCTCAATGTAATGTCACATGTCACACTGCATTTTCATTGCCTTCTTAAATATCTTGCTTGTCCGTAAGATTGTTCTCGAACCATCCATATTTATCTCTATATCATGTAGTGTAGTGGTAAGCTTCCCAGTTGAGGAAGACAACTACCAGGGTTCAGATCCTTGCTGGCACCTGTGGTTGGTCTGGGCCCTCCTATCAGAGGTAGTTGCAGGGGTCGCTAACCCAGTGATTCATGATTGGCCCAATTAACGATGCGGTCCTATAGGGTGAAGCCGATGTTCAGGGGTTTTCTCTGCTGGCTTGGCTGAGATTTCTTTCTTAGTGAAATGCCGTGGGGGTGGTCTTCCCCTGGCGGTTGATTTTTTTAATCTCTATATCCAATATTTATGCACAACTGTTTTTTTTATAATAGGACATTACTCACGGATGTTGAGTCTAACTCAGGGACGAAGCTAGGCTTGATTTTTGAGGGGGAAAAAAGCTAGGCTTGATTATCGGGGTCAGCTGAAACTGAAAAAATTCTGATAATCCCACAGAAACTACTGTTTATGTGTATTGATGACCCCAGCATGCAAAGAGCAATGATCCCGGTGGTCTTGTTTTCTAGCTCCGCCCATGTCTAACTTTAACACACATAGGCACATTGCTTTTGAGTCATGCTTTCCTGTTTCTATAATTTTTTTTTGCTGAAAGCAAATTGCCTGGTTATATAATATGGCAAAAATTACTTAACTTGAGTAGTTGATTACACCTTATAACATTCATAATTTGCACTTGAGTTGTACAACCAAACTTTGTTTATCACAGTAATGGTTCTTGTAATAACCAAGCTCGGAAAATTATTCCAATATTTGAACTTTTTGGCGAATTAGATTTGAAATATAGGTCATATTTTGTTGCTCATTTGAAATCATTTATTTCCTGCAGATCATGCAAAATGCATAGCTGGCAAGGTTTTACGCGACGAGAAAGGTGGACCTGATAGATTTCTTTGTGGAAGAAGATGCCAGCAGGTATGTTTCAGAAGGACTTTACCTGTTCTTTAACAATCACTAGCTGCATGGTTACCAAAGATGGTAGGATGTTTACCTGAATGAGACTGACCTTGTTCCGGCACTGTCAGATTTATACGACCTTTCATTGTCGTGTTGGAGTGCCTGACCATATGGATGATGGTTTTTCATGCACCATTCTTCGTAATAATGGTGATCAAAAGGTTCGTACAGCTGCGGAGATTGCTGTCATGGCTGAATGCAACATGAAACTAATGATTGCTTTGAGCATTATGGAAGAATGCTTCCTGCCAATCTTGGATCCAAGGACAGGAATAGACATTATTCCTTCTATACTATATAACTGGAGGTGAGACAGCCTTTCCTTTTCTCTCTTTTGGATCAGTTGTGCTTAACTGACATGCTTAGTTGCTTACTGAATGTTCACTTGATTTTGTTATTTTATTTTTTAATTCAACTTATGCCACCTATTATCTCCATTTACACAGTAATATTCCTTTTGATAGGTCTGATTTTGTACATTTGGATCACAAGGGGTTCTATACTGTTGTCTTGGAAAATAATGACACCATCATATCTGTGGCATCCATCAGGTACCATGTGAAAAGAAGCCTAAATTTTTTTATGAGTATAAAGTCGAATAGTAAACTAATAGAAATGGACATCTGGAGCTGGGGTTAACATAGATGTCGCTGCAGGTTACATGGTACACTTGTAGCAGAGATGCCCCTAGTAGCTACTTGTACAGAGAATCGTCAACAGGGAATGTGCAGGCGCATTATGGATTACATTGAGGAGGTATGGACATGAGTTGTAGACCCTGGCATTTCAGTTGCCTGTTCTGGATTTTTTCACAAAAATGCACTGCCAAAAAATATCATTTCAGATCCAATGCTTACCCTTCTCAATTACCTGAATGTTTGTATGTATCTCAATTTAAGTTGTCACTCTAAAAAACTTAGACCTAAACAATATAATTTTGGGCAGATGCTGAAATCCCTGAAGGTGGAGATGCTACTTCTATCAGCAATACCGCTCCTAGTGGAGACATGGACATCGGCATTTGGGTTCAGAGAGATAGATGACTCGGATAAGAAGAAGCTGAGTAAGGTCAGGCTGGCCTCGGTCCCGGGAACCGTCCTGCTGAAGAAAGACCTGTGTGTACGTGCAGGCACCCACGCCGGTGAGCCGCCCAACCCTAAACCTTTCAAAGTTTACTCACGCGTGCCGAGAAACCGCACCGGTTTGAATGTGCTGTGCCGATCATAAGATGACGCAGTGGACGGCATGGGGTGCCTCTCATTCCGCGCTCGCTCGCCGCCGTCTCCTGCCGCCGCCGCCGCCGCCAAGCAGCAAGATTGGTCTCCTGAAGTGTCTGCGCCAGTTTGTGTAATGCAAAGCCTCGTTGACAAGCTGAGTGTTCTGAAGATCGCCCCGCGCTCTGCGACGGCGAGCCCTCCTCCGTCGGACAGTGGTGTTTGTAGCGAACGTAGCTCCGGCGAGCGTTCTGTAAATATTGCCGCCGCCGCCACGGCCGGCGGCAGGCCAGAGGATGTTGTTACCGTGGCCTTTGCCGGCCCTGAACCTGCATGGGAAAACTAGACTGTGTTGGAGTAGACTGTTTGCTACTTTAGCTCCCTTGAACTGAAGTTTCAGCGTTTCTCAGCCATTGCGCTGGCAGAAGCCGTACATGCTTTTCCTTCGCTGCAAAATCAGAACCTGCTGCTTATCTTCCCGTGGTCGGTCCGATCCGGATTCCGGCGACGTGGATCAGGCCGTCGGCGCCGAAACGTGCCGTCGCTTGATGGCTGATGGTCGGGGGACGCCGGCGTGCTTGGTCGCGCGACACGCACGGCCTGACGACATGACAAGTTTTTAAGTACAGGAGCGAGCGGCTCGGTCGGTGGTGTCGACACGGTGCTGGCCTGTTGCCCATCAGTCCATCACCCGTTTCTTTGTTGTCGCAGAGACTTTAGTGGGCGTAGGAAAGCTGTGTTCCTTCCCCCAACATGTTTCACTTTCGCAGCTGAGTACTTGTCAGGCGCTATAGTTAGTAGTTTATGGCCCTAAGAAAAAGATCGGACCTACCTGAAAAAAACCGACCCGATCCAATTAACAAAAAGGTCGGACCTACCTGAAAAAAACCGACCCGATCCAATCTGATGAATGTACCGGGCTTGAGCCAAAACTTTTGCCCTGAAAAATCGGATACAATCCAAAAATTATACATGAAAAAATAGATTTTATCTGTTTCGACCGACCATATGCCAGGCTAAGCCTGAGCTGAAAAATCCGATCCCATGATTTTTTATAACCCGATCCGACTTGAAGCTGACCCGATCCGATAGATCATCAGGTCTAAGTGTCTAGGTGGTAGTTTATGTCAGCCAGCAAGTCCCATTTGTCAAACACCAACCAAAAGTCAACCAGTGCGCACATTCAGGCCGGACCGAGCTTGCACCACATGCGAGAGGCTTCTGTGCTTGCGAATTAGTAGAGAGAGGAGGAGAAAATAGAGGCGACCGTCTCCGGGGTTGATCCCGTCGGCTCCCCTGCCTCTCCGGCGACCACGCCGGTGCCGGAGAGGGAGGGGAGCCGGGGGATTCGATTGGCGGCGGTGTATAGGGTAGACATCTTGTAGTCTAGGCCTAGGGTTTGCTCGCCGTCGACCTTGACGGCGGAGCTTAGGTTTCCGGCAATGGTGGCGCGGCCTTCCCGCCAGCGAATAAAGCTTCTGCAGGACCTCTCCGATGACGGCGGCGTGGTCACTCGTCTCGGTGAGGTGGTTGCTTTTGGATTTTGTCTTCTCTCCTTCGCCTTTTGTGGATCGGGGCCCCTCTTCGTCTCCGTCGGCGTGGCTGGCGGCACTGGAGGTTTTCCTTTTCTTGGAGGTGAAGGTTTGAGAGCTCTGGTCCATTCTCGTGCCATGGGGTTGGATCTTTTGTGCTCCCCCGGGAGCTGCTTTTTCCGGGCTGCCGGATTTCCCTTCCGGTCGGTTGGCTTCAGTGCTTCCTTGGCGAGCCGGTGCGGATTTGCTGCTGGGCTACTGCTGCTCGTCGGTGGTGGTGCCAGCTTTACCGTTTTGCATCTTCTTGAGTTGCTGTTCTTGGTCGATCCGATGCAGGGGTGCTCTGGTTCACTTGGGAGTTGGTGTGATTGGGTTGTTGGATAGGGAAGATTGTCGACCGACGTTCTTTTACCGAGGATCTCATGTGGTTTACCATTTGGTGTCGCTTCCCTGGTATCAGGGGCGGATCCAGCAGGGGGGGCTGGGGGGCTCGAGCCCCCCCTTGATTTTTTACCCTGTCATTGAAGAAAGCTCAAGGTTGAAGATGAATAGTGTGTAGTTGAGCCCCCCTCCCTTTCTAGTCTAGATCCGCCACTGCCTGGTATGGTTGCGAGGCGCGGATGATGATGCTGCGTGCTGGAGTGCTGCTTCTCGGATGAAGAAGAGACACAACTGGGAAGATCAAAGGAAGAAGAAGAGGGTCTTGGTTGTAATTTCTAAATTTCGTAGGGACCCTTTTGTAAAAAGGGGAAGCACTGTACTTGATCATGTTTTCATGTTAATGTAATGCTATCCGTTCTCGCAAAAAAAAAAAATCGGCGCGCAGGAGAGGAGTCCATCAGGTTGTCGCCTCGCCAACGTAAGATCGGATCGGGAGATTCGGGACGGGATGCGGCGTTCCACCGGCCTGCGTGCCGCCACCCACCGTGCCGCGCGCCATCGGAACGCCTCCTCCGCATCGTCTCCGCGTCGGATCACCGCCGGGCGCCGCCCCAACCCCGCGGGGAGCGTTGGATCAGATGGTCGAGCTGTGCTTGCGCTGCGTGCGTAGTGACGAGAGCGGCGGCGGCGGCTGCTATCGGGTCCTCGGGATCGATCTCTCGCGGACAGGCCATGGATCCCAAGGGACAGGGACCTGGACGTGACGGCCAGGATCCGTACTACTTGGGCAGTTGGGCTGCTGGACAGGGATTGATGGACACTCTAGCTAGTGCAGATTTTTTGCTTTGGGTCAGCGTTCCACTCCCATCACTTTTGGTCGGTGAAAATCACGGGGGTGATTGTAAAGTTTGCCACTGCTTCTATTACTATTCCGAGCCCGTCACTAGAAAATTTTGATTAAAAAAATTAGAAATTTTACAATGATAACAGCCGTCCAGCTGATAAATCTTACGGTGGTGAAGTTAGAAAATACCTAGGATTAAGTACTTGATACTTTCAAAATGTGAGACCAAGTACCAAAAAGTAGTATCAAATACTAATTTAATTTAATTTTTATAAAGACTTTCCATAGATCAAGAGATAGAAAAAAATTAAAGGTAAAAATACCTGTTACAATCATTGTTAAAGAACAATTGGAAGGAAACGGCTAATAATAGAAAACATGAAAATACCCCCAATTATTAAAAATGAGCGTGGATCTATCTTGGAGCGAGCTGTAACCGATCTACAGAGATCCATTTGATGTGTAGAGCACCGACAGCTCCATTTTAATCAACTAGGCGTATAGCCCGCGCATTTGCACGGCTAGTGTTAAAATTCAAAAATTTGCATGTCGTTGTATCTTTACTTAAAGATTATACTATTTTTTTACCATACATCATCATGTTCATTATCATAAATTATGTCTTATTGTTGGTTAAAACAATTCAAATATGATTTACCTATAATAACAATTTGATTTGTTGAGCTTTAATAATATTATGCATATAATTATTCTTATTTTTGATTTATTTTGATTGATTATTGTTAGCTTTAGTTTTTATTAATAAGTATATATTTGTAACTGACACATAGCTAAATGATATTTTATATTTAATTTTTCATAATGACATTGGTGGGTGATTTTTAATTAGGCACAGGGGTATTTTAGACAAGGGCGGAGCCAGGCTGAAGTCTTAGGGGGGGGGCTGAGCCAACATGATATGGCGTTTACGGGAGCTAAACTCTATCATTTGACTGCTAGATAAGATCATGTCGCAGGAAACTCCATGAGCTGCCAATGGAGTTCCTGGGGTAGGGGGGCTTGAGCCCCCTGCCCCCACGCTGGCTCCGCTCCTGATTTTAGACTAATTTTTATCATAATGGCAGTGATGGATAATTTTTATTTTTTTATTTTTCTTCTATTAACGTGGTAATTTCTAAGTCTTGAGAGCGAATGTGGAGGCTCTGTTTGTTGGCCAAATAATAAGATAATAGATAGATTTGTTGACCCCTGGCACTCCATTGGATACCGCGGGTTGACCCCTGCGCCATTTGTGCTTCCTACTACTGCTTGTGTAAATCAGACGGAGTTTGCTTCCTCATGTTTGAGGGGTTCAAATATACGCTTTAGTAATCCCGTCCAATTACTGCTTAGGCACGTTCAGACTTCTGGCTCCGGTGAACTACTGAACGTCGCTACGCCGGCGTCAGCGGATGTGCCGCTACCGCCAGAGCATATCAAGCTCGACGCTATGGTGGCGTAGTTGGCCATGTCCCCAATGCTGTAGCAACCTCCTGTTCTTCGAGAGCCGCTGCTGCCCTTCGACGCTATTGTCTAGTTTTCCGTGCCGGTGAACGACGATCACAGCCTTCCAAGCTCTGCTGGCCGACAAGCTGCATTACTACGTAGACGCCGCGATGTCACAGCCGGCAGCTGCGTCGCGCTTGATCACTTCAACTTCTCAAGCATGCTACCAGACTACCAGAGTCTGTTGCGGTGCTACCATAGCGTGCCGTGTGCTGCCGTTCGTGCAGCTTCGTTCTTCCAACCGTCGCACGAGTTGTTTGGTGCCAGGGAAAAGCAATAGGAAGTCGGATCGATCCACTTCACTCTACGGTTAACCATGGATCGAACCGCCGCTTCTCTTTTGTTCCATTTCGCAAACCGGTGCTCCATTAATTTAACTTTTTAGAGCGGGTCGATGACCCAATAGCTCGAACCGAGCCATCCCATCACTACCAATTATAATGTGATGTAATTCTGCGTCATCCGATACGAGACGATATGGTTATACTAGATTTTTTTTGTGAATGCTTATACCATACTAGTGAAGTTGTACGTGCCACAAGCACGTATTTAAAGTCAAATTATTTAAAATGATTGGATTGCATTGAACTACTCATAAAGAAAATCTTATTTATCCTGTGATGGAATAACCAATTATATTTGTATATGCTATCTAAAAATCTAAAAGGAATGCAACATTTAATATCCATATAAAACTAACCCTTGGTTAAATATGGAAGCATATTATTTTCACGTGGATGTTAATGGAATTAGTTAGTCGACAAATTGGCGAAGGAATACCTAGCATGGTATGCTACTAATTGGAGTTTAGATGAGTTTATTTAGAGCCAATCATATCCAATTTGTAAGCAGTATTTAATTCCATAGACGTAAGAGAAGGAAAATATCAAAAATTTACTTCCATAAACACAAAGGATGGAAATGAACCAAATAGATAGGAAACGCAGAGATTGAAGGCTGTTGATTTGGAAAACATCAGACTCTGATCTACTCCTTTCGCAGGCTGAGTTGTCCTAATCCTTTTTTGTATGCCCCAATTAGCACTCGTACAACCAGATGTATCAATATTAGCACATTAGCCGCATCATTTTCCGTAGAGGCAAAAATGGAGAATCCAAATTGATGGGTAAAATAACTAAATGAACATTTTTAAAAAATATTGTGTATATACCCAGCAATCCCAATCAAGACAACATACTGAAATTGCAATAGGTAACTAATGCTGACCTCCGGGATAACAGGCGCTGGTGCCGATGTCTACATGATGTGCGATATTACGAAAGACAGATAGACTGAGGAACGCCGGTGGCGACGACTAGGGGAACGCAGACGATGGGGGACTTCAATTACTTAAGATATGATTTCAACACTCTGATAAACAACACTTTCTTCCTATAACTAATTAAATAAAACTTCTATCACAACAAACGTTGCAACATGGGCGAGAGGCAGACCTTGGTGTTTGATGCCACTTCCTGTTGTTTTTGTGGCATCAGATGCTTGCTGCAGCTTTAGCCCCCTTTCGATCAGTAGAGAGGTCCTATTCTTGGAAGAAGAAATCAGATAGTAGCAGCTTTTTGGCGTGACAGTGGCAACAACGGGTGAATGATTAACCCTAGTGATAGATGTCTTTATAAATACAGTGATTGGAAGGCAAGGAGATATTATACTTTTGGAAAGGTATTTTACGGCAACCAGGGCCCTTCCAATTAACCCCTTGATTGAATGACAGATTATTTAGTATGGAAAGAATTTATATTTAATTTTTGCCCCTCCATTTATACTACTCTATTTTCTATTTGTGCATAAGAAAAAAAATATGTGAGGACCAATTGTCTCCCATAATTACGCACACCTTTCTTTTCCTTCTATAAAACAATGATGTCAATTATTATTCTTCCAAAACAAATAACGACGTAAATTATGGTGAATAATGATCACGCCGTGTGAATTAGGGAGCGCGAGCTGGAAAGGATGAAGGAAAAAAAGAAAGTGAATGTGGGTACATGCCGGTGGGTAGAGCACACCATGGTGACAAAAAAAGAATTCACTTTGGGCGGAATCATTTTCCTTCTCTCCATTTTTTCGATCCACCCTGATCCTGTCAACCACCCGGTCTAACATGTGGGCCTTCAAGAGGTATTTCGTGAGGTGAGTGGATGAGTTAATCTTGGTGAGAAATGTATTAGGTCAGTCTCAGTAGGAGTGTCATCGACATAGTTACCAAGACCAGAAATTAGGTAATCGTGCTAGACCATGACACTCATCTCATATTCCATGACACTCTCTATCATCTCTCTTCGTAAAAACTTTGTCATACCAGCAAATTTAATGTTCATGATATAACCATGGCACTTTCACAAAAATATTTCAACTTTTATAGTATATATAATACTCCTGACACGAACGACACCACGAGAGGATCGTTTCGGGCCCGATCAATAATGGGGTACTAAATGCTCACGAGTTTTTTCAACCCAAAAATTAAAGGGTTAGTTGGATCCATGCCACTCCAATTTCTTGAAATTAGATCTCATGTTGAAAATCATGCCATTGAGTGGCATGATTTTCAACATGACACCCAATTTTACAGAGTTGTGGTGGCATGAATCGAATTTTCCCAAAATTAAAACCCAACGCAGGCCCGGCACCAAGAACGTGACCCCCACTCCGCAGCTGTCAGCCCTCAGCAGCGGCAGCAGGTGAGCTGAAATGAAAAGCGGTCCGGATTCACCAGCAGCCAAGCCAGCAACAGCAAGGGCCGGGCCGGCCGGCCGGCCGGCCAGCCAGAGCCAAACAATGCTCGCGATCTCGCCCGATGCCGGCCGGGTCCGGCGGCGACCCGGCGCGCAGGTGGCTTCTCCGAGCGACCGCGCACGCGCGCGCACCGATAAAAAAAATCGGGTCAGCGCGTGGACTCGGCCGCTGGGAGGGAGCGGGATCGGCGAAGCAGCGGCACCCTGCCTGCCTGTCGCCCCTGTCGTGTCCGGTTGGCGCCCGTGCGGAAAAGGCAGGAGAAATACTCTACTCTACTCGTCCCGGGGGGAAAGAAACCGCCGCCTCCTCTTCTCCCGTCTCCCTCCTCCGCTGGCCAGGCGGCGAGCGACCCCTCCTCCGGCTCCAGATCCCGGTTCTCGAGGACAGCTAGCCTAGGACCTCGTGCTCTCCTCGCTCGGTTGTGAATCGTCGCTCGCTCTCGGGGCGATTGTAAAAGTTCCATCTTTTGGTTTGCTCGTCTGCTGGATTTCTTGCTCTCCGTTTCGTGCGGTGGCGCGATTCCCCCCCCCCCCCCCCCCCCGCGTACGGGGGTGTTTTCGGTTGGTGCGGTTGGCTCGTCATTTTCCTGCAACTTCTCTTCGGTCCTTGCGCGACGAGGGCGCCATCTTTCCAGCGGCTCCCGTTGACTCGGGCGGGCATTCCGTCGAGCACCTTCCGCGCGGTACCCGGGTGGCGTGGGGGATCTGCGGATGCCTTCATGGTCTGTTGTGTGAACGGCCGGCGCTTCTTGGTTCATCGGGAGCGTTCGTTGATGCCGGTCTCGTCGTGGGAACAGGTGCCTAGCGGATGGACTGCAACAGCTGCTACGGTATGCTCGCTACATGCTTCTTGTTCTCTCGCTCTCCTTTGTTTAAAAAAAATCCAATTTTTTTTATGAAGGTAGGATTGGCTGGACTGGAGTAGTTGGAGAAATTTGCTCATGGTGGTGCCTTCTGTTTTGCAGTTCTGAAATCAAGAAGGTTCGTCGGTATAGCCGATGCCAGCTTCGAGGATGCTGCAGATGGCATCAGCGAATTTGGTGACAGGCTGAGTGCTGCACACAAGCAGAAGGTTAAGGGTGTTGAAGAAACCATGGAGATTGCAGAGAAACATGAGTTGGCTTGGGATTCTAATCGGTTCTCATTCAAGGATGATGATGATTTCCTTCTTCCCGGGAACAGTAAGTTGGACGCCACGACATCAGGGGAGACAGCTCTATCTGCCAAAATGGGGTTGTCTGAACCGAGGATAGACGGGTCTAGAAGCGTTGGAACAAGCAAGGCAAGTGCTGAATAAAATTTAATGGATTTGCAGTTATATTCAGCTGCATCAATGACAAACAGACACTTTTTTCCTACTTCTTAGCTGTGATTCATACTTGTGCTGACTAGCCTCTTGCCAGGAAAATGATTTGGTCTATGCATAACTTTTACTTTATCTGCATTACTAAAATGTGAAATGGTATATGTCCTGAAAGCCTTGATGTTTCTTAGCAGGCTCCTAGACTGAGCTCTGTGTTTGGGACAGCCAGTATGGCTGGATTTGGCAAAGCAGTTGACATTTTAGACACATTAGGATCCCTGGTGACGACCTTCAGCCCAGATGGTGGCTTCATTTCTAGATCAAAGAACAAAGGGTGCAAGATATCAATTCTTGCTTTTGAGGTTGCCAACACAATACTTAAAGGTGCCAGTATTATGCAATCTCTCTCGGAAGACACTGTTACGTACTTCAAACAAGTAGTGCTTCCTTCTGAAGGTGTGCAGAGTTTGGTATCCAGTGACATGAGTGAGTTGATGCGAATTGCAGCTAATGACAAAAGGTACGCATGATGATTTTCATTAATTACCATAGTGAATTTCTGATCACCTTTGACCAATAGCTGTTTGTGACCTCTGGCTAATATTTGCAGGGAAGAGCTGAAAATATTTTCCCAAGAGGTTGTCAGGTTTGGCAACCGTTGCAAAGATACCCAGTGGCATAACCTGGACCGCTATTTTGTCAAGTAAGCATTTATCATTATTTGACAGGCAGCTATGAATTGTACAAATGAGTTTTTTTTTACTATCTTGTCCATTTGGTGTCTAGATTAGAATCCGAAAGTGCACCCCAGAAGCAACTGAAAGAAACAGCCATAGCAGAGATGCAAAAGTTGATGACTCTTGTTCAACGTACAACTGTGAGCACTGTGTTGTTCTCTGAAGTAATCTTTTGAGGCCTCGAGAGAAATATTTTTTTTTATCTTCTTGATTATTTAAATTTCTTCTTTCTTTTTCCAGGATTTGTACCATGAGCTTCATGCATTAGATAGATTTGAGCAAGAATACAACTCTAAGTTAAAGGGAAAGGATACCGAGAGATTTGAAAAAGGTACGAGGGCTATCTACACCATTTTGTTTCTTTCAATCAAGGAAATATTGCGGAGCTTTTGTGCCCTTTGTTCTGTGTCCATTTTCTGAACAGATAGAGATTGTAGAAAAGGGATTGTGGAAGCTAAATGAAAAGAAAATTTCTCTTGCCATTAGTCTTTCTTTTAAGTGTCCAAATCCATTCATTATGACTGTAGCTGTACTTCTTTGAGCCTTTGAAAGTCTATAATCAGATTATTTTGCAGGAGATAATATTCAAATTGTGAGACTGGAGTTGAAGACGCAAAGGAGTTACGTGAAGAGCTTGAAGAAAAGATCTCTCTGGTCCAAGACATTGGAAGAAGTAAGTAGCTTTTTTGCTGTAGAATTTGCATGTATGCTATGTCAGCCTGCCTGCCCTATATTGAAAATGACATAATTTTCTTATGATAGGTGGTCGAGAAGCTTGTAGAAATCGTGCACTACTTACATATTGAGATCAACAGTAATTTTGGATCTTATGGTATTTACATAGCTCAATGTCTCTTTTTGAATCAGTCAAATTTACTGCCAGCTGATCCTTGTAATGCATTTGTAGATGAATTTGCTTTGAGTGCTGAATCAACTGTGAGCTGTCAAAGGCTAGGACCTGCTGGACTGGCTTTACATTATGCAAACATTATCATTCAGATATATAGCATTGTAAGTTTCTTCTCATTGTTTTTGTTAACTGAGCTCAGGTTCTGAGTTATTTGCTTGCTTTTGCTATCATATCATATATATTGATAAAATATTACGATATTCATACTAGCACCTTGTCATCATATTATATTCAAGACTTCTTGTTTCTCTTGTATATTTCTGTACAAATGATAAATCTTCCAGGTTTAATAATAGTCTTCCCTTAGTGGATAACTGGTTGTTATCCAAAAACAAATGATAAATCTTCCAAGTTTAATAATGCTGACTGCTGAGTGAACGAATTTCAGCAATTTTCACTAGCTGGTAATGAACTTTTGAAGGCAGAACATTAAACATTTTTTTGGGCTATAGGTTTCTCGATCAGGATATGTACCATCAAACACAAGAGAGGCCCTCTACCAGGGGCTGCCACCAAGGGTCAAATCGGCTCTACCACATAGATTAAAAACTTCCTCAGTGCCTCAAAAGGTAATACAGCCAGAGAACAAGCGAACCACATCACCAAGTTTGCACATTCTGATCCCTGAATTCTGATGCAGCTCACCATTGATGATATAAGGGCTCGAATGGACAAAACATTGAATTGGCTTGTTCCTATGGCCGTCAATACCACCTGGTACTATAGCTTGTTTATATCGAACCAATTGTTTTAAGGTTGATTCAGTTATATTGAGATTTATGCATCTACTGCCTCTTATGCTTACTTCAGTGCCCGAGGCTTCTTGAGGTTTAGCGAATGGGCTAAATCGGGGTAAGATAACTATTTTCCACTAGTTGTTTTAACATACTTAGGCAGTGATAATTCTCCGAGATCTGATATTCCCTTTGCCTTCAATACTCCAGGACTGACAGGGTTGGGAGACGACCATGTCAAGCAGATCCAATCGAGACACTCTACCATGCCGACAAGGCAAGGACCGAGGATCACATCCTGGATTTAGTCGTTTGGCTTCACCACCTTGTCAACCAGAGTAACCGGCTAGCAATGCAAAAGACCACTGACCTGCCTTTACATCTAACCAAAAGTGCGGACTGATCATGGCTGTTATCTGAAGATACTATTTTTCTGAGTGGTCATTAGATTCACCAAGTTCTTGTGATCCAGTTCATCGGTTGATTTCGTCTTTGATAGGTTGTACACTGGAGCTGTAGCTATTCTTGCCATGGAGGACGTGCGTTTTTCATATGTCCAGATACAATCGGGCATGCTCTGTACATCAGCTGAGTAGGTCTAGTATAAGAATAGCTCTGTTGCTTTGACCTGTTGTCTATATTCAAGTGCAGTTGCCATAACCTGAAACGTACATCCATGTCAATGTGCGGCAAGAAACCAAACCTGAATCTCTTTCCGCGCATGTGTATATGCAGATGTGATAATCACAAATGGTGATCATATGGATGAGCTTTGCTGAGAGAAACTGTAAAATTATAAACTGCACACTCGATTTTCAACGGTCACTCTCGGGCGTCAGCCAACACTAAAGGACTCTTATCAAGTATTCCCTCCATCTAAATGTTCAATACAATTGTGTTTTATACGACCTTGGCCATTTGTCCTATTTAAAAGAGTAAATTGCATTCAACATATAACAACTTGTATGGTCGTATCACTTTGGTCCAATGAGTTGCAAAATATGTAAATGGATACATAAACTTGTTAGATATGTGCATGTACAGTCACAAAATACACTACAAGCGTATTATGCCACATTTTGAGTAGACACTAGATTATGTTGTTTTACATTTAATACACAATGTTTACATCTTATCTTATCCAAACTAAAATTTTCCTATCGGATTTAGGCAGGCGTGTCCTGGTCTCCTAGAGTAGTTCAAGAACAGTTGTCAGCATAATTAGGATCACACGAACTGGGTAGTCCATTAGACCTCGTTCAAGAAGAATTGACAGCAGAAAATGAAAAAGCTTTGGCAATCTCTTCTTTAAACAAAGGAGAAATATCTGCTGCTTTTTACCGGGTCATCCATGACTGCCTTTAACACAAATTACAGCTACCGCCGACCATCTAAAAAAGCAAAGGGGAACTATCCATTGCTTTGGAAAAAGAGAAGGGACAATGCTTTGCTTGCTGTGAGAAGCAACGCCCCCAGCAAGCAAAACGTACATGGAGGAAGCAAGCAAGGAACCATGCGTTGTGCAGAGAAAGGAACATAGCTGCCGACTGCCGTGGTGCCTCACAACAGTTAGCACTACACTCCTAAGTCCTGCCGCCCTCCGCCTCGCGATTGCATTTGCCGGGTCCTGTTCGATCTGAGGGCGAGCACGCATCAATGGAATGATGGGTTAGATCGATGCGCCTTCCTTTAATTAATTAATTAATTTGGACAGACGGAAGGATTGTTCTCCACAGGTGTGTGCTCCTCCTCTATACTCATTGGCCTTTAATACTACCCGTAGTACTGTACTGCGCTGCTCGTTTACAATAATACTGTGCGCAGGTGTTGATTGATCGAACCAGCGGATTCATGGGTTAGATCGGCGTTCGTGCGCGCATTTCCTGTCTGTTGTTGTTCTTCTAAGGCAAGAGGGATTTCATCATGGAAACATGTGAGGGACCGGAACCGGCGACCAGAGGGGGTGAATGGGAGCCGATCAAAATTTCTCTCGAAATCGATCTGTCGGCCTATATCCTAAAATCACCGCAAACACTTCACCTAGGGTATGAGAGAATAGCTATGGACAAGTTATTTCACAGCTGCACACCCTAGAAAACTTCACGGAAGCAATACTAAAAAAACACCTCAAACAGCAGCACTGATGAGTCAGACCGGTCTGACCGCTATCACATACCGATCAGACCGGTCGGGCTGGAATTCAAAAATCCAGACCGGTCGGGCTGGAATTCAAAAATCCAGACCGGTTAGACCGGTTTCAGAGACCGGTCCCTTCCAGACAGCTCGAGACCAAAGCTTCAAAAGGCAAATCTTGAGCAAACGAAGTCCAAATCCAGCGAAACTTGGAGGATACCTTCACACTGGTCCCGTGAACATATCCCCAAGAGATCTCACCCAAAAGATTAAAGGATCTCGAGAATTCGGGAAAAGATCAAAGTGGATTGGGGTTTCTCAAGAACACAAAACCTTCAATTCGTGTGAACTCGCGATTCCAGGGGGTTTGGCTCTAGACTAAATGCATAGGAATCGTCACAAAGAGTCCGGCAAAACACGAATCCAAGGGCTCGATTCCTCTAAACACGAATCATCCAAAAGAGAGGAAATCAAGCAAAAAATGCAAGAGAGGAAGGGGAGGACGAGTACTCAGCACACATAGATGAACTCAACAAGATTTCATTCATAAGTTTCAGAGGAATTCACCTATACAAAGCTAGAGCCATCCGCTCATCATCCTACCCACTAAAATTGAAAGATTAGCTAAACCCTAACCCTCTTTTGCATTGGAGTCCTTGGCCCTAACCTGGAGCAGAGGCAAGGAGAAGGAAAAACGAAGAGAAAACAAAAAGACTCAAAAGACTCCACCAGCCACGGGCTGGTGGGGGTTTTTATACCCAGCTGCTGCGGCCAGACCGGTCCAGGGGACCGGTCAGACCGGTCGGGTCTGCAGCAGCCCGTTGTACAGACTCGATCGACGACGGAGTTTCTTTCTTCGACTCGAAGTCTTTGCTATGATGTCGCCACGTCGACGAAGTACCGGTCCGCGGTTTTGGAGGGTCCGCGAAACCCGGGTAGGTGGCCGGTTTTGAGAAAACCACCAAAACTTCACGCGCGGGAAGATTCCCGCCTCCACGCCGTGGCCCTAGACGCCGTTCCTGCCTCGGCCTTCTGACGGCCCTAGACGCCGCCCGACGCCCGTCACCTCCTCGCCCGCAGCGAGGCCCTAGACGCCGTCGATGCCCGTCGTCTCCGTCAGTCCCAAGACCGACGCCCGTGCCTCCACAACTTGGCGTCTTCAACCGCCGTCCGCCTCCTTGGTTTTGTGGCGCAAACCAAGAAACCCGCCTTCCGTCGCCGCTTGCGCCCTCGATCCAGGAGTGGACGCCACAGCTGCCGCCCGGTCCGAGCTCCGGTCCCAGTTGCCCTTCACCGCCGTCCACCGCACGGTCCATCGGCCACAGCACCTCCACAGCAGCTCCCCGTCGACACTCGACGCCCGTGTACCTGCAATCCAAAGACCAAGTGCACGATTATACCGCACGGTTGATAATTCACTCATCACAAGCAGGATAGAGTACTCAATATTCCTCAACATGGGTACGGCACTACTGTATGTAATTCATGCGACTGTAACAGGCGGATGAGAAGTGGCAATCATCTTCCTGTGGCGACACGGATGGCAAACAAAGTCCTTTTCAAACTTCAATTTGGGCAATCCTCGGATTAGGCCAAGTGAGCTAAGTCTCGACAACAAATCGAAGCTCAAATGTCCAAGTCTCCTATGCCACTTCCACAGATCAGAAGAAGGACCAGCCAACAAGCAACGAGAAGGGCCAAGAGGAGTTCCAGAGAAGTCAACCAAGAAAACCCGATCGTGAGGTGTAATCCGGCAAACCAAATCTCCTCTGGAATCGAGAACACGCGAACAACCCTCCTTGAAGCAAACCTCAAACCCCTCATCAAGAAGTTGCGAAACAGAAAGCAAATTGAACCCAAGGTTCGAAACCAAAGCAACCTCTCTCAGGGTAAAGCGATCAGAAACTCGAACAGCGCCAAGTCCACGTACCTTTCCTCTTCCATTATCCCCGAACACAATGTACTCCTTTGAGCGCATCGGGGTGAGGCTGGAGAACCATTTGTCATTCCCGGTCATTTGGCGCGAACAACCGGAGTCCATGATCCACCTGTTCTCCAAGCCTCCGACTTGCACATCAGTAGTGAGACAAAGGGTGAGCAAATGTCTCAACACTGGGGTTAGAAAAGTGAGAAGCAAACCAGTGTCGAGCCATTTGCTCTACAGAAGGGTTAGCAGAACCAGGCAAAGCGTATCCCCCGTCTCGTCTACCGCGTGACTGACGAACACCACCGCGAGGAAAGCGTGGAGCATCGAAACCTCCTCCAAAGCCTCGGTCCCGTGGTCCATAGCCGTACTGAAAGCGACCAGGAGCACGACCGGCAAAACGACCACCCACTAGAGCACGGTAACCACCACCGTCTCCCTGACCTCCACCTACACGGTGCACCCTAGCATCTTGCATACCACCACGTTGAGAGGGACCATGCACCCGAGCAGAGTACATGTCCGCATTCCGTCTCTCCTGCTCTCGCCTCACAGCCACTTCCTCCTGAAGCAAAACTCCTCCAGGTGACCTTCCCTGTCACAGAACTCGTAGTGGTACCTCACCTCACGCTTGGGAGGTGGAGGCCTAGCCTGCGGACGGGGAGGAGTAGCCCCCTTCTTCTGGGCAACCTGGGCTGCGGCAGCAGGGAGCGTGTCGAGGGGATTCCTCAGCTCATTGGGCTTTGGAACCCAAACCTGCTTCTGCGGAGGTGCTTTTGGTGTTTCTTTAAGCACACCATCCGCGGGGTCAACAAGTGAAGGCTGCATGCTCGTGCTAGCAGTGTTCCCAGCAGCCTTGCCAATCTTACCATACAACTTGTTAAAATCTGACTTCGTGTATGTGTAACCGACCCCAAACCCATCACCACGCTTGAACTGCTTAATCATCATGCCCAGCTGTGGCTCACTGCTAGAAACCCAACTCAAAATTGCCCTAAGATAGGTATTCTCATTCTCTAAGTTGGCTTTCTCTACCGCAAGACTATCCAGATCAGCAATCAAATCAGGACAAACAGAGCAGTCAATAGGTGGGCTAGACTCTATGACCTTAGTCTTCCCAAAAGACTTGATCAAAGCGTTCTTCTCATCTAGCTCCGACCTAAGCATGGGACAAAGCTTACAAGCACTAAGCAAAACTGGCCTAGACTTCATCTCCTCTAGCTCGCACACAGCAGTAGCAAACTTGGACTGCAACGAAGCTAGATCGGACTTAAAGATAGGACACTCATCACATTCAAGCATATCGCTAACAATAGGAGCGTCCTTAACCAGTTCTAATTCATGCTTGGCCTTAGCGAGCTCATGAGACACGTCAGAAAGCGAAGTCTTAGCAACATCTAAGTTTGCGACGTTCTCATCATGCTAGGCACGGAGAGCAACAAGATCATTCATGTGAGATATGCAACCAGCGCACTCATCCTCACTAGATTTCTCCCTAGCACAAGCCAGCTCAGCCCTAAGCTTTCTACGCTCTCTAGCTGCTTCCTTAAGCAGCCTTTTCTGGTTGTCGAGAGCGGCGTACAACTCCCTAACCTCTGTTTCTAGCAGGTCGATAGTGGAGTTTACCTCTGAATCACTCTCGGATCCAGGAGAAGAGTCGGCGTACATCGGTGTAGCATGTCCACCTGAAGACGCTCGTGCACCATCGGCTTCGCCCGCCATGGTGCAGAAACTCTTGCGCCGACCGGCCACCAAGCAAAGGCCGATGAAGCTGGTGGCTTCCTTGTCCCGCTTCTTCTTCTTGTCGTCATCATCGGAGGTCGGTGAAGAAGAGTGGTCGGTGTCGGAGCTCTTGTCGAGGTCGCTGAGCTGCACCAGGAAGGCCTTCTCCCGCTTCTTGGCCTTGTACTGGAAGCGCTTCTTGAGCGACTCTTTGTTGAAGCGTCCTCCCCGGTCACGACTGCGGTGCTTGTGGCGCCGACGCTCATTGTTGGAGCCTCCCTCATCGCGGTGGCGGTGGCGGCAGTAGTCGAAGTGGTTGTTCTGGCCACCGCCGGACTTCTTGGGGCAATCGGCGATGAAGTAGTTTAAATCGCCGCAGTTGTAGCACCCGGGGTTCTTCTTCCTCTGCCTATTGTGGTAGACGCGCTGGAACTTGCTTATGAGGAGGCACAAGTCATCGTCGCCCAGCGTCTCCAGCTGCTCATCTGTAACAGAAGGCAAAGAGGCAAGAGAAAAGCCAAGAGCAGAATTAGCGTTAGAGCTCGATCCACCTGGGCCAGTCACAAAAGCGATGCTCTTGGAAGAAGGGGCACCATTGAGCTTAGCTCGTGTCTGGTTATCCACCTCCGTGGCCTTGAGCTTGCTGAAAAGCTCGTTCACCGTCAGAGTCTCATAGCCAGCAGACTCAATGATGGTGTTCACCTTGAGATCCCACACAGAGCGGTCAAGTGCGTAGAGTAACTTGAGGGCCTTCTCGTGCTCTGTGTACTCAAGGGCATCAGCAGATCTGTTCGCATTGACTTTATTCACAATCGACTGAAAATGACTGAACATCAAGTCAATGCTCTCACCTGGCTCCTGTGTGAAGTTCTCGTACTCACGCCGGTGAGTCTCGAACAGTCTGGTCTTGACTTGAGGTGTGCCCTCGTGGTAGTTCTCAAGGCACGTCCAAATCTTGTGGGCTTCCTGAAAACCGTGGACGCATGAGAACTCCGCACGAGAAACGCCAGCGAACAGGGCATTGATAGTCCTGGCGTTAGCCTCGTGCTCAGTCACTTCAAGAGGAGTGACCCGAGCGGCAAGCATCACGTAAGCCTGATTCTTGGTAATATCCCAGACCTCGGCTCACATGCTCTGCAAGAAGGCTCTCATGCGAACCTTCCAGTAGGCATAGTTCTCGCCGGAAAATATCGGGATCTTCCCAAGGCTCGCCATGGTTGCCAAGTGGTTTTCGAACCAGTTAAGGTACTGAAAACCTCAACCAAGCTCTGATACCAATTGAGGGACCGAAACCGGCGACCAGAGGGGGGGTGAATGGGAGCCGATCGAAATTTCTCTCGAAATCGATCCGTCGGCCTATATCCCAAAATCACCGCAAACACTTCACCTAGTGTATGAGAGAATAGCTATGGACAAGCTATCTCACAGCTGCACACCCTAGAAAACTTCATGGAAGCAATACTAAAAAACTCCTCAAACAGCAGCACTGATGAGTCAGACCGGTCTGACCGCTATCACAGACCGGTCAGACCGGTCGGGCTGGAATTCAAAAATCCAGACCGGTTTCAGAGACCGGTCAGACCGGTCCCTTCCAGACAGCTCGAGACCAAAGTTTCAAAAGGCAAATCTTGAGCAAACGAAGTCCAAATCTAGCGAAACTTGGAGGATACATTCACACTGGTCCCGTGAACATATCCCCAAGAGATCTCACCCAAAAGATTAAAGGATCTCGAGAATTCGGGAAAAGATCAAAGTGGATTGGGGTTTCTCAAGAACACAAAACCTTCAATTCGTGTGAACTCGCGATTCCAGGGGGTTTGGCTCTAGGCTAAATGCATAGGAATCGTCACAAAGAGTCCGGCAAAACACGAATCCAAGGGCTCGATTCCTGTAAACACGAATCATCCAAAAGAGAGGAAATCAAGCAAAAAATGCAAGAGAGGAAGGGGAGGACGAGTACTCAGCACACATAGATGAACTCAACAAGATTTCATTCATAAGTTTCAGAGGAATTCACCTATACAAAGCTAAAGCCATCCGCCCATCATCCTACCCACTAAAATTGAAAGATTAGCTAAACCCTAACCCTCTTTTGCATTGGAGTCCTTGGCCCTAACCTGGAGCAGAGGCAAGGAGAAGGAAAAACGAAGAGAAAACAAAAAAGACTCAAAAGACTCCACCAGCCACGGGCTGGTGGGGATTTTTATACCCAGCTGCTGCGGCCAGACCGGTCGGGTCTGCAGCAGCCCGTTGTACAGACTCGATCGACGACGGAGCTTCTTTCTTCGACTCGAAGTCTTTGCTGCGATGCCGCCACGTCGACGAAGTACCGGTCCGCGGTTTTGGAGGGTCCGCGAAACCCGGGTAGGTGGCCGGTTTTGAGAAAACCGCCAAAACTTCACGCGCGGGAAGATTCCCGTCTCCACGCCGTGGCCTTAGACGCCGTTCCTGCCTCGGCCTTCTGACGGCCCTAGACGCCGCCCGACGCCCGTCACCTCCTCGCCCGCAGCGAGGCCCTAGACGCTGTCGACGCCCGTCGCCTCCGTCAGTCCCGAGACCGACGCCCGTGCCTCCACAATTTGGCATCTTCAACCGCCGTCCGCCTCCTTGGTTTTGTAGCGCAAACCAAGAAACCCGCCTTCCGTCGCCGCTTGCGCCCTCGATCCAGGAGTGGACGCCACAGCTGCTGCCCGGTCCGAGCTCCGGTCTCAGCTGCCCTTCACCGCCGTCCACCGCACGGTCCATCGGCCACAGCACCTCCACAGCAGCTCCCCGTCGACACTCGACGCCCGTGTACCTGCAATCCAAAGACCAAGTGCACGATTATATCGCACGGTTGATAATTCACTCATCACAAGCAGGATAGAGTACTCAATATTCCTCAACATGGGTACGGCACTACTGTATGTAATTCATGCGACTGTAAGCATTGGTACAACTAATTCAAACAATTTTGCAGAAGCTAGGTGCACTCTGCTAGCTGCTGGTTTAATTTATACATGCGCCAACATCCTTTGATTCGTATCTATCTCATGCACACTACCAGAGCATATGCATTCGTATTTATAATATAATGTAGCCTCATTTTGCTTCCTCCTTACTCCACTGCAGTTTATCTACGCAAGAGAAGTTGATGGCGCCAGAGAGCAGATACTTGAGCGTATCCTGCTTTGGCGTGACAAAAAGGTCATCTATTTTAATGGTTGGAGTGGCTTTGGGGCTGCCCCGGTTCTCAGGTCCATAGAACAAGAACTTCGGTCAATCAAAGCTAAGAAAAATCCTTCAAAACTATGCTTTGACTCAATAATTTACATAGATTGCTCAGCATGGGAAAGTAGAAGGGTGATGCAGAGGAAAATCGCAGATGAGCTAAAACTAGACCCTGAAACAGTGATGGCCATGTTTGACAAGCAGGATGAAGAGGATGACTTCAATGGGGTGGACCTTGGCTCTAGGGATGTGATTCCTAGTGTTTCCCAAGTGATTGCCCAAAACTTGTTTAATAGAAAATTTGTGATGGTTTTCCTTAATGGAAGTGATGACGAAGTTGATGTACGTAACTTTGTCATTAGTCCTGTCTATCTCGACCACGTTATAGTATGGACGTTCAAAAGACGGTCTTTGACTATACATGACCACCTTGATGAGATAGAAAGCAAGCTAAGATACACCCACGTTTTTGCCAGTACTGACAGTTCAGCCAACCAATTAGAAACTTCAGAATTTCATGCACTCCTGCGTGAAGAAGCAGCTAACATAGTTGCTCGCCACCAATGGATGCAAGGCGTCGACCCAACAATGGTAATGGAGTGTTGCCTGTACGAGTTGTTCTTGCAATATAGTTTTCACAGGGCCACGGGATTTGATTGGGTGGCTCATGCTCCAAACTACTGGATGTGTGATGGGATAATTAAGGGAGATGGAACAAGGGAGATTACTGATGCATTGCATCAGGAAATACATTGGGTGTGCGATAATGCTTCTCTGCTTGACAAAGTGTTTGAAAGACTACTCATGAAAGATCCGGAGGCTCCATTTTTGGTGGTCAAGAAGGATGGTATTTCTTTCTCTAGAGAGAGCCCATGTTGTCGTTGGATTTGTATGACCTCAAAGAATCTGACAATACAAGAAGATACAAAAGCTATATTGGAAAGGGCATCGTCTTTGTTCGTAGCACTTGACGAGTCTGAGAACCCACAAGGCTCACCAAATGTGTTTCTTAAACACTGCTGCAACCTTGGCGTGCTAATTCTCTGTCATTGCAGCTTCAGTTTTATGTCACCTCCTTTCCTCCAGTGTGAGGGATTGAGATTCCTCGGATTGGATCACTGCACACATGACAACAAAAGTGAAGGCGGAGAGAACAATGCAAACTGGGTGTGTCTACAAAGCCTATGGGTACTTGACTTACGTTACACAGAATGGGATGATATCTTATCTGAAGAAAATATGGATATCATGACCAACCTCAGGGAGCTAAATATTGAGGGATTCATGTGTTGGCAGTTAATAAGTAGTAGATTACAGGGAAGGTTGTGTTGCCTCCAGAAGCTTCGGATAATCAAACCCACTCGCAAAGCAGAGATGCCATCAATAGATTGCTACAACTCATTTGTGGACAAAACAGATCTGGAAATACTTGATTTGTCAGGTAATAGAGACATGGAAAATCTGCCAGCAAACTTATCAATGGCAAAGAGCCTCCAGATGCTTTTCCTTGATGGTTGCGACGGGCTAGAGAATGTTGCTGTGCCAGACGGGCTTCACTCTTCCCTAAGGTCATTTAGTTTTGATGGATATGGACCGGCAACCAAATGGACATCATCCTTTAAGCTGCCCCAGGAATTTTCTGAACCAAAACAGTTGCACTATGCACACGAAAGGGATGCCAAAACCTCCAAGATATCCCTACAAGGCTGCACACAATTGGAGAATTTGTTTGTACGCGGACTACCTAATCTTGTGGAGCTAGACCTCTCAGGAAGTACAATCAAGGTACTTGACCTCAAAACTAAGATGGTAGATGTCCCAGAATTCAAGTGGCTCTTTTTGCTGGGTTGTGAAAACCTTCGTGCAATAATTTGGGGATCAGATGATTCAATGCAACAGCTAAAGCTGGAAGTGGTGTGCATAGACACACGAGCTAAGAGGACACTTGGACTTACTCGGCCGTCCCTTGTCCAGCATAAACATTCAAGCTTGCAGTTGCATGCTGTTCTTGCAGACGCGAGGCTCGGCAGGTCCTTGTGGTGCCTGGTGGATCAAAGAGGCGATGAGGGTATTCGTTTCAATATCCATGTCACCTCTTCAGTTGAGTACGGTGGGGGTGTTCAACTCGAAGCGACGGTCAAGGAGAAGACTGCAGGACCTAGTAATATTGTTCTAGCGAGTCCGTATATTGATGTAACCACCGTGATCGGCAACAATAATGTCCCAATGCTGGTGTTTCCACAGCCCCCAGCTCTACGGTCAGATCGTCATATTGAGATTAGTGATGGGGGCCGAAGCTTGGGTAGTGAACTACTGGTGGAAGATTTCTTCTCTTTAGGTGGGCTAACAAGATGG
Organism: Panicum virgatum; assembly: GCF_016808335.1. Lineage (NCBI taxonomy): Eukaryota > Viridiplantae > Streptophyta > Magnoliopsida > Poales > Poaceae > Panicum > Panicum virgatum. Next base: position 30,031,718 of record NC_053151.1, on the reverse strand, counting down.
TACGCCGAATCCCTGCACGTGCATGATGCCGCAACCAGCGCTAGCATGCCCTCGTCGTACTGGCGTCAACTGAAGTGGTGCCACGTGGAGAGGTGCCCCAATTTGGATACGATCTTCCCTGCAATGGCAACGGACAACAAAAATCAACTACGGACCATCTGGGCATCGGATCTCCGGATGGCCCGGTGCATTTGGAGCCAAGGTGTCAAAAGCATCGAGCATGGTTCCTTCCAAAAGCTGGAGCACCTACACCTGCGTTCCTGCCCGAGGCTCCAGTTCGCACTGCCGGTGTGGGTCGCCTCCTTCCCCAGCCTGGAGACCCTCCACATCATCCGCTGCGGCGACCTCACGCACGTCTTCGTGCTGGACAAAAAGTACCCGGAGGGGATAGTCGCCCGCGGCCTACCGTTCCCAAAGCTGACCACTATCCACCTTCACGACCTGCCGAAGCTGCGGCAGATATCTGAGGTCAAGATGCTCGCGCCAGCGCTCGAGACCATCAGGATCAGGGGGGTGCTTCGGCCTGCGCCGACTGCCGGCCTTGCAGGGCCGCGAGCACGGCGTGAAGCGGCCGGCCGTCGAGATGGAGAAGGACGTCTGGGACGCACTGCAGTGGGACGGGCTCGCCGCCTGCCACCACCCCAGCCTCTTCGAGCCGCCCGTGCACTCGCGCTACTTAGAGCTGGGACTTGCCGTGTCATTTTTGGGCGGACCGCGGCACGATCATTTGGTACGACCCAAAACATGGCACGCCACGAAATATTTTAGGCCGTGCCGGCATGACACGAACACGAGGGCCGTGCCGTGCCTAAAATTTCAGCAAGACGGGCTATATGGCACGACCCGCATTTTGGGCCGTGCTTGGGCTGGCACGGCACGAAAACAGCCCATCGGCCATTACGTAGCCCCTTGTTCTATTATGACAGTTAATCTTCATTTCTAATTAACAATAATTATGAAAGAAAATATTATTCATTCAAGAAAATCATGTAATTTTCATACCATGGATAATTTATGTGTTTTCTAATTGCAATAATAATATTTCTATATCGATGCATATAAATCCAATTGCAAGTATCCGGAGGGCCATGCTTGGGCCGGCACGGCACGCCTTCGTGCCGGCGTGCCATGGGCCGTATTTGGACTTGATAATAGACTTGTCGTGCCAGCACGGCACGGCACGATGTGCCGATGGTGCCTAAAAATCTAAACCCAACACGGCACGAGCCACAAGAGGGCCGGGCCGGGCCGGCACGGCATGGCCCAAGTCCCAGCTCTAGCGCTACTACAGGAGGAGGCGTCTCCTCAGGGGCACCGTTCTCAGGTACGCACACGGCACACTGCTCTGCAGTCTGTACACTAAGCTCTGTAGCCTGTACACCAAAGTATACATTGGTGAAATGTTTTTTTTTGAAAGATTACGTTGGTGAAGTGCATGCTGACTCGCCATTTTATGACTCTCTGCCTCTCGCATTGCCTAGGTGAATCCTGAACCGTGCGTCCACACTACTGCCGCTGCTGCCGCGGGAGATGGCGACTCGTTCGCCCTCTCTGATGGACGCTGGCCGGGCAGGGTTGCTGGCTTGCTGTGACGATACTGATGCTGCTGCAGGTTGCAGCAGCTGCCTTTGGTTGAGTTTGTTGTTGACAAGGTAGGGGCCTCAGGTTGGCTTCCTACTTGCGCGCCGTCGATGGCCGAGTTGGCCTAGCGGTTGCCGCATGCTTTGGAATAAAAATGCCTCCGGGTTTTCTGCCTGCGCGTGTGTTGCGCTCAGACGGTTAGACACCGGCCGGCGTGTGTGCTCGAGTGTGTGGCTTGCGATTGGATCCTAGACAATGAGGCAGCAGCAGTAGCTGGTTCTAGGTGTGTGCCTGCCCACCTACTGCGTGTGTGTGTTTGATGTTGTGTGGCTTGATGAGTGCCTGCTACTCCATTTGGAACAGAGTGCGGAGCTAATAAGCAGCTGCTGCATGTGTGTGCGCACGCACGTGCCTGTCGTGGATGCACTGAGTTTGCTTGCTATGTAATGTTTGGTGAACCAAGAGACAGCTGGTTTTGTGTGCCTGATGCTGGCTTCTGTGATTTGTGAACCATTTATTAAGCTTCAATCTATGGTGTTTGTGCAGTGTGAATTATTCTTGCGAGCATCAGCTGGAGATGTTTGTATCCATGCGTCTGTTTCAACTTGTGACATGTTTTGGCATAGCCATCAACAGAAGAATTAGCTTGTGATGCGATACTGAAGTGCCACAATTCTGACGAATTCTTAATTTTGCTCGAGTAAGGAGAGAGTTTTTGTTTTCACGTCTGTGAACCGTGCAGAATCCTTGCCCGCATGCTCTGTTTTTTCTTGATCCGTAATTCAATGAGCTGCAAGCCCCCTAAGTTTACTTGTTCTGAACTTCTGATTCCGCTTCCAAGGAAAAAGGGTGAAAAGAAACTCCACAATTTCGTTTCCATACTTGAACAGAGCCATTAATCAACAGCCACAGAAAACTTGGAGATCTTCTTGGACCTCAATCACGATTTCGTCGCCATCTGTTGTCCTGGGGGGGGGGGGGGGGGGGGGGGGGGGGGGCTCACCATCTGTTGTCCTGGGGGGCAGCCTGGGGCCGGTCATCCATAGAAAACTTGGAAATCTTCTTGCTAAGATGAAGACTTGTCAGAAATTAATCAACAGCGGGGCAGCATTAAGAGATGAATGGAACCAGAATCCATACTTTATTTATCCTGAGATTGAGGAATGTGGAGTACTCACTCCTGGTTGTGATGAGTGAATTATCAACCGTGCGGTGTGATCGTATGCTTGGTCTTTGGTTGCAGGTACACGGGCGTCGAGTGTCGACGGAGAGCTGCCGTGGAGGTGTTGTGGCCGATGTACCATGCTATGGACGGCAGTGAAGGGCAGCCGGGACCGGAGCTCGGGCAGGGCGGCAGCTGTGGCGTCCACTCCTGTATCGAGGGCGCAAGCAGCGACGGATGACGGGTTTCTTGGTTTGCGCCACAAAACCAAACTGGCGGACGGCGGTTGAAGACGCCAAGTCGTGGAGGCACGAGCGTCGGTCTCGGGACTGGCGGAGGAACGGGCGTCGACGGCGTCTAGGGCCTCGCTGCGGGCGAGGAGGTGACGGGCGTCGGGCGGCGTCTAGGGCCGTCAGAAGGCCGAGGCGGGAACGGCGTCTAGGGCCACGACGTGGAGGCGGGAATCTTCCCACGCGTGGAGTTTTGACGGTTTTCTCAAAACCGGCCACCTACCCGGGTTTCGCGGACCTTCCAAAACCGCGGACCGGATCTTCGTCCACACGGCGGCATCGCGGAGAAGACTTCGACTCGAAGAGAGAACCTCGACCGTCGGATGAGTCCATGTATCTTTTCCGGTTTTGCCACTACGGGCCTTCTAGTTTATTTTCAGCTCTAGTGGTAGTTTAGTCTTTTGGGTTGAGAGTTGTTGGGGTTAAATACCCCCTCACCCTCTCTCTCTCTTTTCCCTGGCCTGGACGCACGCCACCATCCTTCTTGGCGCCCTCCCCCTTCTCTTCCTCTCTTCCTCCCTTCTCTTCTCTAGGGTAGGATTTAGGGATGGATTTTTTTAGACCTTGTATTGAATTTGATTGGGAAAGGAGGCCCTATCCTCCTTGTGCCCTCCGGGGTTTTAATCTTGTGTCAAATTCATGGGTCGTTTTCGTCTCGTGTGATGATTTTCGTTTTTGGTTTGACGAGTTTTGGTGCACGAGATTTTGGTGGCTTTCCGAGCTCTTTGCGGTGAATCCATCGCTCTTTACTTAGTGCCAAACGCTTAGGATTCACGAGCTCTTTCGATTCGAAGTTCTTGAGTTCTAGAGAAAACCCCGTTATTGCTCGGAATTTCCTCGATTCCTCCTAAATCATGGAGTGATTCGTCGATTCCTTTGGTGGGTATGTTCATAAGGTCTTTGTGATCGTGCCTGCAAATGGAAGACATGTTGTCTACAAAAATGGGAACCCTACCAAAGCTCAACCCATAATCCTGCAAGGTTTGCTTCATCCAAAGAATCTTAGAGCAGCAGCTAGCAGCGGCAACGTATTCGGCTTCTGTGGAAGAGAGCGCTACACTATCTTGCTTGCGAGAGGACCACGAAACCAGCGATGTACCGAGAAAGTGACAAGTGCCGGAAGTCGACTTGCGATCCAACCGACACCCACCAAAATCGGCATCCGAAAAACCAACCAAAACAAGAGATGAATCCGCAGAATACCAAAGACCGAACTCAGGAGTGAACTTGAGGTACCTGAAGATGTGTTTCACCACTTGCTTGTGAGAGGTGCGCGGCGAAGCCTGATATCGCGCACAGAGGCCGACCCCGAACTGAATGTCCGGCCGGGTCGCCGTCCAGTACAGGAGAGAGCCAATCATGCTCCTGTACTCTTTCTGGTCCACCTCTTCGCCGTCCAAGTCCGCATCAAGCGCCGTCGATGTGCTGATCGGAGTCGGCTGAGGAGACAAGTCACTCATGTCGAACTTCCGCAGCAAGTCCTTGGTGTACTTGGCTTGATGGACGAACGTGCCCTGGGAAGTTTGCTTGATCTGCAGCCCGAGGAAGAGCTGCAACTCACCCATCATGCTCATCTCGAACTCCCTGAACATCTGCTCAGAAAACTTGGACACAAGAGCGTGAGAAGAGCCACCAAAGATGATATCATCCACGTAAATCTGAACCAACAGAAAGTCAGAGCCAGAGCGCATGAGGAACAAGGTTTTATAAACACATCCTATTTTAAAACCTTGAGCAAGCAAGAAAGTTTTAAGCCTATCGTACCAAGCTCTAGGCGTCTATTTCAAACCATAAAGAGCTTTCTGAAATTTGTAAACTCGGTTTGGAAACTTGGGATTTTCAAAACCAGGGGGTTGTTTCACATAAACTTCCTCTTCAATAAAACCATTCAAGAAGGCAGATTTCACATCCATTTGGAAAACTTTAAAACCCTTGGAAGCAGTAAAAACAAGAAAGATTCTAATCGCCTCTAAGCGTGCTACCGGGGCAAAAGTTTCCTCATAATCAATACCCTCTTTTTGGCAAAACCCATGGACTACAAGTCGAGCCTTGTTCCGCACTACCAACCCATCTTCACCTTGCTTGTTCTTGAAAACCCATTTGGTTCCAATAAGGTTACAAGCAGGCGGAGGCTCAACCAAAACCCAAACCTGATCCATTTCAAAATTTTCGAGTTCCTCATGCATGACATTGACCCAATTGGAGTCAGAAAGAGCGTGTCCAACATCTTTGGGCTCAAAAGAGGCGACAAACGCTGAATGAGCAAAGCCAGCGATACTTGTTACCTTGGATCGTGTGACTCGCTCGTTGAGGTCACCTAGCATCTATTGAGGTGGATGACGACGCTGAATGTGTTGCGGTGCTTCCCTTATCGAAGTCGCCTCCTCCTCAACCAAAGCTGGTGTCTCCTCAGGTGCAGCTGGGGAAGGCTGAGTCCCCTACTCGATCGGCCCCCGGGAAGTAGATGTAGTCGGGTCGGGGCCGTCATCATCGACCGAGCTCGTGGCGGAGGCGGCTGAGTCCACAGCATGCGTGGTAGCCTCAGCATCACCCTCCACAGTTTCTTCCTCCTCATCTTCAAATATGGGGGTGCCGAGCTCATCATCTCCTGCAACTTCAAAGACAGAAGCATTGCACGGTGTAGTCTCGTTGAAAGTGACTTCACAAGTCTCTCTGACGTTTTTAGTATCAATAATCAGCACACAGTAAGCTCTAGAGTGAGAAGCATAACCGATAAAAATACCATCAGACGATTGAGACTCAAACTTATCAAGATTTCCTTCCTTCAGCACAAAACACCGGCAACCGAAAACTCTGAGATGGTTAACACGGGACTGGCATCCAAATCGCAACTCATAAGAGGTCTTGTGCATGAAAGCACACAAGAAAATACGATTGGACACATAACAAACGGTGTTAACCGCCTCAGCCCAGTACTTTCTAGGAGTCCTATGCTCATCGAGCATCGTCCTAACCATCTCAACCAACGTTCGATTCTTCCATTCTACAACTCCATTCTGCTGCGGAGTGTAGGGGGAAGAGTACTAGTGTTCAAGACCTTGATCACTGTAAAAGGTGTCAAAACGAGTATTTTTGAATTCTGTGCCATTGTCACTGCGAATTGCTCTCATGGCCTGGGGTAGCTCGTTTTTCAACCTCAAGATCAAGTCTCGAACAAACTTGAAAGCCACATCCTTGGTTCTTATGAAAAAGACCCAAAAATAGCGAGAAAAGTCATCCCCAATCACAAGAACGTATCACTTCCCACCAACAGACATCACCCGAGAAGGACCAACTGTGTCCATGTGTAGCAACTCTCCAGGGTGAGTGGTCATCACTTGATTAACCCGCGGATGAGAAGTGGCAATCATCTTCCCGTGGCGACACGGGTGGCAAACAAGATCCTTCTCAAACTTCAATTTGGGCAATCCTCGGATCAAGTCAAGAGAGCTAAGTCTAGAAAGCAAATCGAAGCTCAAATGACCGAGTCTCCTATGCCATTTCCAAAGATCAGAAGAAAGAGTCGCCACCAAATAGCAAGAAGGGTCAAAAGAAGTTCCAGAGAAATCGACCAAGAAAACTCGGTCATGAGGAACGATCCGGTAAACCAGGTCTCCTCTGAAATCCAAAACTCGAGAACCACCCTCCTTGAAGCGAACTTCAAACCCCTCATTAAAAAGTTGCGAAACCGAAAGCAAATTAAAGCCAAGATTCGAAACCAAAGCAACCTGTCTCAGAGTGAAGTGATCAGAAACTCTAACAGCGCCAACACGGTGAAGCGATCAGAAACTCTAACAGCGCCAACACCACGTACCTTGTCCTTACCATTATCCCCAAATATGATGTATTCTTTGTGGCGCGTTGGGGTGAGGCTGGAGAACCATCTGTCATTCCCGGTCATATGGCGCGAACAACCGGAGTCCATGATCCACCTGTTCTCCAAGCCTCCAACCTACACATTAGTAGAGAGACAAAGGCTGAGCAAAAGTCTCAACATTGGGGTTAGCAAAGTGTGAAGCAAACCAGTGTCGAGCCATTTGCTCTACAGAGGGGTTAGCAAGATCAGACAAAGCGTATCTCCCGTCCCGTCTACCGTGAGGCTGACGACCACCACTGCGAGGAAAGCGTGGTGTATCGTAACCTCCTCCAAAGCTTCGGTCCCGTGGTCCGCAGCCGTTCCCGCCTCGGCCTTCTGACGGCCCTAGACGCCGCCCGACGCACGTCACCTCCTCGCCCGCAGCGAGGCTCTAGACGCCATCGACGCTCGTTCCTCCGCCAGCACGTGGAGCTAATGCACCGGTGCAACAAAGTGAAGAGCAGAAAACCCTAACGTGCGAAAAACCTACTCACCGGTTGAACCGACGCACCAAATCACAAGCGTCGGTTTAACCGGTGATAGGCAAAAGCTCAGCCCGACGCAGAAACGATTTTTTAGCTCGCGTTCTTGTGATAGGCAAAAGCTCAGCCCGATGCAGAAACGATTTTTCAGCCTGTGTTCTTGTGCATTAGCTCCACGTGCATCGGTTCAACCAGTGAGTTGGTTTTTTCAGCTGTTAGGATTTTATTGCTTGGTTCGTTGCACCGGTGCTTTATATTTGATCACGTCGGTTTAACCGGTGTCAAGTGTTCTTGCCCTAGCAGTTTTGGTACCTCTCTGGACAATTGCACCGGCGCTTCTCTATTGCACCGGTGCATTAACATTGGTTCAACCGGTGCTTGGCGGCACTTCTCCATTGCACCGGTGCTTTCAGGTCGGTTCAACCGGTGCTTGGATTTCTGTTCGAGTGACCTCTCGGGTGAACCGCACCGGCGTTTCCCCCATGCATAGCATCGGATCAACCGGTGTTTGTATTTAACTGCTGCCGGCTCTGTGTCTTCGGTTAGACCGACGAGTTCAATCCTATACTCGTCGGTTCAACCGGTGCTCATATACCGTGCCTGTTTCGCTCTGTTTCTTCGAGTTTGCTTCCGCGGTTATTATCGTTTGTTCTTAGGGCTTACTTGTGTTGGTGTAGCTCCTCCATAGCTACTCCACGCTGTGCCTAGGATTCTAGGGTTGGGTGTGTATTTTGGGACTAAGCCGAAACTTCAGTTTGCAAGATTTTTCAATTGGCTCTCATTCACACCCTCCCTTCTGGTCGCCCTTTCGGTCCCTCAGAGATCAAAGCGTGTTTTCAGGATAAGTTTCACAGCCAGTTTGGAGCATTGTGGAATGAAATGCACCGGGAAATTCCTCTTGAGGGTCAGAATCTTTTTTTTTTTCCCGAAGGGGTGCTGGAAGATTAAAATAAAGGTTACTTGTTTCAAGCATATTGTAGTGCAAGTGGATTTGTTTGGCAAATGCTTCGTATGGGGGAGATGGCTTCGACTAGGTACGTATGCAGGTGATTAATCAAGCATTCAGCAAGGCTAAATCTTGAAGTATAGTAAAGGCAGGATAAATATAATGCTGCCAGTAGATGCTAATGTAAAATTAATCTCAATTCGTTTCAAAATCATTTAAATGTTATTTTTCTTTTGGCATGGCCAAATACATCATCGATGTGTGAATTTAACAAGTTGTTGCACTTAATTAGACATCTTATAAGTTGTTCGATCAATAATATGCGTCCACCTGCCAAGTTGTTGTTCCATGAGTGTAATTTTTTAAAAAAAAAAGATATTACATCAGCTCGGCACGGCCTGCTCTTCGACACAAGCTGCGAAATACTCACTCCGTTCCAAAATAATGCACTTCTAGAGTTCAAAATTTGTTCCAAAATAAAAGTACACCTATGAATGAGACAATCCAGTTGTAGTTGTCTTTTTCTATTTTTCCAAGGCGCAATGTAATTTTACACTAGCATTGATCGAGCCTTGCTAATTGGCGGGCGCTCGCCAGGAGCCCTCCTGGCACCACCTACCAATTTTGGAAAGTTTTAAGTTTCCGCAACTTTCTATTTTTAGAATATCATAACTTATACACATAACTTTATCACATAATTTCTAACCAATATATTTGTGGCATAATTTTTTAGCACAACTTTTATTGTGTACACAATTTATACGTATAATTTCTCTGAACAACTTTCAAAATGAGAACTTACCAGCATTGTTTGCAAAAGGTATGGCTTATACACATAATTTTTTCCTAAATAATCTTTTACGTGATAAATTTATAGGATAACTTTCGTGTCATACATAACTCGTACACACTATAACTGAAAATAATGTTAAATAACTTATACATATAAATGTCAAAAAAAAAGTATGGAACAAATGGATAGTAAAAGGAAAGAGAAAAGAGAAAAAAGAAAAAAAGAAGGAAAAAGTCATTTTTGCCTCCCTCAACTTTAGGCCGAATCTGCTTTTCCTCTCTGGATCACAAAACCGTCCGTCCAGCCCCCTCAGACTCACAAAACCGTTCACATAACCTCTCAGGCGGTTTGAGGGTGACGTGATAGTGGTTTTCATCCTTTTCTTTTCTTTTTTTATTTTGACTAAATATTTAAAAAATCACAGTAAATCACAAAAAATCATAAAAGGGAAAATCCAATTTTGTTGAACTCCACATAAGTAGATCTACACATTGGATATATTATATGATATACTTTAGTACAATTTTTTTTATAGTTTTAAATATATGCTTTTCTTTAATTAATTTATATCTACAGTTTCTGTTGTCCAATTATGGTGAAAATTTTATGGTGGGCTAGTCATTATATGATTGAGCTATAGTACAAATTTATAATTATTGGATCATGTTTAACTGAGCTATAGATTTTTCTATATAAACCTAGATAAATCTAGGCCAATCTATAGATAAACATAGATAAATCAATAACTCAGTCATACATGATTCGATAATCATAAATTTTTTGCTACATCTCAATTATATAATGATTAGACCACCATAAAAATTTCATCGTAATTAGACGACAGAGACTATAACTATAAATTAATTATAGAAAAATATATATCTAAATCTACAGTAAAACATTTGAACTAAATTATACCATATAATATGTTCAATGCGTAGATCTACTTATGTGGAGATCAACAAAATTAAATTTTCCATTTTATAATTTTTTTGTGATTTACTGTGATTTTTTAAAGATTTAGTCAAAATAAAAAAGAAAAGAAAAATAAGAAAACCGCTGCCACGTCACCCTCAAACCGCCCAGGGAGGTTATGTGAATGGTTTTGTGAGTCTGAGGAGATTGGACGGACGATTTTGTGGTCCAAGAAGGAAAAGTAGATTAGGTCTAAAATTGAGGAAGACAAGAAGAACTTTTTTCAAAAAAGAACAAAAGAGAACATGGGCCCGCCCCCACAGCCCTCACCCCGCGACGCACACCACGCGCTGAGCGACCGCCAGCACGGCTCCTGGCGGTCGGCCATCAATCCAGCTTTGCGGCATTGATCTCCGTACTTAAATTCTAAAAGTGCATTTATTTGGGATCGAGGGAGTGAATTAAATCACAGAAGGCCGGCATCTGAGTGGGTCGAAAAATAAAAATAGAAAAAAAGCCATGCGCGTATGTCACGTGCCAGCAGCACCAATCTCGTGGATGGGCCGTGGGTGGCAGGCGCACCGTGCCCATATACAATGCCGGGTTGTTTGGTCGGCATTGCATCTGGCTCTGCGTGCGTGCCGCACGTGTTGGCCACCGTAGAGCTAGATGTCATCACGAGCTCCCCCGTGTGATCAGCGTGTGCCTCCGTGAGGCACGCCACCGTCCCCGCTTGGCCGCCTTTACGAAGCGGTGCTGCCTGCCACGCTACACCGGTGCGGGACTAAAAAGTCGTTGCATCTAGGCATGGGCTCGCGTTTATGGGCCGATAGCTAATAGCCCACCGGTCGGACGAAGCGCGGATGAGAATCGGCCCAAATGGAAGACGGAGAACACCGTGGTTTGCACAGGTGTCCAGTTACAGCCGGCCCAAGAAACCCCAACAGCGTGCATGCCCGCGCGCTTCGTTGTCAGCACCGCGCCCCTCGGCGGCAACCCGTGCCGGCTGGCGTGCCGGCGTCGCATTCGATCGATGAGTTCGTCCTCCTCCGCTCGCCGGCGCGGAGGACAACGGCAACCAGTTAGACCAATCGTTGGCTCCCCATGTGATGGACATATACATCCGGATCATCACGAAGACAACGCATGCATCTCGTCGCCACCCGCCGCGCCGGCGAGTAAAATTCCTATCCGGGACCGAAACGAGCGTTACCCGAAAAGTCTATTCTCCCGCTGTGTGCTGTGCACCTGCTGGGCGCCTCGGCGGCCGCTGCTGGTGCAAATTAAAATCGAGATCTGAAAATTACTCCCTTCTATTGGAGCATCGCGCGCTTTTGGCTGCTCAAGTCCAAGATTACTAGTTCAGTTATAGTTTTAAGAGTTGCGTGATCATAATTCCAGCAACGGCCATTTATGCTTGCTGCTTTTCAGTGCTCGAAGCCACGTGAGGTTTAGAGAATTTGCTGGCGATCGCGTCATGACACAACTAATAATTAACGAGCCAAAAAAAGAAGAAGAGTTTGACGAGGACACGAGGTTTGCTTATGCGAGGCTCTACCTGATACTGTGTACCCTTAGCTTCTTCAGAATGCTAGGCATTGATCACTGTCGTGACATACGTGCGCTTCTATCCCGTCGAGAAACCGTTTGTTTAAGAAAAAAGCAAACGGTGAAGATCAAAAGATAAACAAAAAAAAGTTGGTGGTTGCTACTAGTCGCACATGTCGTGCGCAGATATGATCGTTCGGTTGCGTTTGCAGGACACTGGATGCGCCCTATCAATCCATTAGCAACAAAATGAGTATGATAGCCACAAAATTCAAATTACAATAGCAACACAAAATACACAACGGGATACAATAGCCATTCGATTCAGATTACAGCAGGAGGGCTTTTTTTTTGAATGTTGAGCAGGAGGAAATTTGTTATAGAAGATTACAAAATTTGTTATACACACACAATGCTGCAGCAGCAAGCAGCAAAAAAAAGGGGAGGAGAATCGCCAAGCGCACGTGTCCTGCGCCAGCACGCCAAGCTCCGTAAGCCGGACCCGGCGGCGTGGGCGGCTGACATTTTCAACATAGTCATAGTGTCGCTGAGTGTGCATGCCGCACACGGTGCCACCTGCGCCACAACACGAGGAGGAGTGTCCTCGTCGTGAGTTGGGTGTGCCTCCATTCTACACGCCGCCCTGTCCGCCCTCGGCAGCTTATGAAGCCGTGCGCGCCTGCTAATATTCACGGTTTGGTACCTTAATTAGCTTCTTCTTTGCGCTGCTAGCCCTGCAGCGCGTGGGGTTGTTGCTCTTGACGTTGGGAACTTTGGAAAGGAAAAAGAAAAACGGCCGGCCTAGCCCAGAATGGGTGGGCACCCGCGCGGCCCAGCGCGGTGGGCTGCTGCTTCATTCTCCTCTGCCGGCCTGGTGCTTTGAGGTGTACACGCACGCCGCGGCGTCAACCATTTTAGCGTCCCAATCGGCAATCATCCGCCGCCGTCGTCCGGTGATTCGGTCGGTCTGCCTGCCATGCCCGTACGTGCTCCAAGTCAGCATTCTGCCCCCCCCGCCCCGCCCCTGTCGGCCTGCGCCGCTGACCGGCCGGCCGGGCTGTGCCGTACGCGCCGGTGGCCGCCTGCCGCACCGGTCGTCAGATCAGTCACCAGTTCACCACCACGCTGCCCGGCTCGTGCCACGTGCGCAGACTGGAGCAGGACTGCGGGAAGATCCACCACCGGCGCCTGCCGACGCTGCCGCCCGCCTCGGCGAAGCGGACGCGAACTGAGCTCATAAATGGCGCCGCAACTTTCTAGCTGGGGGCGGACATATCCCGGCCGCCCGGGGTCGCGGCGTGATAGGCAAAGATTGACGAAGCCGTGAAGCGCCGCCGCCGCGCGCTTTGCACCGACTGCCCTGCGGCCGGGCGGCACCACCCGTGCACGTGCACCCACGCGCGCGCGAGCGCCCCACGTACTGTACACGCGACCTGTGAACGGAGGATGTGGCTTGGGCGTACGTATATTTGGCAGTTGGCGCACGTGCTCTCGATCGCGAGCCGGGACGGAGGAGAGCAATGCGTGCTGCCAGTACGGTACACCCGCGCGGATAATTCTTCGATCTCCGGACGGTCCCGGCCCGGCCGGCGACAGCGCCAGATGCGGATGCAGCTCGTGGTGGTGGGGGTCGGCTCGGCGCATACATATGCGACCACTGGCGGTCGGTGCCAAATAAACCCATCCAGCTAGCCGCCGGACCGGGCCGGGACGGCCGTTCGGTTCGCTACTAGCTGATCGATCGATAGGCGCCGTTCGGTCACCCCCCGCCCGAGTGTGGTTTTTCCACCCCTGCCGTCCCGGGCCGGCACCTTCTAAACCGTTGATGAAGCGCCAAAATTCGCGCCAACGATCTACAGCCGAACCTGGTCCCACCATTTTCAGGCAGCCCGCCTAATTCCTGCCCCGTGAAGTTTTGGTCAAGGTGAGTGCGGAAGTGAAGCGCGAGGCACACCGCGAGGCAAGTTGTTTGGGACCCACATCCTGCATTGGATTCTCGTCGCATGTTTGGCCCCTTTCTTCTTCATGAGCTCAGCCATGGAGAATCCTTTCTTCGCTTAGATCCGGTTTTCACGGATCTTGGTTAGAGACCAGAATGGCGGATGCTAACGATGGTAGAAGCAATTTGGTGAAGCTTGGCACTAACCGTGCAGACGATGGTACAGGTAAGTTAATGTTGGTACCTTAGATTCAGTTTTCTTGTTCCGCTATGAGCTTCAGTCTTTCTTTTTCGAACAGAAACCATCAGCTCAATGTTTCTAACTTACAAAACGAAGAAGTGGTTTCGTTTCGGTAGAGGAGGCGGCCGTCCTGAGCTGCTACCCATTCTTGCTGCAAACGCACTTTAACCAACATATGCGTAATCAATTGGTCCGTGTTCCATTCTGCTTCCTTTTCAGAACGAGAAATTTCAGAATGTTCTGACTGCATACAACTCGTTTGCCTGACATTTAACTTGGTGTATGAATTTGTGACTTTTTGCTGAGTAAATCAGGTGGAGGGTTGTCATTCCAAGAAATGGTAATGAGAGCAAGCAATGGCGTCTTGAATTTGCCAGGAGAAAAATTGATGTGTGAAACGAATTATGGTGATGGCCAACATGAGCATGCCTCGGATGATGCAGTACTTCGTGTAACTGCAGACAATACAACAACAGACCACAACAAACATGAGCAAACTGCATGCTCCTCTTTTTGGTAAGGCAGTTTCTGTTTTACTTTAAAAGCCATTTCAGTTCATGTTTTTCATTCTTTCTTTGATATTGTATATTGACCTGATGGTTTTGGTTTGTTACAATTTGGTGTTTACCTGCACATCATTAAGCACCGGAAGTGATGCCCCAGCTTCAGACAAACATACAGCTAGTAAATTTGATATGGTTGCACAAGAACCGTGTATAAACTTTAGTGGCGAACATGATCGATCAGTTCAACTGTACTCACCATCTGAACATTAAGGAGAAGTTTCTGGCAACAACAAAATGTAACCATTTGAATATAAATTGCTTGCTATCATTGGGTTACTGAACAGAGCTGCCCTAAGTTACTGGCATCTGCTGTTTTACTTATTAATTTGAAGTGCCGGAAATGGAGGAACAAATTCAGTGCAACCTTGTGTCACCGTGTCCGGCGAGATGGATGGATCAGAGCATAACACACCTGTGCAAGCTGCATCATCCTCTTTTTGGTAAGCCATTTTATGATTAACATAGACAACCATTTCCATTGATGCATGCATTCCCTCATTGCTATTGTTACTGACAAGCTGTTTTCTGTTCTTTCCATGTGGTGATTACCTGAACATTCTTAAGCACCGAAGATGGTGGCACAAATTTAGTCCAATTCCAGCAAGAGAGGGGGACCAGGTTGAACCAGAGACTTGTGTCACCTTGGCTGGCAACCAGGATGGATCAGTGCCAAATTCCTCACAAATTGAACAGGAAGGGAATGATTCTGGCAACATCACAATGTTTTAGTACAGAAGTTGTTGCTCAGCCATGGCCATGCTATTTGCTTTCTTTTGTCCATACTTAGTGAATGCACAACTTCTAGTGGCATCCAAGTAAAATTAGTACCAGAAAAAAAAAATCAAGGCTTGTGTTGTTTGTCTGTAGAAAGCCAGTTTGCAAAAATATTGGTCAGGGTATATACTTTGTATCGTATACAATATATAATTTACCAATACGTATTGTCCAGTATCTATATCTGGATGCCTTAAGTTTTCAGCATCAATGATCCCTAAATATTCTACCTATGTCTGGCTTCAGCATAACTAGTTTTGTATATATATGGTTCCCTATCTTAGGATTACTGACCACCTGTTTTCTGTTCTTACCATGTGGTGATTGCCTCAGCATTCTTAAGCACCGAAGATGGTGGCACAAATTCAGTTCAAATTCCAGCGAGAGAGCGCGGGGGGGGGGGGGGGGGGGGGGGGGTCAGATTGAACCAGAGCCGTGTGTCACCTTGGCTGGCAACAAGGATGGATCAGTGCCTATTTCCTCACAAATTGAACAGGAAGGGAATGCTTCCGGGAACATCACAATGTTTATTACAAATGAAGGGAGTTCTGATTTTCTGATGATGCTAGATGGCAGTCCTGAGCGTAGATGTTTTTTGGGTTCTTGGAAATGTTACATTTGTAATGATTATGAGACATTTTCTTTGTTGGATCACTTGATTGGTGATTCTTGTAATTGATTCTGGATGCCAAGTTATTATATGTTTCTGTCAGTCCTGAACTAATTGTTCAGACAATTTATTATGGTTATGTCGTAACTGATTGAAATATAAATGACCTCGTTGTTGAACTTACAAAATTTTCTTCCTACAAAATATAATCAAATACTTTTCTATTTGATTAATTAATTTGAGGTGAGTTGGTTCCATAAACTACCCTAAGTGATCATGTAAGTGTGATTTGTTTTAGTAAGTATATTATGATCTGGTTTTTTTATAAGGACATTTTTATAGTACAACTGAATAATTGAGTAACTATGTTTTGATTGATTATTTGTCTCTGAGTTTTGTGAGGATTTGCTGTTATATATACCAAGGAAGATGGTGGTACCAACATTTACTTAGTGGTTCTGAATGAACTAGCACGAAGTATAAATGCAAACATTGTTAATTGACGCATTTAAGTAACCTGGTCTGAACTGGTTGCCCAGCTGCTGCTAAAGGTAAGGTAGTACTAGTTCAAAGAGTCAAGCATAGTTGTTGACACTTATACATTGTTGAAAGAGTCAAGCAATTTGATGAAGGTGAGACCTGAACTTTTCTGCCCATGTCATTCATTCAAGATAGGAGTCAATTTCATTAAAACATACATGAGTCATACAACAAAATCAATTTACAGAGAGTCATACATGAGACATTTCCTTCCTGGCAAAATCAAAATTACACAATTTACCCAACTCTCACACTGCCAAACACTACCAATTCTACTTCACGATTGAGAAACAATGATGGTAGTGCTGGGAATGATTCTGGTGATTGGCGAGGCTGGAGTAATGGAGTTGGAGCAGCTGCAAAACCAATGGAGAACAAGTAGCTTGGTTCAAATCTGCTCTGGAACTCCAATCGTCGCCACTGCAGCAGGCCAGGGCGGGCTCCGACCCGGCGGATGGTGACCTCGACAGTAGAGGGAAGAGGCACTGCTCCGCCGCGCCGCCGACGGCATATCAGCTTGCGGCGGCCAACCTCCCCGCTCGCACCATGGCGGCCCCAGCTTGGCCGTCCCCTGCTCCACGCGCTGCCTCCCGGTGACCACCTCCCTCCACGCGTTGGGTTCCACCTAAGCGAGGGTAGGCCCGCGGCCAGCCACCAGCCTCCACGAGCGGCAGGGCCGGCGCGGCCGCCTCATGCGGCGGCCGCGGCGGGCGACGGGACTGCCTCCAGCGGCGGCGATGGACGACGGGACGGCAGCCTCCCGCGGCGGTGACGGACGATGAGCGATGGGCCGGCGGCAGCGAGCGCAAGGCGTTGAGGACTCTGATTTGGGGGAAGAGTCCCGAGTCGGGGGGAAGAGGATGTATCTGACAATTGGGCCTGGCGGGAAGGGATTGTCTGCCTCAGACGCGAGACATGAATTGGCGTCCAGGCACAAATCTCGAAAAACAATCGGACGGCAGAAAAGCTCCCCCCGCCCCCCCCCCCCCCCCCCCCCCCCCCCCCCCCCCCCCCCCCCCCCCCCCCCCCCCCCCCCCCCCCCCCCCGGCGCAAGGATCGGAATCGATCGCGCGCGCGTCACGTCCCACAATCTGTACGGGCGAGTCGACGCGCCCGTCCCGCACGCACGCATGTCCCTCGCCGCCGGCCCATCTGTACGGCCAAGGACGACGCCGGCGGCACACACACACCACGCGCGCTTTACTTACGATCGACACGCCGGCCCCAGCTGTAATTCATATTTGTGCTGACTAGCCTCTTACCAGGAAAATGATTTGGTCTATGCTGCATAACTTTTACCTAATCTGCATTACTAAAATGTGAAATGGTATGTGTCCTGAAAACCTTGACGTTTCTTAGCAGCAGGCTCCTAGACTGGGCTCTGTGCTTGGGACAGCCAGCATGGCTGGATTTGGCAAAGCAGTGGACATTTTAGACACACTGTCTAGGATCCCTGGTGAAGACCTTCAGCCCAGATGGTGGCTTCATTTCTAGATCAAAGAACAGAGGGTGCAAGATATCAATTCTTGCTTCTGAGGTTGCCAACACAATACTTAAAGGTGCCAGTATTATGCAATCTCTCTCGGAAGACACTGTTACGTACTTCAAGCAAGTAGTGCTTCCTTCTGAAGGTGTACAGAGTTTGGTCTCCAGTGACATGAGTGAGTTGATGCGAATTGCAGCTAATGACAAAAGGTACACATGATGATTTCATCAATTACCATAGTGAATTTCTGATCACCTTTGACCAATAGCTGTTTGTGACCTCTGGTTAATATTTGCAGGGAAGAGCTGAAAATATTTTCCCAAGAGGTTATCAGGTTTGGCAACCGTTGCAAAGATCCCCAGTGGCATAACCTGGACCGCTATTTTGTCAAGTAGGCATCTATTATATTATTAGGGGAGTGTTAAAAAAAAGCCACCATATTCGTCGAGAGGGTATAGAAATTCCCACATTAATCTAAAAAAGAGAAGGATTTGCACCGTTGGATTTTATGAAGATCTAACGGTTCAAACTAACTCAAGAGTCCATATCAAATATAATTAATAAATAGCTAATTTCAGATTAAAAAATTAAAGAAAATTAGGATATGACAGAGAGTCCATGCTGAATAAGATTAGTAAATAGCTAAATTTGGAATTAAAAATAAGGAAATTAGAACTCAACCAAAGAGTCCATGTTGAATACAATTAGTGAATAGGTAAATTCGGAATTATAGACTTAAGAAATTAGAATTAGCACTCGATAAAAAAATCATATTAGACAAATAGCAAAATTAAAATTAAAATTATAAAAAAAATTGGCATTGAATATGACTAATAAATGGATAAATGCAAGAACTAGAAACAAAAAAAATTATAGTTGATGTGTAGAGTGATTAAGAAGCATATTAAGAAGGAAAATAACTGAACAAATAGTATATGTTAAATGCAATAATAAAAACCAAATTTGAGTTCCATGTCAAATAAAGTTTAATTTAATGAAGATCTAAATAGTATTATTATTGTATAGAATTTACACTATTGGATTTAATGAAGATCTATCCGTCTAAATTGGCCAGAAGAGTATATGTCTAATTTAATGAATGTAATATTCTAAACTACCAAAAAGTGTCTGTATCCAATTAAAATTAAATACAGAGACCGCATGACATAAAAACTCACGTCTCCATCTATGTCTCACATTAACCCTCCTCAAATATGCAAAATAAAAAAATATGGCAGTAGCATAAGCATGACAACGCGATCATAGTTGTATTGTATCTGTATTATAGAAAGAGATATTTGCTTTCAAAAATCTTCAGAACGCCCTGCACTGCAGCGCAATCGTAGTATTTGCCCGAGTTCCAAATCACAACTTTTTGAGTCTCAAGAACGTCCTGCAGTACATGCAGCTGCATGAAGCAAACTGGATTCTACTCAAAACCATTGCCAAACATCATGATAGGGATGAAAAAGATAGTGACGATGCGCAGAGTTTCAGATATGCAATGTATTGCAAGGCCATCAGCACCTTATGATTGTCAGTGTGGGCCAATAAATACGCAAGCCAATCAATGTGAGAGAAACATCTGCTGAAGAACCAATGCTTTCTCCAAACAAGGATTATCATCATAAATGTTGCATTCCTGAACAACTTCAGTTATACAAACTAATCTGATGGTAGTCAACAAATATTCAAAATTCTGTGGGCATACAAATAGTTCCATACAAGTAATAATCACTGGAATAAAGAGTAAAGCACCGAAACCTACAAATAAATGTGACTATTTATTATCCCAATCTAAATAGATGCGTGGAGAAAAACCACGGACTTAATCGTATGAGGAATCAAATAAGATAAATAATTCTTAACATTATTATTCACATCTAATATTTTATAAGTACATGAAAAAATACTAGGCATGGAACACAAATGTGATCTATACCTCTAAAGAAGTATAGAGAAAGGGAATAGAAAAGGATAAAGAAGCAGCAAGGTTGAACGGATAAGGAAAGTAGAAAAACGGGAATAGAAAAGGAAGGTAGGAAAAATGAGAAAATGAGGGGGGAAAAGACAAAGTGGAATTATTGGTTTAGTCTTTAATTAATATCATTAGTCACTACTATGTTATTTCATATGAAATTATGTTATTATGAAATCACATTATATATTACGAGAGAATATAAAATTATAGCCAGGGCACATTGGGCATTTGACATCTTCCATGTATTCATGAAAAAATAGGAGAACCCGTTCTACCGAACAATTTTCAAAATGGCTCTATATCCATAAGAGAAGCCGCTCCATCAAAGAAGTCACAACCAGAATTATTTTAGTCATAGCAAGAGGCATAGAACCCTGCTAATCTATCCCAAAGTTGATTGCCTACGGTACAAAACAAATGATTCAAACAAATGTTGTCGCTGGTCCTCTTCACTTAGAGAAACAAAAGCCATGAGGCGCAATCTATACTCAGTAACTGAGTCGAACTAAACAAGGAATTCTCCATTAGATGCATCGAATGTGAAACACGCTAATTGATTTCAACTATACAGAGGAACAAAATGGAATACAGAGAAATCAGTAGAAATAGCTAGAGAAAATGGAAGATAAAAAAGAAGAGTTAGGAACAACAACAAAGTTATATATGGAACTATCCATCACCGAGATGACAAAACTCTAAAGTAGGCCAATTTATGCAGTCATATGGGCTAAAAACAAATAAATAAAATAAGGAGTGACCAAACTGGGAAAAATAATAATAGATTCGATTGAATAAAACACACATATATATATATATATAAGTTTTGCATAACATTTATTTACTAAAGTCAGTATGAGGCCCCAACTTATTTTTTAGCATAACTTTTTTTTGTCTAATCCATGATCATTTTTATTTCGCTCCTATGATGAGTCAGATCTAGATCTGCTAGATGCTACTTAGGTGCTCTAACAACTACACTAGATATATTTTCGCTAAATAATAATCAAAATATTGCAAGATACAAATCGAACTTCAACATCTAAGTCATAAAGCAATCATCACTAACACATACATATAAATATATTTCATAACTACTTATAAAAAACTTTGTATAAATACAAACATATACAATATGCATCCATATTCAAGATGACCCAATATTAAAATTCAATCCTCAAATTTAGAATTTGCATGTTAAAGTAATAAAATATGCAACTATAATATAGAACAAAGCAACATAAAATTGATGATTGGTATGAACTCCTATGCATAGAAAGCTGCAGATAGTATTCAACAAGAGTAGATGAGAGATAAATAAATTTGCGAATGGGTGCCTAGCCGAATTGGTTTGGTGGCCTCACTAGCACTCCTTAGGTCCTGGGTTCGACTCCCGGTGGGAGCGAATTTCAGGTTGAGGTGAAAAAATATCATCGCCTGTCTACATGCCAAAGCCCATGGAATAGATCCCGGCCCGCTCTCAAAAGGTATGAGTTACCCCACCCCTATGTAAGGGTGGGGTAGAGGTTCGGAGGTTTCTCGGCATTCGTGAGGTCTTTTTCTTACATTAATGCTCGAAGACAGCTTGCCCCTTGCAAATTAAGTTTTTTAATGTAAAATAGTTAAAAAAATTAAATAAAAAACTAGCTACCCGCGCTATTAGCGCGGGCCACCTTGCTAGTTTATATTATTTGACAGGAAGCAATGAGTTATACGAATGAGTTTTTTTTTTACTATCTTGTTCATTTGGTGTCTAGATTAGAATCCGAAAGTGCACCCCAGAAGCAACTGAAAGAAACAGCCAAAGCAGAGATGCAAAAGTTGATGACTCTTGTTCAACGTACAACTGTGAGCACTGGATGTTCTCTGAAGTAATCTTTTGAGGCCTCGAGGTACAATTTTTTATCTTCTCGATTATTTAATTTTCTTCTTTCTTTTTGCAGGATTTGTACCATGAGCTTCATGCATTAGATAGACTAGTGGAGATGCACGTACCTTTAAAGAAGAATTTTATTTAAAAACATTTGGGTTGCATCAAGACTACTAAACATTTAATTCATTTATTAGTATATCACAACAATCCAATTCAAAAATTTGACCTTTCGTAGAGAAAAATCACATAATTAAAAATTAAGAAGACAACTTATAATATTTCTTAGAGATGCAAACAGAAAATTTGACCTTCACATGATGGTTTAAATAAATATCGTAGTGTGAACCATATGTAACATCTTACTAAACTAAGATACCAATACAAATAGTATACATTACAAGTGTTTGGCATGCAGAATTCTTGTATTCTGCAAATTAACAACCCGAATTCAAGATTCATTATTTCCTGGTATTTCTAGCCAAATAAAGAGTGCCAACAAAAATAAGACTGAAGATGTAATCATGAAGAACTGGAAGCAGTTATCACCTTTCTCATGGCCCATGTTCAAAAAAGCGCTAGGCGGTATCTAGGCGGTGACCCACCGCCTAGAGCCTAAGCGGGATTAAGCGGGATTAGGTGTTTCAAGGCGATTTGCTAGGCGGTGTCACATGCACACGTATACCTTATCATATACATCATATACCTCTAAAAGAAAAGAAAAATAGAGGCCCACTAAGCCTTGAGTTGAAAAATAGGCCCATCAAAGCGGCCCAACAGCCCAACAACCACCTTATCTCCTCCCTCCTCTCCTCTGTTCCCCTTCCCGACGCCCCTGCCGGCTGCCTCTCCTCTCCTACCTGACGCCGCCCCTGCCTCGCTTCCACCCTTCCTCCTCCTCCGCGCCTGCCCCTGCCTCCGCCGCCGCCGTCGCCGCCGCCCGTCCCCTGCTTTCTCCTCCACTGCCGGTGCTCGTCCCTGCCTCCTCCTCCACCGCCGGCGGCGCTCTCTGCTCTGCCTCCTCCCTCGCCGGCGCCGCCTAGGAGCCTACCCCCATAGGCCAGGCGAGAACCCCTCGCCTAGAGCCTAGTCGCGCCTAGGCGCCCGCCTACTTCCGCCTTTTTGAACCGTGCTCATGGCGGCATGCTGCTGATTTCTTTTTTTTTTCTCGAACACGCAGGAGAGCTGCGTATCATTATATTGATAGAAGAAGAAAAGAGTCATACATAGACCCAAAACACACCCCACACACCTCTTAAGACCTTTGCTAATAATCACCTGTTAACTAAAAACACTACGACCAACCCACACCTCTAGCCCTCACCCTAGATAGCAAGTAGGGTAAGGCCCCTGGCTCCTGCCAAGCTCCACAGGTGCGCTTCTTCAAAGGCCAGTGCGATGGCCGCAGCGACACTCGGGCTGGCCCCATTAAAAACACAGTTGTTTCGGTGTCTCCAAATGCTCCATGCTCCAAGAATGACTAGAGAGTTCAGACCTTGCCTTAAATCCCCCGCGACCGATGCTTCCACTTTCTCCCACCAATCATCAAAACAAATGTCTTGAGGCTGAGGGGCAAGTGCGGTGAGGCCAAACCGCTGGAAGAGAGAGAACCAGAATTGTCTTGAAAACACACACCCGACAAACAGATGTTGGATATTTTCTTCCTCTTGATCGCACAACAAACAACTGGTTGGATGAGGGAGGCCTCGTCGAGCTAGCCTGTCGGCTGTCCAGCAGCGATTGTGGGCGACCAGCCACATGAAAAAACGACATTTGGGAGGAGCGTGAGACTTCCATATTCTCTCTGCAGGTCTGAAGTAAACAGCACCCTGGAATAGGACCTCATAGGCTGATTTTGCAGAATATTCTCCTGAGTTAGATAATCTCCAAATGTGTTTATCAGGAGTCCCAACTTGCAGTTCAACCAAACTGATTAGGTCCCAAACCTCAAGGAATTCCAATAATCCTTCCACCGAAATTGCACCTGGATATCTTCTAACCATTTTTCATTGGTTAGAGCCTCCCGCACCGTCCGCTTATTAGCCCTTCTATTGGAAACTAAAGCAAACACCCTGGGTGCAAGCTCTTGTATGCTATGGCCGTCTAACCACCTGTCCTTCCAGAACAAAGTATTTGTCCCATCTCCTACTTCAGTAATGACAGCCATGGAAATGAGACACTCCACATCTTTGCTGACCTGGATAGGCAGATTTGCCCAAGGCTTGTTTGGTTCCGTTTTCCTGAGCCATGGCCAACGTGCTCTCAAAGCACAGTTCAGTCTTTTCAGATCCGAGATACCTAGCCCCCCAAGCTCCAGATGTCTGCAGACTTTTGGCCAGGAAATTAAACAATGTCCACCTCGTGCTTCTTTCCTTCCTCGCCAGAGAAAACCTCTTCTGATCTTATCGATGGCTTTTATTGCCCAGTTCGGAAGTTCCATCGCCATAGCCACATAAACCAGCATTGCTGTCAGGACAAACTGAACCTGTACCTCTCCCTGCCCAGGTCATGAGGTCCGCCTACCACCCCGGCAATTGGTCTGCTATTCGGTCAATTATTGGCTGAAGTTGCTCCTTAGTCAACTTCTTGATAGTAAGTGGCAGTCCTAAATATTTGCATGGGAAATCTTGCACTTCACATGGCAGCAGGTTTTGTATGATGGCCATGTCCTCTTCAGCACACTGAATTGGCAGCACGTTACTCTTCTGCACATTAGTTTTCAGCCCCGACGCATCCCCAAACAGCTGAAGCAATTGTAGAGTTAGATTAATATCAGCTGCTGCCGGCCGGAGAAAAATAGCCACATCATCTGCATACAAAGAAATTCGATGCTGAATTGGTCGTGAAGAGAGTGGCTGTAATAGCCCAGCTTCAGATGCTCTTGTGACCAGCCAGTTCAGCACGTCCATCACTAGGATGAACAACATCGGTGAAAGAGGATCACCTTGACGAAGCCCTCTCTTGTGCTGAATAAAATCTCCTGGTGTGCCATTCAGAAGGACTTGAGTAGAGGAAGAAGTCAGGAGAGCACACACCAAGTCCCGCCATCTAGACCCAAAGCCGAGTTTCCTTAGCACCTCCAAAAGAAAAGCCCAGGAAACCGAATCAAATGCTTTTGTGATGTCCAATTTAAGAAGGATCCTTGGTTGTTTTTGATTGTGTAGGAATTTCACTGTTTGTTGCACCATCATAAAATTGTCTTGGATGAACCGCTTTTTAATGAAAGTGCTTTGGTTGGGCGAGACCATTTCATCAAGGCGGCCGGCAAGTCTGTTAGCCAGGACTTTAGTCACCAACTTAGCAAAGCTGTGCACCAGACTTATGGGTCTAAAATCTTTCACCAGATCTGCATCAGGTTTCTTTGGGAGTAAAGTGATGTATGCTGAGTTCAGCAGCCCCAAGTTCCTGCAATTCCTTCCCCAAATTCTATGTAGGGCTGCCATAATATCTTCCTTAATTATCGGCCAGCAAGCCTTATAGAACCTGCCAGTGAACCCATCCGGTCCAGGAGCTTTGTCAGACGGTAAATCCTTGATGGTCTGCCACACTTCATTCTCATCAAAAGGAATATCCAGGGCTTCTAGATTATGGTTTGGGATGTCTAGGTGATCCAAGTTGATTGTCCTGTCCCTGTCGCTTTCAGCACCAATCAGATTTGAGTAAAATTCCAATATTGCTGCAGCCTTTTCCTCATGCGAAGTTAAGATCTGATCGCCCTCCCTCAAGGAGGCTATGAAATTCTTCCTTTTTCTATGCCTAGAATGCATGTGGAACAGCCTGGTATTAGCATCACCATCCTGCAGCCAATTAATTCGAGATCTGACCCTGGCTACTGTTCTCAGAAGGGAGGCCAGCACCAACGTATGTTTCTTCAGATTATTACGTAACCACATCTCATTTGAATTTAGAGTTCTACTATCCTGAGCAATATCCAGCTGGTGCAGAATTTCCTTTGCTAGGAGGAGTTGGGAATTGAGATGGCCCACCGTCTTTTGGATGCTGCTGATTTCAGAAAATAAAATGTGATTTATAATATTTATGCAAACCAGACAGAGATATTTACCTTTTATAATACATTCCATGGACTGCAAGGGCCGACTATCTAGAAAAAAAAAGTCAAAAAGAGTCTATGCCGACATAGTGTCTCTGAATTTTTCTCACATGCTATATCATCACATAATTTGGGCTTCATATTATTTTGACATTACACACTTCTTATGTCTTAATAAAATTGTAACCCTAGTATCCAATATATTTCATAGCAACACGAGGACAAAAGGAGTATGAAGAATTACATAGCTTCACATCCTACGTAGTGTCACCTATTGTGGAATTGAGTGGCAGCTGATACTTATTATCTACCAGAGATGAAGGGGAATCTAAAAAAAAAAAAAAGAGGGAGGGGCAACACCATTAGGTTACCTTCCTGCAGTGTCATGTACTATTCAGGTCTACACTACTACTATACTTAGCATCAGCTACTACGTTATCCTCTGAAGATCTAAGATGAAAGTAGTGCTTAGATTGCTGGGACAGGAGGATGGAACTTCATCTTGCAGATCGACAAACCAACCACTTTGCTTTGGTCAAACCGTAGTAATCTTTAGTGCAGAACATGATCGTTGAAATACACTCGGAAATTCCACATATTGTTCAAGTATGATGGACCAATCAGTTACCTTTCAAGATCTCAGCAGCAACATCTTTCTTTTGTGACTCAGTTCCTTGGCAAACCTTCATTACAATTTACACACGTAAATTTTAGAACTGATTAATGTTTTACTCATAACCAATAACACGACAAAAAACAATCATGATATATATCTGATATTATTATTGGCAAAAGGTGTTAATATATTTCTTAAGAAAATTGTAGTACAATACCACATTCAACATTGAAAGGCACACAGACGTTAACCTGATTACTTAGCAGACCTACATCCATTCCCTGAACTCTAACTTTAGTTTTTTTTCAGTATGTACTTGTCCCCATCATACCATAATTTTTCACTTTTGACATTGTGAACTCATTCTCTTCCATTTGTTTCAGCAAGGCGAGTTTTGATCAATTTTTCTACTGATATGCAAATGAGAAGGCATACCTAGGTCATTCAACTTGACAGATAATGCACAATAACCTTCACAATCAGATGGATCTTTGAATGTCATAAGCTTCTACCCAAAAACGATGTACTTTCATCATACTATATTGCAAAAAATAGGTCTGTCTTAATCTAGTATGGATATGGATGTACCGATGTAGAGATAACAAATAAAAATAGGTCTGTCTTAATCTAGTATCTATTGGTCCTACATATTCAGCATGCTTGTTCTCTTGGCCAATCTATGTTTGGAGAAATATAATGGTCTGTAATCCATTTTTTTTCAAATAGCTACATTAAGAAAAATGCATTCAAAAAATAAACCAAGTGGGCCACCTTGCTTATAGCATTTTATTGTCAGGAGGTCAAAGGCCAATGCTGGTACACAAAAGAGCCCCCAAGTATTTCTGCTCGCAAGATAGATTTACCAAATATAATGGTGATTCGCTATGTATACATGTTCTGCAGCAGTTTTATGCAACTCATGTGTACTGTATTACCTTTGGCCTCTTTTTTTTTTCTTTATTCTTGCTCTGTTGCTCTGTCATCTCCATGAGCCAGTTCCCGAACAATGGTAAAACAACATTTTACCCTTCCTCTGTACTCTTGATGCCTTGACCCAAACATTTTATTACTTCACCTGGGCATTGACAAAATAGCCACTGAGCATTTATTTTCTAGCCAGGCAATGTCGACAAACAGGTAGAAAAAAAAAGCATAATCTCAGTCAGAATTTCGATCATTAGCATTCATATATAGCATTCATATACTGCATCTACATATATAGCATGGAGATCAAAGTACTTGAAGCCTGGCACGTGTAAAGTATATCAACATTAATATGGGAACTTAGCTAACAGTCCATACAGCTGAATTTTGCAATAGATCATGGCACCATGAGAACACAAATCTGAATAAATACGTCGTTGATTGATTACAGCACCAAAATATGTAGCATGCTGATTGTGAGTTGTGCAGAAAGGAGCCAGTACTATGTAGCATGCTGATTGAGAGTTTAAAATTTA
Source organism: Panicum virgatum (assembly GCF_016808335.1). Classification (NCBI taxonomy): domain Eukaryota; kingdom Viridiplantae; phylum Streptophyta; class Magnoliopsida; order Poales; family Poaceae; genus Panicum; species Panicum virgatum. Next base: position 30,004,014 of record NC_053151.1, on the reverse strand, counting down.
TTACCTCAAACCATACTACTATCGCTCTTGAAATCCTTCTTGGCTTAAGGCAGGAGCTTCCTATGTTTGCCTTCCAGTTAGCTTTAAACACAAACATTTCAATAAAATAATTTCTCTTTGTATCTTTCTTCAAATAATTATCCATATATGAAGCTGCTCATAGCTTCTGTCAATCTTGCAAATTATGAGAGAAAGCTAGTATGAATACACAAAATAAAAAACAATGGCCCCAGAAATATGTTTCACAATTCTCAAATAGCTCTTGTCTGATAGCTGCAAGTTGAAGATTAATATCTAGCTAGACACACCATGGCTTCAAACAGAACATGTCCATCACTTAAAAAAAAGGAATATTAAGACCTGGTGATCTGTCCTTCTGCTTTCGCTGACTTTATGCATCTCTTATTTTTTTGGTAGTGCATAGATTATAAAAAATAATGTAGGGAAGAACGATAGGTAAAATTCATCGAAGTACTATTATAGCCATAGTCTAATTAAACAATTGCATTGTCCCCTCTGAAACAAAAACTGGAGGTTAGACAAGAGGAGAACCAACAGATGCCTTCAAAGCGCAAACCACTATAGATACAAAGTCCTTGCCGTCCATGCAGCCATTAGATGTTTAAATTTTACCTATCAGGCTACCACCTCTATGTTCCATCAATATTAAGGCGTATGCAGTAATTGCTCAGGCACACCAACTTTCTCTTTTAGTTTCTTGAAACAAGCTTACTACGTGGGTGTACCAGCCACACAGACACTTCCCTCTTATGCCCAATTGCCAAAACTCCTAGTGCTTTTCTAGGACATGCTCACATAAATGGTACTAAGAAGGCTAAGCGGCAACTCAAATTCTTAATAGAAACTATCATACCTGTAACCAGCTTCTGGATTAGCACAACCCACCAACCACCTCCACTCCAACGGACCAATCGGCTCAAACAAAAACAGATGTATAGTGATGCGCCTGTTTTAAGAAAGAAAAGTATAGTGATTGTCAGCACAAAGTATAGAAAACAAACAAATGACAAAGGAAATCTGAACCATACCAAGTCTGATAAAAAGAAAACAATCGCTTGAAGAAATGGACCTTTCTCGACCCACAGCGGGACTGCGGGAAGGTCACCAGTAATCAGAGTCATTAAGGCCACACGGTACATGTGATCAGCAATAGATTCAGAGCCCTTGATGCTATGATTTATACATCCTTTCCTTTTAGTGGTCTGAAGAATAAACAAAAATAATAAGCCTCATAATCGTGCCACATGATGGATTTAAGCACCAAAGAAACAAGGAGCATCCTTACAAAAAAATAATAAGAAACAAGGGGGCATGAATTTATCCAAATCATTGCACATGCAGAGCCAAGCGCAATTACATGATACTTTATCTGCGCTCTTCCGAAATTTAGGATGACACTCTGAGAGTGGCAAATAATCAAATGCCCCAGAATTTCTTACAAAAATTGGGGTATCGCTAGTGTGATCCTACAGAATACGCGTTACAGGTAATGCCGAATATAGCAGGTAAATCAGCAAGCGAGCGACATATCAATGGGCGACTAATTACGATGAGCACAGACGTATGAAAGTACCTTGAGGCGATGGCACAGCGTGAGGAAATCGATGGCCGAGGAGGCCGACAATGGCGTGGAGGTCGGCGCCACGGCCACGACGTCCGCTAGCGCCGGCGACCGCCTGGGCACTGGCAATCCGTCTGGCCTGGGGCTACCGGAGACTGCGCGGACGGCCAGGGTGAGGCGGCGCGGCTCGCGCTCGACAGGGAGGATGCGCGGCGGGGTGCTGCTGGCTCGTGGGACCCTAGCTCGGAGCCCGTCTCCTCCCGCGAACCCCTCCCCGTGGTCGTGGACGCCGCCAGATGCGGATGCGCGGACCCCACTACCCAATTCCTCTCCTGCACCCGTTTGTTCGCCGCCGCTGCCGCCGCCATCTCCGCGCGATGAGCGCGTCCATCTGCGCGAAGGAACGGCGCCAGGGAGGATGCGCCACGACCGTTGCGCTGCCGGCCGCCTGCGCCGCGGGGAGGTGGAGGCGGACGCCCCGCAGGCGCTCGCGCCGCCGGCCGGCTGCGCCGCGGGGTGGAAGAGGAGGATCTCGTTGCAGGAGGACTCGGCTACGGATCGGCGAGGGTCAAGGCGAGGACTGCAGGTGACAGGGATCCATCTTTTCCTCTTGTGCTGGAGTCGAGATGCGGGGGAGCAAGGGGCACCACCGTGATTTTCGCAAGGGGGAGTGATTTTTCTTTCCTTCTTTCGCCAGATCGCCTTGCGAGGGAGCGCCGGGCCTGGTGTTACTCAAACGTCGCGCCGTTTATTGCTCCGATATTGCCGCGATGGGTACGGGCGGGCGGGTACTTTCAGCCTTGGTGACAAAAAAAAAAAAAAACAGAATCGGGCGGAATCATCACGGGAAGCGTAGTTTTTTTTGGTCCACCCTATTTCGTCAATCATCCAGCCCTTCAACGTCGGTCATTAAGATATATTTTGTGAGGACTATGGATATGCTAATTTTAGTGTAAAATGAATTAGAAAGTTTCATCTTTTATAGTATAGATTTGAGCAAGAATACAACTCTAAGTTAAAGGAAAAGGATACAGAGAGATTTGAAAAAGGTACGAGGACTATCTACACCATTTTATTTCTTTCAATCAAGGAAAAATTGCGGAGCCTTTGTGCCTTTTTTTCTGTGTCCATTTTCTGAACAGATAGATTGTAGAATGTGTCTATAACCTGAAAGAAAAGAGATTGTGGAAGCTAAGGAAAAGAAATTTTCTCTTGTCATTAGTCTTTCTTTTAGTTGTCCCAATCCATTCATTATGACTGCACCTGTAGTTCTTTGAGCCTTTGATACTATAAGTCTGCACTCAAATTATTTTTGCAGGAGATAATATTCAAATTGTGAGACTGGAATTGAAGACCCAAAGGAGTTACGTGAAGAGCTTGAAGAAAAGGTCTCTCTGGTCCAAGATGTTGGAAGAAGTAAGTAGTTTTTTTGCTGTAGAATTTACTTGTACGCTATGTTGCCTGCCCTATATTGCTTATGACATAAATTTGTCATGATAGGTGGTCGAGAAGCTTGTTGAAATCGTGCATTACTTACATTTTGAGATCAACAGTACTTTTGGATCTTCTGGTATTTTCATGGCTCAATGTCTCTTTTTGAATCAGTCAAATTTACTGCCAGCTGATCCTTGTAATGCATTTTTAGATGGATTTGCTTTGAGTGCTGAATCAACTGCGAGCTGTCAAAGGCTAGGACCTGCTGGACTGGCATTACATTATGCAAACATTATCATTCAGATCTATAGCGTTGTAAGTTTCTTCTCATTATTTTTGTTCACTTTGATAGGTTGATCTCCACCAGACTTGGCCCAACGGCCATGTCTGGGCCCTTGACTCGCGCCCTAATCGGGGGCGCCCAGCCTAAGAAGTGGCTGGTGGGCCCTCATTGCGCAGCCCCATAAAAGGAGGTGGAAACCAGCGGCACAAGACACGAGGTTCACCACTGCTGTTATTGTTCTCCACCTCAAACCCTAATCCGATCAGAGAGGGTGGGCTGCAGCGGCGGGAAGCACCACCGGCACCGGCTCCTGTACCACGCCGGCATCAGCTCCATCACGCCATCACTGGAACAGCGTCGCAACTGCCACAAGTCTTCACCGCCCGTCGCTGCCCTAGCGCAGATCTTCACCGACGAACCCGCGGTGGCCCCAGAGAAAGAAAGTAACATCCCGATCTACACCTGGTCGATCCTAAAATTCTAACATTGGTATCAAGAGCCGATCTAGTGTGTAGATCGAGATTGGGAAGGATCCGGACTCAGATCTAAAGCAACAGAAAGATCTCGATCTTGGATCGAGAAGAAATAAAAGAATACCGATTTTGAATCGGAAAGAAAAGCCAAAACAAACCCTAACCCTACCCGAGGAGAAAGGTCGGAGTAGTGAGGAACCTACCGGGTTTTCTCCAACTCCAGCACAACCGCCATCGTGCGGGAAAGAAATGATGACTCGCCGGCCGGGAAGGCCACGCCAACGCACGGCCATGCCTCGGCTCGGGCGTGCAGGGCACCGTCGCAAGGCTACTCGACGGCGGAGCACTCAGCCCAGCGAGGAGCCTTACGGCGGTGCCGCCACTATCCCCTTCTCTGACCATCTTGGGTGCCCGTCGTCGTCGCTGCTGCAGTGGCTGTGGTGCGCTGCGGGATCAGAAAAGAACCGGGAAGGAGAGAAAAGAAAGAACGGCTCGGGGCCGCCGGCCATGGCGCGGCAATCGGACCGGCCAGCGTGGTGGCAAGAGGCCGCCGGTGGCGCCGCAGGACCCGAGCTGGGACAGAAGGAAAGGGGAAGGGAGGCGCGAGAAAGAAAGGATGCCTCGGGGTCGCCGGCCACACCGGCGTGACTGCCGCTGGGTGGCGCACCGGCAGGAGAGCACCAGGCGGCGGCGCCGCCGGCTCGGAGCCATGAAAGCATCTAGGCTCCTAATTCGAGTTTTGGTAATTAATGACAACGGTTTGTGGATTAACGATTTCATTTGAGATAACGAGTATAGGTTGATCCACGGATGAAAGAGATTTGATTGTGAACATATGGAGTTTTGGAGATGATGAGCAAAGCTCGGGCTCAAGGCAAAGGTATAAAATAGGGCTTTTGCATTTTACCGGTCACAAGGCGTTTAGTGGATGAAAAGTGACCGGATTTGTTAGATAGATAGCCGTACTATCAAGAGGGGTTGTGTACTCATGCTTGACGGGTCTTTAGTGCCATTTTGCTCAAAATATCTAGGTGCATGCATGAGGGCTAACGACGTTTTGAAAAGATTTGAAAAAGAACAAGTTTGAGAGCTGACTGCACAAGCGCGGACAGTCCGCCCCCTGGGGCGCGGACGGTCCGCAATCGTTCCAGAGAGTATGTTTGGCTCTGGTGGTTTTTAGAGGTGACTGGCGAACAGTCCGGCCCAGGTGGGCGGACGGTCCGCAGCTCTAACTCAAAATTGTACCAGAGAGGGTGTTTTCTCTGGTTGGGCTTATGATCTGTGCGGCGGACGGTCCGCCCCTGGGGCGCGGACAGTCCGCCGGTTTTTTGACAATTTGTACCAGAGACATTGTTGTCTCTGGTGGATTTCAAGGATGAATTGCGGACGGTCCGCTCCTGCGGTGTGGACGGTCCGCAGGCTAATTTCAAAGTTGTAACAGAGACGATGTTCGTCTCTGGTGGTGTGGAACACTCACTGCGGACGGTCCGCACCTGGGGCGCGGACGGTCCGCCAGGGCTTAACGGCTAGTTCTGACACGCATTAAATGCACTCTGACTCACTGGTTTATAACGGCGGACAGTCCGGTTTTTGAAACGCGGACGATCCGCAACTTCGCAGAAAAGAGTGTAACGGCTAGTTTTTGAAGGGGTGTCTATATATACCCAATGCCCGGCCATTGGGTGCCTCTCTTGGCCATTTGGACTGCATACTTGACATCATAGAGCTAAGGCATCCCTCTCTCACACACACTTGCTTAGAGATTGCATTCTTGAGAGTGTGAGGGCCTTCTAGTGTATTGCATCAAGAGTTTGAGCATTGTGGTACTAGGGAAACTTCAAACAAGCGTCATCGACTTGTTACTCTTGGGAGTTGCCGCTCCCTAGACGGCTTGGAGAAGAGGATTTCGTGGAGCTCCTCCAAGAAGATTGTTGAGGAGCCCCGATTTCGGTTGTGAGAGGTCTTGTGCTCACCTCACCGGAGTGGTGAAGAGCAACTCTAGTGGAATCGAGGTGTGGAGCGGTTCCTTGATTCAAGCCGGCTCAAGATCAAGAGGTTCTTGATAGAGGAGCGGTTGATTCTTGGAATCCACCTCAACGTGGATTAGGGGTGACCGGCAAGTCATCGACACCACGGGATAAATTCTTGTGTCAAGCTTGGTTACTTATCTTGCTCACTTTAATTCTTGTTTTTACTTTGAGCAATTTACTTTACTAGAGCTTGATTTGTATCTTGTCACCCTAGGTTGCAAACCCATCTAGAGACAGTAATAGCATGACATAGGGCTTTCCTTTGTTACTAATTAAATTTCTCTAGTGTTGTTGGCTTTAGATTTTAAACCACCTATTCACCCCCCTCTAGTCGGTATTCTTTATCCTACAAGCCAGCACAGAGAAAGAGAAGAGGAAGTGAGAATAAAATTAGGGTTTTGGGAGACTCGACGCCGGGTTTTACCCTGCCGAGATCGACGGAGGGCCGTCGGATTTAATCCGACGGCCAGGACCTGACCGCGCGTAGCTGGGCTTGCTGGTCCGCGCGTGCGCAGAATGGGCCGCGACGCGCTGCCCAGGCCGAGCAAAGTAGGCGCAGCGTCTGCTGGGCCGCGCGAGGGAGTTTTTGGCCCGCGCGAGGAAGTGTCGTGACGAGCCGAGCTGGGCCGCGCGTTTCAGCTGGGCTGAAAACACAGTAAAGAAAGTTCTAAAGTTTTTTGAATATATGGATTTGATTGATGAATTTGATCTCTATTCAAGTTTGCACCAACGTGCATTTTGCTTAGAGAGAAAAACGCGAAGAGTATGCTACTGAATATAGAATTTTATATGTATCCGCTGCAAAGTTTTAAAGGTGTTGCTCTTAATTTTAATTCAACCAACGGGAGAATTATTTTAAGAGCATAGTTAAAGAGTTTATTTTGAGTAAGTTTTGTACAGTTTTATCTCTATTCAATTTTGAACCAACGAGATAAATTGTCTAGAGAGTAAATAGTATACAGAAATATTTAGAAGTTTAGTTAGTTCTGGAAAGAAGGAAAAGATTTCCGTTGTTATATAGTTGCTATCTTTCAATTAAGTCGGAACCAACGATAAGATTTAATTGGAAGAATAGTCTAAAAAGTCTAAAATGAGTTTTTCCCTATGGGTTTAATTGATAGAAAATCTTTCGCGGTTTAAAGCCAAAGTTGAGTTTTGATATTTTTATGCCATTTGAAGTCTCAAAGTTGAGCATTACTGGAATCATAAAGATAATTCTCAAGGAAGAGAAATTTAAAGTTAATTATAGTCTTGTTATTTTCTGACCAACGTTGATGATAATAATATTATAATTTTATGAGCCATAGTTTAAAGTCTCTGGTAAATGTTGCATCAAAGTGACCATTTTCAGAGAATAGCTAAAGAATTGCTCTCAAACTAGAGAAATGTATTTTCTAGTTTGCGCTGTAATAAAGTTGATTATCCTCTAATTAAATTCGAACCAACGGGAGGATTTAATTTTGAGGAGCAGATATATGGTTTTAAATTTTGTTGAGTTTTTCATACGTTAATTTTGTTTCTGCCCAACGGTGATATGAAATTAATGTAAAAGATTATTCTATTTCTGCCCAACGGTGATATAGAATAGAACTTAAAGTATTGATTATTGCCTTTTCAGACAAAGAGTTCCATGTTGTCCTTGAAGGACGAAAGAAATTGAACTGGATACTTGTGACTCAGAAAGAAAGAAGGTCATTACATGAGAGAATATATTCTCTATAAAAAACGGCTTGAAAAGAAAAGTACTCATGGATATTGATCCACGAAAGGCAGATAGAGCAATAAGAGTTCATTTCGAGAAATGTCTGTTATGTATTCTCAATCAAGTGGAATTGATTTTGAGTTCAGTCAAAGTTGTGATAACTCATGCATGGCTAATTTGACTAACGTCGGATTAAACATGTGTGTCATGGAATATTCAGATTTATTTCTGAATTTGATATGAGCTAATCCTGATATTTATGTCAGGAGAAAGTTGTGATGACTCGTGTGCTGGTTTATCCCACATTGGGAGAAAAGTTTGGAGTAGCTTTGCTATTCTAGAATTGATCGGGCACTTCTATTGTGTCACAGTGATTAAGTACTCAATGAGTTTAAGAAGAATGGAAAGTTACATACGAACCTCAAGATAAGAAAGATATGCGAGCGTGACTTGCTAAAGTACTGGTAATAAAGGACTCTATTGAGTTCGTGAAGTGAAATGAGGAAAAAATACTGCCATATCGAATAAAGACTCTATTGAGTTCTCAAAGTAAAATGAATAAAAGGCACTCCCATACGAAGTAACAAATTACTTGATTTTGCATGTCGTAATTATGTGGATAACGTAAGTAATAAAAGTTTCCTCATTCACGAAGGTTGTGAATAGTTTTCAAAATTGTGGCAGAAAAGTTCATGCCACATTTCGAGGGGGAGAAATGTGAGACAGTTAGAAAGATACTCCCCTGTAATGTGCATTGATAAGCAAGAGATGATCTATTAAAGAATGACTGTGACCGCCTGGGGGAGTACAACTGTCACTATACTGATACCCCTATGTAAAGAAATGGCTAAATTCCAGTATTTATGCTAGACGACCCTCAAAGATAGTAAGATGTTGCTTGCAGAGCACATATAAAAATTTTAACAGATGGAATCCAAACAAAAGATTTACTGATACACCATTTTTACAAAAAATGGCAAAATCTGGGAGAGCATGGTTGTAGCGAAAATGGCCTCTCATGCCATATTTCAATATAATGTTTTGGCGATTGATGACACACGCAACACTTGAACTAATGTGTTTGCTTAGATGATATACTCAGGCTTTTAGGTTCAAGTGATGACAAAGAGAAGAGAGGCGAAGCTAGGCCCGAAGGGCCGCCCCTACGGGGGTTCCGCACGTCGGTGCATTGACTTGAGCACGTCTGGGAGTTTTAGTATCACCGGTTAAACCGACGTAAGGCAAAATGTACTCATCGGTGCAATGACAGAGATGGCCTGCGGGCTAGGGTTTGGCACCGGATGAACCGACGATAGGAAGTTTGAATACGTCGGTGCAATGGCAGAAGCAGACCAAGGAAAATGCATACATCGGATGAACCGATGATGCACCGGTTAATGGCGTCGGTGCAGTTGTCCAGAGAGTTTGTTTTTCAAGGATCAGAGGACAGTTGCACTCACCGGTTAAACCGACGCTAACATTACATACACCGGTCGATTGCGTCGGTTGATTGCCCGTACACGTAACGGCTAGTTTTCAGTGGGCAGTTTAGTATCACCGGTTAAACCGACGATGGCGATTTGGGGAGCATCGGATTAACCGGTGTTAAGCACATTTCTAGCAGCTTTTCTCCAACGGCTATATTTGCTTGTGCTGCCTATATATACCCCCAAGGCCGCCTCATTTGGGAGTGCTGGAGTTCAAAGAAGTATACTAGAGCTAAAGATCATCTCCAACCACCATAGAGCTTCATTGTACATCATATAGGCTTAAGCACACTTGTGAGAGTGCTTAGTGCTTGTAATAGGGATTAGTTCTTGCGAGAGCTCCCTTGAGAGAAGTCTTGCTGCGGCAAGCAACTTGTGATCCGTCGTGTGACCCTCCGTCTTGGTGTGGAGTGGCAACGACACTTTGTGCGGGGGAAGAGGAGGCCCCCTCCTTGGTGGAGAAGCTCCGTAGTGGATTTCGGCCGGGTGACCGAGAGAGACGGTGGCGGTGCACGAGACTCGGTGTCTTGTGGGCACTTGCCTTTGCTTGCCGGCATCGCCATTGGTGGCGTAGTGCAAGACGGTGATCGGAAGAGCCTCGGTGTCCCGTGGACGTAGGCGTTTATGCCGAACCACGTTACATGACCGTGTCTACTCGGGAGTTTGCATCCCTCTTGCACTTACCTCTTTACTTACCGCATTACGTTTCCGCACTTACTCTACCTTGCATACCTTTACTTTCCTAGTTAGTTTGATTAGGATTAGCTAGGTTGCAAGTCTTTTTAGGGGTTAGTAGAGAGTAGCATAGATAAACCTTAGTCATAACTAGCATGCGTAGGACGTGTTAGGTTTATCTTATGCAAGTAGTTTGAGCCCTAGGTTAAAAAGCGATTAGCGACCCTATTCACCCCCTCCCCCTCTAGGGTCGGACACCCCGGTGATCCTTACAATGGTATGTAGAGACCTAAGACTTGAAGAGAAGTAGGCGTGTCCACTTCGATGAATCAAGAACAACAAGTATCTCATATGTGCTGATGTTGTATACAACACATATTGTTAGCTCTCAAAGAAAATGAACAAAGTAAAGAAGAATCTTGTTATGCAGGATCTCATTAGTCCATTGCCATTTGGCAAAAGGAGCAACAGCAGCCCTATACAAAGTAAAGAAAATCAAATGGAGGTTGTTCACCCCATTTGAGGAAGTCAAAGAAATGATTCATAAAAGAGCCATCACAGTAGGTTATAATGGACCTACAAAATGCAATGTGACTCCAGAGGGAATGTTGAAAGATATAAAACAAAATTTGTGACAAAATTTTTAGTCGAAGAGAAGAAAGAATATACGGGATACCACAATAGTAAATTTATTTGTGGATTGAAGAAAGCCACGAAACGGTGGTATCTAAAGTTTAAATGAAACAATATGAAATTTTGGGGTTTTCCAAAAGATTGAGGACAATAGCTTTTAAGAAAAAGTTAAAGAGTGGGGAATCTAATTTCCACACCTTAAATGAAAATAACATCCTACTTTATAGTGGTGGTGTTAATATACTGTTATAGATAAAGAATTCTTGTCCTCAGGTTTTGATCTCGGTGATGAGTTTTTCATTCTACGAATTGAGACTCATCGAGATAAAAAAAAGGGGTATTATGGTTATCGCAAAAGCATACTCAGAAAAGATTCTAAAGAAATGAAGTATGCAAAGGAGTAAACCTACGCCTGTTCCTATCGTCAAGGGTATTAGTTTTGAGAACCTTAGTGTTCCAGGAACCAATGTGAAATGGAAACAGTTGCATATGCTTCAGCTGTTGGAAGCTTTATAAGCGCGCAAGTAAAGAACTTACCCTAACATATTTTGTGTCTCCGGGTTATTTTGGCAAAAGTACAATCCAGATATAAATCACTGGAATTGAAATTGAGAATGTTGGCCTCATGCTAAGTTGGAAAGATCAAGTACTCTCTAAAGGTTGTGAGTACAAAAGTATAACTTGTGAAATGTGTAGCGAAATCCACAATTGTCGCTAACTTTTACACTTGGAGGTTTTGTGTGGAAAAGCTCCAAAACAAAGCAATTATGATCAATGTGATGCAAAGATATGGTATAGCATGATACGAGGCTGAGGGACAGGCAGAGTGGTTAAAGGAATCTGTACCCGGAGTTGATAATAGTTGACAACATCAATCATCATTTAAGTAATTCACTCCTACGACAACGAGTCAAGTGTGGTGCCAAATACATTGACACAAAGTTATACGTTGTAAAGGAGAAAGTCTGGAATCATAATTGAAATGCATTGTCAATATGAATGGTAGACAAATGTTTGCGGATCCGCTTATTAAAGGCTTATCGCCTAGTGTGTACAGAGAACACACAGTCAACATGGTTTCATGGTATAGTCTATGTTTTCCGGACAAAAAAGGGCCCAAAGCTAAAGAATCTATTTCAGAACAGAGACGTGTATTGTAGCTGTTGAATCTATCGGCAACTGACCGTGACGATGAAACTGCTCTATGCATTAATCTGTGATGAAATATGAAAAAAAGTAAAAGATATAAAGTTGAAAGTATAAGAGGAGATCCAGGGGGAGAATGTTAGGTTGATCTCCACCAGACTTGGCCCAACGGCCATGTCTGGGCCCTTGACTTGCGCCCTGATCGGGGGCGCCCAGCCTAAGAAGTGGCTGGTGGGCCCCCGTCGCGCAACCCCATAAAAGGAGGTGGAAACCAGCGGCACAAGACACGAGGTTCACCACTGCTGTTATTGTTCTCCACCTCAAACCCTAATCCGATCAGAGAGGGTGGGCTGCAGCAGCGGGAAGCACCACCGGCACCGGCCCTTGTACCACGCCGGCATCAGCTCCACCACGCCATCACTGGAACGGCATCGCAACTGTCACAAGTCTTCACCGCCCGTCGCTGCCCTAGCGCAGATCTTCACCGACGAACCCGTGGTGGCCCCGGAGAAAGAAAGTAACCTCCCGATCTACACCTGGTTGATCCTAAAATTCTAACACACTGAGCTCAGGTTCTGAGTTATTTGCTTGCTTTTGCCATCATATCATATATATCGATAAAATATTACCATATTCATACTAGCACCTTGTCATTATATTATATTCAAGACTTCTTGTTTCTTATGTGTTTTTCTGTACATTTGACTTCGCTTAATGAATAACTGGATCTTATCCAAAAACAAAAGATAAATCTTCCAAGTATAATAATTAATGAGTGAATGAATCTCAGCAATTTTCACAAGCTGCAAATGAACTTTTGAAGGCAGAACATTAAACATCTTTTTGGGCCATAGGTTTCTCGATCAGGTTACGTACCATCAAACACAAGAGAGGCCCTCTACCAGGGGCTGCCACCAAGGGTCAAATCGGCTCTACCAAATAGATTAAAAACTTCCTCAGTGCCTCAGGAGGTAATATAGCCAGAGAACAAGTGAACCACATCACCAAAGGTTGCACATTCTGATCCCTGAATTTTGATGCAGCTCACCATTGATGATATAAGGGTTTAAATGGAGAAATCATTGAAATGGCTTGTTCCTATGGCCGTCAATACCACCTGGTACTATAGCTTGTTTACATCGAACCAATTGTTTTGAGGTTGATTCACTTATATTGAGATTTATGCATCTACTGCCTCTCATGCTTACTTCAGTGCCCGAGGCTTCTTGAGGTTTAGCGAATGGGCTAAATCGGGGTAAGATGACTATTTTCCACTAGTCTTTTTAACTTACTTAGGCAATGACAGTTCTCCGAGATCTGACATTCCCTTTGCCTTCAATACTCTAGGACTGACAGGGTCGGGAGACGACCAGGTCAAGCAGATCCAATCGAGACGCTCTACCATGCCGACAAGGCAAGGACCGAGGATCACATCGTCGATTTAGTCGTTTGGCTTCACCACCTTGTCAACCAGAGTAACCGGCCAGCAATGCAAAAGACCACTGACCTGCCTTTACATCTAACCAAAAGTGCGAAATGATCATGGTTGTTATCTACTATTTTTCTGAGTGGTCATCAAATTCACCAAGATCTTGTGAATTGTGATCCAGTTCATCAGTTGATTACGTCTTTGATAGGTTGTACACTGGAGCTGTAGCTATTCTTGCCATGGAGGACGTGCGTTTTTCATATGTCCAGATACAATCGGGCATTGCTCTGTACATCAGCTGAGTAGGTCTAGTATAAGAATAGCTTTGTTGCTTTGACCTGTTATCTATATTCAAGTGCAGTTGCGATGACCACATTGTACGATTGGAAACGTACATCATGTCAATGTGCGGCAAGAAACTAAACTTGAATCTCTTTCCGCACATGTTTATATGCAGATGTGATAATCACAAATGGTGATCATATGGATGAGCGACATAATAAACTGTAAAATTATAAACTGCACACTCGATTTTCAACGGTCACTCTCAGGCGTCAGCCAACAAAAAAGGACCCTTATCACGTATTCCCTCCGTTTAAATGTTCAACACCATTTTTTTTATACAACCTTGGCCATTTGTCTTGTATGGTATGCAAACGGATACATAAACTTGTTAGATATGTGCATGTACGGTCACATAATACACTACGAGCACATTTTGAATAGATACGATTACGGGGGTGTTTAGTTCCCAAAAAAGTTTCTACAGTACCCGTCACATCGAATTGTTGGACACATGCATGGAGTATTAAATGCAGTTGAAAAAAATAACTAATTACATAGTTCAACTGATTACAACGAGACGATTTTTTTAAGCATAATTAGTCCAAGATTGGACATTATTTGTCAAATAACAATAAAATGTGCTACAGTACCAAAACCCAAAATTTTTCACCAACTAAACACACCCTATGTTGTTTTACATTTAGTACACAATGTTTACATCCTATCCAAACTAAATTTTTGCATACGATTTAGGCAGGCGTGTCGTGGTCTCCTAGAGTAGCTCAATAACAATTGACAGCATGATTAGGATCACACGAACTGGGTGGTCCATTAGATCTCGTTCAAGAAGAATTGACAGCAGACTAACGATTTTACTAGGTGAGCACAACGGTTATCTGTCCCTTCCCTGCGCGCACACACACCCAAGCCAGAAGAAAAAGAGAACGCTTTGACAATCCTTTCTTTAAACAAAGGAGAAATGTCTGCTGCTCTTTACTGGGCCATCCATGACTATCTTTAACACGAATTACATACAGCTACCGCCGACCATCTTCCAAAAAGCAATGGGGAATTATCCATTGCTTTGGATAAGAGAAGGGAGGATGCTTTGCTTGCTGTAGGAAGCAACGCACCCAGCAAGCAAAACGTACATGGAGGATTGGAGGAGGGGAGCAAGCAAGCAAGGAACCATGCGTTGTGCAGAGAAAAGAACATAGCTGCCGACTGCCGTGTGGTTCCTTGCAACAGTTACACTACACACCTACCCCCTTCCGCCTCTCGATCTCGGATCGCGATTGCATTTCCTGCCTGCCGGCTCCTGTTCGATCCGAGCGCGAGCGAGCGGACATACCAATGGAATGATGGGTTAGATCGATGCGCCTTCCTTAAATTAATTTCTCCTTGGCCTTTGGAGTTTGGACAGACCGAAGGATCTTCTCCACGGGAACTGAAACAGGTGAGTGCTCCTCAATACTCGCATTATTTGCTCCCTTGGAAATACTACTTGTAGTACTATACCGCGCTGGTCGTTTACAGTAATGCTGTGCGCAGGTGTTGGTCGAACCAGCGGATTCATGGGTTAGATCGGCGTTCGTGAGAGCATTTCCTGTCTGTTGTTGGTCTTCTAATAAGGCAAGAGGGATTTCATCATGGAAGAATGGGTAAGGCACTACTGTAATTCATGAGACTGTAAGCATTGGTACATCTAATTCAAACAATTTTGCAGAAGCCAGTGCACTCTGCTAGCAGCTGGTTTATACATGCATGCGCCAACATCCTTTGATTCGTATCTACCTCATGCACACTATCAGAGCATATGCATTCGTACTGGATTCACTAGTTACTAACTGAAGCTGCAGTGGATTAATATAATGTAGCCTCATTTTGCTTCCTCCTTACTCCACTGCAGCCTATCTACTCAAGAGATGTTGATGGCGCCAGAAAGGAGATACTTGGTCGTATCCGGCACGAGAGTGACAAAAGGGTCTTCTATTTTAATGGTTGGATTGGCTTTGGGGCGGCTTCGGTTCTCAAATCCATAGAACAAGAACTTCGGTCAATCAAAGCTAAGAAAAATCCTTCAGAATTATGCTTTGACACAATAATTTACATAGATTGCTCAGCATGGGAAAGTACAAGGGTGATGCAGAGGAAAATCGCTGAGGAGTTGAAACTTGACCGTGAAACAATAGCCATGTTTGACAAGCAGGATGAGGAGGATGACTTCAATGGTGTGGACCATGGCTCTAGGCATGTGATACGAAGAGTTTCGGAGGTGATAGACCAAACCCTGGGCTACAGAAAATTTATCATGGTTTTCCTTAATGGAAGTGATGAGGTTGATATAAGTAGATTTGGTGTTAGCCCTAACTCTCGTGACCACGTAATAGTATGGACATTCAAAAGACGGTCTTTGACTATACATGATCACTGTGATGAGATAACAAGACAGCTAAGATACACCCACCTTTTTTTCTATAGTTCTTGGTCGGCTCACAAATTACAAACTTCAGAGTTTCATGCACTGCTGCGTGAAGAAGCAGCTAACATAGTTGCTCGCCACCCATGGATGCAAGGTGTCGACTCAACAATGGTAATGGAGTGTTGCCTGTACGAGTTGTTCTTGCAATATAGTTTTCACAGGGCCACGGGATTTGATTGGGTGGCTCATGCTCCAAACTACTGGATGTGTGATGGGATAATTAAGGGAGATGGAACAAGGGAGATTACTGATGCATTGCATCAGGAAATACATTGGGAGTGTGATGATACTTCTCTGTTTGATGAAGTGTTTGAAATACTCATGGAAGACCCAGAGGCTCCATTTTTGGTGGTCAAGAAGGATGGTATTTCTTACTCTAGAGAGAGCCCATGTTGTCGTTGGATTTGTATGACCTCAAAGAATCTGACAATACAAGAAGATACAAAAGCTATATTGGAAAGGGCATCATCTTTGTTCGTAGCACTAGACAAGTCTGAGAACCCACAAGGCTCACCAAATGTGTTTCTTAAACACTGCTGCAACCTTGGCGTGCTAATTCTCTCTCATTGCAGCTTCAGTTTTATGTCACCTCCTTTCCTCCAGTGTGAGGGATTGAGATTCCTCGGATTGGATCACTGCACACATGACAGCAGAAGTGAAGGTGGAGAGAACAATGCAAACTGGGTGTGTCTGCAAAACCTATGGGTGCTTGACTTACGTTACACAGAATGGGATGCTATCTTATCTGAAGAAAATATGGATATCATGACCAACCTCAGGGAGCTAAATATTGAGGGATTCATGTGTTGGCAGTTAATAAGTAGTAGATTACAGGGAAGGTTGTGTTACCTCCAGAAGCTTCGGATAATCAAACCCACTCACAAAGCAGAGATGCCATCAATAGATTGCTACAAGTTATTCATGGATAAAACAGATTTGGAAATACTTGATTTGTCAGGTAATAGAGACATGGAAAATCTGCCAGCAAACTTATCAATGGCAAAGAGCCTCCAGATGCTTATCCTTGATGGTTGCGACGGGCTAGAGAATGTTGCTGTGCCAGACGGGCTTCACTCTTCCCTAAGGTCATTTAGTTTTGATGGATATGGACCGGCAACCAAAGGGACGTCATCCTTTAAGCTGCCCCTAGAATTTTCTGAACCGAAGCAGCCCCATGATGCGGATAAAAGGGGTGCCAAAACTTCCAAGATATCCCTACAAGGCTGCACGCAATTGGAGAATTTGTTTGTACGCGGACTACCTAACCTTGTGGAGCTAGACCTCTCAGGAAGTGCAATCAAGGTACTTGACCTCAAAACTATGGTGGTAGATGTCCCAGAACTCAAGCGGCTCTTTTTGCTGGGTTGTGAGAACCTCTGTGCAATAATTTGGGGATCAGATGATTCAATAGGACAGGTAAAGGTGGAAGAGGTGTGCATAGACACACGAGCTAAGAGGACACTTGGACTTACTCGGCCGTCTCTTGCCCAGCACAAACATTTCAGCTTGCAGTTACATGCTGTTCTTGCAGATGCGAGGCTCGCTAGATCCTTGTATCGCCTGGTTGGTCCAAGAAACTATGAGGGTATTCATTTCAATATCCATGTCACCTCTTCAGTTGAGTACGGTGGGGGTGTTCAACTCGAAGCGACGGTCAAGGAGAAGACTGCAGGACCTAGTAATAGTCCCCAGCACCATGTTCTAGCGAGTCCGTATGGTGATGTAACCACCGAGATCGGCAACAATAATGTCCCAATGCTGGTGTTTCCACAGCCCCCGGCTCAACGGTCAGATCGTCATGTTGAGATTAGTGGTGAGAGCCGAAGCTTGGGTAGTGAACTGGTGGCAGGAGACTCTTTAGGTCTGCGAGTGGCAGGAAACTCTTTAGGTCTGCTAACAAGATATTTCGCCGAATCCCTGCACGTGCATGATGCCGCAACCAGCGCTAGCATGAACTCGGGGGCCTGGGATCGCCTGAAGTGGTGCCACGTGGAGAGGTGCCCCAACATGGATACCATCTTCCCTGCAAAGTCAATAGACTATGAAAATCAACTACAGACCATCTGGGCATCGGATCTCCAGATGGCCCGGTGCATTTGGAGCCAAGGTGTCAAAATCATCAGATATGGTTCCTTCCAAAAGCTGCAGCACCTGCACCTGCGTTCCTGCCCGAGGCTCCAGTTCGCGCTGCCGGTGTGGGTCGCCTCCTTCCCCAGCCTGGAGACCCTCCACATCATCCGCTGCGGCGACCTCACGCACGTCTTCGTGCTGGACCAAGAGTACCCGGAGGAGATAGTCGCCCGCGGCGTACCGTTCCCGAAGCTGACCACCATCCACCTTCACGACCTGCCGAAACTGCAGCGGATATCTGAGGTCAAGATGCTCGCGCCGGCGCTCGAGACCCTGAGGATCAGGGGGTGCTTCGGCCTGCGCCGGCTGCCGGCGTTGCCTGGCCGCGAGCCCGGCGTGAAGCGGCCGGCCGTCGAGGTGGAGAAGGACGTCTGGGATGCGCTGGAGTGGGACGGGCTCGCCGCCGGCCACCACCCCAGCCTCTTCGAGCCCGGGCACTCGCGCTACTACAGGAGGAGGCGCCTCCTCAGGGGCACCGTTCTCAGGTACGCACAACACGGCACACTGCTCTGTAGTCTGTACACCAAGCTCTGTAGCCTGTACACCAAGTGTACATTGGTGAAATATGTTTTATTGAAAGATTATGTTGGTGAAGTGTAACCTCTCTTTCATTTTTCCTATCGACTGCATACTCACTCGCCATTTTATGACTCTCTGCCTCTCGCATTGCCTAGGTGAATCCTGAGCCGTGCGTCAACACTGCCGCTGCTGCCACGGGAGATGGCCGACTCGTTCGCCCTCTACGATGGACGCTGGTCGGGCAGGGTTGCTGGCTTGCTGGGACGATGCTGATGCTGCTGCAGGCTGCAGCAGCTGCCTTTGGTTGATTTTGTTGTTGACAAGGGTAGGGGCCTCAGGTTGGCTTCCTGCTTGCGCTAATGCTGGCCGAGTTGGCCTAGCGGATGCCGCGTGCTTTGGAATAAAAATGCCGCCGGGTTTTCTGCCTGCGCGCGTGTTGCGTTCAGACGGTCAGACACCGGCCGGCGTGTGTGCTCGAGTGTGTGGCTTGCGATTGGATCCGAGACAATGAAGCAGCAGCAGTAGCTGGGTCTGGGTGTGCCTGCCCACCTGCTGTATGTGTGTGTTTGATGTTGTGTGGCTTGATGAGTGCCTGCTACTCCGTTTGGAACGGAGTGCGGAGCTAATAAGCAGCAGCTGCGTGTGTGTGTGTGTGCACGCGAGCGTGCCTGTCGTGGATGCGCACTGAGTTTGCTTGCTATGTAATGTTTGATGAACCAAGAGACATCTGGTTTGTGTGCCTGATGCCGACTTCTGTGATTTGTGAAGCATTTATTAAGCTTCAATGTATGGTGTTTGTGGTGCGTGAATTATTCTTGCGAGCGTCAGCAGCTGGGAGATAAGGCTCTGTATTAAGCAGAACATGTTTTGGCATCTACCATCTAGCCATCAACACAAGGAATTAGCTTGTGATGCAACACTGAAATGGCACCATCCTGACGAGTTCTTAATTTTGCTCGAGTACTGGGACAGTTTCTATTTTCATGTCTGTGAACAAGGAAGAATCCTCGCATGCAATGCTCTGTTTCATCTGAAACCACAATTCTTGTGAGCTGCAAGCTTGCAAATTTACTTGTTCTGATTCCGCTAATTCGTTTCTACTTCCAAGGAAAAGGGGTTAAAGAAACTATTTCCACAATTTCGTTTCCATACTTGGAACAAACAACCTGATGATTATCGCTCTTTTTATGATCCTTCAAAGCAGAAATACTAATAGAACAACAGAGTGCTCGAGTATGGAAAAAATAAATATTCATCACTGTTTTAGTGATTATACTAGTGAGCTTAATCTGAAGGCCGGAGCATAACCTGAAACAAAAATTACCAAAAGTGATTACTAGTGAGCTTAATCTGAAGGCCGGAGCATAACCCAAAACAAAAATTACCAAAAACGGAAGGACTCAATGGGATTCAAACACAGATTATACTAGTGCTCGATATGGAAAAAATAAATATTCATCACTGTTTTAGTGATTATACTAGTGAGCTTAATCTGAAGGCCGGAGCATAACCTGAAACAAAAATTACCAAAAGTGATTACTAGCGAGTTTAATCTGAAGGGCGGAGCATAACCCAAAACAAAAATTACCAAAAATGGAAGGACTCAATGGGATTCAAACCCAGATTGCCAGATTCAAAGTCTGCAGTGCTAACCACTACACTATGAAACATTTGACGTTATATCATGATGCTTTAATTATTTATATGTTATATCCACTGCAGGTAACCGGCAGAATCACACTAATCATGACGCACTTTTATCTCCAAACAACAAACATATACCGCATTCAAGGAGCAAATCATCTAGTCTAGAATCATAAAGTTGCAAAATTCAACAGCTCCTCTACAAAAAATGTCAGATTCAGCACCTCAATATAGAGATACAGTAGCATGTTAATGCTCGGAACACTATTCCATCTCATAGCCCATCATCGGCCCAAACAAATCTTCCGTGGTAATAGAAAAATGAAAAGGGAGTATGCCCGACCATAGTCACAAAGTTCCTGGGTCGACTGGGTCGAGGAACGGGATCGAGGGTCGTCACTTTATAAAATTATGGTACGAAAAGGGTATACCTCTATGGAACGATAAATTATTATGTGAAACGCGACCCTAATTCATCCGTGTCGATATCTTCGGGTTGATGCGTCTTTATTGGACAAAAAAGTCAAAAACTATATATATGTGCTGCTAATGAAGAAACTAATCTGCACAATCATATAAGAAATATATAAAAAGATTACATTTAGACCATAGTACACGTACTCGGCTCATTATCTAACAAAATCCACACTAATCCGCTGTCCTTAACCTTCTTATCCCAATTAAATCTGCTAGTAATGGGGCTGTGACACCTCTCAAACCGGGACGCGATCCAACTTTGAATGGGACACTGACCCTCTTCGACCTCGACCCTTGAATCGGAACGGCGTTCCCAGGTCGTGGGATAAGGTATCGACCCCGAATCCTGTGACTATGTGCCCGACAGTAATCCGCAGAGAAAAGAATAGCCTCTGAGAAGTACAAAATTGGTGACTGTCGCATAGTACATACTTATTACCTAGCCCAAAACAAGTGCAAAGAGTATGCACAGGCACACTAACTTCCTGAGAAAAGGAACAATACATAGTATCTATTTTACAGTCTCTTGTTTCGTAGGGATTTCATCTACTTTTTCACTCACTTGAGCATCCTTGGACTCTAGGCTGGCGGCCTCAGCTCTTTTCATCGCGATTTCTCTTTGCATTTTTATTTGCTCTTGCATAACTTTTGCCATCTCCTTCATTTGCTTGTCTTCTTTCTCCAACTGCATATCGGTTATGATCTTAGCATTCTTGTCAATTGGTTTGAAGTATTCATCTATGGCAGTTTCCTGAAAATTACAATGTAAAACAAGTTAGCAATGGATATGCATAACCCAGGAAGCATTCATCTTATTGCCATGCACGCTGTCCCATGAAACTGCATTAGTATATATTCAAAATATTTCACATCAACCAAACATATACAATTGCATTGTTTTCCACATGCCAATAGCATGATTCCCAACCTTTGTCTAATTGTCTCACTTCTGTCAGCACACAGTACATTTTTTTTAAGAAACTAAGTTGTTGTAAAATGCAGTATACATTTCCAAGGCATGCATTGACTAAATTTTTAGGTGTAAACTTACAGCTTCTTCAAGATGCTGATTGAGAGCTTGCATCTGCTGAACCACTTGACGAACCTCTGACAAGATAACTTTTTCTGGCTGTTTCCGCAGCTCTTCCTTCCTAGCTTGGGCCTGAATGAACAATAGTATATATTCAAAGGAATTACACAGACTAACTGATATGCGAGAACTGATATTTGTAATTGTTAAGACAGATATTACTTGATACGAAAGCTAGCTTTTCTGTATCTTTTGCAACAAACAATCAACCCTTTTCTCTCTTACCTTTTGGGACAGAACACTAATTTGAATTACATGAAGGAGTTCGTACTAGCTAACATTCTAAGCGTAGTATCATATATACCAGTATTTCTTTACTGAAAGCATATGTGGCTCGGGATAATAGATTGATTATAGGTGCAAAGCACAGGTAAAAATATATAGACAAGGAACAGAACCAATCGGGAGTCCTTGCCTAATATAATTAGGACCTAATCAAACTATCCCTTATGGGACATGCACAAGCATGTGCGGCAATAGACCCAAGTCCCAAAAGGCCTGCCGAACCCCTCTGCTAACATTTACATAATGGTACAACATCATTGAAGTGAATACACTAAGCAACTCACAGCTTTGCCCACCCAATATTTATGTTGCTAAAATGCCAACATAACTAACAGTGGCAACATGAATAATCCAAGAACTGTATTGCACTTGCATGAAGCCTTGCTACACAACAATCGAAGCGGACAGGTGGAAAAAAGGACACATCCTGTTTTATGATAGCCAGTTAAATAACTAAATAATTCAAATATTTTCCATGCCTAGGAGATGCTAACTTTTTTTAAAACAATGTTCAAAGGTTGATGCAGAATACCAAAAAAAAAATGCAATAGTACTCCTTGTTCAATGATCATCATTGCACAAAATAAAGATCATAAGTCAAAACCACGCTTTATAACAAGGAGCATTTTCAACTTCAGACCAGGGCAATCTGCAAGATACCCCTGTTCAAAACCATGACCAAAGAGAAAACCACACGATTTTCCTATAAAACTACATCATATAACAACAAATTGTTGGAAGTTAAAGGGATGAATTCTACCACATCAATAAACTACACTGAACTCTGCATAAGAGTAACTAACTCTGTCTAATAAAGATCAATTGTCATGTAGGGAAAATATTGAAATGACAATCATTTCGAAATGGTATGATATATATAACAATAACTTGTCCTCAATGTTAAGAACTAAACAAAAGTTTATATGCACCGGGTAGTGGGTACCTCTTCGGATCAATAATGTTGACAAAAAATACCAATTTTCTGCACCTAAGCTGCGTAAAAGCAGGTTTCGCACTAAATGCTAAGCACTAGACATAGAGTGCAAATCAGCTAAACTTCACAACTTAAATTGAACAGGAAGCGGCAATTGCACCGTGGAACCTCTACTGTTTAACCTTATCCCACTTTCAACAAGAGAGGGCAACTAGAAGATTTGGTTCCATGCGGGGCTTAAAAGGCAAAATTGGTGCTACACTTTCCCCAGAAAGTGTCGGTAACACCATGGAGTTAGACAGGACAGTACGCACTGCTACAATATCTCGAATGAAACCTCGTGGGGGATGTACTTGCCATCTCGAGGCGCTTCTGCAGCTGCAGCCTGTAGGATCGGATCCGCCTCTCCTCGTAGCCGGACATCACCCGCACGATGAACCACGCCTTCCTCCCGAACTGCACCAGCTTGTCCATCCCTCCGTGAACGGGAGCACGCGCCCGCCGACGCCCCGCGCCAAGGGTAGATGTAGATCGGCCTCGCGCGCTAGGTAGGGGTGGTAATGGGGCACGACACTAGTGGCCTATAGACAGCTCAACAATAATGGCTTGTTCACATTCCAATAAGATTTTTAATTTTTTTAGTTAAAAATTATATAAAATTAGAATCCAACTCCGTCTCTTAGATTTTCTAGTTCAAAATGTTGGCCCTTACCACCCCTAGCGCTAGGACGAAGAAGAAGGACCTAGTTGATCCACGGACGGATGTGCTCGATTAGACAAGCAGGTCACCACGCCGCAAACGAATCGGCGGCTGACGAACGGATAGGAGGAAAAGAATCGGGAACTTCGAAGAACAAACAATCCGCCCAGGCAGGAGTGGGTCACTTACGAGGAAACGGAGGCACCGATCCCCGCCCCACACCGGTGCCGTCCAAGCAGAGGGCCGGGAGGAGAGGAGGGGGGGGGGGGTAGAGCGTTGACGAGGAAAAGGGCTCCAGCGGAATGAGGACGCGCCGGCGGTGAGGTTGCCGATGGCGGCGGGCCTGGCGGGTGGGAGAGGGGACAGGGGAGAGCCCAACCAAGTCCGTTCTGCAGATTTTTTTTCTCTTTCCGGTTTTGCCCTTGAGCCTAGCGCAGAATGACGATGGAACGGACTACGGAGGGGCTCTGATGTCATGCCCCCGATCAAAACCGTCCGGCTGTACCGCATTTTATTCGTCAGGTCGGCCCGGTTCAGCTGGTTTTCGCCCAGCCCTGAGTGCATGGTCCGGCTCCTCCGTTGCTAAATGAAAAAGCGAATCGAGCAGCTTGATGGACAATCTAAATTCAACCCCATTAGTTCCCAAAATTTTTTCTGCACTATAATAACTTCGAACATTTGACCATTAATAAAAAAATATTAAATATGAATAAATGACGAAACTCATTCAGCAATCCCTAGGTGAAATCGCGAGATAAATCTAATAAACGGAGGCACCGATCCCCGCCCCACACGGTGGATCCAGATTCGGTGACAAGTCACCAGGTACCCGGCGGGCCAATCTCAAACGCTCATCATGAATCGAACGGCTCACAAAAGAGAAAGGCAAAGCTCCCCTGTTTTTTCACCGCTGAACATCGATCCCAGGCTTGGTACTGCCGCGCCGCACGCAGCCGCCGCCGCGCCGCGAGGGAGGCCGGCCCCTCGCTGCCGTGCTTGGGCGCCGCCGTGCCTGGCCCCCACGCCGCCCGCACGAGCGCCCTCTCCTGCCAGCCGTCGTCCTGCCAGCCGCGCCGGGACGCGAGCAGGGCAGGGGAGGGGGAGCTCGACGCCATGGAGGCCCTCGGCCGGCGAGGGAGGAGCAGCACGCCAGCCCGGCCACCCCGCGCCGCCACGGCTCCCGCCCCGCACGCCGCCGCGCCATGGCCTGGGCGCACCACGGGCCTGGGCGCCACAGGCCGCGGGTGGAGGCCGCCCCGCCGCGCCCTGGCCGGCGCTGCAAGGCAGGGGCAGGCGCCAGCCCGCGCGAGCCGTGGACGCCAGCACGCCCGCCATGGACGCCGCCGGGAGGCAGGGGCAGGTCGCCGGGCAGCTCCGGAGGAGGGGCGCCGGAAAAGGCCGGAGGAGGAGCGCAGGGCCGCCCACGCCCCCGCGACGCTCCGCCCGCGCGCCCATGGCCGCGCTCCGCCCGCGGCCGCGGCTGCGGCCGCGCTCCGCCCCGACGGTGACGGCGACTTGCCATGGCCGCCTCCGCCCCGCTCGCCCGGAAATGGAGCCCGGCTACGGCGAGCTCGGAGCAGGGGAGGGGACGGATGGGCGCCGGGCCGTCCCTGCGCTCGCCACGCCGCCGTGGCCTTGACCGCCCGGGCCCCACGCGGCTCGCCGGCATCTTTGCTCCGCCATGGCCCCACGCGACCTCCACCGCCATGGCCGCGCGCTCGTCCGAGAGTGGGGATCGGGGGGCTGCGCGCTCCGCCTGGAGCAGGGGAGGAGCTTTGCCTTTCTCTTTTGTGAGCCGTTCGATTGATCTTGAGCGTCTGAGATTGGCCCGCCAGTTACCACCGAATCTGGATCCCACACGGGTGCCGTCCCAGCAGAGGGCCGGGAGGAGTGGAGGGGGGGAGGGGGGGGGGGGGGTTGTAGTGCGTTGACGAGGAAAAGGGCTCCAGCGGAATGAGGACGCGCCGGCGGTGAGGTTGCCGATGGTGGCGGGCCTGGCGGGTGGGAGAGGGGACAGGGGAGAGCCCAACCAAGTCCGTTCTGCAGATTTTTTTTTCTCTTTCCGGTTTTGCCCTTGAGCCTAGCGCAGAATGACGATGGAACGGACTACGGAGGGGCTCTGATGTCATGCTCCCGATCAAAACCGTCCGGCTGTACCGCATTTTATTCGTCAGGTCGGCCCGGTTCAGCTGGTTTTCGCCCAGCCCTGAGTGCATGGTCCGGCTCATCCGTTGCTAAATGAAAAAGCGAATCGAGCAGCTTGATGGACAATCTAAATTCAACCCCATTAGTTCCCAAAATTTTTTCTGCGCTATAATAACTTCGAACGTTTGACCATTAATTAGAAATATTAAATATGAATAACTGACGAAACTCATTCAGCAATCCCCAGGTGAAATCGCGAGATAAATCTAATAAACATAATTATATAATGATTAGACAATGTCGTGCTACAATAAACCACCTCTAATGATGAATTAATTAGGCTAAATAGATTCGTCTCGCGATTTTCCATCCATCCGTGTAATTAATTTATAATTTGTTTATGTTTAATACTCGTAATTAGTGTTGTAAAAGTTTTAAAAAAATTTTACCCAAAACATTTTGGGAACTAAACCCAATAAGATTGCTGTTCCGAATGGCCACAAACCACAACCAGCACCAGATTTCCGAATGATGATGACGCATGCTTGTTTAGGATCTTTACTACGCCATCCAGGCTCTGTTTCCATCAGTTTTTTTAGCTCCTATCACATCAATAGAAATTTTATCATTTAAGAGTATTAAATAAAATTTATTTATAAAACCTTTTTGACAGATGGGTGCTAATTTGCGAGATGAATCTAATGAGCCTAATTAATCTATGATTTGCTACAGTGATACTACAGTAATCATCTGCTAATTATGGATTAATATACCTCATTAGATTCGTCTCGTAATTTAGCCCCAGGGCTCTACTTTTAGTTTTGTAATCAGATTTTATTTAATATTAAAAAATATCAAGATCTCTTGAATACGACCTAGTCTAAAATTTAGCCCCAATAACCAAACAATCCCCAATCTCCAGAAGCAACGGCAACGGCGAAGGCGATCGATGCCGGCCGGACACACCGGCACATGCAATGATGCGGTGCAAAATGCCGATCGAGCAAGCAGGTCAGCTCGGTCGCCGACCCTGCAAGTACGGTGCGCAGAGATCGGGACAGTGAGCGCAGCGCCGGCGCAGCGATCGATCCATGGATCCGCGGGGGAGCAGCGAGTCATGGGCTCATGGCAGATGATGCGCCGGGGCAGGCACGGGCAGTCTTAAACAGCAAGGCGGAGGTCGTCACCGACGCCGCGCTAGCTGCGACCCTGGCCGGCCTAGCTCGCCTCGCCTCATCCTCATCGGAACGTCCTCTCATCGTCGCGATCTGACCCCCCAGCCGCTCGCGGGATGCGCGTTTCACTCCGTTTCGGTCGACGGGCTCCAGGGGATGAAGCTATGTGATCGCGCCGCGGTGGCCTCTGGCCGGCGGCGAAATGGGCCGTAGCAGCAGGTTCTATCTCTCACTTAGTGAAATATCATCTTTTCTCACTCAAATTTTTGAACCACTGAATTAAAATTCAAGAACTCTCTTTCATCTTCTACCTCCCTTCATTCTCTACCTCTAGCTTTTCCCCTTCCACACCGACACACCACCCGCTGCCCAGCCTCGCCGCCACCCCCAGTTCGGGCGCACTAGGACTGCGCCGAGCTTCGGCGCGTGGCTGCACGTGCCGAAGCTCCGGCGCATCCCTAGCGCGCCCGTGCCGGCAGCTGCGCATGCCTCTCCCACCACCGCGCAGGCCCCTCGCGCAGTTGTCGCCCCCGCCTCGGCCCCGCCCAACCACCGGCCTCGCCGCCCCTGCGCCCACCACCACTGCCGGCCCTCCTAAGGCCGGTGGTGAGCAGCGCCCCCCCTCCCCCCTCCCGCAACCCGAAACTCTAACCTCGACGGAGTTGCTCGTCGCAATTGGAGAAAAAGATGTAGATGTGGAAGAAAAAATTCGAATGAGAAAAATCTCCAAATCACTCGAGTGAGAAAAATCTCCAAATCACAGTTCACGGTATGCGCGCTCGGAGGTCTCCCGAAGCTCCCGCCGCTGTGCGTTGCCGTCGTGGAGGGTGATCCCGTTTTCCCGGCTGGTGTCGTCACCAAGTCGACCACGCCGCCTTCCCGAGCTCGACACCTGCCTCACTCTCCTCTGCGACTCGTCTTCCTCTTCTCCTCCTCCCTGGGTTCGCCATTAACGGCGCTTGGAGCAAGCTCACTGTCTCCAGCCGATTCCGCGAGTTTCTTCCCATGGATTTCAAATCCATCGCACCCGAAGCTCCTTCACCTCCCTAGCTTCCTTCCCAACCCCTCCAAACCTAGCCCCAAGCCTTATCTCGCCGGGAACTGAAGGTTTTCCGGCCGCCATCCATTAAAGCCGTCCGAGCTCCACCTCAACGCCAACAACCCACCTCCGACCATCGTTTTCTTCGTCCAATAGCTCAAATCGACTCTAGGTGAGACACTAATGCTTGTTCTCTCCACGTTCCCTCGCGTTCGCATGATTTCCACGCTCGTTCCACGCAATGACGCCGCCGGCCGAGGTGCTCGCCGCCGCCATATGCTGCGCGTCACGCTCGCGCCGCCCACACGCCATGCTTGCGCGCGCACCAGAGCTGCCCGACCCCACTGGTGCTCATCCCGCGCCGCCCCGCCGCCGCTTGGCCCCACCGCCGCCGGCACAAGCGCGCCGCCGCTTCCCCTGCTTCGCGCCGCCGCTAGGGCACCGCCGCCGCTGGCCACCCCGCCGCCTGGGGGCGCGCGCGCGGGGGCCCCGCTGCCCCGCTGCTGCTGCCCCGCCGCGCGGGCCGCCGCCTGCCGCCGTCGCCACGGGCCGCTCGGCCCTGCGCCTGGCGTGCCGCCGCACGCCGCGGCGTGCCTGGCCGGGCAGGGCAGGCTGCCCCTCCCACTGACCAGTGGGGCCCGCTGGTCAGGGGGGATTTAGGCGGGATTTTTCTTTTATTTGTTGTTTAATTTTGGCTGTAGATTGTAAAATCCATATAAAATCAAAGAAAAATGTGAAAAATCTGAAATAAATTTTGTTAGATTTGTTAGAGTAAGATCTATGGAGGAAAAATACCCATGATGGTGAAATGACCTTTTTACCCCTGCAAAAATTTAAATTGTGTTTAGTCTTGCTTAATTAGTTTCTATAGATCTGTTAATCTAAAAATTGTGAAATTTTTGCAGTAGCTTACTTTAATCATGAGTGATCCACCGTAAAATTTTCATATTCATAGGACCTATTTTAGTATATGAATATAAAATGTAACCAAACTTAAATATGTGTATAGGAATAATAATATTTTTACATGTAAAATTTTATACAAATTATAAGAGACAAGTACTAATGTCTTTGCTAGTCGTATTTTATTTCATAGTAAATCATGCTCTAATTGATAATTTGGCCTCTAATATTTTATAGCTCTTAGGGTTAAAGTTAATTATCACCATAGCTGCGTCATTTTATGTAAATTGTTAATTTGTTTAATGTTTATCTTCTAATGGCAAAGTCATGTTGGCATTTACTCATTGTCTCATATGCATACATATAGAATCCGCGACCGAGGAAGTCGTGTACGAGGAGATCGCGGAGCCGCAGGAGCAGACAGAGCCAGCCCCGCAGGAGTTTCGTGACGACCCGGCCCAAGGCCCAGTGGACACTAGCTCTGAGCAGCAGCCCGCAGGCAAGCACCGGAGCATGACCTATTACTTTAACTTATGAAATGTTATATATATATTTACTTGATTATGCATTAAGTTTCTAGGCGTTGGATGAAACCCTAGTTGCATGATTCCTAGGTTCCATTGGTCGGAATACTAGTATATGCATGTCGTTATCCTTGCCATGCTAAAAATAGGATTCGGTAGAAGTCGAGTAATTTCCTGTTACTCGCGAGATATAGGATGTCTTTATGATTCGATTATGGAATATTGGAATATGGAGGAAAGGAAATGGATTGGAGACCGGGCGGGAACTGTCTAGCCCCGTCTGTGTCGGTTAAGAACCGTACCGTTGTCGGCCCTACTGATCATGTTTGAATTGTACTAACCGCATACCGGGAGTAGAAGGTAGTCGAAACCGGTAAGCCGAGTACTGCCTCACCTCGAAAGTACATGACTCCATCTCACCTCCTGGGGTAGTCGAGTAGTCGCGGAGAAATGGGGTTGCATATGTTTACTTTTGGTGGTCTCACGTTGAGCTCGGATGACCATATGATGGTGGGGCGGTCCTGTAGTTCGAGGCGGGGAGGGGAATGGTTGGCTCGTATAGTCCGACGGGGCTTTTGCGTGCTGTGTTGGTTAGGTCCACCTTGCAAGGTTAAATCGGATCGATTCGCCGTCAGTCGCTCTCGGACATGAGCACCTTGATCTCCGAGTCACATCGTAGTAAGAACATGGAAGGGAATGAAATGATCAGTATATTTGTACCTAATCAATTGTTTTTCCACACTGGTTGGTATAGAAATGCAAACAGTAGAAAATAGGTACCCATTCCTAATCTTGAGCTAAAATATTGAAAGTAAGGACTCACTCCTAATTGTTTTTCCGCAAAACAATCCACAGCCAGAAAGCCATGCATGTCTAGATAGTGGGCTATGTATACCCATAGTCGGGTAAGTCTTGCGGAATATTAGTATACTCAGGGTTGTGGCTCAAACTATTTCAGGTCATGACGAGATAGACTTCTGCCCTTGTTGTGCTAAGTTCATCCAGCTTGACGCGGATGGTTGGGAGGTGGCCGGACCAGATGCTTAGTCCTAGCTAGTTACCGAATCACACACCCGTGGGTGGGCTGAGTGTGTGATTCGACTCTGCTCTTTATGTATTATAAACGTCAGGCTTCCTGTATCGAACTTTGTTTTAAACTGAAGTTGCACTTGTATATTATTTTATGTAATTAAACCAGGTTTGTAAAACTTAATGCACCCTACTCTGTATTGTAGTTGTATTTATATGTACTCAACATGTTTGTACTGACTGTGCTCATCTTCGTGTGAGACTACTGGTGTTTGTTTCGATCGAAAGGTCAGTTCCGAAAAGGCTGTCAAATTAAACCGTTAAGTCAAATGTGCCTGATGTGTTCAAATGATGACTATTTAGCTTAATTTTGAATTTTAATTTGGCGATTCTGTCACACCCACCGGCCGTTGCGACCTTGAACCTGGATTCCCTCACGTGCCCGACCCCCAGCACTGAGCAGGCAGCCCTGCGCCGCGCAGCAGCGCCAAGGTAGGCAGCACGGGTGCGCGCCGGCCAGCGACCAGAGGAGCGGCGGGTGCAGGCGTGCTACTTCCGACCAATGTGATGCATTTATTTTTAATTTGGACGTGCTACTTCTGACCAATGTGCAGGCGTGCTACTTCTGACCAGTGTTGCATGCATGTTTATTTATCAAATTATCATATTACCTGATTCTGTCATTCTATGTATTTGTGCATATGAATGATGTATTGTAGCTATTTATGTGTCACATGTGTTGGTGTTCCTGATTTGAGTTACCGATTCCCGATCATAATCGTCACGTTCCCGACCGATATGTTCCGTTACCGATATTCTGTAATATCATATCGGTTTTGCCGTCCGCCTTTCCCGTTCCCGGCAAAAAAATTCAAAAACAGGAACAATTACACAGGGTTTTTCCGATCGTTCCCGACCGTTTTCATCTAAAAAATTGCCGTGCGAGGGGCATAGAGCGCGTAGTCCGCGCTCTTTCCACCGCCCACCGCAATAATCCGCTCGGGTCGGGTCTGGGAAGATCTCTTTGGGTATGGGCTAGCGTTTATGGGCTGATAGCTAATAGCCCACCAGTATGATAAAGCGGATGAAAAATCAGCCCGAATGGAAGGCGGAAACCACATCATGTCGATGGGCTAACGTTGGTTTCTAGCTCTCTTCGTGTGTAATCCTTAGCTTATTCAGAAGGAAAAAGTGCTTCGGACCTCCCTCAACTATTGTAATTATTCGATTTAACACCTTCAACCAGAAAACTTGATGTTTATGCTCCGTGAACTATTGAAACCGGTTGGTTTACCTCCCTAGGCAGTTTTAAAAGCAGTTTTGGCTGACGTGGCACCGCGCCAGTTGTCCTACGTTGCACCACGTCAGGTATAAGGATCGTAAATTGAACTTTCACGATAGTTCAAGGAAGTCCCTCGGATTATACAAAAAATTATAGAAATATTTTTAAAGAAAAATACAAACATTTTTTCAAAATAAATATATACATTTAAAAATACCAAAATATTATTTAACATTGTAAAATCATAGAAAGTTTATTTTAAGTCAAAAAAATACGAACCACCGTGCAAATTTAAAAGATGATTAGTTAAATCCAATTCCTGGTTAATTAATCTAAAGCTATTTTGATAGCCATCAATCGTCGATGAATTTTATGTCCATTAATCTTTGCACTAAACGGGCGAGTTCTAGTGCCCTGTGACGGCCCAGGTTTTTAAAATGTTAAGCAGGAGAAATTAAACCAAAGTTTAGTTGATGTCAAGGGGAGAAAATAAAATTTTACACATGAAATGACGAGTCCTTCAAATCAATGTTTTTAAATGTTTAAAATGTCTTTCAGATGGAAACAAACAGGTTTTAAAAATAAATTTCAAATCATTGCTCAAATGAATTTTTGTCCAAAACCGAAGTTTGAATTTCGAAGTACATAGTATTTTTTCAAATGTACTCAAGTTTCAAATTTTTATCTTTTAAACAAAGCTTCAAATGAACTTTTTCCTAAAACGAAAGTTGTAGATCTCGAAATTTTGAACAACTTTGGTATTCAAGAGTTTTTCATTTGAGGCCAGGAAGAAGGAGGAAAACGGAATTTACAAACTGCATTTTGAAAATTCGAGTTAATTACGAGACTGCCATCACCTTCATCACGCTCGCGCTGCCGCAGTTTCTCGACGTCCGTGTCCACGCGTCGCTCGTCGAGCCACCTCGCCACCGCTCAAGCTGTCCTCATCGGTTCACGACGCCAAACCCGAGTTCGCCTCTTCCTCGCGTTGCACTAGAGCCAGAGCTCGGGCTTCCCCGTGCCCGCGAGCGCAGCCGTTACCATGGCCGCCGCCGAGGCTCGGCCTCGCCGTGGAGGTCCCCTCTCCGGCCACCCTTCGCCCGGTCCGAGCCCGCAGATAGCTTTCCCGAGCCTCTATGCTGCTCGACGACCATCTCCCCACCGCCCAAGGGCATCGGAGCGCCGCCGCCGGCCGTCTGCTCCCGCGGAGCTCCACCCTCCGGCTTTCCCCGAGCCAATCCAACCGGCCTACGAGCTTCTCCGCCCTCGACTTGAGCTCACCGACCCCTATTCCCACCGCCACAGCCGCCGGAGCGCCACCGCAGTGACACAGCATCGCCGCCGGTCGCCGG
The DNA here is from genome assembly GCF_016808335.1 of Panicum virgatum. Lineage (NCBI taxonomy): Eukaryota > Viridiplantae > Streptophyta > Magnoliopsida > Poales > Poaceae > Panicum > Panicum virgatum. The sequence goes on along the minus strand of NC_053151.1, from coordinate 29,971,145 downwards.
CGTTCGTGGTCCCGTCTCCTCCGGTCATCCCGACCCCAACCGCGACCACCGGGAGGTAGCTCGCGAACCCCTCCCCTTTTCCCCAACTTTCCCCTCGCCTCCAGGGCCGGACCTCGCCGGAAAACGGCCGCCCGAACCTCCCCTGTTCTATCCAGTTCCGCCAAGGACCTCCCGTGAGAAGAAACAGAAATCCAGAGGCCTAGATGCAAAAGTTCGTTTCCTTTTTCTTTTGTTTCCAAAAACAGCAAACTTGTAAATTCCATATAAAATCATAGAAAAATCATAAAAATACAATTCCAAATGTTTTGGAATCCTTAGATCAAAACCTACAATTTTTGTTACAGTCACATGTTCATATTATGCTTCTATTTTAATATAGGATAAAGATTAGATTAAATAGCACACAAATGTATCTCCTGTTGTAGTCATGGACTAAGGCTAGTTTTTGGACAGAGTGCTACACCCTAGATGAATAGCTTACTGTAACAATTTGAGGACATTTTGACAAATCTAGCTATAGGTTTCATTAAATCTTGGTTTATGCCTAGGTTAAATAGAATTAAATCCACAGGGTTCTATACTAGTTTTATTGAGCTGAAATTTTTACAACAACCTTAAATTTGTTTCTATATGCTATAGAAAAATTTTAGGAATTTTTAGTAATGCATAACTAGTCCTTTCGATTTAATCATGAATAAACTTTGTAAATCAATAACCCTAGTTTCCTTCATTAGGAAAATCTCATAGTTTTACTAGAGCTTGAGTTTGAGTAGATGAACCTGTATGCCAAGTTTGAGAATCAACAACTTCCTAATTTGTCCTGTAAAAATAGATCTTTATCCCAGCAAAAGTTGTTTAACTTATTATTTATGTTTAATCTGCTTCATGAAAATAGCTGAAAATTTTATTGTAAGTTGATACTTCAGTTTTGCTCCTTGCATCAAAATTTCAACCCCATGAGCTATGGGTAATTATAGTTTTGGACAAAGCATGTTATCTTTAGTTTTGTTAGAAGAAATAACTTTTGTATGTTTTGGTATATAATGAAAACCCCACTTTGATTTTATGAATTAAATTGTGTTAAATTCCTACTCTATAAATGATTGCCCAAGAAATGTTAATTAAGAAGTTTCACATCCAACTCGCTTTATGTTAGACTACAATTTTATCGTGAAGGAAAAATAATAACATTTACATTGTTGAGCAACTCGAAACTATACATTCATACATATGTATTGTTGCATTTCATTTAGGTACGATAGATGAATCATGTGAAGGACGCGACGATGGAGTCGAGCCAGAAGACGGTGAATGGTGGACACATCCAGAAGATGGACGGATGAATCCCGATGTACACGACCGAAGGAAGATGTTCGCCGAACAGTTGTTCTCTAACTAACACTGACCTAGTGTTATTCCCCGGCAAACCCCGGAGCATGTCCTATCTATTTTAAATTTATGCAACTTATTATTGTTTCTATCTACTTGCGCATTTAAGTTTACAGGAGTTGCTTGGAACCTTAGCTGCATAATTCTAGGTACCTATGTTTGAATACTAGTATGTGTAGGTCGCTAGATGGCTAGGCTAATGGTTCGGTAGAAGTCGAGTGATTTTCTGTCACTCGCGAGAACTATAGGAGTTGATTGTCTACTACATACTGTAACTATAAGGCTCACGGGCGGGGCTGTGGTACTTGTGATGCCCCGTCTGTTTAGTGAAAATGGATAAGGCCGCAGTGTGTGGTAGTGGTGGTTAAGCGTTTGAACGTACTAACCACATGCCGAGAAATATGGTAATCGGTAAGCTTAAGTACTGGATTGCACCGAGGCCGGAACATACTCCCCACCGTCTTTGAACCTTGTTCTCATGCGGCCACATGCGGGTGCAAGAAGGCTCACGACCCGGCGTCGTACTGTGGCGTGGATACTTGTAGTCGAGGGCGGTGGGCCTGTTCCGTGCAGCGGGAATTGAAGGGAAAAGTCGCGTGAGCGAAGCGAGACGTCGATCTCCTTGCGTGTGTGTTAAGTCTGCCTGGCCAGGTTAACAAATTCGATTCGAATCGTCCGCTTCTCACGGTTTGGGACTGCTTAACCCTTCTACTACATAGAGTAAGAAGTGAAAGATGATGATGATGAATATGGTTGGTTGGATGATGAAAGATAATTGTTTCCACCATGTATGCTATTGGATAGATGCTCACCTAGAATGATTAATTGAACTAGAATTTGGAAGCTAAAACCTGAAATTAAGGATCTACTCTTTACTATTTTTCGGCAAAATAAACCCCTCAAGCCAAAAGCCTTGCATGTCTAGATAAAGGGCTAAGTATACCCTTAGTCGGGTAAGCCTTGCTGAGTATTAGTATACTCAGCCTTGCTTGTGGCTTTGTTTTTCAGGTGGTACATCGGAGGTTACGGTTGACGTCATGTACGGGCTTCATCATGACGTCTGGTTTCGACGCTAGACTATCGTTCGTTTTTCGTCAAACTTGAACTCTGTTATACTTTTATAAATTCAAACTTGGTTTGTAATATTAATTCAATTTCATACTCTGTGCTGTAAAATTTGTGGAATGTTGCATTCTCTGGACTGCTTTGTCGATCCTGTTTCAAGTGGTTTAATCGGGATTTTACCCGACAGCACTGCCGGATTACTCTGTTTTAAGTGCGTGTTAACCCTGATTGTCGTTTTGATGATGGTTAGCGTACTTAACCCGGATTAATTTATGCGGGACTGCCATAGCTAGTATCAGAGCTGCAAAGCATACTTCAGAGAGGGCAACATACCTTACAAACTTGGTTTCTTGAAAACTTGACCACAAAAATCGTGTTTGCAAATGTGTTGGTCCGTTAAGGATTGTGCATAGTTCGTAAAGCCCTAGGGAAAATTATGGGAGTTTTGCTAGGTGGCTATCTATTTATGGTTTATTTATATCTGACTTCCAGCACTTTACATTTCTGTCAAACCTTACTTTTGTGCACAACCAACCCTTAAATTCTGTAACGACGCATCTACGTTAAGGTAAGAAGGTAAGGATCCTCAGTCAGCTGAGAGAGTCTGACATTCCTGTCGGTGATGCGAGCCGAACGCTGCCCTCAAGTAGTGACTTACTTGAGGTGCTGCCAATATACCAACTATCGGTTGACTATATTGGGAGTAAAGTATACTCAGTCAGCTAAGGGAGTCTGACCTTTCCGTCGGTAATGCGAACCGAACGTTGTGCTCAAGCAGTGGCCTACTTGAGCTGCTGCCAATATACCGACCTCGGTCGATTATATTGGGAGTAAAGGAACTCGTGAATACGCCACTGAGTAGCGTATGTTAACGTTGGTCATACGGCGGAAAATTGTATAGCTGCCGTTTCTATAGTGAACGGTAATGTATGGGTGAATATGTGGGCAACTGCATATGCGTTACCCATGTGGCATAGGACACATGGGGGCCATTCGTGAGTGCTGGCACGAAGGGTCCAGTCGTGAATATTTATATATATTTATTTATGATGTTCATTTCCTGCAGGTACGCTAACCCCGATTTCGATAGGTTAATAACGAATAGAATTCGGTTAAATATATATAGGGAGAGACGTAATTTGTGCCAAGCCACCGATGCTAACCCCGTAAGTCCAAAGCTATTTGGCAGTTGTTTTGTTTTGTGAGGACGTATAGAACGCGCATGCATCATGGCATATCTTAGTATGATTGATCGCCTTGCTTGTTATGTTGTTTTTACCAAAATGTGTTGCTTTTACCTGAATGTCCCCCTAGGTTTTCTGTTGTAGTAATGCGACCGACGTAATATGCTAGTTCAATCTTGAGTTGAGAAGGTCCTTTTGTAAGTTAGTGGCTTTGGGTCTTGCGTGAACCTTACCGTTGATCTAAACCTATCAATCAATCTAACCCTTGATCCATGCCTTGAATCTATTCCAACAAAATCCTTGTTGCTTTTCCTTTCGTGACTAAGCCTTGGTTTTTGTCAACAAAGTCCTTCGATTCATCGTTCAATGATCGGTTTATCTTTTCTTGATGTTGTAATCTATATTGCTGGCTACTTTGATTCCAACATTTAAAAATTTGTACCTTCATTCTTGCTCATTTAAGTTTGGATAAATTAAAAAGATTCATGATAATAATAACTTTTGAAATACAGTCCTTGATGCTACAATCATGCATCACATCATTTCATGTCAATGGTCAGTGCATGGTATTGCATCGTCATCGGGAATCCGTAGATTGCTTAACGGGAATGCGTCTGAGTATAACATCGTGGGTTGTCTTCAGTTCTCTCTAACCTATCTTGTGGTTGCTGGCATGGGTTGCTGCTCTTGATTTCTCTTGTGGTTTTGTTTAGTCACGTGACCTTGATGCCGCGACGGAACCTAGACTCTCGTGTGCGCTGCAGCCACAGGATTGAGCTACTAGGAGCGCGCTGGTGTCTAGGTATGTGTGGTGTAACTCACTGCAATCCCCTTATATGCAACCATATTAGTGTCCTAACTTCCGATCCTTACTCAAGCGTATAGGGCTAACGAGTTTTAGTCGTGGGAAAATAGGTACGGTATGCGCATTGCGTTATGTGCATCATCAACTTATTCATATGTGTATTATGCTTATGCATCTCATACATGCATTTGTCGAGAGCATCATCATCGTTGCATCATAGTGTATGCAAAATTGAGTCAGCATCGTGGCAATTGCATCGGGTCATAAGCACCATTTCAATGGCGCATAAAACATTTTGTCATTGCATTGCACCAGCATTGCAATCATACGTTTCGAGGGTGCATCATTCTCATGGTCTTCGAACATATGCATCTCGCATCGTACCGTTTAATTTAATAAACAGTTTGAGCAAGAATGTCCTTGAGCAAAAACTCACCTTGATATCCTTTCTATTTAGATTCACCACCAGATTGCGAAATTGATTCTTCCAGGACTTAGATCCTCTATTCTCTGCAAAATCCTGCTATATGTTGGTACTAGAATAGTCCACCGGTCCTTTCCAGCCGACTTTGGTGGTGATTGTGTCCGCATATATTATCCACAGACTCTTGCTGCAAAAAAAAACTGAAGCCCTGGAGCTTTTTAGTGTGGAAAAACAATTGATTAGTTCACATAGTGGCACAGTTATTTCCTCCCCCTCATAATACCATACCTTGTTTCTCAAACTATCTCTAAGTTCTCAGTCCTTATTTGCAAAGGATCATGCAAAGGATCATATCGCAAATATCAATCTACTCTATTGTGACTTTGTCCTGCTGGCTTTGATGGTTAGTCTACTCCTCTTTCTTTGAGAGTCTTTCGTTCGGAATCTCGGGATGAGATTCTTTTTAAGGGGGGTAGGCTGTGATGGCCAAGGTTTATAAAATGTTAAGCAGGAGAAATTAAACCAAAGTTTAGTTGATGTCAAGGAGAGAAAATAAAATTTTACACATGAAATGACGAGTCTTTCAAATCAATGTTTTTAAATGTTTAAAATGTCTTTCGGATGGAAACAAACGGGTTTTAAAAATGAATTTCAAATCGTTGCTCAAATGAATTTTTGTCCAAAACCGAAGTTTGAATTTCGAAGTACATAGTATCTTTTCAAATGTACTCAAGTTTCAAATTTTTATCTTTTAAACAAAGCTTCAAATGAACTTTTGCCTAAAATGAAAGTTGTAGATCTTGAAATTTTGAACAACTTTGGTATTCAAGAGTTTTTCATTTGAGGCCAGGAAGAAGGAGAAAAACGGGATTTACAAACTGCATTTTGAAAATTCGAGTTAATTACGAGACTGCCATCACCTTCATCACACTCGCGCTGCCGCAGCTTCTCGACGTCCGTGTCCACGCGTCGCTCGTCGAGCCACCTCGCCGCCGCTCAAGCTGTCCTCATTGGTTCACGACGCCAAACCCGAGTTCGCCTCTTCCTCGCGTTGCACTAGAGCCAGAGCTCGGGCTTCCCCGTGCCCGCGAGCGCAGCCGTCACCATGGCCGCCGCCGAGGCTCGGCCTCGCCGTGGAGGTCCCCTCTCCGGCCACCCTTCGTCCGGTCCGAGCCCGCAGATAGCTTCCCTGAGCCTCTGTGCTGCTCGACGACCATCTCCCCACCGCCCAAGGGCATCGGAGCGCCGCCGCCGCGGTCTAGCACCGCCGCCGGCCGTCTGCTCCCGCGGAGCTCCACCCTCCGGCTTTCCCCGAGCCAATCCAACCGGCCTACGAGCTTCTCCGCCCTCGACTTGAGCTCACCGACCCCTATTCCCACCGCTACAGCCGCCGGAGCGCCACCGCAGTGACACAGCATCGCCGCCGGTCGCCGGCGTTCGTGGTCCCGTCTCCTCCGGCCATCCCGACCCCAACCGCAATCACCGGGAGGTAGCTCGCGAACCCCTCTCCCTTTTCCCCAACTTTCCCCTCGCCTCCAGGGCCGGACCTCACCGGAAAACGGCCGCCCGAACCTCCCCTGTTCTATCCAGTTCCGCCAAGGACCTCCCGTGAGATGAAACAGAAATCCAGGGGCCTAGATGCAAAAGTTCGTTTCCTTTTTCTTTTGTTTTCAAAAACAGCAAACTTGTAAATTCCATATAAAATCGTAGGAAAATCAGAAAAATACAATTCCAAATGTTTTGGAATCCTTAGATCAAAACCTACAACTTTTGTTACAGTCACATGTTCATATTATGCTTCTATTTTAATATAGGATAAAGATTATATTAAATAGCACACAAATGTATCTCCTGTTGTAGTCATGAACTAAGGCTAGTTTTTGGACAGAGTGCTATACCCTAGATGAATAGCTTACTGTAAAAATTTGAGGACATTTTGACAACTCTAGCTATAGGTTTCATTAAATCTTGGTTTATGCCTAGGTTAAATAGAATTAAATCCACAGGGTTCTATACTAGTTTTATTGAGCTGAAATTTTTACAACAGTCCCGGGAGATGTCGATTGTTCCCTCCTGCAGTCCTACCTCTTCGTCCAGGACCCTCTCCTCCCGTGGCGACACCAGCTCGTACTGCACCAGCCATGGCCACCGAACGGAGCTCAAGCCGGCGTTCAGGTTCGGCGGTAGCGCGCTGGCTCGCCGCACAAGGAGAGATGCGCGGCGCGGACTGACGTGCAGGGTGACGTAGAGTGTTGGCGACATGGTCACCACGGTCACCGTCCTCCCGAAGAGTCGCTCCACGATCCTATTTCCCCTATTTCCTGGGATTGCTCCGATCGGTTAGGCTAGTTAGTTGGCTGCACGTTGTGCTTGTGTATATGTATAAATACCCAAACAGGAGATCAATACAATTTGCGTTGACACTCCAATCTTCCTTCATGGTATCAGACGGGGAATCCGACGATTTCGTTAACCCGTTCTCGTCACCTTCCTCGCCTCCTTCCGCTGCCATGGATGTCAGCTCCGTTTCTGCCCTTGCCTCTGATTCTTCCATCTCCTCAACGGCGCAGTCCTCCGACGCTCTCTGCGCTCTCCTCCGCCGGGCCAACATGGGACCTACGCCTCCCTCCAACCCCACTGTCTCCCTTGCTCAGATCCAGACTGTGAACATTCGTGCACATGTTCATATCGTCCTCGATCTTGAGCGCACCTCCTACTCCCAATGGCGGCGCCTCTTCGACATGGCTTTTGTGAAGTTCGGCCTCCGGGACCATGTCAGCACACCGCCACGCCCCGCTTCTCCGATCCTGAGTGGGCCATGATCGACGAGTGCATCATCAACTGGCTCTACACCACCATCTCCACCGACCTCCTCGACATCGTCATGGAGAAGGACGACACTACCATCGCTGTCTGGTCGGCGATTGAGGAACTGTTCCATGACAATCGCCTCACCCGCGTCGTCCACCTCGAATCGGAGTTCCATTCCCTCATGCAAGGTGACCTCTCCGTGACTGAGTATTGCTCCTAACTGAATGTGTTGGCCGGGAAGCTCACCGACGTTGGGCATCCTTTCCGTGAGGACAATCAAGTGGTGAATCTGCTCCGCGGACTCAACCCCAAACTTCGCCACATGATCTCCTCCATCAATGGGCAGGATCCTCTTCCCTCCTTCTGCAAGGTGCGCTCCCAGATTCTTCTTGAGGAGAAAAGCCTCCAGCATCAAGAGAAGCAGCCTGGCGCCGGTGCTCAGGCCTTCTACGCCGGACGCCCCCACGGCGCCGCCCTCCACTCCTGGCGCCTCTGCCGGTGCTCCTGCCAACAAGAAGAGGAAGAAAGGCAAGTCTACTTCCACTGCCGGCTCATCATCGACTCCTGCCTGTTCAACCGTCACAGGCGGCGCCGGCGGCAACGGCGCCACGTTCGCTCGTCCTCCGTCTCCTTCGGTCCTTCCGTGGCGCAGTGGCAAGCCGGGTTCAACCCGTGGACTGGCATGGTGCAGGCGTGGCCCATGCCGTTCCGTGTTCCAGCCTCCGGCATTCTTGGGCCCTGGCCTGGTGGACCTAAACAACAGGCTTTCGCGGCCCAAACGCCATCTTCTGCCGGCGCAACCTCGCTTCCTCAGCCTCCCTCGCAGGCGTGGGATCACAATGCTCTTCTCGCTGTGCTGAACAACATCGCCGCCAACCCTACCGGCAGCACCTCCGACTGGTACTTCGACACTAGTGCATCATCCCACATGTCCTCCACTCCTGCTAACCTTTCCTCTATCTCCGCCTCCTCTATTCCCTCCTCCACTCTTGTTGGCAATGGAGCATCGTTGCCAATCACCCACACATGCACCTCTTTTATTCCTACCTCAAACAATGCTTTACATCTGAACAATGTTCTTCTTTCTCCTGACTTGATTAAGAACCTTGTTTCCATTCGTGCTCTTACCTGTGATAATGCTGTTACCGTTGAGTTTGACTCCTCTGGTTTTTCAATCAAGGATCTTCACACCAAGGAGGTGATTCTGCGATGTGAGAGCAATGGTGATCTCTACCCTCTGCGACAGTCATCCCAGCTGCTCACTGCTTCATCTCCTCTTGATTTATGGCATCAACGGTTAAGGCACCCCGGCCGTCATGTTCTCCCCTCCATGCTTGCATCATTTGGTTTCAGTTGTAATAAATCCACTGCACACGTTTGCAATGCTTGTCAACTTGGAAAGCACACTCGTTTGCCCTTTAACCCTTCTGTCTCAGTTACATATTTTCCTTTTCAACTTTTGCATGCCGATGTATGGACATCTCCAATAGCAAGTGTCTCTGGATTTTAGTTTTATCTTGTTATTTTAGATGACTATTCCCATTATGTGTGGACGTTTCCATTGCAGCACAAATCAGACGTCACACCCACCCTGCTCTCTTTCCACTCATATGTCTGCACCCAATTTCAGCGACCCATAGTTGCTTTTCAGACCGACAATGGACGGGAGTTCGACAACCGTGCCTTGACGTCATCGCCCTCCGATCTGTCTAGCGGTGGTGCATGCTTCGACACGCACGACACCCGAGCCTACCTCCACAGCTCGTATGACGACGCCGCTCGATCAACCGCCCGCCTCGGTCACCAGATCGGAGCCTTCAACGACGACTTCACCCGCGTGCGCCCTCGCGTCGGCCACCACTTCATTGTCTGTGCCGTCCTCATCACCTCCTGCAGCATGGGACACGACTCCTGTGTACGATTGCACACCTATGCAAGATCCCGCTCTCGACCCCGGCGCACCGACGACGTCGACATCCTCGGACGCGGATCGACCACGCCACCACATGGTGACACGCGGACGCGCTGGCATCGTCAAGCCAAACCCGCGCTACACGTGCTCTGCCACGACGTCCATGGTCTCCCCGATCCCGGCGTCTGCGCGCGCAGCTCTTTGCGATCCGAACTGGAATGCGGCAATGGAGGCTGAATATGCCGCCCTCCTCGCCAACCGCACTTGGGAAACCGCGACCGCCGGGAGCCAACATTGTCACCGGCAAGTGGGTGTTTCGTGTCAAGTACAAGCCTTATGGCTCCCTGGATCACTACAAGGCACGTTGGATCGTCCGTGGATTCTCTCAACGTCCCGGCATCGACTTCGGTGAAACGTTCTCGCCAGTGGTGAAACCAGCCACGATTCGCACGGTGCTCTCGCTCGTCGCGTCTCGAGGATGGCAAGCACGGCAACTGGACCCTTCCTACACGGCAATCTCTCCGAGCGCGTCTACTGTCAACAACCGGTGGGCTTCGTTGATCCAAGCCATCCGGATGTTGTGTGCCTCCTGTCCAAAAGCCTTTACGGGCTTAAACAGGAGCCACGCACCTGGTACAAGCGTTTCGCCGGGTTCATCGCCATGATTGGGTTCACACCGACACGATCCGACACCTCCCTCTTCGTTCTTCGTCGGGGACAGGACATGGCGATTCTTCTCCTGTACGTCGACGATATGATCATCACGGCTTCCTCTTTGGCTCTTCTTCAGCACATCATCGCCGAACTTCAGGGAGAGTTTGCTGTCAAGGACATGGGCGACCTTCACTTCTTCCTTGGCGTCGAGGTCACCCGGTCTGCAAATGACTTCCACCTCTCTCAGCTTAGTATGCTGAAGACCTGCTTGATCGTGCTGGCATGTCCAATTGCCGACCGATCTTTACACCGATCGACATCAAGCCGAAGCTGCCAGCAGCCAGTGGCGCACCGGTGCCTGATTAATCGGAGTACAGGCAGCTTGCGGGAGCACTGCAATGGCTGACACTCACGCTACCGGACATTGCACACGTTGTGCAGCAAATCTGCCTGCATATGTGTAACACCCTAATTTAAATTTCAGTATTTATTAATAAATTTAATTGGCTTTATTTAATTTTCTAAGGTTTATTGTGTTAGACTTGCATTTAATCTAAAATTTTGTTCCTTAAGTAATTAAAATTTTATCATGAGTTTAAATTTTGGTGTTGCATTCATGCTGGTGCATAGTTTTAATTATTTGAGTGTGGTTTGAATTCAAATTTGTATTTGAATTCAAACTTTGTTTGAATTAGAAATAGAAAAGAGGAAAGAAATAGAAGAGCAAAAGGAGCCCAAACCCCAAACCATCTCGGCCCAGTGACCAGCCCAGCCCTCCCTCACTCTCTCCCCCGCTCGGCCCAGGCAAACCCGCACGGCCCACTCCCTCAGCCGCGCCCTCTCTCTTCTCCCTGGGCCCGCTTCAACCGCGCGCGGCCCAGCAAGCACGCAGGCCTAGCACCCCGTTTCCCCCTAGCGCTCCGGTCGGCCCGCGTCAACACCGAACCGCAGGCCCACCCGCCAGCACGACCGCGTTGCCCCTCTCCCGCTGACCCGGGGGACCCACGCCGTCAGCTCCGTCTTCCCCGCAGAGCCGCTGCTCTGCCCCGCAAGTCCCGCTCCGTAAGCCCGTTCCCCACCACCCGTGGGCCACTCCAGCCCTGCAGGACCCACTGGCCGGCCTCCCAGAACCCTTTCCCCTCTAGAAGCTTCCTAGCCCGAGCCCCGGATCACGCAAAAAGATCTGTTGGGCGCAATCCGTTTCATCCGCACACCGGGATCACGGTCGGAATCTCGGCACCAAGCGCACGCACGCCCAGGATCTCCGACATCCTTCTTAAACGCACCCTGGCTTCCTCCCGTACCCCATCCATCACACCAAGAGCCAAACCACGCCGCGCCTCGCCCTGCTCCGCCGGGCTGACGTCCTGCGCCGCAGGTAAACTCTGCCGCCGCCGAATTTTTCCCACCGACGTTGATGCTCCTGCCGTCCTAACCCTTTGTACACTGCCGCAGCACCACCCCGAGTCGATTCGCGGGATCCAGACGTCGGAACGTCGCTGCGTCACCTCTGTTCGCGAGCCCCGCGCCATCGCCGTCGCCGGTCAACGTCGCCGTCGACGCTGCGCTCCTTCTCCGGCCAACCTGAACCCTCAGTAAGAACCAGTACCCCTCCCTTGTCCTTTTGCGCCAGGTTAGATAGGCCGTAGCCCTTGCAGCGACCGGGACATCGTTCGCCGGAGTTCCGCTGCTTCGCAGCCCTGCGGTTCGCCGTGGCGAACTCGCTGCAGCCTCGTTTGGCCCCTCACGAACCCCGCAATAGTTGCCCGTGCTACACAGAAACCTCCCGCACCCTTTGCACTCATGCCTAGCTCACAGAAAGGCATGGACCTCGCGCGTCGGTGATGCGCTGCCGTGCAGATCCGCTCCCACCGTCGCGCACCCCACTCTGGACCTCCCCGAACCTCGTTAACCCCTCAGGTGGCTTACGCATGCCGCATAGATGCTTCTAGACCCCAGCCCTGCTCGAATCCGACCCGGGAAGGCTGAGTTCGGCCTTCTCCGACGCTGCGCCGCCGCGGGAGCTCGTCGCCGGCGCTTTCCGCCGCCGCCCCGCGCCCAAAACCGCTGGAGCCGTCCGATCCGAAACCAGCGCTCTAGATTAGATCGAAGTTTCATTAGATCTAAACCGTTAGATCCAGATCCAGCGGCCCACGTGCGTGGGTACCGGTTCGGCCCGTTCTTTTTGCATAAGAGTCCCTGAGTTTGTCCTAAATCAACCCGCGGTCCATCATAAGTCAAAACTAATTACGTTTTGACCCAGAAATTTAGCAAGCAGCCCCCTGAGCTTTTTAAATATAGAACCCGCCATCCTGCTCTGGTAGTTTTGCGAGTTAGACCCTGGATCTAGCTGTTAATTACATTTTGGTCCCTGGTTTTTGCAGAAAACACCCTGGAACTCCAATTTTCTTACAAATAGATCCCTAGATCTTGTTTTTGGCCTTGATTATGCGTTTTAGCTCCGTTTTAGGCGTTCTTTATGTCCACGCGATCGTTGTAATGCGTAGAATAGTTTTAGACTAGTTTAGTGTGCCGTTTTTATGTATTGATGTACAGTTTCTTAGCTTTTGTTAGTGTTTGCTTGTATGTTTATGTTGTGCATTGTTTTTGGCCATGTGTTCGTGAGTAGACGTTGAGCTACCGGAGGAGCCCCAGTACCAGTACCAGGAGCAGCCGTCTTTCAAGCACTTTGAGCAGCAGCAGGAGCAGTACGAGGAAGGCAAGTATAACATGAACACCACATATCACTTTTAAATACATTTTCATACTGTATCTTAATACTGTATGCCTATAAGGACTGTCCTAGCCACTTTATATCCTTTATATATCCCTTGGGGTTGCATTTTGTTTAGTTGTGCTAGGTTGCTGCGCTATAACACACTCTGGTCCTTTTTAATTAATTTGATTAATGGTTTACTTGAACTTAATTCTGAGAGTGGCCCTCTGTGTGGCTTGAGTGGCACACTTCTCGTTAAAATTGATTTTGTTAGAAATATGGTTTAGGGGGCCGGCACGGTGCTTACTGCCTGGTTGGCCACTCTCCATAAGGACCGGTTCATAGAGCGACAACCTGGGACAACAGCACTACCACAAGACTGGAATGGGACGGTCTTGACTTACTAATTAGGTCTTTTTGGTTTGGAGTAACTTACCTGCGGGGCAAAGGGTGGTAAGCTTCAATGGTCCCTGCTCCTCCGGCTGGTCTGTGCTTGGTTTGCGCACCTGTGCTTGTACCCCCGTGAGGTGGGCCCCATCGTCGCCGATCCAACTCTTCGCGGTTACGCCTTACCAACGAGATTCTTTGTAACGGCCTCGTAGTGAGTTTGCTAGTCATCTCACCTAAGGAAGTGTGATGAACAACTGGCGTAGCTCACGACTTGTGGGTAAAGATGTGCAAGCTCTGCAGAGTGTAAAACTGGTATACTAGCCGTGCTCACGGTTATGAGCGGCCCAGATCCTCCTTTTGATTAGTGGGGCTATCTCTTTCCGACGAGGGAGGTGCCTCTCGGGGTTACCTTGGTGGTTTTTGGTTTGGATCTCAGTAGTATCATGATTAATTTGATTAATTACTATGTAATTGGGTTAATGGTAACTCATCAACTTGTAGTAAATAGCTTTAATAAAATTTTGCCAAGACTTAAAAGCTAATGCAGTTGAGTCAGCCAACCTTAGAGCCTCATAGTTTGTGTTATACTTGTTGAGTACAAGTTGTGTACTCACTCTTGCCTCTTCTCTACTTTTTCCTCTCGGTTACTCTACTGCTGCTCAGTTCCTGCCGACACGAGGGAGTTCGCTCAGCGCTACCAGGACTACAAGGACTTCTAGGCGTTCGTCTCCCAGTCGACGTCCCTGTGGCGCCCTGCTCAGCTTCGGAGAGTTTTTATCGTATTTGTACTTCGCTTCCGCTGTATCAGACATTTTTTGTCGTTAATGTAATAAATAACATTCGTATTTCGATTTATTATGACTTATTCGTGATATGTGCTGTGATATACTGTTCATTCTGTTGTATATACGTGTGACTTGATCCTGGCACGTATATGATTGCTCGGGTTATGTTCTTTTATAAACCGGGTGTTACAATATGCATGATCCGCGTGACGGTCATCTCGCTCTCATCAAGCATGTTCTTCGCTACATTCAAGGCACCAGTGACCACGGCTTGCATCTTCCTGCATCACGGTACCTGGACATCGTCGCCTACTCTGACACCGACTGGGCGGGATGCCCGGACACGCGGCGATCTATGTCGGGGGTACTGCATCTACCTTGGTGATGCTCTTGTCTCCTGGTCCTCCAAACGCCAGCCTACGGTCTCGCGTTCAAGCGCCGAAGCAGAGTACCGGGCCATCGCAAATGCAGTCTCCGAATGCTGCTGGCTTCGGCAGCTCTTGGGCGAGCTGTCCGTCGCGGTTGAGAAGGCCACCGTGGTGTACTACGACAACATCTCCTCTGTGTACGCTGTCCAATCCAGTTCACCATCACTGCACCAAACATATCAAGCTGGATATTCACTTCGTGCGCGAGGTGGCTGTCGGCGACGTTCGAGTTCTACATGTTCCTACAGGCCAACAATTTGCAGACATCATGACGAAAGGCTACCATCATCGGTGTTCAAGGAGTTTTGTTCCAGTCTTGGCATCTCAAGACCCGATGCTACGACTGCCGGGGGTGGTGTTGGCAACATGGTCACCACGGTCACCGTCCTCCTGAAGAGTCGCTCCATGATCCTATTTCCTGGGATCGCTCCGATCGGTTAGGCTAGTTAGTTGGCTGCACGTTGTGCTTGTGTACATGTATAAATACTCAAACAGGAGATCAATACAATTTGCGTTGACACTCCAATCTTCCTTCATGGAGGCTTGCCGTGGACGTGCTCGACTGGCGCGGCGGAGTGCGAGCAACGCGACGCGAGCCTCCCGGGCGGGGACGACGTGGGGCGAGCACCGCAACGAGAGCCTCCGCGGAGCAATCGCAATCGCGATCCCGGCTGCCGCCATGCCCGTCGGGCTGAGGGCCCGCGGCTGCGAGCCGCTTGCTGGCCTCCGGTCTTGCTTCTAGTGGCGAGATTGGCAGCAGCCGGTGCGTCCTGCTCCGGCGAGGAAGAAGTCCACACGCGATCGACCAAATGGCTCCATCAGTTCAAAAAGGAGGAAAATCGCCAGGCGGCGGGGGCGGCTGACATTACCCATAGTCATTGTGTCGCTTGGTGTGCATGCCGCACACGGTGCCACCTGCGCCACAACACGAGGAGGAAGAAGATCCTCGTCGTGAGTTGGGTGTGCCTCCATTCGACACGCCTCCCGTCCGCGCTCGGCTGCTTTTGAAGCGGTGCCCGCCTGCTAGTCTCCACAGTTTGGTACCTTCTTCTCTGCGCTGCCACTGCACCGCGGGGGCCTCTCTCTCTTTTGTTTGTTTTTTTTTTTGTTGCTCTTGACGTTGGAAGCTTGGAAATGGAAGGAAACGGCCTAGCCCAGAATGGGTGTGGTACCTGCGCGGCCCAGCGCGATGGGCTGCTTCATTCTCCCCAGTCACCACCGCCTGCCCGGCTCGTGCCACGCGTGCGCTGGCTGGAGCAGGACTGCAGGAAGATCCACCGCCGCCTGCCGACGGTCGCTGCCGCCGCCTGCCTCGGTGAAGCGGACACGATTACACGAACTGAGCTCATAATAAATGGCGCCGCAACTTTCTAGCTGAGGGCGGACTGGCGGACATATCCCGGCGTCGCGACGTGATAGCTTGGAAAAAGGTTGACGAGGAAGCCGTGAAGCGCCGCGCCGCTTTGCACCGACTGCCCCGCGGCCGGGCGGCACCACCCGTGCACCCACGCCGTACGATTCTACTCCTACTGTACGCGACCTGTGCCTTGCCGCCGGCGGTTGGGCGTACGTGACCTGGTCGATTGGCAGTCGGCGCACGTGCTCTCGATCGGTCGCGAGCCGGGACGGAGGAGGGGGGCATGCTGCCAGTCTGCCATAGCTGGAGAATCGGAGATGGGGTTGCCGGGGGATTTGGCCGGCGCCCGTACGATACGCGCGCGGATAATTCTTCGATCGGGACGGTCCCGGCCGGCGACAGCGCGAGATGCGGGCGCAGCTCGTGGTGGGGGTCGGCGCGTACGCGACCACCGGCGGTCGGCGCCAAGCCCATCCAGCTAGCCGCCGGACCGGACGGGGACGGCCGTTCGGTCACCACTGCCAAGGATCGGAATCGATCGCGCGCGCGTCACCTCCCACCGAACCTTTTTCATCAGTCGTCGTCATCCATGTGTACGGCCGAGTCGACGCGGGCATCTGGCACGCACGCGTATATATCCCTCGCCGCCGGCCCGGCCCGATCTGTTGACGACGCCGGCGGTCGGGGCGGTGGGTGACAGCAGCTGCTATCAAGGCACGACGCGGTGGACGACACGCTACGACTACGACCGCGCCCGAGAGTGAACACCACGCGCTTTACTTACGAGATCGACAGCTCGATCGAGAGAGCAAGCAAGCTTGTGCCACGTATGTGCACGTCCGTGCAGGTGAGCATGCTGCGAGGGGGAGACCGGGCGGGCGAGCACATGTGATTCTCCGGAAAGATCACTCTGGATCGATGGAATCTCGGCTCGTGCACGCGCGCGCCCCTCTGCCCGACGACGGTGGACGCCCGTCGTTACAGCGCACGCATGCGGCCGGCATACGTATATACCCGGGGTGCCAGTACGGAAGAAAATGGGGTGCGCCCCGGTCGCTATAACTGGGCATATTACCCGAAACCCGAACCCCGAACCCGAAAAACCCGAGCCCGAACCCGAAAAACCCGAACACAATTTTGGGTTGCAAGTCACGGTACCCGAAATTATTATGGATAACTCGGGTATCAAACCACGGTACCCGAATTACCCGAGAAGCCCGAACAACAAACAAACTCAGGTGTTTTCAGTCAGCCCAGCCCACCATCTACCAAGCCCAGCCCACCACCATCTATCTGCCAGTAACCCTAGCCCCAGCCCCCACCCAACGCACGCACACCAGCCCCAGTCCCCGACAGTCCTGCGCCCCTGCCCGTGACGGCGGCCGGCGCATCTCATCCCCGCATCGAGCGACACCGCAGAACCTCTCCTCTCCTTGTCTCATCTCATCTCATCTCTAGCGGCCTGCTGCCCAGCCCTTTTCCCCTCCCCCAAGATCCCGTCCATGGCCGCCTCCCGCCCCCGGATCTGGCGCTGCCCCACTATTGCCGGATCCCTGCCAGTCCTCCGCGCCCCGGCGTCGCTCGCGCTCCCGGCCCCGGTCAATTCCTGCGGCGTGTCGTCCCCTTGGTGGATTCCTGCGGTGTGTCGTCCCCGTCGCTGGTGATAAAGTAGTACTCGATGTATGGATGTATGCACTCGAGTGAAGAACAGCAACAAGTCCGCAAGTCTTTTTTAATGCCAATACTATGCTCCGATGTATGCTTTATTAGCTTTCTTATGTGTGCTTGTTCATTACATCTTTTGCTAATTCATTGGAAATTTGGGTTTGCCGTTTCTTATTTTGAAAATCTTCTTGCTTTGGATCTGCTGGAAATCGGATAGTCCGGGTTTACCCGAACCCGAATTTTCGGGTACCCGAAATGTCGGGTTTTAATTATTTCAGACAAATTTCAGGTAACAATTTTCGAAACCCGAAATTTTAAAAACCCGAAAAATCTGACTCGAAATTTTCGGGTTACCTGAATGCCCACCCATGCCAGTCGCACTGTCGCTTCAGTGCACCCCATCCGCGATGCCGTTGCGCTGCAATCTGACGGTGATGCACAACGGCTCAGCTCCCTCGGATCGGCTTCCGTGGGCACCCCATCTCGGCGTCCTCGGCTCGGCTTTCCTCCGACGTCGAGTGAGCGCGAGCCTCCGCTCCACTTCTTCTCCAATCGAAGCCTGGCGGCGGCGGAGGAGAAGTCCACCCCCTCACGCGACCCGTCCCCACTCCGTGCCTCCCTCCCTCTCGTCGAGGTGCAGCCGCCTCGACCAGCCAGCAGCGGCGAGGGGCTGTGACGCTTCCATGCCGAAGATGGCATTCCAATCGTCTTCGCGTGACTCCTTCACTGGTGCCGCATACTACGCTGCCATCGCAATCAACGATTCCCTCTCTCCTTTGCAACATCTGGGGTGAGGACTATTCACCCCTCTCATCCTTCCTTCTCCCTCTCGCTCTTGCATCCCCTCTGTTCCCACCTTTCACCAAACTATCAGGTTTATGCTCAGAAAACAAGTGTTTCTGCTATCATGTTTAAGCAGAGAAGACTACCTGCATCATTCTGCTGATTGTTTCTATTGTGCAATTGTTTAATTTGTCTATCTTGCAACACATGGTTGATGGTGCCTATTTTCATTTCTTCATATCTGCAGGTATACAAACTTCACCAATCAAAGAAATAATGTGATCAACGACATTGCAATCAGATGTCAAACAGATCACCCACAAACAGCTCCTCTAATATGAAGTAGAAGATTTAAGACTTCTTTGCCCTCTGTCCATGTGTTCATATGCCTAAGTTTCTGTTGAAAATGTTGCAACCTCTGGCTGCTGAAGATGGTAAAGCTCAATTACAAAATGGTGTGCAGTTTCTGTTGAAAATGTTGCAAAATCAATGATAGACAAAAGCAGCAATGAAACCTCTTGGACCAGTCTAGATGATATTGGTGAAGATTTATTTTTCTTGTGCCAGCAGCTGTGAAGAGTGTAGACAGTTGGAGTGTCTTTTGGGATTTTGGGTTAACGGGAATACAAGGTTGTACTACTAGAGAAGACTGATGTGTATGGATGTTTTGAAATCTGCAGCGGAATGGATGTCTTAATAATCTGATTGTTGCCTGAAATGTATTGTGAACTATTGACTTGGATCCTTCCTAACGGCAGAGTGTATATATCCAGTAATGCAATAGAAGTTTGTGGCCTAAAATATATGGTTTTATTGCAACAGAAATTGTTCTCAACAATCTGTCAATAGTTACAGGCAAAGAAGGATCCGAGTCAATAATTTGTATAGAAATATGTTATATAGGATACACCATTTTGAACTTGCCATCCATTTGAGTGAACCATATTATCCATATCCCTTGCAATATTTTTTTGTCTTAAATTGAATCAGCCAAAACGGAAACCTGTCAATGTATACAAACTGAACAACAGCAATGTTCAAGAACTTTTGTATTTATTGGAGAATAATATCTCTTTTGTAATACATCCATACATTGTACAATTTGAGCCCTACACTATATACATCATGCAAACTTACTAAGCCACAATAGACTAAGCAACAACTGTCTCACTTCCTGATGGTGTTTCTATGGGTGCCCTGCTCTGATGTGATGTTGCATCAGAAATGCCTCCTGGTGTTGTGCTTCATGCATTAGGTCCCTTCTCAATAGACCAGCCAAAAGAGCATTCCACGATGCTATGTGTGACTTGTCTGAAAATCTGAATTGCATCTGGGCAAGGCCAATAAGATCACTGAAACCATAGAAATGGATCAGGGTCCCTTGCACAAATGCATGAGCATCCAAACCGTTCTTCAGAATAACACTGACAGTACCAAGCACATGCCTTCAGAATAGCATCTCTGCAGCCATTTCCATCATCCCTGCCTTCACATATCCATTGAGCATTGCATTCCAAGTGACTGTGTTCCTATCCAGCATCCGATCGAACACAGCACGGGCACAACAAAGATCTGACACCACTGCATAGGCATGAACCAGGTTGGTGGCTACAATGACAAACTCATCCAGCCCCGGCGCAGAACAACCCCATGAGCCATTATTGCCACTGTCATTGGTGCTCCATGGCGAACAAATGCCGTGACCACGCCGGCAAGCAGGGATGAAAGCGGGAACGGGAAAATCCCGTCCCGACCGGCACCTATACCGTTTTAACCGATCAGATATCGTATTAGCAGGAAAAACAGGAAACGGGAAAAAATCCGGGAAAATCCGGCGGTTGCGGGAACGGAAACGATTGGGATGTTTTCCCGACCATTTTCGCGGTTCCCGTATTTATCCAGGAATGTTCCCGCGGTTGATTCCCGAATTTACACTAGCAAACCTCCTATTCAGCCCACGTTTGCTTGTTCGGCCTAGCCCACTGCTGTTTGCCTGCCCCCCCGGCTCCCACCCCGCCCAAACTCCAGCCTCTCGCGAACCCTAGCTAGCTAGCCTCTCCTCTCACTCTCACCTTTCTCCGGTGCCGCAGCCCCCAGGCGTTGGCCGGTGGGGCGACCAGGCCGCCGCTGTCCCCACCCGATCACCCTCAGCCCCAGGCCGTTGCATCTCTCAGCCGGCGCCCCCAGGCGGTGGGGCGTCCAGGCCGTCGTCGCCCTCCAGGCGGTGCGGCGTCCAGGCCGCCACCCCCAACCCCAGCCCCGAGGCCGCCGCTGCCCCCAAGCCTGCAGCTGGCCACCGTCGCACCCAAGCCTGCAGTCAGCCATCGCCCAAGCGGCCAAGCCCGCTCACCCCCAGTCCTAGTCCTAATTTTTTATGCTTAAACTGTAGGGCGACTTGTTGACTGCTGCTGGAGGCATTTTTTTTATCAAAGCTGCTGGAGGCTTTGGCAATTGCTATGCTTGTGAATCGTGATCTTATCTGTATGGACATGCGAGTGTTGGGCGTTGGGTACTAGTCTGTCTGCTTTCTGTTGGAGCGTTGGATCATGGATATTTGAATTTTGTTGCCGTGTGCCTGTGTGTTGCTTCACATCACTTGCTTGAATGCTTGGCTATGTCTCTTATTTGTGTGTAACTTATGCATAGTTGGAACTATCTTCTCAAGCTTAATATTTCAAGTGCTTACATGTATATTCCCGTCTTGAGTTCTCGATTCCCGATTGTAATCGTCATGTTCCCGATCGAACTCTTCCGTTCCCGATATCCCGTAATACCGATTTCGTTTTCACATCCGACATTATCGTTCCCGATCCCGTTCCCGGTCAAAAAATATAGTTGCGGGAATGATTTAGGGGTTTTCCCGACCGTTCCCGACCGTTTTCATCCCTACCGGCAAGGGTCACCTCATTGGGGACAACATCCTCAGCGAGCATGCAGCGGAACACGGCCGCAGCGCGCCCAGCGTGTCCTGCCTAAGCAAGCGCAGTAACGAGATGGTGTCCCTGTGGCTATGTGGCATATCCTCGAGCAGGCGTGAGGGGAAGCGGCCGCTGGCGACATGGGGCCAGGCCATCGAGCGGGGAGGCGGCGCCGCCGAGCGGACTCGGCTGTGGTCGGCGGGGAGGGTGGCCCGGCGGGGAGGCAGAAGTGGTGGGTAACGGGAAGGGCGGCTAGGGCGTGCGGGAGCGGGCCGGGGGCACCGCCGGGAGCGGGGGACGCGGCGTCTCTGGCGATGGAGTTCTGCGGCGGCTCCGGCGATGGGATCCAAAAAAACAGGAGTGAAGAAAAGGAGGCGGAGCTGTACAAACAGGTTGAGCCGAGCCGGGCGCGTGAAGGAAAAGAGCCGAAGGAAGAGGTGAGCCGATTACTGTGCACTCCGTCGGATTGGAGCGGGACGGCATCGGGCCAGGGGGCGCACGCGAAGCTCCCTGCGCCGGTGCGCATCCAATTTTTTCCTGCCAGTACGTAGCTGGCTTGCAGTTAGGGCGGCCAACCAACCAGCCGCCGACGATCGTGACCAAGCCCAAAATTAAACACGCCTCCTATATCTTGGCTTGACCGTACCCAAACTTCAGCTCGCCTCGACGATAAGGTTGCATTGCGTAAATCAACTGAGGGTGCAAACATTTAATTTTTAAACTCCTTATTACATTCCAAACGACTTTTAATACTTCCCTCCAGAAGAGTGGTTGAATAATTCTCCAAGAGCATCTCTAAGAGTAACTAATTTTGCCTCTCAATTTCACTCTCTAAAATAATTTCACTTCATAATAAGTTGTTTACTCCAACAGACTCTCATTTCCTTCAACTCCCCCTATCGACGCACTAACATATTTCAAAAAAGGAAACCAACATATGATTGATGATCCGTGTTACAATCCTTTGAGCGGTTGATAGCTACAAACAACGGAGAGCCCTTGACCAAATCTTCATCAGCTAGCTCCCTTTGATCCCCTAAGAGCATCTCCAAGAGCCTAACTAAAATTTCTAGCTAAATAAAGAGATAAAA
Source organism: Panicum virgatum (assembly GCF_016808335.1). NCBI lineage: Eukaryota > Viridiplantae > Streptophyta > Magnoliopsida > Poales > Poaceae > Panicum > Panicum virgatum. Next base: position 29,948,768 of record NC_053151.1, on the reverse strand, counting down.
GACTAGGTAAAAAAAATAAAAAGCTTATCAAAGAGCAGGACACCAACAGCTTGTGTAAATCCACTCTCCAAATCACCTCAACCATCGTTCTCCAACCATCGGTTTCCACCATGAGCACTCAGCTCTCGCCGCCGAAGTGCCCGCCGTCGACACACTAGGCTAGACCAGCACACCCTCTTCTTGCTCAGCAGACCCCGCACCTCCACAACTCCTCATCCCCTTCTCTTCCCCACGGAAGATCTACCCAGGATCTCATCCCCCATCGTTGTACCTCACGATTGCAGATCTCAAGTGGCGAGCGTGACGGCACGGGACCGGCAAGCGCAGCAGGGCACGGCAGCGGCGCGTCCTCCATGGCGGAGCGTGCGGGAGCGAGCACAGGAGGTCATCCGACATTGCCACCATGAGAGCAACCTTGGAGCTCGGGGTCGCTGCACAAAATCCGGGGCATCTCCGGTCGATTCCTTCGGTCTCGAGTGGCAAGCGCGATGGTGCGGGACCGGCGAGGGCGGCAGGGCGTGGGAGGATTCGGCCGCCGGCGCCAGGGGCAGCAGGGCATGGCAGCGGCACGTCCTCCACGGTCGAGCGGGCGGGAGCGACCGGCGAGGGAGCCGAGGGTGGCGCGAAAAGTGGCGCGAGGAGCGGCGGGAGGGAGCTCGGCGGCGGAGGCGGCGAGGAGCCGGCGCCAGCGGGGGCACGAGGCCGGTGGAGGCGCGGGCTTTCCGTCGCCGGCGGGCGAGCACGTGGGGAGAGACAGCGGGAAGGAGGGAGCGCGGGGGACGGGTCAGGATAGCGGGCGTACGGGGAGAGGCAAATTTGTCATGATGGTATAGATAACAATATGCTAATATGATACCTATACTGTTGGATCTAGTTTTTTTTTTTGTTGAGTTTCTATTTTTTAGTTAACAAGTCAGGATACAAAAGTTCTTGGAGATGCTCTAAGACTGGGTGCCAGTTTTCTTATGTCCCTGTAACTTTCTCAAAACTGTTCGGCCTGGATTTTCATAACCTTCTCAAAACTGGTTGGATCATGCATTCCCTTTTTATAACCAAACATAATCCGCGGTCAAAGACTAATAAGCATGTAGCATCATCTCATCGACTATAAACAAAGCTCCACGTAGCATTGCCTTGTATATATACACTAGAACATTCGGCGCGCATCACGCGCCCAACCGTTTGAACAATCAAATGTTAGTAATCATAAGATGATAAAAAGTGATAATCAAATTGTATACATGGTAACTCGAAAGCACCACATTTGGCGGCAAGCACATCATCAACATGTTAATATAGATGTCTATCCGGTATTTGAATCATAAATATTACAGCACATCCGAGCACCAAACTATCCTAACCATCATGTGTTTGTGCACCAAACTCTAAGTATGCACCAGGTGTTTGTCCGGCATTAGATTCATGAACATCATAATACATCTGACCACCATGGTTACATATAAGTACAAATTTATCTTATCATCATGTGTCTGTCCAGCATACAACATTTGGAGAAGCAATATCACAGGTCACAGCAAATCCAAGCACTATAAATCTACATGCAACAAGTATGCATAGCTACCAAACAACCTAGATGGTAGCTTTGAATACTAACTGACCATACTACACAGTTTCCAAGCCGATGTCGATGCAGACTCCAAATCCCATGCATTGGACTCTTCTTGCCAGAGACAAAGGGTACACAAAAGTCAGCCGCAACTGGTAGAGACAAAATGACATGAGCTTCACTGCTCATGCATCCTTGCTTGAACTGCAAAAGGATAATAAATTTACTGTCCAGCATGTGTCATGGAGATGTAACAGCAACTACTAAATGATCTGCGACTTGAAAGGTTTTTAAAAAGAGATGTTGCTAATTAAAAAAGATCAACAAAATAGGACTGGAGGCATGTGCTTGTTTTGATCTTCCTTCTCATAAAAATACCACATTATGCTCAGTTGAAACCAATATTCAGATTATGTTTGACCTAATCATGCAGCTTGAATGATTTTACCCCTCAAAACCTAGCTTGTATCACTTTGCACTGGTATAAAATGAACTTATTTGAAAGGATGAATGGTACAAACATCCTAGTTGCAAGAGTTCTATACTATGATATGTCATATGCAGGACCCAGGACCTTGATGAAAGTAACGAAGTACCTGTTCTAATTAGAGGTGGCTGCACCACTGTCACTGCCGCCACTGCCATCTGCAGTTTCTTCACCAGTAAAGAGCTTTTCAGCAACTTCCTTGCTAGGGGATGGACGGGACCTAGAAGTACATATATGAATTTTATATATGAGTTTTATGTTCAATAACCAACTGGCAGAAGTAAAAAACAGAGGCTGTTGTTAGGGATAACCTTTTCTTTGCGGTTCCTTTTTGTATCTTTGTAGAGGAATTACCAGGTGCATCTGCAGTAGCAACCAACCTCTTGTCCTGTGTCTTGTGTCTAGGTATACTAAAATTTAGGAAGCAAGACTACTGAAGGGAACAACATCATCTAGTTGCTACATTTCAGTTTACTTAAAGTGTGAGGATATAGTTGTAACAATAGTAAAGAGCAAATGGCATGGAATGCTAGATGTTGTTGTAATAAAAGTAAAGTGTTATTGGCATAAAACGGTAGATGTAGCTAATTACCTGATCATGAGCATTGTTCCTTGTACTCTGTGGAGTGTCTGCTGGAAGGAGTATAGTGATGGCTCTCCTTGAGTTTTCACCTTGTCTCATGGTTGTTCGCATCGCCCCAATATCAATGGAAGAATGACTAAACTCTGAGCCCCCATCAGCTAGCCAGATAAGGCAGTGTATATGGAGCAGGCCATGCTTTTGGAACTCTATAGTGTACAGAGCTGCATGGGCAACAACTTAGCCCTGAACAACAATAACAAAGGCTGAAGAGCAACATGAGATGCTAGCCTATATACTATATCTCACCTGCATGTACTGCACCAAACGTCCCACCCTCCTTGATATCATCTATGAATTCATCGACTTTCATATTGAACACTCGCACAATCAAATCAAATCGATCACGAGGCTACTGGCCTGGCTCATATCGCAAAGCATCGGCAATCTCTCTCCACCTAGTGTTGCATGTAAACGTCACAAAAAGATCAGGAGGGCCATATACTCTGCATATGGCCATTGCATCATGATAGTTCATCGCATGAGCCAGCATAGCACAGAAGGACCACACAATCAGCACGGGAGCATCAAAAGAGGGCACAACACATTCTTCCCAACATAGCACATAAAACTCACATTGAACACTGCATATCAAAGGAGGCCAAACAAAAAAAATAACATGAATAAGATAGAAAGCATGTCACAATCACCACGCAAACAAAATCAGACTATATGGATCACTTACACTCATATATTAATGCAACAAGAAAGGCATTAATGCAGAAAAAAATAAGAAATAAACACACTGCATGGAAAAGAAACAAGCAGCAAGTGCAAACTGACCTTTGCAGGTCCTTGAGCAGCAACTGGAACAGAATCCCTCGTCCCTTCAGTAGGAGACGATCTAGCAACAAACAGCAAACCTGATTAGCATGGGCGAAAGCAAATGCATTTGGCACACTAAAGGAAGCCATGCAAACATAGAAAAAATACCAGCAATCAAAGATGAACCTCTCAGTACCAAATTATTCCATTTTGTGACAAAATTATCTCTTTTAGTCTATTAGCACTCTAAAATATACAAGCCTGTATTTTTTAGTTTGTTGCCTCTGCATAAGTGCAGATACTTAATTCTAGTCATGCTAAATAGGAAAGGGGAAAAATATAGTGCAGTTTTGTGTTCCACTCAATATTGAAATGGTCCTAATGATATAAATCGCTGCAAAAATTTGCCACGAATCAGAAATCGAAGATGAAGCTTTCAGCACAAAATTATTCCATTTTGAAACAAAATTCTCTCTTTTAGCCAATTAGCACTCTAGAACATACAAATCCGCATTTGTTAGTTTGCTTGCTTATGCATAAGTGCAGATACTTAATTCTGCTCATGCTAAACAGGAAAGGAAAAAATACAGTGCATTTTTGTGTTCTACTCAATATTGAAATGGTTGTAAAGATATAAATCACTGCTGTAAGGATCACCGGGGTGTCCGACCCTAGAGGGGGAGGGGGTGAATAAGTTCGCTAATCGCTTTTTAACCTAGGGCTCAAACTACTTGCATAAGATAAACCTAACACGTCCTATACATGCTAGTTATGACTAAGGTTTATCTTTGCTATTCTCTACTTACCCCAAAAAGAATTGCAACCTATAGTCAATCCTAATCAAACTAACTAGGAAAGTAAAGGTACGCAAGATAGAGTAAATGCGGAAACGTAATACGGTAAGTAAAGAGGTAAGTGCAAATGGGATGCAAACTCCCGAGTAGACACGGTCATGTAACGTGGTTCGGCACAAACGCCTACGTCCACGGGACACCGTGGCTCTTCCGATCATCGTCTTGCACTACGCCACCAAGGCGATGCCGGCAAGCAAAGACAAGTGCCCATAAGACACCGAGTCTCGTGCACCGCCACCGCCTCTCTTGGTCACCCAGCTGAAATCCACTACGAAGCTTCTCCACCAAGGAGGGGGTCTCCTCTTCCCCCGTACAAAGTGTCGTTGCCACTCCACACCAAGTCGGAGGGTCACACGACGGATCACAAGGATTGCTTGCCGCAGCAAGACTTCTCTCAAGGGAGCTCTCGCAAGAACTAATCCCTATTACAAGCACTAAGCACTCTCACAAGTGTGTTTAAGCCTATATGATGTACACTAAAGCTCTATGGTGGTTGGAGATGTTCTTCAAGTGTAGTATGCTTCCTTAGTCTCCAGCACTATCAAATGAGCCGTGGGGTGGCATATATATAGCCCACACACCCCAAACTAGCCATTGGAAAAAGGCTGACAAAAAGCGCTATCACCGGTTAAACCGATGCTCCCGTTTTTGTCATCACCGGTTTAACCGGTGAGTGCATTTTCCAACTAGCCGTTATACTTCAACGGCTACCACAATCGACCGACGTAATCAACCGATGCAGCGTCAGTTTAACCAGTGAGTGTAGTTGCTGAAAAACTAACTCTCTGGATAACTGCACCAACGTTCACCAATATCTAGCGTCGGTTCATCCGGTGTATAGATTTTGCCTCAGCTGCTGAGTTCATTGCACCGACGTATTCAACTTTCCTGGCGTCGGTTCAACCGGTGTTACCAAAACTCCCAGACGTGCTCCAAGTCAATGCACCAACGTATGTAATTTTCTTAGCGTCGGTTCAATCGGTGATACTAAAATATCTCTGTCTTGATTGTTTTGACTTGGTTTCTTCACGGTCTCTTCAATCTTTGAATCCTTTGGACCTAAAAGCGGAACCCCCGTAGGGGCGGCCCTTCGGGCCTAGCTACGCCTATCTTCTCTTTGTCATCACTTGAACCTAAAAGCCTGAGAATGGTCATCTTAACAATCATATTAGTCTAAGTGTTGTGTTGTCTATATCAATCACCAAAATATTATATTGAAATATGGCATGAGAGGCCATTTTCGCTACAACTGCACACATTTGCCATGAATCAGACATGTAGTATGGATCAGTTAATTTAGTTAAAGATGCACTCTTAAGCAAACATGTAGTATGGATCTGTTAATTTAGTCAAAGACTAAAGGAACAACCTGTGTGCTATTTTGATATATCTTTGGAGAAATATTGACTCTTTCATCTTTGAAATAACTATTGTTAGCTTCAATGCATAAGAAAGGTACATCTGATTCAATGCTATAGAATCTCAGATTTATCTATCCAATCAGGTTAACTTCGTGGGATTTGGCATTTTTCATGAGCTGTGATATTTTTAAGCAATTTATAGAGTTGCAAGTAAAGGGAAAATTGGCTGTAGGACATCCTTTAATGTTGACTTTTGCTTCAAACCACTAAAAAACTATGCCTTTGCTGAGAGACACTCTTCAACCATTCCAATTTGCTGCAGGACACTAGAGTCTATTCTTTATTCAGATTAACTGAAAAAGAATGGAAAATGACCAAATTACCCCCATAACTACGGCTTCCGATTCGCGCTTTGCTCCCTCTTGCTCCGGCGAGCAGCGGCCCTCCTGCCTGCCCCTGCTCCGGCGTGCAGAGGCCTTCTTGCTGCCCACCCGTTTCGTAGCGCCGGCCACAACTTCAGTCCGCGGGCCACGACGCAGCAGCCGCCGCACCACCACGACGACGCCCTTCCTGGGGCGCGGTGATGAGCCCATGGCTGGACAAAATAATTCAAATATAGCAGCGGGTAATTCTCTAATGTCATCTGGTCTTCAATTTGGAGCTATTTATTTTGATGAGAAATGTGGCAAGAATATGGAGAAATTTACTAGCACTGGTCTATCATCACAAGAAAACGAAAGAAAAGAAGTAGTGAAAATATATCTATATAAGCTCCGCTAGCAGCATCATGGCCAGCTCCGTCGCCCTCCTGCCACCCGCCACCGGCGGCGGCGGTGCATCGAGCTCCAGGTCGATGGCCCCCTGCTTCGTTCCGCGGGGTGCGGAGGTTCTAGACGCGGCCCTCCTGCCGACGGCTTGGTCCGCCGCGCGGCGGCCCTCTCGTGCTGCCACCCGTGACTCGCCCATGCTGCTGCGTCACTGCTGCTTCAGCACCGCTGCCCACTCCGTCTTCTCCAACCTCGTGCCGGGAAGGGATCGTCGGCCAAGTTGCAAGCTGGTCCGTCCGTCCGTCCGTCCCTCCCACGCGTGCCGGGCTTGGCCGTCTATTCTGTAGCGAGGAGGAGAGGGGGCACCGCCGGGGTAGCACGCCCGGCCGGGCTGCGGGCAAGAGAGCTGCGCGCGGGCGAGGAAAGCGGCGCATCGCCGCTGGTATGCGAGAAAGCAGAGGGCTTTGAGAAAGATTGTTGTGCGGGAGAGGATAAGTCAATAGGGGCAAATTCGTCATTTCGTGTGATTATCCAATGAACTTGAATAAAATAGTGGGCGTGATGTCTCCCAGCAAAGACACCTGATTTTTTAGTGTCTATGAGCAAAGGCAATCTTTTTTAGTGGCTTCTAGCAAAAAGCATCATTGAACGGTGTCCAGGGGCAAATTTACCCGCAAGTAAATTATGGTCATGCTAGATAGAAAAGGGGCTAAAATACAGTGCGTTTTTGTGTTCTACTCACTATTGAAATGGTCATAAAGATATAAATCACTGCAACAATTTGCCAGGAATCAGCAATCAAAGATGAAGCTTTCGGCACAAAATTATTCCATTTTGAAACAAAAACATCTCTTTTAGCCAATTAGCACTCTAGGATATACAGGGCTTGCATTTGTTACTCTATTTGTTTCGCATAAATGCAGATACTTTATTCTGGTCATGCTACACAGGAAAGGAAAAAAATGCAGGCACTTATGTTCTACTAAACACTGAAATGGTTCGTTTTTGTGCTCTACTCATTATTGAAATGGTCATAAAGATATAAATCACTGCAACAATTTGCCAGGAATCAGCAATCAAAGCTGAAGCTTTCAGCACAAAATTATTCCATTTTGAAACAAAAGCATCTCTTTTAGCCAATTAGCACTCTAGAATATAAAATCATGAGGGAGAAGAAACGGGGGAAGAGGAGGAAGAGGAGAGGGAAGGGGCGCGGCTCTTATCTCGGCGGGAAACGGGCCGGGCATCGAGCTCCGGGAGCACGCCGACGCGACGGGGCGGTCTCGGCCACAGCTCCGACGGGACATCGGGAAAGCAGCGGAGGACAGGGCGGACAGGCGCCGCCTGCGCACTGTTCCGGCGAGGGGGCCACTGTTCCGGCGCGGTGAGGCGAGCAAATCCAAGGCGGATCCAGCCGCGCTGAGCTGGAAAGGCGCCGCGTCCGCCGCAGCTGTTCACCCGGGCGCCGCTCCCTTCCCCCGCCGCAGACAGCCGGGCTCCACAGCTAGGCGCCCCCACCGATCAGACGGCGGATGAGGGCAGGCCGGGCGTGCGCCGCTCGCTCCTGCCGCGTCGCCGCCCGCGCTGCGCTCCGCCCCGGACCTATCCACCAACGCGGTGGACGCCCGCTCTACCCTAGCCGTAGGGAGCTGCGGCTGCCGCCATCCGGGCTCCACCGGACGCCAGGCCCACCGGGCAGCGAGTGCGGGAGCTCAAGTGGCCACTGCCACCGCGCGGGGGGCGCGCTCCCTCCCGCCGCGCGGCACGCGCCGTAGCAAGGTGCTGCCGCCGCCCGGCGGGCTCCACCCGACGGCTGGCCCATCGGCCAGCGAGCGCGGGTGCATACACGACCGGTGGCACTGCGCGGAGCGCGCGCTCGCTCCCGCGCCGCTGCAGGCGCGACGTGCGTCGTGGCGACACGCGTCCCCGCCGTACTCGTGGAGCGCAGAGCTGCGAGCACCAGGCAGCAGCTATTAAAAATTTTGATGCATGCTCCGAACTCTGAACCATAGTCACAGAATTCGGGGTCGACGCCTCGATCCATGACCCCGGAACACTGTCTCGAATCGGGGGTCGGGAACGACATGGATCGATGTCCTGATTCTGGACGGGTCGCCATCCCATTGCCGCACAGGTTCATCAAGGGACAAGCTCCAAATCTGACGGGTCATCGCACCACTGACGCAAAGACGATTCGAGAGGGGGACGAGACGAGATGCAGATGGAGAAGGTTACGACTTACGAGCTTACGGACATGGCGTCGCCTCCTCCAACTCCGGCAGCCCGGCGACGACGAAGACGCGGGCAGCCGGCAGCGGAGAGTCGGCGGCACTCCGGGCACTGTCCCAGCAGCGGCCGTCGTTCACCCGCCGCCGACCTCACGCGAGTACGCGACCCGCCGGCGTCTTCTCGCTGCGAAGCACGAACGACGGATCTCGCCGACGACCTCCTCCCGTCGGGCCGTCACCGTCCTCACAAGCCCGCTCTGCTCTTCTCGAAGTTGCCAGGCGGCAGAGGCGCAAGCAAAGGCAGAGGAACCAGGAACCATCGTCAGTCAGACTCAGATGTGTGGCCCGTCTGTTGATTTTGATTTTGGATCTGTGTAATTTTTCTTGGTATAGCGGTAGGTTTCATGCCTGATGGCTCGAGTTGGGGGGTTCGACGCCTGCTTTTTTATTCTTCCCTTTTAGAGTACTAGTATATTCGCAACGAATCACGTTGGAGGGATTTTTTATTTGCAACTATAATCGCATGGAGGGAATTTTTTCAGGGACATGGAGGAAACTCTCCGGCCACATGCAATACAATATTAGCTCATGGACAAAATAAAAGGTAACCTGAGCGTGATTACGAACTTTTTTTGTCTCGTCCCAAAATCAAAAGGAAAGAAAAATTGGGGACTAGTAACTCGATCACGTTGGGGACGTGACCCTCGACCCCAAGCACCGTCCCAGGGGTCATCGACCCATAAACGACGGAGTCACGTACCAAATTTAGGATTCTCGTTCTGAATAGGTATACCATCATCGTATCATGATTCTATAAAGTATCGATCCTCGACCCTCGACCCCGTTCCTCGACCCGGTTGACCCGGGAATTTTGTGACTATGCTCTGAACACGGCTTCCTTACCTTCTCTATCTAGCTAGTAGCGACACACCAAGTTTCGATCCACAACTAGAAAACGAGCGTAAAAAAATGACGACACGTTATATTAGAGTGGTGAATTATAGTAGTAAACATGTTTAGTTCTCAAAAAATTTCAAGATTCTCCGTCACATCGAATTTTTGGACACATGCATGAAGCATTAAATGTAGTTAAAAATAACTAATTACACAGTTTAACTGTAAATGTTGAGATGAATCTTTTGAGCCTAATTAATTTATGATTGGACATTAATTGCCAAATACAAATAAAAATACTACAGCAGCCAAATTAAAAAAATTTCACGAACTAAACAAAAAAAAATCTTACTGTTGTACCGTCCCGATCCGGATTATTCTCGGCGGGTGCGATTTGATAGCGCCGCTGACTTCTCTCGCCGTGTGTCATCACATCGTCGCTCAGATAAAGGCTACCACTGGTGATTAATCAGGACACGTACGGCTGAGCACATTCTCCTGCGCTGCGTTAAAGAGCTTCCACAATTATTGGCAATCATCCAGCAGAACTGTGCATGCATCCACGCATGATCCGGGGCATGACAGTAGCAGAGAGTTCCTGACACTGCTGCTGCTGCATGCTGTGCTGAAAGTTCTTGGCAGTGCACGGGGACAAGCCGGCGTGACGGCGAGCACGCAGCAGGCGGCCGGCCCGCCGGACGGCGAAAGCGAGCTTGTGAATTTTGGCACATGCGCGCATGCGCGTGTGACTGAGAGTACGCAGCGCAGGACGCCCGCGCTGACTTTTGGGAACCGGTGTCGACTGGGTGAATTTTGGCGATCCTTGTACTCCAAGGTAACTTTGTCAAACAAGGAGAATTACCTTCGCATCGAGGACGGTAAATAATAGCAGTGCTTGTTGCAGAGCGCCAACGACCTAGGGCCTGTTTAGTTCATTTTGAAAAAAAAAATTGCAAAGGAATCTTAGTCATTTGAAGTACTAAATGAAGTCTATTTGCAAAAAATTTTGCATAGATGGGTTGTAAATCGCGAGACGAATCTAATGATGCTAATTAATCTATGATTAATTAATAACTAGCGGATGGTTACTGTAGCATCACTATTGCAAATCATAGATTAAGTAGACTCATTAGAATAGTCTCGCGATTTACAGCCCATCCATGCAAAAAGTTTTGTAAATAGACTTCGTTTAGTACTTCAAATGACCAAGATTCCTTCGCAAAATAATGCGTTTACGGCGTTTTTGCGTTTACAGATAAAGAACTAAACAGGTCCCTAGAGAACTCGGTGCAGCCGCGCGGACGCTTTCTCATCAAGTCATCTTCTTCCGGTTCACACTGATACCATTAATTCACCCCAGATTGGTTATTACCATTGCCACCATTGGCGCGTGAGGAGCCTGGCGGTCGCGGTGTTTGGAACGGTGGAAGTGGTTACTCTCCAAAAGCACCGGGGGAGGTGGCAATGGCAATGGATCATGATTTTAGTGTTTTCTTCACAATTCAACTTGATTACTGTTTGTCTAATCTGTTTACACACCGTTTAAACATTACTTAGTGGTATATTGTTTTTGTTTAATCGATTGTTTCGGCTGTTCAAGTAGCCATTTTGCCCGGATAATGGGCTAAATGGTAGATGATAGACTGTTTAGCGTTTAGTGTAACATATATTTTTAGATTAAAATTTTAAAATTGTATATATAAGATACTGATTTTTCAATTTGAACTTCAGATTATCTAGATTAAATTTTGAGGCATTTGCCACCCCCTAGGTATTTTTGGGAGTCTTGGATGTGCGGCAAGTTGCGCCCGCTGCTCACCTGTCAATAGGAAATAATGTAGAAAAGACCGTAGGAAGTATAGACTAATAGTGAGTAGTTGATTAGAGCATGTACAACAATAGCTCTTAAACCAGACCCTGTATATCTGAAGTAAGGGCTCCTTCTTTTTTTTGAGAGCTATTTTTTAACCTTAACTTTAGTAGTGACATCTAAATCTCACTCTCTTCTTTTAACCTAAAGGGTGGGATATATTTATCAGTGGATAGAGAGCTCCATGAAGACCCTTTAGGAATAGAAGGTGGAGCAAGAGATTTGGAGGCATCTTCAAGATGGAGACTTTAATAGTGCCATATCCCACCCTTTGTGCTAGAGTATGATTTTTATATTTCACCCTTCAAATTTAAGATTTATTTAAAGGATCTGCTAGAGTTGCTTTAAGCTGATGTGATGCTTCGTCGTGGTTAGTTGAACTTAGACCTATGTGAATGTTGTGAATGGTACTGTGCTAACAATCTTTTTGTGTTAATGTAAAACATTAAACACGTTTTGCGGCCCCTATATATCTAGGCGCGGGACCTAGCGGTGGCACTACCCCTAGAGCTGACTGTGGGCAAGAGTTCGCGGTGGGAAGGATCTGGATTATTGCTTGATCCCCATCCCAAGGTGAAGAAATTTTGACATTTTAAAAGGTTCGATTTATATGTAAAACAAAACATATGTCAGGTGTCAAGGCTCCTCTCAGGCTATTAGTTAGCCATCAAACATCTCCGTGTATCCGGAAGTGATTTGACAGACACCAGCCCTGACGTGAATTACAATTATTACTGGAAAAAACAAGCTTTCCAAAAACACAATAATAAAAGGAGCCAAACATTATTCCGAGGGAGGCGTTTAGCTTTGGCCCGGCGCGCACACCACTTGGGCACCAGCAGAGGAGGCAGCAAATTAAAGCCGGTTCCGTGGTCAAGACGAGCGGCGACGTGACCCAACCGACGCTCTCGCTGTCCCGCACCGCGCGCGTGCACGGCGCACCCCGGCCGGTTGCTCGCTCGCCGCGGTGCTCGCTCCTCTACGCCACCGCGCGCCACCACTTGCTGTTGTTCCCGGCGACGCGCAGCAATTAAGGAAGCTAATCACAGTGAACAATGACGACTCTCCGTTCCCCTACAGTTGATGGAAGTATGTTCGTCAGTTGTGCTGAAACAGACCTGGCCAGTCCGAAAGTGTCATCGACACAGTTACCAAGACTAGAAACTTAAGAACCATGCCAATGGAGTATCATGGTGATGACACTCCTTTCTCCTCATACTATTGGTACATATTAGCAAATTTAATGTCCATGACACTTTTATAACACTCCCACTGAAATTGGCCTTAGCCAAATGATGCTGGATTTACAAAGTGGAAAACAGAGTAATCACAGAGTGAGCAATGCAGTGTGAGAGGAAGGACAGTAGCACGCCCATCTTGCCACAAACAAACGGCACATTATTCTGTCATTTTCCCCCCATGGAACACAGTAGCAGCGGCTCTGGCTGCCAATCAGTGACCAAGCTTACAACCGAATTAACGGTGGGACACAAGCATGCGGCACCAGTACATCACCGTTCACCAGCAAGCAGCAGCAGCAGCAAGCAACTGCCGGCACACCAACAAGTCCGTCAGTAATCACCGTGCGGGAGGGATTAATCAATTATTGCCTGGAAACAAACAGAGCAAGCGCACATGGGGGAAACGGCAAGCCACCTTAATTACAGCGTCAAGCCAAGCGTGATTAATCCTAAGCACATTCTTAATCGGCGCCGGCACCACACGCGGACACAGAGACATGCGAGGCGCGATGCATCAGCGAACTCACTAGTATAGTATGCAACGCGCGCGATCACAAGGCCTTCGCCGGGGAGCTGGGGCGGCGCGGCGGCGGCGTGCCGGCGAGGCAGTCGCGGGAGCGGGTGCACGACCGGTAGAGGCTCAGCACGGCGAGCCAGTCGGTCAGGGTGGCGGCCAGCGCCGGCGGCCGCCGCTGCCGGTGCCGCCTGCGCCGCCTCGCCTTATTCTTGGCGTCGTCGGGGACGACGATGTAGCCGTCCGCCGCGGCGGCGGAGAAGGGGCCGTCGGCGGCGCCGACCTTGCTGGAGAGGAGGGAGGGCGGGAGGGGCAGCGGCAGCGGCAGCGCCGCCGCCCTGGCCTTGCCGCGTGGCGCCGCCTGGCGCGCGGGGGTCTTGGGGATGCCCGGGCGGTGCTCCCAGGAGAAGGGCACCGCGGAGGCGCGCAGCGGGGAGAGGAAGCGGTGGTGGAACGGCGAGGGCGCGGGCGAGAAGGACGGGAAGGAGAAGGAGAGCCCCGAGGAGGCGGAGGACGACGACGACGACGACGCCGAGGCGCCGGAGGCCGAGGTCGGGACCGCAGAGGAGGAGGACGACGACGACGGCGGCGGTAGGAGCTGCCGCCGCCTGCGCCGAGTGGCGGCGTCGGGCGCCGGTGGCGGGGACGAGGAGGAGGGGTTGGGCATTTGCCGCGCGGTGTTTCTTGGTGGACGGTGGTGGCGTGGTCAGAGGCAGAGCGCTGGAGAGTGGAGGAGGCGCAGGTCCGGAGCGGCGGCGTCGGTCTTTTATGGTTGGGGGTGACGTGATCCGGGTGCGCAGGTCCGGTTTGATCTCGGTAATTTTCTGCGTCCGAGGCATCGGATCAAGGCGGTAACAGTAATGGAGCTGTCCTGTTGTTAGGAGGGTAGCGTAGGAAGCCTCTCCCAGCGGAATTAGCGAGGAGCGAGATCATGCGACCGCAGACTCGAGATCGAGGGCGGGCTCGTCATTTGTTTACCGCGCGGTAATTCGTGGTGTCATCAGTGGTGTTGACCATTTCTATCGACTTATAATAACTTTGGCCGCTGGTACTTGAAACGTGTATGTAAAAATCGACATAAAAAGATAGGTTACTGTACTTTCAAGACATTTAATTATTTTTTTAATGAAATCATCATACTTTTCATACAAATTGTTATTCATTTTCATCTTATAAACTGTGTCAATATTCCGAACGTTTTGAATCGGAAGGAGTACACGGACGGACATGATCGACAGGGAGCACAAAACAAGCCATCGTGACCCTTGAGAGGCAAAAAAAAACCATTAAAACTTCTGAACTTAGGATTCTCAATGTACCTTAATCCTACCTCATTAGTATATAGTACTAGTAGTAGGCTAGCAGCTTGGACGAAAGGACCTTACATTTGGTAACATTCGTTCCTAACAACTACGCGTGTATATAGTCAGGGAAGGAATGAGAGAGGCAGAGAGCATTCTCCGCTTTATTTCCTCGACACCTCCTTTTCCGCGGGAGGCGAAACAGTGCGACCGAGCGAGACGCACGCACAGTAGTGGTAGTGTTAGGCGCCGAGGTCCTTCCCTTTTGCCAATTCTGCTGAGCAGAGGCCCTGACACGCTAACCGGGCAGAAGAATCGCTCACTACGTACAACTGCGTCCGTCACCGTTGGTTAGGAAACGGGAAACGCAGCGGTCGCGTGATTAGCCGGGCTAAACAAGCTTACTGCTGGAGCTGATAATCATTTGCGTTTAGCCTCTCTAACAACCAGCAGTCCCGTAACCACGAGTTGACTACGTGCCTGTGCCTTGTGGGGCTCTGCCACCTACTTTAGTACCCCTGAAACAAAAATGTGATGCTTTTACTTTGTGATGCAAGGTTTTGCTGCTGAAATTGTAAGGTTCCAAATCAATGAAGCCGTCAGATCGATCAGAGCTTGGTTGTAGGGATCGAAATTAATTAAAATAGTAATCTATAATTTGGAAAGGAGAGACGAGAGAGTAGTTCTATTCTAAAATTAAATTTGGAATGGAGGGAGTAGATCCGTTCTAAAATTTGTTTGGTGAATTTGGGTGATGTTTCCGTGGCCTCTTTTCATATCCGAGATCTCTATCAGGTACAGTGGAGAAATGAAAACATTTCCTCTGCAGCCTCTACTGAAAACAGACCACGCCAGTGACTCGATCGTGCTGTAGTTATCCGTCTCTCTCGCTCTAACTCCGCCAGAACTTGAAACTAGCATGTCAAAACGACAAAACCGAAAGCAGCGCCGCGCGCACT
The DNA here is from genome assembly GCF_016808335.1 of Panicum virgatum. Lineage (NCBI taxonomy): Eukaryota > Viridiplantae > Streptophyta > Magnoliopsida > Poales > Poaceae > Panicum > Panicum virgatum. Next base: position 29,933,320 of record NC_053151.1, on the reverse strand, counting down.
ACCGCAACCAGCCACCAGCAGCGGTAATCAAGTAGCAGCAGCAGCAGCAGCTATCTGCGATTCTGCGCGCAGTAGGTGCCACGTCGTCCGCGAGCTGACAGGCACCGCCGTTTCTTCCTCCACTGCTCACGCATCCACCACCGTCGCCGGCTGACTGGCCGGCCGCCCCCCGCAGAGGCAGGAGCCGAGAGGCAGCCAGGGACGACTGGCCTGTACAGTCGACGTGGCTTCCGTTTCCTTCTCGCGTGCCGACAGGCGCCCGATCCCGCCGAGATGGCGCGGATGGGCTTTGCCGTGCGCGACGCCGGCACGCCGCTGCCCATGCGCTCGGTTGCTGACGCGCGCAGGCGCGGCGGCGGCCGGCGGGTGGGTGGGTGGTTCGGCTCGGCGAAGCCCGGCGTCGGCTAGCCAGCTTCGTTGATCGTGAGTGTGAGGAGAGAGAGCCGTGTCGCGCGCGTGCCCCGTCACGCGCGGCGGACATGATTGCTAGCTGCCCCCGGTCCGGACGGCGACGGGAGGAAGGCGGCCGGGAGCGTAGCGTACACGCGTACACGCATGGCTGCTGGCTGGACAGCAGGAGAACAAAGGCAATCGGCAAAGACCAGGGAACAGCGCCTTGTCGCCTCCCAAAAGAACAAGGCGTACCTCGCGTTTCAACGCTTTTTTTTTATTTGCAAAAATCGCAGCAGCCTTGCCTGCGAATAAAAAGTACACTGATTGACGGATGGAAATGCATGCTGCGACCTGCCCCGCGCTGCTATCAAAAAAAAAACGTACGACTACTACCCAAAAAATAACTTTTTTTTTTGGTGAGGTATGGTGTGCATGACGGGGCTTCGTCGCGGTTGTTGTTATGCGCTGTAATCATGCAGTTGCTGAAATAATCCCCGCGGTTAACCGCTGCTAGCAGGTGGCGTTTTGCGCCCTCCTCCTTCCTTTTCCTTTTCCTTTTCCCCTTGGAATGGAATGGGACTGTGTGCTCGCAAACACCTCACCTGAACACCTGACGACGACAACGCTTTCACCCTTTACGCTTCCCCGCCACTTGCCAGATCCCCCGATCCTTTTTACTTGACACGGACGGGGACATGAATCCTAACGCAACGCCGCTGCTGCTGATTCTCGGTTCTCGTTTCTGAGAACCAAGTGGTCGAGACACATGTACACGCACTCGCGCGCTATGATCAGGGTGGTTGGACAATGGCCGGGCATACATGCCGGCATTCTTTCTCGGCGAGCATCAGATCAGTTGCTCCATCCTCGCTCGACAGAATCCTCCACCTGACGGCGCTCCGGAAATCAGAATGCGTGCGCGTACGTACAGCCGCTGTCGAGTGCGGACCAAGGCGTGGACTCTCCGCAGCTGGATGCCTACGGTCTCCAACAGAAAGATTCGGTGTTTCAGTGCTTGAGCAAAGAAAGATTCGGGACCATCGTTCCTAATTCTTCATGACAGCATTTCGATGATCCATGGATGGTAATGAGCAGAGCGTCAGTCTGCAGTCGTGCTGCGGGTGTGTGTGTGTGTGTGTGTGTGTGTGTGCGCGCATGCATGACGCATGCAGGCCACCAGCAGCGAGGCAAAGGCGAAACAGGAGTAGATTATAATGCAGTGCGGGAGTACTTGGTAGCAATAGCGCAACGAACCCCATGAAGTTATTGGAGATGCCATTAGCTCGATGATCTGAACAGGCTTCAAGGATCAACGAACCACACACACACACACACACACACACATTAGTATTAGGATTTAGGACTAGTGCTGGTCCTGAGACCTGAAAACTAAGCTGCCTGTGCGCCCAGTAGCTAGCTAGTGCTGCGGCTCCACCATGCATGATATATTGATACCTATCTCATCTTCGTTCAGCTCGAGTTGGTCCGAGATATTAATGAATAAACTCAAAGGGTTCGGCGTAACAACAACCAGCCAATTAATGCCCAATCATTTGGAGCATTGGAAATTTTTTTATTAACCATCCAGACCAGCAGAGACCCCCATCTTGGGAGTTTGAAATGGAATGCAGGAGACAAGAATCGTGCAGAAAGCAATTCAGTCAGGTCCTGCAGGAACACGAAAAAATTCCCCGCGTTCCGACGAGGCTTATTGGACGCTGGTAAATGACGCGGCACTAGATAGCATGCAGTGCGTTTGGTGGCATCAGCCATCAGGCACATCACGTAATGGTGTGAAAGTACTCGTCGGAGTGGTGGATGGCAGTATGGCACGCGAGGAATAGAATGTGCAGCCACCATGAAAGGAAAGGAAATTCTTTGTTTCTTGAAGCAGTTTTGTGTAACACTTACAACGTTTGGTTCTTTTTTTTAATATATAATACAACCAGTAGGGGCATCACCCTCCTGTTTCATTTTTTTTTTAAAAAAAGCATGAAGGAAAGGAAGAAGGAATAGGAGCAGCTCCAGCTGCCAGCAATTAGATGGAAAACACACTCAAAGCAGCGCCATCAGACCGGGTCATCGTACAAGTTTCTTGTTCAATATAAAGGGACGCAAAGGAAGGGACAAAGCTACCAGCATTGGTTATTGTTCACCACATGCTACTCAGTTAGGGATGAAAATGGATGGGAGCGGTCGGAAAAACCTCTCAACCATTTCCGTTTTCATTTTTTATTACGGGAAACAAGATTAGGAGCGGAATAGCCGGGTACGGAAATAGAATATAACGGTTACGGAAATGGGCGGGAACCGGAAAATCTACCTGAATGCATTATTATTTAATCACCATTCACTTTGCATGAATATAACACTAGACACTCCTTTACATAAGCTATTTTTAAAAAAATATGATCAATATTTCTTGTTTACTATGATGAAACCATAAAGTACATATATTGATGTTGAGAAACATGAGAGGATATATGGTGTGCCTATAATTCTTTTTCGGATTTTATAAATACGAAACTAATACGGGATTATCCCGGCTAAAAACGGGATCCTGGAAATACAGGCGGGATACACCCCTTTGCGCTTCCCATCCCATTTCCATATTTTCCCGTAAATACGGAAACAGACAGGATAAATATAGAAATACGGACGGGACGGGATGGGAATTTTTCCGTCCGTTTTCATCCTTATACTCAGTACTCAGCCTCTGATGGAATACGTTGAGCCGTATTTTAGCACGTACTAGTTATTGGCCCCGTTTCATTTCCTAGAATGCTAGAAATCAACACTTTGACTGCTAATTACGGTGTCAAACTAAATCAGTTTACAAAACAAACTCCAAAACCCCTGCGCTAGAAACCCTGAAGAATCTAATGAGGCCTTTGACAGCGTAATTAGAGAATGGTTACTGTAGCATCACTGTAGCCAATCATCGATTAATTACCATCATTAGATTCATCGCGAAACGTTACACCCATCCCTGAAAAAGTTTTGCAAATAAACTAATTCAGTACTCCATGCATGCAAGATTCTTTTCTCGGCTTGCGTGTTCCAGGAAATGCTAGAAGGAAACAAACAGGGCCATTATGTTATTCTTTCGCAAAAATGAAAATGTTAACATGTTATTATGCATGTGGTAGCAATAGAAACATTAAAGCGGGACGCCATGGATGGTCACGTACTCGGTACTCACGTACGAGAAAAGAGAGGATGAGCAGACAAGAAGCTAGCTGTAACACAGAGCTATTAATTCACTGCAATTAAGTTAATTAAGATTATTAGTTTCGACCCTAAATAATAAACCATAAGTTAGCAATCTTTTTGTCAATCTGGCCCGACCAGTCTGACCGGTAGGGGCGACCGGTCTGACCGGTGGACTCTTCTCTCTCCCAACAACTCACTCATCCTCCCCAGCTCTCTCACTCACCTTCCCCGAGCTCACCCCTCTCCCCAAGCCCTAGAGTCCCAAATCCTCACCCCAACTTGATTCCAAGGCCGGGAAAGAGATCAAATCAGCGTGGGATGTGTTCCTCTCCACGATTCCCTCCCTGGGGTGCCTGGGATTCAAGTTCTTGTGCACAAAGGAGCTCACTCAAGGTATAAACGCTTGTGTTGGCCGATCTCCTTTTCTAGATAGTTTTAGGTGATTTCCCCTGGTCAAAACCTCTAAAGATATACCTGAACTAGTGCCTAGAAGGGTTTAAGAATTTGTGGGCGACTTTCGCCGCGCCAAGGATTCCAGCTTTTGGTCTGGGTTGGACCGGTCTGACCGGTCGGGGTCCGGACAGTCCGGTCATGTGTTCGGATACTCCGAGTTTGTGGTAGTCTGGACATTCCGGGTTTAGGTCCGGATTCTCCGGACTTGGGAGTCCGGATACTCCGAGAATACGTCTGGATACTCCGGATTTTTGGTCTCGAGTCGCATACAGGCCAGACCGGTCTGACCGGTTTGGTATACCGGTCTGACAGGTGCTAGCAGGGCTGAGAGGGTTCAATTAGGGTTAGTTGTCACAATTGGATAGAAATTAATTTGGTTGTTGATTACTTGTAATTTTTGCAAGTCATGCATGTATTCTGTCATATCATATGCATATGCATACGTGTAGCAGCCGCAGCGGAGGAGGTGATATACGAGGTGGTTGCGGAGCCCCCGGAGCCATTAGAGCAAACCCAACAGGAGGAGAAGCATGAGAACCAGGCCCAGAGCCCAGTGGAACCCGGTGTTGAGCAGCAGACGCAAGGCAAGCTCCGGTGCACATCCTATTATTTCAAATTTATGACACCTAAATATGTCTCTATTACTTGTGCATTAGATTTAGGAATTATTTGGAACTCTAGTTGCATGATCCCTAAGTTCCCTTGAGTTATACTAGTATGTATAGGACGATAGAAGTACTATGCTTAATGGTTCTCGGTAAAAGACGAGTGATCTCTGGTCACTCGCGATAAATAGGATGATTAAAAGTCGAGTAATTTCCGATTACTCGCGAGATACAAGATATATTAATATTTCAGTATATGAGTTTTTGAATTTGATATGTAATGAATGGAGAATTGAGACCGGACCGGAATGATGAGGATATGTAGGTATGGCAGCAAGACAGGATTTCTGGGTGTCTTAGTCCTTTCTGAGTCGGTTAAGGACCGTACCGTTGTTGGCCCTGCTGATCATGTTTGAATTGTACTAACCGCATACCGGGAGTAGGAGGTAGTCGAAACTGGTAAGCCGAGTACTGCTTTGCTTCGAAAGTACAGGAACCCGCACCCAACTCCTAGATCGAGTCGAGTGGCCGCGGAGAAAGGGGTCGCATATGTTTACTTTTGGTGGTCTCACGTAGGGCTCGGCTGACTATATATCGTTGGGCTGGTTCCTGTAGTTCGAGGCGGGGAGGGGAAATGTTGGTGCATGGGGTCCGACAAGGCTTTTGCGTGTCGTGTTGGTTAGGTCCACCTTGCAAGGTTAAAGCGAATTGATTCGCCGTCAGTCGGACTCGGATATGAGCACCTTGATCACTGCGTCGCATCGTAGTGTTATGATGAGATGATGAGTATATTTATATACATATGATGATGAACGCCTTGAATTATTGTTGATTTCACCACCATATTTGATATAGTTGGTTCATGCAAATATTAGAATAGAATTAATTTATATAGAATCTGGAGCTAAAATACTGAAAGTAAGGAATTACTTTATTCGCTTTTCTGCAAAATAACCACCAGCCAAAAGTCTTGCATGTCTAGATATGTGGGCTAAGTTATACCCGCTGGTCGGATAAGTCTTACTGAGTATTAGTTGCTCAGAGTTTGTTGCTACCCAAAATTATTTTAGTAGCCCAGGACGTTGACTTCTGTCCCTGATGTGCCAAGTTCATCTGCCGCAGTGCAGAGGGGTGGAAGGTGGATGAGCGAGACCCCTAGACTAGGGCGTTGGCGGGCTGCACGCTTGCGGGCTGAGCGTGCAGCCTCTCTGTTTTGTTGCGACCGGTCTGACCGATAGTCCTCGGCTGGTCTGACCGGTGTGGCTAAACGGTCTGATCGGTGGTGTTAGCCTGTGAGTGGGCAGCAGTGTAGTGTAGTCGTTGTTTGGGTGTAAATTCTAGTTGATAGTTGTAACACTTGTAATTTATGTTTGTATTTGAATCAGGTTTGTAAAACTCTTATAGTTGAACTATTTTGTAAAAGTGATGGTTATTTTTATTATTTTCGCGTTGTTGTATTTTGAAGTATTCGTCGTGCTTGTACCATCTGCGTCCGTCTTCGCGTGGGACTTCCGGTGTTGTTTCGATCAGGCCATGGGTTGAGAAAGGATCCCCAAATTAAGTCATTAAGTTAATGCGCCCGATGTGTTCAAATGACGGCCATTACGCTTAATTTAGAGTTTAAATTTGGCGGTTCCGTCACAGCTGAGATATATATGGCTCGGATTGTGAGTCTTCATGGTGTACCCAAGACAATCATATCAGACAGAGGCTCACAGTTCATTGCGCGTTTCTGGGAACACTTGCAGGCATCTCTGGGTACACAGCTTATTCGCAGCTCAGCCTATCACCCACAGACCAATGGTCAAACTGAGCGAATCAATCAAATTCTGGAGGATATGCTTAGAGCTTGTGTGCTCTCTTACGGCAAGAAATAGGATGAATGCCTGCCGTTAGCGGAATTTTCTTATAATAACAGCTATCAAGAGAGCATCAGAATGGCTCCTTTTGAGGCATTATATGGGCGGAGGTGAGAACTCCATTGAATTGGTCAGAAATCGGTGAAAGGAATGTATTCGGCCCCGATATGGTCAGTGAGGCAGAAGAACATGTCCGGTTCATACAAGAGAATTTAAAAATAGCTCAATCCCGGCAGAAAAGCTATGCGGACAAGAAACGTCAATCAGACTCATTCCAAGTGAGAGATCATGTCTATTTGCGGGTATCTCCAATGAAAGGGATCCAACGGTTTGGTGTGAAGGGAAAGCTCGCCCCTCGCTATGTCGGGTCTTTTCCTATCATTGAGCGGTGTGGGCCAGTGGCATACCATCTGGAACTCCCTGCCCACTTATCCGCGGTTCATAATATATTCCATATCTCTCAGCTCAGAAAGTGCCTCCGTGTTCCCACCAAGATCGTGGATATAGAGGAGCTACAATTGGAGCCCGATCTTATGTATCCTGAGCACCCGGTGAAAATTGTCGATTTCAAGACTCAAGTTACTCGAAATCAAACTAGCAAATTCTATAAGGTGCAATGGAGTAATCACTCCGAGCGGGAAGCTACTTGGGAAACGGAGGAGTTTGTTCAGTCAAAATGTCCGGATTTGCTCCAAACTCACCAAGGTATCTAACCTTCCATGTATTTCCATGTTTCTTTGCAATTTAACACCTCCGTTAAATCTCGGGACGAGATTTCTTTTATGGGGTAAGATTGTAACACTCAGCTATTAATTCACTGCAATTAAGCTATTTAAGGTCATTAGTTTCGACCCTAAATAATAAACCATAAGTTAGCAATCTTTTTGTCAGTCTGGCCCGATCGGTCTGACAGGTAGGGGCGACCGGTCTGATCGGTGGACGCTGGGCCAACCGTTTTTTTCTTGGGCCCACATCATTTCAACCATTCTTCTCTCTCCCAACAACTCACTCATCCTCCCCAGCTCTCTCACTCACCTTCCCCGAGCTCACCCCTCTCCCCAAGCCCTAGAGTCCTAAATCCTCACCCCAACTTGATTCCAAGGCCGGGAAAGAGATCAAATCGGCGTGGGATGTGTTCCTCTCCACGATTCCCTCCCTGAGGTGCCTGGGATTTAAGTTCTTGTGCACAAAGGAGCTCACTCAAGATATAAACGCTTGTGTTGGCCGATCTCCTTTTCTAGATAGTTTTAGGTGATTTCCTCTGGTCAAAAACCTCTAAAGGTATACCTGAACTAGTGCCTAGAAGGGTTTAAGGATTTGTGGGCGATTTTTGCCGCGCCAAGGATTCCAGCTTTTGGTCTGGGTTGGACCGGTCTGACCGGTCGGAGGGACCGGTCTGACCGGTAGGGGTCCGGACAGTCCGGCCATGTGTTCGGATACTCTGGGTTTGTGGTAGTCTGGACATTCCGGGTTTAGGTCCGGATTCTCCGGACTTGGGAGTCTGGATACTCCGAGAATATGTCCGGATACTCCAAATTTTTGGTCTCGAATCGCACACAGGCCAGACCGGTTTGGTATACCAGTCTGACCGGTGCTAGCAGGGCTGAGAGGGTTCAATTAGGGTTAGTTGGCACAATTGGATAGAAATTAATTTGGTTGTTGATTACTTATAATTTTTGCAAGTCATGCATGTATTCTCTCATATCATATGCATATGCATACGTGTAGCAGCCGCAGCAGAGGAGGTGATATACGAGGTGGTTGCGGAGCCCCCGGAGCCATTAGAGCTGGCCCAGCAGGAGGAGAGGCGTGAGAACTAGGCCCAGAGCCCAGTGGACCCCGGTGTTGAGCAGCAGACGCAAGACAAGCCCCGGTGCACATCCTATTATTTCAAATTTATGACACCTAAATATGTCTCTATTACTTGTGCATTAGATTTAGAAATTATTTGGAACCCTAGTTGCATGATCTCTAGATTCCCTTGAGTTATACTAGTATGTATAGGACGATAGAAGTGCTATACTTAATGGTTCTCGGTAGAAGACGAGTGATCTCTGGTCACTCGCGAGAAATAGGATGATTAGAAGTCGAGTAATTTCCGATTACTCGCGAGATACAAGATATATTAATATTTTAGTATATGAGTTGTTGAATTTGATATGTAATGAATGGAGAATTGAGACCGGACGGAAATGATGAGAATATGTAGGTATGGCAGCAGGACAGGGTTCTTGGGTGTCTTAGTCCCGTCTGAGTCGGTTAAGGACCGTACCGTTGTTGGCCCTGCTGATCATGTTTGAATTGTACTAACCGCATACCGGGAGTAGGAGGTAGTCGAAACCGGTAAGCCGAGTACTGCTTTGCTTCGAAAGTACAGGAATCCGCACCCAACTCTTAGGGCGAGTCGAGTGGCCGCGGAGAAAGGGGTCGCATATGTTTACTTTTTGTGGTCTCACGTAGGGCTCGGCTGACTATATGTCGTTGGGCTGGTTCCTGTAGTTCGAGGCGGGGAGGGGAAAGTTTGGTGCGTGGGGTCCGACGGGGCTTTTGCGTGCCGTGTTGGTTAGGTCCACCTTGCAAGGTTAAAGCGAATAGATTCGCCGTCAGTCGCTCTCGGATATGAGCACCTTGATCACTGCGTCGCATCGTAGTGTTATGATGAGATGATGAGTATATTTATATACATATGATGATGAACATCTTGAATTATTGTTGATTTCACCACCATGTTTGCTATAGTTGGTTCATGCAAATATTAGAATATAGTTAGTTTGTGTAAAATCTGAGGCTAAAATACTGAAAGTAAGGAATTACTTTGGTCGCTTTTCTACAAAATAACCACCAGCCAAAAGTCTTGCATGTCTAGATATGTGGGCTAAGTTATACCCACTGTTCGGATAAGTCTTGCTGAGTATTAGTTGCTCAGGGTTTGTTGCTACCCAAATTATTTCAGGAGCCCTGGACGTTGACTTCTGCCCCTGCTGTGCCAAGTTCATCTGCCGCAGTGCAGAGGGGTGGAAGGTGGATGAGCGAGACCCCTAGACTAGGGTGTTGGCGGGCTGCACGCTTGCGGGTTGAGCGTGCAGCCTCTCTGTTTTGTTGCGACCGGTCTGATGGACTGGTCTGACCGGTAGTCCTCGGCCGGTCTAACCGGTCTGACCGGTGGTGTTAGGCTGTGAGTGGGCAGTAATGTAGTGTAGTCGTTGTTTGGGTGTAAATTCTAGTTGATAGTTGTAACACTTGTAATTTATATTTGTATTTGAACCAGGTTTGTAAAACTATTGTAGTTGAACTCTTTTGTAAAAGTGATGGTTATTTCTATTATTGTCGCGTTGTTGTATTTTGAAGTATTCGTCGTGCTTGTACCATCTGCGTCCGTCTTCGCGTGGGACTTCTGGTGTTGTTTCGATCGGGCCGTGGGTTGAGAAAGGATCGACAAATTAAGCCATTAATCTAATGCGACCGATGTGTTCAAATAACGACCATTACGTTTAATTTAGAGTTTTAATTTGGCGGTTTCGTCACACTAGCAGATGATGCGAGCTGCTGGACTATCTAACGGAATAATCATGGAGCTTGTCCGGCGTCTTACGAGAGCAGCCGCTCAATAATCTCAGGGGCGGCTGGCATTATGAATTCAGGCAACAGAGAATGCTGTGGTGCTTTGTTGTGCCCAGCTGAAACCAAGGAACGGCATCCAGGGTTGGTGTCGGCAGCGGCTAAGCCCTCCATGATAGAGGCTGCTGCATCCATCAACCATCCATTCAGCTGAAAACCCCAAGAAATTTCAATGATTTTTTTTTTTCTGGAGGATGAGCAACTATTGGAGATAGGAGGAGGAGCATGGAAAATTGATGAAGCATAGGATAATATGGTTAGTCCTTGCACATCACCTGACCTTAATTAAAGAGTGGTTAGGCGAACAGGTGTGATAAACAGTTTGGCTTCAGGACGCCAGCAACTAATAGTTCAGCAAGCCTTCCAAGTGGCTACCACCAAGTACAGGCGCAGCTCCGATTTGGTGTGGGGCTACACGCACGACATGGATGTTAACCGTTGAGTATATAAACAAGGTACACGCTCACTATTAGTATAAGGATGAGATTTAATCCTAGGCAGATACCTCAATGGCATCATTGGAAACTTGCATGCTACAATGACTAGAAACTTTCAACGCCAACGGGTATAGGAGTGGTGCCTGGTGCGGGAGTTAAAATGTCATGCGTATTAGTTCTCGTGCCACTTCATGTTCCATCACAGTCTACAAGAATGTGAAGTAACGGAAAGGAAAGCAACTTTGAGCTGGGCACATACTTGATCACTGTCATTCTTCATTCTTGAACAGTGCCTACAATAAATGAACCAGATACAGAGAAACCGTCTGAAAACCAAAACAAGATGAACCAATGCGTTCGTGCAGTTAGTTGGTGTAAAATGAGAGCAAATGAATAGAATTCTAGTACCAAATCTACAACTGTCACCAGTAAAATGGACGGAGACACAGAAGATGCAATTCGTATGCCCATCAATATGGGCGGGTACCATGTAGTGGTACTTTATTTTTTTTCCCTCAAAGCTTCCATTTAGCATAAATGTATGTATGTTACAACAACAGTGTTACAGGGTATTTACAGTGTGGCGAAGATATACACAGCCCATTCCGCATTATGGAGAGGCGTGCGGCTTATCAACAAGAAACTTTGTGACAAGCACAATGCAGCGTCTTCTTAGAAACAGCGGCGTTGTGATAAGCACAATGCAGTGTCATCTTTCCTTGACTATTACTTTGGATCTTTCATTCTTCTTTCTGCACCACTGGAAACAGCTGCAGTACCTGTGTCCTGTAGGTACCACAATTTTAGACATGTTTTGAACTGTTAATATCAGGCCCCGTTGGTACCAACCAAAGTAACAGTGCTGGAGAAAACCATGAGGCTCAAAACTTGGAAAAAGATTGAACATCAACCATGCAAGTAACAGTGCTTGAGAAAACTATGAGGCTCAAAACTTGGAAAAAGATTGAACATATCAACTAGTCATGACTCATGACTTGCATATGAAACTTGCTACTTGAAAGGGAACTGAACACCCACTGATGAATGGAAAGTTGGGAGCTCACGTTAGTCGCTTTGCAACGAAGAACACAGGTATTCTTTGTAGTTTCCCTCCGTGCGCAGGTTTCATTTCATCAATTAATTGTTCAGCTTGAGTGCCTGCAGCAGTCAAGACAAACTGGAAAAGCAATGTTGTCAAGTTGGACTTCCAGAATTTGGTGTATATATGTTTGATCATAAAACAAATAATGAGCACTACTACTATGTCTTAAAGCACTCTTATCCAAAGCATATATAATCTATCATGCAAGAACTTCATCCTGGAAAGAGGAAATTTCAATATCTCAAAGCTCCTCCGGGGAAACAAGTGGAAAACTGAGAGAACATCAAAACAAAGAACATACAATTGATAACAAGTGTTGTACATTGCTGCTCTATTTCCTCTTCCCATAAAAACAAATCTGATCTGCCATGAAGTTCAGTGCTGATATTCTAGGAAGGTATGGTGTAATTACTATATGACCATACTTTCAATATGGAGGCTGCAAGGTCTCATCTTCTAGTACAAGTTTTCCGCTAAATATAAACCACATACAGACTTATGAATTCTTCTTTTTAAGGTAAAAACAGCGGCGAAGGAACATGATGTGGTATATAAAAAAGAAAAAAAAAAGGAAAATCGATGTAGAGATGCCCAAAGCCAGGGAGCAAAAAAAAATGAATTTGAGAGCAAGTAGACAGAATGAAGCTAACTAGAGCTACTGTACAAGAGTGTCAAACCAACTCATAGTATTGGATCTTATAAAGCCTTCTAAAACTATGTGTTTGCAGAAGTATTTCATCCTTGAATCCCTATGAATTCCTTTCAATAATCTAAAATGGTATTGTGAAACAGCTTATATTTGTGAATGAAAAAACTGCAACAGCTTATGAGCAATGTACCACTTCCTTTTCCTAGTCACGAAGCAAATGTAAAAATGGTGCAACTTTGTGTACTATCTATTAACTATTTCCAACAATAAACCACTAGTGAGTTTCTGACAATTTTCATAGCAATGAACTCGAATGCAGTTATATATCACAAAAATCAACTGTGCATGTTTGACAAAGAAAAAAAACATGTAAAACCTTTGAAGATTGGAAACTCTTAAATTTATCAAATTTAATGTACCAAAAGAGAACATTTAAAAACGTCAAAAAAAAAGAACTGCAACTGAAATGTGTTTAACCTTACCAACGGGTAAAGTATGGCCATAAGTCCATAACTTGTAAGAGGAGAGAAGAAAAAAATTGGAAGGACACACGGAGCCCCTACATAGGAACAACCAACAATATGTCAAAATTACACAAAAGCCAGCTAGAGCATATAGATTATTTAAGAATATGAAGAAACAACATCATGTCAATAAAGCAAGCAATTTACATAATAAGGTAAGGGAAAGCAAAACAATGCTCATTTACGTGAGGTATCTTGTGTGGGAGCTTTCAGCGCTGGGTATGCCTTTTTAATGAAATGGTTTCAACTTGGTGCAAAAAGTATTGCCTATTGATTTAATGTATAAACAAGCTGAACAGCCAAAAAGATTTAGTAATCCGTAATCATGGAAACACTTCAATAACAACCTAAAAGTGTGAACGCTTGCCACAAACATACCAAAACACATGTAAAATGGATTGAGGCATTTCAAACAGACAAAATGTGTATAAAATATGTAGTTGTCAGCTAATGAATTGTCAACATACCAAATCCAGCAAAGAAGGCCCAATTTGATTCAAAGAACTCAAGCCTCTTATTCAGACTCACTGCAAAGAAGTTCCACTTGTACCTGGCAAAAAGTTTACCAAAGTTCAAGGTAACAGAACTATGGAATTAACCCTGCAAATGCATAACACACGGAAAAATAATAGTTGGAAGAATGATGAACAAGATTCAGACATACTTACTCGAAGCAATAGTAGGCATACATCAATGACAAGAGCAGGAAGTTCATTGCCTTGCCAAAGTAAGGTACATAACCAATCACTGAAACCTGCATGGCATTTCATGCAAATATATGCAAAACAGTAAATAACAAACCAAGAAGACCAGGAGAAATGAAGTTCAAATAGATATCATCTGTGGAATTGTGTGTCCAATGATACATGAAGGGAACATAGAATCATATACCTCAACAAAGAAAATGGTCAAAAGGAGGATTGAATAGACCTGTTCCCCTATACCAAGTGCAACCCTAATATCAAAATATCAGCAACAGAGCAAGCAATCAGGCACCACCCATTTCCACATGAACACACCTACCTGTCAAATCCTTCAGGTTGGCCTTCTGGTTCAGTTATGTTGTGAGCATTCAACGCTCGAGTTGAATCTAGGCTCTTCCTTTTCACAACATCCAAAGCATGCTTGGCAATGTCATTATACCTGACATAAGATGGTCCGCATCACAAAAGGGATAACAGGGTGATCCCTTGTTTAGTCTCTGAAATATGCATAATTCGAGGATAACAAAATGAGAATCCATACCTGTAACAACAAGTGAGTTCATTAAATACAAGAATAAGTTTCCACACAATCAAAATTTAAATTTCAAAGACCAAATCTAGGTCTGTTGTCATGTACTATTGAAACCTAACCAAGAATTCAGCAACAGACAACACTTGTTTTTTTTCTTTTTGAGAAAACATAGACTGGGCAAATTTACCAGCCTGTTGCAAATATATAAATTATTATAATGTTTGCTAAATGCATATCTCTGAAAGAAAATAACAAACTGACGCATAGAAAGATCTATTCTGATCATGTTACTCCCGGATACTGAAAAACAGAAAATTTACCAGCTTGCATGGCTAGCTGGAATATTTTTTGACAACTAGCTAGCTGGAATATTGGACCATAGTTGCTATAGTGAACATATTACTTCATTAACAAGAGAAAATGGGCAATTTTTAAACCAGAAACTGTAAGCTATTAGCTTATATAATGTTTGATGATCCCATTATTGACTGAAATCAACAGCGTACTCACAGAAAGAAGAAAATAATTTTTCTGGCAGTATAATACAAGTTAGAGATCATGCATTGAAAAGGATTAAACATACCAAAGCGTACTTAATATGAAGCTGAAGACGTAAAGTGGATAAAACCAAAATACCTGAAATAGATATTTAGTTATGTGAAACCAAAATGTAATAATAAATAATAAGCAATGCATAAATATTTAAAGAAAGAATGTGATAAGAATAACATGGAGATTACAATGCCGATAACACACGTATTATAAAGTAGTAAATGACATGATTGTGACGAAAAGCATTATTCTTCGAGAAGCTAGTAACAGTAAATGTTATTTTAAGGGAGATAGCTGTGGTAAATTGATAAGAACTTGATAGTTTGTCCGAAGGGATCCTGCAAACTAGTGGTGCATGCCATAGAAAACTTTGCAGCATATGGAGAGCCAAGCATGTCACTAGGAAAACATTAGTGACGCTTTAACAAAATAACATGTGTATTATGATTCATGAACCTTCATTGCTACGAAAGAACAGGTTTTCCTATCTCACGTTCTATTTACATGAATCATTGCAAAGGTAAGTGCCCACTAATATATTGTATTTATGCCAACATCTGTTATTCCACACATGTTTCTTAAAATAAAAATGCAATCCAAATACTAAATTTCACATTTGCTAGCTAACATCAATAAATCTGTGTCGTTCAATGCAAATTAAATAACTTAATGCACCATAATAGCCTTGAAATTTGAGTGTTAATGGGAATACCAAGAACAGAAACATGATCGGTAACATTGTTTACAAAAAAAACATACCAGCATATAAAAGGTAGCACTTACATAAAAAATCTCAACAAGGCCCGAGCGTAAGAATGAATAAATAGCTATAGCTGCCTTGTGATCACAAAGGTGTTGTCCACCCATTTGGTTGCATTGCTCAGGTAGAATCCACAACAGAGCCGGAATGACCACCGATTTCAGGGTTAGCAAGCTATGAAGCAAAGAATTATTTAGAAGTTTATTCAAGAGAAAAAACACAAAAATAGGGTAGGCAGGAACACTGAAAACAATGTCATGAGACAAGTGCTGAGAAGAGACGACTGACATGATAATAAATAACATATTTTCCTTATGTTTAACACATAGTAATTGAATTGAAGTGACAGAGAACTGGGAGAAGTCAATGCCCACTATTCCCTGCATAACTCCAAACAGCCCATCAAACTCCACCCTCTTCACTTTGCTAGTACATCAGGTAAATCGGAAGAGGCAAATGCATAACAACATTCTGATGTTATTTGCTAATATGCTACCCTAGTAGTCTCAGCACACTTATCACAAAACTGTACAATCTACTCACAAGTTCTAATAACTTTAGACCTTACCACATTCCAAAGCTACAGCAGACACATAATTTAGTCGAGATTCGAACTCAATAATGAACCACCGTACCTCCCCAGGAAGATGAGGCCGTTCAGCAGGAAGCACTGTGCGATCCTGATGGATAGTGCCCTCGAGCTGCATCCAACCAGAAATCGACGAGGTTATACTAACGGAGCATGTAATCGATGCTTATAGCGGGGTCAATTAGCTCTAATTCTCCCCCCGAAAAATCAAATAAAATTGTAAAAAAAAAGGATAGAGAAGGGGGTATTGAACAGAGGAGGAGGGACCTGGCGCAGAAGGAGACAACCCGGTGGAGGCGCGCGGCCTGGAGGAAGCCGGCCAGCCAGAGCACCGCCGCGGGCCTCGCTTGCGACGCAAGCGACTCCATCGGCGAGGGGACGGGGAAGGGGAGGCGTCTCTCGTTCGGATTTGCTTCTCGAGAGGCATTATTTGATCGGCAATCATCCGACGTACGTGTTCCGATGTCGAAAGCGTCTTTGTTTGAGCACCGGAGGCGTAAGTGTTCTTTGCTCTCTGGGCCGGGCCTCTTCGCTAGGAAACACAAGCGGCCCAAACGGGCTCTCCACGGAATGCAACCCTTCTCGAAGCCCAACCGCAACAAATCATCACAGTGAGTCACCCCCTCTCGCCCACCACCACACCAGACCTCCGACGGCGGCGGCGACCCCAGTCGAGAACACGAAGGCGACGGCGATGGCGACGGCGCTCAACCGCGGCCTCCGCTCCGGGATCCGCCTCCTCGCCGCCGGCGCCGAGGCGTCCAAGCCAGGCAAGCGCCCCTCCCATCCCGCGCCCTCTGGCCTTGACCTCCCAGCGCTGCGCGATTTAGGGTTGCTGCGGCGCGATTCGCTTCGGTTGGGTGTTAGTTTTCCGATGGTCGCGGTGATGGATGCGGGTGGTGGTAGATCCGTCGGTTACTCGGAGAATCGTTCTAGTCGCGTGATGAAATGGTTGGGGTTGATAATACGTATTTGGGGGGGACAAGATTTGTCCGCGCTCCGCTGTGACTATGCTTTCGATCGGCGTTATAAGATCAGGCGGTGCGTCTATTTTGGTGAATGAATCAGGCGATCCACTAAATTAGATTTCGCTGCTCTTTCGGTCTTACATGTGTTGATTGGGAAATGGCTGGCCTTTGGGCTTTTGACCTTTTAGATCGAGACTTGCCGAGTTTACAACATCGGACCACTCTGAAATCGGTAATTATAACAGTGAACAATGCAGCAATAACAACTCTGATCCTTTTGTATCATTCCAATTCACCCGAGAGGAGAGTGAAGAACAGTACGCCTGTGCCCTTCTGTTTTATATTTCTTCTTGTTTACTTACCGTTCCTCTTATCAAAGTTTGTTCATTTATGTGTTTTAAAGGAGGTAGTACGAATTTGTTTGAGGTCTTTGGGTCCAATTCCATTTTGTTGTCGTCGACCTGATGACAGGTGTTTGAGGGCTTACAACTTAGAAACAATGGTCTGAAACTCTTGATGGTTAAACAGGGGTGCTGGTTATTCTTTTGTTGTGCTATGTTATTATTTCTCCTTCGAAGCAAAGGAGGTTTATGCTATTTACGACAATCTCACACCTTTTATCTGGAACCCTGCTGGTTGTAATCAGTGCGCTGGTCCCATGGTTTCAGCAATAGGATTATGCGAACTATTTTACCCGGAAAGAAACCAATCATAACTTCATAACATTTTATTTGTATCAATTGTATCAGTGCCCAGGGATCAAAATTCCTATGTTTCTTGACCGCATGTTTTAGAGGCGAAAATGAAAAGGCGGCTTGAATATTGGACTGGTGGGAAACTGGAGATGATGGTAGTTGTGAATGAACATTAGTGCATTTTAGTTTTTTTGGCTTGATCGTTATATTTCTGATATCGAACCATTACTATTACTCCCTCCGGGCCGATTTCTAAGGCATCCTGAGGAGTATTCCACATACCAAGAAATCTCATTCAATTTCCATCAGTGCCACACCTCATTCAATTTGCATGCGAGCATGTAGGGTGATTCCATTTTCCAAGGCTACGCGCACCCAATCAATGGCCTACACGAAATCTCCTTTGCTTTAATCATATGACGCACATGCATAATCTCTTTGTTTACCTCCTGCCCAAGGAGTAATTACCTGCATTGAAACTTGTGCATGCCTAATATGTCGGCCAAAAGGAAAAATGGGAATACGCCCTATAAAAGGATCCGGAGGGAGTAGTGCCTTTTAGTTCTTTGGCTTGATCATTATATTTTTGACATCAAACGCATTTGTGAACTTTCTATTCTTAATATCACTTCGAATTGCTGATCAGTAGATATTTGTGGATGCATGGGCCTATTCATTATACTTCTGATTGTTCTTTTACTATGAAATGAAGTTGTGATCTCATTTGTTTTCTCGCTCATGGGCCTATTCATTATACTTCTGATTGTTCCTTTACTATGAAATGAAGTTGTGATCTCATTTGTTTTCTCGCTCCCTTAGTAACCCTGATTGCTGGTTTTCTTGGATTTGCCAGCTTCTCGTGGATTCCATGCCACTGGTGTGAAGAGAATGGGAGGGCACGGCCATGATGAGCCGTACTATCTCCATGCCAAGCACATGTACAACTTGCACAGGATGAAGCATCAGGGGTTGAAGGTGACTCTTTCCGTGCTGGGAGCAGTTAGCATCGGCGTTGGAGTCCCTGTGTACGCAGTCATTTTCCAGCAGAAGAAGACCGCCTCAGGTTGAGCGATCATGCTCTCAAAGCCTACATATCGGAGACTTATTTTCAACAAGATTTTGTGAAGTTAAAAGCTTGGACTTCATTCTTACCTTGCTTGTTGCTTATTACCATGTTTTCTTACGAGAAGTTGTATTGTAACCTCGTTTCTTGCCATTATCAGTAGGACACAACTTTCTGTTAATAATATCGTGGCTTGAACTTTCCAGGCTGTGGAGAAACCTCAGCAGTGATATCATTTGTTGTTGTGCGGTTTCTTGTCACGCTACTTGTGCTGAGCACGGGTATCCGGTGTTACCTTTTGAGGTGTCACTTGCTTACCGATGTAGGTGGAAAGATGCAATGGATTAGAGCGGGGCTGTATTGATTCTGGATAGGAGATTCCGTGGTAGTCCACGTCACAATACTGAACCAAAGTCCCGGTGACGGTGACAATTAGGGGTTTAGGGGTGGTGAAGGGTTCTAAATTTTAGTCTAGATAATCAAAGAGCTGGGTTCTAAAAAAACTGAATGTTTTTAATACAATTTTGAGCTAAAAATATATAAAAGTAGTGGTTTTATTCGATTTTAAGCTAAAAATATATAAAAGGCATGTTTGTGTATGACGAGAGCACTAAGACTATGATTCATTACCGCGCTTAACTGACAATGCAGTTTTTAGCTGCACAATATTGCTGAACTTGTAGATTTCGAAGACGAGGCAAAATTACCTTACCGGTACGATTTAGGAGCTTTTCAGAAATATAGAGATTAAAATTAGTGTTTTTAAGTTTATTTTCAGAATTTTCATTTTGTAGAATCAACAAAAGGTTGTTACTCTCTCTGATCCAGAATATAGCTACATTTTTCCAAAGTCAAACTTTTCCAAGTAAATTATTTCAAATTATAAAAATTCCAAACTACACTAGTGGACTAGATTGGAGTTTGCACGGAGAGGTTAGTTTGCACCTGATATGTTCTCTAAATCTATTAATATATTTTTTATGCTATTAGTCCCTATGATTATTTTACTATTTATAGTTGAATTAAAAATAATTGATTTTAGAAAAGTTTAAATGTAGTTATATCTTGGGATGGAGGAACTATAACGCAAGGACATCCAAACCGTTGGAAAATAAGGCGGTGATGTAATCTTGATTTAATGCCCCGTTTGGGAGTGCTTCATGCGGCTCCAGCTCCACGGCCAAAAATACGGTAGCAGTACTGTTCATCCTGACTCCGCTCCCTCTTCTCCTCCTGTCTCACTGACACGCGACACTATTTATTGAAGCCATAGAGCCAGATTTAGATGATTCCGCGCTACATTGACGCTATAGTGCCGGAGTCGAAGCCGGCAGAAGCCCTTCCAAATAGGGCCTAAGGTTGGGCCTACATTCAGAAGAAGAAAAAAAGAGTAGTACTATTCTCCTTGAAAAAGTGAACAAATAATATCAGATTCGGGGGGAGGATAAATGTGAACTTATTTCCCAATAAACCCCTTCCCCTTGGAAGCTGGTCTAGTCCCGTGTCCCTCCTTCCGACGCGGCGATCGAATCGAGCGCCCGCCACGGCGATGGCGACTCGAGTCCTGCCGCCGACGCTGCTTCCTCTCCTCCTCCTCCTCCTGCTGCTCCCGCTCTCAGCCCGCGCCACCGCCGCCGCGGGCGAGGAGTTCCCGCGCGATGGGCGGGTGATCGACCTGGACGAGAGCAACTTCGAGGCAGCCCTTGGCGCCATCGACTTCCTCTTCGTCGACTTCTACGCCCCGTGGTGCGGCCACTGCAAGCGCCTCGCGCCCGAGGTACGAGCGCTGACCTGTCCACTGGGCCTGCCGACCTGCAACTTGCTGCTGGTGCTAGCCCTGCGAGATGCGATGCGAATTGGGATGTGTTGGGAGTTGGGATACCGTGGGGTTGTCTCTGTGGATCTTGTTGCTTTTGTTAGTGCTGTGCAGCCGGTTGATTGGGATTCTGGGACCGCGTGTTCTTTGCGTGGTCCCATGAACTCAAGCAGGCGAAGTTGGGAGACAGAACTTACTATTTTTCAGGATAATTGCTCGATTTTTGAACAAAGCCTGTTATTATTCAGTTATTCAATAAATAGTGAGATAGGAGTTTGACATCACCTGAATTCACTTAGATTAGCTTATACGTAAGAAAGGAAACTAAACGCAAGTACAGTATGTTGTGGCCAATTAATAGATTCTCAAAATATATGCCTTGCACTTCTATAAAAGACAGGAACTGCCAGTGGGTTATCTTGCTGAGGACTTCTATCTTGGATTGAGAAACTGAAAATTTCTACTTCGTTAATGCAGTTAGATGAAGCTGCGCCAGTGTTGGCAGGGTTGAGTGAGCCCATCGTAGTTGCCAAAGTAAACGCTGACAAATACAGGAAACTTGGATCAAAATATGGAGTAGAGTAAGCTCATGTCCCTAAGTATTTTGGTTTCACTGTGGAGTATAGATTTTTAGATTGCTGAATGCTGATGCTTCTTAGTTTCTAAATACAGTGGGTTCCCTACCCTGATGCTTTTTATCCACGGTGTCCCAATTGAACACACTGGTTCAAGGAAAGCTGACCAGCTTGTCCGCAATCTGAAGAAGTTTGTTGCGCCAGATGTTTCTATCCTTGAGTCAGACACTGCGATAAAGAACTTTGTTGAGAATGCTGGTACAAGCTTTCCTATGTTCCTTGGTTTTGGGGTGAATGAGTCGCTGATTGCTGAGTATGGAAGGAAATACAAGAAAAGAGCTTGGTTTGCTGTTGCAAAAGATTTCTCCGAGGACATCATGGTGGCCTATGATTTTGATAAGGTTCCAGCACTAGTTGCAATACATCCGAAGTATAGGGAACAAAGTTTATTCTACGGCCCATTTGAAGGTATTTGTTATCGCTTTCTTGTGGTCCTGACTGGATTTTTTCTGCTATGATGCATAGTTTGCAAAGTATTTTGAAGTACCATATATCGTCTTATGTCCAGTTGAATATCCAATAAAATGACATTTTGCTTTCCCCATAACTGATGACATTGTTTTTTGGACTTAGGAAATTTCTTGGAAGATTTTGTACGACAATCCCTGCTCCCTTTGGTTGTCCCAATCAATACAGAGACACTAAAAATGCTGAATGATGATGAGAGGAAAGTTGTTCTTATAATTTTAGAGGATGATTCAGATGAAAATTCTACACAACTGGTACAAGTCTTGAAATCTGCTGCTAATGCGAACCGTGATTTGGTGTTTGGATATGTTGGAATCAAGCAATGGGATGAGTTTGTGGAGACTTTTGACGTTTCCAAGAGCTCACAGCTGCCAAAGTTGCTGGTGTGGGATAGAAACGAGGAGTATGAGCTAGTAAGTAAAGCTTCCTCAGTAATCAATATCTACTCTAAGCATAATTTTATTCTTTCCTATTTGTTGACCTTCTATTTTCCATGAAAAAGTTAATGCTTGATTAAGACAGAAACTGCTAATATTTCTCTGCTCATCATCAAATGGAGAATCCACTATGCCCGGGATTGAATTAAAAATGCTTCTTTGTGAAGGTGGATGGTTCAGAGAGATTAGAAGAAGGTGACCATGCATCCCAAATAAGCCAATTCCTGGAGGGATACAGAGCAGGAAGAACCACAAAGAAGAAAGTCAGTGGTCCTTCTTTCATGGGTTTCCTGAATTCTCTGGTCAGCATGAATTCGCTGTACATCCTTATATTTGTCATTGCCCTTCTGGTTGTCATGGTGTACTTTGCTGGGCAAGATGATACTCCTCAGCCAAGACGAGTTCATGAAGAGTGATGGAAGCTTGGGGAGCTTGTTGCATCTAAAGATGGCAGATCTACCAGGAGATGTAGCTAAGAGGTTAAATCTCAAACTTTCAACTGACGCGATTCCTGAAGAAGTGTGGTTTTAGAAATTGATCCTGACATTCTTCAATTTCTATTGACAATCAACTTCTACATTTTGCCTGTTTGCAGTTCTACTTTTTGTCCTTCGATTTGTTTGTTGTTTAGAACTTAGAAACTAGCCTCTGCTTGTGTATTAGAAACTGCCATTTCAGAGTTCATCCTGTGCATTAAATATTTACTGTGAAAATATATTTGTCGTCATACTCGGCTACTAAACTTTTGTACAATTAATACAGAATATATAAAAGTGTGTGCTATTATGCTATGGTCCTTACTGGTTGTCAGTTTGTCACTAAAACATTGAAACAAGCCATTTTGCTGAGGAAGGTTTTTCCAGGGATTCAGCTGTATAGCCATTTCATCGAGATATTTTTTTTTCCAAAAACAGGATCTCTGCCAAACTTGATCAATAAAGGTTTTGTGTTCAGTTTTGTTTTTATTTGATTGGTTCACTGGGAAAAAAAATCCAAAAAAAAACACAGCGAGAGTTTATTACAGCTGACATCCGTGTAACGAAGAATTAAAAATCTTGGAGTTTAGCTTCAAATTTCCATTTTTATAGGGCATATTAGGATAGGATTTGAAAAGTACAAACTTTATTGTTTTGATCGTCTCTTAGTGAAATTATATGCATGCTTAGTGTATGAAACTTGTGCTAATAGATTACTTCAAAAATATTTCAATACGACATTGATGTTGTAGCAATTGATGATATATTGCAAAAGAATTGCTGAGGATACAATCATACAAAGAATTTTGGAAATCGCTACTTCCTCGTGGTATTATTTACATGTAGCATTACGTTTGTCCTAAGTCAATTTTAGCCAACTTTGATCAAATTTATAGAAAAATAATAATAACTTTTACAACATCAAATTTATAGAATTCTATATTTTTCTATAGATTTGATCAAAATTAGTTAAATTTAAATTAGAACAAACATAATACGATGTGTAAATAAAAACAAAGTGAGTACAAATGTAAACGGAGGGAATACCTGACCGCAGAAACGTCCTTGTTGAAGTCCGGCCGTGCATGAATCTGAAGGAAAGTATAGGCACGGGAATTGTGATTGATGTATTGCATTGAGTTCCTTGGGCGGTATATATAGGAGTACATGGTTTGGAGGGCAAGTACCCTCTCCTAGAGATAAGGAAGGTTATCCCGGGATTACAATCAATTCTAAACTAACCATATCCGGAGTTGCCTAATATACTCTAACATCCCTCCGCAGTTGTAGCGGTAGCAATACGAATGGTCAGATTGGAGAACAATGGAGACGTATCCCCCCTGCAGTCGGAACGCCGGTGCGAAAGCTTTGACTGGAGACTCATGCAGATGATAGCGCTTTAGTGCCGTAGTAGCCGAAGTCAAGGTGGACGTGGTCGAAGCCGTGGAGGGGGCGCGGGTCGAAGCGTCGTCGAGGTCTCGAGTACACAAACTCAGCAGCTTCTTGCCGAAGACAGCAGCAAGACGGTGCGGCGGGTGACGATGGTAGACGACGCGGTTTGCGACTTAGGTCACGCTCAGGGGGTGGCGACGGCGCATGTTGCAGCAAGTGTCGCGCTCAGATCAGGGGTGGCGACAACGTCTTCCTTCAGGAACATCGGCGGTGATGTCCGCACGAGAACGGCTCGAGGTGCGGAGGCAGATCGAGCGCCTGCTTGACGAAGACCGGCGGCGAGTGGCGCCACCGCCTGAAAAGGCGACGACGCCGGTAGGGTGGCTTGATCACGAACGTCGTTGCTGCAGCCCGGAAGGGCGCATCAACACCTTCGTCCTTCGGGGGTGTCGACGATGAAGCGGCGACGAATGGCAGGGCGACGCAAACCCGATCTCTGATCAGGAAAAAGAAACACGGCAGCAACAACGGGACAAACCTCCGGGTACAATCTCGGGTGCACCTAGTTGGATATTCCCACCCCACCTTTATCCTCATCTCTCCCCATCGGGAAAGAACAGAGGGGAATAGCAGAGGGGGGCAAGCCGGCGAAGTGCATCCCAAGCGGCCACTGCTCCAGCTGCGCGGCGGGCTGGCGACCTCCGAACCATCCCCCGCGGCAAGGCGGCGGCGGAAGCGGCGCTGAGGACGAAGGGGACGCAGGCTCGACGGTGCCGAGGAGAGGACCTGTGGTGGAGGGCGGCGGCAGTGCTGCGGCCTGGTGGCGACGTCAGACGGCGATGCGGTGGCCCGATGGCCCCGACTGCGTGGTGGCCTGGCGGCCCCATGGCTTCCTCCGCAGCCATGCACTCGCGCTCAGGGGCAACGGTGCGGCGGCACAAGTGGGAGGGGGCGTCTGGACGTTGCGCGGAAGGGGTGGCGGGTCCTGATGTGATGCCGAGGGAGCGACGACGTAGAGGCAGGGCAGGCTCAGCGGCGGGCCCATGGCGACGCAGTGCCCGACGAGGACGACAGCAGTGCAGCCATGGATCTAATGGGCGACGGGAAGAGGTAGGTCCCCTGCTGCTTGTTGACGACGACGGCGGCGCGGATCAGAGGGATCCGCGGCGCATCCTAGGAGTACGCTGCCCCCGGCGGAGATCGATCTCCCCGGGGGGCGGCGCTTCGACAGCGGAAGCGGCTAGGTCAGGATCTAAAACCTAGGCGTCTAATGCCATGAAGGAAATTATAGGCACGGGAATTGTGATTGATGTATTGCATTGAGCTCCTTGGGCGGTATATATAGGAGTACATGGCTTGGAGGACAAGTAGCCTCTCAAAGAAAGATTATCCCGGGATTACAATCAATCCTAAACTAATCATATCCGGAGTTGCCTAATATACTCTACCACAATCAATCTCCTGCGGTCCAGTCCCATATCGCTGGGGCCTAGTGTCTACTACTTTCCTTTGGCTCGTAGCTCTGGGAACGTATTGAAATGGAACTGATGGAATAGAACATAAAAAATGAGCACATGGCTTTTGACAGTTTGCCCAACCAACATTGTATTTGGCAGTCCAGTTGATAAATTCCAGAGGAACAAAAGCGAATCCGTGTGTAGAGATGGTGCAAACCCTTTTTGACACCAACGTGTACACTTCTGCCACGCACGTCCTGCTTGCAATTGCAAAGGTCGCGTCCTTCTCGGCAGAGCCTTCTCCGTGAAGTTGAAGCTCTGCCTTGGACCCCCAAACACGGCCTGGCCTGCTCCTACACCCATCTGGCCAACTCCTGCTGCTCGACCGACCGGACCGACTGGCCATCGCATCCGCCGTACGTACTCTGCGATGAAACCCGAGGCGATCACGCGACGCGACCGGCTGCCCGGTTCGCGTGATATGCGCGTGCCGGGGTCCCGATCCAAGCGAGCGAGAGGGGGGTCAGCGGCCAGGATGCTGACAAGGTCGAGTGGATGCAGAGCACCGAATGAATGAACGAACACAGTACACACGCACCGAATGCTGATCCGGGCGGAAGTGCCCGTGCCCCGGTGGCAAGGGCACCGCGCGGCGGATCCACGTGCATGTACCCTCTACTAGAACCGTGCCCCGAGAACCCCAGAGAGAGAGAGAGAAGCCACCAGGCAGCGAAGCTGCCAGCCGAGGTGCCCTGCGCCGCGGGACGCCGGCGGCGGCGAGGGCGAGTGGCCGTGTGGGTGGACGCGTCGGCTGGGCTCCCCCGATTCCTCATCGCGCGTTGCCGGGAGTGAGATTAGCCGTAGACTCGCGGTCGCGGCGTCGGTAGCGGTGGCCGGTCGCGGCGTCGGCGCGCGGTCACCGTGCCTAGCGCGCGCGCTCACGTGCCGGCGCGCCGCAAGGGCGCAAGGCTAGGCCGGCGACCCGGTCACCGACCTCCTCCGCACGTCAGTTCGGTTAGGCCGGCCTGCGTCACAGCAGGCTGCGTGCAGCGATCCGCTCCGCTGCAGGCGGCCGTCGCGTCGGCTGGGGCTCCATGGCTTCCATGGCCTGGAGGCAACGTAACTTGTGCGGGAGATACTGCTGTCCTCGCGAAGGTACTGGAAGGCCCACGGCCCTTTGACCATGAAGCTAGCAACAGCATGACCACGATGAGTAATTAACGCAGAGGGTCCGCGCATGATTTGTAGTAGCAAAGCTAAGGTTGTGACTCGTGACATCCGGCCGGCTTGATGACTAATCATGCTCGTCGAATGATGCACTGGGCTGGGTTGTGCCGGGCGAACGGCCACGTCGAACGGGGCCGGCCGGGCGGCCATCATGCATTCCGCCGGTCGCCGTCGTGACATTTGCCGGGCCGGGAGCCAGCCCGCCGGTTCCCGGATAAGAAGGCAATTAGGCTGGTCAAAAGGGCCGCCGCAGCAACCAGCTCCCCGCCGGCGTCGCCATCTCGCCGCGCCCGGCAGCTCGCAGTGGCCTCTCGCAGGTACCGGCGGGTGGTAATGGATCATGATCCTAATGCTCCCTTCACAATTTTATTTGACCCTTTATTTTTTTAACTCAGAATTAAATAAAATTATGGTCCGATCCTTTTAGACCCCGACCCTTAGATTATCTAGGAAAAAAAATATGGCCCTTTACCACTACCGCCGATCCAGGAACGTGAAGGGCATGCCATTACCTCGATCGTAATTGGCTCTCCCTTGCTGCGTTCGCGGTCAAGGTATCAGGCCAAACCACACTGCAGGACGGGCCATCCGTATACCTGCACCACGAGACTCTTCTTTTGTGTTCTTGTGTACTGAAACTCCTAGGGTCGCGGTTCCCGACCGTTTTCTCCTCCGTGATTCCGTCTCACGCATCCACGGGCGGCGGGCCCTACGCAGGACATTCCTGGTCCTGGCCTCCATCTCCACGCGCGCCTGTCTCGCGTGGTATACAATCTTTCTCCCACGATTCAGTCCCGTACCTACGTGCGTGATGACTGACCGATCGAACGCGGCGATCATTCTGCGAGCTCATTAATTTTTTTTCCTCGAATGATTCACTCGGTTTCCTTTTCAGCAATGATGCGTTTGATACCCGTTTCGTCTTTCCCTTCTGTGGAGACTGTTAGCCCGGGAACCCACACGACGCGACTCGCATTTACTCGCTCTTCTCAACATGTGAAACTGATCAAACGAGCAAACGGATGGGTAATCTACAGCCTCAGTTATTCAATGCAACTTCCAATCAATATAATGGAAGATGTGCAAAACGAAATTTTCAGCTGAAGTTATCTACGGAGACCTTGAGGATCCCTGACTCCTTAGGTCAGGTACCGCCACGGTGTCGCATTCTGTAATCACGATAGGAACCCTAGAAAACACTAGCTCCATGAATCTATGCTGGTACACAGTGCACCGTAACGCAGTACTACCATCCTGTCCATCCCTACCTTATACGATTGTACGGAAGGTACTGCGACGAGTCTAGCATCGATCTAAAAAAAGGGCGCATTCGGAGAATTAAAGAAAACTCTTTGGGAAGAATTTGTGACTTTTTTCAAGCTGGGTGGTTTTGCACTTAGAGAGAATTTATGCAAGACCACAAAACTCAACTCTGCTCAGCAGAAATACTCAAGGCCGTGTTTGGATGAATGGATGAAAACTTTTGCACAAAAAGACGAATGCATGCATGAAGTACTAAACGAAGTTTATTTGCAAAACCTTTTTAGGAATGGGTGTAACTTTTCGAGACGAATCTAATGAGCCAAGTTTCATCATTATTGGCTACAGTGATGCTACAGTAACCGCGCTCAATCATCCTCTAATCATGCGGTCAAAGACCTCGTTAGCTAGAGCAACTGCTACAGTACCACAGTTGTGGAAGTAATTTTGTAATTAGACTTTATTTAATACCCCTAATTAGTAGTCAAAGTATCGTTTCTCTCTCATCAAAATTTTTCCACACTCCAACCAAACATGGCCCAAAATTATATGCATGCTTGCATCTATAATGCTCATCCGTAGAGAAACCGGGTCATCCCTTAGTCATTCGGCACCCCTGGCAACCACCCCGAGCAGGCACACGCAAACGGCAAGCGGAGCCGAGCCAGTCCCACTCGGACCTGCGCCACCTCGCCGCCGGCCGGCCCCACAAAATCCGACGCCGACCACCACCAGCTCCCCCGCCACGTGGGCCCGCTGGTTGCCCGTCCCCACAGGTCATCCGCGGGGGCGCCGGGGCTTTATGTACCCGCCTCAGCCCCCCTTCCCGCGCCGGAGCAGAGCCCAGACTCTGCAGCGCGACGCGGCTCCTACCCCCCCCCCCCCCCCCGACCCCGACTCGCCGCTCGCCGGGAAAGCACACCCAGCTCCGGCGAGCCATATACAAGCTCCGCCAAGCTTTCCGCCCCCACTTACTCTCAGCCGTCGCCTCGCCCCGCGCGGCCAGGCGATCGAGTCGCTTTTACTTCTTTCCTCGTCGCGCGGGCAGGCAGGGGCGCAACGACGGCGGCGGCGGCGGCGTGCGAGATGGAGTCGGCGGCGATGCGGAGGGCGTCGTCGCTGGCGGACCCGGAAGACTTCGACCTGACGCGCCTGCTGAACCACAAGCCGCGGATCAACGTGGAGTGGCAGCGCTCGTTCGACGACCGCTCCCTCAGCGAGCTCTCGCTCTCCGGCGCGGGCGCGGGCGGCCGCGGGGGCTGGGGCGGGTGCGGCGCCGGCGCGGGGGCGGAGAGCTACGAGAGCATGTACTCCCCCGGCGGCGGGCTGCGGTCCTACTGCGGCACGCCGGCCTCCTCCGCGCGGCTCTCGTTCGAGCCCCACCCGCTCGTCGGCGAGGCCTGGGACGCGCTGCGCCGCTCCCTCGTGTCCTTCCGCGGCCAGCCCCTCGGCACCATCGCCGCCGTCGACCACTCCGCCGGCGAGGTGCTCAACTACGACCAGGTATGCGCACGGCACGACAACGGCATGCTGCCTTGCTCGAGCACACTTTCCTGCTCGTGCAGGGTGGTTGGATTCTGTTAGGTCGATCGATCGAGATCTTTTCCTCTCTCTCTCTGTTTTTTTTTCTGGAAAATACTGCAGTTATGTTGATCAAGATAGATACTTGAACAACCGTATAATTAGCAGAGGAGTATGCATGTATGCAGGTGTTCGTGCGCGACTTCGTGCCGAGCGCGCTGGCGTTCCTGATGAACGGGGAGCCGGAGGTGGTGCGGAACTTCCTGGTGAAGACGCTGCTGCTGCAGGGGTGGGAGAAGCGGATCGACCGGTTCAAGCTGGGCGAGGGCGCCATGCCGTCGAGCTTCAAGGTGCTCAAGGACCCCAAGCGCGGCGTGGACAAGCTGGTGGCGGACTTCGGCGAGAGCGCCATCGGCCGCGTGGCGCCCGTCGACTCGGGCTTCTGGTGGATCATCATCCTCAGGGCCTACACCAAGTCCACCGGCGACATGACGCTCGCCGAGGCGCCCATGTGCCAGAAGGGCATCCGCCTCATCATGAACCAGTGCCTCGCCGAGGGCTTCGACACCTTCCCCACCCTCCTCTGCGCCGACGGCTGCTGCATGATCGACCGCCGGATGGTAAGTCAAGGCGGCGGCCGCCGTAACTTATTAAGCAGCGTAGAGAGCTCAGCTGATCCGACCGGCCGGCCGCTGGTGCTGCAGGGCGTGTACGGGTACCCGATCGAGATCCAGGCCCTGTTCTTCATGGCGCTGCGGTGCGCGCTGCTGATGCTGAAGCCGGACGCGGAGGGGAAGGAGATCATGGAGCGGATCGTGACGCGGCTGGCGGCGCTGAGCTACCACGTGCGGAGCTACTTCTGGCTGGACTTCCAGCAGCTCAACGACATCTACCGGTACAAGACGGAGGAGTACTCGCACACGGCCGTCAACAAGTTCAACGTCAACCCGGAGTCCATCCCGGACTGGCTCCTCGACTTCATGCCCACCCGCGGCGGCTACTTCGTCGGCAACGTCAGCCCGGCGCGGATGGACTTCCGGTGGTTCGCACTGGGGAACTGCGTCGCCATCCTCGCCTCGCTCGCCACGCCCGACCAGGCCGCCGCCATCATGGACCTCATCGAGGAGCGGTGGGAGGACCTCGTCGGCGAGATGCCCGTCAAGATCTGCTACCCGGCTATCGAGGGCCACGAGTGGCAGACGGTCACGGGTTGCGACCCCAAGAACACGAGGTGGAGCTACCACAACGGCGGATCCTGGCCAGGTCAGAGCCATCTTTCACCTCAATTCCTGCACTGGTTTTCATTTATTTTCCCCTCCACTGATTGATCGTGCTCCTCGATCCTGCAGTGCTGCTCTGGCTGCTCACGGCGGCGTGCATCAAGACCGGGCGGCTCAAGATCGCCCGGCGCGCGATCGAGCTGGCGGAGGCGAGGCTGGCGAGGGACGGCTGGCCGGAGTACTACGACGGCAAGCTGGGGCGCTACGTCGGGAAGCAGGCGAGGAAGTTCCAGACGTGGTCCATCGCGGGGTACCTGGTGGCCAAGATGATGCTGGAGGACCCGTCCCACCTCGGCATGATCTCCCTCGAGGAGAACAAGGCCATGAAGCCCGTGCTCAGGAGGTCGGCCTCGTGGCCGGTGTGACGTGGCGGCGGCGCGCGGCGACTACTCGACCACTCGCGCGGTGTTGTGTTTGGTCAGATAAAAGAGGACACATTCATCACAAGGTTGTGTTTCTTTGGCTGGCATGGCAACGACTCAACCGGCGTGCATTTCTTCACTTCAACTCCATCCTTGCTTTCCCTACTGCTGGGAGCGCGCGCGTTCAATGTTTAATTTTGGTTGCCTCCCGTGTACAATTATGCAAGTCTTGCCGACAATAAGAAAACATCGTCGAAATGATTTTTTAAATATATATTTCATTTCCATGCCAAGAGCAAATATAATGACGAATTTAGGTGAACCTATAGGGCTACTATCCTCACAGTTGAAAAGGCTGTACATCGAAATTTTTTAAGAAGAGTCGAAATGAACGTTGGAAAAAGGCTGGTAGCCAAAAGGGCCAAGCCCAATGGCCCACGAACGTACGAATGTGGGTCCCATAATAATTCACTCTGTTCTGATTGTCTGCTTTCGCCTTATTCCAAGTGTTTTGTGAGAGAGAATAATTTGGAATAAGCTGATTTTGTTTATTTAATAGTATTTTATGAGAGAGAATAAGCTGGAATAAGCCGAAAGCAGAACAGAGTGATGTTTAACTGAGCATCAAGAGCCTTTGGGCTGGTTAGTAATTATATATTTATTTAGCCCATTTATGCAGCGCGACGAAATACATGCAAGCAGGGCAGGTTGCGGCTGCCCGCCCCGCAAGAACATATGCGGGCTCATGCGGCACCCCCGCAAATCGCCACGATTGTTTAGCGGGTTTTGTAGCAGCCCTCGTGCCGCCGCGTCACGAGGACTTGGCCGCTGCAGAGGAGCCCGCAACCATGCATCTGATGAAGCTACCTGAAGTCGCTTTGCGTCAGCAGATGCAAATGGGGCCGACGACGACAGGCAGCATCAGATGGCATGCCGATGAGGTCACTTTTGGATCTGCCGGCTACCCTCCGCCGCGATGGAGCCAAAAAAAAACCTGGTGGGCGGCGGCTATGAGTCGCCATGGCTAGCGCCATAAGATGGGAACTGCGACTTCGGACACCGCCGCCACTTCCCCCACTCGGGAGCTCACTGCCTCGCTCCTGGCTAGGGCTCTGCGATTCAGTTGCGGGCTCTGTGGCGCCGCTGGCCCCCGCGGGTTGCCCGCAATGAGCCGCTTCGGCTATGCGGGCTAATCTGCAGCAATAGCTGGGAATGCGGCACGGGTTAGCCCAACGGGCTTGCGGCAAAACCCACCCCACTTGCACTAATTTAAGACGAAGATGGTAAATGGGAAATTAAAATACGCCATCATGAATTCAATAGAAATAAGCAAAGGAAAAGGAGGTTAAGAGTATGTATGAAATCTTTCAGAACTCAAACAAAGTGCAGGTTTCATCACAGGAGCTTAACAGGCATAATTAACAAAATCCTCTACTGGGAAGGTTAAACTTTGCTCAGCAGGACATCGATCTTTTTCCTCCCTG
Organism: Panicum virgatum; assembly: GCF_016808335.1. Lineage (NCBI taxonomy): Eukaryota > Viridiplantae > Streptophyta > Magnoliopsida > Poales > Poaceae > Panicum > Panicum virgatum. The sequence continues at coordinate 29,900,789 of NC_053151.1, read as the reverse complement.
TTGCACACACCAGCAGCCTAGTCGCCCTTGCGGCGGAAGGAGCAGCCCTCAGTGAGCCTGGCCTTTCCACCGGTCGGTTGGCAGAGCACCGTCTGGCAGCCAGGACACACCACCACGGTCTGGGAGTGGCTGAACACAGTGGTTCTGCAATCACATTAACAGATAGTTAAATACTGTTAGCAACCCATAAAACAGGTAAAATATATATTTCACTGAAGCTTAACTTAGCTTTTACGTTATCCTGTCTGTCCATCTAAATCCTAATCCATCGGAATCAACTCATGTGCATAGTGCAATGAAGGAACAGAAGTCCCACAAATACTACAAGGATAACATCCAAAAGACACAAGAGCAATCAAGCTTGGAGATGACAATAGTATAAATTAAGCTTGGAGATGACAATGATATAAATTACGCTTGGAGGTGACAAGAATATAAATTCAGTGGAATCAATCCATAGTGCATACTACAACCAAGGCAGATGCACTTGCAACATCTCAAGCAAAAAAAGAATTACGCTATGAAATTCTAAAAAATACAACTTGCACTGTCAATTAAGTCACCTAAACAACACACAAAATAAGGCAATTGTATCAGTCCGGTAATAAACTAACACAAATATGGAGTGCACCCATAGCAGTTTCTATTTCTATACCTATCAACAATTTTCTTCCTTTATAATGTGATAACAACCTACAAAACTTTTGCTAAACCCTTACAAAAAATATGAAATTATACCAAATCAAGATGCACCCTTAGATCAGTTAGTTCCACACAATCTTAGCATTGCAAAAAATAGAAAAGTCAAACAATTGAATCGATACATTGACAGTTTAGTACTAATTGCAACCCTAATTGCTAACTATAAAGTAGAACCCCAGTTAACCCAGTAAAGTATGGATGGAATAACAATATCACAATTCACAGGCTTAGCAGGACACATCAACCATGATAGATAGACAATTTGCAAGATGGATGCAACCTCTCAGGGGTGGAGCCAGCTAGATTCCTGGGTATTCCCAGGAATACCCAACAAATTTATCAATACCTTAGACATATATCAGATGCATACATGTGTATATATTTTATACTATATAAAAGAAAGATTCTCGAGTAAATCAGCAGCTCAGAGCTTCATCCCAACGCCAGACACTCTCCTCTTTGAAGGAGAACAAGTTTATGTACTCATGACTGTTAGCATGTTGGTTAGCTAGTTACCCATTCTACTGGCTTAAACTATATACTCCTAAAGAGCGTGATCTGCTGGTGCTCACGATAATCCGACCTACAGCCTCTGGTACATTTATATACACATCCTTTAAATGAATAGAACTGCATCTTATTAGCATCTGTATCTACATGGTAACAGACAAAATAGATTCTTTGATCCCTTCTTCCACTATTTTTTCTTTGTTTGATTATCATAGCGTCACAATCTTCCTCCTCTAACCCTAGATCTTCAATGCATAATACCGAACCTATCACCACGATCAACATCTCAAATGATATCCGTGCCACTCTGTATCGGATATGGATTAATCCAATTTTCATCAATGGTGTTTATTATTCGGATTCACCTTTGAATTCATTTGCTTGGAAAGCGGGAATACCCAACTCAAAAATCCTGGCTCCGCCACTGCAACCTCTCAACATCTACATTATTACAAGTGGGTGAAATAGCGCCTATACGTGGTTTCTGCACCACTCCAAGAGCAAACAACACAGGCAAACTATTGATCACGCACATCACAATCTATAAAAGTTGTACACAAGAATCAATCAAGCAACAGGTAACCCCCCTCAATTGCAATTGATGAGTAACAAAAGAAAACAAAAAGGACCATGGACCAAGAAGCCTTACATGCTGAAACAGCCCTGGCACTTGACATCCTGCACAAAACAAACCACAGAGCAAACACAATTAGAGACGGTCCCCAGTCAGACGCCGCCGGAAAGGGCCATCGCCCACAGATCACAGGCGATTTGCACCGCTCCATCACGCGGAAAGCGAGAAAAGGGCATAAACGCATACCATGAAGAAGGAGTTGGGGGACTGGACGAGGCGCTTCTTCTTGTGCTTGAGCTTCTCGAGCTCCGCCGGCGGGTTGAGCAGGTCGATGTCGTTCTGGAGCACCTGCAACGAGTCCCCAAGAAACCACCACGAACAACATCAGATCGGAAGAGCAATCAACCAAGCGGAGAAACGAGATCGAAATGGAAAGGAAAAAACAAACAACACGGTCGAATCGAACAGCGTACCATCTTGGAGATGCGGTCGCCGCCTTGAGCGCTCTTGCAATCGGAGGGAGGGAGCGAGGGCGAAGGCGAGCGCGAGGGCGAGGTGGCGGCGGGGAGAAAGGGGGGCTAGGGCTGGTGACGGGAGGGTGGACGCTTTATACGACAAGGTGGTCAATCTGAGGCGTCCATTCGGGTGCCGGCTCATCTCGGCCGTTCGTGCGTTGAGTCGGTTTTGCAGACCGCCGCCGCCGTCTCATGCCACACCGAAGAGCAAGTCTGACTTCTGTAAAATACCATAAAAAATGTTTGGTCCTCTCAAACACCACCGAAAAAATAAATCGTTATCATTCTATCACATTTTCCACTAAGGACGTGCGCAATGGTAATAGTTAGTAATACCTATTTAATCTGCTGATATGGATGTGAGAGACAAAAGAAAAGATTATTTTATATTATGGAACCTACGCGTTCCTCTCATATATTTTTGGACTACGTGAAATAGATCAGCTATTTACTCGTCACTAATGACTACTCTCTCTCCTATTTTTTCATTGCCACATCAAATCTAGCTAGCTAAATAGCTAACCATTGCGGACGCCCTAACTCACCACCCGCTCCGTCATGCTCGCCGCCAGCTCCGCTTGCCTGCTCATGCGGCTGGCTCCGCCTCCGGCTCGCCACCTGCTCGTGCTTCCTTTGCCTCAACGCGCGTGGAGCCAGCCGCAGACCCCAACTCCCCCGCCTGGCCGCATGCGCAAGCCCGGTGTCTCTGCCCTGCTGCCGCCCGACACCATCTGCCGCGACGTGGCGCTCTGCTGCGCATGCGAGCTCAGCCCGGCGAGCACGGAAGCGCACACAGCTCATACCGCTACCGGTCTACCGCGCGCGCATCTCCGGCAGCTCGCGCGACAGCGCCATGCACGTGGAGTCCCCCACCCGTGCCACAGTGGACCGCACCACGGAGCGCTGCCGATTGTTGAGGATCTGTACTGCCTCCGCGTGCGCGCCACCGCTCTATAGTCGTCCGGGCCGCCGCGATGCCGTCCGTCGCCTCCACCCAGACACGCTCGCGCTCGACCTCAGTGGAGCGCCCCACGGTCACGAACCCCATGGCCTGCTTCACCAGCGCGAGCATGGTGCCCATCCTACCATGTTGTCGCTCACATCGAGCACGGTCACCAGGTCTAGCGGCGCATGCGGCTCCGCCACCCCGTTAGTCTCGGAGATTCTGAGTGCACTGGCGGGCACCAGCACGGCGAAGTCGTCGCCGGATGCGTCCCTCGCAAGGTCGAGTACTTGCAGTACGTGGCGAGCGCCACCGCTCCTCCATCGGATGCCTCCGCCGCGCCTTCTCCGCTGTGCTGGTCCTCAAGCATGGGCCGCGGCGTCCGGTCCACGGGATCGTCGTCATCGAACACCCGCGACTCCATGGGCCGGAAGAACAGTTGGGACGCTTGAGTCGAAGATGCTTGAGTCGGAGATGCAACAGGAATGAAACTGGTGCAATCACTCCGCGGTGAAGACAGCCTGCCCACGCGCTTGCCGCCAGCCCGCGTGCTCTCGCCCCCAGCTTGCCGGCGCCCCTGCTGCATCGTGCTCGCCGCCGGCTTCGCCCGCTCGTGCGGCCGGCTCGTGCTCCCCAGCTTCGCCGCTTGCGGCACCGGCCGGCCCAGCTCCCTCACCATCCGCCGCCTCCAATCCTCGTCAGCTCGTGCTCCTCCTACTGCTCCTCTCACCTCCGATGCTCCGACCAGATGCATGCACTGCTCCGCGAGCTCGGGAACCTGGCCGACACACGCATCATCCTGGAGACCAAGGCAAGGCAGGGGGAGCACGAGCCGGAGGCGGAGCCAGCCGCACGAGCAGGCAAGCGAAGCAGCGGCGAGTTAGTGGAAAAGGTGACATAATCTATAAAACCTATATAGTTGGTTCTCACTAGAGATTTCTCTTGATATGCAAACTGTCCACCTCAGATATGCACTATCATATACAATTAAAATTCACTATACCTTCCCTCAATTTTTTGTAAATATTGCCATACAATCATCTTAGTATTTCTACTTTCAAATTTCCCCTTAAAATTTTATTTAAGAAATCCCGCAGCAACGTGCGGGGTATCACCTAGTATCCGTTCAAACTAACACCCACTAATTGTTTCTCTCTTCATGCAAGATGTCCGCATCATTTCCCACTAAGTATCTCACAAAATGCAATCTATTCATATTCTCTTATTAATTACAAAAAATATCCATATTTTTAATTTTTAATATATTAACGTAAAGTCATATAAATACGCTATTTTTCATCACATATTCTTCTATAAAGTGATCAAATATTCTATTGATGTTTCTTCTATTAGCTTATCAGTTTTTACCAGATCCGTTAAACAAGAAATATCCATGTCATACCTACTACGTGCAATACTTTTGATCTTTAAACTATTAACGCAAATCTCTACTATGTACAATATTTTTAATATTTAATCTATTGACGTAGAGTCACATATATATATATATATATGCTATTTTTTTATCATCTATTCTTCTATAATATGATCAAATATTCTATTAGTGCTTCTTATATTAGCTTATCGATTTTACCAGATTTGATAAAAAAAGTAGCATGCAAGTAAAATTCACATCATCTATATATCACATATATATCCTATATAGATGGCACCCACTAAAGTCATTAATTATATTTCTCTCAACATGTAAGCCATCCACATCATATATGAACCTATTATATCAGACACCCCATCACCATCCACTAGGACCATCTGTGAATGTTGCTATATAATCATCTTAGTGTTTTTACTTTCAAATTTTATTTAAAAAATTTTACAGCAACGCCTGGGTATCAGCTACTGCTACTGTGGGGTAACGATTCATACGTATTTTACGGGGCTGAAAGTTTTCGTTGGTATTCTGCGGAAGTTCGACGTCTTTCGGCGCGCTATGTGACCAATTTTCGCCCTCCCTGGTAAGCGCTAAACCCAGCAGCAGGCTTTTATCCAAAAAAAAAAGAAAAGAAAAACCCAGCAGCAGGCTGCAGTTCCCCGCGATTCCGGAATTCCGAAAGCCCGCCGTCGCCGGAGACGATCAGAGGGCAGCGCCCCACACTCCGCGCGGCCGAGGCCAAATGGCGCCGAAGAAGAAGCAGCCGGCGTCGAAACAGAAGCAGAAGCCCAAACCCTCCTCATCCGCCGCCGCCGCGGCGCCGCGCCTCCAGATCTCGTCGGAGAACGAGCGCCGCCTCCGCCGCCTGCTCCTCAACTCCTCCGCCTCCGCAGCCCCCTCCCCGGCGTCCACGGACGGTCCCGGGGCCCGCGGGGAGTCGAGGGAGCAGAAAGCGCGGCGGCTGCGTGGCGTGTACGACAAGCTCGCGCTCGAGGGCTTCACCTCCGCGCAAATCGAGCAGGCGCTCTCCGCTATTCCTGTGAGTATCCCATTCCCCGAGCACACCTCGACCTCACTGTGTGTTCGAACTTCGAATTGCCTGTGAGCTGATGATTTTTGTGCTTTTTTGGGGCAGGATTCGGCGACATTTGAGTCGGCGTTGGACTGGTTGTGCTTTAATCTGCCAGGCGATGAGCTGCCCCTTAAGTTCTCAAGCGGTGGCACCAGCACCACCTCCTCCCGCGTAGGTATGAAATTTGAAGGGTTTATGGTTCAGTGCTTCCAGGCGGTGAATATGTGTAGACATACATTTCTCTGTTCTTGGGCTTGTGTCCTCATCAATCTGCGTGCGTGCTCCTGAACATGCATTTGTGACGTGTGTGTTCTCCTGCATGTGCACACAGAATATACTTTACATTACATCATCGATTGTTTGCTAGAATCATGTGCTGATTGCATTGGTGGTGTGTGTTGCAGGAACTGAAGGTTCTGTTAAGGTACTGTCCACAGCCAAGGAAAATTGGGTGCCACAGAGTCGCGAACCTGGGGAGGTGAATGCTAGCACTGAGCAGTTGGAAATCAGAATTGGTGGGCGTAGAGAGGAGAATGTATCATTGGATGATGGGCGGTCATCGCAAGCTGCTTGGATTCGGCAATATATGGAACAACAAGAGGAGGTATTGATGTACGAACAAGTAATTTTATCACTTGAGTTGAGTCATCGAGTCTTAGTACTCTTTGAACACTAGTTGGAGTTTGTTAACCTTATGTTTAATACAGCTCTGACCATTAACTGTAATAGCTCCATGCTAGTTAAATTAGGGAATATAATGGAAGTACTTTTGATGACACATTATTTATGTTATTTTGTTGTTGTCAATGTAAATGTTCTTTTTACACATTAATGGGAAAAATATGAAAACTTGACAGCATAAATGTTGTATCATATGGATTTTTATATGACATTTTAAACTGATGCTGGGATTTAATGTACACAACATTGGAATACCCTACGCATATGAATTCATGACGAATTAAATTATTCGTCTGCCAAGTTCTTTCAGATCTTCCTCTATCAAGGCTTTCTGTTCTTCCATTTATTTCTTTTTATGTCTTGTTTTATGGTATAATTTTTTGTGTGGCTGCCATTGATATAGGAGGATGCAAATTCTAATGATTCCTCCACATGGGAAGATCACTGCTTACAAAGTTTGGAAGTTGTTGAAGCAAAACCAAGTAGGCGGAAGAGCAAGGGTAACTTAATTATTGTATTATTATATTCATGTTATAACTCGTCTACTAGTTCTTAATAACTTGATCCTGATAAGTTTTTGAGGTTTTTTACGTAGTTCAGACAGATCTATCTTATGATTTCATCCCACTTTACAGCTGCAAAAAAGAATTCCAAGCATGGAGGCTTGAAGGAAGATACAAGCCATTCTGCACATTCTGTCTCTTCAAATTCTGAAACTGCAAATGTTGAGGGTGGTCAGAATGATTTAGGGGTAGCTGAAAATAATTCTGACAGTCCAGGAAATATTGATGAAGGATCTGATTTGCAAAAGGGAACTCCTAAGGATGTTGTCGAAACTTGCACGAAGGTGATAGAGGAAGAGGAGGTAGAGCTTGATGGCATGTTTTTTGAAGACTCATCTGCTTGGGATGCAGTGGCTCCAGAAATATTGAAACAGCAAAAAATAGAGAAATTATCACATGATGGTTATGGCCATCTTCTTGGGAACATAGATGATATATGGAAGAAGGTCCAATTGCTTTTCCTTTTTCTTCATATTGATGGAACATGTTTCATGTTTGACTTGTGCTTCTGCTCTGCACGTTTTCTAACTGTTCAACTTTCCCACTACAGGGAGATTCTGGTAAAATGCCAAAAGCTGTTCTACAAAAGTTTTGTCAGAGACTTGGTTGGGAAGCACCCAAATATAGTAAAGTATCTGAGAAAGGTGGTAAATTTGTGTATGCTGTTAGCGTGTTGCGGGGTGCTACTGGCCGTGGTAAGAGTCGGAAGGCTGGAGGCTTGACGAAAATTCAGTTACCTGAAATAGATGAAGAATATGGATCTGTTGAGGTCACTTTTCTATTACTTTGTATGATAAGGCTTCTTATAAATATTTTATGTCAGCTAATTATTGTTCTGATACATATGCTCATGGTTGTCAACTTGTCATGCTTCGTGGTAATAGCTATCATTATACCTGCATGGTATAATGAGATGTCAATTCATAACTACTCACAATAGAATAACGTTATTTATCCTTATCTAAATTTGCATTATTAACTGAACTTGTGAACAGGAAGCACAAAGTCGAGTTGCAGCTTTTGCTCTATATCAATTCTTTGCTGACCTTCCCTTACGTCAGCTGCTTACTGAGCCATACTCGTCACTTGTTTTAAGATGGCAAGAAGGTTGATGCTATTGATTCATATCTTCTTTACTGACTTTTGAATCATCACGGGTCTTTGTGTTACACATTGCATGTTTCCATAAAACAGGTGAATTATTGTCAACATCAAGGGTGTTGGATACTGAAGATAGTCGAAGAGCTGGCTTTGTAGATATGTTATTGAATATGGATGCAGATACATCTCATATCGAAGATTCTTCTGCTGGTGTAATACTTGTAGATACTGGGGATACTGAAGACAACAAATCTGTACATGAGAAGAGAGAGACTGCCATGATGAGTTGTATGGGTAAGCTGTCAATACAAGTCATCAATTCAATTACTTGTTTCTGAAACATATTTCTGAATAATGTCATAAACAATCTTGGTTGTGGATGATTATCGTCCCCCCTCCTTCCGAGAAATGGTTGTCACTGATGGCAGACATATTACTTACATTTGGCATATTGAGCAATTGCATTCACCTTCTTCATTTCCTTGTACTTTCTGGGCAGTGTGCATCATCAAGGTTGCTATCATATGTAATTTCTTTCCTTGCCACTTTTTAGGATGAATCATATGGAACACTGTATTATCTATTGACATGCATGAAACAACAAATAAGCTTTGATTCCCTACCACATATATATTCCTCGAGTTAATATTTTTTCTCTTATAAACGAAATGGTCAAATAAGTCAAAGCTATACTGTCATTATTGGGCCTCTATTGCTTCTATCTGCTACCCTTCTAATTAAAATGGTCAAATGAGTGAAAGCTATAATCTCATTGTTGTAGTTCTATTTCTTCTATCAGCTAATAATTAAAGTGTGATTTGTTGTTCTTCCACAATTAGGAGTGAAATCCCCAGAGCATGCAGAGAGTGCAATTTTGAAAAAGCAGTTGGAAGACAAAAAGAAGCTACCGAATTACTTGGTATGCAATGAACGTGCAATCTAATAATAGTATTTTTCGTTTCTTTGTTTATTACTGATGAATTCTTGTGTTCACCTGGAATTTAGAAAATGCTGGAAGCCAGAGCTTCTCTACCAATAGCTAAACAGAAGCAACATTTCCTACAATTGCTGAAAGACAACGATGTAATTGTTGTTAGTGGAGAAACTGGATGTGGGAAAACAACTCAGGTACCTGTGCTTCGTTTTCATTCAAATTATTTTACATATCAAATATCAATTATGTTCTGTGCCAATAGTTCCGAGTGGAAGCCAACATGTCGTGCATCATATCATACAACCATTTGCTCCCTTTGTAGATGAGTCTGTTATGTCAATAATTTGTTACAGTCTCATTTGTCTCCTTTTTCTTCTCAAACATGCAGGAGAGTTGTGTATCATTTTACTAAGAAAGAGAACCCAGCTGTGCAAAACTACTCACACATCAACCCCCCCACCACCACACACACACATCCCTTGATACATAAATACATGCACCACTGAAATAAAAGGAACGGCCCAAACAAATGCCCTTGTAGCTGTGTAAACGGGCAAAAAGCTGTTTCATTTGAGTTCTCTCAAAAGTTTCTTACTATTTGCAAACAACATGACACAGCAGCTAGCGTAGCAGTAACGCTCTTACCAGTCCTGGGCAACGTCCTCTGGTCCTGGGTTCAATTCTCACAAAACAATTCAATATTCCTTCAAAGTTACAGCAGCCACATTGCAGATGCCCACTTAAAATGGTAAAGCTTGCAATAGACGGTGGGAGTGAGCCCAGCCTTCATACTTGTTCTTTGCAAGTGCACATTGTACAAACCAGGCTAGTGAATCTTCTGTGTCAAAGTTAGAATCAACAAAAACTGAATCGGCAAGGCTGGTAACCGGGCTTAAGCCCTTAACAGTGGCCAGCGATATTTTTTTTGGAAGTAGTAGTGTCAACAATGTTAATTAACCTGTCTCATTATTAATCTCCCTTTCACAGTAAACGATTTTATATTTTTGTTTCATGATATGTATAGAAGTGTTTCTTGATACGATGTTTATATTTGTATGTACGCTCTTCTCAGTACTTTGTAATGAATATGATGCAACTTGAACTTCTGTAGGCTAATTATAAATTTCCAGAATTATGAATTCATGAATATTTTTCATATTTGCAGGTGCCACAGTTTATTTTGGACGACATGATTGATTCTGAACTTGGAGGATATTGCAATATAATTTGCACTCAGCCCCGGAGGATAGCGGTAAGATCAAGATGCAGATCTTTATCTTTTCTTTGATGACAGCATCATAAGATTAGCAGTGGTATTATGCAAAAGTTGCATGCCTTATTCATGAAATCACTTGCAAATCTATATATTAATTGAATCTCCCATCAGAACTGATTTGCATTATCAGGAGATCATTTGTTGTGGTGATCGCTCTTTTCATATTTGCTAAGACTCCAAACTTTACATAATCACAAACTACCTATGCCCTTAATTTTATCAAACAGATATAATCGAAAGTAACTGGGATTGATCTACATATGTATAGGCCATTTCTGTTGCGGAGAGAGTGTCTGATGAAAGGTGTGAATCTTCACCTGGATCGAATGATTCACTTGTTGGATATCAAGTTCGTCTTGACAGCGCACGGTGCGTTTCTTTCTCATGCACATGTTCAATGTGCTCAGTGCTTACAATTTGGCACATGATCCCTGAAGGTTTATTAGTATAACTTGTAATTTGTACATAATATGTCTGATGTTTTCTCTTGGGTAGAAAATCCTTTCTTATGTGTTAACACCTCCCCCCCCCCCCTGTACTCATCCTTTTTTACTTTTTTACCTCTTTGTTTTCCTTTCCCTTGGGCTTTGGACCATTTAGTTTTATATATATACTACATGTCTTTCAAAAATATAATGTTTTTTTATTGTTTTAGGAATGAGAGGACAAAACTTTTGTTCTGCACTACTGGTATCCTTCTCAGGAAATTATCTGTGAGTAGTGTCCTCATATGCATATTAATTATTGTTTCATGCATTTTTCTTAATCAAAGATGATATCTATTTTTTCATTTGGTCTGGTCTAGTTAAACTTGAAGCTGCCTTTCAGCTAATAAAAGGAGAATCTAATTTTGTATCATGTCCTGATGGTTGCTAAATATAATCTGTTGTCCATGCAATATGTTTCAGGGAAACAGGGACTTAAGTGATATTACTCATGTTGTCGTAGACGAAGTGCATGAACGTACTATTTTGGTATATACTCATGTGTGTTATCCTTTTTCATGTTACAAAATGTCATGTGTGTTCCCATGCTAATGAGGTAAACAATCTTTATTTTTCCCTTCAGAGTGACTTCCTGCTTATTGTTCTTAAGAACCTTGTTGAGAAACGCTCCAATGAACAAGGAAGGAAGTTAAAAGTGATTCTCATGTAAAATCCATCCCCTTTTGGTTTAGTATCTTTACTTCTTTTAATTATTGCATTTTCTTTCTTACTGTTTGCATTTGTTGGCTTGCTAATCTTGTTTTTATTCCAATGTTCTTTATAATCAGGTCTGCGACGGTAGATTCAAGCCTATTTGCACGATATTTTGGAGAATGCCCTGTGATCAGTGTTGAAGGAAGAACACATCCAGTGTCAACTCACTTTCTTGAGGATGTTTATGAGAAGATGGAGTACTGTCTTGAATTGGATTCTCCTGCATCAGGAGCGTACTTTGCACAACATGGGGAAAAGGTTTCGTATTCTGAATTCTCACACCTGATAGTGTACACATTCTTCATCTGTTGTGTTGGAGACCTGTGACTATTGCTGCTTCTTTTGTATGGCTAGAACTTGTATATATTTCAGTTGCTCATTGTATTTGTAGATATAGGCTTGTTCTGTTAGTCTTCTGTGTCCGTTTTAAGAGTATGGAAAATCTTGTTGGTCGTGCAACTTCTTTTGCAATAATGTATAACACAGTTTACCAGCCCAACATGAACCAAGTATTTGATGTGTTGCCTGCAATAAAGCTGAGAATTCCCTGTTTGGTTATAGGACTACTTTATGGGTAAGAGTATGGTATGTGTTTTCCGCAACTGTATGTTCTGTCACTGCCCATGAGATCCTCAGGGCTAACCAATTGAATTCCATTATACTTGGTGTCTGTTTTTTACCATTAATGCTATACTTACATTTATTGTTTTTTGACTCTCTTTCAGTGGAAGCATGCTAGCAGCTCAGTGAATAACCGGCGAGGCAAAAAGAACCTTGTCTTATCCTCATGGGGTGATGAGTCAACTCTTTCTGAAGGCTATGTTAACCCTCATTATGTTTCTGATTACTATAAGTCATACAGTGAGAGAACCAACCAAAATCTAGTGAGTTTCTTTATCTGAACTATACTTTGCACTCTTCTGTTTTAAAAATATTTTGATTCTGAATATTTTCTGTTGATAACACAGAAACGGTTGAACGAAGATGTGATTGATTTTGATCTGTTGGAAGACTTGATATGCTTTATTGATGAGAACTGCCCTCCTGGTGCTCTTCTAGTTTTTCTTCCTGTAAGGGTTTTACATCAGCTAAATGCTTTGTTTGCTAATATGTATCTTACATTAAAGGGCATATCCTTTCCCACCATTAATGCTGCAGGGAGTTGCAGAGATTGACATGTTGATTGATAGATTATCTTCTTCAGTTAGATTTGGAGGGGCATCATCTGATTGGATCCTTCCCTTACATTCACTACTTGGACCCTCTGATCAAAGAAAAGTGTTCCAGTCTCCACCAGATAAATTCCGCAAGGTGATTACCCCCACTTCTGTCCTCACAGATATACTGTGTACTTACTACATGATGTTGCAGGTTATTGTTGCCACAGACATAGCAGAGACCAGCATTACAATTGATGATGTAATATATGTAGTTGATACTGGAAAGCACAAGCAGAACCGTTTTAACCCACGGAAGGTCAGATTTCTCTTATTTTCACCTGTAAACATGGAAAAAATAGAAGATTATCTGTTATAAATGAGTTTGAAGAAATGTTGTAAATGAGCACGTGGGCTAGTGCTTGAACGTCTTTGCACTAAATACTGGAATCAACTGTTATAGTCTTCTATGATGCCAGATTGTGTTCATCTCATGGTTTGCTTGCATATGTGGACTTTCAAATTCATTAGCCAACAAGTCCTAAAGCAATACTCAAATGGTGCTCAATATGGCTGTTTGGTTAGCTCGACAGTTCTTGTGTTTGTGCATGAGCTCTGTTTACTTCATTATGCGTCGTATGTTGACAGAAAGAAATTCCTATGAAACAGTATAATCTTAGAAGGTGGAACAAAAGTATTTAATAATTCTTTTGTCTTGTATGTTTGCAGAAAATGTCAAGCATAGTAGAAGATTGGATTTCTCGTGCAAATGCAAAGCAGAGACGCGGAAGGGCTGGTCGTGTGAAGCCTGGTTTATGTTTCTGTTTGTATACCAGGCATCGATTTGAAAACATTATGCGTCCATTTCAGGTTATCACTGGCCCTAGTTATGTTTTTTTAATGGTTTCCTAGTCTGCCTCTCATATAAGCCAGTTATCTCTCTTGGTGCCTTTACCTTTCCGTTATTCCCTATATGGTGACCATTCTTTCTGATAGGCTTTCCCTGTTCCCTGTTGGCTACCTCATCCTTCTAATCCGTCTCCAATATATCAATCAATTCTAGGGTAGTAGTTATATTAATTAATTGCAAACCCACATCTGCACAGAAGCAAGGAGGCTGTATTGTCCATTTGTAATATGTGGAAAAGATGTTTCTTTGACACAAATGAGTTATGTTTTATGTTATTGTTAATATCATTGCCAAAGGCTATCAAAAGTTTCCTAAATAGCACATGTAGTCTTCGGGAATTTATATTCAATCTATACTTGAAGGTGCCTGAGATGTTGCGGATGCCTTTGACTGAGCTGTGCCTGCAAATAAAATCACTTCATCTCGGAGACATCAAATCCTTCCTGCTAAAGGTACATTTCCCTCTGTTTTTCGCAATCACTCTTTCTTTCAGTTTCATCACATTCTATTCAATATCTGCAAGTTTTATTTAACTTGTGCCCAAGAGGTTGAGTTCCTGTGCACCTTTTTATAGAGTCTATCACGATTTACTTAGTAACTAGGTGATTCCCCGCGCATTGCTGCGGGATTTTTGAGAGCTTTTCGATAAACTATGATAAAAGATATAATAATTCTTTAAAAAAAACGCTTTGGAGAGCATGCAGTAAGATAAATAAGCATTTAGATCGAGTTTGCTAAAAAACATAAATGATAGATTTTTTTAATAAAGAAAAGATTGTATAATTTTGGTTAAATTGGAAATTTACAGTGTAAAATCACCTTGATTAGGGGGGCCAGGCCCCTGCCCGCCCCGTCTCCGCCCCTGCAGACATGCATGCATGACGATACATGTGTGACTGTGAATAATGGACGTGCAACTTTGAGGCTTGATTATATTGATTGCCGCGAGCTGGTGGAAAAAGTACATGGGTTTTTTGATCATTTATTTTGAGTGGAGCACTTGTTGTAGGGGAAGGAGATAGAAAGACATGAAAGTTAAAGCAAAGTGAGCATTTATTTTGAGTGGAGAACAGAAGATGAAAAAACATAAGCTAGAATGATGAATCAACGGTCATGATTAAACTTGGCTTAAGATCGAATGGACACAATTTTGTTGATGACGTGGCGCAATGTGAGTTGAGAGAAATAGAAGTTAATGGCTTGTACCTTGTAGTGGGGACCAATTATATAGGTTTTATAGATAAGCTATATTTGTATTAGTTCTGCTGTTGTGCATATCATTCTGTTAGTGATATGCTCACATTTTATCATGTCTTGTTCCAGGCAGTAGAGCCCCCTAACGAAGAAGCTATTTCCTCTGCAGTTGACTTGTTATACAAGGTTCTATTCTTTCTGTTTATTAACCATGTATACATTGTAGTAAGTGAAAGTATGCATAGCAATCTTGGCATTCCTTTCTGTAGTTCTCAACTAAATACTATGCTGCCATTGCTTTATCCAGGTTGGAGCATTTGAAGGACATGAGGAGTTGTCACCTCTTGGGTATCATCTAGCAAAACTGCCTGTTGATGTTTTGATCGGAAAGGTGTGGCTATTTGACATGAATAATTTGAGCAAAGTAACTTGATTGTGCTGTTTACAATGTGGAGTTTCTCATTAATCTTCAGTAACGCTTAATAGCAGACTTTTTTCATACGATCCAACACGAAGTACATTCTATTCTCTGTCTCCATCTTGCATTGAAACTTTTCCCATTGAAATTTCAGTAAATTAATTCTTTAATTTTTGTTACACATCTCAAGAATGTTCCGAGCATATTGCCTTATTTTCTATCCTTTTCTGTACAAGAATTAACATTAGGCTGTCAAAGAGTCGAGCTTGAGCCAAGCTTGTACAAGCTGATGTCTCAAGTGAGCTAACTAACAGAACAATACGTGCACCTTTCAGCATTGGGCATTACATATGATAACATAAACTTGAGGTCAGCTTGAGTAAGCTTGAACATAAGCAAACTGTTTAAGCTCAACAATTTGCTTTGGTGAAGGCTCATGGCCTGCTTTCTTACAATTAGAGCCATGCTAAAGTTGCTTGTCGAGCTTGAACTCTTCTGAGAGTCCTGTTTACTTTGATTTGTGTAGGCCATGCCCCTTTGCATTGCACATCTATATCATTATAGGAAATTATCATGCATTATTTTTCATATCTGTTGGCCTCTTGTGCATTTCTGTATGTAATCTGCAGTAACTTCCGGGTTCTTAAAAATCAATAGATGTAGTTAACTTTAGAGTTCTTAATCTGACGACAGGCAGTCCTCTTCCCGGTTCAAGAAAAAACTAATACATCTTGTTATGAATTTATAGTTTTGATGGATCTTTTTTTTTCACATGCTGATGATTTGATTCATTTTTTTATATGCGACTGCAGATGATGCTTTATGGTGCTATCTTCGGTTGTTTATCACCAATTCTTTCTGTTGCTGCTTTTCTGAGCTATAAATCCCCATTTATCTCTCCGAAAGATGAGGTATTATGCGACTGCAATGATGAACAATTTATGTGACCTAGATGTTGAATTTCATGACTCTTTTTTATTACAGAAGCAAAATGTCGAGAAAGCAAAAGCGACACTGTTGAATGAGAACCTTGATGGGTCTACTTCTGCAACAGATAATAAACAATCAGACCACCTGGTAATGGTAATTGCGTACGACAAATGGTCTAGAATACTGCTGCAGGTTATAAACTACTTCCTTCTCTTCTAGAATACATTTTTTCTGTTGCGTTGTGTGGCAGCTTTTAATGTGTATTTAGGATCATGTTACTTTATCATAAATTTTACTGTGTGGTTGGAGGATTTCTAAAAAGCTGGTTTTGAATTGCAGCATGGAGCTAAATCTGCTCGTCAGTTTTGCCATTCATTTTACTTGAATAGTACGGTGATGCACATGATCAGGTTTGTTTCATCAGAAGCTAAAATCATGTTTACGCAGAACCTGATGCAAAAAAGCAGATGTCCTAAGGCTTTTTTGGGCGTTTGCTTACAAAGTAGTGGGGTTGTTCTCAGTCTTCAAATGTGAGATTGGGAGTCTTCAAATGTGAGAATGGGGTGCTATTATATTTCAAATGGAGGAACTAGTTCTATTGCCTGTTTTATAATACAAAATTTTCTCTAAACCTAACCCAACGGGGAAAACAAATACTCAAATCCAATCCAATCCAATGAAGGTAGTACATACATGAAGATGCTCAGCAACTCTTTTTATACCAGTTCTCATTAAAGATGTAAACTGCATTTTTGTTTTTGGAGAATATTTAACTACATATTTAGTTGAAATCCATTTGTCATTTTTCTTCCGCTGCCATTATCTATGCACTTTATGTATGCCATATATGGTTATGGTGCACAACCACCTGAAGTTTAGCAGGTAACATTGTGAACCAGGTATTGATAAGCATAGGTTCATAAATCATAAGTATGCTTCTGAGGGATCATTGTAATTGTTTGCTTTCAAAGCTCATAGGTGGACATGGAAAACCCAATTATTGGTTTGGAACGTTGTAGCTCCCTTGTATTAGTTATGGGAAATGCGACATTTTGAGTTGCTACTGACTCTGTTAGTTTTTTGTTTGCTATGTTGTTTTCCTTACTTACAGATATCTTATATTGCATAATGAAGTTGATTCAGAAGCTTCTTTTTGGCTATCATTAATCAGAAAATGTGTTCAAGCTTACCATAAAAATGTAGAAGTTACTAAGATTCTCATGTGATATGTTTATCCACTACAAGTATTTAATCAGGTAGATTTTCTTTGCAGGGACATGCGTCTTCAGTTTGGCACATTGTTAGCTGATATTGGACTTATTGATCTTCCTAAAGATAGTATGGTATGTTTACTTCATAGAATTGGTCGTTTGTGTTTCAATGGAATGTTTGGGTTGAGAACAAGTCTGCTCCCTCTCCTTTCCTCTCTTCCTCAGACAGAAAACATCGAACATTTACTTAATAGAAACAAACTTTTGTAGACTGCAATCCATATACTTAACTTTAAACTTACAAAGTTGATCAAAAATCACTTATGCTTTAAATTCAGTTCAACCTAAGTGACTTTAACTTACTAAGTTACTAAAAAACTGGCAAGTTCATAATCAATGATGTGCTAAGGTAGTTTGGTCAGTTCAATCCAATAAATATCATATACCTTACCTCTTTGTCAATACTACTGTAAATACATATTCTCTAATCTGAAATTGAAAGACATCAAAGTCAATCTTCAACTATGAATTGGTTTTTCTATTTCCAGAGGCCTAAGGAGGGGAGTAGGAAAAGTAATCTTGAGATCTGGTTTTCTAATATGTCGCTTCCATTCAATGCGTATGCTCGCTGCACTTCAGTTATTAAGGTAATAACATGATTTCTGGCCCTTGTATATTGATACTAGTCATTTCCCTTTGTTTGCTTTCAAAAGGAAAAACGACACATGATTAATTTGGAGAATATTGATTCCGGTTGCAATATTGCAGTGTCATTGATCGAATGACTATGTATCTTCATGTATATGGTTCAAAAATTGATCAGATCTAGTGTACCAAAGTGAAATGAATGCAGTGTATATTGAAAGCTCACTTCCATTAGATAGGAATAAATTTACTGCATGACTTCTGTTCTTGTTTTTGGTTTGAATGAGCCTGGAATGCTTTTCAACTGTCAGCAACTTTTGGACATGTACCAAAAGTATGTTTGGAATGATCTTGTACCGTTACTTGTTGTCAGTGTAATGCTATCATTATGCTTATCACATTACTAATTATTCACTTGGTAGATAGATATGATGTCAACACATTGTACGAAAAATGCTTACATGACATTTGTGTTGTGTAGTCGGTCATATGTGCAGGTCTATACCCTAATGTTGCAGCATCTTTGGAGGGTGTTGATCCTGGAGCTTTAGGTGGAAGAAAGCCATCTGATATTCTGTTCAGTAAGGACCGTCCTAGATGGTATGATGGAAGGCGAGAAGTCCATATACATCCATCATCTGTGAACCACAGCTTGAAAGCTGTTCGATATCCATTTTTGGTGTTTCTTGAAAAGGTATATGCTTGTTTTTCTTACATAAAAGGGATCATTGCTGTCTTGTTCCATAGAGAAGTTTGTTATGTATTTGGTATGCTTCTAGTTATATGTTTTTGTGTCAACTGTTATCAATGGCAACCGGTCTAGACTCTATATATTACCTTTGCATTCAGATTATGCATAAGAGTGGGTCTTGTATACCTGATCCATAGAAAATTTGCGTGTCCAAATTTATTTTGCTGAGAGTTAAGTACTGTCCAATTTGAGTATATTGTTGTACCAAGGAATATGGATTTATGATCAGCACACCAACCAAGATGAACTCGGATTATCAATTTCTGATGTTGACTATTCATTCTATTATTCTATCTCTGTTTCTTATTTTCAGGTTGAGACAACGAAGGTGTTTTTACGTGATACTAGCGTCATTTCTCCATACTCACTCCTTCTGTTTGGTGGTTCCATGGTGATCCAACATCAGGTACTTTGACTCTCATCGAACACTAGACATACTTGAACGTCATCATCCTCGTTTTATCTCTACCGGAGGCACTTGGATCTTAATTTTCTGATTCTTTTGGAAAGATTTTGTCCATGTGACTTTTCCGGTGGTAGTGTGTTGTATGTTGGAACTTTTCATGTGCTGTCCATATTCTATGTGAAAATTGGAAATGGGCACCACATTAGGAAGATGCTATACTTTAGGTATTTTGGTTTGACCCAGGTCTATATGGTCATGTGGAATTGTGGATCAGATAGAAACTTTTTTTTCCTTTTTGGAGAGGTCCTAGAAAGCTCGTATGTATGGTCACATAATATATGATAGCTGATATCTGAATTCTCAGAAGGGATACTGATAGTCTCTGTTTCCAGACAGGAGTGGTTGTTATAGATGGATGGTTGAGGCTGTCTGCTACTGCCCAGACTGCTGTTTTATTCAAGCAACTTCGAATAACACTTGATGCTGTTCTGAAAGAACTGACAAGAAAGCCAGAGGTATGGTGTGTCTTCCTCTTGTTGAACATATGAAAGGGGAAACACGGGCAGCTGATGTAATGGAAATTTTATGCTGCTGTAGCATCTCTGGACCATCTCTTTATACAGTTGCTTAATATCTATTAACTGTATATGTAAGAATGTATAACTTGCTTTGAATAATAGACAGCTTCACACAATGTAAAGAAACTTTCTTTGTACAAAAGTCTGTTTAACAGAGCTCACAGAACATATTAGCCCTCATGCTGCAAATCCCTTTTCTAATAGCTGATTTTATTGTCTTGTTTCAGATGGCAACATTTGTTGACAATGAAGTGGTCAGGTCCATCATTCATTTACTGTTAGAAGAAGACAAAGCCCAATTAGCATGAGTCATGGTAATCCTATTGATCTTTAATTTTCTTGGAACTATATCGAAAGTAGGATCATGCAGATGGAATAGTCATAACCTTTTTTAATACGGATCATAGGGATTTTCATGGAAAACCTTTCCTTCAAGTTTTGAAGGATTATATGGTTACATGGAACACTTGATTATATATAGAAAAAGTTAGATCTGATGGCATCCATTTAACAATAGGAAGTAGTAAAGCACTTCTCATGGTTAACATTTTGATTGATCAAATATAGCATGATTAACATTTTAATTGATCGTATGCTATTATTTCTCCAATGTTCCAGTAATTTTAGTTTCAATGGCTATTTTCTGTGATTCTACATTAGGTCATCAAATTATTATGTACATAGCGGTTGCACCCTCAGATAATTACAGAGTTTGCGAGTTTGGTCATTTTGATATTTTGGGTTCTGTGTAGGCATCAATTTTGATTCTTGCCGTGCACATCTGGGCTTATATCTGCAAGCATTCTTACTGCACAGTGTGGGTTGCAATATATATTGACGTGTATGATTTTTATGTGCAAGAAGTTTGCCTGGATCTAGTGCACCCTTATCCCATTTGGGTAACTTATACATCATAATACGGAGCAGAGAAATCCCACAAAAGCTTGCATTAGTCAAATCTTACATTTGTCGACCAGAAAAGAAAATGAAAAACCATACATATGTACCTTCTTATCCAGGAAGAAAAGCGAGGCCTACGGGAGCATCAGCGCTATTTCACCTGTGGTGGCGTGCCGCGTGTCCGCTGGGACATGACGGCCCTTCCATCACGCGGCAGACGCGTGGGCTTGCTCGGCTCGTGCACTCGTGATGAGTTCTGGGTCCAACCTGGCCTGTCGTCCGCATCACGCGTCGTGCCTCCAACTTGTCCTACGTCGTCCTTACCTCGGCAAAATTTCCCAATCCGGTGAAGTTTTGTCATATCTGTGTAGGGAGCTATTAGCGACTTATTGTTAGAGCATCTCAATGATAATGGTTCGAGAAGTAGATCATAACTGCACCAAACCATTTTACTAATATATGTTATCCCACACCAGTACAGCACACCATCTCAAACCATCATCTTTTAAAACCAAACTAAACCAGACCACATTCATCATGCAATTAGCTAGCTCCATCTGTCCACGTTGTAGGTCTGCAGCTGATGTTCACGTTCGCCTATGCGCGCTGCAGGCCTATTCAACTGCATTAATTGGCCAAAATGATTCTTTCGAACCAACAAATGAACTCGAAAACAAAAGCTCAATCCGTATCAAACCAGTCCCTTGTGAAAGAAGAAACAAACCTAATCAGACCAATGGTTAGACACATCAACCCATTTGACACTGAACCAAAAGAGCCCGGATAGCAAAACCAGACTATTAAAACTGGGTGCGCCCCGAACCATTAGCAGCTTGATCTACAACAGTTCCCTAATAAATATCTCTAAGTAAAATAATATTGGGATGTTCTAATTCCATTTTTATCGATTATTAGAAGAGATGCTTTTACAGTTCCTCAGTAACCGTATCCTAATACAACTAACATACTGGAAGAGCTAAAATTCTTCCTTTATTTGAGGAGAGTTGGGGTTAAATATTAGGACAACCCAATAATTATTTGGTAAAGTGAGATGTTTTGGGTAACTGCTGGAGTATATATTTCTCTCAGTATCATTAGGCCAGTCTCAGTGGGGAGTGTCATCGCATAGTTATCAAAATTGTGAACTACGTAAACGAGGCAGAGTGTTATGGTGATGATACTCCTCTCACATCCTATGACACTGCCCATCCTCTCTTCGTAATGGTTCTACCATGTCAGCAAATTTAATGCTCATGACACTCGTATGACACTCTTATTGAGATTTGCCTTAGTTTTTTGGGGAAAGGGAGACGGCTGGAGATGCTTTGTTTGGTTTTTGCAGCTATTGTAAACTGAGCTCTTTTGGCATACGAGTAGATTTTGAAAAGGTTTTAAAGATGTCTTTTTCACTAAGCATTAACTGTGCTGAAAGAAGGCTGCAATATGTTAAAACCTTTGTTGCCTACAAGAGATCCTATCGTTTTATTTTCTATACTACATTTTTTTTCATGTCTATATATGTGCTTTGTAGACCTAAATTGATAGATCTTTCTTCAGTCTCGCCCCGTACTATTAATAAATTTGCATGTCGTATATTGACTTTATATTTTCCTTTTTTTGAACTGATGCTGTAATATACAGCCATAATGCAACTTATTGTACTACGCTAAACGCTGATAACACAGATCATACACGCTTTCACTGCAGGCGCGGCGTTAGCGCGCTGATCATCTAGTATACGTAACTCAGAACAACAAACAGGTAACATAGTGCGTTGGTGGTTACAGTTGTATTAGCATTTGGAAACTTAGAGTCGCACCTTCTGCAATTCACGAAGTCGTGATCCATTCTGGATGACAGTTGCAACTGAAATTGGGAATACATCTTCTACAAAGTGCACCGTTCCGAAGCACTGTTATTTGGCAAGATTTTGCTGTCCTAGTTACTCTCTTTTCAAGTTTCCAGAACCCCGCACAGTTGACTGCTATGATATAGCGCGTGATAGGGTACTGCTCGATAGGCTCTGAATGGATGTTTCTTGCGTTCTAGAACTATTGACTAATATAGAATGGAACAGCGCAGAAGGCAGTGACGACATGAACAATTGAACACCGTACTTACTACCTATCGAGGGTTTGTATGGTCCGCGGCAGTCTTACGTTAGGATCTTCTACTTCGTCTAGTTTCCGTGATGAGCACGGTGCTCAATTATGCTACCACCACACATCGTGGACTACTGCTCTAGACAAGTACAA
Source organism: Panicum virgatum (assembly GCF_016808335.1). Lineage (NCBI taxonomy): Eukaryota > Viridiplantae > Streptophyta > Magnoliopsida > Poales > Poaceae > Panicum > Panicum virgatum. Next base: position 29,877,971 of record NC_053151.1, on the reverse strand, counting down.
ATGTTTTATGCCTGCCAAGTTCTTTTGTTTCTTCAACCACGGGCTCTTCACACTTTCAGAAGTCAACATGGCACCGGTTGGACGAACCAACCATTCCTTTTCTTGACCTTTACCTTTGCCTTGCCTACCCTCTGTGCTTTTTCGTCATGCCGTAGCATGCAATCTGCACCTCCTTCTGGACACAAGGCATTCACGTCAGGAAAACACCTACTACTACCAGCGAAGTAGCCAAAGGTGAAGAAACCCCAAAGGTCTAAAGCAAGGCTAGCAGCTCTACGCGATTTCATTTTTTGTAACTCTTAGAGAGAGGAACAAAATCATCCAATCCAACTGTCGCATATCTGCAGGACCACTGTTTGTAGAACGGAGGACAATGACCGGTGGACCTCATCGATGGTTGATAGCCTGTCTGATAGACTCGAGTGTCAACGTCTCGCAGATGCCCTTTTTGGGGCTGGATAGTTAGCGCGCGAGCTAGGAAGAAAACCAACAATCGATTTCCGACAGCTCAAAACTTTCCATTTTGGGAATCCGTGTCCATTCTCTTTTCGGTTTCGGGGGGGAGGCGTCCAACATATTTACGGCTCAATTATACCACTGCAGGGTGCGAGCCCCCAATCCGACAAGGCTCCTTCCCTTTCTTTTTTTATTCAGCGCGCAAGGCTCCTTTTTTTCCTGGCGCACGATACGCACCTCTGATACATAGGCTAGCTTCTTTTTTTTCATTTCGTTTTTCATTCAATAATTTCTGTATTATGGCACCGTTTAGTTCCCAAAATAAAAGTTTTTTGTTGTCAAATCGATTGTTTGACCAGATGTCGGAAGGATTTTTTTGACACTAATTTAAAAACTAATTTTAGAACCCGCTTGGAAACTGCGAGACGAATCTTTTGAGGCCTTTGATCGCACCATTAGCACATGTGGGTTACTGTAGCACTTATGGCTAATCATGCACTAATTAGGCTCAAAATATTCGTCTCGTCGTGTACATCCAAACTGTGCAATTAGTTTTGTCGTTTACCTACATTTAATACTCCATTCATATGTCCAAAAAAGGAGGCAAAAATTTTTGGGAACTAAACGGCCCCTATATCATTTTTGTATGTGTGTACATTGTGGACAAGTTATACATAAAATTCTCCAAACAACATTCATAAAGATAAAAGTTATAACTTGTAAATATAAGTTTCTTTCCTTTTTTGGAAAGTTTTCTTATCCCACATTTTTCTACTTTTGGAAATTTATAATTTGTAAATATAAGTTTTTAGTATAACTTTTGCGCGCCTTCAGTGGAGAATAAACTATCATCATAACTTTTTATGATTGACATAACTTTTACATATAATTTTTTTCTAGCAATTCTTAGTATAACTTTCACGATACATATAAATTTTTAGCATAACTTTTATGATCTATACAATTTTAATGCATAGATTTTTTTTCAAATACTTATGGAGCATAATTTTTAGCATAACTTGTAGAATGTTGTCTTTATCAGGGAGATTCCTCTTACAAAATTCTTTTACACAAGTTCATCATTCAACTTTTTACGTACGAAATTCATCATACAACTTTTGAGTACAACTCTCAGTATACTTTTTTAGATAACTTTTCACACAATTTGATGCATAAGTTCGTCATATAGCTTGTGAAAATATAATTTATCGAGATAACTTTTCAACACAACTTGCTGGATAACTTTTTATATACAAGTTCATCATACAAATTCTAAGCACAAATGCTTGATATACTTTTTAGTAGATTTTTTCTGAAGTCTTTGTCAAGAGAATTTCTCTAGAGAAATACATAGTAGAAAGTAAAAAATTGAAATCTGAAAAAAGGAATAATAAATGCTGGAACACAGGGGAAGCAAATAGAAAAGAAAAAGAGAAAACACTGTCAAATCGAGCGCCAGGAAGCGCTCCAGCGCGCGGGCGCCCAATTGGATTCACGCCCGCTCCTTTTGCCGGTCACGTATGCTCTGACACCCATTGGCCAATGGGAGCGGGGCGGTCCACTCGCCTTCCCTTCGTCGCATCTTCTTGCCGGCTCCTTTTGCACCTCCCTTCCACCCACCCCTTTCCACGATTTTTACCGGTTCCATGTCCAGACACAAGTCAGGTCCACAGAACGTATGCTCGATGGGCCTTACGTATACGATGATGCCTCCTGAGTCAATATCTTGTGCTAACTTAGTAGAGAATCTACTAGCGTCCCAAAACCGAATTGAACCGTATCATTATCGTGCCCATCGAGGTTTCTCATAGCTACTATTATCATACACCCAAGTGGTAGTTAAACCATAGTCTTATTCAATTTTTTTTACAAAATATCATTTATTTTGTTGTGACTTGCTTTATCAATATAAGTTCTTCAAAAATGACTTAAATTTTACTATATTTGTATAGATTTTTTGAATAAGACGAGTGGTCAAATTTGATGTCAAAAAGTCAAACGACCTATGATAATTTGGGACGGAGGGAGTGGTAGTTAAACCATAGTCCAGTGTAGAAGCACACCTTTAGTCCAGTGCAGAAGCACACCTTTCAGCACGAGAAAGATGCCATCTGAAGCGCATGTACGACACACCACATCCACATCGTACAATTAAACTGACCTATAATCTGCATTAGTCCCACATATTGTTAACACTATCTTTGAACAATGTTTCCGAGTAAGGCCAGGGATTGGTGGCCCGGTGCCGGGTAGACAGGACAGGAAGATCCTCCGAGCACAGAACAAAGAGGCAGCCAGCGAACGCGCCACCGGCATATCCTATCCTTGGAACCCAAGGCCGCGTCGCCGGGGAACAAGAAGCCAAAACCAACCGGGCTGCATATCGGAGCATTTCTTGGGTCCAAAGCTACACGCTATTCCCCTCCTCCTCCTCTTGCCGAGATCTCCTGGATTTCCCCTGGTGGCTTATATATAGCCTCCGCCGCGGCCGAGACCGTCCCTTCTTCCTCCCCTCTGGTCCCCCTCCTCCGTTGCCGCCATCGTCGCCGTGTGCGGTGTGGGTTCTTTAGAGTTCTTGGAGAGGCCACGAGCTGAGGTCTGTTGGGCCGTGGAAGCTGGAAGGCGTGCATGAACCTGACGTTGAGTCTAGCCGTCAATGGCGGCACCGGCACGGGGAAGAAGCGCAAGGTGCGGGACGGCGTAGTGGACGACGTGGGCGATGGTGGTGACCGCGGCAGGGTGGTGAGGCTTCTCCAGGCGAGGGAGCGGATGGTGGTGAGGCTGGAGTCGGACGATCAGAGGGTAGCGCCCGATGCTGCTGCTGCTGGCGGCCTGCGGCTGATGCAGTTGCTCCTCTCGTCGGTGGCGGCGGGGGAGGCCGGCGACGTGCGCGCGGCCACCGCGGCGCTGCACGAGGTCTACCGGCGCGCGTCCTTCCGCGGCGGCGATCCCGCCTTGCGTGTCGCCGCCTACTTCGCCGACGCGCTGGCGCCGGGGCTGCGGCTCCGTTCGCCCGCCACGGCGGCCTCTCCGCGGCCGACGCCCTGGGAGCAGTTCCTGGCGTACACCATGTTCTACCAGGCGTCCCCGCTCTACCAGTTCGCGCACTTCACGGCGAACCAGGCGATCGTGGAGGCGTTCGAGGCCGGCGGCCGCCGGAGCCTCCACATCGTCGACTTCGACGTGTCGTACGGGTTCCAGTGGCCCTCTCTGATCCAGTCTCTCTCGGACGCCGCTGCCGCCGCCGACGCCGCGAGCACGAGCGGCTCCCACGACGGCGACTGCAAGGAGCCGGTGTCCCTGCGGATCACCGGCCTCGGGACGAGCGCCGACGAGCTGCGGCAAACCAAGGCGCGGCTCACGCGCTTCGCGAGCGGCTGCCCCAACGTTCGGTTCGAGTTCGAGGGCATCGTGACGAGCGGGCCAAGCAGCGGCCGCCATGAACGCATCAAGAACGACGACGACGACGCGACGGTGGTCGTCAACCTGGCGTTCCCGGCATCACAGAGCTCGAGGGCGAGCGCAAGAGAAGCGTGCAGCGCGCTGGCTCGCATCCGCTCCCTGAACCCTTCCCTGGTGTTCTTGGTAGAGAGAGGCGGAGCCGGCAATGGCACGCCGAGGGGGCGCTCGAGCCTGGTTCCGCCGTTCACGGCCAGCCTCCGGTACTTCGCCGCGGTGTTCGACTCGCTGCACGAGTCCCTGCCGGCCGACAGCGCCGAGAGGCTCGCCATCGAGAGGAACTACCTCGGCACGGAGATCCGCAACGCCGTGGCTTCTCTAGACCGCAGCCACGGCGGCGACGGTCACACGGCGGCGGAGCCTTGCAGCAGCGCTAGCTGGAAGGAGATGATGGAGAGCGCGGGGTTCGAGGCCGTGGCGCTGAGCTCGAGAACGGTGAGCCAGGCGAAGCTGCTGCTGAAGATGAAGAGCGGGTGCGGCGGCGGCGGCGGGTTCCGGGTCGTCGAGGGCGGCGGCGGCAGGGCGATGTCGCTGGGGTGGCGGGACAGCGCGCTGATCACGACGACGGCGTGGCGGCGCCGCCGGCGCCGATCGATCGGCAAGATATCCAGCTAGTACGACATGCAGTGGGCAGTGTGAAGCCGAAGATCTCAGTTATTCATCGACCCGATAAAGTATACTTCATCTTCTTCTTGGTTTGTTCGATTGGTTCGTTATCGAGAGAGAAAGGTTTGGCTGGTAGATTCTCTTGTGCTTTTCTTCGTTGATGCGTACGTGTAAACAAGATGCCAAGAGCTGCTATGCGATTGATACGTACAGAAATAGACAAAGCATCATTAGATTCGAAGCAATGTCCTTTGTAGCCCACCAATGGATGATGAACCGTGTCGAAATGTGGAGTCGACTCGAAGCATATGGTCAACCCGGTTAGATCACTACAATAATTTCAGTGGATGAAGTCACAAAAAAAAAACTAGTGGATGTGAGCTGGTTTTAATACAAATGATGAGCTGACTAATGCACTACTAGCTAGCTAGCTCAGAACTGATGCATCCAAACAATTGTTAGTATCGATGCGTGAGTCAATTTGGGGGTGAATGTGAAGTTGACCTTCTTGCTTCCATGCGATTTTAAGTCCATATAGTAATAACAGACACAAGTTTGCAATCCTTGCGCTTTGACTTGAGCTAGCCAAGTACTAGTACATTATAACAAAAGTTGCAGTCATATAGAAAGGACATGCATGCTCCGATCATATGCTTTGAACACACGACTCCAGGGGCGGATCCAGCGGTCTGAAGTGGCTTCAGCACCTCCTACCGCCACTGGATACATGGAGCCTCCTATAATTTTTTGATATTATACACTGTGAGAAAAGACTAAAATTATTTAGAGGTAGAAAAAAAAACCCTCCTAAAAATTACCGTGATTCTATGCTTCACTAGCATTTGCATGGAAGTTACTTGACTCGCATGGTAAATCCTCTCCCTCTCAAAGTCAAAAAAAAAAAGAGGAAATTTTGCAAGGTAGTAGTAAACTATGATGCACCAGCTGGGCAGAAAGGATTCCACCTTTGAAAGGATATAAACAGGACGGACGATCGTCTGACCTCGCCAGAGAGTGGTTCACCAAACCGTTGGTCCGCACCTACTAAAGATCCTCCTCCTCCGACGACGACGACGGCGTCGCCGAGACGCCGCCATTTGTGCCACCCGGACCTCGCGCTCGAGCTCGCACTATTGTTAATTAAATCGGCTGACGGTGTCCTTAATCAGTTGGGCTACAGTGTGGAGATAGGGATGATGCATCAGAGATAGCGTGACCGCCCTATCATCATCTGCCACTCTAGCTACCACCACGAACAACGCATGCATTGGCCCCGCTGCACCCAGCAGGCCGCTCTGACTTTTGCATGGCATGGACCATGGACCCTGACCAAGTGACCATGCATGCTCATCTCACGCGTGTGAATTGCCTGGAACCCTGACCGTGCTCATCTCTGTACCCTGACCATTGCCGTGGACAATTGGAAGGAAGACGAGGCCGGCTCCAGCTCAGCTGATGATAAGGCAGTTGTGCTGACGCATGATGGACCTCCCTTGTTCTTGGTCAGATCATCAAGAACTAAACAACACGCCAGCAGCATTCGAGAAAGGAGGTGTGAAAACCAGCTCGGCGTCAGGCGACCGGCGCGCACGCGCCACCGCTGACACGCTATGCGTCTACCGGAGATGCTCCAAGATCTTGGCCGGAATACTTTAGCCCCGGCCGGGTCGATCGGCGCCGGACCAACTTTTTTTTTTCCCACGACGCGAGGAACGGAACAGCGACGTTGAATTCCGCCTCCAAAGTCCAAGCACAGCACAGCGCGGTTGGAAATTGGAATTCCCAGCCCCGGCCGTGGGCAAGCAGCAAAGCTGTTCCTCCTCCTAGCTCCTCCGCCGTGTCCAATTCCATGGCGCCACCACCAGAGAGCCGGTCAATGGAGAGGAACGCGTGCAGGGGAGCAGCCTGTCCGTCCAAGGAGCTAGCGGACAGAGCGCGGGTCACGTCGTCGGAGCCCGCCGGCCCGGTGGGGGAAGATTCCGTCTTGGGCAGGTAGAGTGGCCGCCAGGGGAGGGAGGGAGGGAGGTAGGCACGCGATGGAAATGGAATTGGCATCGCCGCCGGCCGCCGTCTCTTTTGGCTTGGCTCACGGGAGATCTCTCCGAATCCGGCTTTGTCCTCGCCGACCGCGTTGTCCGCGAGGGGAGGTGGAGATCTTGTCGTCGGCTTCCGGGGGAATATCCCAGTGCGGGTGCACGCGACAGCGACGCCCCTGGGATCCAAATGTTCGGACGCACGCATTGTTCCAGAATATTGTCACTTTGGCTTTGCATGTTGCTCAAGGGACAGGCCGATTCGGGTGCCATATCTATCTATTATATTAACAAAGGAGTGTTAGAAGAAGTTAAAAAAAGTCACCACGTTCGTTGAGAGGGTCAAGAAATTCCCACGTTAATCTAAAAAAGAGAAGAATTTGCACCGTCGGATTTTATGAAGATCTAATGGTCTATATTAACCTAAAGAGTCCAAGCCAAATACTAGAAGAAGCTAAAAAAAGCCACCACGTTCGCCGAGAGAGTCTAGAAATTCTCATGTTAATCTAAAAAAAAGAATTTGCACCGTCGGATTTTATGAAGATCTAAAGGTCTATATTAACCTAAAGAGTCCAAGCCAAATACGAATTATATATTAACAAGGGAGTGTTAGAAGAAGTTAAAAAAAGCCACCACGTTCGTCGAGAGGGTCAAGAAATTCCCACGTTAATCTAAAAAAGAGAAAAATTTGCACCGTCGGATTTTATGAAGATCTAATGGTCTATATTAACCTAAAGAGTCCAAGCCAAATACTAGAAGAAGCTAAAAAAAGCCACCACGTTTGCCGAGAGAGTCTAGAAATTCCCATGTTAATCTAAAAAAAATTACACCGTCGGATTTTATGAAGATCTAAAGGTCTATATTAACCTAAAGAGTCCAAGCCAAATACGAATTATAAATATAACTAGATTAGGAATCTAAAAATAAGCAATTCATCAATGTGATACTGTCTTTATATATGTTTCTTTTTCTTTTCTATCTCTTTCCCCCCACGAAGATGTATATGATACGGAGGAGTAGATGAGATGAGACACGAAGATGTATACGATACGGAGGAGTAGATGAGATGAGAACTGAGAAGCCTGCCGGCCAGCATCTCAAAAGGTCCTCATCAGCTTGCACGCTGCTAGGCCATCTTTTGTGCGCTCAAAGCTCATGCAGGACACAGTGGCGACTCCATTTGCAAAGGCAAGGCTGGCGACTCCATTTGCCCTAGCTACTACGATTGCAAGGCATTGAGCCACGGCGTAAACTGCGAGACAAAACAACAGCAACATCCCTGCTCTAGCCGGACAAGAAAGCGAACGGCCGGGTAGCACTAGGCCGCGCCTCACGGCAGGCACATGGTCTGGCCGCTGCACGTGTACTTTCCCGAACAATCCTGTGATAGGGAGAAGGAAGCTGTTAGCTGATTTAGCCTGGGTTAACAACAACCCAAATAAGGGAGAGGTAGACCGGCAGCTGTAGCAACGCGTATGTTGTCCTTATTTTGTCATTATACATGAATATATTTTGTAATACAGTATCCAAATCCAATTAGCCAATTAGAAAATATCAGGCTCTAAGGTAACTATTGGCGGCCCATTGAAATTCTTTGATTGTGTTCCGTCCAACAAAAATTAGGCCTGGACATGAGTCATGACTGGAGAGAAGAACGAACGTCACTTGCACCTGATGGCCGGGACATGATGAGAGGAGATTGCTGTTGTGGGAGCCTCCTGACACTGATACTGGACATATCAAAATCAATGTTGATGATGTTGTCTCTATGCAGAATCACAAGCTGGTATTGGCCTTGTGAGTGGGGATCACACATGTATAGTCATACTTTCAGCCTACATAGATTTTTTTAGTCCGACTGTATGGCGGTCATTCACTACTATCGAAATAAGGGGCCCGCCATCCTTATTCTGTTATTCACCAACCAAGAGGCTACATATTGCAAGAATGCTTCAAAATTAGTATCGAGTTTGTGAAAGAGAGCAGAACAATATCACAAATGATCTAGTTTAGACCATGAAGCTGCTAAACCATAGCGTAGTATGGCACGATCGCTCTCCGAAGTGTTAAAAGCAATAAATATCTTTAATTGCTTGGATAGTATAATCCCCTTCTGAAGTGTTTGAATAATTAATAAACTTTTCTCTTTACTTGCAAAAAAAATATGAAACTAAAATACATTTTAGCTCTTTTTTGCGAGTACATTTTTAGCTTCCTCAATCAAGGAGCACGCATACCCACAGCAGAGATCCATGTAGCATTGTTCCCAAGCATCCGAGGCACGAGGAAGCAGCCAAGCTATGAGCAACATGGGAAAAAGTTCAATTGTGTAGCCCTTTAACGGAGAATAAGAGCAAAAACATGTTATATTTTGCTCCAGATACAATGATTCAATTTTCTAAAAACGAGAGAACAATTGTGGCATTTTTTTAGAGAAGCTAAGTTGTTACATCGATCATTCTCAGCTCAATTGATCATGAATGAAAGGTATAATAAAGGTATACACAAAACAAAGAATACAAAAGAAGAATATATTATTGTTTCTCCATTTGTTATTGGGAAATATATACATAGCGACTACCTCCAACGCTTTGTTTGCCGAATGGATATTTCCCCTTAAATCCTCACACTGTAGCAAGGATCAAAATCGAAGCCAAAAGATCTCTTGAAGACAGTTTGCATAAAGAGGTACACCATTTTTTCTCGAAAACAATAATGGTTTGGTGTAGGTATTATGTAGATGCGATGTGGTTTCAAACTTAAAGGCAATGGGATTATGCACAATTTTGAGAGGGGCTAAGAATTTTTTTTTGGAGCGATCATGGAGACTTGGAGAGGCACAAATTGTTGGTAGCACATGGGGAACAACTACTATCAAAATTAAGAAATGAGAGAAAAATGTGAGGATGGTGTGGCCATGGTAGAGATTTGACACGATTGCAATCTACATGATGATGAAAGAGGGCAAGATTTCAAGAGGCTGACGCCGTGGTGAAAGCAATGTGTTAGCCATGAAGAAGCGCAGTTGGACAACAAATTTGGAGAAGCCTCCACGATCAGAAGATAGAAGAGGAAGGGCAGTAGGGCTAAGAAGCAATCTCAATCTAGAAAGTGATGAGAGTTAGTGCTCGACTTGGAGAGCGCACGTCGCAACACAATCCCTATCGAGTCAGGAGGTCGTGTATCACCCTAACATAGCAGAGCATCGATGTCATCACCGAACTGAGGCATTGTGATGACCACGGGCAATGATGAGAGATGAAGTGAGCACATGACCTGTTTGAGACTGCTTCACTCTAGTTGTACTGATTCTAGTGCTATAGCGAGTACTCATTGTCACTTTAGTTTCATTTCCAAGTCCATCTTGTTTTATTCTGACTGTGTTCATAAAAAGATAACCAACATCAAATTTATTTCATTTAATCTATACCTATTTGCAAAGCGAGAAATGCTTCCATCTAAATTAGTTTGGTCCATTTGGTTTGATCCGTTTCAGGTGGACCTACATTTTAGCTCTTTTTTTGCGGGTACATTTTTAGCTTCCTCAATCGAGGAGCACGCATACCCACAGTAGAGATCCATGTAGCATTGTTCCCAAGCATCCGAGGCACGAGGAAGCAGCCAAACTATGAGCAACATGGGAAAAAGTTCAATTGTGTAGCCCTTTAACGGTGAATAAGAGCAAAAACATATTATATTTTGCTCCAGATACAATGATTCAATTTTCTAAAAACGAGAGAACAATTGTAGCATTTTTTTTAGAGAAGCTAAGTTGTTACATCGATCATTCTCAGCTCAATTGATCACGAATGAAAGGTATAAAGGTATACACAAAACAAAGAATACAAAAGAAGAATATATTATTGTTTCTCCATTTGTTATTGGGAAATATATACATAGCGACTACCTCCAACGCTTTGTTTGCCGAATGGATATTTCCCCTTAAATCCTCACACTGTAGCAAGGATCAAAATTGAAGCCAAAAGATCTCTTGAAGACAGTTTGCATAAAGAGGTACACCATTTTTTCTCGAAAACAATAATGGTTTGGTGTAGGTATTATGTAGATGCGATGTGGTTTCAAACTTAAAGGCAATGGGATTATGCACAATTTTGAGAGGGGCTAAGAATTTTTTTTGGAGCGATCATGGAGACTTGGAGAGGCACAAATTGATGGTAGCACATGGGGAACAACTACTATCAAAATTAAGAAATGAGAAAAAAATGTGAGGATGGTGTGGCCATGGTAGAGATTTGACACGATTGCAATCTACATGATGATGAAAGAGGGCAAGATTTCAAGAGGCTGACGACAACCGTGGTGAAAGCAATGTGTTAGCCATGAAGAAGCGCAGTTGGACAACAAATTTGGAGAAGCCTCCACGATCAGAAGATAGAAGAGGAAGGGCAGTAGGGCTAAGAAGCAATCTCAATCTAGAAAGTGATGAGAGTTAGTGCTCGACTTGGAGAGCGCAGGTCGCAACACAATCCCTATCGAGTCAGGAGGTCGTGTATCACCCTAACATAGCAGAGCATCGATGTCATCACCGAGCCGAGGCATTGTGATGACCACGGGCAATGATGAGAGACGAAGTGAGCACATGACCTGTTTGAGACTGCTTCACTCTAGTTGTACTGATTCTAGTGCTATAGCGAGTACTCATTGTCACTTTAGTTTCGTTTCCAAGTCCATCTTGTTTTATTCTGACTGTGTTCATAAAAAGATAACCAACATCAAATTTATTTCATTTAATCTATACCTATTTGCAAAGCGAGAAATGCTTCCATCTAAATTAGTTTGGTCCATTTGGTTTGATCCGTTTCAGGTGGACCTTAAACCATCATATATGCAAGACGGATCAATCCCCTCCATCCACAGCTCAATCACGTAGATCCCTAAAATTAATATAGAGGCACCAATACGTATCCGATATTTATACCAACTTTATCCGTAGCCATGCATGAATATAATTGTCTAGTATAATATGAAATACATATACTACCGCCATCCAAAAATATAGCAACTTTTAGACATGGTCAAAAAATCAAATATTTTCATATTTAACCAATAATATCTCCAAAAATAATTACTTTTAAATATTAAAAGTTATATATTAGATTGTTGGTTTCATTATGAATAAACTAATATTACTTTTATTGTCAATGTTCATGTTCTTTTTACCATATATGGTCAAAGTTTAAATGTTTGACTTGGAGAAAAATCTAAAAATAACTACATATTGTAGGATGAAGGTGGTACAGTGCATTTATTTGATATAGTAAAACTTTATGTTTTTACATGTTTGGTCAAGTTTAGAGATGTTTGATAAAACTAAAGTGATAAGTAATTTACGGCGAAAGGCGAGGGAGTAGCACGCAGCACATGTGCCACGAGAAATTCCAAGGCATCTCCGCGCGTCGCTCTCCTGCCATCGCTTTCTTGGATACGCTTCGGTCGAGCGGCCATGGGATACCGGTTCGAGACTGTCAGGTCATGTGTGCGATCGAGTATCTTGCTAAATAATGTCGAGATATCCATTAATCCATCCATCGCAATGGTCGTGGAAGAACATTGCTTAGCTCAGGTTGTTGCGAACAGAGAGCCCAGCCTTTGGTGCTTAAGCAGCTTAACCCGATGACGCGCCGGGGATCGTCTCCTGCTTTTTCCATTTTATTTTAATTAATTAAAATCTTTCGCGATGCGCACACACAAGCTGTCACGACTAAACTCTGTATCGTGCCGTGCCTAATAGCAAGATTAGCATACAGCCGGCCGCTGGCTATAAACATCCTTACAGTCTACCTCTCACCCATTTATATAGTTAGTCTTTCATATATGATCCACTTATCACTCTCACAAAGTTCTTAATTCTTATATCTTACAATTAGCTTCTCTTTTTTCTACTCTCTACTCCAATTCAGCGTTTAGCCTTCTCACATTCTTTTATAATACTGGTCCGCAGGTAAAGCCGGAGCGACCACCACAGATCCAGTGACCCAGCCAAGTTCCAGTTTCCAAGCAGCATAGCCTACGCGGACCAAATAAACGCTATTTCAGTCGATTTTTTTTAAAAGCAGCTATTTCGAAAATCACTAATAAACTAGAAATGCTAGCGGTGTTGCCGCGTATGCCAGTGTGTGGGCTGCTTCCACTGCAGATGGCCTCCTGATTTTGCGTATGGTACGGTGAGTTGAGGTAGCGATGAGTCGGATGGGTATTTCAGCTTCTTATCCGTTGATTTTGAGATCTCTTGCATGGGTTGATAATTTATTTTTGTAGTGAACTTTGAGATTATAATTATAATTTACAACTTTGATGCTACGTAAACTAATATATAGGGTATAGTTATGCTATGCAGGTAGGTCTATAATATTTTTTAGGCAGCATAGGTAAGGCAAATGCGTTGCTTTGTTGTTTTCACGTTGATGTCATGATTTGCGTCTTGTTTTTGCATTTGGTATATATTTGAACTTCGTATTATCATGGTAAGATTAGCTACAGAGTAGTAGATAATCTATTAGTAATATATGAGATTATTGTGAGCTACGTAAACTAATATACCTTTGAAGCCAATTCCCGAATCATCTGCTGCAAATTGGACATCTTTTTTGTACTCGGAGAGCTTCAACTCTAGTTCTGCAATATCAGGCCTACGAAACAAGAATCCAACTAAAGATATAGAATACATGAGGTAATTTAACATCTTCGTTATGTGGAAACCACAGGTAGCAACTAGCAAGAAAGGTCCAGAATACGCCTGACATCTTAAGCAATAAACAATAGTACATTTGGAAGTCTCCGTAGCTTTCTTCTCCCTCATCTCTCTCTGAGCTACCGCTCCTCGTTCTCCCGCTGCGCCTCGCGTCGCCCGTCGTCTCCAACCGTGCGCCAGCAGCCGTGCCCCGGCCTCGTCCTGTGTCGCACTCTCCGAGCGCGGCCGCCTCCTCGCCACGCCCTTCCTCCCCTACTGCGCCGTGCCGTCCTCGCTAGCCGCGGGTGCGCCGTCCTCGCCGCGCTAGCCCACCTCCCCGCCCTTGTGCCGTCCGCGGCCACTTCCGCGACGCCGGCAGACACTCCGTCCGCGCCGGCTCGGCATTGCTAGGCGGCGGCCGCCCTCGAGCTCGGCCCGTGGCGACGGCAGCTGGATCTGGCGGCCTCGACGTCCGGCTAGGGGCGGTGGCGGTGCCTCCCGCGACGGAAACGGAGCTGCGGCGCCCAGCACTCTGCCCTCTCCTGCTCCCTCCTCCAGTGCCCTCCCATGGTGGCGGCGCGGCGGGGAGACTGCGGGCCTGGCCAGATCCGGCGGCCTCAAGCTCGGCCCGTGGCGGCAGCAGCAGGATCTGACGGCCTGGACGTTCGGCTAGGACGGTGGCGGCGCCGTCCTCGAGCTTCGTCGCGGCCTAATTTGGCGCTCCCTCCTCCCCCTTTCCTGACCGGCGGCCATGGTGGGTGCCTGCGCAGGGCCATGGCGGGGAGCAGATTCCCGGCAAGCGGCGCGGTGGAGCGGCGGCTGCAGCTCTTATAGTTACAGGCGCGGTCGGTGGCGGAGCAGGAGCGGGGCGCGGCCGGCGAGGCCGGAGAGGGACTGCGGGTTGATTTTGCATTAGCAGAAGAATTTTTTTTTATAAAAACATAGGATTTGCACGATCTTGGCCGTCCGTGTGCCCGATCGGATGGCCGGGGAAAAGCGGGTGACGTGGCCACGCTGGCCGGCCACCTTTTGTTGCAAGAATCGTATTAGTAGATAGGTGCTTTTGTCCGGGAGATCCGGGAGACGAATAAAAAAAATTTCGAATATAAACGGGATCTCTGCCTCGTCATACCCCATGGAATGGGACTTGGGCCGTCGGATCGACGATTCCGCCAGCCCGTAAGGCCCATGCATCTCACGGGCCGTAGTATCATTTGCGTTGGGCCTTCCGCCCCCACTCTCTCTCTGGAGTCTGGCCCTCTCGCTTTCCCCCCGATTGGACTGGTCGGCTTCGAATATTGCTCTCGCAAATTCCACCGCGCCGCCGCCGCCCGCCGGAGCAGCCTCTAGACCCACCATCCAGCTCCTCCCCCTTGTCCATGGAGGCGGCCGCCGCCCCACCTTCTCTGCGCCCGCACCGCTCGCGCAGCATCAACCCTGCTCCCGCCACGCGACCGGGCCCGAAACCTAGGCCGTGGGGCCTACTGGGGGCGAACCGCCAGGCCAACGCCGTCAGGTGCGAGCTGCCCCGGCGCCCGGAGCCGCGCCCCCTCCGGGCCAGCGCGATGGCGGAGGACGGTGGTGACGCCGGCGGGGCTGGGCGGAGGAAGCGGCTTGCGGTTTTCGTCTCCGGCGGGGGATCCAACTTCCGGGCGATCCACGAGGCCGCGCTGGCCGGGGAGGTGCACGGGGACGTCGTCGCGCTTGTCACCGACAAGCCAGGTGAGGAAAACCGCATCCCTCCAGCTGCTCGGGTTGCGAGCGGATGGATGTTTTTGGTTCGAGAGTGACACTTCTGCGTTGCAGGCTGCGGTGGTGCAGAGTACGCCAGGAGCAGCGGCATTCCGGTCGTTGTGTTCCCGAAGTCGAAGAGTGCGCCGGAGGGAGTCTCGGTCCCTGAACTCCTCGATACGCTGAGGTTATTTCTTGCTTATGTCCCTTGTCTGTGTCATTCTGAGAGCAACCACGTCAGAAAAATAACAGGATTGAAACGTATAGTTTTGCACAATTCGCATACACTGCTGCCATGTTGTTATAGTTTACTGTTGACTGTGGACACTCTGTGGTGTACTGCATTCCTTATGCCTGCCATTTGGATAACTCTAATATTCAGATTCTTGGCTCATATTTGCCAATGGAACAGGGAACATGAAGTTGACTTTGTTCTTCTTGCTGGTTACTTGAAACTTATACCTGCTGAATTGGTTCGGGAATTCCCAAGATCCATATTAAACATCCATCCTTCTCTCCTTCCGGCATTTGGAGGCAAAGGCTACTATGGTTTAAAGGTTCATAAAGCAGTTGTTGCCTCTGGTGCAAGGTAATTCAGACTTCTCTAGCATTCTACCTATGCAATTCACCTGTGGATTCCCCAATAAAACATTACCTGTATGCATAAACCCGTGTAATTTCAAGGAACATGGCAAACATTCTTCTCAAATTGAGCATAATATTTACAAATTATGCTCTTTGATTTTGCGTTTCAATTATGTGGCTTCTGTCATTTGACAATAATATTTGATACAGATACTCGGGCCCAACTGTACACTTTGTGGATGAGCACTATGATACAGGAAAAACATTAGCGCAGAGGGTTGTGCCGGTGTTTGCGGATGACACACCAGAGTTATTGGCTGCGAGAGTCCTTCATGAGGTAAGAGTTCAGCCGTACAGACTAAGACAGTTCCAGTTCTAATATTCCATCGACACACCATTAAAGTTAATCTGCAACCCAAAGTATTTATCATTTCCTTGATTGAAATCTATCATCCAGGAGCATCAAGTCTATGTTGAAGCAGTTGCTGCTTTGTGCGAGGACCGCATTGTATGGAGAGAAGATGGCGTCCCACTCATCAAAAGCCAGCTAAATCCGGATGTATACCTCTAATTGACGATTCTGGCACCCTTTTGAAGCAATAAAAATTGTAAAGCCCAGCAATAAAAATTGTAAAGCCCCGCCAGTTTTCCCCAAGGCAAGGGGTACTTAACAGTTAACATAGGCTGATATGGTGCCAACTTAGTTGTCATCTAAACACTCCCATTTGTTGGCAGTGTTGGAAATGAGAAAACTGGCAGTTTTCCCCAAGGCAAGGGGTACTAACTACCGTGGGATTAAGCTGATGAGCCATACGATGAAGCTTTGGGAGAGGGTTATCGAGCATCGCCTAAGAAGAGTGACAAGTGTGACCCAAAACCAATTTGGGTTCATGCCTGGAAGGTCAACCATGGAGGCGATTTTCTTAATACGACAATTGATGGAGAGATATAGGGAGCAGAAGAAGGACTTGCACATGGTCTTCATTGACCTTGAGAAGGCGTATGACAAAGTACCGAGAAATGTCATGTGGTGGGCCTTGGAGAAGCACAAAGTCCCAACTAAGTACATTACCCTCATTAAGGATATGTACAAGGATGCGACGACGTTTGTCCGGACATGTGATGGCAACACCACTGACTTTCCTATTAACATAGGCCTACACCAGGGGTCAGCATTGAGCCCTTATTTATTTGCTTTAGTGATGGATGAGGTCACAAGGGATATACAAGGTGAGATCCCTTGGTGTATGCTCTTTGCTGATGATGTGGTGCTAGTTGACGAGAGTAGGACAGAGGTTAATAGGAAGTTAGAGCTGTGGAGACGCACATTAGAGTCGAAAGGGTTCAGACTTAGTAGGACCAAGACCGAGTACATGATGTGCGATTTCAGCGCGATTAGGCATGAGGGGGGAGACGTTAGTCTAGATGGACAAGTG
This sequence comes from Panicum virgatum, assembly GCF_016808335.1. Taxonomy (NCBI): domain Eukaryota; kingdom Viridiplantae; phylum Streptophyta; class Magnoliopsida; order Poales; family Poaceae; genus Panicum; species Panicum virgatum. Next base: position 29,860,974 of record NC_053151.1, on the reverse strand, counting down.
GTGGTCCAGAAGGATACTTTTCGGTATTTAGGATCGGTGCTACAAAAGGATGACGACATTGATGAAGATGTTAGGCATAGAATTTCAGCTGGCTGATTGAAATGGCGACAAGCTTCTGGCATCCTTTGTGACAAGAGGGTGCCACAAAAGCTAAAAGGCAAATTCTATAGGACAGCAATTCGTCCGGCGATGCTATACGGTGCTGAATGTTGGCCTACAAAAAGGCGACATGTCCAGCAACTGAGTGTAGCAGAGATGCGGATGTTGCGGTGGTTTTGCGGGCACACAAGGAGGGATAGAGTCCGGAACGAAGTTATTCGGGATAGGGTCGGAGTGGCACCAATTGAGGAGAAACTTACCCAGCATCGGCTGAGATGGTTTGGACATGTCCAACGAAGGCCTCCTGAGGCGCCGGTGCGTAATGGGGTTCTTGAGCGGGTCGATAATGTAAAGAGGGGTAGAGGTAGACCTAAACTGACGTGGGATGAGTCGGTTAAGAGAGACCTTAAGGATTGGAATATCTCTAAAGAGATAGCTTTGGATAGGAGCGCTTGGAGACTAGCTATCAATGTGCCTGAACCTTGAACTTATTTCTTTCGGGTTTCATCTCTAGCCTACCCCAACTTGCTTGGGAAAAAAGGTCATGTTGTTGTTGTTGTTGTTGTTGTTGTTGGAAACGAGAAATAATGTTTGATGAACTGCAGCTGCAGTATGCATGTATGCATACTGCATAAACCACGGTTGGCTTTACTGGACCACTAAATAATGTGGTTGCCCCTCCTGGATTTTTTTTTATTGTTTGAAATTTTTAGATGGGCAAAACTTATAAGCACTCATTGGATCATATGATGCTCTTCCATTGATGGAAGGTTCTCTACAGTACCTGATACATAAATTGATGGTCGTCCCTGAAGAGACGTTTTTCAGACGTTACTCGCCGCAGCATCACCAGGAGGTTTCCCTGGAAAATTCATGGTGGTAGAAATGGAAGGCAATCTGTTCCGAGGATTTAAAAGAGGCAGCTGCATTTGGTTATTCATGCTTTCACCACCTATTGTCATTCTATGTAGTCATGGTCCCAGCACAAGTGATCAGATGACAGGTCCATAAGCCTGCGCAAAGGCTGCAAGAGTACATGCTCAACGAGATGTTTTATTCCATAATTTTGTTGCACTTGCTAACTTAATCAGTCCTTACAAATACAGTGTTGGAACCACTTCAATAATTTACACTGTTGCAGCATCAAATAGGAAAAAATGAAAGAAAACTTGAAATCAAGACCACAAACTATCAGGAATATAGGTATGAGGTTCATCATCAGTTGCTACCACAATACATATCCTGTTTGTGATCTCTCTCGCGACCGCGAAACCCTCAGCTGATCTGAAACTCGCCGCTGGCATGGACTTGCTTCACTTGCTTGTCATACTCATCCTCACCGTCCTCTTCCTCCTCGGCCTTCTCTGGTTTCTGGCTGTCCTGCTCATCCTCTTCTGCCCAACCAAAGCCAGCCACAGGGGTGGAGGAAGGAGGCGGCGTCCGTGCCTTCTCTACGATCTTCATGATCTCCTCCACGGACTGCACGGAGTAGGTTGGGGCACTATTGTCCTTCTTGTAGTACATTGCCTGTGCAGCTTCTGTGAGCTCCCTAGGCAGGTTCTTCAGGAACCAGGGGTGGTTCCTGATCTCCCTAATTGTTATTCTCTGCATGAAGTTTGGAAATGGAATGAAGCCATTGAGCTGCTTAGGTTGATCTGAGCTTGAAATATATGGGTTACCTTCGCAGAGTTTGCGACGAAGATTCTTGAGAGAAGTTCCTTGCAGTCTTGGGAGACATGGACGTACTCCGGAATTTTGTATTGGATTGACATGATCCTCTATGAAAATAAAGAATGCAGCAAGAACAACATTAAGAGACAAAAACCGGGGGGGGGTGCTAGATTAGCAAAAGGAGAAGTCTTTTTAGTTGTTACCCCAATCGTCTTTCTGAAATTCTTGGGGTCATCAGGGTCCTCAAAAGGATAAGCACCGACCAACATCACATAAAGGGTCACTCCACAGGACCAGACGTCGGCTGTCTGAACCATTAATCAAATGTTGCAAATATGTTAAGACAAAATAAGCAAATAAATATAAAGGCAACAAGCAAGAAAGTTTGTACTAAAGAACATTTCTTTTCAGTAGGATATTAAGATGCAGTTATGGTTGTCAATACAGCCTTCAGTAGGGCTACCTGTTCTATTATGGCACAGGCCCTCTAATGAAAAGAACATTCAAATGATAGCTCTTTAGCACCATTTGGCTCTATTATGGAATTCTAGATATTATGTGGGAGTGTACTGTGTTTCTATTGCTAGAACGTAGAACCTATGCATCCCACCGTGGCATACTGGCATTGGCTATATGCCTATATTTAGTTCACTCAAAATGCCTAAAAAGGTGGCACCACGAACTCTTCAAAGCAAAGCAAAACTTCAGGTACATTACATTTTCATCAAGCTTCTAAAATATATGTGATTTCGTTGAGCAACAATTTTAAGTGGATGAACATTTGACCTATATCAACTCAGCTAAGGTACAAATAGGAAAAAGTCAAAGCTGTAATGCATCTATGTAATATGTTTAGATGAGGTTTGCTATTGGGCTGATGGTTATATTCTGAGGGCAGGTGAAAGATGGCATCAGAGAATCAGTACACTTTTGTAACTACATGTTTTTCCACATATTTTCATGCCGCAGGGTTTCGAAAAAGAAAACACGAGCCCTGTAGTAGTTATGGAGTTTAGGAGCCGTTTTTCATCAAATCCTTAAAACTACAAGTCTTTTAGGATCTAGGCTGTGTTTCTTTTCGCCATTTGGGAAAGAAGTAGATAGCACCTGTGATCATTCTGAAGTCCAAATAATATGTATTCTCAAGTATCTCTCTCTAGAACTGCTGCAGGCAGGGAAGTCAAATTCACCCAAACAAAAATCAGGTAGACGTGGAGAAAACTAAAGAAGGTCACTACAGTATTTTAATGCAAAAGCAGGCAAAAAGCACAGAGCTTTATGACATAGAAGTGGGCACCATACGGTTGGGCAGATCGATGCCACTACTTTGATATCAGCAATAGCCTTGAAGGGGTTCTAGAAATCAACAATTTAAAAATATAATATACTTGATATTGTGTCTATAAACTATTTATCTCTGACAAGCAAATGCAACCAATTTTGCGGTGCTGGAAAGGAGAAGTGCAAGCAGACTGATATGGTTTCTTGGATAGCAACCGAACAAAATGCAATCACTGTTTGCGGCAGCTGATAATAAGAAAAGTAAAAAAGGAGTAGAAAATAGCTTCAAAGGACCACAAGAGGCCAAAAGAGAGGTTCAGTCTAACATGACTGCTTGAAAAGGATTGGGCTTGAGGGCCTCTTGTGATAACATCAACCAGATGGTCTGCAGCACTAAAACCATGATGGTAAAATGGCTAGGAAAAGGACATAAAGCGTGAATTGAACCTAATAAGAGGACCTGTCAAGCAAAAACAGAGAGTTGCCCAACTTGATGCGCCATAGTGGTGCGTTGTTATCCCAACAGTCTTGTCACAAGCATGGATTCACCTAATTTTCTTAGTCGCCTCCTTTCAAATTCCTAATGATGGAAAAACAAAGACCCTTTGAACATTGCATGCTCCTATATAAGCAATTTGCAATTCTGCATCGCCAATGGCCATCTTCAACCTCACCGAAATCAAATAGCACTGCTGAACAAATATCTTTATCTACAGAATCTCGTGCTTTTCCTCCCAGCTGATCTAACTTTTCTTTCAGGCCACAATTTATTAAAGCAAGAGGAATGACCGAGCATACAGACTACAAATTCTTCGCTGCTAAACCGGTCTGAATCCGATGAACCTAAACCTTTCGTTCCACCCTTCGGCTAGCTGTGCATGGCGTGCAGGGAAAGCAGGTGGAGCAAGCATCGCCATCACAAGCATGATATGTGATCGCCGGAGAAACAAGAGAATGTGCATGTCCAAATCGAGATCGCACGGGGGAAGGAACATACGTATCCTTCAATCCTTGGCTCCTTGCATGATCCCTTTACTCCTTTTCAGAATGATTTTTTTCTTCCTTTTCAAACCTGCACTACGCTACTACTCCAGCACCAGATCTCATTAGCTGGGAAAACATCTAGTACTAGTATTCTAGCTAGAGGAGGAGCGACAGTATGACACACTAGTGTGTGAGTCACTACTCACTAGTAAGCATGGTCTGCGGGCCCATCGCACAGGCTGCTGGCCCCCCCAGCTCGACCACGGCCAGAGCCCAGGCCCTGTTTGGATCACGATTCCCAAAAAAAAAATCTCACATGCATGGAGTACTAAACGAAGTTTATTTGTAAAACCTTTTCACGGATGAGTGTAATTTTTCACGACGAATCTAATGACAGTAATTAATCGATGATTGGCTACAGTGATGCTACGGTAACCATCCTCTAATCGTGCGGTCAAAGACCTCATTAGATTCGTCTCGCGAAATAGCGCAGGATTATGAAGTTAGTTTTGTAAATTGACTTTATTTAGTATCCCTAATTATTGATAAAAAAATTTTGTGCTACTTGCTACACGCAACCAAAGGGCCCCAGAGCAGGGCGCGTGCTGTGCTGCGTACCTGAAGCCCGAATCACACGGCGTGCGCACTGCGAGGTCACGGATCACGATGCACCGGGAGAGGGGACTCGGGGCAGACACGAATGGGCCTCGACGGGCCCCACTGCCCAGCGGCAGGACGGGCCTGTCTGCCCGGGCACGGGCTAGCAAATCTCCATCTCGGACAAATCCCAAATCCATCATCAGCCGGCAGAGCCCAGAGATCTGTGCAGCAAAGGGACTATAGACCTACAGCGACGGCAGAGTATCTGGACCCGGTCTATAGACCTATAACCTGTGACAATGTGGGCCCATTTGCTGACACGCCTGGGCACGCCTGTGGACCGGGTGCACATGGACTCTGGGGATGGAATCGAGGACGGCCCGTTACGTGGACTCCAAGGGGCGGCACGTGCACGTGGGCTCGCGACAAGCGAGACTGCGAGAGTCACTGCGAGCGGGCCCCACTCCTGCTACGTCACAGGGAGGGAGGGAGGGAGAGAGAGAGAGGAGAATCTGACGACGGAGAGATAGAGAGAGACGGACTGACCTTGCCGTCGTATTCCCGGCGGGAGAGCACCTCCGGGGCGATGTACGCCGGCGTGCCCACCGTCGACTTGGGCTTCGAGTGCAGCAGCGACGACTGCAACCAAAAAGGATCGCGGCGGAGAAGAAAGGCGTCAGTGCCGCAGCCAGAGCCAATGATTTCTTGTTGCTTGTTCATTCAGGCGAGAGGTAACCAAAAGATTTTTAGGCGGAGGAGCATTTCCAGGTGAGCAAGGAAGGGTGAAAAAAGGGGGCGCTTTTTGACGGAAAGCTCGTCCCTTTTTCTTTGGAAGGAAACCACCGATCAGTAGGAGAAGCACGGCACCTTGGAGTAACCGAAGTCGCAGATCTTGAGGCGGGGCGCCGGGCTGCCGTCCAGCAGCGTGTTCTCCAGCTTCAGGTCGCGATGGCAAATTTGCTGCAAATCCACGACGGATTTCGCATCGGACACTTTTTTTGTCAGCACAAAATGGTGCACTAACTCTTCTTGCTGAGAGAGAGAAAAAAGGATCGATCTTTTCTTTTTGGTTCTTACCATGAAGTGGCAGTAGCTCACGCCGCAAATCAGCTGCTGGAAGAAGTACCTCGCCTGCGCAAGAACAGCACGGCCGCCATTTACACGGGTTATTAGCACGAGAGAAGAAATCCTCCCAAAGGAGACGAAGCGGACTCGAGCTACTTGTAGCCGCCTGATTAGCAGCTGATCCTGACCTCGTCTTCGCTGAACCTGCCGGCGTTGCAGATCCGGTCGAACAGCTCGCCGCCGGCGGCGTACTCCATCACGATCGCCAGATGCGTCGGCGTGAGCACCACCTGCAAAAAAGGAGGGGGGGAATTCGCGCACAGATTCTTCACCGGGAACACACAAAAACCATCACATTTTTCTAGTCGATTCCCCGCACCTCCTTGAACCTGATGATGTTGGGGTGCCGCAGCGAGCGGTGGTTGATGATCTCCCTCGCCACATTCTCGTCTATCTGCAAACCGCGCAGAGCTAGCACCCGTCAGGAAAAAAAAACACACCATGAATCTCGCGAGAACTATCACCTTTTGGCCGCGGGGGATGTACTTCATGGCGACGAGCTCCTTGGTCTCCTTGTTCCGCATCAGCCGCGCCACGCCGAAGTTGCCGGCGCCGATGTCCTTGAGCAGCTCGTACTTCTCCATGGCTCCGGCGAGCTCGGGGGAGGGCGCGGCGCGCGCGAGCGCTTCCCGATGGTTCGGACTGGCGAGGGAACCTCTCGGGAGGCTTTGGAAGGTTCTCGCTGAGGTGGGAAAGGGGGTGGAGGAGGAGGAAGAGGGAGAGGGAAAAGCAGAGGGGGAGGGATTTGAAGCTTGCTGCTACTCCGGTTCGTCGTTGGGATGAGTAGAGACTACTACGAGTTCGATTACATAGGTGGTGGTAGCCCAGCGAGGAAGAGCTCGTTTTATATTAGGCGGTTAGTTTAAACTTGGCCATGATACGGCGAGCTTAACTGACAATGAACTTTTTTTTGGATTCTAAAATTGCATTTTGAACATCTGGTTTGTTGCGGTTTTGTGCAATGGTCCTTGCGTGAATTGCCAAGAGAAACAATTCTCCTGGTGGTCGGTCAGGCCAATGCCAAATTTAACGGGGGCCAATCAGATGATAACATCTGACTGAACTTTGGAACAGTGTCCAGAATACGTTTGGGATCTTCAGAAAAACCGGAACACGCTAACCAGACACCCCCTCCTGCAAGCAGCAAGCGTGACGCGGGATGCGGCGGATGATGGCCTGGTCTGACGCCGGTTGACCCGCCGACGGAGCGTCGAGCCGAGTGGCGACGGAGGGCGGCGAGGGCCGAGGGATCTGCCTGCGCGACGCGACGTGGGCGGCGCATCCGCTTCCTCGTTTGGGCAGGGAGGCGCTTTGCCTGCTGGCCAAGCAGGAAAAAATAATACTCTAGATCCAGCGGTAGATTTATGGCTGGGCATATTACCCGAAGCCCGAAACCCGTACTCGAAAAACCCGAACCCGTATCCCAAAAACCCGAACCCGAAAAATCCGACCACTATTTCGGGTAGCAAACTCCGGTACCCGAAATTATTACGGGTAATTCGGGTATTAAATCCCGGTACCCGAAATACCCGAAAACCCGAAGTGCCCCGTACCAAAATCTGTCTCAGAAGCAAATTTGGCCCACCACAGCCCAATCCCTGTATGGCTACCCACCTCCAACGCAACTTTATCCTCTTTACTGTCTTCTTCTCCCAGACCTAGTGCCCAATCCCCATCCCTCTCACCCCGGCGGCGGCGCCTCCGAGACCTCCGTGTGACCGGGCCCCCACAAATTGCTAGCGGGCGGAGAGCATGCCGAGGAGCAGCGGTGACGGGGCGGCCAGCGGTGTCTGCGTCACGACGACGCGCGGCCGCGGCAGCCGGAGCCCGGCGGCGAGCGGCAACATGACCCGCGGCCGCGGCAACAGGAGCACAACGGATGAGCGGCAACACGGACGCGCGGCCGCGGAGCGGCGGTCGGCACCACAACACGACGGGCGGGGCTGAGTACTCAGGTGGCTTGCCGGCTGCTTGCGACGCCGGCTGCTTGCTTGCTATTGCTACTACGCCTGCAGCCTGCTGCTTACATCCTTGCTTGCTTGCGCCTGCTGCTTGCATCCTTGCTTGCTTGCTACGCCGGCTGCTTGCTCGTGGATCTGCTGCTTCCTCGTTTGCATTTGTGTTGCTACTTGCTGGCTGCCTTCATAGTTGTATCTCGGGTTGTTCGGGTAAACCCGAACCCGAACCCGAAATGTCGGGTACCCGAAATGTCGGGTTTTGTTTATTTTGAACAAATTTCGGGTTGAAGATTTCAAAACTCGAAATTTTAAAAACCCGAAAAATCCGACCCGAAATTTTCGGGTAGCCCGAACGCCCAGGCCTAGGTAGATTGTTCGCGGAGCCTTGGACCACCACGCACATCGACGAGCGCGCGCACCCACGTGCGGCCGCGTCGCCGTCCATCCACACGCGTGCACGCGCCGCCGCCGTCCGCCGGGCGATTCAGGCCTGTAAATTTTTTGAAATAGGACCTGTTATCTTTACATGTAAACACAAAAAAACCGTAAATACATTAAAGTAAAATGGAATCTTGCTAATTTGAATCACTATGTCGTGGTGCTGCAAACCACGGCCGGGTGGCGGAAGGCACCCGCCCTAGCCCAGAGGGTGTGTACTCAGGGGGTAGCTAGTCTTAGATCGATCTCACTCAAGAACTTGAGGAACACAGCCGGATTTAGAGTGGTTCGGGCCGCCGGAGCGTAATACCCTACGTCCACTGTGTGTTGTATTGCCTTCCCACGAGAGTGAGAAGGTGCGAGAGCTTGAGTCCGTCTGGATCTGTCTGACGAGCGCCTCCCTTTTATATCTCAAGGGGGCGCGTACACAGCCGTTGGATCCCCGACAGGTGGGTCCAACGATGCAGTATAAACTAACGTACTGTTCATACATTATGGCGTCGCAGGCAAAGGAGATCTCTCTCTTGGATTCCCTTGCCTGCTCCCGGAGCTCTTCGTCCATCATGTCCTAGCGTTGTCTTGTCAGGTCGGGCCTGTCGTAGCTAGTGGCACCGCCCGTCACATTGCTTAAGCGGGTGGTGTAGCTTGCGGCGTAGGCGGCATGATGGAAAAGTGCCGTGCTATCGTATCCATTTAATGCTGCAGGCGGGCTCTGCGCGGGTGCGGCACAGGCGGCTGCACTGTGCTTCTTGGTAATACGCGGTGCTCAGCGAGGCCTGACAAAGGCTGTCTCACGTACCGCGGCGACAGAGCACGCCTTGTCCACCACATTAAATGCGGTGGGTGGGCGAGTCCCCCTGCGGAAGACTCGCGCACGATCCCGCGTCCTCGGGACACGTGGCGGTCCCGGACCCCTACATGGTGAGGGTAGTCCGGACGGGCGCAGGAGGTCCCGGACCCCTATGGGGGTCCGGGCCTCGGCGGTCACCACGGAGCTTCCCTTCTTTAGGGACACGTGGCGTCTTCGGACCCTTCCCCAGGCGGGGAGCGGGTCCGGGGCCGTTGGCCTAGTGAGGGAAGAGCCTGACCTGTGGGGCCTGGCTACTCCGCCTTTCCCGCGCAGCTATGGACAACTACGCGGGTCCTGCCTTGCTGCAGTAAGAGTGGGTATCCCTGCTACAGGGTACCGACAGTGGCCCCCGGGCCCACCTTGGGGAAGGTACGAACCCACAGGTGGGGCCACTTCTGCGATTTGGCTCTGTATGGCTTCAAGTTCCTTTCTGCAGGGGTCTCGACCGGCTTTGACCACCCGTCGGGTTGGTTGCTGCCTCATCACGTCGCAACGGATTACTGACTATGGGCCCCATGATCAGTGGTTCACCTAGTCACACGCGCGACGTTCGGCATTGTTGCGGCCGGAGTAAACGGGTCATTTACCACCGGCGCAGCTCCCGAAAAGCTCGGCCACGCCTGCGATTAATGCGCGCACGTCAGCTCAGCTTCCGCCTTGCTTCACGCGTGCGGGCGACGGTTCGGATCCCGCCTTTTCGCACCCTCGTTGATTACCCACCCTCCCTGACAGGTGGGCCTGGGCCCCCACGTCATGGACTGGGCGGCTAACTCCGGGTGCGGGCGTCGCCTGAGTTCCGGCGACGGTTCCGGGGCGCGCCGGTTGAGTCAGGCTTTATAACGGGGCATACCGCATTCCACGGTTGCTTTCCCGCATTCGTCTTCTTCCTCCAGCCTTTGCGCCCCTTTGCCTCCGAGCTTCCCTCGCCCTTCTCTCCCCCCTACACAGGCTCCTTCCTCACCCACCAAGAGATGGCATCCCTTGTTCATCCCCGTCGCTTCCAGACCGAGGGAGAGCTGAACACAGTGCGCCGCCAGCTTGGGTGGAGCGCTCAGGAGACCGGCTGGGGGGTGCGAGCAGGCTCGGTTCCCCTTGGCAACCTCAGCACCGGGGAGTTCGTGCTATTCACCTCGCACGTCTCCGCCGGTGTGGGACTGCCGATTTCTTCATTCTTGCTGCTGCTGCTGGAAGACTTCGGCCTCCAGCTTCAGCATCTGACGCCCCACTCCCTCCTCCTGGCGTCCATCTTTGTGCATCTATGCGAGATGTTCGTGGGAGTGCGTCCCTGCGTCATCCTCTTCCGCTACTTCTTCATCCTGGTGAGGTCCGGAAGGAGCAGGGACGAAGTGGGAGGGTACTACTTCCAGATAAGGAGTGACCTGCCGACTCCTTACATTCCGGGCCTTGCTGGCGGAAGGTGGGAGGAGTGGCGCAGGGATTGGGTGATCGCCACCACCGAAGCCAACGAGCGCCTTGTCCTGCCGACCGCGGGACCCGCCTCCGATAAAGCATCCTGGAGGGCCAAGCCATCGCTGCAGCCGGAGTTCGACTCCGTGCTGGATAAGATCAGGTCGCTGGCAGGGAGCGGCCTCACCTCATGGCACGTGCTCGGCGACTTCGTGAAGCGCCGGATCGCCCCCCTAAAGCAGCGGCCGCGACCGGCGTGGAGCTTCACCGGCCTCAACGATTGCAGCAGGACCCACCGCGGGGAGGGAAGCGATCTGACCCAGGAGGCCTTGGAGGTCCTGGTGCGGAACGTGACGGGAGACACCTTCATCCCAGAGAACCTGATCCTCCCGCAGAGCATAGTCCCCCTCTGCGAGGACCCGGCGAGGGTGGCGGTGCTGGCCACCCTGCCAACCCTGGACGACGGGGGACTGGCCCCACGGCAGACCGGGGGTGACCCGAACCGTGGGCTCCGGATCCCTGGCACGTCCGGGGATCAGGCTACGCTGAGCGCTGCGGGGTCCGGCGCCACTACGAAGGGGAAACAGGCCGCAGCTAGCAGCGCGGCCGCGGCCGGCTCCAGCCGGGCTCAGAGCAGCTCCGGTGCGTCGTCGGGGGACGTAGGCCGGCGGAGGCTACTCCGGGGCGACGGGACCCTGGTCTCGGAGCCCGCCGCGAAGCGCCAGAGGTCTTCTGAGGGCGCAGGCCAGGGTAGCTCCCGGGCTGCCGGCCCCCACGGGTCCTCTGGCGCGACTGGACCACCACCATCGCCGCCGAGGAATTCATCCCGCCGGCAGCAAGAGCAGCAGCAGCAGGAGCAGCCGCAAGAGCAGCGGCAGGAGGCACGCGGACGGCAGCAGCAGCAACAGGTGCGACCCCGGGTTGCGCCCATGCCGCAGCCGCAGGAACAGCAGCAACGGGTGCAGGCCCGGGTTGCGCCTGCATCGCAGCTGCAGGGGCAACAACAGCAATAGCAACAGTAGCAGCCGCAAGAGAAGAGGCCCGGGCTCCGGGGACGCTGGGTACCCGGTACTGCTGGGTTAGTGTCATCCTGCTCTCCTCCCTTGCGCCGGTGTTCTGTTTGTTCGTTTTTTTTTTGTTGTTGATGGCTTTTCTGCTTTGCTACCAGGGCTTCCCGCCCCAGCGGTTCTTCTACCACCGTTGGCACATCAGCAGGTGCCCGGGCGGCGGCGACCTCGGCATCGACAGCGACGGTGGCAGCAGGTGCGGGACCCTCAGGTACGGCGTCCTGCTGCTTACTCCGTGGCACATGACGCGATGCTGACTGTCATGCCATTTCCAGACTCCGCAGTGCTCAGTGCAGCAGCAGCAGCGGCGGCGGTGCCGCCGGTGCTGGGTGCAGCCGCACCCGACACGGTGGTGGAGGTGCCAGTGCAGGGCGCAGCCGCTCCTGACGTATCGGTGGCGGGGGCACCCGATGCGGCCGCGTCCGCCACGGCGGCAGCGGGAGCGCCGGAGTTAGGCTCGGCCCGCGCCCGACTCAGGCGGCAGCGGGGGCGTCCGGAGCTGGGCCAGCCGCGCCCAACTCGGCGGCAGCGGGGGCGCCAGAGCTGGGTCCGGCCGCTCCCGACCTCGGCGGCAGCGGAGGCGCCGGAGCTGGGCCCGGCCGCTCCCGACTCGGCGGCAGCGGAGGCGCCGGAGCTGGGCCCGGCCGCTCCCGACGCGGCGGTCAGCGGGGCGCCGGAGCTGGGCCCGGCCGCTCCGACTCGCGGCAATGCGGGGGCGCCGGAGCTGGTACCCGGCCGCTCCCGACTCTGGCGGCACGGGGGCGGCCGGAGCTGGGCCCGGCCGCTCCCGACGCAGGCGGGCAAGGCGGGGGCGCCGGAGCTGGGCCCCGGCCGCGCCCGACGCGGCAGCAGCGGGGGCGCCGGAGCTGGGCCCGGCCGCGCCCGACTCGGCAGCAGCGGAGGCGCCGGGGACAAGTGCCGCAGCGGAAGCCCCTACCTCCAGCTCCGGTCCTGTGCGGAGGAAGAGTTGGAGGTGGTCTTTGGCAGGCGGCTCCTGCAGCTCCAATCCCCGGAGGAGGATGCGACTCCGCTTCCTCAAGTGCTGTTGCGAGTTCGGCGTTCGATCGAGGAGGCAACTTCCTCCGCCGAGGTGGCCTTCCGGCGGGAGTGGTCTGCGCTGGAGAGCGAGCGTCAGCGCCTCTCCGACTGGCACACCCGCCTGGAGGCGCACACGAAGGCTGAAGCCTCCCACGCCGCGGAAACTCGGTCAAAGCTCAAGGCGGACCAAGAGGCCTACCGAGTCAACCTTAAGAAGGTTTTTGACCGAGAGCTCGCAGTGTCAAACCGAGAGAAATCCTTGGCGCAGCGGGAGTAGGACTTCACCCTGGAGGTTGTTGGCTTCGCTGCTCAACGGTCCGACCTCGAGGCCCACCTCGCAGCCCAGCAGTCAGAGCTGGAGACTCGCAGCGAGGACCTCGAGGTCCGGAGGCAGGAGCTCGACGTCTTCTCTACGACTCTGCAGGGATGGCGTGAACAACTGCAGGAAAGAGCCTGCCAGCTGACTGCCGACGAGGCGGATTTGGAGGAGGACCGGAAATCTCTCGCCAAGCGGGAGGCTCACGCCACCGGCATAGAGAAAGAGCTTGGGCGCCAGCGAGAGTCGCTCAAGAAGCGGAAGGTATATGTGGAGCAGAAGGAGGCCAAGCTGGAGGAGCGGTCCCGCGAACTCGAGGAGAGATCCCGCGAGCTCGAGGAGAGGTCCCGCGAGGTGGAGGTGGCCAAGGCGGCCTTGGACACCCGGGTGCAGGAGGCTGTCCGGGAGGCGGTCCGGAAGCATCAGGAAGACCAGCGCGTCGAGGCCTAGCGGATCGCTGACTGGGCAAGCGAAGCAAGCCTGGCGCTGGTGCCACTTGGCCTGAGCCCGATCCAGGTGGCGGTGCCGCCAGCTTTGGTAGCTGACGCCCTCCCGGTGCTGAGTTCTGCTTCGGATAGGCTCCAGCGCCTGGGGCCAGTCCTTGCTGGATAGCTTGAGTCCGAGGGCCGCGAGCTGATCCGGCTGGTGGCGGAGCACATCCTGACCTGCCTCCGGAGCCACGACCCGACCATCTCGCTGGCGCCCGTGATCGATGGCCCTGTAGCGGAGACGGAGGCCGCCGCTCGGGACAGCGTGCAGGAGGTCGTTGACTTCGTCGCTGCCTACTTCAAGCGAGAACCTGCAGACTCTTGAGCTGGGCATCGTATCTTTTTCCTTTTGCATTATGTAACAAACTTGTACTAGCTGAAATTTTTGAAGCAGGAAAAACTTCAACTTAGCTGTTTGTCAGTTGTTGATTTGCAATATGCAGCACCCCGGCGCCCTGGCCCTCTGGCAGACAGGTTCAGTTGCTTGGACCTGTCTGCCATCTGAGCCGTAGAAGATACTGCGGACCTCCTTGGCATAGGGCTGCATAGCCTGCAAGACGAGCAAGCGCCTTGTTCCCTGCGTAGGATACAGGAGTACAGATAGAAAAATCAAGTTCGCTTATATAGTAGCAACGATACTGCAACTTAGCTATTTGACGCATGCAGAATTCATCCACGATGTCTGGGACAAAGCGGATGCCCCGGGCCCCCTGGGAGAGAGACTCAGTCGCTATGAGTCTGTCTACCATCAAGATTGGCTCTTATCCTGCATGAAAGCTTTGAAGCAGATACTCGGACTCCCTGGTAGGTAGGCTCAATGGTTTGAGACTGTCTACCCCTGGCCAGGTTTTAACCTGTGTACCACTTCAAAGTTATAGCTTAGTAGCAGACCCGCGGGGCTCATTCCTGACCAATCCCAGGCTGGTACCAGGTCCAGGACTCTAGATGCGCAGGCCCAGGTAGCTCTGTGCTTGTTACAGAGTGGGGGAGTGCGTAGGCTTAGGGTCGGAACCAGGCTAAGGCGCTACGCAGGGCTCCGAACCACTCCAGGAAACAGCACGATCTTTCCGGACCTGGCTTCATCGTCCCAGACCCTTCGCAGCAGTGGGTGAGGTCACTTTGCTGTGCTCGATCCTTTGAGATATAGTGCTGGACACGCCGTGTTGGACTTAGGAAGCCAGCCCTTGAGCTGGGACGAGGTCTGGGCCCCCAATTACCCGGCTCTAGGTACTAGAGCACTCGTTACAGGGTGGTGGAGAGTGCAGGCTTTTGGGTGCGGAACCAGCTAGGCGGCTACACTGGGCTCCGAACCACCCCAGGAAACAAGTACCCGCTCCCCAGAGTAGGTTCCTAGGGGTCCGGACCCCTCTCCAGCAGCAAGAGGGTCCGGACCTATACGGTAGTCCAGCAGCTCAATGCAGATCTTAGTTGCAGCAACAAGGGCAGAGGTCCCGCGGGGGTTAGAAAAAAAATGAAAATTCCGAGAATCGAAATGCGTAATTTAACTTTGACACAAAGACAGAACTAGGAGAAAATCTTTCCTTTGCAATCTCGATGTACATGGCTTGCGCGATGGATGCCAGAGGCCGGGTTTATGAGGTCGGACCTCTACCGCTCTGAGCCGCGCGTTAGCCGCTGGTGCGATGGATGCCAGAGGTCGGGTTTACGAGGGTGGCCCTCAACCGCTCCGGCCGCACGCTAACTCTATCTTATTACAAAGGAAAAGTTATTTCCCTGCTCTGCCTAGGTGTAAAACTTACGCAGATGCTCTATGTTCCACGGGTTGGGTAGCGGCACTCCGTCTTCTGTGGCGATGCGAACGCATCCGGGCCGGCATACCTCTGTAACCTTGAAAGGCCCCTCCCAGCTGGGGGAGAGTTTGTGGAGCCCCGCTCGGTTCAGGATCCGTCTGAGGACGAGGTCGCCAGCCCGGAGCTCCCTACTGTGCACGAACCGTTGATGATAGCGCCGGAGCGCCTGGTTGTAGCGTGCATTTCGGATTGCTGCTCGCCACCTTCGCTCGTCAACGAAGTCCACGTCGTCGCACCGCAGCTGCTCCTGCATGGATTCGTCAAAGGCCTGGACCCGTGGTGAGCCCAGGTGAATTTCTGGGGGAAGGCATGCTTCAGCCCCGTAGACCAGGAAGAACGGAGTCTCCCCGGTAGCTCGGCTGGGTGTGGTCCGGTTGCCCCATAGTACACACGGAAGCTCGTCAACCCATTTGGCACCATGCTTTTTCAAGCAGTTGTAGGTGCGGGTCTTGAGTCCCCTGAGGATCTCTGCATTCGCTCTCTCAACCTGTCCATTGCTGCGGGATGTGCCACGGACGCAAAGCATAGCTGGATGCCGATGTCCTCACAGTACTCTTGGAAGAGTCTGCTTTTGAATTGGGTCCCGTTGTCCGCGATGATGCGGTTTGGGACGCCAAATCTGCACACAATGGACCTGAGGAATGCGACTGCTGATTTCTTAGTAATATTCACCACAGGAGTAACTTCCGGCCACTTGGTGAACTTGTCGATGGCGACATAGAGGAACCGGTATCCGCCGACAGCCCGGGGGAAAGGCCCCAGGATATCCACACCCCACACAGCGAATGGCCATGAGGGTGGAATCATCTGCAGAGCTTGAACTGGGGTGTGTATTTGTTTTGCATGGAACTGGCATGCTTTGCAGGACCTTACCAGCTCAGCCGCATCCTGGAGTGCTGTTGGCCAGTAGAAGCCATGCCGAAAGGCCTTGCCAACAAGCGTGCGAGAGGAGGAATGACTTCCGCACTCGCCTCCATGGATCTCCGCGAGCAGTTCGCGGCCCTCTCCCTGGGAAATGCATCGCATGAGGATTCCGTTGGCGCCACGGCGGTAGAGATCCCCTTCTACCACCGCGTAGCGTTTAGCCAATCGGACTATGCGCTCAGCGGACACATCGTCATCAGGGAGGATGTTATCCTTCAGGTAGTCCCGGATCTCGGAGATCCATGCATCGGGAGCTCCCAAAGCATGTGGGGGTGGCTCTGTGAGGACACCAGGTTCCTCAACAGAACACACAGCCCTGGTTGGGCACCATAGGTGGAATGCTGCCGGGACCGCTAGCTTCGAGGTGCCAGCTTGATCCCCCTCACCCGGCTTGGGAGGCTGGGCGGTAGGTTTCAGCAGCCGTCTTTCAAAGACACCCTCAGGCACAGATGCCCAGGTAGATGCTCTCACAGAGAGATCATCTGCTGCTGAGTTGTGCTCGCGGGGAACGTGTTGCAGTTCCAAGGCGTCGAAGTCCTTCTCGAGCTTCCTCACGTGTATGAGGTATGCCGCGAGCTGGGGATTGTTGCAGTTGCAATCCACTCGGACCTGCTTGATGATTAGCTGGGAGTCCCCTTTCACCAGAAGCTGCCGGACCCCCAATGAGAGGGCTTGCGTCAGGCCGAAGATCAGAGCCTCGTATTCCGCCATGTTGTTGGTGGCCTTGAACTCAAGGTGCACCATGTACTTCAGCTGATCTCCGTTTGGGTCGATGAGGACCACACCAGCCCCGGCCCACTTCTCGCGGGCGGACCCATCAAAGAAGAGTGTCCAGTGAGGCTCGGTGAAGACTGGTGTCCTGATTTCCGGCTCCGGGGGTCCAACATTTATGACTGGACCCCCAGGGTTGCTTGGGGAAGGAGTCCACTCCGCTATGAAATCAGCCAAGATCTGGCTCTTGACCGCATGGCGTGGCTGGAAATCCAGTTGGAATTCTACCAGCTCTGCTGCCCACTTGGCGATATTGCCTGTGGCGTTGGAGTTGTGTAGGATCGCTCTTAATGGGTAAGAGGTCACTACAACAACTCGGTGTGCTTGAAAGTAGTGGCGCAGTTTCCTGGACGCAATAAGTATTGCATAGATAAGCTTATGCGTCTCAAGATACCTGGCCTTTGCCTCGTGGAGGACTTCACTGATGTAGTAGACTGGCTTTTGGACGGTCCGGACCCTAGTTCCTGGGTCCGGCTCGCCCTTGTCCACCACATCTGTCCCTGGGGCCCCCAGTGGTTCTGGGTTCCCACTGGGATGAGGCTCCTCCGGACCTGCCTGTGCAGGATCCGGACCTTCAAGCTGGGGTGAGGCTGACGGGCCCCCGTGTCCGGGGTCCGGCTCACCATCCTTGGCCAAGAGGACCTTGGTGCCCCCCTGGCAAGTTTGCTCCATCCTTTCGGCGACCAGCACCATGCTGACCGCCTCCGCAGATGCAGCAAGATACAGAAACAACGGCTCACCGGGTTCTGGAGCCACCAATACTGGCAGCGAGGTGAGGTGCTGCTTCAGCTCCTGGAAGGCTTGTTCAGCCTCTTCGGTCCATGAAAATGGACTGGACCTCCTCAACAGCTTGAAGAAGGGAAGGGCCCTCTCAGCCAGCCTCGATATGAAGCGGCTAAGAGCAGCGAGAGATCCAGTAAGCTTCTGGACGTCCTTGATGCGGCCAGGAGGCCTCATTGCTTCGATCGCCTTGATCTTGGCTGGGTTTGCCTTGATGCCTCGATGCGAGACCAGGAAACCCAGCAGCTTCCCTGCTGGGACGCCGAAGATGCACTTCTCTGGGTTCAGCTTCGTGCGCGTGGCGCGAAGACGGTCGAAGACGAGGGACAGGTCCTCCACTAGTGTTGACCCTACCTTAGTCTTGACCACAATGTCGTCGACATAAACCTCAACAATATCTCTAATTAGATTACAGAAGGTTTTGTTCATAGCTCGTACAAACGTGGGTAAGGCATTCCTTAGACCATACGACATGACAATGTAGCAATAAAGCCCATCTACTGTTACAAAGGCAGTATGCTTCCTATCCTCTCTAGACATCTGAATCTGGTGGAAACCAGAGTATGCATCTAGGAAAGACAAAAGATTACACCCGGAGGTGGAGTCCACGATCTGATCGATACGCGGAAGAGGATAGGGGTCTCTTGGACATGCCTTGTTGAGGCTGGTGTAGTCGATGCACATCCGGAGCTTCCCGTTGGCCTTTGGGACGACGACCGGATTGGCCAACCACTCGGGATGGTGGACCTCCTCGATGAAGCCGGCATGTAGGAGCTTGTGGACTTCCTCGCGGATGAAGTTCTGCCGCTCCACGGACTGCTTCCAAGGCTTCTGGCGCACCGGCGTGGCGTCGGGGTAGATCCTCAGATTGTGCTCGATCACTTCCCTGGGGATCCCGGGCATCTGTGACGCTTCCCAGGTGAACACGTCGACATTTGCCCGGAGGAAAGCGATGAGCGCGTCTTCCTATTTCTCCTCCAGGTTCCCCGCAATGCGGGTGGTCCTGGTGGAGTCTGCTCCAATCTGTACCGACTTCACGGGAACTTGGTCCGGATCAGATGGTTGGACCTTGGGAGCCTTTGCAGGCGCCCTGGGTTGCGAGGTGGACGGAACCTCCTCGGAGCGTGCAGCCTCTGCCGCCAGGGTATGCAGTCTCTCAACTGCAGCGACGGCAGCGGTGCGGTCGCCCTGCACGGTGAGGACTCCGGCAGGGGAAGGCATCTTCAAGACCAAATACCCATAGTGGGCAATGGCCATGAAGCGGTAGAGTGCCGGTCGGCCAATGATGGCGTTGAACGGGAGGTTCACCTCCGCAACATCGAACATGACGCTTTCTGTGCGGAAGTTCTCCTCGGTCCTGAACGTGACCGGCAATGTGATGCTCTCCAGGGGGAACACCGGGTGTGGGCCCACTCCGGAGAATGGGCGAGAGGGAGTCAGCTTGGACTCTGGGATCTGCAGCTGCTTAAATGCTGCATAACTGATGACGTTGAGGCCAGCCCCACCGTCAATCAGCACGTGGTAGAGCCTCACGTTGGATATGACAGGAGCGGTGACTAAAGGTAGCACACCAGCTCCGGCCATATTCTCCGGGCAGTCGGATGGCCCGAAAGAGATGGTGGTGTTCATCCACCTCTGGTGCGGCGCCGCCCTTGGGACCCCCGGCTTCACCGAAAGGACCTCCCGGCGAAGGGTCTTCATGTCCCGCCGGGAGACAAGCTCCCAGCTCCCGCCATACATTACGTACAGCTTCTTGCGGCGGTCGCCGTTGTCGGAATCGGAGTCGTCGCCGTGATAGACGCCCTTCAGCTCTCGAGCAGGGGATTGGTACCCCAGCTCCTTGTCCCCAGCCGCGGCCCCACTGTCAGAGGCCTTCTCCTTGCCGGCCCGCCGGCGAGGAGGGGGTGAGCCATCCTTAGAGGACTGCTCACGCCGCCCACTGACCCGTTTCGCGAGCTTTTGGATCTCGCGGCAGTCGGCGGCGCTGTGGCGAGCGGTGGGATGCACTGGGCATGAACCTCCGTTTCCACCTTGCGGGCGAGGGCGTTTGCCGTGTGTATTCTGGCCCCCAGCCGCTGCAGCCGCAGCCGGCGCCGCTGCAGCCGCAGCCGGCGCCGCTGCTGGCGCTGCTGCTGCAACGACTGGTCCGCCAGAATGCGGCTCCCCACGACCCCGGTTCTTCTTCTTCTTCTTGCCACCGCCCTGAGCGGTAGCACTGGAGCCACCAGCCTTGGTGTCTCCGTCTTGGAGGGCTGAGTGCCATGCACGGCCCTCAGCGGCCCTGGCACACTTGTCTACCAGGGAGAAAAGCGTAGTGACGCTTTCCACCTCGTGCGTCGCCAGCTTCTCAAGCACCTTCTCATCACGCACCCCCTGGCGGAAAGCAGTAATAATAGATGCATCTGAGATACGAGGAATGGTACCCCGTACCTTGGTGAAGCGCGAGATGAAGGCCCGAAGCGTTTCCCCGGGTTTTTGCCTCACGGCGTGAAGGTGTGCCTCCACACCATGCTGCTGGTAGGCGCTGGCGAAGTTCGCTGTGAACCTCGCACAGAGCTCTTCCCAGGACTGGATTGTCCCAGGTGTGAGGTTCATGAGCCAGGTCCGGGCTGGCCCAGACAAGGCTACATGAAAGTAGCTTGCCATGACGGCGCCGTTGCCACCAGCCGCTGTGATGGCGGTAACGTACACCTGCAGGAATTCCGAAGGGTTAGTAGTACCGTCGTACTTTTCCGGCAGGTGGGGGCGGAACTTGGGTGGCCACGCCACGGCGCGGAGGTGCTCCGCAAGCGCAGCACAGCCCACTCCGGCCACCGGTGCACCTGACTGAATCCGGGCGTTCACCGGAGGCCTGGGTGCCGCCGCGTCCAGATCGACATTGAGGTTGCGTCCCTCAATGTTGAGACGGCGCTCTCGCGCCCTCTCGACAGCGATGCGGGCATCCTCCCCCGCGCGCCGGCGGTTGAGCTCCGCCCGCAAGTCTTCTGTTCGTGCACCCCTCACGGTAGGGGAGCGCACAGATGCCGACGCACCGCCCTGACGCTGGTGGTAAGGTACCACCGCGTTGCCAGGCGGAGGTCGTTGCCCAGTCTTTGCAGAACTGGGGGAGGCCTGAGCCAGATGGAGGAGACGATCGACGTCGTCCCGCCACTGCCTCAGGGCGTCTGGCGAGGCTGCCTCAGCCGGGGGGTTGCGAAGCAACTCCCTAGCCGCTGCCAGCGCTCCGCCGCTCGCAGCCTGTGAGGGGGCCCTTGATGGGCGCCCTGACTCTTGCCGGCGGGCGGCGCGCGCCGCCGCCAACGGTGGCTGCTCCACAGGCACAGTTGCCCCTGGGGCAGGAACGCGAGAGGCATGTGGCGTGGAGGACGCCACCCCCTCCGTCATCTCCACGTCGTCCACGCGAACCATGGGGACGAAGAAGATGATGAAATACGACCAGCTAGTTCCCCTACCTGGCGCGCCAAATGTCGTGGTGCTGCAAACCACGGCCGGGTGGAGGAAGGCACCCGCCCTAGCCCAAAGGGTGTGTACTCAGGGGGTAGCTAGTCTTAGATCGATCTCACTCAAGAACTCGAGGAACACAGCCGGATTTAGAGTGGTTCGGGCCGCCGGAGCGTAATACCCTACGTCTACTGTGTGTTGTATTGCCTTCCCACGAGAGTGAGAAGGTGCGAGAGCTTGAGTCCGTCTGGATCTGTCTGACGAGCGCCTCCCTTTTATATCTCAAGGGGGCGCGTACACAGCCGTTGGATCCCCGACAGGTGGGTCCAACGATGCAGTATAAACTAACGTACTGTTCATACATTATGGCGTCGCAGGCAAAGGAGATCTCTCTCTTGGATTCCCTTGCCTGCTCCCGGAGCCCTTCGTCCATCATGTCCTAGCGTTGTCTTGTCAGGTCGGGCCTGTCGTAGCTAGTGGCACCGCCCGTCACATTGCTTAAGCGGGTGGTGTAGCTTGCGGCGTAGGCGGCATGATGGAAAAGTGCCGTGCTGTCGTATCTATTTAATGCTGCAGGCGGGCTCTGCGCGGGTGCGGCACAGGCGGCTGCACTGTGCTTCTTGGTAATACGCGGTGCTCAGCGAGGCCTGACAAAGGCTGTCTCACGTACCGCGGCGACAGAGCACGCCTTGTCCACCACATTAAATGCGGTGGGTGGGCGAGTCCCCCTGCGGAAGACTCGCGCACGATCCCGCGTCCTCGGGACACGTGGCGGTCCCGGACCCCTACATGGTGAGGGTAGTCCGGACGGGCGCAGGAGGTCCCGGACCCCTATGGGGGTCCGGGCCTCGGCGGTCAGCACGGAGCTTCCCTTCTTTAGGGACACGTGGCGTCTTCGGACCCTTCCCCAGGCGAGGAGCGGGTCCGGGGCCGTTGGCCTAGTGAGGGAAGAGCCTGACCTGTGGGGCCTGGCTACTCCGCCTTTCCCGCGCAGCTATGGACAACTACGCGGGTCCTGCCTTGCTGCAGTAAGAATGGGTATCCCTGCTACAGGGTACCGACACACTAAATGAAGTCTATTTACAAAACTTTTTGCATGGATGGACTGTAAATCGCGAGACGAATCTAATGAGTCTACTTAATCCATGATTTGCAACAGTGATGCTACAATAACCATCCGCTAATTATTGATTAAACATGGATTAATTAGCATCATTAGATTCGTCTCGTGATTTACAACCCATCTATGCAAAAAGTTTTGCAAATAGACTTCATTTAGTACTTCAAATGCCCTGTTTACATCTTTACACATTTTTGCAAAATGAACTAAACACACCCATAGAATTTTTATATATTTTAAGTACTAAATATAGACTAATTATAAAACTAATTACAGAACTTGTCTGTAAACTACGAGACGAATCTAATAAGTCTAATTAATTTATCATTAGAGAATGTGCACTATAGCAATTAATGTAGCAAATTAGTGTCTAATCTTAGTCTAATTTGACTTATTAGATTCGTCTCGCAATTTACAAGCAAACTATGTAATTTGTTTTTTATTTCATCTAGATTTAATATTTCATACATGTAAGATTCTCTTTTGATGTGATAGATTTGGAATTTTGAAGTTTGCAATTAAACAAGAGCTCAGCAGGAAAAACTAATAAGAGCAGGGGCGGATAAGGGGGGCGGACAGGGGCCCGGCCTCCATGATCCCCAAATTTACATTAGAAATTTAAATTTTGATTAAATTTTATATAAATTTATATAATTAGCCTCTTTAATAATAAAAAAAATCAACTTCCTGTCTCCACCCTGGCCGTGCCTGCCCCGGCGCATCTGCCATGATCCATGCCATGAGCCCATGACTCGCTGCTCCCCCGCGGATCCATGGATCGATCGCTGCGCCGCGCACCGGGCGCACGCGCTCACTGTCCCGGTCTCTGCGCACCGTGCAGGGTCGGCGATCGGCATTGACTTTCCCGGGGAGATTCTCCGCGCGCGCGCGCGCGCGCACCGGCCGCCCAGGCATGGCGCGCTCGCACGCACCCCCCGCTGCCCCGCGCCTTTTTGCACCGCATCATTGCATGTGCCAATGTGTCCGGCCGGCATCGTTCGCCTTCGCCTTCGCCGCTGCCGTTGCTCCCCTGCCGTTGCTTCTGGAGACTGGATGGCGTAGTGAAGATCCTGAACAAGCATGCATCGATTCATCATTCGGAAATCTGGTGCTGGTTGTGGTTTGTGGCCATTCGGGACAGCAACCTCGTTGCTACTACGACCACTACGCAATTGAGATTGGCCATCAGGCTGCTCGATTTGCTTTTTCATTCAGCAACGGAGGAGCCGGTCCATGCACTCAGGGCTGGGCGAAAACCAGCTGAACCGGGCCGACCTGACGAATAAAATGCGGTACAGCCGGACGGTTTTGATCGGGGGCATGACTCCGTTCCAACCATCGTCATTCTGCGCTAGGCTCAAGGGCAAAAGCGGAAAGAGAAAAAAAATCTGCAGAACGGACTTGGCTGGGCTCTCCCATCTCCCTCCCCTCCCCCACCCGGTTCTACCGCCGCCAGGCCCGCCACCATCGGCGACCTCACCGCCGGCGCGTCGCCATTCCGTTGAAACCTTTTTCCTCGTCAGGGCAAGGCACTCCCCCCACCCCCCCACTCCCGGCCCTCTGCTTGGGCGGCACCGGCGTGGGCCGGGGATCGGTGCCTCCGTTTCCTCGTAAGTGACCCACTCCTGCCTGGGCGGATTGTTTGTTCTTCGAAGTCCCCGATTCTTTTCCTCCTCTATCTGTTCTGTTAGCCGCCGATTCGTTTGCGGCGTGGTGACCTTCTTGTCTAATCGAGCCCATCCGTCCGTGGATCAACTAGGCCCTTCTTCTTCGTCCTAGCGCGCGAGGCCGATCTACATCTACCCTTGGCGCGGGGCGTCGGCGGGCGCGTGCTCCCGTTCACGGAGGGATGGACAGGCTGGTGCAGTTCGGGAGGAAGGCGTGGTTCATCGTGCGGGTGATGTCCGGCTACGAGGAGAGGCGGATCCGATCCTACAGGCTGCAGCTGCAGAAGCGCCTCGAGATGGCAAGTACTTTCCCCACGAGATTTCATTCGAGATATTGTAGCAGTGCGTACTGTCCTGTCTGACTCCATGGTGTAACCGACACTTGCTGGGGAAAGTGTAGCACCAATTTTGCCTTTTAAGCCCCGCATGGAACCAGATCTTCTAGTTGTTCTCTCTTGTTGAAAGTGGGATCAGGTTAAACAGTAGAGGTTCCATGGTGCCATTGCCGCTTCCTGTTCAATTTAAGTTGTGAAGTTTAGCTGATTTGCACTCTATGTCTAGTGCTTAGCATTTAGTGCGAAACCTGCTTTTACGCAGCTTAGGTGCAGAAAATTGGTATTTTTTGTCAACATTATTGATCCGAAGAGGTACCCGGTGCATATAAACTTTTGTTTAGTTCTTAACATTGAGGACAAGTTATTGTTATATATATCATACCATTTCGAAATGATTGTCATTTCAATATTTTCCCTACATGATAATTGATCTTTATTAGACAGAGTTAGTTACTCTTATGCAGAGTTCTGCAAAATACTCTCTAGTGTAGTTTATTGATGTGGTAGAATTCATCCCTTTAACTTCCAACAATTTGTTGTTATATGATGTAGTTTTATAGGAAAATCGTGTGGTTTTCTCTTTGGTCATGGTTTTGAACAGGGGTATCTTGCAGATTGCCCTGGTCTGAAGTTGAAAATGCTCCTTGTTATAAAGCGTGGTTTTGACTTATGATCTTTATTTTGTGCAATGATGATCATTGAACAAGGAGTACTATTGCATTTTTTTTTTTGGTATTCTGCATCAACCTTTGAACATTGTTTCAAAAAAAAGTTAGCATCTCCTAGGCATGGAAAATATTTGAATTATTTAGTTATTTAACTGGCTATCATAAAACAGGATGTGTCCTTTTTTCCACCTGTCCGCTTCGATTGTTGTGTAGCAAGGCTTCATGCAAGTGCAATACAGTTCTTGGATTATTCATGTTGCCACTGTTAGTTATGTTGGCATTTTAGCAACATAAATATTGGGTGGGCAAAGCTGTGAGTTGCTTAGTGTATTCACTTTAATGATGTTGTACCATTATGTAAATGTTAGCAGAGGGGTTCGGCAGGCCTTTTGGGACTTGGGTCTATTGCCGCACATGCTTGTGCATGTCCCATAAGGGATAGTTTGATTAGGTCCTAATTGTATTAGGCAAGGACTCCCGATTGGTTCTGTTCCTTGTCTATATATTTTTACCTGTGCTTTGCACCTATAATCAATCTATTATCCCGAGCCACATATGCTTTCAGTAAAGAAATACTGGTATATATGATACTACGCTTAGAATGTTAGCTAGTACGAACTCCTTCATGTAATTCAAATCAGTGTTCTGTCCCAAAAGGTAAGAGAGAAAAGGGTTGATTGTTTGTTGCAAAAGATACAGAAAAGCTAGCTTTCGTATCAAGTAATATCTGTCTTAACAATTACAAATATCAGTTCTCGCATATCATTTAGTCTGTGTAATTCCTTTGAATATATACTATTGTTCATTCAGGCCCAAGCTAGGAAGGAAGAGCTGCGGAAACAGCCAGAAAAAGTTATCTTGTCAGAGGTTCGTCAAGTGGTTCAGCAGATGCAAGCTCTCAATCAGCATCTTGAAGAAGCTGTAAGTTTACACCTAAAAATTTAGTCAATGCATGCCTTGGAAATGTATACTGCATTTTGCAACAACTTAGTTTCTTAAAAAAAATGTACTGTGTGCTGACAGAAGTGAGACAATTAGACAAAGGTTGGGAATCATGCTATTGGCATGTGGAAAACAATGCAATTGTATATGTTTGGTTGATGTGAAATATTTTGAATATATACTGATGCAGTTTCATGGGACATCGTGCATGGCAATAAGATGAATGCTTCCTGGGTTATGCATATCCATTGCTAACTTGTTTTACATTGTAATTTTCAGGAAACTGCCATAGATGAATACTTCAAACCAATTGACAAGAATGCTAAGATCATAACCAATATGCAGTTGGAGAAAGAAGAAAAGCAAATGAAGGAGATGGCAAAAGTTATGCAAGAGCAAATAAAAATGCAAAGAGAAATCGCGATGAAAAGAGCTGAGGCCGCCAGCCTAGAGTCCAAGGATGCTCAAGTGAGTGAAAAAGTAGATGAAATCCCTACGAAACAAGAGACTGTAAAATAGATACTATGTATTGTTCCTTTTCTCAGGAAGTTAGTGTGCCTGTGCATACTCTTTGCACTTGTTTTGGGCTAGGTAATAAGTATGTACTATGCGACAGTCACCAATTTTGTACTTCTCAGAGGCTATTCTTTTCTCTGCGGATTATTGTCGGGCATACTCCCTTTTCATTTTTCTATTACCACGGAAGATTTGTTTGGGCCGATGATGGGCTATGAGATGGAATAGTGTTCCGAGCATTAACATGCTACTGTATCTCTATATTGAGGTGCTGAATCTGTCATTTTTTGTAGAGGAGCTGTTGAATTTTGCAACTTTATGATTCTAGACTAGATGATTTGCTCCTTGAATGCGGTATATGTTTGTTTTTTGGAGATAAAGGTGCGTCATGATTAGTGTGATTCTGCCGGTTACCTGCAGTGGATATAACATATAAATAAATAAATCATCATGATATAACATCAAATGTTTCATAGTGTAGTGGTTAGCACTCCAGACTTTGAATCTGGCAATCTGGGTTTGAATCCCATTGAGTCCTTCCATTTTTGGTAATTTTTGTTTTGGGTTATGCTCCGGCCTTCAGATTAAACTCACTAGTAATCACTTTTGGTAATTTTTGTTTCAGGTTATGCTCCGGCCTTCAGATTAAGCTCACCAGTATATAATCACTAAAACAGTGATGAATATTTATTTTTTCCATATCGAGCACTAGTATAATCTGTGTTTGAATCCCATTGAGTCCTTCCATTTTTGGTAATTTTTGTTTTGGGTTATGCTCCGGCCTTCAGATTAAGCTCACTAGTAATCAATTTTGGTAATTTTTGTTTCAGGTTATGCTCCGGCCTTCAGATTAAGCTCACTAGTATAATCACTAAAACAGTGATGAATATTTATTTTTTCCATACTCGAGCACTCTGTTGTTCTATTAGTATTTCTGCTTTGAAGGATCATAAAAAGAGCGATAATCATCAGGTTGTTTGTTCCAAGTATGGAAACGAAATTGTGGAAATAGTTTCTTTAACCCCTTTTCCTTGGAAGTAGAAACGAATTAGCGGAATCAGAAAAAGTAAATTTGCAAGCTTGCAGCTCACAAGAATTGTGGATTCAGATGAAACAGAGCATGCATGCGAGGATTCTTCCTTGTTCACAGACATGAAAATAGAAACTGTCCCAGTACTCGAGCAAAATTAAGAACTCGTCAGGATGGTGCCATTTCAGTGTTGCATCACAAGCTAATTCCTTGTGTTGATGGCTAGATGGTAGATGCCAAAACATGTTCTGCTTAATACAGAGCCTTATCTCCCAGCTGCTGACGCTCGCAAGAATAATTCACACACCACAAACACCATACATTGAAGCTTAATAAATGCTTCACAAATCACAGAAGTCGGCATCAGGCACACAAACCAGATGTCTCTTGGTTCATCAAACATTACATAGCAAGCAAACTCAGTGCGCATCCACGACAGGCACGCTCGCGTGCACACACACACACGCAGCTGCTGCTTATTAGCTCCGCACTCCGTTCCAAACGGAGTAGCAGGCACTCATCAAGCCACACAACATCAAACACACACATACAGCAGGTGGGCAGGCACACCCAGACCCAGCTACTGCTGCTGCTTCATTGTCTAGGATCCAATCGCAAGCCACACACTCGAGCACACACGCCGGCCGGTGTCTGACCGTCTGAGCGCAACACACGCGCAGGCAGAAAACCCGGCAGCCTTTTTATTCCAAAGCACGCGGCATCCGCTAGGCCAACTCGGCTAGCATCAGCGCAAGCAGGAAGCCAACCTGAGGCCCCTACCTTGTCAACAACAAACTCAACGAAAGGCAGCTGCTGCAGCCTGCAGCAGCATCAGTACCGTCACAGCAAGCCAGCAACCCTGCCCGACCAGCGTCCATCGTAGAGGGCGAACGAGTCGGCCATCTCCCGTGGCAGCAGCGGCAGTGTTGACGCACGGCTCAGGATTCACCTAGGCAATGCGAGAGGCAGAGAGTCATAAAATGGCGAGTGAGTATGCAGTCGATAGGAAGAATGAAAGAGAGGTTACACTTCACCAATGTAATCTTTCAACAAAATAAAGTTTCACAAATGTACACTTGGTGTGCAGGTTACAGAGCTTGGTGTACAGACTACAGAGCAGTGTGCCGTGTGCGTACCTGAGAACAGTGCCCCTGAGGAGGCGCCTCCTCCTGTAGTAGAGCGAGTGCACGGGCGGCTCGAAGAGGCTGGGGTGGTGGCCGGCGGCAAGCCCGTCCCACTCCAGCGCCTCCCAGACATCCTTCTCCATCTCGACGGCTGGTCGCTTCACGCGTGGCCCGCGGCCCCGCAAGGCCGGCAGCCGGCGCAGGCCGAAGCCCCCCCTGATCCTGATGGTCTCGAGCGCCGGCGCGAGCATCTTGACCTCAGATATCTGCCGCAGCTTTGGCAGGTCGTGCAGGTGGATGGTGGTCAGCTTTGGGAATGGTAAGCCATGGGCGACTATCTCCTCCGGGTACATTTCGTCCAGCACGAAGACGTGCGTGAGGTCACCGCAGTGTGAGGAACGAGAGTACTCTATTCTACTTGTGATAAGTGAATTGTCAATCGTGCGGTGTGATCGTGCGTTTGGTCTTTGGATTGCAGGTACACGGGCGTCGAGTGTCGACGGGGAGCTGCCGTGGAGGTGCTGTGGCCGATGGACCGTGCGGTGGACGGCGGTGAAGGGCAGCCGGGACCGGAGCTCGGACCGGGCGGCAGCTGTGGCGTCCACTCCTGGATCGAGGGCGCAAGCGGCGACGGAAGACGGGTTTCTTGGTTTGCGCCACAAAACCAAGGAGGCGGACGGCGGTTGAAGACGCAGAGTCGTGGAGGCACGGGCGTCGGTCTCGGGACTGACGGAGGCGACGGGCGTCGACGGCGTCTAGGGCCTCGCTGCGGGCGAGGAGGTGACGGGCGTCGGGCGGTGTCTAGGGCCGTCAGGAAGCCGAGGCTGGAACGGCGTCTAGGGCCACGGCGTGGAGGCGGGAATCTTCCCGCGCGTGAGGTTTTTGGCGGTTTTCTCAAAACCGGCCACCTATCCGGGTTTCGCGGACCCTCCAAAACCGCGGACTGGATCTTCATCAAGACGGCGGCATCGCGGAGAAGACTTCGTTTCGAAGAAAGAACCTCGGCCGTCGGATGAGATCGTTGTACAGGGGGTGCTGCAGGCCAACCGGTCTGACCGGTCCAGCGTACTGGTCAGACCGGTCCCGCGGGTATAAATACCCCTTCACTTGTGTTAGGTTAATAGCGGCTTTTGTAATCTGTTCGTGGACTATCTGTTTCTCCAGGCCGCCACCCCTGTGTTCTCCTCCCCCTGTTCCTCTCTTTAGAGTAGATTTGTCCATGGATTTGTGAGACTTTGTATTGAATGTGATTAGGAAAGGAGGCCCCATCCTCCTTGTGCCCTCTGGGCTTTTGAATCAATCCAATTCTGTCTCTCTTGTGCTTTTTGTGATGGATTTTCGTTTCGATTTTAATACACTTGATTGCGACGTTTCGTAGAGCTCTTTGGAGTGATTCCCGTGCTACTAGCTGCGTGCCAAATTTTCTGGAATCACGAGCTCATCAGAATTCGAGTTCTTGAGTGTTTGAGAAAACCGCAATCCCTTTTGATCTCCCCCATAATTCTCACGTTTCGTTGATTTTTAGACCGAGATCTTTTGGGGATATGTTCACGGGGTAGGGGCTAAGCAATCCCCCAAGTTTCACCGATTTTCGTAGTCATTTGCTCGAGATTCAACGTTTGAATCCAATTTCTCGGGGGTTTTCTAGGTGCTACCGGTCAGACCGGTAGGCACGACCGGTTAGACCGGTCCAGCGCACCGGTCAGACCGGTCCTGGCAGATCAGTGCTGCAGTTTTTCCAATTCGCTTCCGATTTGCTTCGTGGTTTCGCTCGCTCGTTCGAGGCCTTTTGTGTTGGGTTAGCTTTTCAATAGCTACTCCAAACTTTGGTCAGAACGCTTGAGGGTTTGGGCAATTTTGAGATATTTGCCGACGATTCGAATTTCGAAGAAATTTTGATCGGCTCCCATTCACCCCCCCTCTGGTCGCCGGCTTCGGTCCCACAATTGGTATCAGAGCTTGGTTGAGGTTTTCAGTACCTTAACCGGTTCGAAAACCACTCGGCGACCATGGCGAGTCTTGGTAAGATCCCGGTGTTTTCTGGCGAGGATTATGCCTACTGGAAGATTCGCATGAGAGACTTCCTGCAGAGCATGGGAGCCGATGTCTGGGAGATTACCACGAACCAGCTTTACGAGGTGCTGGCTGTTCGGACCACGCCTCTTCAGGTGACCCAGCACGAGGCTAACGCCAAGGCTGTCAATGCCTTGTTCGCTGGCGTTTCTCGTGCGGAGTTCTCACGCGTCCAGGGTTTTCAGGAAGCCCACAAGATTTGGACGTGCCTTGAGAACTACCACGAGGGTACACCTCAGGTAAAGGCCAGACTGTTCGAGACTCACCGGCGTGAGTACGAGAACTTCACACAGGAGCTGGGTGAGAGCATTGACCTGATGTTCAGTCGTTTTCAGTCGATTGTGAACAAGGTCAATGCGAACAGATCTGCTGGTGCCCTTGAGTACACAGAGCACGAGAAGGCTCTCAAGTTGCTCTACGCACTTGACCGCTCTGTGTGGGATCTCAAGGTGAACACGATCATTGAGTCTGCAGGCTATGAGACTCTGACCGTGAACGAGCTTTTCAGCAAGCTCAAGGCCACGGAGGTGGATAACCAGACACGAGCCAAGCTCAATGGTGCCCCTCCTTCCAAGAGCGTCGCTCTTGTGACTGGCCCAGGTGGATCGAGCTCTAACGCTAACTCTGCTCTTGGCTTTTCTCTTGCCTCTTTGCCTTCTGTTTCAGATGAGCAGCTGGAGACGCTGGGCGACGACGACTTGTGCCTCCTCATCAGCAAGTTCCAGCGCGTCTACCACAACAGGCAGAGGAAGAAGAACCCCGGGTGCTACAACTGCGGCGATCTGAACCACTTCATCGCCGATTGCCCCAAGAAGTCCGGCGGTGGCCAGAACAACTCCTTCGACTACTACCGCCACCGCGACCGCGACGAGGGAGGCTCCAACAAGGAGCGTCGGCGCCACAAGCACAGCAGTTGTGACCGGGGAGGACGCTTCGACAAGGAGTCGCTCAAGAAGCGCTTCCAATACAAGGCCAAGAAGCGGGAGAAGGCCTTCCTGGCACAGCTCAGCGACCTCGACAAGAGCTCCAACACCGACCGCTCTTCTTCACCGACCTCCGACGACGACGACAAGAAGAAGAAGAAGCGGGACAAGGAAGCCACCGGCTTCATCGGACTTTGCTTGGCGGCCGGTCGGCGCAAGAGCTTCTGCACCATGGCGGGCGAAGCCGATGGTGCTCGTGCGTCTTCAGGTGGACATGCTACACCGACGCACTCCGGCTCTTCTCCTGGATCCGAGAGCAATTCAGAGGTAAACTCCACGATCGACCTGCTTGATACAGAGGTTAGGGAGTTGTACGCCGCTCTCGACAACCAGAAGAGGCTGCTTAAGGAAGCAGCTAGAGAGCGTAGAAAGCTTAGGGCTGAGCTGGCTTGTGCTAGGGAGAAGTCTAGTGAGGATGAGTGCGCTGGCTGCATATTTCACATGAACGATCTTGTTGCTCTCCGTGCCAAGCATGATGAGAACGTCGCGAACCTAGATATTGCTAAGACTTCGCTTTCTGACGTGTCTCACGAGCTAGCCAAGGCCAAGCATGAGTTTGAACTTGTCAAGGACGCTCCCATAGTTAATGATGTGCTTGAATGCGATGAGTGTCCTATTTTTAAGTCCGATTTAGCTTTGTTGCAGTCTAAGTTTGCTACTGTTGTGTGCGAGCTAGAGGAGATGAAGTCTAGGCCAGTTTTGCTTGGCGCTTGTAAGCTTTGTCCCACGCTTAGATTGGAGCTAGAGGAGAAGAACGCTTTGATCAAGTCTTTTGGAAAGACTAAGGTCGTAGAGTCTAGCCCACCTATTGACTGCTCTGTTTGCCCTGGTTTAATTGCTGATTTAGATAGTCTTGCGGTAGAGAAAGCCAACTTAGAGAATGAGAATACCTATCTTAGGGCGATTCTGAGTTGGGTCTCTAGCAGTGAGCCGCAATTGGGCATGATGATTAAGCAGTTCAAGCATGGTGATGGGTTTGGGGTCGGTTACACATACACGAAGTCAGACTTTGACAGGTTGTATGATAAGATTGGCAAGGCTGCTGGAAACACTGCTAGCACGAGCACGCAGCCTTCACTTGTTGACCCCGCGGATGGTGTGCTTAAAGAACCACCGAAAGCACCTCCGCAGAAGCAGGTTTGGGTTCCAAAGCCCAATGAGCTGAGGAACTCCCTCGACACGCTCCCTGCTGCCACAGCCCAGGTTGCCCAGAAGAAGAGGGCTGCTCCTCCCCGTCCGCAGGCTAGGCCTCCTCCTCCCAAGCGTGAGGTGAGGTACCACTGCGAGTTCTGTGACAGGGAAGGTCACCTGGAGGAGTTTTGCTTCAGGAGGAAGCGGGCTGTGAGGAGAGAGCAGGAGAGACTGAACGCGGACATGTACTCTGCTCGGGTGCATGATCCTTCTCGGCGTGGTGATAGGCGAGATGCTAGGGCGCGCCGTGTAGGTGGAGGTCAGGGAGACGGTGGTGGTTACCGTGCTCCAGCAGGTGGTCGCTTTGCCGGCCGTGCTCCTGGTCGTTTTCAGTACGGCTATGGACCACGAGACCGAGGCTTTGAAGGAGGTTTTGAGGCTCCACGCTTTCCTCGCGGTGGTGTTCGTCAGTCACGTGGTAGACGGGACGGGGGATACGCTTTGTCTGGTTTTGCTAACCCTTCTATAGAGCAAATGGCTCGACACTGGTTTGCTTCTCACTTTGCTAACCCCAGTGTTGAGACATTTGCTCACCCTTTGTCTCACTACTGATGTGCAGGTCGGAGGCTTGGAGAACAGGTGGATCATGGACTCCGGTTGTTCGCGCCAGATGACCGGAAATGACAAATAGTTCTCCAGCCTCACCCCGATGCGCTCAAAGGAGTACATTGTGTTCGGGGATAATGGAAGAGGAAAGGTACGTGGACTTGGCGCTGTTCGAGTTTCTGATCGATTTACCCTGAGAGAAGTTGCTTTAGTTTCGAATCTTGGTTTTAATTTGCTCTCTGTCTCGCAACTTCTTGATGAGGGGTTTGAGGTTCGCTTTAAGGAGGGCTGTTCGCGTGTTTTGGATTCCAGGGGAGATTTGGTTTGTCGGATTACACCTCGCGATCGGGTTTTCTTGGTTGACTTCTCTGGAACTCCTTTTAGCCCTTCTCATTGCTTGATGGCTGGTTCTTCTTCTGATTTGTGGAAGTGGCATAGGAGACTTGGACATTTGAGCTTCGATTTGTTGTCGAGACTGAGCTCACTTGGCCTGATTCGAGGATTGCCCAAATTGAAGTTTGAGAAGAACCTTGTTTGCCATCCGTGTCGCCACGGGAAGATGATTGCCGCTTCTCATCCGCCTGTTAATCAGGTGATGACCTCTCACCCTGGAGAATTGCTACACATGGACACAGTTGGTCCTTCTAGGGTGATGTCTGTTGGTGGGAAGTGGTACGTACTTGTGATTGTGGACGACTTTTCTCGCTATTCTTGGGTTTTTTTCATGAGAACCAAGGATGAGGTTTTCGAGTTTGTTCGAGACTTGATCTTGAGATTGAAAAACGAGCTACCCCAGGCCATGCGAGCGATCCGCTCTGACAATGGCACAGAATTCAAAAACGCTCGTTTTGATGTCTTTTGCAGTGATCAAGGTCTTGAACACCAGTATTCTTCTCCCTACACTCCACAGCAGAATGGAGTTGTAGAGCGGAAGAATCGGACGCTGGTTGAGATGGCGAGGACGATGCTCGATGAGCATAGGACTCCTCGCAAATATTGGGCTGAAGTGGTTAACACCGCTTGTTACGTGTCCAACCGCATTTTCTTGCGTGCTTTCATGCACAGGACGTCTTATGAGTTGCGGTTTGGACGCCAGCCCCGTGTTGACCATCTCAGAGTTTTCGGTTGCCGGTGTTTTGTGCTGAAAGATGGAAATCTTGATAAGTTTGAGTCTCGCTCGTCTGACGGTATTTTTCTCGGTTATGCTTCTCACTCTAGAGCGTACCGTGTGCTGATTATTGATACTAACATCGTCAGAGAGACTTGTGAAGTCACTTTCGACGAGACTGCACCGTGCAATTCTTCTGTCTTTGAAGTTGCAGGAGATGATGAGCTCGGCACCTCCATCTTTGAAGATGAGGAGGAAGAAACTGCAGATGGCGAGGCTGAGGCTACCACGCGTGCTGTGGACCCAGCTATCTCTGCTACGAGCTCGGACGATGACGACGGCCCCGACCCGACTACGTCTACTTCCCGGGGGCTGTTCGAGGAGGTGACTCAGGCTACACCAGCTGCACCTGAGGAGGCACCAGCTTTGGTTGAGGAGGAGGCGACTTCGACACGGGAAGCACCGCGACATATTCAGCGTCGCCATCCACCTCAACAGATGCTAGGTGATCTCAACGAGCGAGTCACCAGGTCCAAGGTAACAAGTATCGCTGGCTTTGACCATTCAGCGTTTGTTGCCTCTTTTGAGCCCAAAGATATTGGACACGCACTTTCTGATTCTAATTGGGTCAATGCCATGCATGAGGAACTTGAAAATTTTGAAAGAAACCAAGTTTGGGTCTCAGTCGAGCCTCCACCTGCTTGTAATCCCATCGGAACGAAGTGGGTTTTCAAAAAGAAGCAGGGTGAGGATGGTTTGGTTGTTCGAAACAAGGGTCGTCTTGTGGCCCAGGGGTTTTGCCAAAAAGAGGGTATTGATTTTGAGAAAACCTTTGCTCCTGTTGCTCGTTTGGAGGCTATTCGAATCTTTCTTGCATTTGTTGCTTCCAAGGGTTTTAAGGTTTTCCAAATGGATGTTAAATTTGCCTTCTTGAATGGTTTTATCGAAGAAGAGGTTTATGTAAAGTAACCCCCTGGTTTCGAAAATCCCAAGTTTCCAAACCGTGTTTATAAACTTCAGAAAGCTCTTTACGGTTTGAAACAGGCACCTAGAGCTTGGTATGATAGATTGAAAACATTTTTGCTGGCTTAGGGCTTTAAAATGGGATGTGTTGATAAGACTTTATTCCTCATGCGATCTGGCACTGATTTCCTTTTGGTTCAGATATACGTGGATGATATTATCTTTGGTGGCTCTTCTCACGCTCTTTAAAATGGGATGTGTTGATAAGACTTTATTCCTCATGCGATCTGGCACTGATTTCCTTTTGGTTCAGATATACGTGGATGATATTATCTTTGGTGGCTCTTCTCACGCTCTTGTGTCCAAGTTTTCTGAGCAGATGTCCAGGGAGTTCAAGATGAGCATGATGGGTTAGTTGCAGTTCTTCCTAGGGCTGCAGATCAAGCAAACTCCTCAGGGCACTTTTGTCCATCAAGCCAAGTACACTAGAGACTTGCTGCAGAAGTTCGACATGAGCGACTTGTCTCCTCAGCCGACTCCGATCAGCACATCGACGGCGCTTGATGAGGATTTGGACGGCGAGGCGGTGGACCAGAAGGAGTACAGGAGCATGATCGGCTCTCTCCTGTACCTGACGGCGACGCGACCGGACATCCAGTTCGGCGTCTGCCTCTGCGCGCGGTATCAGGCTTCGCCGCGCACCTCCCACAGGCAGGTGGTAAAACGCATCTTCAGGTATTTGAAATTCACCCCTGAATTTGGTCTTTGGTATTCTGCGGATTCTTCTCTGGTTTTGGTGGGCTTTTCTGATGCCGATTTTGGTGGGTGTCGGTTGGATCGCAAGTCGACATCCGGCACTTGTCAATTTCTCGGTACATCTTTGGTGTCTTGATCCTCTCGCAAGCAGGCTAGCGTAGCGCTTTCTTCCACAGAAGCCGAGTATGTTGCCGCTGCTAGTTGCTGCTCCCAGATACTTTGGATGAAACAAACCTTGCAGGATTATGGTTTGAGTTTCGGTACGGTTCCCATTTTTGTAGACAACATGTCAGCCATTAGCATTGCAAAGAACCCTGTCCTACACTCCAGAACCAAGCACATAGACATCCGATTCCATTTCCTGCGAGACAATTATGAGAGAGGACACATAGACCTGATCCATGTCCCTTCAGAGAGGCAAACTGCAGATATACTTACCAAACCGCTAGAGCAAGACACTTTTGCTCGCTTGCGAGGGGAGCTTGGGGTTTGTTACCCCTTTTGATCGCTGACTTTTATTTTGGTTAGCTTGGTAGGTCTTTGTTTTGCTTCTCTTTGTTTTCTAGGCTTGGTAGTTGCATTGTGCATATGCATTGTATATGTTTGCATTTTGCATTGTCTCACTTGCACTAACATTCTTGTATACATTGCTATGATCTTCTAGTGCCTGCTAGTGTGAGTTGTTAAACTTGATCATGTATAGCTTGCTCCACTGTGTATATGACATCATCTGAGTTAAGCTATTTTGATTTAAAAATCTGAAAACATGATCACCCTGTCTTGGCTACTAGCATGTTAGGGCGTGTTGATGTGCTTTGCTATCTTATTCATGCTAGTGTGCTTTTTCGTTCAGCAATTCATACTTGAAATGATCTAAATC
Organism: Panicum virgatum; assembly: GCF_016808335.1. Taxonomy (NCBI): domain Eukaryota; kingdom Viridiplantae; phylum Streptophyta; class Magnoliopsida; order Poales; family Poaceae; genus Panicum; species Panicum virgatum. Next base: position 29,824,023 of record NC_053151.1, on the reverse strand, counting down.
TGATAAAAATTGCTTGAACTGCTCATGAAATGGATTGAAAAGATCCAGGTGGGATTGCTTGTCGCACTGATCGAGCTTTTGGTACGGCTCACTTTGCACTTGTGAGAACCCGGGCAAGGCTGTGCATGACTGAAACGAGTGCTTTAAGCTTCTGATTGTCTGTTGGCATAGACTTGACCTCGTTGCTAAGTAAAGCATGACAAGCTTTCAACCCCTGGCATTAAGAATTGCTTGATACAAATTTGATTGAAAAAAAATGAATGATCGCAACATGTTTTGGATGGTTTGGCTCACCTGTATGAGTTTGAGTAGCACTGCTTTCCATTCCCTACTTGTTAGTGCTAGATCATGGGTGATGCTTTTATTTCTCATAAACTGAACTTGCCTAGCTCTAGACTGATTTGATATACCCTGTTGGGCTAGATGCAGGTCTTGTTTATGGATGCACACACGCTTGAGACTAGATGTTGCTCATATCTTTGTATCCCTGAATGCTTTCACTTACACCTCCTGCATTGCATTCATTGCATAGCATCTGTTCAGGGGAGTCTCAGCTTCAGGGGGAGCTCTAGGTCTTTGTAGCCTTGATGTGTGCATGTGCCAACAAGGGGGAGAATTTTGAGAGAAGTGATCGAACAAGGGGGAGACTTGTTTGATTTTTGAAAATCTTGTTGTGCACAGGGCTTTGAGAGTGCATCATTTTGGGAAAGTTGCACTTGTGAGAGGGAAAAACTTTGCTTGGGGAGTTTCTGCTTTGGTTTGGCTCCTGGTTTCCTCGTTTTCCCTCTGCTTCTTGCATGGCTGCGTCGAGCGTTACCTCTGTCTTTGAGGAGTCAAGTAAGTGATTGTTCTTGCCTTTCTGAGCTTTTCGTCACTTGCTTGAGTTCTTCTCTTTCGTGCTTCTTTGTTCTTCTTTGGTTTCACTTCTCTTGGTTCGTTTGTGGTGTGTTGACAATGCACTCATCAAGGGGGAGATTGAGGAACGAGAGTACTCTATCCTGCTTGTGATGAGTGAATTGTCAACCGTGCGGTGTGATCGTGCGCTTGGTCTTTGGATTGCAGGTACACGGGCGTCGAGTGTCGACGGGGAGCTGCCGTGGAGGTGCTGTGGCCGATGGACCGTGCGGTGGACGGCGGTGAAGGGCAGCCGGGACCGGAGCTCGGACCGGGCGGCAGCTGTGCCCTCTGGGCTTTTGAATCAATCCAATTCTGTCTCTCTTGTGCTTTTTGTGATGGATTTTCGTTTCGATTTTGATGCACTTGATTGCGACGTTTCGTAGAGCTCTTTGGAGTGATTCCCGTGCTACTAGCTGCGTGCCAAATCTTCTGGAATCACGAGCTCATCAGAATTCGAGTTCTTGAGTGTTTGAGAAAACCGCAATCCCTTTTGATCTCCCCCATAATTCTCACGTTTCGTTGATTTTTAGACCGAGATCTTTTGGGGATATGTTCACGGGGTAGGGGCTAAGCAATCCCCCAAGTTTCACCGATTTTCGTAGTCATTTGCTCGAGATTCAACGTTTGAATCCAATTTCTCGGGGGTTTTCTGGGTGCTACCGGTCAGACTGGTAGGCACGACCGGTTAGACCGGTCCAGCGCACCGGTCAGACCGGTCGAGCGCACCGGTCAGACCGGTCCTGGCAGATCAGTGCTGCAGTTTTTCCAATTCGCTTCCGATTTGCTTCGTGGTTTCGCTCGCTCGTTCGAGGCCTTTTGTGTTGGGTTAGCTTTTCAATAGCTACTCCAAACTTTGGTCAGAACGCTTGAGGGTTTGGGCAATTTTGAGATATTTGCCGACGATTCGAATTTCGAAGAAATTTTGATCGGCTCCAATTCACCCCCTCTGGTCGCCGGCTTCGGTCCGACACAGTGGATGATGTGGAGGGTCTGCAGGCTGGGGAAGGAGGCGATCCACACCGGCAGCGCGAACTGGAGCCTCGGGCAGGAGCGCAGGTGCAGGTGCTGCAGCTTTTCGAAGGAATTAAACTCTTTAACACCTTGGCTCCAAATGCACCGGGCCATCTGGAGATCCGATGCCCAGATGGTCTGTAGTGGTTGATTATTATGTTTAAATTCCAGTCCCTCTGCAGGGAAGATCGTATCCAAGTTGGGGCACCTCTCCACGTGGCACCACTTCAGGCGACGCCAGTTCCCCGAGGGCATGCTAGCGCTGGTTGCGGCATCATGCACGTGCAGGGATTCGGCGAAATATACTGTTAAATCACCTAAAGAGGCTTGTGCCCTCATATCCCGCAGTAGTTCACTACCCAAGCTTCGGCTCTCCCCACTAATCTCAACATGATGATCTGACCGTTGAGCCGGGGGCTGTGGAAACACCAGCATTATTGGGACATTGTTGCCAATCTCGGTGGTTACATCACCATACGGACTCGCTAGAACATGGTGCTGGGGACTATTACTAGGTCCTGCAGTCCTCTCATTGACCGTCGCTTCGAGTTGAACACCCCCACCGTACTCAACTGAAGAGGTGGCATGGATATTGAAATGAATACCCTCATAATAGGGTCTTCGACCTGCATAATGTTTCACCAGGCGATACAAGTACCTGCCGAGCCTCGCGTCTGCAAGGACAGCATGCAACTGCAAGCTGCGATGTTTGTGCTGGGCAAGGGACGGCCGAGCAAGTCCAAGTGTCCTCTTAGCTCGCGTGTCTATGCACACCTCTTCCAGCTTTAGCTGTTCCATTGAATCATCTGATCCCCAAATTATTGCACGGAGGTTCTCACAACCCAACAAAAAGAGCCGCTTGAGTACCGGGACATCTACCACCATAGCTTTGAGGTCAAGTACCTTGATTGCACTTCCTGAGAGGTCTAGCTCCACAAGATTAGGTAGTCCGCGTAGAAACAAATTCTCCAATTGCGTGCAGCCTTGTAGGGATATCTTGGAAGTTTTGGCACCCCTTTTATCCGCATCATGGGGCTGCTTCGGTTCAGAAAATTCTAGGGGCAGCTTAAAGGATGACGTCCATTTGGTTGCCGGTCCATATCCATCAAAACTAAATGACCTTAGGGAAGAGGGAAGCCCGTCTGGCACAGCAACATTCGCTAGCCCGTCGCAACCATCAAGGATAAGCATCTGGAGGCTCTTCACCATTGATAAGTTTGCTGGCAGATTATCCATGTCTCTGTTACCTGACAAATCAAGTATTTCCAGATCTATTTTGTCCACGAATGAGTTGTTGCAATCTGTTGATGTCGTCTCTGCTTTATGAGTGGGTTTGATTATCCGAAGCTTTTGGAGGTAACACAGCCTTCCCTGTAATCTACTTATTAACTGCCAACACATGAATCCCTCAATATTTAGCTCCCTGAGGTTAGTCATGATATCCATATTGTCTTCAGATAGGATATCATCCAATTCTGTGTAACGTAAGTCAAGCACCCATAGGCTTTGTAGACACACCCAGCTTGCATTGTTATCTCCGCCTTCACTTCTGCTGTCATGTGTGCAGTGATCCAATCCGAGGAATTTCAATCCCTCACACTGGAGGAAAGGAGGTGACATAAAACTGAAGCTGCAATGAGAGAGAATTAGCACGCCAAGGTTGCAGCAGTGTTTAAGAAACACATTTGGTGAGCCTTGTGGGTTCTCAGACTTGTCTAGTGCTACGAACAAAGATGATGCCCTTTCCAATATAGCTTTTGTATCTTCTTGTATTGTCAGATTCTTTGAGGTCATACAAATCCAACGACAACATGGGCTCTCTCTAGAGTAAGAAATACCATCCTTCTTGACCACCAAAAATGGAGCCTCTGGGTCTTCCATGAGTCTTTCAAACACTTCATCAAACAGAGAAGTATCATCACACTCCCAATGTATTTCCTGATGCAATGCATCAGTAATCTCCCTTGTTCCATCTCTCTTAATTATCCCATCACACACCCAGTAGTTTGGAGAATGAGCCACCCAATCAAATCCCGTGGCCCTGTGAAAACTATATTGCAAGAACAACTCGTACAGGCAACACTCCATTACCATTGTTGGATCGACGCCTTGCATCCATGGGTGGCGAGCGACTATGTTAGCTGCTTCTTCATGCAGCAGTGCATGAAACTCTGAAGTACTTGATTGGTTAGTTAACAAATAATCAAAGAAAAAAAGGTGGGTGTATCTTAGCTTGCTTGATATCTCATCACGGTGATCATGTATGGTCAAAGACCGTCTTTTGAATGTCCATAATATTATGTGGTCGAGATACTCAGGACTAATGCCAAAGGAACGTACATCAACCTCGTCATCACTTCCATTAAGGAAAACCATCATAAATTTTCTATTAATCAGGGGTTTGGCAATCACTTGCGAAACACTAGGTATCACATCCCTAGAGCCAAGGTCCACACCATTGAAGTCATCCTCTTCATCCTGCTTGTCAAACGTGGCCATCACTGTTTCAGGGTCTAGTTTTAGCTCCTCTGCGATTTTCCTCTGCATCACCCTTCTACTTTCCCATGCTGAGCAATCTATGTAAATTATTGTGTCAAAGCATAGTTCTGAAGGATTTTTCTTAGCTTTGATTGACCGTAGTTCTTGTTCTATGGATCTGAGAACCGGGCCGCCCCAAAGCCACTCCAACCATTAAAATAGAAGACCTTTTTGTCACTCTCGACCCGGATAATCTCAAGTATCTCCTCTCTGGCGCCATCAACGTCTCTTGCGCCGATAGACTGCAGTGGAGTTAGGAGGAAGCAAAATGAGGCTACATTATATATATGAATCCGTTGCAGCTTCAGTTAGTAACTAGTCAATGCATTACGAATGCATATGCTCTGGTAGTGTGCATGAGATATATACGAATCGAAGGATGCTGGCGCATGTATAAACCAGCAGCTAGCAGAGTGCACCTAGCTTCTGCAAAATTGTTTGAATTAGTTGTACCAATGCTTACAGTCGCATGAATTACATACAGTAGTGCCGTACCCATGTTTCCATGATGAAATCCCTCTTGCCTTAGAAGAACAACAACAGACAGGAAATGCGCGCACGAACGCCGATCTAACCCATGAATCCGCTGGTTCGGTCAATCAACACCTGCGCACAGTATTATTGTAAACGAGCAGCGCAGTACAGTACTACGGGTAGTATTAAAGGCCAATGAGTATAGAGGAGGAGCACACACCTGTGGAGAACAATCCTTCCGTCTGTCCAAATTAACTCCAAAGGCCAATGAGGAATTAATTAATTAATTAAAGGAAGGCGCATCGATCTAACCCATCATTACTCCGTTGATGTGTGCTCGCCTTCAGATCGAACAGGAGCCGGCACGAAATGCAATCGCGAGGCGGAGGGCGGCAGGGCTTAGGAGTGTAGTGCTAACTGTTGTGAGGCACCACGGCAGTCGGCAGCTATGTTCCTTTCTCTGCACAACGCATGGTTCCTTGCTTGCTGGCTGGCTTCCTCCCTGTACGTTTTGCTTGCTGGGTGCGTTGCTTCTCACAGCAAGCAAAGCATCCTCCCTTCTCTTTTTCCAAAGCAATGGATACTTCCCCTTTGCTTTTTGGAAGATGGTCGGCGGTAGCTGTAATTTGTGTTAAAGACAGTCATGGATGGCCCGGTAAAGAGCAGCAGACATTTCTCCTTTAAAGAAGAGATTGCCAAAGCTTTTGCATTTTCTTTCTGTCCTTTGAAAAAACTTTTGTGTTATCAATTGAAGTCGAACTCATAAATGGAACATGTCCTCCCTTATCTCTGGTTGCTCGCTTGGTGAATCACTGTGGCCATGCCAACAGTTGGTATAAGATTCGTCCGCTGTTCAGATCGCTGAAATCCATCGGGTGGGTTGGCCGAGATAGAGTTGTGTGCTGCGCAGAAGCGGTCATTGTTTGTATTTTCCTGTAATTCCTATGCTCTTCTGGCTCGACTTGCAGATGTTCTTCCACGGCATCGTCAGAATATGGGCATTGGCAGCAGTGTGGTTCATGCAGGTATTATTGTGGCGTTAGCGGCGGTAGATCGAGATCTCTTTTCAGGCTCGGCGGCAAAAACGTCGACGCTTGTTCATGGGATCCTAGTGTGATTTTTTAATCCCATTGGCCCTCGGCTCGAACACAACTCCGGTGTGGTTTGTTAGATTTATGGGCTTGCACCATATAAATAATTCTAATAAATCTCAAAGGCCCATTAGCGCTAAGAGGAGGTACACCATCTATTAGTCCCGTATTGCTAATGGATGAGAGTGTAGGGGGGTTTTCTCCCTTTAAATACGGATCACCTCCCTCATGAAAAAAGTGCACCATAGAAATCGTTATACGTGGAGTCCCCTAGGTTTGGGAATTCATAAGACGATCTAATCGAGTTAGGGGTTTTGCCTCTTCTCGCTGCTGCGCCGCCTTCGTAGTTGCTCCATCCCGAACGCCGGTGTGCACCGGCGAACGGAAGAGCAGGTCTCCGGAACCGCTCGCTCTTGTGATCCTGCACCGGAAGAGGGCGAATAAGGTTTTTAGGAAGCGCCAAGCGCGACTGCTCATCTTATTCACCACGACTCGTTCTCCGTCCAAGTCAGGAGCTGTGGCGTACCGTCGTCTGCATCGCCGGTTGCTGCGCTCTGTTCGAATGACCATCTTCGTCTCGTCTGCGCCTTTCGTCTTCCTGGCAGCTCCCGCACAGTACGTATTTTGTGATCAGATCTGTTTCGTAATCATGTTTTCTGAGATCATATTTATGATATACGTACTGTCTAGTATGTTAGAGTCATGCATGCTAGATTAATTCTCGTCATGATAAATCTAGTTCGGAATTTAAACTTACAGTTGTCTATTTCTCCAACAATCCAAAAATCTTATTATAAGCAATCTGTTGATTTAACAATGGCTGGTTTCGCTGAGTCACTGAGGCTAGAAAAGTTACTGGCGTGAACTTTAAGATTTGGAAGTCCAAGGTTCGCCTCTGGTTTACTGCTATGCACATCTGGGACATGAGACTTGGCAAGCCTGAGGGCGTACTTACTGCTGAAGAGCAGAAGAAGTACGATGAGGTCAATAATCTCTTTGTCGGATGTATCATTAGCAATCTGTCAGACGGATTAGTCCGTGTGTACATTGATGAGACAGAGGCGAAGACGCTGTGGGATGCTCTGGTTGTAAAGTATGATGCAACAGATGCGGGCAATGAACTGTACCTCATAGAGAGTTTCCATGACTACAGGATGGTGAATAACTGTTCTGTGGTGGAACAGGCGCATGAGGTGCAGTGCATTGTCAAGGATCTTGATCTCCTTAAGTGTCCTATTCCCGACAAGTTTGTGGCTGGATGCATTATTGCAAAGTTGTCTTCCCAGTGGAGGAACTTCGCCACAACTCTGAAACACAAGCGACAGGAGATACCAGTCGAAAATCTGATAGCGACTCTTGATGTTGAGGAGAAGGCTCGGAAGAAGGACGTGACTGAGAAAGGAGATCAAGGCCAGTCCAGCGCCAACCTGGTCCAAAAGTTCCCACATGGCAAGAACAAAGGGAACAACAAGCCTAACAAGACCACTACCTTCAAGAAGAAGAAGAACAAGACTTTGGAAAAGTGCTATGCATGTGGTAAGCTTGGACACTTCTCCAAGGAGTGCCCAGATCGAGCAGGCCGCAGGGCCAAGAAAGCAAATGAGTCCAAGGATGTCAACATGGTGACCATAAACAACACTGGAGATGGGTACGGTAATTTACCTACAGTTCTTTCAGTTTTTCAATCCACGAGTTGGTGGCTTGATACGGGTACTAATGTTCATGTGTGTGCTGACATCTCTATGTTTTCTTCTTACTAGACCGTCCATGACTTCTCCGTGCTGATGGGGAACGGTTCACATGCTTCTGTTCATGGTGTCGGCACGATAGATCTGAAGTTTACTTCGGGGAAGATCGTGCAGCTGAGGAACGTGCAGCATGTGCCCACTATCAACAAGAATCTGGTCAGCGGGTCAGTCCTATGCAAGGACGGGTTTAAGGTAGTGTTAGAGTCCAATAAATTTGTCGTGTCGAAACATGGACAATTCGTTGGTAAAGGCTATGATTGCGGAGGCTTGTTCCGCTTTTCTCTTGCTGAATTTTGTAATAAGTCGATGAACCATATTTGTGGCAACGTTAGCGATGATGCGAGCGTTTGGCATTCACGTTTATGTCATGTTAATTTTGGTTTGATGTCTCGGCTTTCCAGCATGTGTTTAATTCCGAAATTCACCATTGCTAAAAGTTCTAAGTGCCATAGTTGTGTGCAATCAAAGCAACCTCGGAAGCCTCACAAGGCTGCTGAGGAGAGACACTTGGCACCTCTAGAACTCATACATTCTGATCTATGTGAGATGAATGGTGTGTTGACAAAAGGTGGGAAAAGATACTTCATGATGTTAATTGACGATGCGACTAGATTTTGCTATCTTTATTTGTTGCGAACTAAGGACGAAGTGTTAGACTACTTTAAAATCTATAAAGATCAAGCGTCTAAGGTCAGATCGTGGTGGCGAGTATTTTCCCAAAATATTTGATGAATTATGTGTGGAGCATGGAATTATTCATGAAAGGACGCCTCCCTATTCTCCCGAATCAAACGGGATTGCCGAGAGAAAAAACCGCACGGTGACTGACTTGGTTAACTCCATATTAGACACAGCTGGTCTTTCTAAGGCATGGTGGGGGGAGGCTGTATTGATTTCGTGTCATGTCTTGAATAAAGTTCCAAACAAGAATCAAGATCAAACTCCATATGAGATGTGGAATGGGAGAAAACCATCACTTTCTTATCTGCGCACGTGGGGGTGCTTAGCGAAAGTTAATGTGCCTATTCCAAAGAAGCGCAAGTTGGGACCTAAGTCAGTGGATTGTGTCTTTATAGGATATGCTCAGAGGAGCATTGCTTATAGATTCTTAGTGGTTAAATCTGAGATACCAGATGTGCATGTTGATACTATTATGGAATCTCGTGATGCAACATTTTTTGAGAATATTTTTCCTATGAAAGATATGCATAGCAATTCTAAATTTTCGACAGAGATAACTCCTCAACCTGCAGTACCTATCGAGTCTTCTGAACAATCCGATGAACATGAGCATGTCCTAGAGAAGGATGACAGTGAAGCTCCTAGAAGGAGCAAGAGACAAAGGATTGTAAAATGCTTTGGTGACGATTTCACTGTGTACCTTGTGGACATTACTCCCACGTCCATTGCAGAGGCATATGCATCTTCAGATGCAGATGATTGGAAAGAAACAGTCCAAAGTGAGACGGACTCAATTCTTTCTAATGGAATATGGGAGCTCACTGAACGACCCTATGGTTGCAAGCCAGTAGAATGTAAGTGGATATTCAAGAAGAAGCTTAAGCCTGACGGTACTATTGACAAGTACAAGGCTCGGTTTGTTGCTAAAGGGTACACACAAAAGGAAGGCGAAGACTTCTTTGATACTTATTCACCTGTCGCTAGATTGATCACTATTCTACAACAACAACAACAACAACAACAACAACAATATAGCCTTTTTTCCCAAGCAAGTTTTGCCTTCAGCTCGAAAACAACTTCATTGCAGGTAGGGACACGTAACTCCACGTTGGAGCATCGTCTACGGTATCCTGAGTTGATCCCGCCTAATCGAGTCATCGTCCATTGATCAACTTGATTAGAGGGACCCAACCCCGGTAGTCCTTGGAATGTGTCATGAGCACCGCCCAGGATTTAAACACACTCCACGAGCACAACAGTAACACCATTACATAGGCACGTCCAACACACGAGATCATATTACAAAGCGGTTCAAAGTTTAATACAACAAGTCTTTAGAGTTTTTGCCGCGGGAAGTTCTACTACTGGCACTCCATACATAAAGCAAAATAAGAAGGTAACACTATATGCCGATAGTGCCCTTCACATAGCCACCGGCCATCTACTCCTCACCCGCACCTCCGTCCGCGGGGTAGAAGTAGCCGAACACGGCCTCCGGCTGCGCCTCACCTGCATCAACTTAACGGCAGCACCGTGAGTACAAAAGGTACTCGCAGGGCTTACCCAATATGGGTATATAATATCCCGACCTCAAGGAGAATGCATTTGGTTAGTAGCAAGGATAGGGTACGGTATTTAACTTTTGCATAAAAGCATCTAACTTTGATCAAGTTGTAATAAGCAAAAGACAGAGCATCTATGATCTCTAGAGCATGCATCAAACAATTACATAAATAAAGTGTTCATAAATCATAAGCTCAATCTTCCATGAACTTCCTCGGTAACTCTACGTTAAAGTCAAAGTACAAGTGCGTGCTCAATGTCAGAGAGCGCGGCTATTGCAATAGATCGAAAACCCTGCAGGGGTGTACAACTTTTCCCACACGAGAACAAGACCAACGACCATACCCACGGCCAAGGATAAGTGTTGATTCATGCCTCAACCTTTCGCACAAACACAACCGACTATGAGCGAACGGTCGAGAAGGACAAGTGCACCGGAAACGCCGATCGCACTCCATCACAACTCGCACCGAATCCGATCAAGGCAAGGTGTGACTTATGTTAGTTGGCTTACCGTACCATTATATAGTATGTGGTTCGTACGGAAAGGTGCTCAAGTATCAAAGCGATTACGCATCGGTCATTAATCAACTCAAGCAAGACTAACCATGTGAGCTCCATCCCAACATGGCCCTATCATACTTGCCCAAGTCCGAATCATCTTTCATATTTGCTCAACTTTTATCCATACTTGACTAATCATGTAAATTAATCAAACATCCTATAGCTCGCGAGTGGTGGTGACCTTGCCACCTCTCGTCTTGTACCGTAGCTAAGCATGACTAAGCATATAGTTCGTGACACCTATTCATCAAGGTTGATAATGCATCAAATAGGTTCTATGCAATCAATGATATATATATATAATAACTCATGTGCAAACAAGACACATATACTTCATTGATCCAAAATAGGGTGTAAGAAATGCTTAGGGGCCTGCCTTGAGTCTCGACGGGAGTAGAGTCTCCAACGATCTCCGGTTCAAGCTCCTCTTGCTCCGGCGTCACGGTCTCTACACGAGTGCAATGATGCATGATAAATAATATACCATGAATGATTGACATGGTATGCAAATGGTATGAGAAGGTATGATTTAATATTGCAAAACTATGATAAAAGGGGCTAGACATATAGTACATATGTGGAATAATCATAGCTAAGTGTAAGGGTAAAGAACAACTAAATGCGGACCGTCTGGCTTGGGAGAAGCGGACCGTCCGGCTATAAACGGCGGACCATTTGGCGGACCGTCCGCAGGTCAGGTGCGGACCGTGTTGGGTGAAAACATGCTCTCTGACTAAATCGCGGACCGTCCGTGTGGAATGAGTGGACTGCCCGGTCTGAACGGCGGACCGAGTGGCGGACCGTCCACGGTCAGTCGCGGACCGTGCTGGGTGGAAAACATACTCTCTGACTAAATCGCGGACCGTCCGTGGAGGTTAAGCGGACCGTCCGGCTCTCAATTTGTGAAAGGCTAAGAATCGTGCAGAGTCTCTATTGGTTTTTGTCAGGAGCTGGCGGACCGTCCGGCCATGTCGGGCGGATTGTCCGCGACACATCCGAGGCTCACCGGCGAGTTCGCCGCTGGCGATTCCGGCCATGATTTGGGGTGGGGTTTGTTCCTAGAGGTGCCTGGGAGTCTAGGGAGTTCACTTTGGTAACTGAATCGCACATGCATTAGGGTTTCGAAGCTCTAGGTCATCAATGGTGATTGGGCTCTAGGTGAGTTTCTTGGCTTCAATCCTAGGACAATGGGGAATGGATTGGGGAGGGGAAACACTCACCGGCGTCGAGTAGGATACCGGCAATGGCTTCAAGTCGTCGGGGAAGGCTTGGAGTAGCTCGGAGTCGTCCTCCTTACTTGAGGCTTGAAGGAGAAGATGAAGTGGAAGAAGAACTCGTTGGGGGAAAGCTCCTCCCCAAGGAAGAAGATGAAGATCGGGGTGGTGCAGCTAGTCGGTGTCGTTCTCCGGCATCCTCCGGTGGTGCTCCGGCGAGGTGGAGGGGCTTCAATGGTGGGGAAGATGGGGGAGCTCCTCCATGGCTTGGAGCTTTAGAGAGAAGGTGAGGGGAGCGAATTGGATGAGGAAGAGAGAGCACGGGGTGCTCTAGTGGAAGAGGGGGCGTGGCTGACGCGTGGGGTCGGGGTGAGACGTGGCGCCCAGACTCTGCGCGCATGACACGCAGCGGAGATGCACTAGCGGACCGTCCGCGAGTGTGGCGCGGACTGTCCACGGGTGGGTGACATGGCAGAGAAGTCGATGCGTTCGAGGTTGTCCATGGTCGGCCACGTGGCAGAACCGCGGACCGTCCGCCGTATAGTGGCGGACTGTCCGCCACTGCCAAAAACAATGTATTAACCTAAGGTTTAACTTTCTCCTTAAGGAGTGAGCTAATTATGTTTAAAACTTAATGATGCATATGATGCCATGTTTAACTAGATAATCAACATAGGGCTGTTACACCATCGGTCTCACTAGGGACGGAATTATGTGTTGTAATCCTAGATTTTTCCCCCAAACGGGACATTGCCCATATTTCATTACTGAAAAGCAGCAAAATTAGCAAGAGTTCTGGTCCTGGCACGTACTCCACGCTCCCCTGACCACAGATAAGCCTGACGCCCTGACCTACTAACGACCAGTCTAGTTAACCGCAGCAACAAAGGGCTGTAACAAAAGCGGAGACCCTATATATGTCCCGTGACAGAAAGAGAGGCTTGCCTCTTAAGCGAATACAAAAAAAGGCAGGACCAAAAACAAAAGAGACAAAGATCTTTCACGAGACCGGTCTTCCAGGACCTTTTCCCAGGCAGCTCAATGCTGCAGCACCGTCTCAGTATCCTCCATAGGTGCCTTCTGTGGGTGCAGGCTCAGTGCTGTCACCTTGAGGGCTTCATAGCTCCAGCCTCCAAGGCCACCCGATGCTCTTCACGATGCAGATCTGCCGAGAAAGATATAAAAGACAAAGCAAAGCAAATGATCTCAGTAGGAGATCTCGCCAACTTTTCCTCAAAACAGATATTACTTCTTGCTCTCAACAATCCCCACAGACCGCTGCCAGGCCAACCATATGATATTTGTCAGCATGTTTCATGAACATTTGCACCCAATATTGCAAGCCTAGATATGCGTGTGGAAGTTGTGGTGCACTTGTGTAATATGTGGTTTTACTTTTGCACACATGATCAGATACAGTGGCTATACCAAGATAAGAGACAAAAGAAATTACCAAATTCTGAGATTGGTAACTGCAGTATGAGGGCATGCTAGCTGTACATATATGGGCTCAAGTATGTGATCAATGTGATCATGCAGCTGCAATACCGAGCTTATACATACTGATACATTCCATCAAGTACTAAGCTCTTGGTAAATTCGTACACAAAAATGTTAAACCAACTACTAAAATTATTCATATATACAGTACTACGCATCCCTATTCTTTTTTTTACAAGTTAATCTATACAGATCGGAAAAGCAAAACAAATGCCAAGCTAGAGCTTCATCGGGCAGTGAGAGTGACGAAGCCAATCCTGGATAGCAAAGCGAAGGGCGTGGTTGGGTGTGAGATTGCGATGCTCTAGTTTCAGGCTGGTCACCGGCGACGTCTCTCCCCCAGAATCCATCCACTCACGGATTGCCCGCCCTTCGTACGTCAAGCCATCAGCGCACACCTGAGGATCATGCATTATCTCCTGCAGGAAACAATAAAGGGGTAGATACCAAGTTTTTCATTACTCATCACATCCAGTCCCATACCCTTGCCCATGTGAACAATGGTTCAAGATGGTGGTGCTTGCCTGCAGAATAGGGCATAGGAAAGAGGAGGGTGCTCCTTCCTCCCTCGTAAAGTGCTGCTCTAGCTCTCGTACAGTCTCAAGAGTCAGCTCCGGGCAATCTTGGCTCCTGGTTACAGTGCACCTTAGCCCCAACTCTGCTAGCTTTTCAGCCACCTCCAAAGGCCACTGCCCGGCCGTAGGATCTAGAATTGATGATAGCTTGCCACAAGACATAGCACTCCTTACCTCACCAGCAAGCCCTACAAGCTCCTGTTTACCGGTCAGTAGCTGGAGTATCACCGTTCCGAAGTAGTATATATCATACTTCGGTGTCATTACTTTGCTTCTCTTGTACTCTGGGTCTGCATAGGGAAAGGACCCTTTCAGCTTGGAACCGCCCGCAAATGATGGGCAATCCTTCATGTCATCCGTGAATACCCGAGAAATACCAAAATCAGCAATCTTGCAGTGGCATTCAGTATCTAGAAGGATGTTCTCAAGTTTCAAGTTGCCATGGATGATCATCTGGGGTTTACAGGAATGCAAGAACAGAAGTGCACCCGAGATCTCAGCAACAATGCGGGCACGGATTTTCCATGACAGCCAATGACTGTTGCATCTGCTGAAAAGGCAGTCGTGAAGGCTCTCACTTGGCAGATATTCATAGACGAGACACAGAGCTTCTGGGCATGCTCCAACCAATGTTAGAAGATGAGGGTGCCTCACCTTGCTAAGGATATAAACCTTATACAGAAAACGGAAATAAGTATCTTCAGCTAAATGATGACATCCTACTAGGTACACATCAAGCTGATAAATATGCCCATAATTTAATAGCAATTTCTAAAACTATCTACATTGCCATCAGACCTAAGATATGCAACAAATAAGCAGAAATTTTACAAGCGTGGTAGGCCAAATTAGCCTATTCCTTAATGCTACATTACGTCACAAGTAATACTTTAATGAGCTAATTTTGCAAAACTACAACTTTCCTTGACAATTTAACAAAGAACTTCAATTTTGGGTGGCAATTTCAGAGAACAGAGAGCTATTCTCATCCCTCACAACACAGAACAACTTTTGAAAACCCATAACAGCTCCAACAATGGGGAGCACCTATCATTCTGATAAAGCTCTTGGTTTTGTTTTTTATTAACTACTCCCTCTGTCCTGAAATATAAGGCATTGAAGGGTTCAAATTTGTACTCTGATATAAGGCATTCTAGGACTTTTTGGTAAGTATTAAAGGAAATCATTTAATTTTCCTTGGCTCTTAGCTACATGCTTACCTTTTCTATTCCTTCCTCCCCTGCTTAATCTAAGGAACAACTTTAATTATGGCTGGTAAACGAAGAGCTCCCGGAGGATACATGTGTCTTTTGTTCTCTCCCTTAATATGTTATGTCTTAGAATTGCTAGAATGCCTTATATTACATGCATGGAGGGAGTACAACTTTATTATTTTAACTGATAAAATGCTTGTGAAATTAACTCTACTTTACCAGTAGCAAAAATAATATTTGCTACACCATTCTTGTTTTTTTATTGATGAAAGATAGAGAAATGGATAATGTGTCACACACCAATACCATGTGTTCACGTGTCTGTGTTCACGTGTCTGCAAAATAACTTACTTAAGTTCAATAGTGTCATATTGACTAATGTAAGTGTATCAAATGCAAGAGGTGTGGGAAGCCGGGAAACATGGAATACCTCTTGCTGAAACTGCTTCACGCTCTCAATGCTATGCGAGTGCAGCTTATAAATCATCACAGTTCTGTTCATAATTTCTCCTTTGTAAACACACCCATGACCATCTGACCGTATCTTGAAGCCCTCTGAGAATTTACATGTTGCAGACTGGATATCTAACAGTGTAAATTCTCTGAAGCTGTACAAATCATCTCCAAAAGCATTTGACATGCAATTGGACAGTGTGGCATGGCTGTATGTGACCCCCATAATCTGGTCAGTATGTCTGTCTTCTAGCTTTGGTAGTTTCAGTTTCTTCTGCCTGATGCTTTCTATGGAAGATTGGATCACTTCATGCTCTGCTGAAAACTCATCCATCTGAAGCTTTATCTTTGCGGCACGGGCATCTAGTATGGCTAATCTTTTCATAGAAGATTCCAGCGCTGCTACAGCTCTCTCCTTATTTTTTAGAAGATCTTCATGCTGCTTTCTCGTGGCTACCGATAAAACTTCAAGCTCCCCCCTCATCTTAATTTCATGATTTTTAGCAGAATCAGAATCTTTTGCCTGCACAGAGACCAGAAGATGGTTAAGAAAATGAACGCATGCGATAGTAGTACATGATATCTTAAATGGTGAGGAATAGATATTTGCATACAGCATACCCTAGCAAAAGCACTTGCTACTTTTGACTCTGTTTCTTTGCGCTTCAGCAGCTCAACAAAAGCTTCCTTTCTGGATCCATCAGCTACCATCATTACCTGTTTGAGATTTCTGTCCAATACTTCCTGAAAGAATCTATCCACATTATGTTTTACACAAGTCTCAAGCATGGATGCATATATAAATGAAGCAGAGGGACCACCTTAGAATTTGAGGTATGTACAGAAGAATCAGAGCAGAAGGTTGAGTTGGGTGCTGCTGATTCTGCATCTTGCCAGTTCGCAATGCTCATACTACAGTAGTGGTTGGCTTCATATGCCCCAAGAGCTTCATAACCATCATAATCTGAAACAATGCCTTGACAATGATCGACTGTCATCAATGCCTCACCCGTGACATGGCCTTCATCAAGTATGGTTCCGACATTGTAAGAATATGAGCTGAACCTAATTCTTTCTGTTGTCGGGACATCATCCTGGTAGTGAACTGGGGTATTGTTGTCGGTGTCTGCACTAGCTTCTCTGGTCCAGATGTGTCTTCCTCTCCACACGAACCAGATTTGGCAAAAGGCAGGAGCATTGCTAGCCATTAAGGACTCTTTGCCGAACTTCAACTTGAAGCAGCTGCACGCTCCCGGCGCACAGAACACGGTTCAGACAAACAGTCGAGCACGACATATGCTACTACTGGCTTCATCATCAAGAGATAGCAGAAGCGTACCTATCGGGTGTAGAGCCCATTACAAGGTTGGTGATCCTGTACTCGTTGACCAAGCCGAGGATGCCATCGTGGATCTGGTCGTTCTCCGTGAGGAGGAGTTTCGCCTGGACCTGGGCCCTGCGGCAGAAGGCGAGGTAGGCGAGGAGGACTCTGTCCGTCTCTTCCTTCTCGGACTTGCGATGGGAGAGCACCAGCTCCTCCGTGGCTTGGGCCGCCGGGATCTTCCCCACTGCATTTTCCCAGTCCAATTGGAGCGATTTCAGTTCATTTGGGCGTTGAACAACGAATGAACGAACGATTGACTGAACTCCTAGAGAATGGAATGTTCGTCTACACTCTACAGTACTACTCACAGAGGGTCGGGATGAGCGGCGACGGCTGGTGGACGTGGAGGAGGACGATGCGGCATTTCCCGAAGCGGCGCAGCGCCCAGCGCAGCAGCCCGAGCGTCTTCTCCGGCGACCTCCCCACGGCCACGTGGAGCCACGCCTCGCCGCGGTGGTGCCCCCGGCGTGGGCCGCCGCAGCGGAGCCGCGGGCAGGGATTGGGCAGCGGCGACGGGCCCAGGATCTCCATCGCCGCCCGGCCGGCTCGCTCTCGTCTCTTCGCTGCTGCTGCCGGGACGAAGCGAAGCAAAGTCAAAGTCGTTCTCGATGCATGCGCCCGGTACTTAAGAGGATCATTAGGGCATTAGGCTGCCGTTCTTCGCGCCATCGGATATTGTTTAGTGCTTATAATAAATACTTAGCCGGGCAAAGGGGGGAAAACCCAACCGGATCTTCCAAGTAATATTCTCTTGCCACCTGCCAGCGGACATTAAAAAAAATCGTATACATTTCCGGATCAAATGTTTAAAAAAAATACTAGCAATAGGTCGGCGAGATGAAAAAAATGTCAACTCCCCCGGCGCCGTGAATCCCATTGATAGGGTCGTAGTCATCTTGCATGTGTAATGTGTTCTATTGTATCTGCAGGCTGCAGCGCAAGATGCCTAGTCCAGCATGATAGAAGCCAAAACTTTGTCTACAGTCAGCGTATCAGACTGAAAAGACACACAATAATCCTGCACAAACTACAATTGTTACAGGGTACTTGCCTTATTCAACTGGCAGAGCAGCTGCACGGACAGCACTGCCCCTCTTCCTCGCCGGCGCAGCATGTGCTTTCTCTCCCTTCACTCGCACAACGCACTGCACGTTGATCAAAGATTTATATATCTCTGTCAGCTGATGCAAGATCAGTACAATGGATGAACAAAGCGAACTCAAAGTGTGTGATGCTCAACTGAATTCTCTGGAGGAAACACCTAGAGAGGAATGGTGAGTACAAGTGAATGGGACACGTGAACTTTGATACGTATGGGAAAGAAATTAAAAGAGAGCGAAAGAAAATACAACCTGAAATCTTTTCATTTCTCCAACCTGAAAACCTCAAGTCATCTTCTCCATGTTGAACCAACCATAAGAAATGTTGATGTAGGAAACCAACTAGCAGACAAGGAACTCATGACTGGTTCACCAATTGACAATATTTTTTTTCTAAAACATTTTACCAGAATTATGCATAGCTGTCTTGCTCTCTTCTAGTACATTATTTTAGCCACCTATATACTGTAGCAAGGTCTCAAACACTGTAATAAGTAATAGAAAAAAACTTGTGAAAGCTGCTATATACATATACGTTTTCATCGAATTCCCTCTAGGCCCGTTTAATCCCATTGCAGTATCAGGCGGATACGGCCCTAGCCCAGTTTATTCACAGAGGCCCAAGCAAATTCTGGTCCATCGAAGCTTTTGTTGGGCACATGCTGCCTGCTTCCCCACTCTTCATCAGGTTCAGTCATCATCAGGTCCAAGGAGCCGTCGCTTCCTATCCAATCCTCTCCTCCCTCGGTCCCCTCCCTGACACCCTCCGGCAGCTAGCCAGTCTCTGGTCTCCCGACTCCTTCAGGAGCTCTGGCGACTCGGAGTGTGTCCCAACCCTTGCATCTTGCAGGGATTTCGGATTGGTTTTTCCTCTCAAATCCTCTGATTTCTTTCCACAAATCTTAGTCTTTGCTTGTGCGTGGTCCCTCTGCTAGGAGAGCGAGGGGCATTTGGAGTGGAGGAGGCAGAGTTGGAGGAAGAGCTGCGGCGCTGGTGTGTGGTGCTTCACGAAGTGGTGGTTCCTGCTGCGGAAGCCGAGTGCTGGGAGTTGTGGTGGTGCGGACGTCGCCTGGCTGGGTGGGTGGAGGTGCGGGAGCACGGAGGTGTTGGGATCTGTAGGGTGGAAGTGGGGTGGAGGTCTACAGTTCAGCATTGATGGATAGGGGCAGGAAGAAGGGGGTTGAGGACCTGGAGGGGCTCCTGGGTGGTTTGAAGCTCTCTGAGGAAGAACGGAAGGCTGTCAGGGGTGCAAGGCAGGCGGAGCGAAGGGAGGCTGGCCGGCCCCTGCAGGCGGTGGGCAAGCTGTTCTCTTCGAAATCGGGTTATGCTGATGGTTTGGTTCAAACAGTGGGGAAGATATGGTGTCCCAGGGAGGGGATCCGGTGCAAGGAACTGGGCAACAATTTGTTCCTTTTCACATTTCTGCAGCCAGGTGGGAAGCGCAGGGCCATTATGGAAGGATCATGGGAGTTTGGAGGAGATCTGTTGATAGTGGTGGATATTGATGGCTCTAAAAGGTTAAAAGAATTGGAATTTGTCTCTGTTCCGATTTGGATCAGGGTTTTTGATCTGCCACTTGGTTTGATGAATGAGGAAATAGCACGAAGGATTGGTAATAAGGTGGGACGTTTCTTGGAGGTGGATATGGATGAGGATGGACTGGCTGTAGGGGAGTTCCTTCGCATTAAGGTGTTGCTTGATATTCGAAAACCTCTTTTCAGGGGAGTCACCATGGAAGGGGAGGGATGGTGCAATTTTAAATACGAGTTCTTGCCTAATTTCTGCTATGTGTGTGGTCACGTGGGTCATGTGGAAAAGGGGTGTGATGAAGGGGTGTGGCAGGAAGAAAGAAGGCAGTTTGGGGAATGGCTAAGGGTGAACCCAATACGTAAGAAGGAGGGAAGGGGAAAGTGGTCAGAAGGGGGAGGCTCGGGTGGAAGTATCCGACAGCGAAAAGATGGAAGTGGGGGGAGGAGTTTAGGACAGAAGGGATCCGGGAGTGCGGAGGCTTCAGGTAAATTTTCAGAGTTCAGAGAGGATAACCTAAGAGATGATGGTACTAGTCCTTTGAAATTACAGTCTAGCGGAGACAGAGAGGGGGTCCCAAAAAAAGCTGGTTTTTGAAAATGAGAAAATCCAAGAAGGGGAGCAATCTGATCCGAAGGTTCTGAATTATGCAGAAAATACAGAGGTGGCAATTGGGTCTCCGGGATTGGAGGAGAATGTGGTTCTCAATGTTGAAAAGCAATCTGCTGGGGAGGGAAGGGCTGGTGAAATTCTTTCACAATCTGAAGTAGAGACAGAGGCTATTTTCAATATGGATGTCGATGAGAATGTGCAGGAGGCGTCGGGGGGTGGAGTAGTAGTGGTGCCCACTATTTCTAATTCCAATACAGCAGGAAAACAAGTGGGAGATGGCAGTAAAGGGGGAGGGGCTAAAGGGGTGTTGCATCTATCCTCAAAGAGAATGATTTTCAAGCGAAGGCCAAGATCTGATTCTACCAAGACAAGTGGGGTTCCAACCATGGGTTTAAACAAGAAAAGACAAGGGCCTGATTCAGATGAAGACTCTACAGCAGTAGGGAAGAAGCTGAAGGGTGGTGAGGGTGTTAGGGAGAGGTGTATTTTGGAGGAAAATTTTGATGAAATGGCGGGGTTGCCTGAGCAATCCCGCCAAGCAAAATGAGGCTTATCGCTTGGAACTGCCGGGGATTGGGGAACAACCTGACAGTTCGTGGTCTTCTGGATATCCAGAAGAGGGAGGCCCCAGATATTTTGTTTTTGTCAGAGACGAAACATGATGCAAAATGGATGGAAAGGTTTCAGTGGTATCTCCATATGCCAAATCTTTTTGTGAAGGACTGTGTTGGTTTGGGTGGGGGTTTGGCATTATTTTGGAGGAAAGGGATTGATCTCACTGTAAATAGTATGTCAAAGTACCATATTGATGCTACAATAAAAGAAGAGGATGGTTTGCTATGGCGTTTCACTGGGATTTATGGTGAACCACGCAGTGAGGAGAAGGAAAAAACCTGGAGGCTTTTGAGGATTTTGAGAGATAGAAGTAATTTACCGTGGCTCTGTTGTGGGGATTTTAATGAGATACTGTTTAATTGTGAAAAGGCTGGAGGGCAACCCAGATCTGAGAAAAGCATGGATAATTTTCGTCAAGCCCTGGTGGACTGTGGCCTGCATGATATTGGGTATGAGGGTGATATATTTACATGGAGAAATCACCATCATAGGGCAGATAGGTATGTGAAGGAGCGTTTAGACAGAGCAGTGGCAAATAGTGAATGGAGAAATCATTTTCCCTTGGTTCGTGTTATAAATGGAGATCCGGGGCATTCTGATCATAGACCAATCATTGTGGAGCTGGGGGGAAGGGAGAAGAAGGAGTGGAGAAGGCCAATGGAAATTATGAAGAAATTTGAGGCACGGTGGCTAGAGGAAGAAGAGGGCCCAGCTAGAGTAGAAGAAGCGTGGTATAAGGCTTTGGAGTTGGGTGGCACTAGCTTAATGGAGATACAGAAGCAATTGTTGATTGATCTCTGGGAATGGGACAAGCATGTTTTAGGGGAGTTGGAGCGGAGAATAAAAGGGGTAAGGGGAGAGCTGGAGATTTGCAGATGTAGAAGCACCAGCCAAGAACAAGTTAACAAGGAACATGTATTACGCTACAAGTTGGAGAGGTTGTTGGACCAACAGCATATATATTGGAAGCAGCGAGCCCATTCTACTTGGCTGACCCAGGGTGATCGAAATACTAAATTTTTTCATGCCCAAGCTTCTGAAAGGAGAAAGAAGAATCATATTGACAAGCTGTTGAAGGATGGGGGAGATGTGGTGGCGGGGAAATCTCTAAAAACTTTTATAGCTAACCAATATCAAGATCTTTTTATGTCTAATGCAGGTGTTCAGATGGAGGAGGTGCTTGGGTGTGTCCATACCCGGGTGTCACATGAAATGAATGAGTGTTTGGAGGCTCCTTTCTCGAATGATGAAGTCTGGAAAGCTTTGCAAGAAATGGGCGATCTGAAGGCCCCAGGGGCTGATGGAATTCCGTCAATCTTTTACAAGAGGTTCTGGTCGCTGGTTGGGGACAAATTGAAGGAAGAGGTGCTCAGTGTGTTGAATGGAGGTCATATGCCACGGGGTTGGAATGATACTATAATAGTGCTGATTCCAAAAGTAAATAAACCAGAAAAACTGAAGGACCTGCGCCCCATCAGTCTATGTAATGTTGCCTACAAGTTGATCTCAAAGGCCATAGCAAATAGAATGAAAACAATCTTACCAGAAATTATTTCCCAATTCCGGAGTGCCTTTGTCCCAGGTCGTCTAATCACGGATAATGTACTGGTGGCATATGAACTGACTCACTATTTAAAACAAAGAAGGAGAGGGAAAGAAGGGGTAGCAGCAATAAAATTGGACATGAGTAAAGCCTATGATCGAGTGGAGTGGATATTTTTGAAGAAAATTATGGAGAAGCTAGGCTTTAGTGAAAAGTGGATTAATTTGATTATGATGTGTGTTACGACGGTTTCCTATCGCATTAAGGTTAATGATGAATACACAACAAATGTGACTCCACAAAGAGGACTTCGGCAAGGAGATCCCCTCAGCCCGTATTTATTCATTATTTGTGCGGAAGCTTTGTCAGCCTTGCTGCAAAACGCTGAATCAGAAGGTAAAATTCAAGGAATCAAAATATGTGAGGCAACACCGAGGATAAATCATTTGTTCTTTGCGGATGACTCTCTAATCCTTATGAGAGCGCAAAAGGAGGATGCTAGTGAATTACAAAGAATCTTGTATTTTATGAGAGGGCGTCGGGACAGCTGATAAATAGAGATAAGTCTTCAGTTTTATTCAGCCCAAATACAGATGTGATTTGCAAAGCCCATGTAAGGGAAGAATTACATATTGGTTCAGAGGCAAAAAGTGAGCGATATCTGGGTCTCTCTGTATCTATTGGCAAATCACGGAAGAAAGCGTTTGAATATATTAAAAGGAGAATCTGGGGAAGAATTGAAGGATGGCAAGAGAAGTTGCTTTCTAAAGCGGGCAAAGAGGTACTGATTAAAGCTGTGGCACAAGCTATTCCAACCTATGCAATGTCGTGTTTTGATCTAACCAAGGGATTGTGTGATGAACTGAATTCGCTTATTGGAAAATGGTGGTGGAATCAAAATGATAAGGAGAATAAGATCCATTGGCTGAGCTGGGACAAACTTACTCTCCCAAAAAAGGATGGGGGTTTGGGCTTTAGGGACTTGTATTTATTCAATCTGGCTATGTTGGCAAGGCAGGCATGGAGGATTTTGACCAATCCGGATTCTCTGTGCAGCCGGGTCCTGAAGGCAAAATACTTTGCTGATAGTACCATTTTAAAGTGTACAGCAAGGGATGGAATTTCATACACTTGGAGGAGTATTTTACATGGGGTTGAAATTTTAAAAGGAGTGATCTGGCGGGTGGGCAAAGGAACTTCTTTAGATATTTGGTTGGATCCATGGATTCCACTGGGGGTTACTAGTCGACCAGCCACCCCAAGGGGTTCTTCTTTACTCACAAAAGTGTCAGAATTGATTGATCCCTTAACTGGTTCTTGGGATGAACAGCTGGTGAATGACACTTTCTGGGAGAGATGCTGAAATTATTTTGTCAATGGCTACAGATGACAACAGTGAAGACTGGCCAGCATGGCACTTTAATCCTAAAGGGGACTTCTCTGTGAAATCTGCGTACAAGCTGGCTGTTAGCAAAAGAGAGCAAGATAAGGCAAGGGATGCATCGAGATCAAATGCTAATGACTCAGGTGTGGACAGATTCGAATGGAAAAGGATTTGGAAACTGTCTCTCCCAAACAAAGTGAAAATGTTTATATGGAGACTAGCACATAATAGCTTGGCAGTTCGAAGAAATATTGCTAGAAGAGGAATGAAAAATGAAACAATCTGTCCTATGTGCAGGAGATTGGACGAGTATTGTGGCCATCTTTTTTTCAAATGCCAGGGCGTTAAGGGAGTTTGGCGATTATTGGAAATGGAACATATTAGAACTCTCCTGGTGGAATGTAAATCAGCAAAGGAGACAATTAAAGAAATTTGGAAAATGGATGAAGACACACAACAGAAGGTATGGGTTATGTTATGGAGGTGGTGGTCGGCTCGATGTGTGGTTCGAGTTTGTCCAAGATCATGCAACAAAGTGGCTTATAGCCTTGCTGCTCATGGGGCGAACGTTGTACGTTCTGGTTCAGTGGTGTTCATGAACCAAGTCCCCGAATTTGTAGCCAATTTGGTCTCTGGGGATCTCCCTGGAGCCTCTGGTTAAGTGGAAGCTTTGTTTTCCTGCTAAAAAAAAAAAGGTCCAAGGAGCCAAGACGAGCTGAGGAGTGAGGAGTCCGAGTGTCCGACTCCGCGAGAAGCATCTCCGGGCGATCCGATGGCGGAGGAGGGCGGCGCGGTCAAGCGGAAGGTGGAGGCCCCTCCGCCGGAGACGGAAGGCATCGTGTGGAGGGAGGACGCGGGGAGGTTCGAGACGCCCGACGGCGAGGCCTTCCTCCAGTACCACCTCCTCCCCGGCGGGGGCAGGGGCGGGGGCGGCGCGCCTCCTGCTGCGGCGGCGGCGGTGATGGACATGGTGCACACGTACGTGCCGCGGAGCAAGCGCGGGCAGGGGCTCGCCGCGCGCCTCTGCGACGCCGCCTTCGCCCACGCGCGGGGCCGCGGCATGCGCGTCGTCCCCACCTGCTCCTACATCTCCGTGCGTGATCCCCTCTCCTCCTCCTCTGCTACTCTACCCACTGGTTCATCTCTTGCGTCACGCTCGCGCTTCTATTGCCCCTCGGATTCTCCGAGGAGGATAGATGAGTAGGATTAGCTGCTCGAATTGCCTGCAGCGAGTCAATGACAGGGAAAACAGATCGAGGACACCCTAATGGAGAAATTTACCTGGTAAATCTAAAATTCAGTTGGCAGGCGTTCTTCTTTCGGTGGAATTGGCGCATGTCCATTGCAAATTTGCGCTACTGAGTTTGTAGCATTCTAATGAAGCTTTAAATTGTTCTTGAACTGCTGAGCTCGTGGCATCTTAATTTTTAGCAAATTTTTGTCATTCTTGATTGATTTTTTATACATTTTTTTTGCTGAACTGCTGACACGGTCTCCTGCGGTGCACGGCTGCAGGACACGTACCTGCCACGTAATCCGGCGTTGAAGGAGCTGGTGTACAAGGATCACGAACCGCATCCCAAACCCAGCAGCATGTAGCTCTGTCCAAGGAAGTAAGGAACACCCATTTCACTCGATCCAAAGGCGGCAGGTGCTACTAAATAAGCAGATATCCAATTGATAGAAGTGTAAAGTGTGTGGTTTCACGGCGCCTCGTGAAAGATCCTTGATGCCAAATGGTACACTTTGGGCGTCTCTTGTGATTTCGAGAACAGAGGCTGCATAACTTTTGCGAAACAACGGGCGTCTCTTGTGATCCTTTCTTGCTAGCTATAGGAGGCAAATTAAATGGACATGTGTTTCCTTTTCAGCATTGAGCATTCACGAATGAAGCATCAGTATATATATGTATCCAAATTTAAGTAACTAGATATATTGAATTGTCATTGCTAGCTATTGGAGACAAATTACTTACTCAAATACTCGCTTATCATTCATATAATAGCTAGATGCAAAGGTTTCATTGAACCAGGGGAAAAAATGCAAAAATTTAACTGTACAATCAAAAAATACATATTCAGATTCAAGAGTTTACAACGATAGCCTGCTTGTCTCTATAGTACAAACCCACATAACTTTAGGAGGGTGGTTCCACTCGTTTTATAGTACAAACCTACATAACTTTAGGAAGAACTTATTTCTTGCCTACCCCATTTTCAACAAGCATCAACGAACACGTATAATTATTCATACAATTTCATGCAAGCAACCCAGAAGGGGAAATAAAACAACACTGTGTATTTACATATTGCTCCAGCAAGAATCCGTGAGGAAATGAAATCGCTTATCATCTCCAGTCATCTGAACCGGCAATAGGGCCATCAATAATCTCCATTCTCCATCATAATTGTCGCCATGAGTAGCTCACCCAGGGACATAGTAATCCATCTTCTCCACTGGGAGGTTTAGCACCGAAGTATCAGCCTGAACAATATACACACTCCAGTCAATCATACACAGAGGGAGACAAACCCCTGCAATAGCAGTCTGACCACAGACCATAGTGAGAATAACATACACTTAGCTGTAGATGAAAATTGCATACCTCTTCAAACGGGACAAACACAAAGGGCGACAAACCCCTGCTGTGGGAAACGGCAGGCACATCTGGGTCGTGCGTCTCATCCTCCTCCCAGCCCTCAACAAGTTCAAGTATGCTGCCTGTCCAGTTTTTCAATTCAGTTGCATTCACTCCAGTAGTTAGAATCTTTAGTACATCCAACCTGTTATTTGCACCAATTGTAGTGCCTCTGAGCCTGCAGAATGTCGGCATAAATTTCAAAGGCTAGGAACTAGAATCAATCATCAAAACTTGGGCAACAATTTCATGTGGAGTACCTAAGGCGCATCCTAACAAGGGTGTACCGATGCCCCGGATATAGGAGTGCCATTTCTATCTGCATGCCAGAAAGGGTAGCTCAGATTAGGAAGAATGTGATGGACTTTGCCAAAGACAGCATAACCAACCAAACAAGTCTGAACTTTTCACCTGGCCATCCTCTGACAGTATATAGTCGCCTTTAAAAACACAATCAGCCTTTGATGCCCGGAAATGCATGCACTTGACGGCATCTTTAATTTTATCAGGGGAAATCTGTCATTTGATGGGGGGAAAATGAGTAACGAGTGAGAATCGTGCTGTTGAGTGTCAACAAATGACAGGAGTTGTGATAGGGACCTTGTAGAGAAACTTCCCGCTAGGGAAAAATCTCAAGTAACGGTAGTAGCAAACCTGAACATGAAAGGGATGTAATATCATTAATACCAACAACTTGCAAATCCTTAGAACATGAAATCAATAAGAAAACTGATCATAATACGGCCATAATGATCAGCATTTGTGAACATGAATCACACAGAGTTCTAAAAAAACAAACAGTGCCATCATACCACGTTGACAGTTTTCTTGAATTGCCACTCTGTAACTCCAGTATGAATATATGTGTTCCTGCTAACATAGAGACCTGAAGAAGCAATAAGTATCAAAGTCAGCGTAAATACAATACAACCACATGACTGAAAGCTCTATCAATTAGAAAGTAATAGCAATTAGCAACAGAGAAAATCAGGAATTAAAACAAGAACTTTCAGCTGATTTTCAAAGAAAAAACTATTTATCAGAGAAGAAACATTGCAATGGATGAGTTTTGCACCTAAAACTAAAACTATGAATTCACAGGACACCTTCATTTTAAATAATCTACATCAAAGTTGCATGGTCGCTGGCTAACTACAGATCATACTGACAAATAACAGATCTGTATTGTATATAACATCCATGATGCATCGAACCTCAGTGTGCAAACTAAATTTGGCACGCTAGAAAAAAATGTCAAGTCATAATTCTGTGTATCCACTTAACCCTCTATATGAGATTTTGATTTATATAGCAGATAGATAAACATCCTTAAACAACCTCCCAATAATCAGTCAGTAATTGCCATGGTGATATTTCATCGATGAAATTTAGAGATCACTCAGCACTTGGCACAGTTAAAAAAAAATTGAAATACACAAAACACTCTTATCTTAGAAATATGCTTTTTGATAATGCACCATACTATATGATATAAAGCTTCTTGAATATTTACCATCAATTCGGATTCTTGGTCTCTGCAACCACATTCTCCTCCAAGAAGAATCATACAACGACCGAACCATCATGTAGTTTACTTCAGTTCCACTCCTCTTCATAATATAAAATTGGGTCCTTGAGAAAGCGCAACATGAAAAGTGAATAACAAAAATATAAGCACACTAACCTGCCAAGTTTTCAAGCATGCAACACGCCACAAAGCAGGATTACGTGCAGTATATTTCCACTTGCGGCAGACACACGCAGCCCTCCCTAACGTATATGGGTTCATTCTTGTGAAAATCTGTTGGAAAAAATAACCATGGAACAGTTGAGCAAAGCAGTATTGCATAGACCATTGGCTTCTTTTCATTCTGAAGTCATGATAGGATGAGGCATATGGGTGACACTTAAGATTTACCTACCTAGCAAGAAGAAGAAAATTCATTTTACTCCACTTAGCAAATTTAAGTATCGATTGAGCCCTCTCAGCAAACTAAAGTATTGTTTGGTTTACTTCAACCCCTGATTATAATGAGGGTTCATAACAACCCTATGCCAATTTTTCTAGGTGGTGTCGATGATGTGGAAGGTTCCGTGCCATGAATGGTGCCCCATCATCCCCATTTGATATATCATTTTTAATGCGGACCTACTCTCATCTCTCTTTCTCTCATCCAGCTAAGATCAGAACTCAAACATTATCAGTTTATTACCGATTGGATGCATGGAGTTACGTACAAATTACATCATATTTGCATTGTATTTGTATCATCATTAGCATGCTGCATGCACATGTGCCAGAAATGATTGCAAGTCCCCTTGACAGTGTGCATGTTACATCATGCCATGCAAGCATGCTGTGGCCTGTAGTATGCATGTGTTAGTGCTTGCATCTGTGGAAATCATGGGCTCTCAGGAACAATTCAAAAGCAGAAGAGCAGCCGCATGCTGGCACAGAATAACACAACTGGGATGACTAATTAGGTATTTAGCTGCGAGAAAGAATGAGAAACCAGATGTTATGGCCATATAACTTTCCATGCCATCAAAATAATTTTAGCAAAACTGGCATATAGAGTGATGTGAACCGGTGTTATAATCTCATCAGGGGGTTACGTAAAAAAAAGTACTTTAGGGGGTTATAAGTGGACTCCCATGATGCTTCAGTGGAGCATAAAATGGACTTTATTCAAGCAAGAAATAGATCATGGACCAATCAAGAATATTAGTTCCTCTTCATGATAATACAACAATATGATGAGATGTACAGTGATAGTTAGCAGGAAATACACATGAAATGGACATAATGGAGAACAATTCAGTAAAGTGTTTTCTTTATGCATTAAGAAAATGAAAATAAATACTCATCGGTTCATATAACCATCACCTCAAGAAGTAGTTCATCAGGTAGGCAATGATGAATGAGTGCCGGATCAGGTTTGCAGCTCAAACTTCTGAATGGCGGCATAGGCTGAACTCTTATTCCATATAACTCTGTTAAAGAATTAGATACCAAAAGGTATCAACTGGTTAATCTCTCTGTAGCACAAAAGAAACTAATGTTCAATGGTCATTGTTCAGTTAACATAGAGAAAGAGTGGAAGACAGCCAGTTCAACACTTCAATTCAAATGAGAGCTTCATGTTATACTTACTCAGCCAGGGTCTATCTGTTGCAATGTATCGCATGCTTGGGAAATGATCGAATGAGTTAAAGTCGGGCCGAATATCAACAGAGATATCTGTAGGAGAAGACATATCATATCACATAAGTGTGTGAGAGTGAATGGTGAGAACAAATCCAGATTTCAGTGATAGAAACATGATGTCCTGCGGACATGCATACTCTTGATGCATAATACCAATCCTTAGATACAATTGAACAATAAGCACCAAAGAATTGTTTTCCCCTTAATATGACTGCTTTCAGGAAATTCAACATGACTGCACATCCACTAAATACTGGTATGATATATCTGAAAGAATAGCCTTTGCCATGCCCTAGCAAAGCACAATCCTAAATGAAGAGTTGTGATCGCAGTATCTCCTTAAGTAACAGCATTAAAGTATCTCTAATTAAGTATACTAACACCTTGTCAAATGGTATGCAACACACAACACGCTGTACATCCCCTTGATACTGCATATGCTATATCTCAAGGAATAGCCTTTGACATGCCCAACAAAGCACGATCCTAAATTAGGAGTTATGATAGCAGTTTATCTCCTTAAGTAACAGCAATAAGAGTAGCTCAAATGATATCTTACACAACATAATTTACATTGACATTATGCGCTCAGGCGATTTTTCATATTTTTATAGGCCTGATACAGGATAACAACTTTCAACTACTGATGATGACCTCAGTGTACCTTGGATGTCTATTAGAATCCTGATACTTTGTAGTCTACTTCAATATAAAATAATACAGTATGACATGAACAATTTGAGGAATGAGGGGCAATACATAATTACATATATCTATGCTATCAGGTAACAGGATCCCTTCATCCATTTTACCTGTTTTCTGACAGTCTTGATGCAAATTTCAAGTGTTGGCTACCTCTAGCAAGTAGTTAAATTTACATGAGCACATAAACTAAGCCCCCTGCAAACAGCTGGGTTTCCCATGTGATCTACAATTTGACCCACCACATATTGAATTTGGGGAAAAACTAAGGATTCCAAAAAATGCACTGACAATCAGGACCTGTGCCTAGTTCGGAAATAAACTTCTTCTATTTATTTGAATCAAGGAACAACAAATCGTGAACAGAAAAAGGATCACCATAACTCAATCATTATGAGCGACTTACGCATCACCGTGATACCAGATCATTACATTCGCAGGTGAACTCAAAGTGAAAAAATCGTAAATAAGGTGGACGAAAAGGAGATTATCTCCAATGAATCCCACAAATTGAGGGGGGGGGGGTGTACCTGAGGAAGCCATAAGGAGCCGGGAACTTGAAGGATTTCCAACTTATTCAAGCGTACCCACCTGCGCGAGACGGCCGGGGAAGCCCGGCGGCCTCTGCAGAGATAGCTAATCCCGTTTCCCTTCTGATGCTTCCCCGGCTGCGAATCAAGCGCGGGAAACCCGGGCCCACGAACCAAGGCTCGGTTGCGCAGGCGCCACGAACCTAGGACGGCGCCCGGGCTCGCGCCGCCCCGGCGAGCGACGGGAGCGGCCTAGCCTCTAAGAGCGGCGCGCCGGATCGCCGCACGGGCACGGACGGCGTGGGCGGCCGGCCGCCAAGGAGCCCGCTCGAGATGTGGTGTGGCTGGGGAGCGAGGGAAGGAGGAAGGGAAACGAAACGAGATGGTTCGAGGCCGGCCGCGACCTGCTGCTGACGTTGCCGGCTCGCCCGCCTCTAATCGTCTCCCGAGAGGGCCCCGCCACGTGATCAACGGTCCAGATGGCCCGCCTATGCAAACGGACGGCATCCAGAGGCCTCCGGGTCCGAGGGGTTAGCGAGCGCCATTTTTACATGGCATTTACTTTTTTTAAGTACTTTCCGGACAGTAGGTGGGGGAAGACGATAGATAGGGCAGTATGGCGGCGACCTTCTGCGCCGGCCCCGCCGCCTCGGCCGCGGCAAACCCTAGCTCCGCCGGCCGCCGCCTCCAGAACCCAGCCCCGGCCTCCTTGCTGCGAGCTCGCTGGAGACCTGGCCGGGGGGCTCCCTCTTTTCTGTCCCTCCGGCGCCCCAATGCCGAGCTGCGGCCGCTCCGCGTCGCCGCTGGCGTTGACCCGAAGGTGAGATGTTTGAGACATCTGGTTTCTGTTCGTGGTTACATGGGGTGGAGTAGAGGGCTCAGTGGAGCAACTAACTCGCTTGCGGAGAATTTCGCCCTTTTCGGCACTTGGTGGTTGAGGAACGGAGATAGTAGGGAAGGACTGTTCTTGGAGAAGTGTGAAGATCGCTCTGTGTTGGCTCAATGTTTTCTTATGCGTGTGTGCTCTTATATGTGTCTCATTGTTCAAGAGTTGGTTCGGTGATAAGCTGCAATTGGAGTTTAGAGTGAATGATGAAGAAATGAACCTGTGTGTTAAGGCGCCATTGCTAATTTTACGATAAGTACCCATCTTTGGTATGCTCTTTATATGCCCTGGACGACAGGAACTTGCAGTGTTAGCCTATAGTGCTTGGGAATGGGATTGGCCAAATAGAGAAGATGAGCTAAAATTAGACTGCCTTGCTATTATTCTGAAAATCACATGAATATTTGGACTGCATTAGGAAATGCCTTTGTTTCTCTCTTACTCTCTTTTAGATAGATTGATTAGTTTGAAGCACGGTGTAATAAAATTGTATTTAAGCTACTGTTGTGAATTGTGAGCATTGAGGTGTACAAATGATATATTTACATAGCTGGTAGCAATGAAATTAAAAGAGAAACAGAATCTTTCAGAAGTGTTCCTGTTCTTTGCTCGAGCTTGTTATGGTTTGCTTATGATAAGTATGTTCATCAAGTTTCATCAAAATGAGTGCATCTGTGCAGATTGTCAATGGGGAAGATTTCCCTCCTATGAAAGACCTAATCCAACTATACAAGACTGCTTTTCTAGACGGAAATGATGAGGTTCTTGGCGAAGTTGAGAAGGCAATCACTGCCGTGGAAAAAGAGAAGAGTAGGGTAGCATCTCAATTTGAAAGTGTTACAGCCGAAATAACATCTGGGAAGGAGAAGTTCATTCGCTTAAATGCCGATCTGGAGAATTTCCGGAAGCAGACTGAAAAGGAGCGAGCAAAGTTTACATCAAATATACAGTTAGAAGTTGTTCAGAGTCTGTTGCCTCTGGTTGATAGTTTTGAGAAGACAAATTTAGAGAACACCCCAGAGACTGAAAAGGAGCAAAAGATCAGCACAAGCTATCAAGGCATATACAAGCAGTTAGTTGAAACGCTAAGATTTTTGGGTGTAGGAGTTGTGGAAACAGTTGGCAAGCCATTTGATCCTTCGGTAAGTATAATTTACTTTATGCATCATCCCTTTTGTTCACATTGTCAGTGGCAAATCCCCAAAAAAAATTGGATACAAACAACATATTGGATTCTTTTGAACATGCCAAAAAAACATTCCTGTACCCCGTTTGGATCCAAGTGCTAGCTCATCCAAATGGGAGTGCTAATGGGGTTGGCTAAACTTTAGCCAAGACTCAAGAACTTTAGCGTGTATATGAGTGCTAATATGTGCTAAAGTTTAGCACTCAAGTTTAGCTCATCCAAACAGGTCCTAACAAGGGCAGAATAATATCTAGTTTCTTTATCATGGCCTGGTTCATACTCATTAGGTTGAGCTTAGCTTTCGCTCAATTCCTGATAACTATGAGTAACATAAAGCATCTACTCTCTGCAGTATAGCTGTTGATCTAAATAATTGTATTGAATGTTATGAAGAAAAAATAATCATCTGCTTTCCATGCTTGCGGCTAGAAATGAATAGATTTGCATGAAAACTGAGAAGTGTTACTTTTCTATTCATCGTGTAGCACCACCGTGTTTTCTTATGAAGGTACATGAGGCCATCGCACGAGAAGAATCCTCACAATTCAAGGCAGGGGTTGTCTCACATGAAATCCGCAGAGGGTTCCTCTTGAAGGAGAGGCTGCTAAGGCCTGCTACTGTGAAGGTTTCCACTGGCTCTGGCAAACAAAGCGCAAGCTCAGTGGAGGCGGCCAAAGATGCCACTGTGTGAATCTGGTTGAAACGATTAGCTGCAACTGATAGCCAAACCACCATTTAGCTTGAGCAACTGTTTTCTGTTCATAACATGACGGAGGCATTTGATCTCAAATGAGGTTCACCTATGTATACACTTTTGGTGTTGCGAGTTGTCACCAGCTTGAAGTTTTGCTTTTACTGTGTAATCTGCTGGAATTTTGTGCACCGAAACAGTAAAGCATTGGACATGCATAATCAGATGTACTGACTGCTCGATTTCTCCAGTTACGAGTGATAAGCCACTCGTACAATGGATTCAATCTACCATCTTGCTATTGGCACATTCTGCACATTAGCACATCTTGATTGAAGACGTTATAAGAAGTTTTGTTTTGATATGCAGGATACTAAACCAATCCTCTTATGTTAAATAGGATTTTCATTCAAATCATCTACCCAATTGAAGGGATATTTGCCTTATTTTTGATACGTTACCAAACAAGCCACATCCAGTTTACATCACTAGAAAAGAACGCAGATACAGCAAATAAACCATTTATTTTGCAGAATATCGAACTGTTTACAGATGACGAATTGTTTGGAAGGAATATTGGGATTGGCTTCCATTCTCTTGAATTGCATGACAGACAGCTATGCAGCAACAACTCTTTACATCAGCTATGTAGCAAGCCAGGGCAACTGAACATCTCTACTCTACTCCACTCTGACGCGGACCCTGGTACCACAAAAGTGCCAATATGGCCTGGAATATGCATTGACATGCTGCTGCCGCACGGCCATATGGGATTCTATGTGTTAGGCACAATCTGGTGCTTTATTTCTGTCTATGCAAGTGTTGCGGAACGCGTATTTATCTGTCAAACTCTGCGACAGTTTCAGCAACACGAGTCCATTCCTCAGAAGAACTTCTCGTAGTCTTGAGGTTGCTGGTCCCAAACCTCCATAAAACCTGAAAATGAAATCATAAAGAGTAAAAAATCAACAAGGATCTTAGAACAGGATGCATGCTAGCATACTAAGAAATAGTTCCAGGCTACCAGCGAACTAGACAGAAAAGGCCCTGGTGCTGATGATTTGTGCACAAGTTTGAGCCACATTTCTTGGCAACAACAAGAAGAAACTGACACAGATTATGAGAACATCACATCATACGTTAAAATACCCTTCTTTAGATTTCCCGGTTTACTATACAGCGCAGGAAGTTACACAGACTAGAGATCTTTATACTTGGCCAGCCTGCCCCCAAAAAAAAAAAGATGGCAAAAGCCACCTATGGAACACATTTCCACTGGAACTATCTATCTCCATTGGATTAAAAAATATAATAATATATGCTGCTTGAAGTGAACAATTCGAATATATCTATACTGCATGAATTTTGGGAGATTGGAGAATGTAAAGACGCCATGTATATCTCCCTACTCTTGTCACCCTTGTTTTCTCATTTAATAAATTGAGAAATTAAAGCTTAGGCCTATCTCTTGTGGCCTTTTCAAGTTTTAAACAGCCATTCAAAGTAAAAAAAAAGGAATGAGAGAATGTCAGCAAAGCCACAAATGGAGGCATCGTGACATACAAATATGCACTACACAGCTACCAACAAAACAACAATATAAAGCGCATAATTGTAGAAAGACTAATTGAAGAAGTAGAAAAGTTACCTATGTCGCCAAGAGAACTATATATTGAATCATCCATGACAGTTATGCCCTGCAGGAACAAAAAAGGAAAAAAGATGTAAGTATCCCATTACAGATGACACAAATGAGGCAAGATCTTGCTGAAATTTATTCATAAGTGTATATGTGATGGCTAAAAAATAGCAGTAAACCTAACCTCTGAACCATTTAGGTCCATCCCATCTTGAAGGTCTGTTTGTATTGATTGGTAGCATGGCATATCAGCACCAAGGTAATCTGGAATCGCAAGATTATAACCATCTTGGATACCATGAAGGGCATCAGTGTTCGTGGGTGGGTTCGCCATATTCTCCATGCTAGAATATACCATCTCATCTCTGATTGATAGTAGATTGGATTAGTACACCAAAATGCATCAGATTGGAAGTGTATGGCCAGATGCCACAGGGGATAAAGAAATAAGCATATCTACTAAACAACAGTTAACTGGTGCATATACTAACATAACATGGCTGGAGATTGGCTGCTCCATGTTACCAGTGCACCGTGCAGAAATAACTGTGGCATGGGCCTATAATACTTAGACAATTAGATTGAAAGACAGTGACCAGTCCGTCTCCAACAATGCTATGACATAGTTTCTGTAATCAAAATGCATGCTAGCCAGAAATCTGTAACAAGTCTAATCAATGTTCCTAGGGGTAAAAATTGACTGCACTATAGCCCAATGGCCAAAGCCCACATGCTCCAGCAGCTATGAATGGGCTCCATGTTTTACTATACTAAAAATAAATGTGAAAGTGCATTTAATGATGTTGACTATCTGACATAATGGCAAGATTTACAAGGAATCAGGCATGGACCGATTTTGTCGCAGGGCAGCTGGGGACCTTGTTTGCCAACAGCAGTGTATTTAGCAATGACTTGTAGCTTGATTAAAAAAAACTTGTAGCTAACACTCATAATTGTCAATAAAAAGATGGTCATCTAAAGGTAACTAGTCCAAGTTTCCCATAGGGCTCTGATTCCCTATATTTTATCAACCTATAATATCAGAAATAAAAAAAAAAACATAACATTTGCTCTATGACTCTATGCATCTTTACCACAATGAAACAGCAGATAAGAACAACTCACTTTGCTTTTGAAGTGTCACAAACACCAGCTTCAATTGGTGAGTCATCTTCTATATCAATAACTTGAACAGCCTTATTTCCCAAAGGAAACGTGTTGGTATTATTTGAATTGTTACCGAGAGTTGTTCCAAAGTCAACTTGCTGATTATCTTGCAGCTCCACTGAACATCCAGCAGTGGAGATCTGGCCTAAACGAGGATCAGCTCGCATGTCAGCAACCTCTGGACTACCAACAAGGTTGAGATCACGTATTTTAAATGAGCTAGACTGACCAAGCTTTTCCTCTTCCATTGTGACAGAACCTTCTGCTTTGATATTAGATAATAACTCCGAATCAACTGTTTTATCTTTATCGGGTGGATCAATCAACAATTCATCCTGTGACGGCGTATCTAAATTGTAAATTTGTATTCCTTTCTCAACTTGCAAACTGAAGCTATTCTGGTGAGAAGCAAATGAAGGGGACAGTTCACTGGGCTCCTTATTATCCTCGACCCCATATTGTTGAGGACTGCTATTCTGTTCTTCCCTCTCTTCTTGTGTTTCCTTTTCATGGAATGTCACTGATTCTGCCACATGATTGCAGGTAGTGCTTTGTTCACCATGTTCTTGTCTGACCACCTCATCTTTGCTGTCTTCCTGGATACTGGTCATGGAGTTGGTGTTGACTTCGCCATCCATTGCCATCTGGGACATTCCTTCAGCGGTAACCAGACTGACCTCTCCAGACACAGGAAATTCTCTTTGGGCTGGCCGTGCATTCCTGTTTGCAAGCACTGATCGCGGTCTTGTTGGAACTCTTGCAAAACTACAATAGTTTAGTAAATTTATAGGATCATTAGGTAAATTGGTCTCCATAATGGAGACATCATCTGATGTCGTATCATCTTCAGCCTTCTCGTGCAAAGTCTTATCATCTTCAACCTTCTCACTCAGAATGCCACTATGTTCAGGCCTCCCATCTGAGACTTTTTCACCAGAGGATACTGGCAAATGTTTTGTCTCAGCCTCTTGAAGAACACCAGAAGAATCATTGTTGTCATTACCCTCACAATTCAACGTTTGTTCCACTACCTCTGAATTAGACACCACACTGTCCTCCTGCATTTTATTTGCCTCATTCTCATCCTCCACCTCATGCGGAGCATCAGCTTTCTGCTGAAAATTGCTGTTAGAACTAGCCTTTGATCCAGTATCCTCCAGCTCTGAGTCCCCCATCGCCTGTGTCTTTGATGATGGCCCCTCCCCAGCCACCCCTGATATGCTACTCCCAACCTCATCAATCCCATCACTGCTTCGCCGATCGCGTTTGAACCCCGGAGCCCCATCCTCATCGTCCTCGTAATAACTCCGGGTATCCGAATATCCCCTGTTCCTCCCCCTATCCCTCCCGGAATCCGAATACCTATTGTCAGCCCCAAACTTCCTCTTCCACCTTCCATTGTAGTTGCTGCTGTTGCTGCTACTGTAATCGCCACCTCGGTGCCGCCGCGAGCGGGCGTTACGAGTACCACACTCATCATCGACCTGCCGCCGGCCACTCCGGGCGTTGTAGTACGTCGGGGCTTCCTGCCCCGCCGGCGGCGGCGGAGGAGGAGGAGGAGGCAGCTGGCCCCATCCCCCGGCACTGACTGCGCCGCCGCGCTGCTGCAGGGAGCCCGGCGGGAGCACGCCCTTCGCCACCAGGTACTCGGCGGCGAGGTGGCCGGCCTCCAAAAGCACTTCATACTTGTTCAGCGGCGGAGGTGGAGGCAGCGCGGCCGCCGGGACGGGAGGAGGAGGCGGCGGCGGCGGCGGCGGCGGCGGGTAGAACTGCTTCGGGCCGCGGCCGTAGGCGGCGGCGCCGCGCGCGAACGGCGGCATGCGGCTGCGGCTGCCGCCGTGCTGGTACTGCATCCGCTGGGGGTAGAACTCGGATCGCGGCGCCGGCAAGCTCACGCCCTGCTGCTGCGCCCAATCCATTCCGCGGGGGGCAGAATCAGATGCACCGAGAGCAAATCGAGAAAACGGAAATTGGAGACGGGAAATGGATTGGGGGGCGTGACATTCTGGGCTTCTGGCGCGCGGATCGAACCCTAGGCGAGGGGGGCGAGGCCGAGGACTCACGTCACGGGTTGACCGCGGCGGTGGAGGCGGCTGAGGCGGCGGCGGCGACCATCGGAGCCGCGTCAAACGGAGTCAGGGTTGGTGTGGCTGGAACGGATGATTAAAAAAAATGAAGGGGAGATGATGAATTTCCTTGTCCTGTCTCCCTTCCATAAAAATGGAGGAAATTTTGAGAGTGATTTGTGAGAGATCCTATTTCGATGTTTCGTAATCAGCAAGTTTGTTTTCCTTATCTTTAGCTTTTCTGGTCGGTCGGTCGTTTCGTCTGGTGAGGGCGTGCACGAGTGGTTTTTTATCGGCACGGTGGGGTGTTGTTGGGTGACGGATAGGTGGATCAGAGAACTATTTGGGTGAATTCGTTAGCGAGAGAAACGGGCACTTGCATGCAGATTGTTATCAGGGTTAGGTCGGACACGTCACACGTCAATGCTAACCATTATCCGAAGGTTATAGATAGTTGCTAGCTTAGTTTATAAGAAATACAAGTTGTTTAGGACAGTGATACGGTCTCCAAAATATAACTTTGACCGGTTATATTTTTATGAAAGTGTTTTAAGACGAATCTATTCATATGGCTTTCACCTTTTCAAGCTCAATAACTTAAAAATTATTCATAATTTATATTTTCAATGTTTAATATAAACCTTATCAAAACGACTTCTAAATCCTACAGAGGGAGTACTCGGTATATCCATAGATAGTGCAAGAGATATATTCTCCAATAGCTTAAATAAGAGACAGTACTTCTTTCTCGCTTCTACCCGGATAAAAAAGTGACGTGACATAGTTATAAGCTAGATGGAAGAGCTCAAATTATGTAAAATAAAAAAACTGTACTAGTTACTATTTGGATGGGGCACGTAAATAACACATGAATTGTAAAAGAGGCGCAAACTTCCAAGAGGTATCATGGAAAAAGTTCTCTGAAATCACCAAGTATCTTATAAAAATTTCATATAGTGTATCCTTTGTTTGAAAGGGCGCTCTAAATATTTTCATATAGGATTCAAAACTGACGAGATTTTTTCTATTTTTCATTTTTTTTTCTAGAGGAAGGTCTTAGACTGACCTCTTGGGTAAACAACACGCCATCTTTTACAGTTCGGGGTCTTTGGATTTAATTGAAATGTAAATTAAACTATAAATTTAGACATGTATTCATATCCAAGAAAATTCTTAAACTATCCCAAAAATACAAGAATATAGCCTCGATCCGATCTATGTCTGGTGTCGAGGGGTCGGGGGGGGGGGGGGGGGGGGGGACTTTGCAAGATACTTTATCCGTCACAAATTATTAGTAGTTTTAGCTTTTCTAAATATATCAATTTTGTTTTGCATCTAAACATGATTGGGACGGAGGGAGTAACATGCATGGTTCCCAGGGTCTTCTGATGTGTTAAGGAGTTTTCTCTAGCAAGAGAGATGCAGATGCACTGGCTTATTCAAAACACTTCGGCGCCTCCTCCCCTCTCATCAGCATTCACCATCCCATACCCCACTCGTGCATTCATCTGCACGTCCAAGCCCGTTCCATGCTCCAGTAGACCAGTAGTGTCACTGCAGTATGCCGCTCCTCCTGTAGCAGAGCAGCGCGACGAGGTAGACGGCGGCGGCGGCGCCGACGATGCCGCCGGTGACCTGCCAGAAGACCCCCTCGGTGGCGGCCGTGTAGAGCGGGATGGTGATGTTCATGCCGAAGACGCCCGTGGCCGCGATGGCGCAGCTGACCACCAGCGTGCCCGTGGACAGCATGATCCCCATCTGCAGAAGCTGGTTCTGCTTGTCGTCCAGCATGATGTTGATGTAGTCCTCCGTGTCGTCCACGTACTCGCGCAGCTTCATCATCATCAGTTCGAAACTCGATTCAGTTCGTCGCGATCCATGGCAAGAAAGCTTTAGCAATTTGGTTCGTCAGTCAAGAAGGAAGCGATCGAGATGTGCGTTTGTACAGCGGAGAGCTTGTTCAGGGTGCCGTCGATCTGCACGAAGTAGGCCTCCAGGAGGATCTCCAGCTCGTCGATCTTGGGCGTGAAGACGGTGGCGGAGGTCCCGTTGCCATAGCCGCCCTCGGATGATCCTCCTCCCTCTTCTTCGACCTCTCCGTCGCCCCTGCATCACGCACGCATTGGCACATTGAAGCTACCGGCCTACCGCTTGTGTTCTGTTCTGCCTGACACCGAGGCGCTCTTTCTAGCTGCTTGGAATTCATCAGCTTTGTTTCGATCGGTACCTCTCCTCCTCGAACTCGCTCGGCTCGTTGTCGACGCCGGATCTCGACGAGTTGGCGTCAGCGGCCTGGTAGGCGAGCTTCTCCGACAGGTGCATGGCGGCCATGTCCACGTCGTCGTCTAGCAGGTGTTCGAGTTCATCCCTGACCTGTCGACAGATGCGCGCGCGGCAATGGCGCACGATCATATTACAAGACGTTTACGAATTTCTGCCACAGATACTACTGTCTTTGAACGACATTGGAGATCATCTGGATGAGACCGACTTCGACAGAGTGATGATCGAGCAACTTGATTACCTTCTGAACTCTCCCTGAAATCGCAACCAATCGGCTCTTTATCTGCCTCACGCGCTCGAGGTTGAGAGTGCTGACATTGGAGCTCAGCTCGTCTAAAGCCGGGTACGCCTCTTCCTCCAATGTACAAGTCTGAAGAAACAGACGAGCTTTTGAAACAGAACAGTTGAGCGCTGCGATCTGGCCACTGACAGGGCAGCAGGCAGGCCATTGTACCTCTTGTTCAAGCGAGTTGCACGCGAACTCGAGGCACACCTCGAGCGCCCTGAACTCGAACGGCAGGGCCTTGTCGCGTCCCAATGCTTGGTCGTCCTTGCCTTCGCCGCCCACTCCAGGTGCCGGCGGCGACGCACCGCCGTTCTCCGCCGCCTCGTCCTCCTTCCATTCCACCGTAAAAACCAAGTAGACCTTTGCTTCAGGAAAGAGTCCAAGAGAAACGGCCAAGGAAGCCGGCGGGAGAGAGCGAGGAGACCGAGGACGTAGAGAGACCTGCGGCAGCGGCGCGGCCGGGGCGGGGGTGGCCATCAGGCGGGCGCGGAGCTCGCGGACGAGCGGCGCGACGGCGGGGTCCCGCGGGTCCGGGACGAGCACCTCGGTGGCGGTGATGACGGCGCGGACGCGCTCCAGGTTGACGACGACGGCGCGGTCCCGGCCCATGATGCTGGACGGGTAGGACAGCGCCGGGTCCAGCGCGCGGAGGTCGCGCGCGGGGAGCCCCGTCCGCCGCATCAGCTGCTGCTTGCCGATCGCCTCGACGCGCCACGCCCCCGCGCCGGACACCGCCGCCCACTCCCCCGCCGCCGCCACCCCCGCATGCCTCCGGCGCGTCGACGCCATGGCCGCACGCACGTGCGGCTCGGAGCTGCAGCTCGCTCGCGCCGCTGGCGCGCGGTCTTGGCGTCCGCGGCGAGGCGGCTGCGGCTATGTCTGGACGTACGCACGCGCGTGGCGGCACGAGCAAGGGAAACAAAGCTTCAAGCTGCGGCCTGCAGGGGCGGCCCGCTCGCTGCCCGTGGGCCCTGCCGCCCCTCGCGCCTCGGATCTGCCCCGCCGGTTTGGTCTGGTCTCTGCGAGGCTCTGGTCGATGCCGGGAATAAAAAGAAAAGAAAAATGCACGGCTGGAGTTGCTGCTCCCTCCATCCACAAAAGAATGTAATTATAAGATACATACCCGTCATGTTTGGTCAAATTTATATTAAATAGTATTGGTACTTATGTCTCCAAATAAATTTATTATAAAAATATAATATGTAACTAATCTTTTTTTTTGAATTACACCAGGAGCACTGGTACATCATTTAAGAACTCGGTTGGAGCACCCACGCTGACCGCACGCTCAAACGCAGGTGAGGCTACCTTGGTGGTCCCAGAATGCGCCTACTGAGCAACTCACACCCTAACACACACCACACACACGCTCAGCCTCCCCTCTGGGGAATTTTCCCCGGTGAGACGCGCGGGTTGTCCCCGACGGGGATCGAACCCGGGCGGGTGGGCTGCACACCGGCAGCGCTCACCACCCGAGCTAAGCTCGGTTCTCATATGTAACTAATCTAACAGTACTTATTCTGTATCATGAATATTATTATCTTTTCTATAAATTTAGTCAAGCTTCAAACTGTTTGACTCATCAAAATGCGAGAATTGCATCATTTTGTGGACGGAGGGAGTACTTCCAGAAGAGGTTACTGCCGTAGCCTGCAGGCACGCACAAATGAGCTTGTTTTATCGGCAAGCCGTTGCCGTTAGGAATAGTAGTAACAAGGCAGTCGTGGATCATTAGTGTTCGTCCTTGCGAGCTGGCGACCGAACTTAGCTTACTGCAACTGCTTCACTTGCGTCGCTGCGTGTGCGTTTCGATGAGCGGCTTCTGATTCATCTGGGCTAAGGACCGCCCAATGTGGAGCACAGTGCTATATATACTCCGGTAAAAGTTAAAGTGAACGGATTGGTTTGGTACTTTTTTCTAGAAGAATCTGTCTAGCCGGGTTTGGGTACACAGCTAATTATTCTTTCTATTGGTAGATATATTGGTACTCGAGGAGGACGCGTGCGTGGTGGCTCGGTTAACATCAAGATTATGCTGCTCGATTCGCATGTTGGATTCCATCAACGTCGAGACATACCGACATAATCTCTTGAAAGTACTCGTATGGATAGGATGCGCCTCCCGTATATATTCATAGGATAGGATAGATATGGATATATGTTCAATGCGTAAATTTTTAACGAAGCCAGCAGCTTGTGTTTCTCTTTGTTTTCCTTAAATCCAAAACGTCAAGTTTGATTGACCGGATTTAGTTTAATTATTTGATTTAGTTCAATTTCAAAGGACCGTTAGCTAATTCCAGTTTGAATATAGGTTTTATTGTTAAGGTCTTGTAAATATCTTTGGTCCCACTGTTCGCGGGGGTTTACCGGAGGCCTGGCCGGTGAACACGCGTACGCGTCACTCGGGAAAGCCCGCCGGCTGGTGATTTGGACGGCCTCACGGGAGGCGTAGGAGCATTTCTTACTAAAATTTAGTCCCTACATCACATTAAAAAGAATTTTATTATTTAATAATATTAAATAAACTTTTATTACAAAACTAATTATAGAATTTCTAGGCTAAATTGCGAGACGAATCTAATGAGGCACATTAATCCAAAATTAGCGGATAGTTATTGTAGCATCACTAAAACAAATCATAGATTAATTAGGCTCATTAGATTCATCCCACGAATTAGCACTTATCTTTGTAAAAGGTTTTATAAATAGATTTTATTTAATATTTCTAAATAGTAAGATTGTTTAGAACTAAACTTTAATTCCTATGATCCAAATGTTTTCGATCCGTTCAGAATTTCCGATGCGGCAGCCTTGTTCCAGGAGAGCCTTGTTCCAGGAGCGACAAAAGCTGCGTTTGTCCCTGAAAAAGCCGGTCCTTTTCTGGAAGAAAGAGCTCTCTGTTCCAGGAGCGAAGATTCAGAGTGAGAGTTTCTAGAATTATCTAGAGGCACTTTGACTGTTAATTTAAGGTATTAACTAAAATCAGTTTACAAAACCATCTAGGAATTCTGATGAATCTAATGAGATCTTTGACCACGTAATTTAAAAATGGTTACTATAGCATCACTATCGCTAATTATGAATTAATTACCGTCATTAGATTCGTCGCAAAAAATTACTCATATGTGAAAAAAATTTACAAATATACTTCATTTAGTACTCTATATATGTAAGATTTCATTCTCGGCGTGCGTGTTCTAGAACGCAAACCAAATAGGGGACTTCAGCCTTTACTTTTTGTCTCATCACAGAAGACCCATATCGCTTCTTCTTTGATCAATAAGCACCAAACTTCCCATCTTTATATTTACCTCGCATGATGGTTCCTATATGTGAATGGCACACAATATAGGCAGGATTGTTTCTAAAAGGATATAAATCAGTAGTAAGTCGCACAGTATACTTAGAGAGTTTACATG
Source organism: Panicum virgatum (assembly GCF_016808335.1). Lineage (NCBI taxonomy): Eukaryota > Viridiplantae > Streptophyta > Magnoliopsida > Poales > Poaceae > Panicum > Panicum virgatum. The sequence goes on along the minus strand of NC_053151.1, from coordinate 29,779,631 downwards.
TCTAACGTTAAAAACTTTTTATGCAATTTTAGAGAGTTTCCATGTCCAACGTTTAAAATTTTATGGATCTAAGCGAGAAACTGACAGTCTCTAATGCATGCTGCTGCCGCACGGGCATATGGAATTATATGTGTTAGGCACAATCTGCTGTTTTATTTCTATCTATGCAATTGTTGTGTAAGTCGTATTTATCTTCAAACTCTGCCACAGTTTCAGCACCATGGTTCCTTCCTCAGAAGAACTTCTCGTAGTCTTGAGGTTGCTGGTCCCAAACCTCCATAAAACCTGAAATCAAGAGGAGTGAAATTCAACAAAGGTCAAGGATCTTAGGACAGGATGCATTCTAACATGCTAAGAAACAGTTCCCGTGAACTACACAAGTTTGAGTCACATTTCTGGGCAATGACAACCAGAAACGACTCAAATTATGAGAGTATCATACATTAAATTACCCTTCTTAGATTTCCCGGTTGACATATACAGCACAGGAAGTTACACAGACTATAGATGGTTACTTGGCCAGTCGGCCCAAAAAAAAAAGATGGCAAAAGCTACCTCCCAATGCACCATTGGAACTATGTATCTGCATTGGATTAAAAAAAATATATATGCTGCTAGACGTGAGCAATTTCAATATATATGTATTGCATGAATTTCTGGAGATTGGAAAATGTAACGACCACATATGTCTCTTACTCGTATCACCCTTGTTTTCTCATTTAGAAAATTAAGAAGTTAAAGCTTAGGCCTATCTCTTGTGTCCTTTTCAAGTTTTAAACAGCCAAGCAAAAAGAAAACTAAGAGTGTCAGCAAAGCCACAAATGGAGGCATCCTGCCATCGCGGCATACAAATATGCAATACACATCTACCAACAAAATGACAATATAAAGCGCATAATTGTAGAAAGACTAATTGAAGATGCAGAAAAGTTACTTATGTCACTAAGAGAACTATATATTGAATCATCCACGACAGTTATGCCCTGCATCAACAATAAAGAAAAAAAGGATGTAAGTACTCCACTACAGATGACACAAATGAGGCAAGACCTAACTCTGAAATATATATCGGAAGTGTAAATGTGATGGTCTAAAAATAGCAGGAAACCTCACCTCTGAACCATTTAGGTCCATCCCAGCTTGAAGATCTGTTTGTATTGATTGGTAGCATGGCATATCAGCACCAAGGTAATCTGAAATCGCAAGACCATAACCATCTTGGATACCATGAAGGGCATCGGTGTTCGTGGGCGGGTTCGTCATGTTCTCCATGCTAGAATACACTATCTCACCTCTGATTGACAGTAGATTGGATTAGTACACCAAAATGCATCAGATTTAAAGTATGTGGCCAGATGCCACAGGGGATAAATAAGCATATCCAGTAAGCAACAGTTAACTGGTGCCTAGACTAACATGGCCGGAGATGGCTGCTTCATGTTACCAGTGCACCGTGCACAAATAAGTGAATAACTGTGGCACAGGCCTATAATAATTAGATTGAAAGACAGTGACCAGTCAATCTACAACACTGCTACGGCATAGTTTCTGTAGTCAAAATGCATGCTAGCCAGAAATCTGTAACAAGTCCGATCAATGTTCTTAGGGATAAAAATTGATTGCACAATAGCCCAAAGCCCATACGCTGCAGCAGCTACGAATGGGCTCCATGTTTTACTCTACTAAACTCTAAACATAAATGAGAAAGTGCATATCTTGCTGTTGACTATTTGACATAATGGAAACATTTACAAGGAATCAGACATGAACTGAGTACTCGCAAGACAGCTGTCGACCTTGTTTGCCAACAGCAACGTATTTAGCAACAACTCATTGCTAACACTCATAATTGCCAGTAAAAAGATGGTCACCTAAAGGTCACTAATCCAAGTTTCCCATAGGGCTCTCATTCCCTGTATTTCATAATATCAGAAATAAAAACAAGACACTCACTCCATGACTCGAAATATTGTTCACCAGAATGAAACAGCAGAGAAGAACAACTCACTCTGCTTTTGAAGTGTCACAAGCACCAGCTTCAATTGGTGGGTCATCTTGGATATCAATAACTTGAACTGCCTTATTTCCCAATAAAAATGTGTCAGTACTACTTGAATTGTTACCGAGAGTTGTTTCAAAGTCAACTTGCTGAGTATCTTGTTGCTCCACTGAACATCCAGCAGTGGAGCTTTGGCCTAAACGAGGATCAGCTCGCATGTCAGCAACCTCTGGACAACCAACCAGGTTGAGATCGCATATTTTAAATGAGCTAGACTGACCAAGCTTTTCCTCTTCTATTGTGACAGAAGCTTCTGCTTGCGTATTAGGTACTAACTCAGAATCAACAGTTTCTCCTTTATCGGGTGGATCGATCAACACTTCATCCTGTAGTGGGGTATCTAAATTGTAAATTTGTATTCCTTCCTCAACTTGCAAACTGAAGCTATTCTGGTGAGAAGCAAATGAAGGAGACAATTCATTGGACTCCTTATTATCCTCAAGACCGTAATGTTGAGTGATGTTCTTCTGTTGTTCCATCTCTTCAGTTTCACCTTGTGTTCCCTTTTCATTGAATGTCACTGATTCTGCCACATGATTACATGTAGTGCTTTGTTCAGCATGTTCTTGTCTGACCACCTCATCTTTGCTGTCTTCCTGGATACTAGTCATAGAGTTGGTGTTAGCTTCTCCATCCATTGCCGTCAGGGACATTTCTTCAGTGGTAACAAGACTGCCCTGTCCAGACATAGGAAATTCTCTTTGGGCTGGTCGTGCGTTCCTGTTTGGAAGCACTGATCGTGGTCTTGTCGGAACTCTTGCAAAACTACAATAGTTTAGTAAATTTCTAGGATCATTAGGTAAATTGTTCTCCATAATGGAGACCTCATCTGACGTCGTATCATCTTCAGCCTTCTCGTGTAAAGTCTTATCATCTTGAACCTTCTCACTCAGAATGCCACTATCTTCTGGCCTCCCATCTGAGACTTTTTCACCAGAGGATACTGGCAAATGTTTTGTCTCAGCCTCTTGAACAACACCAGAAGAATCATTGTTGTCATTACCCTCACAATTCAATGTTTGTTCCACTACTTCTGAATTAGACACCACACTGTCCTCCTGCATTTTATTTGCCTCATTCTCATCCTCCACCTCATGCCGAGCATCAGCTTTCTGCCGAACATTGCTGTTAGAACTAGCCTTTGGTCCAGTATCCTCCAGCTTCGACTCCCCCATCGCCTCCACATTCGATGATGGCCCCTCCCCAGCCAGCCCTGACACGCTGCTCCCAACTTCATCAATCCCACCACTGCTTCGCCGCTCCCGTTTGAACCCAGGAGCCCCATCCTCATCGTCCTCTTCATAACTCCGGGTATCTGAATATCCCCTGCTCCTGCCCCTGTCCCTCCCTGAATCCGAATACCTATTATCAGCCCCAAATTTTCTCTTCCACCTTCCATTGTAGTTGCTGCTGTTGCCGCTACTGTAGTCACCACCACGGTTCCGCCGCGAGCGGGCGTTACGAGTACCACACTCATCATCGACCTGCCGTCGGCCACTCCTGGCGTTGTAGTACGTCGTGGCTTCCTGCCCCGCCGGCAGCGGAGGAGGCGGTGGCAGCTGGCCCCATCCCCCCGCACCGACTGCGCCGCCGCGCTGCTGCAGGGAGCCCGGCGGGAGCACGCCCTTCGCCACCAGGTACTCGGCGGCGAGGCGGCCGGCCTCCAAGAGCACCTCATACTTGTTCAGCGGCGGAGGCGGAGGCAGCGCAGCGGCCGGGAGGGGCGGCGGCGGCGGGTAGAACTGCTTCGGGCCGCGGCCGTAGGCGCCGCCGCCGCGCGCGAACGGCGGCATACGGCTGCGGCTGCCGCCGTGCTGGTACTGCATCCGCGGGGGATGGAGCTCGGATCGCGGCGCCGGCAACCTCACGCCCTGCTGCTGCGCCCAATCCGTTCCGCAGAGGGGCAGAATCAGATGCAGCGATAGCAAATCGAGCGAACGAAAATTGGAGACGAGAAATGGATGGTAACGAAACAAATAAGAGGGCGTGAGGATTCTGGCTGGCCGATCGAACCCTAGGCGAGGGGGGGGGGGGGGGCTGAGGCGCCGGCGACGATCGGAGCCGCGTCTAACGGAGTCAGGGTTTGTGTTGCTGGATGATTAAAAAATGAAGGGGAGATGATAAATTTCCTTGTCATGTTTCCTTTTCACCAGTGGAGAGTCTCTGACACGTGTTACAGAAAAAATATATTTATTTTAAAAATAATTTGATTACACCAAACAACTACTAAAGAAATTAACCTTATTGATTAATACTATAGAAATCCACTCTAATCTAAATTAAACGGACTTAGTAGGAACATTCTTCAGTTTTGATGCATCTAGTCGCCCTCATGCCGCTGGATCAATCTAGTCGCCCTCATGCAGACCTGCCACCGCACTGACTCCCTGCCCCAAAATCCTACTCCTTTATGGCAGAGATGCTGCTACCACAGTCAAGAACATACTGTGTTTGGTTCAGTGCCACCGTTTGCCACGCCACACCGGTGGCCGCCACAGTAGTCTAGGCTGCTGTTTGGATGAGGTATAAGTTGTGGCAGCCTTGCAGTCCTTGTGTCTAGTGGCGGGCGTGAGTTGTGGCGGCCGATCCCCTCGCCACAGCACGCCATACTTCGGTGGCCGGGACACACCTTTTGTGGCAACGTGAAGGACCAAACCAAACAGCCCCTTAAACACACATTATGTTGATGGATATTTAAATGGAGATTCGTAGCTCTAAATAAATTTCACGTAAAACTGGATATGTTAGTCCCATTAAGAAAGACATGTATTCAACTGCACAAGAGGAAGAAGATCATACACAATTTTTTTCCTTAGTAGCATGAGGAACCTGGAGAGAATGAGGACTACTCGCTCCGTCCCAAATTATTAGTCGTTTTGACTTTTCTAGATGCATTGATTTTGGTACGCACTTACTCCATCCGTCCCAAAATAAATGCAATTCTAGAGTTTGAAATTTGTCCCACAAAGAATGCAACTTTAACTTACCTACCACAAAAGACAAGAGTCTCCAGAAATTTCTTATACAAAAGACAAGCCAATATCCAGATGTTTCTCAAAAAAAACAATGTCCAATTTTGTAATTCTACATCTAGCATTGATTTACGTGTGCGGTACTAGAATTACATTTATTTTAGGACCGAAGGAGTACACATATAAAGGTGTACACTGTGTCCCGACCTCCCTCTGTAGCTTCTTGTGTCTAGTCAGTCACTCATCCTGCCAGGTTGGTAGATTCAGAGAAATAATATCACTCGGATTAACGGATATCAAGGATGTGAATAGCACATTCTTAGCTCAAAAGAGAATTCTTTGGAACACCGAACCTTGACACATTACTTCACTTAGGGTTGGTTAAAATAAATCTATCTCATCCCCTTCTGAAGCAATAAATTAGGTAACCATACAACATTACTAATGGAAATTTTAATTGTTTTCTCCTGCAAGCCTTAGATTAGATCAATGTCTCATATTTCTAATAGTTTACTGTTACTCTAAAGTAAAAATTCTAAATTACTCCCCTGAACTATAGCCAAAGTTTGGATAACCCCATAAACGATAACTTGGTTCAATTTACCTCCTAAACTATGCAATTTAGTCTATTTTACCCCATAATATAATTTGGCTTTTTTATTTCTCCACACACAAGTTGAATTTCAATTTTAAATTTTGCAGGGTAGTAGTGGACATCACAATACATATTAAAAATTTTGTTATAAGTTTTTCGTCATTATTTTTCATGTAGTTTTGAACTCCAATGATTAATTTATTATTAAATATCATAACCTATCAAATAATGATAAAAAAATATGATGTATTTTTCTAAGATGTGTTATCATGTGTACTATCATCTTGTAAAATTTCAGCTTAAGACTCCACCAATTCATGGAGAAATGAAAAAAGTTAAATTATGTTTGGGGTTAATTTGAACCAAAGTGCATAGTTTGGGGGGGTAAAATGAACCAAACAATAGTTTAGGGGGTTATCCAAACTTTGGCTATAGTTAGGGGATGCACAAGTAGCTAGCAAACTCTCAAGGTATAGTTTCAAATATTTATCCTAGAAAACCTTACATGCAATTTATCCTAAACGAGTCCCAAACAATTCTGCTTTGTATCTCTAGTTGCCCGCCATATCCGGTATATAATTACAACACGTGTAATAAGCAAACTAACAGCTATCATGGAAGTCTACACTATATCAGGAAATCAAATATATCCCAAGCTAAGACAAAATTATCTAGACAATGCAACTTGGACTTTTTTTTGCAAATGCAGGGGGCAGTGCTTGTTTAGATTTAGAGTACGTATGATGATGGTGGGTGATTAGAGGTAGGAGATGGCGTAGGGAATTGCTACGGGCAATAGAAGGACGTGGCCCGGAACCTCTTGGCCACGGCTTGGGCGCCGGCAATGGCAAACGCATCCGAGAGGCGGAGGAATATGTTTTCCTGATCAACAATCTATTGCTTTGCCTTTCCAAGTTACGTGACATTCATTTATATAGGCCAGTGCACGTAAGCACTTCGTACACGTTTATCCCTAACTCAGACGTACTGAACACGAACTAATTTTCCTAAGTTTGCAATGTGTTACATATAAATATGGTAAAATACTATCTCCGGTTAAGTTTATTTGTTACTCCCTCCTTCCCTGTTTATAAGGCATACACGTATATCAAGATTCAAACCTTGTCATCTTTGACCAATAATTTGACTATTAAATTTTTATTTTTATAATGCAAATTTCATATGATTGGATTCATAATCAAATATATTTTACAATGATTATAAGTTTATAATCAAAAGTGATATAATATATGATAAATAAATGGTCAAAGTGTTGTTTAGAAGACCGTGTCATGTTCCACCATGCCTTATAAACGGGGAAGGAGGGAGTAAGTTTGTAGATGTTTTCGGTCCCACTGCTTGCAGGGGTTTACCGGAGCGGAGGCCGGCGAACACGCACGCGTCGCTTGGGAAAAGCCCGGCTCGGGCTGGTGATTTGCACGTCCTCATGGGCGGCGCACGATCCAATGAGTCGTTTCAGTTGTTTTCGTTCCGTTCAGAATTTCAGATGCGGCAGCTATGGCTGGGCGTTCGGGTTACCCGAAAAATTCGGGTCGGGTTTTTCGGGTTTGAAAAATTTCGGGTTTTGAAAACTACAACCCGAAATTTGCTAAAAATAATCGAAACCCGACATTTCGGGTACCCGATAATTCGGGTTCGGGTTCGGGTTTTACCCGAACAACCCGAACTATCCTAGACTCTGCAATACACCGCGGCTCCTCGCTCGCGGTTGACCAAGCAGGCAGGCAGCCCGCGCGGCCGGCTCGACGCCGTCCCTCCCTGCGTGCGTTGCGGCCGATTGGCGCTCGCGGAGGGGGGGCGCGTACTCGGGCTGTTGCCGCCGCCGAAGCCCCACCAGCTCGCGGGACTGCAGGAGCAAAAGCTGAGGGGGCGTGGAGGAGGCAGATCTGGCGAGGGAATCGGAGAAGGACGCGAGGGCGAGGAGGAGGAGATTGGAGAGGCGGAGGAGCTTCAAGATGCGCCTGGGCGGTGGGCGCGGTGGCGGCGGCCGGCGTGCGCCCGGGCGGGGGGCGTGATGGAGGCGGCCGGCAGGCGCTTGGGCTGGGGCGCGGTGGCGGCGGCCGGCGGGCCCTGGGCGGTGGCGGCGGCCGGCGGGCCCTGGGCGACGCCGGGGAGAAAGGACCTCGCCGCCTCGAGCTCGGGGGCCTGCACGGCTGCACCTGCACGCTCGGTCGCTCGGTGGCGGGCGGTGGCGCGGGGCCAGCTGGGCGACGCGCCGTGGTGTGGGGGCGGCGGCGGGGCACTGGGGTCGGGGGGTGTCGTGCTGTGTGCGTGCGGTGCGGGGGCCGGGGTCTTGGGCTTGGGGCGCTAGGGTTAGTAGCCTGGTGGGCTGGTGCCGTGGCCGTGGTGGGCTGGTGGCTTGTTGGGCTGGGCTGCCTGCAAAAATGAACAAACATATTTGAGTTGGGCTGTTTTTCGGGTAGTTCGGGTACCGTGGCCCAATACCCGAATTACCCGTAATAATTTCGGGTACCGTGGGTTAGAACCCGAATTAAGGTTCGGGTTTTTCGAGTTCGGGTTTTTCGGGTTCGGGCTCGGATTTTTCGGGTTCGGTTTTCGAGTTTCGGGTATTTTGCCCACCCATAGCGGCAGCCTCGTTGGGAGATGCCATACCGACAAGTCGACGGAGACAAAGCTGCGGGTGTCCCTGAAAGAGCTCTCTGTTCCCTGGCAACTGTGGCCCTGTTTAGTTCGCGAAAAATTCCCTACGGTGCCTGTCACATCGAATCTTCGGACACATGTATGAAGCATTAAATATAATTGAAAAAATAACTAATTACTCAGTTTAACTGATTACGACGAGACGAATTTTTTAAACCTAATTAGTCCATGATTGAATATTAATTGCTAAATAACAACGAAATTATTACAGTACCAAAACCCAAACTTTTTCACGAACTAAACAAGGCCTGTGTCGCGTCCTGTCGTATGCGAGAGGCCGGCGTTTTTCACCAAGGAATCTTGTATACATGGTGTACTAAATAAAATCTATTTGCAAAATTTTTTTAGGGATTGGTGTAATTTTTCACGACAAATCTAATAACGGTAATTAATTCATAATTTGCTATAGTGATGCTACGGTAATCATCCTCTAATCGTGCGGTCAAAGACCTTATTAGATTCGTCTCGCGAATTTACTAAAAAGTTGTGAAGTTGATTTTGTAAACTATCTTCATTTAGTATCTTTAATTATTGGTCAAAGTGGGTGAAAAAAATTTCACCCACCCAACCAAACGCTAGTAGATGGAGCCAGCCATAGAAGTATACTAGGACAGCTGGCCTTTTTTTCGCGCTTGCGATTTGTTCAGACAATCAGACGTGGTACGTGCAGCTGAATAGTGCACGTACGTTTAATCACTTCAATCAGTTAGCAGTATTTTTTCTTTCACACCAAATCAACATCAGCCACCGGCCACAACCAGCTAGTAGTACTTTCCTCTTATAATAAATCAGTACCAGCCATAAGCCAACACCAGCTAAACAGAGTAAATATGTTATTTTATGCGAACGCACTTTTCTTTGGACGAACGATTTTTTATGCAAACACGGCAGCAGAGAGAGGAGTAAAGGCTTCTCCTGTGATGGTAGCTCAAGATTCGACCCATCACCAATGAGGCAATGACTTATCTTTGCACAGTGTAAAGATTGGACTCTGAAAGAGAAGTCAATGCAAAGATAATAAAATATTGTAAGTGCACAGTAAATTTAACAGCTCAACTGCCGACTGTTGCCCAGCTCGATCAAAAAACCATAGGTGCACATTATTTTCAACAGCTTAACTGCTGATCGTTGCCCACCTCGATCCAGCTATCCGTTGCTCTCAAACTCTATCTAGTGAACTCCTCAACATTAAGAAACAAAGAGAACAACTACTAGCTCTCATCTCCATTTGACAAATAATAGAAGCATGGAGTCATCTTCATCCACTAGCTTCACAAGCTTAGTGAACTCAACACCAAATCCAGAGTTCCAATAATACTAGAGTTTCCCTTCACCACATTTTCCCACAAATTTCAGATAACCACCGTCATTTCAATACATTTGGAGTTCAATCAGACTATCAAGGTTATCAGCAATATAATTGCGTACCCGACCATCAAGCTATCATGGCTTCCCTTACATGACGGTGTGGGGCGCAATACCAGCAAGGAGCTTTCAGAGTTGGTATGAGTTCCATCATCTCCGGTTGGATCAGCTGCCTGCTATGGAGGTATGGACGGTAGTGGTTAACGTGGATCGCCACTACGGATGCCCTAACGATAGCATGCAGCAGCCATTGGTGAATGGTGATAGATCACAGTGCTAAGTGCTTGCATCTTGAGCATCCGTGTACCGATGGATTAAGACACGGTAGAACAAAAAGTTAACCAAACGTAGATTTGTAACCTCAATTCATAATAAGCTCCTATTATATTGAATCCTAGCAACACAGAAATATTACAGCATGACGCCACTCACCTGCCACCGTAAAAATCAATGACGGCTCGCCGTCAGTTTGCGGACCTCTGACGCCGCGCCTTCGCTTTAACCACGAACGACTGTGCTACAGTCAGTCATCGCCATCACCATTAGCATTAGACAGACCTAGTACTTTTTACTTTTTTTTGTGTTGTTTGTTTCCTGCAGCTTTTTTTTTTCAATCCTTATCACATAAAAGAAATTTTATCATTTAGGAGTATCAAATAAAATCTGTTTATAAATTTTTTTGACAGATGGATGCTAATTTGCGAGGCAAATCTAATGAGCCTAATTAATCCATATACAATGATGCTACAATAACCATCCGCTAATCATAAATTAATATACTTTATTAGATTCGTCTCGCAGTTTAGCCTTAAGGTTCTGCCGTTATAGTTTTATAATTAGACTTCATTTAATCCTTATAAATGCTATATGGTTTAAAGTTTATCCCCTAAAACCAAACAACCCCTTCATCTCTTCAAAGAGGACCCATATTGCTTCTTCTTTAATCAATAAGCACCAAATAAACTTCACATCTTAATTGTAGTATATACTGAAACAATTCAAAAATAAACTCCTGCTTAGCTATGGTCTGACGTCCAAAATATTTTTGTTTTAGTTTTTTGAAAGGATTTTTTTTTGTTTTAGTGAGACGCAAGAGAAATGAGAAGGGTGAAGGGTCCGTTCTCCTTGGGCGTTGGCACGTTTTCGCCGTGGGTCAACCGTAGCTGTCTCGGGGCAGAGGATCGGCCGCGTGCGGCTGTCTCGTGAATTTTCTACCAACCGCATTTCTCCGCCGCGGCTCGAGCTCGACTCGCGAAATCACACATGGCCGCTGCCGCCGCCGCAGCTTCCTGCCCCGCGCCGCCGCGCCGGCTTAGCTCCGCCATGGCGCTGCTGCCGGCGCCCTCCCCCGCCGCGCCCTGGCGCCGGAGGGCGGTCGGCTACGGCTCCTCCTCCGCCCGGCGGTGGCCGTGCCGCCGCTGGGCGCACCGGCCGGAGTCCGCGGCGCCCCGGATCCGGCGTCAGTCGCCGTCGCGGCGCGGCGCGGCGGTGAGGGTGAGCTGCGCTTACTCCCCCGGCGGTAAGGGCCTAGCTTATTGAATCCCCGTTCCGTGAGGCGAAAAGCTTTATTTACCTTGCTCTCTTATTGCTCGCTAACCACCTGTCAGACGGAATGTGCCAAACTGCCAATAGCCTGCTTCAAGTTTCTATTGCAGTTGCCGCTTGCCATTTTGCTCTGTGAGCTTACTTGCTTAATGCTTATCGGTGTTCTGTGCTTCGACGGTTCGTCCTAAATGCTGTGGTGAAACGCAGCCTGCTGAGGCTAAACCCATGGAATGAGGCAGAGGCAGAATAATTAGGCCAGTGCAATTGATCCTTTGAGTTGAAGATGTGGTTGGCTGAGAATGATGGACTGTTAACCGTCGATACATGTTGAGAATTAGCTTATGTCTAGCTATCCGCCCCTGCCCCCTAATAATAGTAACAATTCTGGCAATAAAAACCGAACTTGCCTGGAACCGTGTTGAGATATTCTGATAGCTGTTGCAATGAAAATTTCACGAGTAAATGGATTTTGTTATTTATGTGTGATATATTTTTGAACTACATCCATCATATCTATGATAGTTTGGTGTCTGCTGCTGTTCCTACAGTTTGTATTATTGAGTAGATCTCATGCACCATTTTAGTCATCAGCTTTGTGTGATAAGGAAGCCAACAGCTTAGGTCATCTTTATGGTCCACCTAAGTATACTGAGAGCAATTGAGATTGCGTGGAATCATAGATTGATTAGGGTATACAATACATGTACATATATATAGGCAGCCCTGAGAGAGGTTTATAGAATCATAACCAATCAAGGGATAACCTGCCTAACCTAATCATCTAAGGCACGGCAGGAAGCCGGCCATGGGCCTGGGCGCCAGGCCCATCACACACACAACACATATATTCTAACACGTCTCCGCAGTCTGATCGTCGGCAGCCTGAACGTTCAGACTGGACCTGAACTCCGTGAAGACAGAAGAAGGCAGGCCTTTGGTGAAGATGTCGGCGTACTGAGAACTGGTAGGAACATGTAGAACGCGGACGTCACCAATAGCAACACGCTCCCGGACAAAGTGTAGATCAATCTCCACATGTTTGGTGCGTTGATGCTGAACGGGGTTCGAAGACATATAAACTGTGCTGATGTTGTCACAATAGATCAGGGTTGTGCGGCGCAGAGGAACATGCAGCTCAACTAGGAGTTGGCGCAACCAGGAAGCCTCAGCGACTGCATTGGCCACGGCTCGATACTCAGTCTCGGCACTCGAGCGAGAAACAACATTCTGACGTTTGGAGGACCAGGAGATGAGATTGTCGCCCAGGAAGACAGCATAGCCTGAAGTGGACTTGCGAGTGTCTGGACAACCAACCCAATCAGCATCTGAATAAACCAGGAGATCGGACTGAGCAGAAGGCCGGAGCAGAAGACCCAGATGTAATGTGCCTCTGATGTAGCGAAGAATCCTCTTGAGGGAAGCAAGATGCGGTTCACGCGGGTCATGCATGTGAAGACATACCTGCTGAACAGCATAATCAATATCTGGCCTGGTGAAAGTGAGATACTGCAGAGCTCCAGCAAGACTGCGAAAATCCGTCGGATCGGCTACAGGAGCACCATCAACAGCAGACAGCTTGGGATTGGTGTCAACCGGAGTAGAGCAAGGTTTGCAATCAGCCATACCAGCACGATCAAGAATCTCCAACATATACTGCCGCTGAGACAAGAGAAGGCCACCACTGGAACGTTGCACATGCATACCCAGAAAATGATGAAGCTCACCAAGGTCCTTCATAGAGAATTCCCGCTGAAGAGCATCAATGGTACGACGAAGCAGACCAGCAGAGGAGGCGGTAAGCACAATATCATCCACATATAGCAACAGATAAACTGTGTCACCGCCGCGGTGATAAACGAAGAGTGACGTGTCAGTCTTGGCCTCCACAAAACCGAGCTGCAACAGATATGTGGCAAAGCGACTGTACCAAGCACGAGGGGCCTGCTTAAGTCCATAAAGAGAACGATTAAGCCGGCACACATAATCAGGATTGGTGGAGTCCTCGAAACCTGAAGGCTGGGCGCAATATATCGTCTCTGACAGAGTACCGTGAAGAAAGGCATTCTTGACATCGAGCTGATGAATAGGCCAGCTACGGGAGAGTGCTAGAGAGAGCACGGTACGGACGGTGGCCGGCTTGACGACGGGACTGAAAGTCTCAGAGAAATTGATGCCGGGGCGCTGTGCGAAACCGCACAACACCCAACGCGCCTTGTAGCGCTCAAGAGATCCATCCGCCTTGAACTTGTGCTTGAAAACCCATTTGCCAGTCACAATGTTGGCCCGAGGTGGACGTGGGACAAGATCCCACGTGCTGTTGGCCAAGAGGGCGTCGAACTCCTTCTGCATAGCGTCTCGCCAATTGGGATCGGCAAGGCCGCCCCGGTAGGTCCGGGGAACAGGTGACAGATGCGCCGAGTGGTAGAGCGCCGGTAGTCGAAACTCGCTCTTCCCGCGCGTAATCATGCCGTGTTGGTTAGACACGGGAGGCACAGGAAGAGCGCGTGGTGGAAGCTGTCGGGGCATGGCCGAAACAGGATCTCCACGAGGGGAGGTCCTGACGGCCGCGTGAACAGCTCGGCGGGCGTAGACGTGAACATAGTCGCGAAGAGCTCGATGACGGGCCGGATGCGCCGGCTGCCCAGCAGCCCCGGGGGAGGCAGCAGGGGTGATAGCAGCACCGGCGGGAGAGCCAGCAGCACTGGCAGTCCTGGCGGGAGGGCCAGCAGAAGAGCCAGCAGCACCGGCAGCACCGGCAGGAGTGTTGCTGGCAGCGCTAGCAGTCCTGGCAGGAGTGCAGATCCCAGCAGAAGGCCCGGCCGAGCGCTGCGCGGAGCGCTCAGGCCAGGCAGGAGTCTGGAGAGGTGGCAGGACGTCCAGCGCCGTTGACGGAGTGCTGGAGGCGGCCGCACGTGGCTGTGCGGGAGGAACAGCCGCACGTGGCTGTGCGGGATCCCCAGGGGAAGTTCCTGCAGGTAAAAGATGACGTACTGGACCAATGGGGACCGGTACGGGGTCAGATTCATCCACAAGAAACTCAAAGTCTGCAGAACCGGGCGGCAGAGACTGCCGAGAGAACGGAAACGAGTTTTCATCAAAAACTACGTGCCGTGAAATAATGACCCGGTTAGACTGAAGATCAAGGCAGCGGTACCCTTTGTGATGAGCTGAATAGCCAAGGAAAACACATAAAGTGGAACGTGGAGCGAGTTTATGCGTAGCAGTGGCCGAGAGGTTAGGGTAACATGCACAACCAAAAACACGAAGATGGTCATAGGAGGGCTGAGCGCCAAACAGTGCAAGATGAGGCGTGGAGGAGGCTAGTGTTTTGGTTGGCAAAATATTCAACAGATGAGTAGCAGTGTGCAGACCTTCGACCCAATAGGAGGGGGGCATACTTGCCTGGAACAGCAGGGAGCGCACAATATTGTTGATAGTGCGAATGATGCACTCAGCTCGACCGTTCTGAGGCGAAGTATATGGGCAGGACATGCGTAGATGTGTGTCGTGGGTGAGAAAAAACGTGCGGGTGCTGGAGTTGTCAAACTCCCGACCGTTGTCGCACTGGACAGCCTTCACGGTGGCGCCGAACTGAGTACGCACGTAGGAAAAGAAGTTAGCCAAAGTAGCAAAGGTGTCAGACTTGAAGTGTAGAGGGAACGTCCATAAATAGTGAGAGCAGTCGTCAAGAATGAGCAAGTAATATTTGAATCCTGAAACACTGGCAATAGGAGATGTCCATAAATCACAGTGTATGAGATCAAAATTACTGATGCACGAGAATCTGATGACTGAAACGGACGACGTGTATGGCGTCCTAGCTGACAAGCATGACAGATGGAGCTGAGTTCTTTATTACAAAAAGGAACTGTAGAAGCTACTTTGGACAAAACTTCATGACCGGGATGACCGAGACGCCGATGCCAAAGCGAGGGGGTGGAGACGGCGGCAAGGGCATGAGCGGCAGGAAGGTGCACGGGGTAGAGCGGCCCAGAGCTATTGCACCTGACGATCACTCTCTGCGACTCCAGATCCTTCACAGAACAACCAGCAGGGTCAAATTCAACAGAGCAATTGTTGTCAGTAGTAAACTGGCGAACAGAGATAAGATTCTTAATAAGTTTCGGAGAAACGAGTACATTATTAAGAGATAATGAACCACAAAGGTGTGCTGCGCTAGTAGCGGTGACAGGAAGTAAGGATCCATCACCGACAACAATAGATGAAGGAAAAGGGTACCGCGGGCTGGTCAAAAGGGATAGTGAACTGGAATCTGATGTCATATGGGAGGTATCACCTAAGTCGAAGTACCAGTCGGTAGATGGTGGCTGGTTGAGCGACATGGTACTGAAGGTGGAGGCGAGCGAATGTTGATCCCAGGAAGATGGCAGACCCGTCATGGGGTTGTAGAAGCCGGGTGGAATCAGGGGCGCCTGCTGGCCCAAGTAGGGCGCCTGCTGCCCCATGAGAGGAGCCTAGAATGCCTGCTGCTGCGCCTGGGCCTGCTGGGAAGCAAGCAGCGCTTGCTGCTGCGCCTGGAGGGCCTGCTGCTGCGCCACAAGAGCCTGCTGAGGGGCAGCAGGCCGAGGCGGGGCGACGGGCGGACGGGGACAGGGGAACATGCTGATGGTCCCAGTCCAGGGGTTGTAGAAGGAGGGCCAGGGTCCTCCTGCGCCTTGGTCGGTGCTGGTGCCCTGGCCGCCAGTGCTACTGCCACCTGCAGGAGCCTTGCTGGAGGTGCCCTGGTCGCCACTGCGACCCTTCCCTTGGCCTCCGCGCTTGCCGCGGCGTTGCTTGGAGGACCCGACACCCCCACCCTTGCTGCCGCCACGGCTGCCTCCGCTGCTGTTGGTGGAGCGGTTGGGAGGCTGCTGGGTCGACGCTGGGGGGCGCGAAAGGGGCTGCTGCTGAGGCGAGGTGGAGCTGGTGCCGGTGAGGAGCGCCGTGGACGGAGCCGAGACCTGGTGCGACGCCGTGAGCTCCTCAAGGAGAAGGTCATCTCGCACCTCAAGGAAGGTGGGGAACGGGCGCCCCCGCAGAAGTTGGCGACCAAGGGCGGCGTACTTCTCGTTGAGACCGCGGAGGACGTTGAGGATGAGCGTGCGGTCGGAGACGTCCTCGCCGAGGTCGCCAAGGGTATCGGCCATCTGCTTGAACCTCTTGCAATAGTCAGTGATAGACAGATCACCTTGGACGAAGTTGCAGAACTGAGCGTCAAGGTAGAGGGCCCGAGTTTCCCGATTGCCGAGAAACTGTGACTCGATGGCGAGCCAGGTGGCGCAAGCGGTGGCGCCCCGCTCGCGGCGCTCGAGGACGACATCGATGAGGTCAGTGGCAATGGTGTCGTAGAGCCAAGACCGAACGACGCAGTCCATGCGACTCCAATCTGGGGAGCCGGGGGTAGAGAAGTCGCGCAGGACATGATCCTGTAGCGAGTACTTGCCGAAGACGAGGAGGAACTGCTCGCGCCAGCGCCTGTAGTTGCCGGAGGCGATGTCAAGGACGATCGGGATGAGGCTCCGGATGTTCTGCACGGCGACGGCCTGGGCGTGCAGATTCAGGACAGCGGCGGCTTCATGGAGCAGCAAGGCGGCGTTGTTGTCGATGGGAGGAGGTTCGGAGACGGCAGACTTGGAGTCGTCGTCGCGTTCCTCGTCCGAGGCAGGGGGAGCAGCCTTGCGCTCCTCGGCCGCGCGGGCCAGGGCAGAACGGACGCGTTCTGCGGCGACGTCGCGGTCCCGCCCGGCAGCAGCGGCTTCCTCCTCAGCCTGAGCCGCACGGGCGAGGGCTGCCTCGCGCGCAACCCTGCGGGCGGCGCGCTCCTCGACGCGCTTGGAGTCCTCAGTGCGCTTGGCGGTGTCAGCGTCACCATCAACGGTGCCAGCCATGGCGCAGAGAAAGGAGGTGAGGCGCTGGTGGGTGCGCAGCGGAAGATCGCGCGCAGGGGAGGAGAGAGGGTGCGCAGCGGAAGATCGCGCGCAGGGGAGGAGAGAGGCGCGGGCGGCGCGCCTGAGATGCGGAAGGGCTAGGGTTTGAACCTAGACTCCTGATACCATGAGAGCAATTGAGATTGCGTGGAATCATAGATTGATTAGGATATACAATACATGTACATATATATAGGCAGCCCTGAGAGAGGTTTATAGTATCATAACCAATCAAGGGATAACCTGCCTAACCTAATCATCTAAGGCACGGCAGGAAGCCGGCCATGGGCCTGGACGCCAGGCCCATCACGCACACAGCACATATATTCTAACATATACGACTCTCGGATGTCCTATACAATTCTTTACCTTTTCAATTTTCCTGTTACATGAGTAGAACTGTTATGGGTGGTCAACTAGGCTTATTGGGCCATATGGGCCCAAGTACTGTAGCGCCGCGGTACTGTAGCGCCGCCAGTACTTTAGGGTTTGCCGCCAGTACTTTAGGGTTTGTTAGGGATAAGATTAGAAGTCTTAGGGGTCAAGTAAGTCACTCTATATAAAGAGAGGAGATGTATCAATCTAATCAATCAAGGAAGAAGAATCAATCCTAAATCCCCCAATTCTCCAAGCCGCCGGAGCAGCAGGGCCTACCCTGTCCTCTGTCGTGTCCAAGCCGCCGAAGCAGTAGGACTAGACCCTGCCCTCTAGCGTGTCTCTACCCTAATGATCCAATACCCATGACAAGAACAACTGCTTTACGTTCGAAAAAATGTATTTTCATAATTTTCTCAATGAAGCTTGTCTAGAAATATATGGAAAATGTCTAATGACAATATTCTGTCTTTTTCTACAGCTGAAAGAATTACTGCATGCTCTTGGAATGAATATGTGATCTGCAGTGATGTACCTGTCCTTATTGAGTTTTGGGCCTCCTGGTGTGGACCTTGCAGGATGGTCACACGAATTGTCGATGAGATAGCACAAGAGTATGCTGGGAGAATAAAATGCTATAAGCTTGACACTGATGATTACCCACAGGTTGCTACTGCTTACAGTATCGAGAGGATTCCAACTGTTTTACTCTTTAAGGATGGAGAGAAAATACATAGTATTACAGGGACACTGCCAAAGGCTGTTTATGTGAAAGCCATTGAGAAATCTATTTCAGACAATGATATATTTGATTAGTATACTTTGGTCCTTATTAATGAATCTGTGTACTTTGTCTTGCTACCAGCAGAGTTTACAACATAAGCATCTTACCTAGAAGTATGAGACTGTGGGTTATCCTTTTGCTATGCAATAACAAGAGTAAATATAATGTGTTACAGGGCTGCATATTTGAGGCCCTCAGCAATATCTTATTAAGTGAAGTCAAAGCAGATTTTCCTCATTTTGTTGTGGTATCTATCATCTAATTTTACATGTTTCATCCCTTCATGCTTTCCATCGATAGTACAAATCTTGCAGCAACTTGGTTTTGACAATTCTTATTTCCACAAAACTTAACACCTCTTATCACACTTACATACTCTACAGCAGCTAACCAGTTTGAGTTTTTATTCTCAAAAGGAGCGCCGCCACTATGTGACTATGTGAGTACTAGTTTTGCTACTTATTTACATGAATACCAAGCTAATTTTCTCAGCTATCTCTTCAAGGTATGTTCCACTAACCTAACCTTTTGGCTATCATCTTCATTCTGTTCAATGTTGGATATGTATAGAATAAACTGGCAAAACCGTGGTTCTTACTTGTTAGGCAGGAGATATTTTTCTATTCCCTTCTAGGTTATCACACCTATATGGAACATATATTAAGGAACCATAACAGTATTATGCAATCCTGAGGGACAATTTATGTTGTTCAAAACACACACACACACACACACACATATATATATATATATCTTCTGCTTGTGCTAAGATTTTTTTTTTTGAGAATGTATGGTATATATCTTCTAAAAAAGGCGACATGTCCAGCAACTGAGTGTAGCAGAGATGCGGATGTTGCGGTGGTTTTGCGGGCACACAAGGAGGGATAGAGTCCGGAATGAAGTTATTCGGGATAGGGTCGGGGTGGCACCAATTGAGGAGAAACTTACCCAGCATCGGCTGAGATGGTTTGGACATGTCCAACGAAGGCCTCCTGAGGCGCCGGTGCATAATAGGGTTCTTGAGCGGGTCGATAATGTAAAGAGGGGTAGAGGTAGACCTAAACTGACGTGGGATGAGTCGGTTAAGAGAGACCTTAAGGATTGGAATATCTCTAAAGAGATAGTTTTGGATAGGAGCGCTTGGAGACTAGCTATCAATGTGCCTGAACCTTGAACTTATTTCTTTCGGGTTTCATCTCTAGCCTACCCCAACTTATTTGGGAAAAAAGGCTATGTTGTTGTTGTTGTATGGTATATACCCCGTCCCTCCCTTGCTCTTTTGAACTGAGATGACAGGAGCTCTGAACACTGTTTTGTTAACCCCTGTTAGGATGCCCATGTAAATATTTTGATTGGACGTAGATTACATAATTTTTCCCAAGATCCCATCGAGTATTGCAGTCTCAAGAATGATGAGGAGAGAGAGCCTATATCAAGATTGGGTATCTTTAGAGTTAGTGTGGGATATCTTTGTCATTACTGCCCCCAGAAAGATTTGTTGAGGGACAAACATAACTACTCTAGTCAAGAAACATGGATCAGGTACATAATTTATATTTTATAAAGTTTACATGAAGTGTTAACATGGCACGACTATTACCTAAACACTGGAGAATTGTGCCTACTCAACTTTGATTGCTGTCGATCTTGTTATTGACCTTATTGACCAAATGTGCTAGTATCATTACTTTGACCAAACATGTTGCATGGCAGACTGGACAGTTACTACCCCATACTTTCATGCATCTCATGTGGCAAAGCTAGTTTGTATGGTTATGTGGTGATGATAGAATGAGTGTGTACTGGATGATCAGCTTGGTGTCACTGATCTCCATGCATTCTTGTTCAGCACTCAATTCTCTCAGCAGAAGCCCATGACTCATGGTGTTCATTTCAGCCCTAATTCAACAGGATGAAATGGACATTGATCTTTGGTGCACTTGTTGCCAGCTTCCATGTATATAGTTCTTGGAGTGTCCATAATTTAAGAGCCTTATATACAGCCTTAGTATGAGGAAATCACTTAGTTCCTGGAGTACTTGCACATCATCTGCCACAATGACTAGTTGACCACTTCATGGCTGCTACTGGAATTTATCAGCTTCCGTCATGGCATCATAAGAAAATTATTGGACGACTTATATACAATGTTGGTGATAGATGTCAATTGGTACACAATTTGGTCCGGGACATTTATGATGGTGTACCCTACCCTGGGGAGCCACACCAGCTGAGCATGCTGACACATATCACCATTACCATGGCTATAAGATACCCTGTGGTTATCAGACTGTTGGAGACCTGCGGTCCTGATAAACATTTGATACTCAAGTGGATGCTACCAGTCACTATCTGATCCATTGCAGTAACCACGAAAGTAATTTTGCGAGTGCTGATGAAAAAGGAAATGCTGAGACTACAATTAGTGCACGACTGTACTTTTTATGGTGGTAATGAACTGCTGAAATAGCCCACTGTAATGCAGGATGAATTGTTGAAACCATGGAATGCGTGATTGATGACCATCATAGTCCCTGGGTGCATTGACATTGCCATCATCAGGATGACTATTGGTGTTTATGTCTCTTTTATAAAACTTCCTGAGCCTTTGGGTGCTTAGTGAGGCATTACCTGCTGGTATCATCTCAGAATTGTACTGGCCCTTCTGCCTTGCCATTACAAGAGATCAAATGCCTTTGTGTTTAATGGTATCCATTATCCAATTAGATTTATCGTTGATAGTGTCAATAATATCCCCACTTAGCAGTTCAGTCCACTGTGGAGATACCAGGGTTTTCTTCTTGCTCAACTTTGAGGAACTATTTTCTGACAACAATGATCTGATATAGAGCTTGGAAGTTGCCTTTGCTTTATCTTGTATCTAATCTGTCACTGCCCATTGGTACAAATAATAGAAGTGAAGGCGGAGATGTACCTGGCTCCAACTCATTATATGAAACTTATTAACATTTTTTTGCCGCGTCTTGACTGTATGGTTTTGTAGTTTATGGGTAGTAAATTGATGTTCGTGGTGTTCTTGATGATGAACAGAACACCCATCTGATTCTCAGGTTCCAAAGATGTGGTGCGGTGCCTTTTCAATTTTGACCATTCTTCATTGGTGTTCTTTTGAAGCAATCCAAGATATGGATGCATGCAGTTCATTTGCAGCAGAGCCTGATACGGCTGGAGAAGAAAACAATTGAGAAATCTATAATTTGATTATCAGCTGTGGTAATTTAGTATCTGGTGAGGCTTTCCCCCCTTTCTTCAGTCTATATTTTTTTCCTGTTCTTAATCAGGATTAATTATAAATATAGTATCTTTTCTACGGTCATGATTTTATTTTGGCTCCTGTTATGCTAGCATGTCTTCCTCACTGGGCAAATGCTGAGACTATAGGGCTCCTGACAACATGCTTCCCTCCAACTTCATTCCAGCTCAGGAACCCATAGTTTCCTATGAAGTTGCTGTCATCTGAGCTTCTTTTCACCTGGCTGACCTGCACCGTGACGGTGAACGGCAGCTTGCTGCCTTTGCCGCCAAAGGACAGCGCCGTCGGCGACACCGTCACCTTCATCCCCACCGGCGCCGTCACCGACACGCTGTACTTCGCCGGCGAGGCGGCGACGTTGGTCAGTACCCTCTTGAACGTCCGGGTGGCCGAGTTGGTCCTGTTGAGGATGATCATGAAGGACGGGTAGTTGAGGTCGAGGTTTGCTCCGGCGCAGCTGGGGTTTCGCCGGCCGGTGATGGTCGAGATCTGACGGCTGCTGTAGCGGAGGCCGCACAGGAAGTTGACGTAGTCGTCGGCCGCCACGTCATACACGAGGCCCGGGTCCATGGCGTCGTTGGGGCTGACGTGGCCGCTCCCAAAGTCCAGCGGCGTCCCCGGCGACCCGTTCGGCATGCTGACGATGACGTTGTTGGCGTTGTCCTTCACGTAGGCCGTCGTCATCATGGCCGACCGGATGGCCGCCGGGCTCCAGTCCGGGTGCGCCGACCGCAGCAGGGCGACCACGCCGGCGACGTGCGGCGACGCCATGGACGTGCCGGAGACGAGCGCGTACTTGGTGAAGAGCTTCTGCTTGCCGATCTCCATGATCTCCTTGTTGGGCACCCACGCCGCGAGGATGTCCACCCCCGGCGCGACGACGTCTGGCTTCAGGATCGTCGGGCTGATCTGGCCCGGCCCGCGGGCGGAGAAGTAGGACACGGTCGGCGCCGGCTTGACGCCGATCGCCGTGCCGCCGAACCGGAGCCTCGCCGTGGGCGCATTCCTGCCTGACGCTGCCGTCGCGTACTTGGCGATGGCCGCGCCGTCCGACAAGGTCACCAGCACCACGGGCATGGTGTAATCGTCCGGCTGGAGGAACTCCTTCATGTCGCTGGCGATGATGGCGCCGCTGCCTCCGTTGCTCTGCACCGCGTCCATCTGCCGCCCGATGCTCACGCCGGCGGCGGCGGTGCAGAGGACGAACTTCCCGCGCACGTCCTTGCGGCTGAGGCTGGAGTACTCGCAGCTTTGCTTGCTCCTGTTGCCGTGGCCGTAGTACAGGCTCCCGCCGACGACGGCCGGCGTGCTCTGGGGGTACACCGACTTGCCGTGGATGGTCGCGCCGCTGCCGAGCGTGACGGCGGCGGTGAAGTCCCGGTCGATGCTCGACGCGCCGACGGTGGTGATCCACGGCGCGCCGTTCATGATGGTGTACCCGTCGGAGCCGTCGTTCCCGGCCGAGCACGTCACGAAGACGCCCTTCTGCATGGCGGCGAAGGCTCCGATGGCTATCACATTGGTGTCGTAGGGCGTCTCCGGGAAGCCCAGGGACAGCGACATCACGTCGACGCCGTCGGCGACGGCGCGGTCCATGGCGGCCAGCACGTCGGTGGACCCGGACTCCAGCGTGTCGGCCGAGAACACGGCCTTGTACATGGCCACCCTGGCCATCGGGGCGATGCCGGTGGCCGTGCCGTTGGCGTAGCCGAAGTAGCTGGCGCCCCTGACGGCGGCGCCGGCGGCCGTGGACGACGTGTGCGAGCCGTGGCCGTAGTAGTCCCGCGGCGAGTCGTAGTCGTCGGGCGAGATGGTGAGGCCGCTCTGCTTGAGGCCCTTGCTGAAGGAGCGTGCTCCGATGAGCTTCCGGTTGCACATGGAGGGATTGAACGCCTGGCCGGCCTCGCACGCGCCCTTCCACCTCGCCGGCACGGGCTTCTGGATGCCCGCGTCGCTGAAGC
Source organism: Panicum virgatum (assembly GCF_016808335.1). Taxonomy (NCBI): domain Eukaryota; kingdom Viridiplantae; phylum Streptophyta; class Magnoliopsida; order Poales; family Poaceae; genus Panicum; species Panicum virgatum. Next base: position 29,756,092 of record NC_053151.1, on the reverse strand, counting down.
TCTCGCTCTCCGGCCAGACGCCCGTGTCCACGATCCCGACGATCACGTCGTCGCCGAACCTGGACGCCGGCCAGACGCCGGCGCCGGCGCTCAGCCCGAGGAACTCCGGCGTGCGCGTGGTGTGGAGGCGGCCGTACGTCTCCGGGAACGCGGCCACGTGGCCCTCCACCCGCTTGAGCGCCTCCAGCTGCCGCGCGGTGAGCACGGCGCTGAACCCTTGCATGACGCGGGTGTACGTGTACAGGTGCACCGGCGCGCTCTCCGCCGCCGCCGCCGTTGCGGACGCCAGCGAGGACAGCACCGAGAGGTACCACCCCTCGTGCTCCACGAACGGCGCCGGCATCTTCTCCGCGTCCATGTGGACGATGTACGACCTCCGTTCGCCGCCACCCGCCGGCGCCGCCGGCGCCGCGGCGGCGCACGCCAGCAGCAGCAGCAAGGGGCTGATCGCCCCGAGCAGCACGGCCCGAAACACCATCGCGTCAGAAGCAGCAGCAGATAGCAGACGCCGAATGGCTTCAAGCGAGTAGATGAACTAAGCTGAGCTGAGACACTTGAGCTCAGAGCTGCCGCTTCTTATGCATCCGCGGCGGAGGTGGCGAGCTGAGCAGAGTGAGTGAGTGGACGCCACGAGTGGAGAGCACTCGCGCTCGCGGTCGCGTCGTCGCCGGCGTAGTGGTGCCACCCTACCGAATGCATTATATACATAATGGGTTCCATGGCGGCTTGGCCATGCATGGGACTCTAATCAAATCAATCAACTGTCACACACACACACAACGATCACCAAAGAAGAAAAGGACCCCAACTCCCCAAGAAGAATCTTGGCAAGATCACCAACGCAAGTAGCTCAGCCGCCTGTGTGTGATTACCGACGATGGGTGGCCTACATGTTCGTCGACGTTGCAATCATTGCACAGTGCCATTAATTAGCTTGGCACGAAAGCATGCTATCATCGGCGTTCGGTGCGCGTCCACTTGGCAGTAGTGCTGTAAACATTGGAAAAATTAGGGGTGAAAAGGGAAGCATGATTTGGAGATGGATTTGTTATCTTTATCTCTGATGGATGTTGATATGGTCGAATGGAAATGAAGCTGATGCAGAACAGCAAGGCAGGGAAACAGAAGCACACTAGTGCAGGGTTTGTGTTTGTGCCTTTGTGGGTGCTGCCTGCACTCAGGCAGTCAGGCTGCCATTCCATCCAGACTTCGGAGGGACGGTCGTCGCATTTGTGCTTAGGATGCAAATAGGTGCCCTTACAAATATCTATCATCACTCTTTAATTCAAAAATTTTGTACTACTTCTTGAAAATAAAATTTTATTTTAACAAATTACTATAATTTGTTGAACTAAAAAGGAGCAACAGATATGCGAAGAGGCACTCATTGCACCCGTAGTGTGCTGCCCAGCTGCCTTCCCCCGTTCATGCGCTCCGATCCTTTCGGGCCGTGTGCTTTCTAGGCGGCGGCGCAGCGCCATCCGGTTGACCGGATCACTGGAAGCCTGAGGCGGAGAGTGAAGCACTGAGAGCGACCGAAACCGTTGAGGGTGGAGGAGCGCGGCACGGTTGCGTACTTGCGTTCTTCATTCAGGGTGTGTTTAGTTTGCGAAATTTTTTGGGTTCGGCTATGGTAGCATTTTCGTTTTTATTTGGTAATTAGTGTCCAATCATTGACTAATTAGACTTAAAAGATTAATCTCATCATTTACAACTAAACTGTATAATTGGTTATTTTTTAAAACTACATTTAATGCTCCATTCATGTGTCTAAAAATTTAATGTGATGGAGAATCTTGAAAATTTTTGGGAACTAAACATGGCCGCAATCCTAAATTCTCGGCTCGCGTAATGGGTTCTAATTCCCGGTGTCGCATTGTCCAATTAATTCCTTTTTCTAGCGTACCAGACTCTGATTCCTGAATCCTGTGAGACTAACTCCAACAAGGAAACGCAAAACAAGAGAGACAATCGGGAGTTTGCATCGCACACAGGGTCTGCATCACGCACGCAAAAAACCCGATCTCCAACAGCGCCTCGCACTCTCCTCCAGCCGCCACCCCTTCCCTCCCCTCCAGCTGCCGCCGGCATCGCCCCCTCCCCTCCTCTTCCACCGCCACCCCTTCCCTCCCCTCCATCTGTCGCCGGTGAGCAGGTTCCGCTCAAGCAGGAGCGAGGTGAGGCGGGGAACGCGCGGCAGCTCCCGTTCGCAGGCCGCCGCGTGCGCCCTGCGGCCGCAGCTCGACGCGCGCGCCACGCCTGCGCGTGGCGCGGCTCGCCATGGCGGGCCTCGCCGGAGGCTTCCGCACGCCGAAGCTCCCCGTCACGCTCCCTTGCTCCAGCGGCCGGCACCGTGTCCACCTCCGCGACGTGCTGCAGGCCGCGGGGCGCCGTCACCACGCCGCCGCGCCCAGGCCACCGGCGCAGGCCGCAGCTCCCTCGCTGCAGGCCGCCGCTCACCGCGCTCGTCGCGGCCCCACGAGGCGCGGCCATCTCCCCTGCATCCCCGCCGGTGAGCCGCGGCCCGCGTCGCCCCGTCCCCTGCATCCCCCGCCGGCGAGCCGCGGGCCGCACCGCCTCCTCCCCTGCATCCCATCGCCCGGAACGCGGTGCTCGCGCCATGGCCCCACCGGCGCGCGCCCCTCGTCCCTCCTCCTCCCTCGCTTGCGTGGCGGTGGCGTCGGGCGAGCACGCGTGGCGGCGGCTGCGGCGGTGTCGAGCGCGCGCGTGGTGGCGGCGGCGTCGGGCGAGCGTGAGTGGGCGGAGCGGCGCGGACCGCGGTGGGGTGGTGCGGACCGCGGCGTGGCGAGTGGAGCGGCGGAGGCCATGGCCGAGCCCCGTCCTCCTCCAGCGCTTTCCTCCGCGACGGCAGTTTCATTTGAGGAGAGAGGGAGTGTATATTTGCACTGTCTCTCTCCATCGACGGCAAAATGCCTCGCGTGTTGCCTCGCTTGTTGGAGAAGTCGCCGCGGGCGCGCAGTAGCGACCGGAGACACATTTTGCTTTTGCGTCGCCTGTTGGGTCAGTCTGACGGTGATGGTAGAAAAAAACCCTGACATCCCTGTCAGTCTGCAGCTCGACATCGAGCAAACCATCAGGTTTTCAGGGAAGCTGTGGATGTGGTGCTGCATCGTCGATCTTGCTTGCTGCGAGATTCAGATCAGTTAGTATATTCAGGTGGGATAGTGCAGCGCAGTTGCATGCCTATTCAATTCTGAGTTTTTTTTTTCCGTAACGGATTAGAATTCCTGACGACGAAGATGGTGCCTGAAAGTGATCCGAACTCCCTGTCAGGCTGCAGTCCGGCGTTGCGCAAATCACCAGGTATCCAGGGAGGAATCAGTGGACGCGGTGTGGCATCGTCGGACTTGCTTGTTGTGAGCTCCAAACCAACCATTATACTATCTGAAACACTTGAGGCTTCAAGTACTCCACCTGCCACTGTTCCATAATAGAGTCCAGTTGAGTACTCCATCTGAATGAAAGAAAGCCTCTGCGACCCCATTATTCCAGTCCAAAAAGCTTTGCTTCTTGCAAACTCATCGAGCAGGTATGGCGCATCACGCTCGTGATTTCTAACTCCATGAATGCAGCTGGGCAGAAGCTACAACTACAAGGCAAAAAAGTAAGGGATTCGTACTGTCTTGTGTAATGGCAGTGGTTGCAGAGAGAGGTTACTGATGATTAGTCTGATTACTGATGATTGGTCTGATTATGAAGCGAGAGCCCGGCAGCATGATGCAAAGGCGACCGGCGATGATGGTGCTTTGCTGGGGTCGATTGCTCTTGAGGCGGTTGGTGTGGCAGGCGTGTGGCTTTTGCTTGTTGCGGAGACGAGGATACTGAGGAAAAAGGAGGTGATACTGTGAAAGGTCAATCAAGATCTTCTCTAAAGCTTAACAAATATCTTGTCAAACTATATAGTTGATGTGTATGTGAGCGCTCTAAATAAAGTTTGACGTTTAAGTGTCCTAAAACAAAGTTTGATGTGCTAATGAGTCGCCTTCCAGCTCTCACGTTGTTGGGTCCTGGAGAAAAAGCCCCCTTAAAATAAAGCTAGTAGAAAAAAGAAAGGACAGGAAGCGGAAGTGGACAAGTGGTAGACTCGGCCCAAGCTTTTTGTCTCTTCGGCGTTTGGACTAACAGAGGCCCAATCCGCTTAATGATCCATTAGGATCCCTGCTAGGATTGGCCCATTAGGATCCAGTTTAAGAGGCCCAATCCGCTTAATGAGTCAGGGAACACACTAAACACGCCTGTTTTAGACTTTTAATAGTCCCGCATCGAGGGGGGCAAGAGCAGGGCTACGCCCGGACAGGGCAACAAAAGAAGAGCCGAGGCAGCCGGGCAATTCATACTATTCTCGTCTTTTTGGCTGAGATGAGATTGTAGTGTCTGTTTTTATCTGTTTATATTATATTTTAATATTAAAATATTAAAAATATTATTATTAATGTATCTATTTTTATATTCAAGTATTATTAATTATTGATTATTGATCATTAAATTAATATCTTAATATAATATCCGACATGAGCCATGTGCCTGCCCTTATATAAATTGTCGCTCGGCCGTGTCGCTCGGCGTTGCACTATTGCCCTTGCCAGGTGCACTCCAACCAAATCAATTTGAGTTTGAAATCACAAGGCGTTCCATGATATAGCCTTCACGTCGGAACACTCGTGGATCCTGAACATTCAGATGGTCTTTCCCCTGCATTTCCAATTGGATGGCAGCGATTGTTACCGCGACATTGTTGTTCGTGCTGTCACGGATCGAGAACCTGCAAGGCTGCAAAGCGAGAACTATCCTTAGATAGTGTTCCTCACCAGTGCTGTGACATCGCGAGCGTGGGCTGGGAGAGCTGAGGATGTCCTTAGGAGGACGCTCCGAACCTCGTCGTGCGGCAGCGAGCACACGCCGGCTAGTACCCTCCTTGCCGTGCCCGCCTCCCGCCGCCGGAGACCTGACCGGGATTGTGGACTAGAACCTCGCCGCCACGCTCCGGAACGCGAGCTCAGAACCTGGTGTGCGCGCGTTCCAGGCCCCACCCGCCATGCTGGTGCCCAGGCCAGCGCGGCTCGTCGGCGCCGCCGTGACCTCGTCCGTGAGCTGCCACGGCAATGTGGACCGCGAGCTTCTCTGATGTTCCGCACTTCCGCTGCACAGGCCGACGGTCATCACCATCACAGAATCGAATGATCGATCGGAAACGCCTCCGGTGAACTTGAAGTACTCATGCCTTGGTAGTAGCATCCTCTTTTTTCTTTTTCTTGCACAGGAGCATTGAACTTTTGTGTACAACAGATAAGTTCATACTCCATTGATTCCATCCCCTGCTCCGCAATTAGAGCAGCTCACTGCCTCCGTCACCGATGATGACAAAGCCCCAGGCACCATACAGACTTGGTTTCAGGATTCTAGAGCAGTGCTCCATCAGTTGCTCAGTTTGTTTATCCCATGCCATCGCCAAAAAAAAAGAGTCTGAATTCGATCTCTGTTTCGTTTTTATAAGAACTCGATCTCTGTAACTCTTCTGTTTGTTTATGTCGAGAACTAGCGGGATGAATTCCGATCTCTGACTGGCTGTCTGAGCCTAACAGCGTCCATGTGAGGTCCATCCCCTGACGCCTTTTAATTTCTCTTCACTGCGCCCTGCTACTTCAATGCGCCAGGATCGGCCGATCGCTAGAGCAGGGTACTGCAGTTGACTGATGCATCACTCGCATCTTGTGCGTTCCTTTCCTCCTCCTACTTTGCAACAGTGAAACGGATGTGCTCATTTATCTCGGATCCAGTTTCGTGAATCGTGATGATGATGATCATTTAGGCAAACCTTTGTTGGTGCATTTGTTAGAATCAGATTCAGATGAAAGAAACAAGACCTCAGTGGTTGAGGTAAAACAGGGAGGATTTCTTCAGGGCTCCTGACGCAATCCAAGTGCTGAAACGGTAGCTGTTGCTTTGAGCCATGTCAGCCATCTATCTGTTGGAGATCAGATGGCTTCTGAAAACATAACTGACAAAGCGTCTTCTGCTCCAAATCTCATACTAGCGACGCATCAAGAAAAAAAAAGTTTAATTATTATTCCATCTCGAACTCTCCCACATCAAAATTTCCTCTGTACATAGCAATCGACCAATAAATTCTCCCATCCAAACATCACGCACCCACCCACGCAGTATATCCGACCTAGAGAGAGTTCAAGAACCCCAACAACGAAGATCACGACGGGGACGGTAGCAAACGCCAGCCAGCAGACGATCGAACATCAGTCAGTGGGTGTAGGTGCAGGCCTTGTTGAGGGAGACGGGCTTGCCGAGCTTGGTCTGGTCCATGGTCACGTTGCACCGGGCCTCGCTGTGGAACTTGGGCTTCACCAGCCTGCCCAGCACGAACGCGCGCGACCGCAGCCGCACCGTCAGCTGCAGCGGCACCGGCGGCGGCGGCACCACCACCGGCGGCATCTTCTTCTTCGGCGGCGGCTGCGTCGTCGGCGTGCTGCTCAGGCCCGCCCCGCCGCCGTACAGCGGCACCTTGTCGCCCACCACGGACACCGCCAGGCTCCGCTGGCTCTTCCGCGCCTGGTAGAAGTACTTGATCTGGCCACGCGTCGCCGTCAGCTATCCATCATCGTTTCGTTTGGCAAAGCAAAGATCTTTCCCCCAAACAAAAAAAAAATAAAAGAATTTGCAGCAGCCATGCAGGATCGCAGGAACGCGACCCGGGTGAACTGGATGACAGCTAGAGATGGAGACGATGCGGGGGAACTGCGAGGGGTGAGCTGTGGCTGCTCGAGTTTCCACGGCATGGGACGCGGCGACCGTGCACTCGGGCTCCCGTCAGCGGTCGCTGTCGACCGCAACTGCTACCGCGCGTTGTTCCGGTCAACGTCGGTGTGCAGCTGTAGCCCACTGTTCATACATCTACTGCCACAAGCAAAGATAATGACTACAAAATCGGTGTCCTGTCTTACAATATTCATTGGCAGGCTTTTTTTAATCTAGGCGATCTATTGTTAAAAATTGAGGTTTAACTGCTCCTAACATCAAGAAATCTCTCAAGATATCCTGAAGATTGGCATAAAAGTGACAGATTTACAGTATTTACATTGGGGAACATATCTAGTGCAAACCAAGGACTTCGTGCAAATCCGTGCAAACCTACTAAATAAAGTTTCAAAAAATTCTGAAAAAAATCATGAATGTGCTTCTAAGATTACATCATCTATATATAAAATTTCATGGTCAAATTCGTCTTACTCTAGAAGTTAAAAAAAGACAAATTTGAGATGCATTTGAACCATTATTGTTGTCAGAAAATTTGTCTTTTTTGTAACTTCTAGAGTAAGACGAATTTGACCATGAAATTTTATATATAGATGAGGTAAGCTGAGAAGCACATTCATGATTTTTTTCAGAATTTTTTGAAACTTTATTTAGTAGGTTTGCACGGGTTTGCACGAGATCCTTGGTTTGCACTAGATACGTTGCCTTTTACAGTGTTTCTACTAGCTCAGTTCATTGCACTCCGTAATTTTTTTTAAGAGTTTTTTTTAAGAGGGCACTCAGTAATCGCTAGTAGTACTACAGTATACAGAGACTCTGCTTAGTTCAGTAAGTACTAATACCATCGAAGTGACAAATTCTAAAGCACGCTTCTCATCATCCTCAAATTATTAGAGACTTTGGGGATCAATTTTGACTGAATCGACGAGGACCGCGTTGTTAAGCTAAGCGGCGCGCATTGATCGATCGATCATGAAGTATGAACATGCAGTAACAAACAGATTGCTAGCTGGTGCAAAGAGATTGGAGAAAGGATGCGCGAGGGGAGGCAGGGGGAGGGGGATCAGCAGGCTTACATTGCCGGCGGCGAGCTGGAGCTGGGTGTAGTAGAGCGTGACGGGCTCGGCGGAGACGTGCACCCCGAAGAAGGTGCCGGTGTTGCGGAAGGTGAGCCGGACGGTGGCGTTGAGCGAGGCCATCTCGGTGGGCACGAGCGAGGCGTCGGTCCCTGCCTGCACGACGAAGCGGTGGAACGTGGCGGAGTGGAGCGTGACGACGGGCCGCTGGTTGCGGCTGGCGCCCCAGAGGATGAGCGCGAAGAAGAAGAAGAGTCCGAAGAAGGCGCCCACGAAGAGGATCCCGTACCGCACCCGCCTGGGGATCCCGCTCCACCCGCCGCCGCGGCCGCCGCCGTAGCCGTCGTCGCCGTCGTCGTCCATCCCGAGGAGGCCCTCCTCCTCGATGGCCGCCTCCTTCATCCACGAGCCGCCGCCGCCGCGGCGCCCGCGCCCTCCGCCCCCGGGGGCGGCGCCGGGCGCGCCGGCGGCGGCGCCGGCGCGGGAGGAGGGGCCCTTGGCGCTGGCGGAGAAGCGGGAGGAGGAGGAGGAGTCCCGGGACGCCCGCCCCAGCGAGCGCGGCGGGGACGCCGCCGGGGAGGAGTGGAAGGACGAGGCCGCCGTCTTGTTCTCGCCGTCGTCGTGGCTCGGCGACTGCACGTAGTAGGCCGCGCGCGGCGGGGACGACGGCGCCATGCTCGACGTCACCTCCGAGTCCGTCTTGGCGTGCCGGTGCGGCGGCGGGGCCTGCTGCTGCCGCTGCATTTTGTTCGCGGTCGCGGCGGTGGGAGCGCGCTGCGGCTGGGTCAGCGGGGGGGGGGGGGGGGGGGGGGGGGGGTACAAGTAGAGTGGTGCGCGCCCACCACTCCGCGACCCCGCCCTGGCGGCGGGCGTCCTGGGTTGCTGGTTTCCGCGAGGCGGGTGCGGTGTCTGGATGGCGTCCGGGGGGGTCGGTGAACCTGAACCGTGACCGGCTCCCGGCTCGCGTGTCTGTGATGTGCCGTGGCGCGGCAAGCCGGCAACGATGGACGTGTCCCGCGGAGGCGTGCGGCGGCGGCTGACCGTTCCGGCTCGCGACGGCAACCCGGCACCTAACTGCAGGTCCGGTTCCGGTCTGAATCCAGCGTCAGGACGTCCGGGGGGCAGCGACACGGAAGGGAGAACGCAACGCCCATGTGCGGGTTACTTGCTGGGCGGCTGCAGAGAATTGTTTTTTTGGTTGCAAGTACAGGGAATTGTTTACAGCTCAGGTATTAGCTGGCCGATTAGAAAAACGGGTGCGTACCCCGGGTTCGGTGGTTACTTCGCAGTCTGCTCTGCTAACGGTCGTTGGATTGAAGTTGAATGCTACATCTATTAGTATTTATATTTTTATTAAATTTTCAACTATTGGTTAAAATTTAGCGGGCACTATTAGCACTCATATTTGGATAAGCTGGTGCTAAATTTTTACACTTTTAAATATTTACATTTGGTCCAAACACACTTAAATCTCAGTTTTCAAATCGATCCGTTGGTTCAGCTTAAGGTTCGGTCTTATCTGTTCCGATCCGGCTGGTGTGCCTGTGCCTCGGACATGTCATTGTCCCCCCCACCTGACCTCCTCCTCCTCGCACTTCAGGTGGCCGGAAAGGGAGCAACGGTCACGTACCGTCGACTAGCATAGCATGCCATCGCCCCAGCCCCCAGGTTTGAGTTTGGTCACCTCGCCGCGTCAAGCAGCCAGCAGCTGCGCGGAGCACTAGGCTTGCTGTTGGATTCGAGGACCGGAGCCCGGCTGCCCTCCGAGACGGACAGCGTGGGCGGGCGCACGACGCGGCGAGGGACGGCAGCATCGACGCCGGGAGCGCCGGTGACCGTTCGCGACGCGCGGGCCGTGGAGCGCAGACCGCGCGCGCGGTTCGGGGCCGCATCGTGTGGCGTGATGGTAGCATTGACTTCCACCCAGATCCATGCGAGACACCGGCCGGCCCCGGATCCCTAGACTTCACCGTTCACGTGCGGCGCGCCCCGGATCTAGCCTGTACTCCCATCCTCTGCGACTACGGGTGTGGTACGCGGTATCCGTATTTGGCTCGAGTACGGTAGAAAAAAAATTCACAGGGATGGCAGGGAGACTGCTACGGCCGATCCAGTTCACCCGTTTGGTGCGGGGCACGCTCCTGAGGTCAGCCTTGTCCTGTCCGCCGGCGGGGCATCGTCGGCTGCCACGGCACGCGCGCACGCCGACGGGATCTGGTCACCTGGCTGGCATGCGGTGGAACCGCCCTCTAGTGCGCCCCACGGCGCGGGCGCGCGTCGCCCGGCATCCCGGCACGGCACCGTGTCCCTGCCTTGCAGGTGGCAGGCAGGCACACGGCGGCACGCCGCGCGCGTGCGGGCGGGCGGGCGGGCGGGCGTGGTCGGCTGATCCTGATCGTGCCGCGCCTTGACCTCCGGTGGTGGTCTGGTGGAGCACCACCACCGTACCCCTCGTCGGGCGGGCGTGGTCGGTTCGGCTCTTCCTTCTGTTACAACCGACAGGCGCGTCCGCCGTTCGATCGGGTTCCAACTGCAACCTCGTCCCAACCTGGTAGTTGGAACCGCACAAAAACGACCGGTCCGAACCTCCAATCCATCCGGCAGCGGCAGCTACTACCCCCAACCACTCAGCAACAAGACCGAACGCTTTTCAAAAAAAAAAACCGAACGCTCTGGACGCCAGACCGCTCCAGTTTTCCACCGGCGCCATCCATGTGATTTTCGAGTTTCCAACCACGGCACGCGATGGCTGCGCTGCTACACTGGCAGGACACCCGTGCACCGCGTGCCGCATGGCCGCCCATGACGACGAAGTACCGCCTCGCCCTCGCCATATCACGCAGGGGTAGTAGTATTAGGCTATCTGCACTCATCGTACTCTAAATCTCTTCTTAAAAAAATATTCTTGTCTGGTCATCGTCATCGAGATTCTCTTCTTTACATCCAGTTTCGCTGTACTCGTTCATCCTCTATATCTCTACTCTATACCAACTACCAGCCCTGGGACCCGCATATCAGATTTTTTATATCCTTTACCCCACCCCCTCCCGACCCCGTTCTCTCTCTTTCTCTCTCCACACCTCCTCTGCCTCTCCCCCCTGCGCCGCCCCTCATCTCCTCTGCTCCATCCGCGGCGGCGGCAGTACCAGCGGCCTGCGAGCCCTTTCGCGCGGCGGCGGCCGGATCCGCGCGGTCCTCCCTCCTCGCTCCCCCCCGGCGGCACCAACCTTCCTCCCTGGCGGCGCCTCCCTCCCTCCCCCTCCCTGCTCCGGCCGCGAGCCGCCCCGGCCCCTCCCTGCTCCTTCCCTCCCTCCCTTCCTCCGAACTGCAGCGGCGCGAGCAGGGGATGCGGACCTGCTTGCGGGCGCTCGCGGCGGCCTGCGTGCGGCGGCTGGGCACGCGCGGCCGGTGCGCGGCGGCGAGGCCTCCACGCGGCGTCGCGGCCGGCACGCAACGAAGGGGCTTGCGCGACGTCGCGGGGCGGGCCAGCGCGCGGAGTCAAGGCCCGCGTGCGGCGTCGCGGGGCGGGCCAGCGTGCGGCGGCGAGGTCGGCGACGCGCGGCGCGTACGGCGACCTCGGCAGGGAGTCCGCGGACGACCGCCGCTCCCTCTGCCCGCGCCCTTCTCGCCCGCATCGGCGCCTCGAGTGCCCGGTCGCCGTCGCCCTCCGCTTCGTCGAGCACGCCGACCGCCGTTCCCTCCGCTTCGCCTCCCCCTTTGCTCGCGCGCCGGCCGGACGCCGCTCCCTCCGCCCGCGCCGACGGAGCTCTCCAGCTCGCGCGCGGGCCGGCCGCGGCGGCGGAGCTCCTGCTCGCGCGCGCGCACCGCCGCCGCCGCCGGTCGTCCTCCCTATCTCCGGCGGAGGCGTCGGCTCCTCCTCGTCGCGGGATGGCCATGGCGCGTGTGCGGGACGGCATGCGCGGCGGCCACGCGCGGTCTCCTCGAGCTCCGCCGCGGGGCCATGGCGGCGGCGCTGACCGGCGCGTGGCGGGGGGGGGGGGGGGGGGGCGGGGCCAACCCCATGCCTGCGGCTCCTCCGGGGCGCCGCCCCCTCCTTCCTCCCTCCCTCCTCCCCCCTCCCTCCCGAGCTCCCACCGGCGGTGGTGGCCGGATCCGCGCCCTCCCGAGCTTGGCCGGCCTCCTTCCCTCACCGGAGCTCCCTCCCGTGTGTCGGGGTGCGCGTTCCGGCGGCCGGTGCGTGATCCACGGCGGCCAGTCCGCTCGCTGACCCTCCTTCACAGTGCGCGCGCGGGGCTGCAGGGGAGGCGGCCATGGCGCGGCCGCCGTCTCCCTTTCCTCGGCGTTCGCACAGGCCGGCCCTCTCCGCGAGCTGCGGCTCAACAGCGACGGCGAGCTTCCCCGGCCTCCCTCCTCCGGCCACAAGCCGCCGCCGGCTCTCCTCGCCACGCCGCAGGACCTCCACGGCCATTGGGACGCGCGCGGACGCATGGCCCCGCGCCACCGTGGCCGCGCAGCGGGCGTCCACTCCCCCGCCAGATTTGGCGTGAGTCCGAGCGTGCGGAAGCATACCGTAAGCTATAGAGTGTGCCGCTGCAGCGTTTTTTTACGCTCCCGCATCCTGCAGGAACCATACCGTTCCCCACTGTTCCCACCCCGTAAACGCAAAAAAGTCGTAAACGCAAAAAAGTGTAAAGGAATCTTGTTAATTTGAAGTACTAAATGAAGTCTATTTACAAAACTTTTTGCATGGTTTGGCTGTAAATCGCGAGACGAATCTAGTGAGCCTACTTAATTCATGATTTGCAACAGTGATGCCACAATAACCATCCACTAATTATTGATAAATCATGAATTAATTAGCATCATTAGATTCGTCTCGCGATTTACTCATCTGTGCAAAAAAGTTTTGTAAATAGACTTCATTTAGTACTTCAAATTGGCAAGATTCCCACGCAAATTTTTTTTGCAAAAACATGTAAAACGGGCCTTAGTACCGCACCACCGCGGCGTTGTCCGCACGCCGCCGGTGCGCACTGCGCAGCTATGGGTTGGCTCATCCGGTCATCCCTAAGAAGAGCCGCGCACGAAACTTGGAGACTTGCGGTGCGCTCTCACCTCTCAAAACGGAAACAACAGGCGCCGCGCGTCGGAGTAACGCTGGGAGAGTAGGCCAAGAGTATCCTGGTGGTGAAGCTTGTATCAGGCGACTTGAATGCGTAGTCATGTTCACACTCACATCGGCCTCGTTTGATTCGCACTAGAATTTTAGCGTGCTAATGGATAATGACATTTTGATCAGTAATTATGATATCAAATAAAAACAGTTTACAAAACAAACTCCAGAACCCCGTGCTAGTGACCTTGAAGATTCTAATAAAACCTTTGACCGCGAGATTAAAAAATAGTTACTATAGCATCACTGTAGCCAATCATCGATTAATTACCGTTATTAGATTCTTCATGAAAAATTATACACATCTCTAAATTTTTTTTACAAATAGACTTTATTCCCTACTTCATGCATGCGAAATTTTGTTTTAAAAAAACGTGCGCCCTATTTTCGTGAAATGCCAAACAAGGCCATCATTGCAGCGATCAATGGCAAGCAACCACCAGCACCTAGGGAACCGAACCAACGAGAGTCAAGGCACCAGTCAGTCGCTCTCACGCGTGGCACCTCGCTTTCCACACCCATCACTCCCGATCTCACAGGCAGGATCCTCTGCCCTGCGCCGGCCCGGCCCGGCCGTCAGTCATCACTCATCACGAGCCACCAAGAACCATACCATGAATAGTCTCCTCGAAAAATGGTGCGTCTTTTATATTTTTATATTTTTTAAAAACATTTTTTACACAAATACATTTTCAATTTCACATTTTACACGGGGCTGCCGCCCGACAGGGACTTATATGTAAATAAAAAAATTATTTGCACGGAGGCCCTTGGCGGGAGGCTGCCGTCCCTCATTTGCTTCCCACGTCATCCAGAGAGCGGAAGGGAGAGAGGAGGGGTGAGGGAGGGAGTTTTAATGACGAAGTCCTGCCGGATTTTAGATCCTAACCGCAGGTAATAAATATTTCTCAATTTTCTCGATTTAAATTTTTTGTATGTTTAATTCTATAATTAGTGTATGCAGCATTAATGATATTTTAGCGATTTAGGTAATGTTTTTAATATAATTTAGGTAGAATTAAGATTAGTTTTTAGAAAAAGCAATTAGGTTTACCAACCAATTTTGTGGTATTGATTAGTAGTCAGAAATTGTAGAAAATGCTAGAAAAGTATATGAAACATTCAGATAAATTGTAGAAAATGCAGAAAAATTTAGAAAATGTTACAAAAATATATTTAGAAAAATATATTGTACAAAAATTGTAGGAAATGCAAGAAAATGTTAGAAAAGTTTATGAAAACTTAAAGATAAATTGTAGAAAAATGCAGAAAAATTGTAGAAAATATAAAAAACTTATATTTTTTTGTGTTAGGTATGGCCAAAGATACGCCAGCTCTACTTGACGGAGTCATAGACTCGTCACACCGGTCCTTCCTTGCAGTGGTTCAGCGCGTGAAACTTAACGTGCTGCGTCCACGTCCACCAGCGGAGTTTATTCCTGTTGACCCACGATGGGTGACCAGGTGATATGTCGTCGGATTATGTTTCTAAGAATACGTTTGTTTCGTATATGTTTCGTACATAATGTACTTACCTTTGATCGTTCTATTTTTCAGGTTGAGTGAGGCTGGTCTTCTTACTATAGGTCGTCTTGCAGAGAGTGGTTCAGTAAAGCTAGACAGGTCCCTACTGACAGCTCTGGTCGATAGATGGAGGCCTGAGACAAACACCTTCCACCTCCCTTGTGGGGAGATGACACCGACCCTACAGGACGTTGCGATGCTGCTGGGTCTTCCTATCAGTGGGGATGCCGTAGAGCCTCGCGTCGTCCCGCCTACGTGGTTGGACGATCTAGAAGAGTGTTTTGCAAATATTGACATCGCGATTGATGTAGAAGAGCACCCAAAAGCAACAGGGCCTGCCAAGTCATAGATCTTACAATTCCAAGTACATACCTTGTTTTGTTACGATTAATGTTAGAGTTATGCTTTTGACTAGTGCAGTTATGGTTTTATTTTATAATTAAGATATGAACTATATGTTTACCGAAAGGTCGTGGTGGTGCCTGTTTGTTGAAATGACATCCCTGTAGCTGATGCCATGGTACTAAACTGATTCACTCCGTGTGGTTAATAAACCCAGTGGAGTGGCGGCAGGAGGCCTGCAGAATCCGTCGACGCAACAGAGCAAAACGGAGCAAGTAGCCCTCGCCGCCGCTAGCTCCACCAGACCACCACAGACCAAAAAGAACGGGCTGCACCGCCCGGGCCGGCGTCAGGCCGGGAACGCGGCGTTGACGTGGGCCGGCGGCGGGGACAGCTGCTGCTCGGGCGAGCTGCACTCCAGCAGCACGCTGCGGCTGCAGTGCGACCGGGACGTGCTGCTCGACGACGGCAGCCACGACCGCGCCGCCTCGCCGCTGAACGGGACCGCGGCATCGCCGACGGTCCGCTTCCCCTTGGCCCGCCCGCCGGCGGCGCAGTAGTAGTACCCCTCCTCGCCCTCCACGGCGCGCGCGAACCGCCCGGACAGCGGGTCAAGGCGCTCGTGCAGGATGCGCAGCACCTGCTTCATGGACGGCCGCGCCGCGCCGTCGCGGTGCGTGCACCAGTGGATCACGTCCGCCACCACCTGCAGCTCGTCCAGGTCGAACGCGCCCGCCACCGCCGGGTCCACCAGCTCGTGGAGCCGGCAGTCCGTGCCGATCAGCTCGCGGGACCACTCCACGAGGCTCCGCTCGCCCTGGACCACGGGCTTCCCCGTCACCAGCTCCAGCAGCAGCACGCCGTAGCCGTACACGTCGCTCTTCGGGGTCACCTCCTGGGTCACCGCGTACTCGGGGTCTACGTACCCTGCTCACATGAGATTTGATGACATTGCTACTGAGATACTAGTACACAGTACAGTACTCATGAAATTGATTCTTTTTTATTGAGTGTATCAAAAAAGCCATGAAACGCCCTAATAGGTCATCTGAGATGAGGAAACAAAGTGTGCCTTACCAGGAGTTGCTTGGATCTTGACATTCACTGGGGTGGAACTGGGAGTTGTATTGCGACTGCTTGTGCAATGGTGCACGAGACCACCACCGACAAGCTGTTGAAACGCATACAGTTGGTTTACGCGTAGTAAGGATTGTAAACTGTGGCAAAGTTTTGCACCAATTACCTTCGCAAGGTAATTCTTATCTAAGAAGACATTGCTAGGCTTGACGTCTCCATGGTATAGTGGAGGATCACAATAGAAATGAAGGTACTCCTGTAACCAAACATTATGAACAAGTTCAAGAGAACATTTGAAATATATTCAGTCATGACAATGAGCTTGATAAAGATTTATGTAGACTTGACACATATTGATCAAATTATAAGAAACAACTAATGTGTTGAGCACTATAAGGATCGATGACTTCTGAACAAAGAGAAAAAAAAAGAAAAGAAATCGAGATCACTGTTTTCCTGAAACTCACCAAAGCATTAGCAACATCAATGGCAATTTGGATCCTGTTTTTCCATGGTAGAAGATGTTTACTTGGCGCTGCAAAGAGTCAGATGCTTTTCAGTATGCAATTCAAAAAATAATGTGCCATAAGACAAATGAGAACGAAACATGACATATTACAATGTAGGTGATCTTGAAGGCTTCCATTTTCCATGTATTCATGCACCTGGAACCTGGATTACAGGGCTGTAAGAACTGTAAATTGGTGGATATCTGAATTTTAGTGTGACAGATATTGACCTCTCAAATCTTGTTAAACAAAAGCCTCTTAGTCCAACAAGATGTCGATGATGCAACCGCCCAAGAAATTCCATTTCCTTACAAAATTCTTGCTGACTTTGTTTCGGCGAACTATCAATGCGTCTGATAGCAACCACAGATCCATCAGCCAGTTGGCCTCTGAATACTGTACTATTTTCACCTCCTCCTAGCACTGTGCTGAAGTTCCTTGTTGCTTTCTTCATTTCTCTGTAACTAAATCTGCCAAAAATGGTAGAATTACCTGCAAAAAAGCTCCTGTTAGGCAAATAAAATTGAAATGGCTCTTGAATCAATTCTGATTGTAAAATAATTTGAAGAATCAGCCTCAGGCAAATCTATCCAGTTTTCAACCATAAGTTTCCGAAATTGCAGGAAGTCCATCAAAGTTTTAAGTGTGATGCCTTGTACAATAAAAAAAATCAGACCACACACAATTTTCCATATTGTTGGTTAATAACTTCAGGATAATGGTTAAAAGGAACTGCGCCTAGCTCAATTTTGGGAGGTGTGGCTTGTGAGTTCAGTCCTCGGCTTGAATTTCCTTCTTAATTAGTTAATCCTGGCTCCACCTAGGTAGTTTAGTTTTTTATTTAGGATAATGGGTACAAATGGCATACCTAACTGACAAGATATTGGTGTGTAACGGGGCATCTTTATATTTAATTCAGACAGCATGGAAGCAGCCAAACATACGGGACCTAGGGCCTTATATTTTCCCTCATGTTTGCCATGGCCCGTGGGCTACAGCTCTCATTCCCATATCATCACTTGCACAACAATTTCATAAATGAGTTTTGTGTCATCTAAAATCAGCCATATTTTGCTAAGGATTGGTAAGCTAGTACCCAGCACTTGTTTTGTATGCAACATAAACCTCATTAATTTTTAAAGCAGTTGGACATCCAAATGAGCAAATATTCATGAAAGAACTACAGCAGCACAACAAAAAAAATCAGGAAATTCTTACCTTCTTGGCTCTTCTTAACACCAGAGAAACTCCATGCATCCATAGGGTTATTTCCTTCTATCTTTTTGAGTTCTTTATACTTTCTACGGATTAGCAGAATCAGTATTATCACTAGTAGAATGGCTAGTCCTGTGACCAAAGCTCCAATAGCTGGGAATAGAACAAGCTTGTAGCTGCGATGATGTTTGGGTGGCACTACAGGAACTTGCACCGTAAGTGGACTGGGAGATATATCAGGCGCAAGAAGTCCATCAGGGGCCGGTCCAGAGATGTTCGCTGCATTACATATTCAATAGTGAGGTCACATATTGGACAAGGCCAAGCTACAAACGACTGAACTACAATAAGCAGATACTTTTAGGACAGTGCATTTTAATACACATAAGTACCTAAAGTATAAGAAATACGGCTAAAAATTTGCATAACAAAAGCAGATGTAAAGCAGTAGCTCATCTTTGCAACCAATATATAGAAATATATAACTTTTTAATATGAACAAACGCAAAGATTAAACAAGCAGTTTGTTCATACCTTACTACAACAAAAGCTAAATATCATCAGAACAGTGGTACTAATAATGCTTATTATGAATGTTTGAAGATGGATACCTACTGTTACTTATTTATATTAGAATAGTGACACGTATAAACTTGCTTCGCCGAATTAGAAGAAATATCCACATAATCATTTGGTATTTATCCATTGAAAAAAAACCCTATGAAATGATCATGTGAGGTGCCAGGCTTATGATTTAAGGTGACTCACTCCACGAAACAGAAAGAAAAGCCATTTATGACAGGAAGAAGTAGCATGGTTAAGTTTACAGAATCTAAGAGAATTTCTGCCCAACAAAATTCTGATGACACTGGTCATTCTACAGAAAAGGAAGGCAAGTTGATTTTATCAAATATGCAAACCTTGAAGAGCACTAAGCCCCTGAACGCTAAAAAAGCAACCAGCCGTATCAACAGTAGATATATTCCCTTGACTCACAAATGCAACAAAAGCAGCATCACGGCAGGTATTCAACGTGACATTATCTTGTTCCCCCACGAGATGGCGGAGGTACGACAGACCAGAGTTTAAGCACCTCTTGCAAGTGATATCATCCGAAAGTGTAGTTGCACAGCTTCTTGTGACATCACTGAAATTAGGAGACTGCAACATCTGAACGATGGTGGTCATCCCAACACATTGATAGGACACTTGAATTTTGATCCCAAGGCCACAGAACGAAGCGGCAGTGGGCAGTATCCCCTTGGACACCAATGTATCAGAGATATTGGCAATGCAGGCATCAGAAAATTCATCTGGAACCCCAAGTGTGCCTGTTGTGTTTGCATACATGGCAGATGAAACCGCAAGAACAGCATTGATGTAGCGGCAACACTTTGAGTGTCCATTTTGATCCGAGCAGACGGAACCTATCAGTCCGTAGTTGGGCCAACTCAAATCCAAAGGGCAATCTGCATGATGGAAGAATGGTTATGAATAATGGCTGGTGCTGCAAATGTACAGATACAAGGAAGCTTAAAAATAATAACTAACTTTTGAAGAGCACCCTAATCACTCCATAGCTTTACTGAAATTGGGGGCAGATATTACGGAGAAAGAACAAAATATGCAATGAAGTCGTGCAGCTTGCTCTTTCTGTTCATGGCGCGAATCGCATCTTAGAAAACAGAAACTGAAGTGAATGCCTCAGATCACACGACCAGTACAAGAGATAGTATCTTGTATGACCAACAGAACATGCAATAAATTCCAAATCCAGCCCCTGATTTCATCGAGATAAGCGTGTATGGATTCAAGTCAAGAAATTCAACTATTCAGCAGTATTCTATAGAGCACAAGTCTAAACATCCCACGTGAAAACATCAGGTGAAAGCGAAGTCAAAACAAATTCGTGATTCAGTAACCCCAAGTGAGAGGACGGAGGAACATGGGGAGAGCAACATCCAACGGCTACGAAACCAAGCCGAGAGAGGCCTGAGCGGTCCCAAAGGCACACAGGCAACTGTGCAGCCCAGCAGAGTACAGCAACCCCATTCGGTAAGGCGAATTGAATGGCGCGAGGACTCCAAGCTGCGAGCGAAGCGGGGTCCCCCATGGCAGACGACGCATGCGCCGCGCCCGAACAATTTCTGCTTATGCCATTGCTCACCAGCGAGGTGACCCCGCCTCAAACCCTCGGGGAGAAAACGTAATGACCTCAATCATTTGGGCTTCTAATAATGCAGCCCTGAGGCACTAATGCGAGCCGGAAATGCAGAATCGTCACCGACAATCTCCAGCAGGAAAAAAAGGTGTCATGAACTCCGAGTCACTACCAGGTAGAGAGAGACATGGGAGCAAAGAGCAAAACGAAATCGAAGCACCGGTTGAGGGAAGTGTGCTTCTGCAGTTCTGCTTCCACAGGCGAGCACAGCCGCCGCCGCCGCCGCCGCCACGCAGGCCCCCACCATATCAGTTCCTCCCCAAACCCAGCGATCACCGGGTGCGAAGCGAGCGCCCGCTTGGCCTACGCACCCGCAAGGCCTACTACCGCGGCACGGGAGCGGCAAAGGAGGGGAGGCAGAGGGGAGTGAACTCGGCGGGCGCTTACCTGCCGCGATCGCCGCAGGGGTCGGGCTCGCCGCCAGAAGCAGCGCGGCGGCGAGGAGGAGCAGCGCCGGCGCGAGGCGCCGCCGCATCGAGCCGCGCGCGCGGCCGCCCGGTGAGGCGGGGAGGGGCCGCGGGAGTGGACGGACCGTGGAGTCGGAGCGCGTGCAGGCAGTGGCAGTGCGAGTGCGGGTGGGGAAACCCCCAAAAGGAGAGAATCCCGGCTCGCCCGTCGGAGAGGGACGAGGAGGAAGGGCCAAGGCAGGAATGGGATGCCAGGCTGCCCACCCGACCCCTTTCGCTCGCCGCTTTTTCGCTTTGCCGTGCCGCGCGCAGGCAGGGCTGCTCCCTTTTCATTTGGCCGTGGCTGCTGGCTGGGTTGGGCTCACGGGCGAACAAGCGCAGCGGGCGGGGTGCACGTGGCGTGGACCGGCCCATGCGGCCAGGAGGGTTTAGGGTTTGGGTAGCAAGCAGCCGGGCCGCGCGCGGCGGGGCGCCGCGCTCGAGGATTCCAAACCCCGCCGTCGCGACGCCTCCCGTGACCGGCGGTCGTTGACCGACGACCGTTGTGTGCTCTGAGAATCTCTGCTGCGACTACGAGACACCGACGGGCGACGGCTGACGGGGCTGGTGCCGGCGATTCGCACTTTCGCAGTGTGCTCTCGAAGCCCGGGGTTTTGTTGGTGAAAAAGTTTGGATTTGGATACAGTAACATATTTTGTTGTTATTTGATAATTAATGTTTAATCATTGATCAATTAACACTATTAGATTCATCTTGTATTAATCAGTTAGACTGTGTAATTAGTTATTTTTTTCAACTATATTTAATACTTCATGTATGTGTCTGAAAACTCGATATGACGGGTAATGTGTGAAAATTTTGAGAACTAAACGTTGCGGACGGTGTCTTTCTCTGGGGAGCTGTCCGCTCTGCCGTCTTTCTCTGGACGCACGCACTTGTCCGAGCCTTGTTTAGATGTCTTCAAAATTCCAAAACTTTATAAGATTTTCTATCACATCGAATTTTTGAACGCATACGTAAAGTATTAAATTTAGCTAAATAAAATAACTAATTACACAGTTTGTTTGTAATTTACGAGACGAATCTTTTGAGCTTAGTTAACATATGGTGGGACAATAATTACAAAAAACAAACGAAAGTGCTACAGTATTTTACATCCAAAAATTTACACATCTAAACAAAGCCTGAATCTCAATCCTCTGCGGCAACTGCGCCATGTTCATCCAGCGTTGAGGTTCTCGGTCTCGGGGCCAACAGAACTGCGGGGAACAAAGAACTACTACCCCCGTCCTAAAATATAAGTATTTGTTGATTTTTACTGATTATGTTTGACCATTCGTCTTATTTAAAAAATTTGAGAAAAAAATAAAAACAATTAAGATATACTTCAAATATACACAATGATAAAACACATCATAACAAAATAAATAATATTTTCACAATTTTTTTAATAAGACGAATGGTCAAACATAATCAGTAGAAGTCAACAAATACTTATATTTTGGGACGGAGGTAGTACCATATCCAGGGTTTACAAATCCGACCGATCCGGTCAAACCGGCGAGCTCCGGTTCCGGTATACCGGACCGGTTTGACCGGAAACCGGTCCAAACTAGTTGATTCAAATTTGAATTCAAAATCCCCAGTGCTACCGGTTTGGACCGGTATACCGGCCGGTTTGACTGGTTTACCAAGTGGGCTTTAATGGGCCGTCCTATTTTTTCCTTTTCTTTTTTGATTTAACTTCAAATGCCCGAAAAGTATGTTAAATGAACGATTTTTTGAGAAAATTTAACACCATTATATTCGTCGCATCTTGAAGTATTTTTAAAAAAAAATTAGGAATTTTTCATTTTTTTAAAATTCAAATTCAAATTTTAAATTTGGACCGATTTGATACCGGCCCAAACCATAATCGGCCCGGCCCGGTTTGACCGGTAACCGGTCAAACCGAACTGGTTCCCACCGGTTTGGTTAACCCTGACCATATCAGGTCATTGGTCTCCTGGAGCAGTTGGTAAGCTCAGGCATGTATCCACGTTCAACTACTCTGACATGGTGTTATTGTATCCTTGCAAACTTTTGACTCGGGCAAAGGTCACATGGTCGGGAGTGGAAAAGGAATGTTGTGTAGTTGTGTTGCAAGATTTTCTAGCTGTGAACGTGTTTTTTGGTCCTCGAGTTTGTACGTATTTTAGTATCAATATTTCTTTTAGAATTCTGGTACAGAATTTTATGGAACTATTTTTCTTCTCCCGTTTTTCCTCGGGCTCCTTTTCGTGACTATACCTCCTCTATGTTTTTCCCTCTTCTTCTTTTTGTACTATATCCTCTTTTTTCTATCAGTTCTTCTGTTTATCTTGGATTCCCTAATTGTGAGGAAACGATTTAACGAAAGCTCGCTCTAAGATCAGGGATTTACTTCCCTCCAACAAAAAAAAAATAAAACAAAACAAAACAAATCATATTACATGTACGTCGAAAACTTCCAAACCAATTCATATATTTTGGATCCTAGTTGTATAAAGATAGCTACGCCAGACACTCATTCAGCCAACGAAAAAGAACGATGTGGAATTCGCATACAAGCATTGCGGGCGAGTAAGCACCTGCTGCAAGAAAAATGAAATTGTCAAGTTATCATGTTGTTGACAAAAAAAAAACAGTTGTTCAGTAATAACAAAAGGCCAGTGTTTGTTTCGGTGCTTGTCAACCTTACTGCCATGCCACATCTTAGACCTCCCATAATTTCTTAGGCACGTGCTAGGTTTAAATGCTACAATTGAGATTATTTTTCTTCAAACTTCCATAGTCTCTTTGTTTGCTCACATGCCAAATGCATCTTCCTGCGAATAGTCTCTTTGTTTGCTCACATGCCAAATGCATCTTCCTGCGAAACTTCGTCATAAAAAGTGTGGCATTCATTCCGTTCGCTATACTTTTGCATAGTAGCCACACCCAACCCAATTTGTACACAGCTTTGGATTCTGCCAAGTTAGTCAGCAGCCAAGCGCACAACAACGTGCCATTTATTAGTTGGCTATGTTGCCCACTAGCTTAGTACTCAAGCTCCCATGTGAGACGAAGCGAGATGAGTGCCAAAATCCAATTCCCCAAGCAACGCACAGAGACGCATGGACCTCGTCTTCTGGAACCGAACAACCATGTGTGGCGGCGGAGTCCGTACACGTCATCATCCACGGCATGCAGCACGAGAGGTTTGCAATAATTAAATTACGGCCTTAATACGAAATTCTCCGCGATTAATAATGGGCTGCGGTTGGGTCGTTTCTATAATTCTATTTGCCGCCCGCGCCAGGTCACCTGGCGGTAGGCCCCCGCCCCCCGCGGCGGCGGGCGCACCGGACCACCGCAACGGCCACCTCGACGGGATGCCGCCGTGTCCGCGCCCAATCGGGACCCGCGGCGGATGGGGTCACCGTTGCCAACGGCCAGGATCCGCGGGGGCGGAACGGAAAGGCGAAGTTAAAGCGTCCGGGAAACAGCACGCGCGCCCGCCCCCCGGTCGCCGACGCCACTGGCAAGTCCGGCCTTGCAAGCCACACAACCGCCACTCCAAGACGCGAGCGCGAGCGAGGCGAGGGCACCAACCCGCCGCCCCTTCCGCCCTCGTTTGGCCGCCGGGCTGCCGTGCGCCGGACGAGGAGCGGAGCCTCCGGGCACCTCGCCGGAGTAGGAGGAGGAGGAGGCGATGGCCGGGGACAGGGCGGCGGCGGCGCTCGTTCGCCTCGCCGCCGTGGGCGTCCTCCTGCTGCTGTGCTCCTCCCCCGCCGCCGTGGTGGTGGTGTCGGCGCGGAAGGTTGGCCAGACGTGCGCGCTGGACCGGAACTGCGCCGCCGGCCTGCACTGCGAGACGTGCGTGGCCAACGGCAACGTGCGGCCGCGCTGCACCCGCGTCGTCCCCGTCGATCCGCAGACCAAGGTACTTACTACGAGCTCTCCCGTTCGCTCGCTCGCGTGCGCTTCGGCCGCCGCCGCCGCCATGATTCTGCACTGCAGCGCCCGTGTTTGATCGAGCGTCTCGCGCAGGCGCGGGACCTGCCGTTCAACCGGTACGCGTGGCTGACGACGCACAACTCGTTCGCGCGGCTGGGGCAGCGGTCGCAGACGGGCGTCGCCATCGCCACGCCGTGGAGCCAGCAGGACACCGTCACCGAGCAGCTCAACGTGAGTGCCCCCCTCTGCCCCGCCTCTCCCTGGCTTAGCTTTCTCCTGCCGCCACGGCCACGGCCACGGCCACGCCTCGCGAACGCTAGCTTCCACGTAGTATTACTTCTTCCCCGGCCGGCCGCTGGCGCGAATCTTGGAGCAGAGCAAGCCAACACCAGCCAGCTCCTCACGCGGTCACGTCAGATTGGGCGCGGACACGCGACGAGGCTTTTCTATCCAGCTGGTTGGTATGGGCGCGAGGGCCGCCGGGCGTCGACGCCAACACGTGTCGCGGGGCGCTACCCGCGCGCCGACGAGTGCGCGCGCTCCAGGCGGCGCCGTCGCACGCGCGCGGGTCCCGCGTGCGCGGCCGCGGCGGAGCACTAGAGCGGCGGAGGCCACACGCCGCGCTGTGGCTGCGCTTGCTTGAAGCCTGGTCGCGGCACCGCAGCGCGGCGCGACCAGATAGCCTGCTATGGTTGTCTTTGTCTTGGTTATCTTTCATTGTCTTGTCCGGAACAAAATGGCTTTGGTTACCTTTGCCCTGCGTTTCTGTGTGGTCCGTGTGTGAGAGAATTAGGTTGGCGCGTCAATTTTCGGTGCCATCTCACCTCAACCAACTGGTGACATGAGTGAAGCGGATGAACAAGTGATGGTCAATGTTCCGCTCATTTCCCATGATTCCCATGATACCACTTCCGAGTTCCAGCCAGATAGTCTTGTGCAGTTCTGAACAATGAATCAGAGATAAAAGTGTAGTTGCAGTAATGATGATGATGATGATGATGAAACAGATGAGATGTGTTATTTCGTCTCTGACATCAACACTGCTTTTTCTGGTTCAATGGTTACAAACTTGTGCAGAACGGCGTGAGGGGGCTGATGCTGGACATGTACGACTTCCGCAACGACATCTGGCTCTGCCACTCCTTCGCCGGCATCTGCCAGAACTTCACCGCATTCGTAAGCTCCGCTCTCCTCTTTTATTTTCTCCTCCTCCATGGCCAGCTCTGAACAATCTGAATTCTGACCGACCAACCGATCCGGTTCCTCCCCTGGCTGGTGCTGGCAGCAACCGGCGGTGAACGTGCTCCGGGAGGTGGAGCGCTTCCTGTCCCGGAACCGCGCCGAGGTGGTGACCATCTTCGTGGAGGACTACGTGGAGTCGCCCATGGGCCTCACCCGGGTGCTCAACGCCTCGGGGCTCGCCCGCTACATGCTCCCCGTCTGGCGCATGCCCAAGGGCGGCGGCGACTGGCCGCTGCTCTGCGACATGGTTCGCGACGACCACCGCCTCCTCGTCTTCACCTCCAGGGCCGCCAAGGAGGCCGCCGAGGGCATCGCCTACGAGTGGCGCTACGTCGTCGAGAACCAGTGTACGTACCTTGAAGCTGACGCCAATGGCATTTTGCATCGACTTAATTACAATGTGTGACAAAAAAAAAACGCAGATGGGACCAAGGGGATGGTGAAGGGGACGTGCCGCAACCGCGCCGAGTCGGCCGCCATGGACGACCTCTCGAGGTCGCTGGTGCTCGTCAACTACTTCAGGGACCTCCCGGCCCTCCCCGAGGCGTGCAAGGACAACTCGGCGCCGCTGATGGACGCGCTCGCCGCCTGCCACGCCAAGTCCGGGAACCGCTGGGCCAACTACATCGCCGTCGACTTCTACAAGGTCAGTTTGGCGATGCTCCGGTCGTCGGTGCAGCATCGGTTTCCTCCTGAATCTCTGTTGCTAACTCGTCGTCGGTGATGCAGAGGAGCGACCGCGGCGGCGCGGCGGAGGCCACGGACAAGGCCAACGGCGGCCTGGTCTGCGGCTGCGGGAGCATCTCGGCTTGCAGCGTAAGGCCTCCTCGCTGCAAAAACCTCTAGCACTGTTTTTTTTTTTTTGGCATCGCATTCTGAACTTTTTTGAAGTTAGAACTAACCTAGAGAGTTTTATCGGATTCTGATTCGATTTCGAAAGTGGATTCGGAATTTCTGATGAATTCGTCACGAACAAATTCGTAGCAGCAGCAGCAGCAGCAGCAGTAGTCTGCTGAATTTCGCACTGAGATGAAGCTGTTCTTGTGTCTGCTGTGCAGGCCAACGGCACGTGCACACCCCATCGCGGCAGGACGCCCAAAGGCATCTTCAACGACTCGTCCGACGCCGCGGCGCGGCGGCCGCCGCCGGCGCTGCAGCGGCAGCGGCTCGTCTTGCTGCCGGCGGTCCTCGCCGTTCTCCTGCGCCTGTGAATTATTCTCTCCACGTTTCGCTGTACAGAACTACAGATACAGATACTTTGGTGGTACCAGCCTCTGTGTATGATGCAGTTGCATACAAAGCTAAACAACACGAAAAAAACGTGACAGATGAGTTTGGCCAAGCCTTGTCATCAATGAAACTTACTAAGGCATCAGTGCTTCAAGTTCGCTAGAGGCGTTTTCGTGGGGACGGTACTTCGAATGCCGTCCACGCCTGGGCCTCTCGTGGCCGTTCGATCGCACATGTACGGCCACCGATTGCCTTTCCTTCTTCGTCGTTCGACTGCCGGTTCGAGAACGCGCCGAGCTCCGAGCCTCCGCGCGTCCTAGCCGAGCGAAGAAGCAGCAGGTAGCAGACAGCCAACGGCCGGCCGGGCATGGGCGCATGGCGTCTTGCAGCGATCCGAAAGGCCTGGGTCTCCTTCCTCACCGCGGTGGTCGGATGCTACGCCTCCGGCGACGGTGGTCTCCCGTCTGCAACTTCGTAGTGCGTTGGTGGGCGGCGCCGGTGGGGATCGCCTGCTGCAACGGCACCACACCAGCGGCATGCGCCCCAGTGTTCTTGATTCGACAATCGACAGCCGTTCAGAGAGGGAGAGATAGAGAGAGGAAAAACAGGGTTCTTCTAATCAGCATCACTAACCAGCGGTCAGCGGAGATGTTCAGGAACAGCGGAGCTGTCAGTTGTGTTCAGGAACACTGGAACAAGCAAACATCACTTGACATGGTTCATGCTAAAGTTGTGTAACGCTGCCACCTGAAGAACTTGAAAAAAAAACTGATAAGCTATTTTCATTTTGATTTATCTTAAATGTAAGCCATTTTGATTTATCTGAAATCAAACTGTTCCAAATTTGATAAAGTTTTATAAAAAATTATGATAATATTTTGAATATCAAATGAGAACAATTAGATCGATAATAAAATACATTTTTATAATTTACTTAGTTGATGTGTTAGGTGCTAATATTCTTCTCGATCAAACTTAGTCTATTGTAACTACAAAGTAAAATGCCTTCCATTTCGGTGAGATAGTACATCGTTACGATGATGATGTTTTGGTTGCTGATTCTTAGAGCAACTGCAGTGTGTGGTTCGACGACGGGTCGATGCAATTAATACGAGGATGGAACCGAGTACGATACATTGGGGGCTTGGATCGATGGAGAACCTGCTCCTTTGGATCGAACCGCTCCTTCGCAGGGACCATTGTCTTCTTTCTCCTGCCGTTGGTGCTCCCGCCGTAGTCTGGAATCCCAACTCCTTCTCCCGGCGAGTAGGCTGCGGCGCGAGATGAAGCAAAGTTTTAAATCTCCCGCTATAGCTTCCGCTATAACCCGCTATAACTATTTAGATATGGTATCGCTATTTGAACTCATATGTAATTTAGCCGGTATAGCCTCATTTAGCCCACTATTAGCTGTTTTCAGAGGCCAGCCGCTAAACCCCTTAGCCCGCTATTTAGAACCTTGAGAGGAAGGCTGGAAGAGGTAGGAGGCGGAGCAGAGATCGGAGTTCGGGAGATTCTGGAGAACGCAGACGCCTGGCGGAGCGCGTACTCCGCGACGCAGTCGACAACGTCGGCGCCGGTCGCGACCACGAGGACGGCTGGTCACCGCCGCCATCGCTCTCGCCCGCCACGGCCTCGCTGCCGACGGATGATGCTGCGCCCGCTGCTGCCTCCTTCATGCGGAGGGGAGGCACGGGACTTCCACCGCGAGATCCAGATCGAGAGTGGACGGATGATGGGGGAAGACGCGAGACAACGACAGTGTCGGGCGTGGAGGAGCAGGGCGGAGGTGCAGACTACGGCACGCGAGGAAGGCCGGAGGAGGCAGGGGACGGGACCGAGGGGAGGCAGGTCCAGCGGCAGACTTTTTTTTTTTGTAAGCTCGGCAGCGGACACCGTGCGGTGGGAGAGGAAGGTAGTTGAGAAAAGGAAATTATTGTTGTGCGAGACTGAATTTTGAAGGACAGCTTTCGAAGAAGTAACAACATGAAACCGAAGCGTTTGCAAAAGACTATTATACTGGAACCAAGGTATCAAGATAGCACAATTTTCTGCATTTGTCAGCACTCTGCCGATCTGGATAACAATACTAGTACATAATAACTGTCCTTCAAAATTAAACGAATCACGAAGGGAAACATGGTCCAAACTAGGGGCAACTTCACTCCATGGAAGAAGAGGTCGGGCCGGCGCCAAAGCCGCTGCCACCACCACGGCCAAAGCCAGGTCTGGCACCAGAACCCTGCAGAAATTGTGGGGTGGAAACAAACATCAGCAATTATAAAGTATGGTGCACGATTCACCATGCTAACAAAGGCTAGAATAATATAAAGAGAATTTACAAGGAAAGAAAATCTAACAAAATTAACTCTTAAACTGACAGAGACCCTCCAACATGCAAATTTATGACCTCATGTTTGACATTGCTAATTTGTTTGAAATTACACAATCCCAGGGGCCAATGCAGGAGAACAGGTGCAGCCAAGACCATTCGAGGTGCACATTGTGCCTCAGCTTTCTGTTTGGGTAAATTAACTGGCGATGATGACCTAATTGAAATCATAAGCATATAAAAAAAACTTAACCTCTACATTTGAACCATGCTGGTGGCTCTTTTTAACCAAATACAGTTTAAAGTGGAACTAAGACCAGCCACATGGGAACTGTAAGCCATATGTGGCAGGCATGATCAAACAGATTTCCAAATCATTATGCTCAAAGCCGATGAATAAAATAATGAAGCACTGAAAGGATGCAAAAGTGATTACCCTGAAAGATGGCTGAAACTCAGCAGGAGCTCCACCCTTCTCACCACCGAAGTCACCAGGAGCACCCCGAGGACCACCACGGTACCCTTCCCTGTCACCAAACCTTGGCCTGTCGCCTTCAAAGCGAGGTGGGCCCCTACACAGATTACAAGCATAGAGGAAAAATTTAAATTGCTTCATTCAAATTCTAAAGTTGGCAACAGGAAAACTCAGCATTTCGCATATGCTATTTCCTAGTTGCCATAAAATTAGTCTAATCTACTCCTTAGACATCCTTAAAGCACAACAACAGTGCTCCACACCTGAGAAGTGATTGAATAAACAAATTATAACACAGTACAAATAAATAACACAAATCCACAGTTCCTTAATACGCATGTATACTTAATTTACTCATGCAACAACAAAAATGCACAAATGGCACGCATGTCTAATTTACACAACATTTCAGCTAGTGACGAAGTCCTAGTAGATTGAGTGTAGCATAACAAAATTCCTATTAGATGCTTACAAATTTTTCTGATCCTATAAAAAGTAGAAAACAGACAACACCATGTAAGATGTGGTTGTACTTCACTGAAATCATTACGAGATATGTGCTGCAAACATGTAGAATCCTATCACATGATTCTATGGTGCACAATTTAACATGGATATAACAGAGCCCCAAGAAAAAAGGCTCTACCTTGGGCGGTCACCAGGAGGACCAGAGCCAAACGGGCGGCCAGGCGGCCTGGCAGACTTCTTGAGCGTGGCAGGCACGATCTCAGAAGGCAGATTGAGGTAGTTGCGCAGGTGCTCAATGCCATCGTTGGTGAGGTACCAGTAGTAGTACTGCCAGGAGAAGGTCTCCCTGACGTACTCCTTGGACTTGAAGCTCTGCATGAGCTTGATCACCTGCAGGTTGGGCACGTCAATCTGCGGGTGCTTCGCCAGGTTGTAGTCCTTCTTGGCGTACAGCACGCCCTCTGCAGCAGCACATACATCAAGTGAGCAAAAGCTCCAGTGACTAATTTGATATCGCGTTCCTCCATTTTTCTGAATTTCTAAAAAACAGGAGCATGTACTTGCTTGAGAGGTCTCTGGACTCGAAATGTTAAATGACAAATCGGGTCCTAAAAATGCTGTGTTGAGCTAATAAATCCTATTCCTAAGATTACAAGTTTATGTAAATTTAGTCAATCAATAAATCGTATAAATACCATACTACTGAAGACTAGCGGTTCTCTAGTAAGATTAACAGATCCCTCTCCTCACAGAACGAGACAAATCACAGACACATACTGCTAATCTGCACTGCGAGAACGAGGGGGCAAGGAATTTCTTACCTTTGAAGAGGTACTTGCAGATCTCATTGCGGTTCTTCTTTGGGATGATCTGCGGGAGAAGAAAACAAACGCGAGATTAACACGGGCAACAGAACACGGAAGCAGACGAGCAGCGGCAGATTGATCCCAGGGGCTTCTCGCTTACCATGGTGGGCAGGCGGCGAGCTCCGGGAGCTGGAGCGCCTGTTGCTCGTGAGGTGGCGGCGGCGAGTGGGAGGAACGTAGAAGAACCCTAGCGCCCGGGTCGGGCGAGGCTTTTATATAGCCGCCGCCGCGGTGTAGGGTTTGGTTCGGGGAGCAGGGGAGAGCGACCTAAGCGTCAGAATGGACGAGGCCTGCGGCCACTGGGCTTTTCGGGCCCAAATAAGAGGGCCCGTTAAATGTGTCGCGTGTGGCCGTTTTGAACTGATCCGGGGCGTCGGGATATGTTTGGGATTCTCTGATCCATCGTCGCCCATTCGCGCAAATGTTAGAAGAGTGGAATACTTTTTTTATTGCTGGGATAATTGAAAAATTGCTGAAAAAAATTATTCTAGCAACAAATTTAACTGGATTACACTTGTGGGCCGGTTTCATGCGCGTGACCCCGTATTCGTCTTTTTGCATTCCTTTTTACAAAACTTGTGTAAGGTAAAAACAACAACGCTTTGCATTTTTGAACTCGTAAAAACTGACATGGAGTTTCAAATAAAAAAAATTGGACTATATGAGGAGCTAATAAAACTTCGATTTTTTTCCTTCCTTCATTTCAATTTCCTGAATGTACCGAAGAAAACGAGCTTAAAATCTGAAATTCCAGAGTTAGTCGCATGTGAGGATATTTTCTTTTAGATTAAGAAAATAAATCCGGTCTCAACAAACGTGAACTTATGTAGATGGCTGGCAGCCTGCTGATCAGCCTAAGTAGTATGTGTGAAGTCTGAACCTGAGAACTTATTTGGTTATGTAATATGCTGGCTGTGTGGCTAGCTGACTGCGATGTTGCTACTTGCTATTTGCTAAATGCTATTGCTAGTTATCTGCTAATGCAACAGGATTGCTGTTGCTCTATTTATAATTATAAGTTAGTCAAGATTGACTACATTAGTGTTGCTGTTTGCTGATTGTGAGTTTTGTTATTTCAGCAGCAAGTCAGCAAAGATTTGGTGTGTGGGATTGGAACATGGAATTCTGGACAGTGCAGAAAACAACTCTCACAAGTAAGCAGCTAAACACTAATGTAGTCATATGCTTGATTTATTGTACAGACAATATAGTATATATAGGTGTATATATATAGTCGTATAGGTCCTGATATGCAGGACGATTATATGGACGACTAGGATCGACTAGTCTCGACTAATCGGTCTGGTCGACAACTAATCGCGATTAGTCACCTAGTCGGTCCCATGGCGACTAGGTTCGACTATGCGATTTGTAAACATTGGTTCTTTTCTAAGATTCTAAACGCCAATGCAATGACATCCAAACAATAGAATTAGAATCACATCTCATTTCAATACCACGGCTGATTTGGTATTGAACCCAATTCAATTCCATACCCTCCAATTCAGACATCCAAACGGACCCTTAGCGAGCATTGATTTTTTTTGTCCCCTTTGTTCCCAATTTTTTTTGTGCCAATTGCATGTGTGTGAGGATAAATTGTCATACTATTTGATTGAATCCATTCTTTATCCACGACTGACCACATCATGGGTCTGAAACTAGCCGTCCTCATCGTGCTGCTGGTTCTTTTTGGCCTCTTGCTAGGGCTCGGCATGGCGCTCGGCTACGACTTCTTCACGCAGTGGATCTCCAGCTTTAAGGCGTTCCAGCAGGAGAGCGAGGTCAAGAGTTCATGCACGGCATTTGTGTGGTAAGGCACTGCTCCAGAGCATCATCTCCAGGCTCCTGCACGACGCAAGCCGGGGCCGTTCAGGTGCTGTGGCTGTTTTTCATGCATGCCTCATAACTGACAACGTGGAGATGGTTCTGGATGGAGCAGGATGGGACGTGGGGCAAGATTTAGGGCAACTGCACGGTGGTTAGGGACTTCGCGGACATGTGCTTCCACTCCTACCCGATATACCTCAAGGAGTTGCGCGAGAGCTCCCATGATTGTGAGCCCCATTCCACGATTCGATAAGGTACCTGTCTGTCCTCTCACTCCTTGCCAGTTCCCACTGTTTGGTTGTTTAGGATTAGCTCCATATGTTGTGTGTAATCCTTTGTGATAAGGATGGGTTCATCATGAAAAGGATGTTCCTTACCCTTCTTTTTGCTATAAAATACCTTGTTCTGGACCTTCTGGTAATGTGTCATCACTCGTGTTAGACTGTCACTGAGGTATATTCTGCACAAATCCCACTATCATGGTTGTTGCGCAACACACATCGCCTACATTTTCTTGAAATCAATATTGCAATTGGCAGATTCAAAAAATTAGGGAAGAGTGCGACTTCTAGGTGCACAATGTTAATTCATTTTGAATACTGTTTGCAGATTGCTGGATGTGCCTTCATGTATCTTTGTTGCTTTCCTGTGGTTAGTCGTGGACATACCACTCTACACGGTGATCGCGCTGGTCAAGAGCCCCTACATGCTCTTCAGAGGCTGGCAGAGGCTGCTGTACGACCTCATCAGCCGCCAAGGCCCGTTCCTTGAAACAGTTTGCGTGCCGATCGCTGGCCTGACCATCCTTTTCTGGCCACTGGTGGTGGTTGGCAGCGTTTAGTTGGCTATTGTCTTGAGCATTTTCGTGGGTCTCTACGGCAGTCATTGTCTTCCAGGTTACTAAACTGCCAGTGATGAATTATTGCTAATCTGTGGGAAAGATTATGTGATGCCATTTACAATTTTTCTTGCTTTATTTTTGCAGAAGAAATCATTTCAATGGGGAGTTTCTTATGTTGTGGCCAATGTTGCAGAGTTCAATGAGTACACCAATGAGTTTCTTATTTTTGCAGAATTTAAATGTTTTAGTAGTCGTTCGATTCAATGTATTCCAACTTTACTTTGTTATATCAATTTTAAATCTCATGTTATGTATAAATATAATTATTTTTAATATGTGATATTTTTTAAATATTAATGTTCTGTAAATACGTGCTTGTGGCACGTGCATTTCCACTGGTCGCTGTAAAAAAACAAATGTTGGATGCTCTGCTCGGCGCTACAAAAACAACATTCGGTGCAGGGCCGTCTCCAGAATTTGGAGGCTCGTGGACGTGGTGTGGCGAGCTGGCGACGGAGCAGCGATCGGCATGGGCCGTTGCTGCTCTAAACTGCCATGTGCTATGAGTCTTGACAGAACAATTTGGGGGCTCTCCAATTTTGGAGGCCCTGTGCAGTTGCCCACCTCGCACGTGGGCTTCGACGGGTCTGATTTGGTGCACCCATTCCATTTTTCTTTTGTCAAGGTTATCTTTAGTTAAAATTACTCCCTATTTTAAGTACCACAAAAAAACCTTAATCTTTAGAGGAACTTTTGGCCGTGTTTAGATGAAACGCAAAAAAAATTTGCGATGGAATTTTGCTAATTTGAAGTACTAAATGAAATCTATTATAAAACTTTTATATAGATGGGTTTTAAATCACGAAACGAATCTAATGATACTAATTAATCTATGATTAATTTATAATTAGCGGACGGTTACTGTAGCATCACTGTTGCAAATTATGGATTAAGTAGGCTCATTAAATTCGTCTCGCGATTTACAGCCCATCCATACAAAAAGTTTTATAAATAGACTTCATTTAGTACTTCATGCATATTCGATGTGATTTTTTTTTGTCTTTACGGGATTTACGGGTTGTGATCTAAACGGAGCCTTTATTTTCCAACCCAACCACTTGCATGATTTTGTCGATGAATTCAGAATGTTTGAAGGCCATGGCTGCCGCCGTAGGGGCGCTGTTACCGTCGACAGCGACCTGCAGTGTCGGCGGCGGCCGTCGACCGAGCAGGTTCCACGGACTGTAGGGGGGCGCGGTGTAGGACGCCCGGCTTCGTTTGGAAGAACCCCGTCCTTTCCCTGCCATTTACCTCCCCTGACTCACGTGGGCAGAGTGGTCATCAGTATTAATCATCTGGCGTCGCTCTTCTTCCTGCCGCCTGCTGGCTCCCACATGCCACGACCAAGCCGGGGAGCGAGGCCCGGACATCGGAGGCAGGGAAGTGATGCCCGGGGATTGGCATGGACGCATGGTCCTGCATGCTGCTGCCCATAGTATACAGTATACAGAACTACACATGTATTAATTCCACGCGGGGGTGCACGCCCAGGGAAAGGACGGGGTTCTTCCAAACAAAGCTCGCTTTGTTTCCCGAGCACTGCAGCTCGCCATCCCCTCCGGATTCCTTGCGCACGGCTCCCGGAGCTCCTCCGCCACTCTCCTCCTTGCCCTCCGGCCACCGCCTTCCGCTCACTCGCCGCCGTAGCCCTCCGCCCGCTCGCCGCCATGGCCATCTGCGCTCGCCTCCTCCGGCCGTTCGCCCTCCGGCCACGTGGCGGAGCTCGCGCCCGCGGAGGCGCTGCTCGCGGGCGGCGGAGCACCTTGCGCCCGACGGAGCTCGCGCGCAGCGGAGCTCGCGCCCGCGGAGGCGCTGCTCGCGCGCGGCGGATCTGCTCGCCCCCGGCCGAGCTCGCGCGCGGCGGAGCTCCTCGCGCCCGGCCGAGCTCGCGCAGGTGGGTTTGGGGCACTCCGACGCGCGCGAAGAGGGCGGCAGCGCTCGGTCGCCGGAGGAGGATGGCAGGCGGCGCGTGAGGAGGCGGGGAAGGAAAAAGAGAAAAGAGCATGACACGTGGGGCCCACTAGCCTTTGCTGGTTTAGAGGGCCATGTTTTGGAGAGTCTGTTAGTTGAGCCTCTAGTTTATGAAGCTTTTTATTTTTTAGCAAGTCTTTTTCTCTCTAAATATAGCTAGTATTATTGTTAATCTCTTGGAAATGCTCTTACCTCGCTTGTCATCTCACCTCCAAAAGGACACAGGGCCCGTGGCCGGATTTGCTCATTACCCATCATGAAATCCGTAACCTCTCCGGTCTGCCATCTTCATGGCTCCTCTGATTTTAGACTTGCCAGCTGCCGCACGCCTCTCTCCAATTATTGACCGTCCGCTGCACGCGTCTCCTTCCCCGCTCGTCTCTCTTGGACGCCCGCCGCCGGCCACTAGCATCCGCATCTCGCCATCTTCCATCGCGTTTGTCGCTGCTGCTGGCGTGACGGGGCTCGCTGTGGCCGTGGATGACGGATCCTGGGCGCACACCACGCCAGACAACAGTGGCGGCGCCGGCGGCCGCAAAGCACTTCCTGCAGAAGCGTGGGACACGGTTCTTCTCCACACCGGCACTCCTGCGATTACTACCACCACTCGGGCGCGCACCGGAGCACTCCCGAGATTACTACCGTACCGTGGTCGTAGACGGCGAGCTCGCGCTCGTCCTCCTCCTCGGCGGCGGCGGCGCGCAGGAGCTCGGGAGGTGGTTCACCGCGGTGCTGCGAGCCTGCGACACGCGCTACTTAGCCGGCACGAGTGTCACCACCCAAAATTTTTAAACATAACTAAAACTGAAACAAAGTCATCATGAGTATCATTAATGCATAATGAACCATCATGTGCACATGTTTGCTTAAGTTTGTTTAATTTTTGTATCATGCTTGAATATATGCTTGTGAAAGAAGTGTAAATTTTTCTATACAACTGTGCCCCCAAAAATTTTAGTTAAATACTAGATTTCAAATGATGAATTTAAAATATTTTTGTGGGATTTTATGCCTTTTTAACCGAGCCATAAAATTCTTGGAATATTTTAAAATAGTCGTATTGTTTATTTTACTGCGACCAATATACAAAGTCTTTTGAGTGATTCTTGTTGCATTGTGTTCTTGGTGATTTGATCTATCTTCTGTAAAATTTTGGTGATTTTTAGTGTCCGGGAACTATCCGTTTTTTTATTTTTAAACTTTAAGCGTTTCACCTTTTCCCATCCGCGCGAGCCCTACCTGTCATCCCCTCCATCGCCCTTCTTCCTGGCCTGCTCGCCTCTGTATTGGGCAGCAGGGGCGGCGCGGCTCTGGTTGGCCAGCGTGGCCGCGGCCTGCCGCCCGCTCCCCCCCCCTTTAAAGCGCACCGGCCTCCCCTTCTTTTTCCCTCCAAACCCTAGCCGCCGCCACCTCCATTGCCACCACCCGGAGCTTCCTTGCCGCCGCCGATTCGCCTCCTCCGGTGAGCCTTCTCTCAATTCCTTGCGTTCCCAGCTTTCTCACACCCTCCTCCTTCGATTCTGGTGGTCACCGGCCTCTTCCTTCACCGTGCAGGGCCGTCGGCGAGCACCCCCGCCCGCCGCCGCCCGCCGCCTCGTCACCGCCTCTCCTCCCGTCCATCGCCGGGGTGAGCTTCCCCCACGCGTGGAACATGCCATGCGTGTGCTCTCCGGCCCTTTCCGAGCCTCCTCGGCAGCTTTCCCCCGCCGGCTGCCGCGCCGTGCCATGGCGCGCCGCTCGCCATGGTCAGGCAAGGGGATCACCCTTGACAGTGGAGGGGCGCCTCTTGGCCCCTGGGCCCACCCGTCGGTGCCCAATGGCTTGGGGATGGGGTGGATCTAGCAGTTTTTGACGTGTGTGATGTCTTGTATATCTGAAATGTTGTAAAATGTGTATAAATTTCTATATGTCTCCGAAAATTATGAAACTTATTTCGTTGGATTCCTCTTGCTTAGATCTATCCTGGAAAAATGTTGGATTACATGTTACTCTGTCGTAGATTTATTTATACTTTAATATTGTAAAAGTGATTAAAATGCTTAGTTAATTATCTACTGCTCCAAAAATGTCAAAGTAAATTTTGCTAGACTCCTTATGAAATTATATTTCTATTGGTGCCACTTGTTGTCATGCATCCTTAATGTTTAGTAGGGTGTTAATGTGTTTTCTTGTTCTCTGTCTGAAACATTGTTTATTGCATATATATTTACTGAAAAATGATAAAATGGTAAAACTAGTTTTGTTAGCTTCATTGTCATGTCTAGTATCTGTGGTAATTTTCTTAGATTTGTTCAATGAAGTTTGCATGTGTTTTATGTTTTATCTTGTTTAGGACAGCTGAAACCTTGTAATATTCATAAGTAATTCTAGAAAAATATTTTCGCTGCAAATCAAACTCTAATGAGTTTGTTTAGATGCTCTCTGTGTGCTAAATTTATTTCATGATTTATGCTTGCTGTTTAGAAGTTCTTTGTTAATTCTTGCTCTAGTCCTCTTGCTTACTTGTTCATTAGTGTGCTTGATCATCGAGTTTACATTTATGATTGTGCATCATCGCATGTTACTATTCTTTCTTCATTCATATCATTCATGAACCAACTATTGCATCATTCTAATGCATACATCTCATTCATGCATTATAGTGTTCCAACCGTCGGAGAACGAGCCCGTTGAGCCCACCGAGTCCGTTGAGCCCAAGCCCGGTGTTGAGTTTGTGGTTGAGCCCGAAGCTAACCAAGACAAGCAGCTAAGCATGATTCCTTGTACCTATTTAATTTGAGTTAACTTAGTTATCTCATTTGGGTATTATTGGGTTATCTATATTATGTTATCTATTGCATTCTTGTACCTATTTTATGCATTTACCTTCCTTGCCTTGTTATATCTATGTCCTTGCCACTCGTAGTTAGTAACTAATTAATGGACTAGATGCTTAGCCATGCTTAGAATTAGTCTATCACTTGTGAGGAAATTCTTGGAATAGGATCACACTACACCCACTTGGTTACCTTAATCGCACATGTTCGGTTTAGGCTATGTTGGAAAGGTTGGGTTGGTTATGTTGGAAAGTTGGTTTCGTGGTTTGGGCGGAAGGATAGGGCCTAGAGAAAGGAGTCTCGGAGGCATAGTCTGCTTGAACCGATTAAGGACCGTCTGTGAATGACCTCGACTTTGATCATTTTTATCGTGCTACCACATATCCTAAATAATGGTACGGATGAGCCAATTACCTTCTTTGACTTGATAATTGATGTGCAGTGCTAGATACGTGGCCAAGGGGCTATGCAGAGAGGCTTAGGGGTGTCCCCGGTGGGTCTATATGTTGATACGTTTAGAGGTGTCCCCGGTGGACCTAAGTTCTCTACGCGCAAGCTAGGTGTGAAGTTCAATTATCGAGCCTTGTTGGGAACGGTTGACGCGAGTACACCTTATCCAACTTTGGCCGGTTGGGGGAGTCGTATGGTCCTTGCGTCGTGTGGGTAAAGTAGTACACCCTTGCAAGATTTAAATCAATTCGAATTGCCGTGCTCTCGGATATGAGCCCGCTCTTTGTCCGACAAATTCTTCTTAGAAAGTCTCGTTTATGTTGGAAATGGTTTATGGCACCTTTATGATAAATTATTTTATTATTGTCATAAATAACTAAAACTTGAGGTGGGTTGGGCAAGATTAATTAATTTTGCTAGAGAGCTAGATGTTGGTTAGAGAGTTCATGCTTATGCAATAACAACTTAACTTTAAAGCCTCTTTGAGCCTCTTGCATGATCCTTGATTATATAATTGCGTAAGTCTTGCGAGTACCTTTTGTACTCATCTTGCTTTTATTTTAAAACTAAATTGCAGGTGAGCCGGAAGTTGTGTTCGGTTGGTGTGGCCGCAATGGTGCCCTTGGGCAAGACGCCATTGCTTATTACGCTTTTATCGATTTATCCGCTGCGTAGTTTATCTTTTGTGAGAGTATGTTGAAACACCAAATTTTAATTTCATATATCTTTTATGTCATTCGTGAGCCCAAGGCTTTCAATGGAAGCTTGAATCTTTAATTTCAGATTTGAACTATCCTTGTCATGAACTTGTAATCCTTAATGTTGAATTCTTGTAATGACTAAAATTGCTATTTATGGTTCATTGGTGATGTATCTATTATAAACGGTACATGTGTTCAATCCTGTGCATGTGGCAAACACGTACCGGGACTACCGAATTTGATATTATTTTGGGCAAATGACGTGTCGGTTATTTGTGTTTTTAGATGTGGGTTAACACGTGGCATGCTCTCGGGCAAGCGCGTGTTAGCTCTCATCTTTATGATAATGACCGACGGTTTGTCTAAAACAGTGTCAAATTGGGTGGTTCTTATAGCGAGCAGGTCCGCGGCCGCGGAGCGGCTTTAGGGTTCTGGCGGCGGGGGAGGCAGCCGGGCTACGTCGGGGCGGGGGCGCTCATGGCTTGAGCTGTGTGCGGCAGCGACCTATGCGCGGTGGGCCACGCTAGACGCCGGCGGTGGAGGCAGCCAGTTCGTGGGGGAACTACAGCTGAAGCTATGCGAGCGGTGGCAAGGGTGCCCCCCCCCCGAGCCTGGGCGTCGACGGCGGCGGCGGAGCGTGCGGTGGGCGTGAAGAAAGAGATGGCGCCGGAAGAAGAAGATGAACAGTGAAAAAAGATAAGATAGAGAGAGAACATGTTCCTATTTTAACCTGCAATCCATTAACGGTACACCACCGGTCTGCTCATTTACCCCTTGTTTCCCAAATCTCCACGCAGTGTCAGGCTCCGACGGTCGCGATAACGCTGGCGACCGCAGGGGGTGGTGGAAAATCCGCATCCATATGACATGTAAATAAAAACAGAGAGTACTACAAATAACCCTACCAGAATGAACAGTCTCGTTGTCAACGGCCGTGTTTGGTTGGCTGTGTAAAAGTTTTCGCGAAAACTTTTTGGCCTGAGTATTAAATAAAATCTAATTATAAAACCACCTCCACAACCCCTCGTGTAAATCGCGAGACGAATCTAATGAGGCATTTGACCGCGTGATTAGAGAATGGTTACTGTAGCATTAATATAGCAAATGATCAATTAATTACCGTCATTAGATTTGTCTCGAAAAGTTACACCCATTCCTGAAAAGGTTTTGCAAATACTCCCTCTATATTGTAAAGGAAGTCGTTTAGGACATCGACACGATCTCCAAAAATAATTTTGACCACTATCTTTTTACTATAAAATTTTTATAAAATATAATCAATATATACTTTTACGAAACTACATTTCAAGATGAATCTACTTACATCGCTTTTATATTTTCAAACTCAATCTAAAAGAATCTATTTATAATCAAAGTTTAAAATATTTGACTTAAGACAAACTGAAAACGACTTTCTTTACAAAATGGAGGGAGTAGATTTCATTTAATACGCCATACATGCGGGATTCTCTTCTCGGGAAATGTGCACATAAAAATCACTGTAGAAACCAAACACGGCGATTCATCGACATGAAAACGGATCAGAGTAAAAAGCTATGCGCGCGTCCCCTTCTTTCCCCTTCCCTCTACAGTACTCGAGAAAGGCGGAAGGGGGGCAGAGCCGTTTCCGGCGTCGATCCGCCCAATTCCCCTCGCCAGAGGCCTCTCCGGAGGCAGCTCGGGTAGGGAATCGGGTGGATCGGCGGCTGGTGCAGTTTTTTGCTTCTAGTTTAGGTAGGGCTAGGTAGCTAGGGTGACGGTGGAGCGAGCGTCTCTTCTTCCGTTCGTCTTCGAGTGGACGTGGAGGGGTTCGAACCATGGCGGCGTATTTTGCTCCCGATGGCCTTTGGGCCGTTGGTGTGCCAGATCTTCCTGTGCTGCGGGTCCGGCGGCGGTGGCGTTGAAGACAGCGGCTTCTGGTTCGTCTGCTTCTTCTCCTTATGGGTCGGTGGCAGCATGAGGAGTGGGTTTCCCGGCGGCGTTCGGATGAGGGAGACGACGTCGCGTTCGTGGAATAAGGTACTCCGGACTCGTCTCTTGTTCGTCGTTGTACGCTCCGGCGGTGGCGTTGGGTCCGTGAGGTTGGGGCTTCCTAGATCCGAGGTTTCTGCGCAAGCTTTGTGCCCCCTAAGTCTCTGTATAGGAGTCCTTGTTGTCCATGCCGGTTCTGGGGGCGACGGCGGTGGCAGTGTCGTCAGCTTTCCGGCGTGGAGGTTCCTCTACCGGGGATGGGGAGGATTGGATGCAGGGGAGGAGGAAGATAGGCGGGCCGGAGCTGCCTGGCCAGCTCCGGCGTCGGAGAAGCGCGGGGTTCGTCCCCGACTACGAACCACCACGAGTATCAGGTATCGGTTCCATTTGAAGCCTTTGTGCGAAGGAAGCTTCTTCGGCTTGGGTTCTATGCTTGCTCCTTCGTGCTCCGGCGATCGACTAGTCGATGGTTTGGTGATGGCGGTGGCACTTCCGGTGAGCACGGGGGATTCTTGGGACCTACTTATGTTTTGTTGTTTTTCTAGGGTCCTCTGTGTTGTTCGGTTGCATCTTTTTAATCCTCTACGGAGGTGTCTGTATTCGTACGTCTTCATGCATGTTTTCCTTTCCATATAATACAGACATCTTTGCGCAAAAAAAATTCATGGATAAAATTCAAAATTACTATCGTATCAAATGGGAATAGTATTAAACCAAGACGAAATAAAAAACTATTTGTATAGTTTGCTCGTAAATTATGAGACGAATCTAATGAGTCGAATTAGATCATGATTAGACACTAAATTGGTACGGTAAACATGTGCTAATAATGAATTAATTAGTCTTAATAAATTCGTCTTGTAATTTACAGGCGAGTTTTGTAATTAGTTTTATGATTAATCTATATTTAATATTTTAAATGTGAAAAATTTTCCTTTTAAAATCTTTACTCGGGCAACTAAATGAGGCCTACCAACGAAAATTTTGATAGTTACTCCCTCTGTCTCTAAATAAAAGTCGTTTTTGGTTTTCGTGCCACAAGGTTGACTAGATTTGTAGAAAATAAGTGTAACATTTAGATCTCTAAATAAATTTTATAAAAAACTAAATTCAAATTTCTATTTAATATATATTTTTATATATATTTGATCAAAGTTGTTTTTCGGAAAGCAAAAACGACAGTTACAGGGATGGAGGGAGTAACTTAGAGCTAGTGATGAACTGATGATGAACCATCATCATGCCTGTCCGGTCAGTCAGTCAGTCAAAGAAGGGCCTGCTGCTGCTGATGCTGCATGTGCCTCTGGCGGCAGCGGCAGCTCTGCCACGGTCATCTTCTCCAGCATCTCCAGGACCCTGGTCATGGAGGGTCGATCGGAAGGAGACATCCGGATGCACCAGAGGCCGACGACCACCATCTTCCTCACCACCTCCTCCTCCTCAGGCCCACTGCACGTGCTGCTGGCGCAGAACCCGTCCAGATCCCGGTACAGGCACTCTGGGAAGTAGC
This sequence comes from Panicum virgatum, assembly GCF_016808335.1. Classification (NCBI taxonomy): domain Eukaryota; kingdom Viridiplantae; phylum Streptophyta; class Magnoliopsida; order Poales; family Poaceae; genus Panicum; species Panicum virgatum. The sequence continues at coordinate 29,713,078 of NC_053151.1, read as the reverse complement.
TGCTGCTCGCCCCCGAGCTCCCGGAACCATCGACGACGACGACGCCGCTCCTCCTGGCGCCGACCATCTCGAGCACCATCATGCCGTAGCTGTAGACGTCGGACTTGCTGGTGACGGCCCCCACCTGCCTGGAGAACACCTCCGGCGCGATGTAGCCGACGGTGCCCCTGGCTCCGGCGATGGACACGGCGATGGTGCTCTCCTTCTGCGGCCGCAGCTTGGCCAGCCCGAAGTCGGAGATCTTGGGGCGGAACGTCGCGTCGAGCAGGATGTTGTGGGGCTTGATGTCGAAATGCACGATGTGGGCGTTGCATCCGCGGTGGAGGTACTCCAGCCCCCGGGCGATGCCCACGGCGATGTCCAGCAGCCGCTCCCAGCTCAGGCTCAGGTCGCCGCCGCTGCCGGCGTACCTCTCCAGCGAGCCATTGGGCATGTACTCGTAGACGAGGCCCCTCCTGGATTTGCCCTCCACGCAGAAGCCCAGCAGCGTCACCACGTTGACGTGCGACGTCCGGCTGATGCTGGCCACCTCGTTGATGAACTCCTCGCCGTCCACCTGCTTGGCCTCCTTGAGCATCTTCACCGCCACCTCGCGCCCGTCGGGGAGCCTGCCCTTGTACACGGCGCCATTGCCGCCTTGGCCCAGCTTGTGAGCAAAGGATCCGGTCATCCGCTTCACCTGCGAGTAGCTGTACCTCCGAGGATGCTGCTGCTGCTGTAGCAGGGACTCCATCCTCTTCCTGCGGCTGCCTCGTCCCGAGGATGATGATTGCTTCCTCTCCTCCTCCTCCTTGCACCACCATGTTACTAGTATTATGCAAGCCCCGACGAGAAGCAGGGCCACTCCACCCAGCGCACCTGCTAGTACGTCTGCATCAACAAATCACATATATATACTTCAATTGAGAGATCGATGATGAGCGAGACAAGATCTAGCTACAAGATTCGTCGATTGATCGGGTCGGATACTATTACTCACAGGTCCTGGGCTTTTTCCTCGAGGAGCTTGAGCTTCCTCCAGTCCCAGAAGAAGCTCCTGGCGCTGCCGCGGACGGCGGCGGTGGTTCGACGAGCGGCGCCATGGTCGGCGGCGTGCCGGGCGCGAATGCCATCAACTCGTAGCGCAGGTAGCAGCTGGGCCCGCTGAGGCGGACGCCGTCCATGTCGGTGCAGCAGACGCCCAGCCAGACCATGTGCGTCGCCAGGCAGCGGCTGCACTCCTCGGGGGTCAGGTCCACCGTGCACTGCGCCAGCCCGTGCAGCGTCGCGTTGGCGCTGACCTGCTCGTCGCCGAACGCGACCCGGGCCGGCGATTCCGCCGCCGCGGCGAGCATCCGGCCGTTCAGCCTCTCCCGCGCCTTGTTCAGGGCCGCCGGGTCGGAGAAATTGTTGGGGTTGGGCACGAGCAAGCGGCGATCGGGCGACGTGTCCGCGACGCCGAAGAAGCTGGCGTTGTCGTAGCGCACGAGGCACTGCGGGTACCAGAGCACCATGTCCCTGCGGCTCGCGCAGCGCGTGCCGGGCAGCTCGGCGGCCGCGGCCGCCAGGCAGGCGGCGCAGTCGGACATCTCGGCGTCCGCGAGGCACGTGGCGAGGCCGTACACCGCGTCCTCGTCCGCGCCGAAGGTTGCGTTGAGGAAGCTGGCGTTGGCGGCGGCCATGTCCCGGAGGGAGTCCCGGAACCGGAGCAGGTTGGCCTCGAAGGCGCCGCCGCGGCTGGAGGTGGCCGCGGAGGTGGAGCAGTCGGGGCAGGCGTACCTGCCGTTGGCCTTGGTGCCGCAGAGCTTGGGAGGGTCCTGCTGCTGCGGCTGCGGCTGCGGCTGCTGGGGGAGCACGCCGGGGACGAGGAACACCACGGAGACGGCGAGCAAGGCAGCAGCAGCGGCGGCGGCGGCCATTGCTTGCCAAGAGGAATGAAGAACAGGTTGACCCGAGGCCGACGGAGGCTGGCTGGTCTCCGCAGTCTGCTATTGCAGGCCCAGGCTCAGGTCAGAGAAGCCGGCTACTCTGACTCTGACCTGACTCCACAGGCCCACACGGCATCTATACAGGAGTACTAGTCAGTTGGCGCCAGCTGGCAAAGACTACGGCCATGTTTAGTTAAAAAAAATTCTACAGCATCTGCATCTGCCACATCAAATTTTTTAAAACATTAAATGTATTTAATAAATATAATTATACATTATAACTGTTTTATGCGAATTGAATCTTTTAAATTTAATTAATTTATAATTAGACATTAATTATCAAATAACAACGAAATGTGCAACAGTACCAAAATCCAAACTTTTCCACAGTGGCGCAGGCAGCGGACGCCCACTACCCGCCACCGTGGCGCAGCAGCGTGGGCCCGCGCGCCTCCCAACTGCCATGTGCTCGCCCGTCGATGCTCGAGCTTCGCTGGCGACCTCTGCGCCGCCGCACGCGCGCCGACCGCCGCAGACGCCGTCGTGGCCCCGTGCGGGAGGGGGCCTCCACGGCCGCCGCCGCCACAGGCCCCGTGCGGAGAAGACCGCCGGCATCATGGCCCCGTGCGAGGAGCCGAAGCCGAGGACGACGAGGAGTAGCTCGTCTCGGCCACGGACCACGGACGGGAGGGAGCTCCGGGGAGGGAAGGAGGCCGGCCGAGCTCGGGAGGGCGCAGATCCGGCCACCACCGCCGGTGGAAGCTCTGGAGGGAGGGGGGAGGAGGGAGGGAGGGAGGAAGGAGGGGGCGGCGCCATGGAGGAGCCGCGGGCATGGGGATGGCCCCGCAGCCGGAGGGAGCAGGGGCCGCGGCCGGCCGGCCCCGCAGCCCCGCCGCCGCCATGGCCCCGCTGCGGCGCTCGAGGAGACCGCGCGTGGCCGCCGCGAACGCTCGCGCATGGCCGCCATGCACGCCATCCTGCACGCGCGCCATGGCCGTCCCGCGACGAGGAGGGGCCGACGCCTCCGCCGGAGATTGGGATGACGACCGGCTTAGAGAGGGCCGGCCAGAGCTCCGCCGCGCGCGGGCGGAGTGAGCGGCGGCCGGCCGGCGCGCGAGCAAAGCTGGAGGCGGAGCGGAGAGAACGGCGGTCGGCGTGCTCGACGAGGCGGAAGGCGACGACGACCGAGCACTCGAGGCGCCGATGCGGCCGGGGAGGGACGGAGGAGGGGCGCCGATGCGTCCGAGAAGGGGCGGCGCCGATGCGGCCGGGGAGGGCCGAGCCCAGGGAGAGAGAAGGGAGGAGAGAGAGCGTGGGGTGGCGGGTGTAAAAAATTAAATAGTATATGACATATGGGTCCGCATGGTGGTAGTTGGTATAGAGGAGAAATATAAAAAATGCATGAGTGCGGGGAAACTGTATGTAGAGGAGAAAATCTTAGTGACCAGACATGAATATTCCTTTTAGAGGAAGGAAATAGAGTAACACGAGTGCAGATAGCCTAACAGTAAGTATTATAAGCCTTACTCAGCGGCTGCGGCTTGCCTGTCTCTTTTGTGTCCCCCCATCCATATCCCCACACACGTGGAGGCCCACCATTCGCTCCCCTCCACAAGCGGGGCCATCGAATTTCTCCGTCCACGAGCCCCACACGAGGAGAAAACGGAGCCGTCAGTTGGTCATGCTGAGCATGTCCAGCACACACAGCGGCTAACAGAATTAATGGAGGGAAAAAAGTCCCAAATCAGCACCAATTACTCAGCCAAATTTCTACGCTTTGCTCCGAAGTTCCGTGAAGGCTAAACTATCGACTTCGTGCTCGCAGCAGCAACCGTCAAGCTCTCCTTCGTCACCAACTCAAAACCCCGAAATCAAACTCCATGCTACCAAACTTGAGATCCCCCAGCAATAACGAACTCCTAGCTGCCTCCGTAACGTGCGGCTGGAGACGGAGAAATTCGATGGCCCAGCTTGTGGAGGGGAGCGAATGGTCAACCTCCACGCGTGGGGGATACCGATGGGGACACGGAGAGGAGACAGGCAAGGCGCAGCCTTAGGCGAGCTCCAACGGCTCACCGTAAGCCGCCCCCCACCCTATGTAGGGGGGCTTTGGGGAGCTGGCGCTCCAACGGCTTCCCCACAGCTCCCCCTATTCAGGGGGAGAGATGAATCTCCCCCCACGTATGGGGGGAGTTTCAACTCCCTCTATATCTCTAATCACACCGTTTCTTCGCGATATTAATTCCGTTTGAGCCCCGTAACACGATGATAATATGTATTATGGCAGTACAAATACTGTATGATTTTTTTAAAATTCAAAAATGTTAAATAAATAGTTAGTTAATGAGTGATAGTATATAGGGAGAATAGATATTGGGGGAATGGTTGGAGAGAAGGAGTTATAGGGGGAGGAATTTTTTGGAAGGAGATAGTAAAATATAGTAAATAATACGTTTGGGGAGAGTTGGATGGGGTGAATGGTTGGAGGAAGCCTTACTCAGCCGGCTGAATTCAGGCCACGTAGGAAAGAGACGTGATGTGGCAAAAACAGAAACGGAGAGAGAAAATAGGCCGGCGCTGAACTCTTCGCCCCACTGAATAGCTATACACCGCCCGTTCCCAGCCACTAGGCAAAAAGCGCGCTGTGCCGCGCCAGGCGGTGCGGGGCTCTGGGTGCAAATGGGCCGTGGAGCCGTTTTTTGAAGACCGCGGCATCAGAGGCCGGCTGCCCCCACCCGGCAGCGAGGCGTGGCGGCGAACCGACATAGACACCCCCTGGACCCGTTGTTGGTCAGTTGGGACGCGACGACCCCGGCAAGGGCCTGCGGCATGGGACGACGCCCAATCCAGGGGCCGCGTCTGGCGCCTCTCGCCGCGGCACAGTAATTTTTTTTCGCCAGCCACGCGTCACTCCGCGGAGGCACAGTTGCTCCCAGAGGTTCAACTCCAGGGTGTATAGTATATACAGTATTCGCGGGCATTAAGCCGACGCTTCGCATGTACAAAGCATTAAATACTAGCATGTGACGTGCACTCGTGATCTTCTATATTCATTCTCTAAATAAAATATTTTGTAAAAGCTATCGAGATTCTCTTATCTGTCCCTATTTCTCCCGCACTCGTCATACTTTATATCTCATTCTATATATCCTAATCATCTACATTTTCTATTCAGATCTACTCTACCCAGTCACTGACAGGTGGGACCACCCAACCTTATCTCCCACCCCATCCACTTCTCTCTCCCCACGTCTCTCTCCTCTCCATTTTCTCCGCCGCCAGCGCCCAAGGCCGAACGCGCCGCCGCGGCGGCCTCCCTCCCCGCGCCGGCCTATTCCAAGCGCCGCCGGTCGATCTCCACGGCGGCCTCCTCGAGCTCTGCGCTCGCCGTCGACTCTGCCGAGGGCGCGCAGCGAGCAGACCTCGCGGGAGCCATGCCGCCGCCCGCACGATCGTCGCGCTGCCGCCGCCCTTCACGGACCGCTGCGCCACGACCGCGCGAAGCTCCAGCGCCTCCTGTCCGCGGGGGCCAGCGCCGCGGACGCTCGCCTCTGCGGGTCCTTCCCCTGCTCCTTCCTCCCTCCGCCGCCCCCGCCCAGCAAGCTGCGTAGCCACCTCGCCGCCTTGCGGTAACTGAAGGAAGGAAAGGGGTGAGCCATGGCGCACGCAGGGCGGCGGCCTCGCGGCGCACGGCGCCGGCTCCCCTTCTCCCTCCCGGATCTGCGCGCGGTGGCGGCCATGGCGCGGTGCGCGGCGGCCTCGCGGCTCGTGGCACGCGGCGCCGCCTCTACCTCCGCGCCTCCTCGCCGGCCGATCCTCCTCTCCGGCGGCGAGCAGGAGCCCGCCCGTGGCGGCCGCGAAGGCGGAGGCCCGCGCGGCCCTGCTCCTCCCTCGCGGCGATCCGCACTCCGCGCCTCCCTTCGACCCGCCGGCCCACGCGCACCTTCGCGCTGCTCACTGCCTGCCTCGTCTTCCCGCTCTTCTTCGCTCCAGGGGCTCCGGCATCGCCGCCACGCTCGTCGTCTCCTACTTCGCGGTCTGTGGCGTCACCTCGTTGCTCTTCCATGCCGCCGTCGTCAAGGGGCGCGGCGAGGAGGACAGGAGGGGAGCTTCGGCCTGGCCTTGCCCGGGCGGCTGCTCGTCGGTGCCATGCTCGTGTGCGTCCTTCAGGTGCGGCGGGGACGCATCGGCGGTGGGGACACAACAGCGGCGCGCCGGCGGCAGGAGTGCGGCGGGGACACAGCGGCGGTGGTGCGGGCATGGCGGCACCCGCACGCGACAGCAGGCGGGCCCTGCGCCATGGTGGCCAGTAGCGCAGGTCCGGTACCCCGGTAGATTTGGCGAAGACGGAAAGGTAGCGGGACCTTTACCGTATGCCGCTGCAGCGAATTTAGTACTGGAGGGAGCGGCAGCGGCTCCCTCCCAGCACCCGGTGTGGACAGCCTCAGCCGGTTTATTATATGCACGGTAATGGCATGTGCGCCGGGTATATGGACGGCGTTCGGTGACGCCCGCGAGATCAGTAGTAATCTCGAGATTCGTAAACCGACTGTTGTTTTGTTTTTATTATTAAGTTCATACTCCATCAAAACGTGAAATATCAAGACATACGGGCCTGCAGAAATAATAAAATAAGAAATGTTGAAGAGGAGAAGACCAGTGCCGTGCTCCTCTTCTTCTTGTCGCCGCAGTAGGCCGGCGATTGCGGATGCCCGATGCCGCCGCCCATCTCCACTCCACCCCTTCCACCGCTCCCCATCCAACCGGCGGTCTCCGCTCCTCCCCGCCGCAGCAAGCTGGCGGGTGCTGCCCCTGCCCGCCAGGTCTCCTTGCCGGATCCGAGGTGCCCCAGCCCGGATCCAATCAGGTGGGTCCCACCGTCGCTTGCCCCGGGAGGACATGCCTCGCTCGTCCCTCATCCCGCGTCTAGGAGTGAGGGGAGGGGCCTCGGGACGTCCCGCCGGAGGATGGCGACGGTGGACGCCGCGGGCAGCTGCGCTACCTGCAGGTGGGTCTTGACCACCACGGCCGGGTACATGTTCTTCGTCCATTACCTGCGAGTGGCGATTTCATATGGATGGATTTGTCTATCCTTTGGTTCTCTCTCCCTCAGACCTCTCTTTCTTCCTCCAAGCGCAGTTGGCATGAGCTACGGCGAGCTTCACTGCTGCGGCGGCGTTGATTTCCCAAAGCAAGGGGCAGTGCGGCAGGGGCATGTTGCAACTTGCAACTTGCAAGAAGCCAGCATCCACATCCCAGATGCTCGCTAGGGCGTGGGCGCGCTGGTCCACTGGAGCAACGCGCGCTCCGCGACGGCGTGCCGTTCCTCCGCGTGTGTCTTGCGCTATCTTGCGCGACGGCAAGGCCGAGCACAGGCTTCCTGACAGTGACAAGAGATAAGTGAACATAGTAGCAGCCAGCGACCATCCGTCAACACTCAGCAATACCCTCCTGTATTTCTCTCGTACGTTTTATAGCTCTCTACCCACAAGCCCAACTGAGGTTATAGAACATCAATGCACTACTGTGCAGAGTAAATCTTTGATTCCGTTCTTGATTTTGTTCAGTTGATTTATGGTTGCCAAATTCATCTGTCAACGTCTCAAAAATTTCGTTGGTGAACAAATACTTAGATTAATTATTGGATGCAAAAAAACAGGTGCATCCTGTTTGGATGATCAAATTTCATGATGTTTTATTTGCACAAAATCTGTGCATCCTTCTAGTCGAATTTTAGCATGCTTCGAACATTTTTTTCCAATAGAAAAAACACAAAATGTTTTTACTCGTTCTCTAATGTGATGCACTGTTTTTAACAGTAAGGACCCACTTGCAAATCTTTTAATATCATCTTCCCCGTCGCATGCATCTAACAAGAGTGAGAAGACAAAAGAAATTATCCTTTAAACACGAAAAAGTGAAAATCAATTAGGGATGATACTACTCACAAAAAAAAATATTGATGATATGAGCATCCCCTAGTAATGGCTGAGAATATAATCTATGTGCAAGAAAATGTGCATCCAAATTTATTGGACTAATTAGTCTGCCACTTAAAATTATCTGGCTAGCAAAATAATTTGTGCATCATTAATTATCTAACAGTCCAGGCTTCCCATTATGCCCAAAAACATGTGCATCTTGTTTTTTTTGGAATTTATCAACCATAATCTTGTGCACCCTTATTTATTGAATAATTCAAATAGTTTCTGTATATAGAAAATTATTGCATCTTGGTTTCATAGTTTAAACAAAATATAATTGCATCCTCTTTGATTGAAATAAACTGTAAAGCAATTAATTGATTATTGCAGCAAAAACATAGGTGCATTGCTCAAGTCTTTGTATTTTTCAATGAGCAAAAATACATGTCAACCTTCTCCAAAAAAAACATATCAATCTAATTTTTGTGTGCATCATTTTTTTGTTACACAAACATATATGTGCTTCTTTAGTTATACTTAATTAATTAGATAATTTACGGAGTAGCACCATATTATTCGAACTATTTTAGAGGAAAATTGAATGTTCAAGATGCACATATATTGCTTGATTTATATAAAACAATATGACACTTTTGTGTGCAATCGAGTTTGAACATCTCACATTTCAATAATTTTACATTTTCTATCTGCACGAAAATATATGCATGTTATCTATCGAGATAATTGGACATTTTTAAGCATCCTAAAAAATATGTGCATCTTGAAGATGCTGTAGTAATTAAATTAATGCACTAAAAGTTATAAAAATTATTGGTCTTGCACAAAAGTCTATTCATCATCACACAGTTTTGTAACTATATTTTACATAGTACACTAATTTATGTAGATACTTGTTAAACAATTTAGAGGGCGGTGCCTCTATGCAAAAAAAGTGTGCAGCATGATTAAGAAAATATAAAATCAATATATGCCACAACCACGATTGTGTGCATCATATTTCTCAATCAAATGTGTGCGTACACCATGTATCCTATTCATATTTTTTGCACAGTAAGAAATATTTAAATCTAATGCATTTTCGGTGCATCTGCGTTTAGTTTCTTATCTGTACTGTGAGCAACTGTTGCATATGTGTCTAATTTCTTATTTGTACCGTGAGCAATATATGTGTTTAATTCTTTATTTATACCGTGAGTAATAACTAATATATGCATTTAATTTCTTATTTGTACCATGAGCAATCCACTCTGGAACATCCTGCTCTTTCAAGGTCCGTACTTGAACTTATCATCAACAGTGTAGCTTTCCTGTTTTCTCGATGTACGTGCTGCACCCCTCTGCGAGCCGGAAGCCTCCCGTCCTGGTCTTCTCGATAGATGCGCCTCCGGTTCTTCCTGTAAAAAAAACACCTGCACATTGAACTGTTCACAAATACGTCGAAAGTTCCATATGTACCTGTCCTTCACGAATCTTGATGTACACGTATCCGGCGCACCCGCTCCCCCGCCCCCGCGGCTGAAAATCCGTTCTCTATGCTATGCACGGTCTATTTTACTTAGGCTCCCAGTCAGCAGCCGGCTGGGTATAATCCTTGCTCTAAGTCGCGGTGACGTGGTGTCCGGTGCATCAGTGAGAGCATATTGTAGACGGCAGCACGCCGCGCGTAAATTAGCGATCGATGATTGGCTACCTTTCCCAAGAAGAACATGGCGGCCGGCCTCCGTAGGTAAGCCACGAGGGCAAAAGCTAGCTAGCTGCCTGTCATGTGTTCGAAAGTTTGTCTACGTATCTTATATGCTTTTCATTTCCCCCCGGTTATTCAGATATTATGTGAAAAATAAATGTATATTAAAGAGGTAAGATTTAATCCATTTTTTATTATTTTTAACAGCTACTGTAGTTTGTAGATTAAACTGATTCTAGCAGGCCATTGAGCATTAGAGCTCAATGTGATTCTAGAAATCTGAGATGAAGACTAAAGTTCAACAGATATGTACCGGTTCCTACAGATTGAGGTTTGGAACTATATATCACTTTGCTGATTCCATATGTCTACTGAATTAACCTGGCTTTGAAGCCCAGCTGTCCCTCTATATATTGAATTTAATAGTTTTGTTTTTTATGCCAAGTATGGATTCTATTTGTTTTCAGAAGCTAATTGATTTGGCAAATGAATATGCACGATATGGCTTGATGGTGTGTCTTACATGCCTGTAATTTTATATTAAATCTTAGTTGGTGAGATGCTCTATTATCACAAGTCTCTTCTTATCTTGTAAATATGTTCCCTTTTGGAGTGTAACTTTTAGTTTCTCTGCTAACATTGAAAATGATATCTGCACTCACAAAATTTTATTGCAGGAACAGGGTAGAATTGAAGCCCTTTCTACGCTTCCAATAGCTTGAATGCATCTTATCTGGCGCTAATTCAACAGAGGTCATGTCTGCAAGTGAGTGAAAATATCTTCAATGTTTTCTGCAATAGAAGGACTTGCACATGGTCTTTATTGACCTCGAGAAGACGTATGATAAAGTACCAAGAAATGTCATGTGGTGGGTCTTGGAGAAGCACAAAGTCCAAATTAAGTACATTACTCTCATCAAGGATATATACAAGAATACGATGACGTTTGTCCGGACATATGGTGGCGACACCACTGACTTTCCTATTAACGTAGGCCTACATCAGGGGTCGGCATTGAACCCTTATTTATTTGTTTTGGTGATGGATGAGGTCACAAGGGACATACAAGATGATATCTCTTGGTGTATGCTCTTTGCTGATGATGTGGTACTAGTGGACGAGAGTAGAGCAGGGGTAAATAGAAAGTTAGAGCTGTGGAGACGCACATTAGAGTTAAAAGGGTTCAGACTTAGTAGGACCAAGACCGATTGCATGATGTGCGATTTCAGCGCATCTAGGCATGAGGGTGGTGACGTTAGTCTCGATGGACAAGTGGTGGCCCATAAGGACACTTTTCGGTATTTAGGTTCGATGCTACAAAAAGATAGCAACATTGATGAAGATGTTAGGTATAGAATCTCAGCTGGCTGGTTGAAATGGCGTCAAGCTTCTGGTGTCCTCTGTGACAGGAGGGTACCACAAAAGCTAAAAGGTAAGTTCTATATGACAGCGATTCGTCCGGCGATGTTATACGGTGCTGAATGTTGGTCTACAAAAAGGCGACATGTCCAGCAACTGAGTGTAGCAGAGATGCGGATGTTACGGTGGTTTTGCGGGCACACAAGGAGGGATAGAGTCCGTAACGAAGTTATTCGGGAAAGAGTAGGGGTAGCACCAATCGAGGAGAAACTTACCCAATATCGGTTGAGATGGTTTGGACATGTCCAACGGAGGCCTCCGGAGGCGCCGGTGCGTAGTGGGGTGCTAAAGCATGTTGATAAGGTAAAGAGGGGTGGAGGTAGACTTAAACTAACTTGAGACGAGTCGGTTAAGAGAGACCTTAAAAATTAGGATATCTCTGAGGAGTTAGCTTTGTATAGGAGCGCTTGGAGACTAGCTATCAACGTGTCTGAACCATGACCTTTGTATCTTTTGGGTTTCATCTCTAGCCTACCCCAACTCATTTGGGACAAAAGGCTATGTTGTTGTTGTTGTTGTTTTCGCACTTTACCTCCATGTATATTTTCTGCCAAATTGTTTTCCTTCTAAAAATAGTATATGTACTATATTCTCCCTCACTACAAGAAACCATTTATTCTGTGACGGAATATTTTCGTCATAGATCGCTAAAAATTCGTCATAAAAATTTGTCTGTGACGATTTCAGACAGCGTCATGTATTGAGCGTCACAGATTAAATCAAATGCCGTTTTCTTCAAAATCGTCACAGATCAGCACAATTTATGACGTTTTTTTAACCGTCGTAAAACACCTTAAGCCCGTGCAACCAAGTCCAGATTCAGCCCAGGCCCAACATTCGTGACGAAATTAAACGTCACAAAAGTTTGCCACGTGGCAGCCAACAAGACTAGTGAGGTGGATATTGATCTCGGACACATGTACGATGACGTGACATTCACAACCCATTTGTTAACAGGCCCATTTTAAGACTAGGGCTATTTTTTCCGGCCCATAAAAGCTTCAGCCCACAAATTAGTCAGAGGGCAATATTTGTGATGGAAACTATTGAAACTAGCAAAAATCATTGCGTTGCTGCATGAGCTAGCAAACTCAAGCATAGATGACAGTATACATAGAAAAAAAATAAAGATGCTCTGACATAATGATGTAGTCAAGTAAGCTCATATATCTAAAATGACAGTTTACTATTGCCGACACTAAATTTCACTATGGTGTGAGATAATAAATAAGCTGCATAAAAGTTGTTCTTATCAAAATTAACTAAAGAACATGATTAAGGCTTGGATCGTGCCCGAAGAGTTTCTTCTCAAAGCTGCATTTTAGGAAACTAATGTCGAAAAAAAAAGACCACTAAATCTCACTGAAGTATATACAAATGAAGCACTACCACTAAATCTCACTGAAGTATATACAAATGAAGCACTGGTTAACATCTCTCTCCCAGTCTTGCAGTGTAAAGCACTAGGTTACCATTTCACAGGTTTATGAATTCAAGTACAACATAACTGCACAAAAATCAGGACACTTAATAATCAAGACACTCAGCCAACTACTTCTACATGACGAATAGGAGCTGACCATAAAGGACAGTGAATTTCTATGCAAAGCAGTTAAAAATATTCACTGAAAATAAATAAAAGCAGAACTGCAGAGGTTGAGCTATCATACTACTGCCAATTGCACTTAATTGAACAAAACATGACATGCATTTCGGCAATAAAGAATCATGTCAGTCATGCAAGAAGATCAACAGCTATAGGTGGAACCCAATCAATCGATGGTGGTAGAACACAAATGGTAGAGAAAACTACAGCAATATCATGAGATTAATCAGAGAATGACAGGAAAATTAGGATGGACATATTCATCCATTAAGCATGCACTTCAAAATTGCACCTTGGGCGACCTCCGCATGCAGGGACTGACGGCACTCCAGCGCCACTTTTTCCGACTCCCATTTGTGTCAATGTTTTTGCTCTCTTTTCTTTTTCAGGTTTTGCTATGAATAAAATTTAATGTAACACATAAACTCAACTTTACCTACAGCGCAGTGATTCCAATGTAACTACACTACTAGCTGAATGGTACGGCACTTCCATGGTGGGCTGCAGTCCAAGGTTCGAACCCCCTTTGCCCCTTGCTGTGCCACTTTTTTTTAACAGGGCATGAGATAGTATAAAGGAACTATGACAACTTCTGTGACACCCTCTTGCCGTGCCACTTTTTTTAACAGGGCATGAGATAGTATAAAAACTTAAATACCAACTACGTCACAGGTTATTTGCCACGGATTTACTAAAACGTCACAGATTATGGGCTGCTTCATGACGAAATCGACAAAATGTCACTGTGTTATGGGCCTTATATCCATATTGCATATTCATGACGATCTCTGAAAACGTTACAAAAATTTCGTCAGAATTCGTCACAGATTAAATGGTTTCTTGTAGTGCCTGCTCTCTGATAAGGTAGTGAACTATTCCCTCTATCTGTTGTATACCTTTACTTTGTAACCATGCAATTGTTTGCATCCTTTGGTCGTGCATGAAGTTTTATTTTGATTTAGGCAATTGCATTATAACAATTTTGCTTTTCTTTGTGGCTTCCTACTCTTTTAGGCAAAAAGGATATTGGTTCAAACTGGTTGGTTTGCTAGAGGTCTATTGAAATTGCTGTTCCTTTGCAAAGCAACTTCCACAGGTCTGGTAAGCTACTGTTGCTGCTTCAGCTTGTCCCAAATTCGCCTTTCAGAGTAATTTTTGTGAAATAGTGCCTCTACTTTTAATATGTACACATGTACAATTACACGTATACACAAGAGAGATAGGTATATGTATATATACATATATGTCCACATAAATGTATGCATGTTTATATATATTTATTGCAAACAGATATATGTTTTTTTTTTAAAGGAAGGGATTGTAAACTAGGGATGGCTACTGGGCTGCCACTGTTGGCTTCCACGTATTTTCCTAAAAATAACATAGCTTCTTCCCTTTCCTACAGTTATTTGATTCATATATTACTTCCCCCTCTTTTCATATCCACTAAGGTAACCTCTGTCCAAGCACAGTAGGTAACCTCTTCATCTGGAGAACCGACGCTTGTGCGACGACCTGACTGCAATTGCTTATCAAAAACTGTTGAAACATTGTGATCGTGTACCAAACAATGGCAGATACATCAGGCCCTCACACCACACAGCAACCTTGAGCATTCAGTCTGAACAATTGAATCATCACATACCGCTGGTTGGTACAACCCCAGCAACCTTGAGCATTCAGTCTGGGCAGTTGCATAAAAATCAGAGTGTCATATGACAGGAACCGCAGCAAGTGTGGCATTAGGATTGACATTTGACAGTAGCGTGGCATCAGAGTGTGGCAGCATGGTTTGGATGCCATTGGCCAATCCCACTGGAACAGTTTTCAGCTATAGCAATGCTCAATAATCTTTGCCCACCTCAAGAGTAGACACGCCTTTACCATACAAATCATCTCCCGCATAAATAACACCCGGAACAAAACAACCAAAAAATCGCTATGCCTAACATATTAATCCGACAATGTACAGATACTGCCACGACGATCACCATTGGTGCTTGCAGAGCTTGTGTGCCCAACTGACCAACCGACGAGACAGCAAATGAGCCTTTTGTGGCCACGCGGCGTACAGACTTCCGGATGGGCATGAGGACTCTGATCAATCACCGGTTTTCCTGATAGCTAGGTCTCTTGAGTTCTCCATTTGAAAGGCTCTCCTCCTTTCGGTGCGTCTTTTGGCGTGTTGTTCCCACTGCTATCACCCGGTTCACTTGTAGGTGTTTCGACCGATCTCCCTTGAGTTGGAGCCTTGCTGCCGCGACGTTCCTGCCAAGAGTAGCAAAATGTTAGCAACCTAAGTTTGTGTAGTTTTGGAAAATACTGCTATACTTTTTACGATGAACTTTGAAATTATTAGAAGAAAGAACAACTTGGCAGCTCTTGAAGGCTTTGGAGGCCGCACATAATTTACAGAAACAACAAGAAACTCAGACATAATTTGTGCAAACCAAGCGAAAACAAACACTCAAGCAATTCAGGGATACTTCACTAACAGCTCAGAAAGAGATGTTACCCAGCTAATCTAAATGTAAACAATGTGTAGTTGTGTACAAAACAAGGTGTTCTGCAAGATGACTTTCTTGGTTCGGAATTGGAAGGCAATAATATTTCGTGGCAAACAGAAGCAATGCAAATCATCATAATGAAATAATGGATTCTCAAAAAATAAGTTCATAAATATCCACATGCTATCCAGACTTACATCTCTGTAGGGAAAATCATCAACTTCAAGCATGTGAATGACATGCCCGATCTTTGGCCTCTTGCGAGCTTCAGGATCTACACACCGTAGAGCCACTAGCAAAGCCTTCTTCAATGCCCTAGAAGTAGGCTTCTCAGTCATCTTCGGATCCAAAACCCCTTCAGAATTTCGGTTGCTGACCATTGTCTTCAGCCATTCAACAAGGTTAACCTGAAAAAGTACTCCAAAGTGTTCAGAAATGCATTTCATAAGTTCTTTAATTAGCATTAGTAAGGAGCATGCTCATTACTAACCTCCCCTTGTGGCCTATTGTAATCAACAGGAACCCGTCCAGATATTATTTCCATGATAAGGATTCCAAAGCTATAGACATCACTAGTTTCATTCAGCATGCCAGTGCCCGCATATTCTGGCGCGACATACCTGCAAATAATAAGATAAAAATAAGCCACCACATTCTTGTATATCCTGTGTGATCCTAACTTCGTAGGTAGTGTGTTGATGTCTAACCCAAATGTCCCCATGACCCTGGTTGTGACGTAACTCCTCTCTGAACCCAAAAGCTTTGCTAGCCCGAAATCAGAAAGCTTAGCATTCCAGTGCTTGTCAAGGAGAATATTGCTTGACTTGACATCACGGTGAACCACCTTTGGTTCAAGTCCCTCATGCAAATACATTAATCTGCACAGTTAGGTAAAATAAAGTAAGCAGACAGTGAGTCAGTGACAGCAAAAATATTGTATACACTGCAGTTATAAGCCAAAAATTGCATACCCTTTTGCTGTTCCCAAAATAATCTTCATTCTGATATCCCATGTAAGAGGGCTCACAGGACCAACATCACCATGGAGCCATTGCTCCAAGTTTCCATTATTGACATACTCATACACAAGCATCCTGGAAACAAACCATATTCGATGAAATTATGATATAAGCTCCTTGCTTCTACAATTTCACAATCTGACTAAAACTGATGTTCATATAAGAAGATACCTTTGGTTCCCTTCAGCACAGTATCCTAACAGCCGCACCAGATTCTTGTGCCGCACCCGCCCAATCGCTTCCACCTCAACCTTGAATTCCCTCTCAGCCTGCCCCCTAACAAATCAGAGCATCAAGTTTTACTAATTAAGCAAACCTTAAAGTCACTAAAACAAACATACATTTCGTCATATATATACTGCAGACTTCACTACTAAGCATGAATCATAGAAAACACGACTTGGTTGGGTTTCTTGCCCAATGTCACCATCTAAATTGTCAGCATCTACATTGACCATTCGTGTGCATCTTGCTTAGACTGTAATCAACAGTTTGTAAAAATGAAGGAAGCCAATTCAACACATAAGCTTCTAAATACGGCTATGATTCAGCTTACAGGTAGCATCAGTACCTGTTGTTGAGAAGGTTCTTGACGGCGACCTGCACGCCGCCTTCAAGCACGCCGTGGTAGACGATGCCGTAGCCGCCCTCGCCGATCACCTTCTCGTCGGCGAACATGCACGTGGCGTCCTCCAGCTCTTTGAGCGTGTACCAGTGGCCCCACCCCAGGTGGGACACCTCCGGGACCCCCGGCTCCCCGCCCCCGCCGCGGCTCTCGCCGCTGCCGCCCCGCGACGACGGCCCCCCACTCCGCTGGTGGTGCAGCGGCTGCTGCTGCTCTGGGAACGTGATGCGGTGCTCCTTCCCGGTCTCGATCTGGATGGAGTCCGGCGGCGGCGCCTGGAGCACCTGCGCGAGCGGCGCCTTGGGCGGGGCGGCGGGGGCCGCGGCGCCGCGGGAAGGCACCTCCTGGATGTCCTTGGGGGGCTTGGTCGCGTGCTTGGGCTGGGCATTGGGCACGACGACGGGGAGGTGGAGGACGGGGGTGGCCTGGACGGCGCGGCGGCGCCGGCGGCGCCGGGACGCGAGCAGGCACAGCAGCGAGAGGAGGACGAGGAGGAGCACGAAGGCGGCGCCGACACCGATGCCGACGAGCTCCCAGAGGTGGAGCCCGAACACCAGCGTGCCCTGGGACAGCTCGGAGTCCGACATGGGCGCCGCGCTGCCCAGCTCGCTCCTGGCTCAAGCAGAAACGGTGGATCTCCCCGGAGCCCGAGCAGAATTGGGCGGTAAAGAACGAAAATTTCCAAGAAAAAAATACCGCCAAAAGACTGGGGTTTTGCAGGGAATTTGGTGAGCTAGAGCGGATTTTCGCAGGCGGGCAATCAAAGTGGCCAAGAATCTCTGCGATTTCCGCAGGGGGTGCAGTGGGAAAGGTAGGACTTTGGGGCGGTGGGGAGGACTGAGGAGGGGATTTAGGACAGGATGGAGTGACGAAAAAGGTTGATTTGGGGGGTGATTGGGCCCGAAAAGTTTGGATTTGCGGGCAATGTGGGGCGCGGCGAGCGGAACATTTCGGGGGTGCGAGGTTAATCTAGCTCTGATGGTGTGCGAGGATGGATTTCGGCTGCGGAGGTGGAGGAGGAGGGTGGTGGTGAGGTGTGGTCTGGGTGGCTGGGTGGTTGGTGGCGATCATTAGAGGCCAATCACATCCCAAATCAAGAAGAAATGCAGAGGGAGGCATGGATAGTACAAAGGTTACTAATCAGAGTCGGTAGTGAGAGTGAGAGTGAGAGTGCAGTGAGAGTAGAGAGAGAGAGAGAGAGGTGAGGCGAGGGGAGGGACCGAGAGAGTGGAGAACAGGGCAGGGAGGAGTGGACTCCAGAGCCCCGGACCAGTGGGAGGGAGGAGCAGTGACAGCCTGACAGGATGCTGCTGTGCTTTGTATAATTGTATCGGCGACTTGGAATTCGGTGATAGGGAAGTCAATACCGGATACCAGTAAACTAAACAAATACACGCAGATATTTTGAGGTCGCATACAAGCTCCGATTTCAGACGACAAACCCGGGGCAGCCCCCATGAGGCCATGACTATGAGCTACTAAAGTGTAGGGAATTGGATGATTCTTTTTATTTATTCTTTGATTTTTTCGAAAAGAAATTGGATGATTCTTTTTATGAAGTTCACGCTAGATTCACATAGAATTTGTTTGTTTCGACTGGGAGCTTGGAAGTGGGTGTTGCAATATTCTTATTTTGACTCTGTTTGGCTGGCTGTGGCTGATATTGATTTGTTGTGAGAGAAAAATACTGTTGGCTGGTTGTTAGCTGGTGGCTGGTGCTGATTTGATCTAGAAAAAAACACTATTAGCTGATTAGCGGACAAGCCAGCCGAACTGTCGTCGCTGGCAGGTGTCCGGTTAACACTGAGTAAATTCATAGACTGGAAGGATATTGTCAATTGGGAGCTAGCAGTCATCTAAATTTTATATTATTTACCAACTAAATCTGCCGACACAAATTAACCACATGCAACTGAAAATTTACAAAATTTAACTACTAAATATGTCGACACTCATCTACATCAGACAGTGGCACGATCCGAAAATTGCTCAACTAAACAGAAGGGTATGGCTACACTAGCAAATAGAGACAATGCAAAAAAAAGTAATAGTTTTAGGTGTTGTTTAAAGTACATAAATAAATTCATATTAATCTCACGTAGTCCTCAGTTCACTCTTGTGGTTCTACACGTATCCTTTGAGGCTTTAAGCCGCTATTAAATAATAAAGGGTTTAAGTGTGCATTACAAAATTTTATGATCTTTCTCCACCACATATATTATTCAGTATAGCAAAAGGTTAAAACAAGGGATGGAGACCGTTAGAGTTGTGTTTAGCACACACAGTATGTGTTTCATGGATTAAAATGCGAAGTTCTCTACATCCAGTGAACCTAACGTTTATATCATCATTGATATCTCTGTTATACGCAGGTAAATAACTGAAAATGCATAACTAGACAATATTAAAATGTTTTTGCGCCTGTGATCGAGCACACTTAGTCATTTATGATAAGGTATCCGAATTTCAGTATTTATTTTAACCCCAAGAATAACATGGCTAGGCGTACCATCGTACATGTCCGTAACTTTACAAACTTATTATACACGATGTCCGCAACTTTACAAACTTATTATACGCTACTAGTTCATCGTAAACCACAAAAAACTGCTAGGCCCCCGCGTCGTACCCCACGGGCGACACGGGCGGAACCTCCTCCCCGCGCCGCCGCTTCTTCCACCTCCCCCTCTCCGTCTCGCCGCTGCCGGAGCGCGCCTCCGGAAGCCCGCGCGGTCGCTAGGATGGCGGCGGTGAGGCCTCCTTTCCCTTCCTCTCGCGCAGATGGCCGGAGTCGTGGGGCCTCCGTGGTTGCGGCGGTGACGGTAAGCCCTTGTCGGGGTGGCTGCGGCGGCGGATCCAGCGCCGGTGTGGCTGGATCCGGCGGCACCCGGGGTGGATTTGCGTTTGGAGGTGGTGGGGCGGCCCCGACGGCAGACGACTCTCCGGCAGCCGGTGCCATCTTCTTCGGCGAATGCGGCGGGTCCCGGGGCGGTGGTGGCCGCGCGGTGCGGTGCACGGTGGCAGCCGCGGCGGCGCGGCGCGGCGGCGCCCCGGTGGTTGTGGCTGCGCGCGACGACGGTGGGCGTCGTCGCCCCTCACGGCCGCCGCGCGCTGCTCGCTCGCAGGTCTGCGGCGGCGGAGGTGGCTGGGCTGTGGTGTGGTGTGGCGCGCGTCCGTGGCTGCTGGCACGCGGTCCGCGACGGCGGCTAGTGCTTGTGCCGGCGGCATTTCAAGCACGGGGACACCTCCGTGAGGTGCGCGTGCGCGACGGTCGGCGGCCTCAGCGCAGGGCGTGGTGCCCGGTGCGCGGCATCCGACGATGGCTATAGTGGCGGCGACGGAGCGGGGCGCGTGGCCTGTGCTTCGGCACGGTGTCGGCGTTGGCGTGGGGTGAGGTGCCCGCACGCGGCGGCGGCCTCGATGGCGGGCGTGCAGCGACAACCTGCAGTGCGTCGTTGCGCGACGCTGCTTGCGGCGACCAAAGTGAAGGTGGAGTTCGGCGCCATGGACGTGTGGAGGCACGACGGTGGTGTCATCCCAGACGGGCTGTCGTGGCTTTGGTGTCGGTTTTGCCATGCCGTGCACATGCAGCTTGGGTTTGTGATGCTCCGGGCGAAGGCCGTCACCGGCGTTGCTGGTGGGATGACGGCAGCGTCCTTGACGTCGCTTTCTCTGTTGGGGGGCGTCATTTTGGAGCTACAACTCTGTTGCACGGGGTCCTCTGGGTGAAAACCCTATCCTCTGGACGAGCGACGGCGGCGCTTTTTGAGTCGTGTCCTTCTTGAAAGCGTCGTCTCTAGAGACCCAGCTCGGTGTGTGGCTTCGCCGGTCCTTTGTCTATAGCGACTTCTTTCGGGGTCGATATTTCCGCTGCTTGGCAAGCTGGAAGGGTGTTGCCAAGCCCACGCAGAAGCGATTGCTGTCTTGGTGGTGGTCAGGGGTTGTTGCTTGGTTGCCGGTTAACTGCTTGCAGCGGACCGCGGCAGCTGGCGTTGCTTGGCAACGGTCAGTTCGGTGTGGGACTTCGTTAGATGACAACGCTTGCGGCATCGGCTTCATGGGACAACTAGGCTTGCAGCGGACTGCGGCAGGTTGCTCAGCCTGGCTGTGGCCTCCTGGTGTGGTACAACGTCGGAAGACGGCGCAAGCGACTTCCCTGGCTTGCTGCTATGGCGGTGGTGGCTAGATGCGAGGGTAAAGCAACGAGGCAAAGTCGAAACAGCGGCGTTGGCGTGGCTGTGGTAGAGACCGGGGGAGCGGGGCATCTTTGCTCATCACCCCGACGGCAACTTCTGAAACGGATCTTGGGCGTAGAGTTATGTGGCGGGTGTGGCGAGGCCCCCGTGCGCAGACGTGAGAGGTGGAGTCCAACGGCGGAAGCGGCGAGGCTCCCGCGCGTTGTGTTATCGTGGTGGCGACTGCGTGGCAGTCTGCGAGTGGCATCGCGGCGAAGGTTCCTGCATGGCGGCGACCCTCTTGGTGCGGTGTTGTCCACTCATTCGTTCTGTTTCAATGTTGGGTCACTCCGAGGTTTTTCGACGACTATAAGAGTGTGGTGTGCGGTTGGGTGCTGCGATACTGCTTTGACTTTGTTGCCATTTTTGAGTGGAGGTCTGAGTTGTTTGGATTGCGTCGAAGTCCCAATCCGACCAGTCTGAGTCATGTTTTCTTGAGTTGTGCTTGGCGCGTTCTGATGGCCCAATCCAACCCGTCGGTGTTGTTTTTGTGTTTTCTTTTCTTTTCCTGATTATGACCTCCCAAGGACATAATCTTGTATTTTTTCTTCTGTATCAATAGAAACACACTCGTCGAGTGTCGTCCGTTCAAAAAAAAAACTGTTTCCATGCATGCAGTGATGCAGAACTGTTCCCCTCGTGGAGCTGCACTTCTTTGTAAAATCTTTTCAGCAACACAATATAGATTTTACTATGTTAGAGATTATGTGCTGGAAGATCTTAAGATATAAAAATATTTGTTTTATTTCTTCATAGTTCTTTAATCTTTTAGCAGAGTTTTTTTTAGAAAAATATTGAACATGCTTTGCGAATAAAACAACAAACGTTGTTATTTTGAGCTGTATACCACATCTAGTTGTCCTCATCCCTCAACAGTTCTCTTGGTTTAACTTATTTCATCTTGTGTCTAAGACCAGATTAACTAGCCGCATATATAATTGCAGGACCTACCTGTTCCTATGGAATGGCTGGGCAAGAACTTTAGCTGATGGAGGTGACTCAATGCAAGGGCGTGGTGATCGAGAGAGTAGAAGGGGGTCTTTGGCCTTTTGGTGGCTGCCGACGGGTAGGTAGAGCCGTAGAGGTGGCGGATGTGGACAGCAGCCGAGCAGCGGCTCTACGCTAATTTGGTGCGGAGAGAGAGGGTGTTTTTCATAAGAGAGAAGGGGAAATAGGACAACGATGTGCTAACATGGATTGGTAATGTAGTTTGCCGCAACATTTTGACAAAGTGATTGACACATCAATTCATACCACGTGGAATTGGTCTTAGGGCACCCTAGTTTGCACCAATTTTACGATCTGTTTTTTTTTCTTTGAGTTTAGATGTAAGGGATGTAAATAAAAAACCGATAATTCAGGGGAGTAAAATAGATTTTTTTTTCTAAATCTTCAACTTACAGGGCGCCTTGATGCTTGTACCATACTCCCTCCATAAAAAAAAACAAATCACTCTAGGATTCAAAATTTGTCCCAAAAAACAAGTCATCTTTATCCAATTTAAAAAGTGCATGTGTATGTAAAAATCAATTAGTGCTAAATATAAATAATAAATAAGAGCAAACATAGTCATTTTACATTCTTGTTAATTTGTTCTAGAATTTCTAGAATAACTCGTTTTTTTGAGACGGAAGGAATAGACCTCTCACAGGTCTCCATCCCAACAAATTCTGACAGTCCGGTCTCCATCCCTACAAAGCTCTCCGTTCACGGAGAGTGCGCTATCTCCACGAATATTAACACACCCAGTCACCCTTTTGGCAGGAATCGCCCACAACTGAGCAAACAGCCATGCGTGTGCCACAACAACCTCCAAAAGCAACGAACCGATCTGTTAACATGTGCTGTCATAACGCAACGGTAGTTCAGAAAAAAAGTAACCAACCAAAACGTTCACCGTTCCGCGAACTTGCTATGGGGTAGTTGCCGAGCGCATCAATGATTCCTGCTTTACTCTATCGACTGCGGCGTTTGGCCGGACTCGCCTCACCACTGTCCTTGCGTAAGAAACCCCAGATTTTTTTTTCCAAATAATAGTATTTTATTAAAAATTGTAGAAATAAATATTGAAAAAGAAAAATCGCAGATATAGCAACCTGTTGGCTACCAAAGAGCCGACAGTGTCCATATCGGCTATTATGAACCTATCGGTGCTCGAGCAGCCGACAGGGGCTCCATGCTGGCAACAGCCCACGCTTCCGTGGCCACTCGGCGCCAATAGGCCCAAGTCGGCCCTTCAAGAGCCGACACCCTATAGGCCCCTTTGACCACCGCTGTAGCACTGCCCACTTGTGGAGCGTGGCTATATGTCACGGCACACGACAATCGCACCATCCATACCTGAACAAATTAATTACAACAGAATATATGGGCCATCAGTCCAATATGCAATACAGAGTGTTTGCATAGATTAGCATCTAAAGAGGCCAGGTATTCAATATTTCAAAAAACAAAAAAGAGGCCAGGTATTAAGCGTGTGTTTAGATCTTTTTGTGTAAATTTTTAGAAGAGAATCTTACTATTTTGGAGCACTAAATAAAGTCTATTTACAAAACTTTTTGCACGGATGGATGGTAAATCGCGAGACGAATCTAATGAGCCTAATTAATGCATGATTAATTCATAATTAGCAGATGGTTAATGTAACATCACTGTTGCAAATTATGAATTAAGTAGGCTCATTAGATTCATCTCGCGATTTACAACCCATCCGTGTAAAAATTTTTACAAATAGATTTTATTTAGTACTTCATGCATGTGTTCAAATATTCGATGTGACATTTTTTGGTGTAAAATTTTGGAATCTAAACAAAGCCTAAATGCATGCGTGCAAAAAGAGGATAATAACCATGATGTCACCCACTACATGTAAATCTAAAACTAAAAAAAGTTATAACTACTAAACCGAACATCCGAATTAAATTTAAAATGCATCATTATCTTTCTTATGATCAGATCTTCAAAATAAGACTACACTTGCCTATGTTTGCATGACATTTTTAAAATAAATTTTTAATACTAAATAATTAATTTTGGATTCTGGAAACATTATTTTAACAACACAAACAAATAATTATTTTCTACGAACAAAAAAATAAATATAATGAACAAATAATAATGTACAATGAACAAAATATTACACACCACGAATATTTGATTAGAATAAATAATAAAAAATTAATATTGTGAACAAATAGGTTAACGTCACGGAACAATTTAATCTAAAAATCAAAAAAATAATTTAGTATTGTGACAAATTGGTTACATGCAGATAAATAATTTTAAATTAGCATATAAAAGAGAACAAATTATTTTCACACACTAATTTATGAATCTACAATACGAATAAATTAATATTTGAGTATGAATCACTCTTAAATGTGTACAAAAGAATATGCAAGCTTATTTATATATTAACATAAATTTGTACTATGTTTTTAAAGCGGTAAGGCGAGGCGAGGCGATCCACCACCACCGCCTTATCGCCTAGGCGGGCTAAGGCGGGACCTTAAGCAAGGCGAGCCGCCACCACCTTGTCGCCTAGGCGACGCCTTGAAAACAGAGAATTTGTATATTTAGGTTTAGAATACAAAAAGGAAAAAATGAAGGAAAGGAATAGAAAGAATAAATAAAAGAAAACAGTTAGCAGTACCGAACAAATAATAAACTAAAGAGAAGATAAGGTACTGCATGCAGCTGCCCATCCGATTTGCATGCGAATGCACACACGGGAAAGAGAAAATAAAAGTATGCGCACCAGTCGGTCCACGAGAGTCCGACAAGCCCTATCGGCTCCGACACCCCGTGGGTCGAGCTGCGGCCCACGTCGGACGCCATGTAGGCTGTCGGACTGTCAAGAGCCGACTGCCCTCTAATCGGCTCCTCAATGGCCCACTAGATGTCATATCTGCTATTTTTCTTTTTCAATATTTATTTCTGCAATTTTTTAATAAAATACTATTATTTGGAAAAAAATCCATACAACAGTGACACACCAGCGATTCGAGCACTGGCAGAGCACTGGCAGACTGCCAGTGCTGCGGCAGCTCTGGTTTCTATCAGTCACCTCCAAATGCGACAAACACGGCAGGATCTCAAGCATTTTTCGCTGTTAATTTCCCATCTGCTCCGACTGTATTCTGTTTTTTTTTCACAAAGATGTATGTATAGTATCCCCACCAATCAAGGGATGTGTAAAAATCAGGCCTGCATCTACACCGATGACCGGGTTGTACAAGGTGAAACTATGTGAGAGCAAAATCGTACTGGATGGGCAATGAGCTGATTTTTTTGTGCGTGCATGACACCTCTGAAATCTTTTTCTCTGTGCTGCTGCTATACTTGATACTTCCAAGATTGGCCCAAAACTTCTGTGACCATCTTCCTACTGCAGTTCACCTACCGGCGCCTCGTTCAGCCATAGGCAGTGGATGAAATCGTACAGCTTTGCGCTCACGCTAACCTGCACAGAGTGAAGGGTTAGTGACGTTGCTGGCAACGACGCGTCACCATGGGAATGGTAAGGGAAAAAGAAAAGGAGCACACCTTGTACGGTGTCGGATTTAGCCGCCGGATGTGATCAGGCCGCAGCTTTTCAAGCTGTTGCATGCAGCGGCTTCTGATCTTGTCCAAGGAGGGCAGCTCTGCTCGGGGTTTGTCTGCAGGGAAACACATGTGCACATGTCATTGACGCCATAACAAGACAATCCGCAAGTCGAGAGTGAGGACAATACAGTATACAGTATCTTATTGATCCAACAGATATTTATTATTCAGGGCTTGATGAGGTTACATGTCCTACTCTTCTTTGGATGTCCATTCAGTAAAGAATGTTGGCAGAGGATTGGTCTACAATGGAATTCTCTACTGCCTTTCTATGATATGCTGTCAGATTCAAAAATCAGTTTCCATAAGCAGTTTTTCATGGAGGTCTTTATCATCTCAGCCTGGTGCATCTGGAAGCAAAGGAATGGCTTTGTCTTTGATAACCGGCCACCCACAATTGACAACTGGAAGAGCAACTTCATTGATGAATGCTTTTTACAGGCTCATAGGTTCAGTCAAGCTCTCAAGACACCTTTCTTAGAATGGGTCAATTCAAGGATTTAGTCAATTATACTTGTATAGTACACAGTCTGTTTTCTCTTTCTGCTATTTTCTTTAGCTCTATCACAGCTTTATAGCACTCTGTAAGTTTTCCTTTACTTTTGTTTTTTTTAATAAAGTTACAGCAGGGGCCTCCCTTGCTGTGTTTCCCTCAAAAAAAAGGTTACATGTCCTAAATGTGTCCCGTTTTGTTTAAGAAAACTCCAGGAGCAACATGAAAAGGTTGTTGCTCTGCTGATCGATGAGTGCAGGGGAAATAATATCAACACAATAGGGCACTACAAATCTACATAACAATTTGTTCGAGGAAAGAGTTTTGAGTCAGTCGCCTGTGTTCGAGGGAAAAAATTTGCCCGTCACTCTGCTCCATTATTTTAAAAGATTTTACTGCTTAATAAATAGGGAAAAGTCCGGTTTACACCTTTTAACTATCGCAAAAGTCTGATTTTCAACCTTAAACTACAAAACCGGATAAGATAGACCATCCAAATATCGAAGCCGGGCAAATTTGGCCCTTTAGTTGGTTTTGAAGGTGGTTTTGGAGGACCCTTTCAACTTTTGAAGGCTATATCGAGCTGATGTTGATTACTTCCCTTTCAGATTATCAGTTTCCAAAATTTAGTCATGAGTTCATGTTCACTGAAAAAATTCTCATTATAAGAAACATAAGAGTCATACCTGATCTCCCAGGCCAATAGCACTGAAGAAGCTCCTCAACATGTTGGGGGACAACGTATGCTCTCTTTGATTCAATGAACGGATGGCGGCAGAGGATTCTTTCTCCTGCCTGCAATATTTTGACATTATGAAATCCAGCTTAAACATTGGAGATTACTGCAGATAAGAATGTCAAAGACAAGAGATACAGAACATAGGAAGCATGCGATGAACTCAAGTACTAGATTAGCTATGTTCCATTCCATGGTAGATTGTAGAATTCTGTACTTTGATAATTAAGAATCTTGTGCTAAATATAAAGGTCACATGTGAATAAAGAAAACAGAGCTGTATTTTACCTTAGGTGATGGTTCACTTTCACGAATCATAATGTCTACCAGTGGGAAGCCTTCTTTACCGTACAATCTGAAACATCGCTTTTTGCACGGAATGGAAACCTGAAATATACATCATACCATCAGTGAATGTACATAGAAATCAATTAATTTGGACATTAAATGCTGGACATACTTTTGCCACATCCTCAGAGAGTTTAATACGAGGTTTACTATTGATCTCGACTAGCTTAAAGACACAGCCAAGAGCAGCCTGGGAATAACATGTTACAAGATAAGTTCCAATCCCAAAGGCATCAACCTCATGACCCTGCAAAGAAATGGAGATTTTAAATTATGTTTACAACTGATAGGATTAAAAAGAAAGAAAACTCACAGCAGAAAATCCAAACGCATCTGATAACATTGGCAACTGCCATCGTACGGAAAATAAGACATCGTTTTGATAAATTGTGATGCAATCCCGAGATAAGTTAAGTTTATTACCTGTTTGTTGAGGGCATCAATTGTTTCCTCATTCAGGTCATTGCTAGCAGTGATGACCATCCTCCCAAAACCAGGTACATTAAACTCCTCCACAGCACGGAACACTTTTCGTGCTTCAATAGACAAATAGGCCAGATCACCAGAATCTAATCTAATACCAGATGCCTTGTACCTACGAAAGAAGATATGATTAGGCAACATGATTTGTTTAAAATTTGAGATAAATATCAAGGAATTTCTTATCTCAGCTAACCAGGGACACGTGAGAAACCAAACCAAATAGAAATAACAAAACATGCAGCCAATTCTCATCTGTATTCCGGAAGCATAAAGGAATCTAGGGTAGCTTATTTTGCAACAAAATGCACCAGTATTACTCAGTCCCTGATTGGTAGGGCTTAAAATAATAAACAAAAAATTATTATAAGTTTAAACCATCCTAAATATGCTACTGGTGTGACCTGATAAACTTAAGCTTCATTTGTGTTTTCTTGATTTTTTTTTCTTTTGAGTAGATGAAATTTCCATGGGAAGATAAGGCTGTGGTCGAACACACAAGTAATGAGTGCCAAAGGACATTTGACATACCCTAAATCATGTAGTGCTAGAGCCACTGCGCAGAAATTTGGAATACCACTTCGCATGACCTGAAGGACAAATAGTAATAATAATAATGACAATTATGCCCCAGAAATTAAGGACTAAAGATAAAGTACTCAATAAACATCTACACTGTGCAGATGAGTGACAATGATAGAAGAGATGGTGAGTATGGCTTACGGTAATTGTTAAATTGCACAAAGCATAGGTTAAAGATATACATGAATCAGTTAGCAATTGATTTTGATTATGCCTTCTGAATAAACACCAAGTTAGCAATAATAGTGACGCCACATTTGTTCAGGCACTATACTCTTAGGCAAAGTACATACATGTCTATGCCTAAAGTAACAACCAGCACGACATAAACAAAAGATCACGATTTATTAATACCACCATTGAAGATGAGGACCAATTGGTAACATCAGAATAAAATGGAGGAATGTAAGTGGGAGCCTGGGAGGTTTCAGACCTACTCACCACCTCGAGAAAAAAGACTGCTGGCCCCAGTCATTCAGACATGAATAGAAGTACAAACAACAAAAGAAAAGCTTGAAGCTCAAACAAAATATCAACTCACGTCATATGTGTCCACAAGAGCTAGGAAGTTGCTTGGAAAAGCCAGCGCATAGGATACAAATGCCGCCAGCTCACTTTGATTTGTATCACCAAATACACCGCCTAATGAATCTGCTACCTGAAATCAAGAGAAAAAAGTAACATAAGAATACTTTGATAACTAAAACTAATGCAACAAGGTTCTGCAATCACACCTGTATCTTTTGAAGCCACTCTTGCACTAAACTAACAAAATCCTGGCAGACTCTTGAACCATCTTTGCTCCTGAGGGCCTTGTTTGGGATCTCATCAAGGCTCTGAAAGGTTTGAAAGTATGACTAATCAGGAAAGAACCAACTAGCAATAAATGGCACAAAAAAGAAACAGTACCCCCTCCCAAAACACATGTGCATCTACGCATGAACTTCTGTAGATGCAAATGCAGAAGACAGTACCAACCGTTGTGCACATTGTACAGAAATGACATGAAAAGGAGTGATTATGCTCATATGATAATCCATAGGTTTCACACCAGACTAAAAAAAACACACAATGAAAGAAAACTAGCATGGCTAAAAAGAGGAGGAACAGAACACTATCCTGAATACTAAAATGGGGCTAGCAGCCAATGTAGTGAAGAACAAAGATTTTGTTTGACTAGTGTAACTACAGTATGAACAGAAATAATGCTCTCCAGTGAAGAAAATTATTGTATTTGAGATTTTCATTCATTCGGAAGGATATTTTACTGACCATATACGAGCTAACAAAAGCATGAGAATGTGTTCCACGAAGTGGTATGCCAAACAAATTTCCAGCCAACACATTACTGCAAAAACAAGAAAAAAAATTAAGCGCATGGTGAACACATTTTGATATTTTTGGGGAGAAAATAAACATTTGGTAAGGGAAAAAATGGCTAGGCAATGCAATGATAACTGAAAATACACTGCTTCATCAAGCATCATTATAAAGAGCAAGGGCCATAAATATGCTGGATTCTTCTACTTATAGATTTTAGAAGTGAAAAGAACCCACCTGGTGGCATCAAAACCTCCCATAAAACAATATTTTGAGGCACTTATTGCACCATCAGGTCCCTGCAGTAATAAAAGTTGCAGTGATATATGCACACGGAAATACTAATCTGTACAAAAAAGTGTTACAATGAGTTGAAAAGGGGCGGATAATAATATGAAACCTGTGCTCGTCTTAAACCAAATTCCAACAGAACCTTTGATTTTCCAGCAACATGGCGATGCCGAGCAGCATTAGTAGTTACCAAAGAGGCATAATTAATAAGATTTACGAATGGAGTTTCAAGAAGTTGAACCACCTGATGATGAGAAGTGTAAGTTACCATGGAGGCATTTCCAAATTTTGGTCAATGATCAAAACAACATATGGCAAACATATACTAGTAGAATAACTGGTGAGGGCTTTGAACTTACAGCAACTGGGCCCTCAACTCTCATCAAGGGCACTTTTGGAAAAACTACCGAGCCCTCAGGAATGGAGTACACCTCAACATCAGAGCAGTCAACTTCCCTAAGATAGTCGAAGAATTCACCCTACGAATTGTATATTACATCAGAAAATGAGCATTTAGCAGGAAAATAACCATAAATAATTCTTTTAAAGTTGAATGAAAAAATGAAATATCCTATGCACGAGCATTTTAAAGTTACTCCTGCTTCCTCCATTCAAAGTAGCATTTCTTCCAGTTCATGCTAATCAACCTATATATACATACAGGTAACCAAAAGGCTCGTTTACAGCAAAACCAGAAGCCTATCTAGGAACCGTTCACTAAAAATCATGGGAACAAAGAGAGATTACTCATGTACGGATGAGATGATACCTCACACATTGGCATGACAGATTGGAGGAAAGAAATGTCATGTTCCGTGAACTTAAAATTTGCAATAAACTTAATGCACTCCTCAAGGCCAGCAAAAACAGTGAACTCCCCACCAAATGGATTTTTCCTAAAGTACAAGTCAAAGCTGTGAAATGAAAAGGAACCAAATCAGGATGAGGTTGACAAAGCTGTTAGCTGTAATACATTTTTTCCATTCATAGACTTGCATTTATTGAAATCAAATAAAAAGGCATTGGAAACTAGATTCACAGAAAGCTTCATGGAAGCCTTGGACAGACATACAAGTTGGGAATCACTTTCTCATGCTGTTCCAAAGAATACTTTCCGAATTCCAAAGATTCAGGTTATAATTTTTCCAACTGTATGAGTCCGTTATAGGTGGATGATTTTGAAGAATTGCTGTCCGATTAAAATTCAATGACCATAAGCCTCAAATCAAAGCCTGTGGACCCCAGCATGTTAATCGCGAGACAAGATATATCAATCCCTAACGGAGCAAACCAGAAAAATCTCAAATCCAGTGTGATCCTTTTGCTACTATCCTCTCAGTTTTGACTGTGAACCCTGAGCCTGGCCAGTGCAGTGATCAGCTTTTCAGCATTTACTATTTCATCTCCATAGATCTAAGTGCTTATAGTTATGCTGGTAAGAAGGTTCTTCTGTTCACACTTGAATGGAGAATAAATACAGTACAAAGACATGCAAGAAATATTCTCCTGTAAACAAATGCATACATTAGCTTATATTAAGATAATTGTGGATGAATTGTCAAAAAAAAAGAGAGAAACATGGGGAAAATACTTTTCCACCTCAGCCTACTTGAATTATGCCGTGGCCTAGCAACAACACACCATTTACATGTTTAAATTCACCTAAAATTGCGACAAGAAAAAAAATCTATGTGAGATTGGTGTTGCTCTGTTTGGAGGAATGTGGAAGCACATCACTGTTGGAAAAAAAGGACAAAAAAACATTGTATTTTCAGAAGCTGACAAATATCTTATACTGTAGGCAAATAACTTATTAATGCAATACATGCAAAAAGTCCTATTACCTTATTCAGATAACACGTGAGGGTACAGAGGCACATATGATTAATAAAGGAAAATGCAGTAGGTTCCAAACGCCCTTGTCAAGAACCATGATTGTATTCCATACAGACATAGAGAAAATTGCTTCACCCAAAGATCCTTGCTTAGAAAATTATGCATTAAGTTTTGGTATGGCCATAGTTTTTGCATTGTCATGTTCCACATAGGTAATAACAATATACAATGCCTAGTGTAATCTCGAAGTATCTCCCAGAATATTCCTCGAATGACAAAATTACAATGTTTTTTTCTATTGAAATTCCATTGTTCCTGAACTAGCTTACATATGATGACATCATCTTGCTTTTTCTCCCCTAAGAAAAAGGGGACGTCCACTACTGAAAAATGCAACTTATTTAAGTAAACGTTGCTTTCTTGCATACATTTGTGACTGTGCATTTCAAACATTGGATGACCAAAGCAATTAAATATGAAATCCAAAGACGAAATGATCTTCTCATTTGTTTACTCAAGTAGTAAAGCTTGCACATCTGTTTGTCTTGACTTAGGTGTCCCCATCCATTTGTCTCCGATGAATTACATCATGATTTAGGGGGGCAAAAACTATATGCGCAGACTGAAAATTATCCAAGACTAGGTACACTTATTTGGTAAAATCTATCACAAGAAGAGCAAGGTCGTAAAAGCTTTGGCTCCACAACCCGATATATGATAAACTAACACAAAATCCGGAATATACCTTTGACAACAGAACACTAATGATCCCCGTCAACTCCAAGGCACTACAACACAGCTAAAATACCAACCTCGACAAGGATTGATTAAATTTGCACTCTGAAAAGAGCTTCCTAAAGAAATGCAAAGTTGAGCTATGAAAATGAAAGCCCCATTGGAAGACAGAGCATTGCTCAATTTTTTTTAATAAGCAACATCGTATTAGCATAAGGTAATACCTATGGACATATAGAAAAGAGTACTCTATAGAAAATGTACTAACGTAGTAACATAAAAACGAACGAGAGATTTAGAGTTGCGGAAATGGTCGAAATGTCGCTACAATTACCATAGCATCCCAAAGCAAAAACAGAGCACCAACTAGAAAAAACAAAATTGAAAAAGGAAACACTCTAACAATCAACCAACTAGCAGCGGAAAAGACCACGCCGTGTTAAACCACGACGGCGAGAAAGTGATTAAAAATTCTAATAACACAAACAACCGATCCTACGAGAATATATACTGACACATTGATCAGAACCGAAAATGAGAGCACCGCAGCAACAGAGGAGAGTTGCATGAGCGAAGGCCAATAACATCCCCCAAAAGCCTCACCCCTCAGGCTCTCCGCACAGACAAGCCACGCTCACCACCCTCGCGCCAGATCACCGCCCCCCGATCCAATCCAATCGGCACACACGGCTAAACAGGGCACACCCACACGGCCACACGGGCGCGCCGAACTTAGCGGGACAAGGGGGAAGAGGGCACTCACACGGCTCGGTCGGCGTGCTTCCCGGCCTTCCAGTACGCGTACGCCATGGAGAACTGGTACTGATCGGTGAGCAGCGCCGTCGCCATGGGGTTGGTGGGCGCCCCCACCTGCGCCGCCATCCCCGCATGGGTGCCGTTGCCGTTGGCGTCGGCGCTCGCGCGCTGCGCCGACGTCGCTGCCATCCTGGCCTCCCGGGAAGAGCTCCTGGGCTGGGAGGCGGCTCCGCCTGGGTTGGCTTGGCTGAGGGGGCGGGAGAGGCTTCCGAGCCGGGAGGGGAGGGGAGGGGAGGGGAGGGGAGGCGGGAGGAGACAACTGGAGACCGGAAGGAGGCAGAGGCGGAGGAGGGCCTGATGGGAATTTGGGAGTTTGGCCGGGAGCCGAACGGTATTTATACCGTTGGAAGAGTTGCAGGCGTGCCCGGAGGAAAGAGGCAAATGACACCGGCACCCCTGCTGGTTGTCAGGTTTGAACCAGCGTCTGCTAACAGTGTTGGATGTAGTATTGAAGAAAGTTACAGTGTTACATCATATCCCTTGACATTGATTTGGCATATGGTCTTCATTACCTACTCTGATTTTTTGTCAAAAGTATGGCTCTTCTCTTCTCATCCGTGCATATTTTCTCATATTTGTAGATTAACCGATAGTATCTCATTTGGTGCCAAACAATACCTTTGTTGTGATTAAAAATAACTTTGTTGCATGGTTTGATGTGGGCCTAGCGGTGTCGGTGTCTGTAGCAGGAATAATAAATAGTAGGGTAAATAATGAATGTCTAGTATAGAGATTAGTGTGGTTGGGTGCATATTTTCGTTTCCTTACGACAATTAGGGCTGGACGAAAATCTCGTAACTCGCTAGCTCGCTCGACTCGCTCGTTAATGGCTCGGCTCGAGCTTGACTCGTTTTATAACAAGCCAGCTCGTTTTATAACGAGCCAGCTCGAGCTGGCTCGCGAGCCATAACAAGCCAAATTAAATCTCAAGCTAACAACTAAAATTGACTAGGCCCATTAGCTACAAATTTCTTGGCAGCTCGGCCCGGCCCAAATAGTAAAACCCTAACCCGCTCAGCACACCACCGGTCCACTACTCCACCACCAGTCTGAGGAAGTCACGGGAAAAAAAGTCACGGACGGTGACTCATTCTCTTCGCTAGGTCTTCGCCCTTTCCCCTTGCTCCCGAGACCCAGCCGCCGCCCGCCGCCCTTCCTGGTTCCTGCTGCCGCCCGCCGCCCTGCGGCCCCTCCGCCCCGGTGCGGCTGTGCCTGCGCAACGCATGGCGCACGCAGCAGCACCTGCACTGCACCAGCACACCGCCACCCTGCCGTCCTGCTGCGCACACGCCGAACACCGCCCTGCGTGCGCAACCGCCTTGCCTGCCTGTGTGCGCCGGTCATGGAGGATGAGGAAGAAGTCCAAGGAATGCTTCCTCTGGTGGCGCCAAGTCTTGAATCGAGGAGCAAGCGCAAGAAGACGCCGTCTGCGATGGGAAATCGCGGTGGCCGTGGCCGTGGCCGAGGTCGAGGATCAGCAGACACGGACACGGTATGTGTTTTTGTTGATACTTCTCGATCTGTAGGTTGCAGTTGCAACCTAGAATTTGTGTGATTCGTTTGATTGTGCAGGATGTCACTATGTCAATATATTTATTTTAATTCATGTCAACATGTGATTCGTGTGTTCTGTAGACAGTAGTAATCTGTGTATCAAATTTGATTTTTGACCAGTATGTAATCTTAATCTGTGTAGCACATCGAGCCTTTGGCGGAGGATGAGGACAATGGAGAGAACTTTGACATGAATGATGCCAGTGCTATATCTTTGAGTGTGCCAACAGATGGTGATGCAAGTCAGTAGGAGGATGGAGATGATGTAAGCATGGCATCAAATGCATCGAAGCCAACTAGAGGGCGGAAGAAATTGAAGGCCGGGACTGGTATTCATTTATCGCCTTCTAAGACCAAGGTAAAGAGAGGAAAGATGGCTGGTTGTTGGAAGTATTTCAAGGAGATACATGTTCAATCTGAGAAGGAGTTTGGTGTTATGGTGACAAAGGCTAAGTGCAGATTCTGTCATAAGAGTTATGTATACCATCAAGGGGGAGCAACTTCACAGCTGAACCGCCACCTTTCCCGCTGCACACAGTTTCAGAACAAGCTTGCTAAGGCGAAACGACAACTTGCTCAAGGTACACTCAACTATGTTGTAGATGATGGATGTCTTGTTGTTAATCCTACTGAATATGACCATGAGCACACTAGAAAATTGATTGCAAAGATGATAATTGTCCATGAGTATTCATTTAGAATGGTTGAGCATAAATGGTTTAATATCTTGATGAAGTGGATGAATAGCAACTATGAATCTATTGGTAGGAAGACTATTAAAAATGAATGCATGAAAGTTTATGAATCTGAGAAAGAGCAGCTAAGAAAGAGTCTTAGAGAGGCTGAATCAATCAGTTTGACTACTGATTTGTGGACATCCAATCAAAATGTTCAGTACATGTGTTTGGTGGCACACTACATAGATAGTGATTGGGTTTTGCAATGCCGTGTTCTTAACTTTCTTGAGGTAGATCCTCCGCACACTGGTTTGGTGATAGCTCATGCTGCTTTTGAGTGCTTGGTGGAGTGGAAAATAGAAGATAAGGTTATGTCAATCACCCTTGATAATGCTTCAAATAATGATACTGCTACTACAAATTTGTCAGCCAAGCTGCTTGCTAGAAAGAATGGTCAGTTTGATCCCAAATATTTTCATGTTCGTTGTGCTGCTCACATAGTCTATTTGGTTGTCAATGATGGTCTAAACCAAATAGAAGGTCTCATACGTGACCTAAGGAATACTGTGAAATATTTCAAAAGGTCTCCAAGTCGCCTGTACAAGTTTGTAGAGGTTTGCAATGATTATGCTATTGAAGTTGGGAAATGTTTGTCTCTTGATGTTAAAACAAGGTGGAACTCAACATATAAAATGCTTGACACTTGCATTCAGTATAGGCCTGCATTTGGTTATTATGCTCAAGTAGACCAGAACTATGCATGGAAACCTACAGAATCTGAATGGAACATATATGAGAAGATTAGACCAATTCTAGGAGAGATGGCTGGAGCAACCACTACATTTTCAGGATCAGTTTACCCTACTGCTAATGTGTTCTACCCTTACATTTTGAAAGTCAAGATTGCATTGTTAAAGGCAAAAAATTCTGATGACCCATACTTGAAGAAAATGGGTGCTGCAATGTTAGACAAATTTGATAAATATTGGAAAGAGAAGAACAATGTAATAGTTATTGCTACAATCCTTGACCCTAGGTTCAAAATGAGATATATTCAGTTCTATTTTAATGGGCTTTATGGCCCAACAAGGTGTGAACAAGAGGTTGCTGATATTAAAAAAGAGTTAGAAGAGCTGTACAAGAAGCATGAGTTGGAGCAGCGCCAGAAAATAGGTGGCAGCAACAGCTTATCAACCACACAATCAGCCTCATCATCAAAGGAAACAACCAGCTCAGTGGCTTGTCTTGTTTCTAGTGAATTTCAATCCTTTCTAGAGTCAAGTGCTTCAGAAAGTTCAAAATCTGAGTTACTTATCTACCTAGATGAAGCAAACCATTCCTTAAATGATAAGAATTTTAACTTACTTCAATATTGGAAGGTGAATGCTCTTAGATTTCCTGTTGTGTCTAGTATGGCAAAGAAGTTCTTAGCTGTCCCAGCTAACAGTGTATCATCGGAGTCCACTTTCAGTTGCGGGGGTAGAATTCTTGATGACTATAGGAGTTCTTTAAATCCAGCAACTGTTCAAGCACTAGTTTGTGCATCTAGTTGGATACGAGGTTCTAAAAGTCCTCCTGTTATTCTGGTATGTGATTTTAAATCTATTTTTCTACTCTATTTTCCTCAAAGTATGTGTGTGTAAATATGTAATGCTTAATTCTTTTACTGTTTTTACAGGGAGAAGATGGTGATGATGGTGACATTGAGACTGTGGAGCTTCCGAGCAGTGTGGTGGAAAGCAACCATTAAGGACTAGGGATCTGTTGGCTGCGCGCCTGCGCCCCATGGCTGCTTCTATCTTACTTTTGGTGTTTATATATTATCTACAAATTTGATCAGTCTAGCACTCAAGCCGTTGCTCATTTATTTAACTTATGTAAACTGTATGAGTATGACTATCGTGGACGGTGGACTTATGGTCATGGTTGTGGTGGGATGGACAAAAATTTTGTGGAATTGTGGATCAATCGTTGGATGCATTATATTCTTCATTGTTAAAATTATAAATATTTTGTGATTGTTGCTCACTGCTGTTATAAAATCTCACCATATTGTGTTTCTGTGGTTTGGCTCGCGAGCCAAACGAGCTGGCTTGAGCTCTTTAACGAGCCGAGCTGGTCTGCTGGCTCGTTAGTATAACGAGCCGAGCCGAGCCAGCTCAATAACAAGCCAAGCTATAATGAGCCGAGCTCAAACGAGTCGAGCTGGCTCGATATCTAGCCCCAACGACAATACATGCTAGCCAATTAGCGGGTAGAAAATGTTGAATCGCAACAAGCCATACATAACACCCTTTCCTTTTAGATAAATCCATCACAAGTGGAAGGGTGACATCATTTTTTGTCACCAATGTAACTTGTAACTGAAGGTCGGGACGTGTAATTTGTATCCATTTTTGAACTTCCTCTAATATCTTGACATAGTTTAAAAATAACGCACCGTGATCGCAACATATATTTCACTTCGGTTGCTATTCTCTATTATATTTTAAATGGCTGACGGATATACATTGTCACAATCATATCATAGTTTCCACGACTTGTTCTTTACGGATTTACTGTTTCCATTCCGGATTTCACCACCAGTCTCTATCTATGCTCTGCAAATCCACTTGTTCGTCAAAAGAGCGTGAGAGAATTGAGGAGAAAATAGACACGGTGACTTTTAACCAGATCGCTTGATTAAAATGTATTTCAAGCAAATGTCGAGGACCAAATCCGAATTCCACCCTCGGCTCGTTTCCGTTTCGGTCCAGCCCACTGCTGGCCTTTTTGGACGCTATCGACGGCCATCGGCCCTCTTTTACCAGCACTCGGAAGGAATACAGATGCGAACTCACTCCTTCCCATGACAGTTGGGTCCCCAAGTACTCTGGCCCCACCGTCAGGGAGTGTTCATGGCAACACACGAGTCCACGAGAGAGATGCCAGGTGGAGGTTTTTTTTTTGAGCAGGATGCCAGGTGGAGGTTGGTGGGAGGCGGCCAGGCCAAGCTTTTCCTTTTGGGTCCGCGGAAAATGCACGCTCCTTTCTTTTTTTCCCTTCTGGTGCCCGTGGCTGCCAGGAATCTTCGTGGATCTCGCCGCCGCGTTGCTGGGATCTCCTGCAGCCGCAGCCGCCGCGCGGACCCCCTCCCCCGGCTGACCTGTGCCTGGGAATTTTGAATTTTCCACCGTCGGAGCCATCAGGTGCACGAGCACGATTGTTCTGGTCTCGTGGGAGGAGAACGCAGCTCTTCCCGGATGGAAAGGGCAGTCTACGGTCCTGTTTGGCAGGACTTCAAGAGCGGCTCCAACAAGAGCTTTGCCAAATGGTGCATTTTGCACCAGCTCTAGGTTAGGAGCCGGCCATGGAGCCCCTCACGGCTTCCACATGCGAGGAAGAGCCCGAAATAGTGGCTCCATGCGGCACCGGCCTCCCTTTGCCAGCCTTGCCCCCGGGTGGGGCCCGCTAGGGCGCAGCCGGCAGGGATGAGTCGGCCAGCGGCGGGCTCAGGGGTGCCTGCGGGGCCGGGGAGGAGTTGGTTGGCGGCGCCCGGGGAGGGCTGCGGGGAGCAGGTGGCTGGCATCGGCCGCGGCGAGGAGGTGGCCGGCGGCGGCCGTAGGGAGGGGAGGTGCGGGCCGCCAGCGCTTTGAGAGGAGTCGGCGGCGCGAACTGCCGCACAGGGAGGAGGAGGAGGAGGCACGTAACACCCCAGGTGTTTCATTAGCTAAACCAGGGTCATTAGCACCAAATCAGGTACCCTTAACCCAATGCAAGTTTACATGAAATAATTAGGGTTTCAAACTCTTGTTGTGTTAGATTTAAAATAATTTTCAGACCGTGGCTTAATTGAGCTTTTTCCTGAAATAAAACTTGTAGAGTTTTAATTGTTGAACAACTTTGGTGCTCAAATATTTTTAAGTTTCCATACAAAAGTCCAAGAAAATTTGAATTTAACTCGAATCGGGTAATAACATACATTCGTCGGTTTTCAAATTTAACTTTTGATTTGAGTCCCAAATGAAAGTAAACTTGAAACAAAAGTGGTAGAGTTTCAAATTTGGAACCCCTTTCGTATTCAAAACTTTTTGAGTGTGAATTGAAATTGTTGAGAAAAATTCAAATTTGTTTTAGTCAAATTTCTTTCTCTCTCTCTACTCTCTCTGTTCTCTCTCCCTCCCCTGTTCTGCCCGGCCGACCAGAGGTCGCCGGCCGCGCGCCGCCCGCCCAGCCAGACCGCCTCCCCACCCCCAGGTTCACCCAAACCGGCCCCACTCCGCTCGGCCTCGCCACGCGTCACCGTTCCCGTGCGCGCACGCCGAGGTTTGCCGCCGAAGCGCCACGGCGACGCCGTGACGGCTCGGCTGACCGCGCCTCGCTCCTTCTCGCGCCCTTGACTCGCCTAGACCATTCCCGCAAGCTCAGAGCCGTCCTTGACCTTCTCTTCGTCGCTCCCGAGCTTGAGAACCCAGCTCCGCGCGCCCCTTTGCCTGGAACGGCCGCCGCCGCCGCCATTAGCGCCGCCGCCCCCTAGCTCGCCGCGGAGCCCCCTCCTCCACCCATCCTCGCGCCCAACCAACCCCGCAGCAAGCACCACTGACCTCCACCGTTGCTCCCCGACCCGCTCGCTGCCGCCCAGGCCCGCCGCACCGCCGCCGCCGCCGCCGCCAAACGCCGCCACCGGAGCTCCTGCTCCGCGGAGGAGCCCCTCCCGGCCATCCCTAGCCCCAAACGAGCCCACCCCTGGGTTTCTCTCGACGCCGTGAAGCTTCTCCCCCACTTCTTCCACGCCCCCGGTGAGCCCCCACGCCGGAATCCCGCCGCCCGCCACCTCCCCTGCTCCAAGTCCGGCCAGGGGTATTTCTGCAAGGAAATAGATTCTTCCAGGGGCCTTTGCGCAAAAAGTTCTTTCTTTTTCTTTTGTTTCCCAAAACAGAAAACTTTGAAAATGCCTAGAAATTCGTAGAAAAATCATAAAAATGCAAATACAAATGTTCTGGAATCCTTGAAGCAAGATCTACAACTTTCATTACATGCACATATTTATTTTCTGTATATATTTTAATCTAGGAAAAAGATTAGATTTCATAGACCATAATTATTCTGGGAGTTCTACTTAGCATATATAGGTGATTTTTGTCTGGTAGCTAATCCATGCCATGCTTAGTGTTGTGTAAAAATTTGAACACTAGTTAACCCTTGTAACTAGATGAAACCCTAGTCTTGGCTAGGTCTAGTAGAATAATATATTCTTTTATTTATGGATGTTATGATTTATATATATGTATGAAACTTTTTCTGTGTATATGAACACTACTGTCCAAATTTCATTAATTATAGATTTGTGTAGCTATTTATTTTATTTAATCCTTGTTTAGTAGACTTTAATTAAGATAAATAAGTTATGTTGTTTTTAAATCATGAAAATATTTCTGAGTGTTTTTTTAAATAGTTTAGCTTGTCTATGAAGTTTGAGTCCCAATTAATGACTAGAACAGGAGCTAAAAATGAATCTTGTAAATATGATGTCTGTTTTGTTTATTTTCTCAGAATTAATTATGTGTAGATAAAATCATGAAAAATTCACAGTAGCTAATTCATCCCTTTTTAGACCTACTGTTGAATTTTGAGCTTCTTTTATATTCTGATCTAACCTGTATAATTCAATCTTGTGCTAGGAGTTGTTTGATTACATGAATTGTTCTGGATAATTGGCTACAAGTGTTGGGATGAATTTTGCAGGATATCTAGTCCTGTTTACCTTCTGTTTGATGTAATTTTTGTTGAATTTACTGCTGTATGTGTGCTGAGTTGTTGATTTATTAACCAACCATGATTTAATTGCTATAGAAAACTACTCCCACTTGTTTAGGAAGTTTGTATAGCTTTCTTATGCTGTTGATCATGATGCCTTATGTAGTTAGATATGTTGAGTTACTACTCTATAAACGATTGCCCAGTAAAATGTGAATGGAAGTGTTCCACTCTTTAACTTCGGGTTTTGTTTAAATTACAACTTTATAGTGAAGCAAGTTATAAGTTGTTATCATCACAACAAACTCACCCATGTGCATCTCATATAGATAATACCACTCTCGCTGACGAAACATACGAGCTGGTGCCCGAGTCCGAGAGTGAGCAGCGTGAAGCTCAGGTGAATCTAACTGAAGTTACTAAAGACCCGAACCTGATTTCGGAAGAGCCCAGATCCAGTTACGCCCAGGAAGGCAAGCCCCGAAGCATGTCCTACTATTCTAAATTTATGCAACTTATTCTTGTTCCTATATACTTGTGCATTTAAGTTACAGGAGTTGATTGGAACCTTAGTTGCATGATCCTAGGTACCTATGTTTGAACACTAGTATGCATAGGTCGCTAGTTGGCTATGCTAATGGTTCGGTAGAAGCCGAGTGATTTCCGGTCACTCGCGAGAATTATAGGAGTTGTATGTTTACTACATGCTGCAACTATAAGGCCTACGGGCGGGGCTGTGATACTTGTGATGCCCGTCTGTTTAGTGAAACTTGATAAGGCCGCAGTGTGTGGTAGTGGTGGTTAAGCGTTTGAACGTACTAACCACATGCCGAGAAACATGGTAATCGGTAAGCAGAAGTACCTGATTGGACCGGCAAGTGGAATTTACTTTCACCTTCTTTGAACATCGTTTCTCATGCGCGCGCATGGGGGTGCAGAGTCGTCGTACTCTGTAGTCGAGGACGGTGACCCTGATCCACAACCCGGAAAGAAAGGGGAAATGTTGCACGTGTGACTCTGGGAGTAACCACGTGATGTGTGTTTAGGTCTGCCTGGCCAGGTTAACAAATTCGATTCGAATCGTCCGCCTCTCACGGATAATGGGACTGCTTAACCCTTTTGCCACATAGAGTAAGAAGCGAAAGATGATGATAATGATGATGAATTTGGTTGGTTGGATGGTAAAAGATAATTGTTTTCACCATGTATGCTATTGGATATATGCTCACCTAGAATGGTTAATTGAACTAGAACCTGAAAACTATAACCTGCAATTAAGGATCCACTCTTTACTGCTTTTCGGCAAAACAAACCCCTCAAGCCAAAATCCTTGCATGTCTAGATAAAGGGCTAAGTATACCTCAGTCGGGTAAGCCTTGCTGAGTATTAGAATACTCAGCCTTGCTTGTGGCTCATTTTGTTTCAGGAAATACTTTTGAGGACATGATTGCCAGTTTGACCTGGCCTTGCACTCTCCTGCCTGGTTGGTCCGTGGAGTGGGACCCGTCCCCGGCCAACGATGACAAGAGCGAGTGATGTCACGAATCGGGTTTCATCGTGACACCCATATCGTCGTTAGTTCTCGTGTTTATTTTCCGCTGCAATAAAGAACTCTGGTGTTTTCCTTTTATGTTGGTTTTACGAAAAGTACTTTGTTAAATTTGGAACCTGGTTTGTAATCCTAAAGTTATGTTAAACCCTCTGTGTTGTAATATATGGTGTATTGTTGTAATCTCTGGACTCGCCTTCGCGTGAGTTATGCTGCTTTGTTCGATCCAGGTTTAAGTGGTTTTATCGGGAATTTACCCGACATACCTCCGATGTGCTCCGTTTGTTGTGCGAGTTAAACCTAATTGCCTTTGCAATGATGGTTAGCGCACTTAAGCCGTTTTATGTCGGGCGGTTC
Source organism: Panicum virgatum (assembly GCF_016808335.1). Classification (NCBI taxonomy): domain Eukaryota; kingdom Viridiplantae; phylum Streptophyta; class Magnoliopsida; order Poales; family Poaceae; genus Panicum; species Panicum virgatum. The sequence goes on along the minus strand of NC_053151.1, from coordinate 29,670,016 downwards.
TGCCACAGCTGGTATCAGAGCCGAACAAAGCGTGCACCAGAGAAAGTGACGAGTTTTCGTAGAATTTTATTAAAATTTGACCACAAAAATTGCGTTTGCAAAATACGTTGGTTCGTTAAGGATGGTGCCTAGTTTGTAAAGCCCTAGGGGAATTTATGGGAATTTACTAGGTGGCTATCTAACTTATGTCATTATATACCTGACTTCCAGCACTTTACTTTCCGTCAGACTTTATTTTTGTGCACAATCAACCCTTAAATTCTGTAACGACGCATCTACGCTATGGTAAGAAGGTAAGGATCCTCAGTTAGCTGAGGGAGTCTGACCTTCCCGTCGGTGATGCGAGCCGAACGTTGCCCTCAAGCAATGGCTTACTTGAGTTGCTGCCAATATACCAACTATCAGTTGACTATATTGGGAGTAAAGTATACTCAGTCAGCTGAGGGAGACTGACCTTCCCGTCGGTGATGCGAACCGAACGCTGTGCTCAAGCAGTGGCCTACTTGAGTTGCTACCAATATACCGATCTCGATCGATTATATTGGGAGTAAAGGAACTTGTGAATACGCCACTGAGTAGCGTATGTTAACGTTGGCCATACGGCGGAAAATTGTATGGCTGCCATTTCTATAGTGAATGGCAATGTATGGGTGAATATGTGGGCAACTGCATATGCGTTACACATGTGGCGTAGGACACATGGGGGCCATTCGTGAGTGCTGGCACGAAGGGTCCAGTCGTGAATATTCATATATATACATGCTATGCATCTTCTGCAGGTACACTAATCGCGATTACGTTAAGTTAAGAACGGTTAAAATTCGGCTAAATATATATAGGGAGAGACGTAATTTTGTGCTATGCTACCGGCGCTAACCCCGTAAGTCCAAAGCTATTTGGCAGTTGTTTGTTTTGTGAGGACGAATAGGTCGTGCATGCATAGTGATCTTAAAGCTGGAAATCAATAAAAAGTACATTTGGTAATGGGGAATACTGAGGTTTGTACCTGATCACGATTAAGGTTTATCTAGACTCTGTTCTGTCTGCCATGTCTGGATATAGGAAGTTACCGAAATCAGCACAGGACTCTATCTGCCAAAGTGCTTGAGTAGAATACAAAAGTTGTAGGATGTTAAATTACCCCTCGGCTGTCAAAAGTTGGGAGGATTTGGTTGAACAGAACGTGAAACGTGATTGTTCTTGTAACAAACAACCTTCTGGCCATGTTGTTATATAATTCATGCGAGTTCTATTTTTCTGCATTTACTCTTTTGCATTTTGGGGCATTGTATACCACTTGCTCACAAAAGAGTTTTTGCATGTTCCAGATGGTGGGATCTACGCGTGGCAATCCGGAGGGTTTCGTGAATGCGAGTGGTAGCGGATCGCAGTAGCCCCCACCCCCACCACCAGGCATTGCGGAAGTCCTGGCCGCCCAGACTGAGTTGCTTCGCCAACTTGTCCAAGGGCAGCAGCGAGGAGGACACCACGTCCATCAACCTCAAGCTGCTGGTTATCAGGAATTCTTTGCAACCCAGCCTCCTCTGTTCAACAGGATAGAAGAACCACTGGATGCGGATGCTTGGATTCGCACAATCGAGTCCAAATTTGCACTACTTCCGGTGCCATGTTCGGAGGAAAATAAGACTCTCTTTGCCGCACAACAGCTTCGCGGTTCTGCGCGTCTTTGGTGGGACAACTACCATGGCATGCTTCCGGCCGATCACATTGTTACTTGGAATGAATTCAAGAATGCATTTAGGGACCACCATATTCCAGAGGGTCTTATGGAAAGGAAACTGAATGAGTTCCTGGCTCTCACTCAAGGGACTCGTACGGTTATTCAATATGCCCAAGCTTTTAATGGTCTATGTCAGTACGCGGGTTATCATGCTGACACAGATGTTAAGAAGCGTGACCGCTTTCGCAGAGGACTCAATACCAAGCTCAAGGAACGTCTGAACCCCATTAAAGTCGATACATACAATGAGTTGGTTAATCTGGCAATTACCCAAGAGGATTGCATTGTGGCTCATCGTGCTGAGAAGAAGCGGAAGGCTCCACCTGGACCCTCGAGTGCTCAGTCACCGAGGTATCGTTTCGTGCAGAATGTTTCTCCTACAATTACTCAGAAGGCCCCTCAACCAGGGCATTGGGTTTTTAGGCCGCCACAGCAGCAGGGTGTAATGCGACCCCCTGTTCCTCAGTTAATTGGCCCAAGGCCAAATGCTCCCCAGCCAACCCGTCCAAGTGAAGGAAATCGTTGCTTCAACTGTGGGAGTTCATCTCATTTCGCCCGAGAGTGTCCGCAGCCTAAGAAACAAAACCAGGGTCAAGGTTCTACTCAGAACAACCAGAACAAGGGAAGAAGGCAGACTGTTCAGGTCAGGCAAGGGCGAGTCAACTTCACCACTCTTGCAGAACATCCTGAGGGTGCACCAGTGATGATGGGTACCTTTTCTATCCACAACAAGCCTGCAGTTATACTATTTGATTCCGGTGCATCCCATAGTTTCATTAATGCAAAATTTGGTGCAAAAGTGGGTTTGGATTTCTGTCACACAAAAGGGTCCTATATCAATCCACACCGGGTGGGAAGATTGCTTCAAACCAAATCATTAGAAATGTTCCAATCAAACTGGGTAGTAAAGTCATCAAAACTGATCTGATCTTGTTGGCACTAGAAGGCTTAGATATAATATTGGGAATGGATTGGATGACTCGGCATGGAGTGGCTTTGGACATTCCCTCCAGGGCCGTTGAAATAAATTCCCCGATCCAAGGAGCCACTACTCTTTATTTACGCTCCCAAGAGTGCACCAATTCTTGCGCATATGCCATGAGCGAATCCAGATTAGAAGAAATCCCAGTGGTATGCGAGTTTGCCGATGTTTTTCCGGATGACTTGCCAGGAATGCCACCGGATAGGGACATCGAGTTTATTATTGAGTTGCAGCCAGGCACTGCACCAATTCTTATGCTGTTGATCATGATGCCTTATATAGTTAGATATGTTGAATTACTACTCTATAAACGATTGCCCAGTAAAATGTGAATGGAAGTGTTCCACTCTTTAACTTCGGGTTTTGTTTAAATTACAACTTGATAGTGAAGCAAGTTATAAGTTATTATCATCACAACAAACTCACCCATGTGCATCTCATATAGATAATACCACTCTCGCTGACGGAACATACGAGCTGGTGCCTGAGTCCGAGAGTGAGCAGCGTGAAGCTCAGGTGAATCTAACTGAAGTTACTAAAGACCCGAACCCGATTTCGGAAGAGCCCAGATCCAGTTACGCCCAGGAAGGCAAGCCCCGAAGCATGTCCTACTATTCTAAATTTATGCAACTTATTCTTGTTCCTATATACTTGTGCATTTAAGTTATAGGAGTTGATTGGAACCTTAGTTGCATGATCCAAGGTACCTATGTTTGAACACTAGTATGTATAGGTCGCTAGTTGGCTATGCTAATGGTTTGGTAGAAGCCGAGTGATTTCCGGTCACTCGCGAGAATTATAGGAGTTGTATGGTTACTACCTGCTGCAACTTGTCGGTGTCCCGACCCGAGGGCCTGGATCCCAACTAGTAAATGCTGCGTGTTTCCTCGTCCCAGATGATGATGCAAGAGGCAATCACAGTAACGCACAGTTTTATCCTGGTTCCGGCCGCGGGGCCGTACGTCCAGCAAAGGGGGTGTGCGAGGGCACTGTATTATCTTGCACCCGGGGTGCTTGTAGTAGGGGATACAAGCGAGGCGAGAGAGGGAGGGGAGCTCCCAAGTCTCTGCTAGGAGTGGAGGCGGTTGAGATGAGTGATCAGTAGTGCTGAGAGTTCTCTTGGGAGATAGAAACCAGAGAGACCAGCCGGCTAGAGTCTCGCGTCCAGATGAGCCCAGCCCCCCTTAAAGGGGGTCCGCCTCCTCCTTTTATAGTTACAAGGAGGGGGCGGCATACACGAGTGTAGGGCACGGAAGTCGTCGTTTTCCCCTGAATCGCGGGTACAGTGGTCGAACACTGTAGGAAGTGCACTGTGGGAAGGTGGCGCACGTTGCTGTTGTCCTGGATTTCGTCCTTGGTCCCGCGGGGACGGCGCCGGTCGTCCTGCAGTGCCTTGGCGGAAGTAATGGCGCGAGTCGGCCCCGGACCCCCTGTCGGAGTGCGGGTGTGCACACTAGAAGGTCCGGGGGACACGTGATATCGCCGGACCCCTTCCTCAGTGGGGGGCGGGTCCGGAAGGTCGGCGGGAGTTGTACCGAGCCTGTCTTGTCCCGCGTCGCGGGTCCCAAGGCGCTGCTACAGCGTCCGGGATGGTGGAGTGATGACCAGGGTCAGCGGATGGGACCCCGGTCACATCTACTGTGGGAATGGCGGTCTGACGCCGCCCGTCCTTTGAGCCGTGGCGGAGTGGCTGGCCTTTAATGCCTTCGTATGGCGGGCGGTTGGGTGGCGGGGCCGTTTGTCCCTTGTGCTGAGAGACGGCCTCGAGCGAGGCGGAGATGAGTTACCCGCTCGAGGGTAGATCCGCTACCCTCGAGCGAGGCGGAAGTGCGTTGCATGGTCGAGGGTCCCTGGGGGGGGCCCTCGAGCGAGGCATAGAATGAATCACCCGCTCGAGGGTAGGTTCGCTACCTTCGAGCGAGGCGGAGATTGTCCAGCGGGCCCGGGAGGGACCCTCGAGCGAGGCGGAGATCATTCCGCGGGTTCGAGGGGGATGTGAATGGGCCGCGTGCTGGGCTTTATTGAGTCTTTTCCTTTCTTCCGGATTGGAAGGATGCCGTGGGCCTAGTTGATTTAACAGGCGTTTTTGTTTTTTAAAAACGGTCTTAGTACCCCGATTAGGGTGTCCCTAATTGTGGCACCCGACAGTAGCCCCCGAGGCTTTGGTCGAGTCAATGGATTCGGCCAAAGGGTGATTTCCCTTTCGACGTGATCAGTCAATGTCGCGTACCCGCCAGGCGCGCCAAAGCGCCAGCCAAGCAGATGTGGCAACACGCCAGTCGGGGTAGTATGCCCGAGGGGGAGTGCTTCGAGGCGCGCGCCTCTTTGTTTGTTTGTTTGAAGGACAAGACGTGTCCGCGCGCTGAGGGGGGCCAGGGCGATGGTAGCGCCCGCTGCTTGGCAGCTGGTGCTCCCGTCGTGCTGGCCCGTACGTAGGGCCTTGGCCCCGGCGTTCCTGGTTGCTTTACGGCGCGCCGTTCGAGGGCATCCGGCTAGAGCCGATGCTGCACCGCTTAGCATTCAGGGGCTCAGCTCCGTCTTATTTCGTTCGGTCGTGTCTCGGCGCGGGGACCGAGGACATCCTTTGCTCGTGGAGCGCCGCTTCATCACGGGCGATACAAGCCTCCGCTCTTTGATAAGCTTGAAGCTTTGTGCCTGGCGCAGCTATAAATAGGGGTCGTGGGGTTTCCCTTCTTCTCCAGCCTCCCGACTCTTTCTTCCAGTATCACCCTAATTTTGTAATGTTTTCTCTGCCCTTTTGTGACCGGCCCCCAGATGGGGTGGCCTGGCTTTTTTAGGCTTTTGGCGCTAGAAGGATGCTTGCGAGCGGTTGGGGAAGACCGGAGTGGGCGTGCGCTCCATCCCTCAGGTTCAGTGGGATCAGCAGAAGAGCATTGGGCCCGTGGGGTCATGCTTCCGCGATGTCCCCTAGCCTGAAGGGGGATGGAGACGCCTGACCGGGGCGCTGGCGCCAGGTCCGGCGGCTGTTTTTCGCATCGTCCCCCCCGGCGACAAGGTTGCTCTCGGGGAGACGGTGCGGAGGGCGCTGTCCGCCAGCTCGACCCCCTGCATGGTCTTCGGTGGAGGAGACGCCAGAAGAAGGCTTGCGAGGAGAGCGTCCCGCTGGACCCATGAGGTCTGGGGGCCGCTTCTCGCATCCCTAGCAGCCTCGCTGCTGCGTCAGCTAGGGGCTCGGTGCCTTTCTTCGTCGCTCGCTCCTCCCCAAGACATGGAAAATTGCCACGTAGGTGGCAACGTGTTTGTATCTTTCGATGGCTTCGCGCCGGTGACCCTTTGTAATCTTTTCTTGAATTTGAGCAATAAAGTCCCCTTTCCCCTCTGCGGGGAGGATTACCGAGGGTATAGGGGTGTACATAGAGTTACGACCCTCGAATGTGTGAAGTCACCTTCGCGGGGGCGCGTCAGCGCACCCGCGGGTGTAGCCCCCGAGGCCTTGGAGGAGAGTTTGTGCTCGTCCAAGGGCTATAAATGTTGTCCCGCTGGGTAGCTTTTCTGGGATGGCCGTCCAGCGTCTTTTTCAGCCGGCATCGGCACTTTTTCAGCCGGCCTCGGCACTCTCGGTGCTGGTACAGTGATTTGGCGTTCAGCTTTAGCTGTTAGGGGAACGTACGCTAACAATAGCGGCGGGTTCGGTTTACGCATGGAGCTTCATAAGTGACGGTTGTCGATTTTTTCAAGGGTGTGGTTTTGAACCGTGGTGTGCGAGGAGCCCCCTAGCCTAGGCCCGTGTGAAGGCATTCAGGGGAAACCTTCGACTTCGACTACGACCCTCGTTGCCCTTCCGCAGGGAGGAGGGGTGAAGCGCACCATGCTACCCATGCCCGGGCCGCGAGCTATGGCTACTTCAGTGAGCTATTAGCGGGTTGTTCAAGCGGACGTCCGTGCCCCATTCGATAGGGGTCGGCTCGTGGTCCATAGACACGTCTCATAAAGCGCTCGCGAGGGTTCGCTAGGCGGGGCTCGAACCCATTCGGTAGGGTTCGAGGGCTCGATGCTCTCCCTCGATGGGATCCCCCTTCTAGGCACCGTCGACTGGCCTTGAACACTGCGTAGGATGTCTCGAACTCCGCGCTCGAGGGTAGCTTATACGGCACATCCCCGCAGTCCCTGACTCTGGTGATCTGGGGCGCCTGTCGAACCCCCTGAAGGGCCAGGCTTCGACCCCCTGATCAGTAAGGCCTCGAAATACGATTCCTTCGAGGGTAGAGAGACCCCTATGAAGGAATATTCCGTCGTGGTATGAAAACGTCGCAGAGCCGCGAGCCACGCGCACGCGGGTCTTCCGCCGGTAGCGGGCGACGTGGCCTGATTTGGGCGGCACGGCGTGGGCGCGCCTTTTCAGGCGTCCGCCTCGGGTAAGCGAAGCGGCGTGAGCGGCGGCTGACGGATGGGATAGCGCAACAGTCGCGCTGCGCCCGCCGGTTACCGTGCCGCATTTATTGTTGCGTGCGCGCGTGGGAGACTCCGCGGTCGTGGGGCCCATCCGTCGGTGATAGCAAAATCTACCGCATTCAATGCGGTAGATTTGGGCCGCGGTTGCGGCCGCGCCCGTTGTGGTGAAATAAAATGAAAAGAAATGAGTTGTTTGGGCTTACCTGACCATTTGCCTTCACCCCGCTTCGCCTTCTCCGCCTCCCCTGCTTTCTGAGACCGTAGCCAAGAGTGAAAGGAGGAAGAGGAAGGAGAGGGAGAGAAAGCGCACCATAGCCATTTCAAAGCCTTTGCTCCCGCATTCCCCCTCGGACCGAAGACATGTCGGACATCCAGGAGCCTTTGCCATGGGGGAAATCCTCCGCCACCGTGGCGGTCCTGGAGTAGTTGGTGGCCGACCGACTGCTGCCACAGATCACCAACTCAGGGGTGCCGGCATGGATCTCCCCGCACCCGGACGAGACCGAGCCAAAGCCCCCGCAAGGCTACGTCGTCAGCTTCGTACGCCTCCACGAGCGAGGCTTCGGCGTCCCTGTCAGCAGGTTTATGCGGGCATTGTGCGATCATTACGGAGCGGAGCTGCACAATTTCAGCCCCAATGCCATCTCGCAGGTGGCGGTCTTCATCGCCGTCTGCGAGGGGTACCTGGGGATTGAGGTGCATTGGGATCTTTGGATCCATCTGTTCCGCGGCGAGCTCTTCGTTGAGAGCGGGCGGGGCCAGCCGAGGCGGTTCGCGCGTGCCGGCGGCCTGACATTCCACGTGTGCCACTCCCGGAGGAACCTCTACATCCACAGCTAGATGACGACGGACAATGCGGGGTGGAGCCGAGGGTGGTTCTACCTTCGGAACTTCAATGGCGCGCTCCCGGCGTTCACCGGCAGGGTTCTTCGTGAGCGACCGCCGAAGTGGGATTGGGGGGGTGTCGCCCCCAGCGCAGCAGGACAGACTCGAGGGCCTCACCGACGCGCTGGTGCGTCTGGCAAAGAAGGGACTGATGACAGCGGCCGTCATCGCGAACTTCCATCGGCAGAGGGTTATCCCTCTCGTGGAAAGGGCCCTGCCGATTTTCGAGCTCGCCCCCGGGAGCAAGGTTGAAGGCTCGAGGACGTCGAGCAAGCTTCTCTCCCACACCAACGCTGTCCGGAGGGCGAAGTATGCGGTGGCGGATTTCCCCCAAAATCCCGAGGATCTTTGGAGGATCAAGATGCGCCCCGAGCTGGGGTACATTTCTCTGGTAAGTTTTAGTGTCGAATTCGTCGTGCGTCGTATAGTCCCCTTTTCCTGACCCCCTCTTCGGGCGTGTTTTACAGGGGTTGAGGTGCGGCACCTCGAGGCCTCCCGTCCCAGAACAGCGCCTGATCAATCGCCTCCACGCGGAGAAGATGAAGAGGCGGAAGGACGCGGCGGAGACAAAGGCCGAGAGGAAAAGGAAAATTAAGCCGAGGCACGATAAGGCGTGCAAACTCGCTCGCGCGGAGGGGAAGCCGCAGCCCGCCACACCTGAGTCCTCGGAGGAGGACGAGGAGGAGGCCTCGTATGCTGAGGACCACGCTCTGAGGAGCGACGGGGAAGGTGCGCGCGCGAGCCCCCCACCATTCTACCTGTGGGACGAAGAAGAGGGAGCGACCGTGGCGCCAGAGGAGCCGAGGGCCGCTGGGGGGCCATCGGCGAATCCCTCCCTCGAGGCTGCGGCGCGGGAGTCATCCCCGTCGGCGGCCGCCGAGGAGACGCCCGTGCCCCAGGTACTGATCTGTGGCACCGAGGCTGCGCGGGAGAGGAGTCATCCGTGCTGGCAGCCTCGAGCCGCCGGGCCGACACGAGGGGGGCGCCTTCGGGGTAGTCTTCGAGGGATGGCTCGATGCCCCGGGCTCGAAGGAGCGCCACGAGGAAGCGGAGCATGAGTGCTCGATCTGGGTAAGTATTTTGGATTTGGTTTTTGTTGCGTATCTGGTGGATTTCTCGATCCTGCTCAACTCGCGTCTCTTGATTTTCAGCCCCGGGGCCGTTCCCAAAGATGCGGTGCAGCTCGCCCCGGCCAAGGCTCTCAAGACCGGGGCGCGCAGCACGCCGCACACGGCACCGCAGCCCCAGCCTACTGTGGATCTCGAGGCGGCAGCCGCGAGGCTACGGGAGGCCCTGGCCCGAGGGGCCCGGGCGGCGCAGCAAGCTCGGGCACAAGAGGAAGGCGACGCCAGCCAGAGTGGCGCCGAAGCGGCTGCTCAGGCCGACGATGCCGAGGAGACCGGCTGGGGCGGTGCCGGTGGCGCCGCCCAGGCGGCCATCGACATTGAGGCCGGTCAGGGCGACGCGGCCCGCGCCGCCCGACCGGATACGGAAGGAGAAGCTGGCGGGGGCGAGCAGGAGTGCCCTGCCGGCGGCGCAGAGGAGGATACCCTCGTCCATGAGCCCCCGAGGGCTGAGGGCGAGGGTGTCGCGGAGGAAGAGACGGCGCAAGAGGCGCCAGGGGTGGGAGGAGCTCCCATCTTGGAGACCGCTGAGGCCCGGGACGAGGGTATCGTTGCGGTAGTACCCGTACCAACGGCGCAGGAGGGCGCGACGGCGGTGGTGGAGCTGCCAGACAGCAGCGAGGAGTACGGGGACTCGATGGACATAGACCCCGCTGCTGCGGCAAGTGCCGCCGCGCACATTGCTGAGTTCGCGTCGGTCGGCGCGGGCACGCTCGAGGCGGGGACGTCTGAGGGGGGCCATCTCGGGGCGATCGTTCCGTCCGGGGTCCCCTCGGAGTTCCTCCGCAAGGAGCAAGAGGGAGAGGAGGCCTGGAACAAGCAGATGGGCGTCGGGCGCGAAATCTTGCAGGCCCTCGACCGCGCTTATCAGCTCCATCAGAACACGGATTACCAGGTCAGCCAGGTAAATATTTCCCCCTGGAAATTGCTCGGATTCGGTTTTAGCTTTTACGCGTCCTCACCCACGCCCTCCCCCTTTGCAGCAGCTGAGGGAAATCTCGCGCCAAAAGAGCGTCGAGATGAACCGGCTGTACTCCCAGATGAGCCAGCTCGGGCAACACAACGCCGAGCTGGTGCTCAAAAACATCGACGCTAATACAAAAATGGCTGATCTGGGAGCGCGTCAGCAGGTGCTGGAGGAGGAGCTGGCGCGGGTTGCTGGCGAGCGAGACGTCCAGAGGACGGCAGCGGAGCAGAGGGCCCGGGAGGCCGAGGCGCAAGCTGCCGAGCTGCAGCACCTTCGGACGGCGCTCGAGGAGAGAGCTCGCGAGGAGGAGGTGCAGAGCGCTGAGCTGCAGCGCCTCAGCACCACGCTCGAGCAGCAGAGAGCCGAGCTCCTCCATAAAGAGGTGGCCGTGGTTGTGCTCACCGGGACCCTCCGGGAAAAGGGCGAGGCCCTCGTGGGGAAGGAGGTGGCCCTCCAGAGCATTTGGGCCGCCCTTAGAGAAAAGGAAGCCTCCTTGTCCTCGCTCGAAGAGGCCGCCCGTACCCAGAGGGAGGAAGCGCAGAAGAACATGGCGGGTGAGTACCTTTGGTTTTTCGTCGATTTGTTTTCTTTCATAACTGACATTGGTTTTCTTTGCTCAGAGCTGAGGCAAAGGGTGGCGGACGAGACCGCGGTGAAGGAAGCGGTCCACACCGCGCTTACGGCGGCACAGATGGAGTTTGCTGAGTTGGAGCAGACCGCCGTGAGCGTGTGTCAAGAGCTCGAGGGGGAGGGTGCTGTCTCGGGCAGTTCGGTGATCAGCCGCCTGCGCGCGCTAGGCGGCCGGGTTGCCGAACACGCCAAGAGCACCTTCCGTCTCGGTGTCCTGCGGGCCCTCGCCGTGGCCTCGACACACTACCTCATGGATCTCCAGAGGGTGTCGTCGGGGTACGTCGTTCCCGATGATGCGGATGCAGACGCCGCGTCGGTCATCATGGACGAAGCCGATGCAGCCGCGGAGGAGTTCGCCACCGTCCTCGCCGAGAAGCTCGAAGCAGACATCCCTCCCATCGCCGAATTCGACGCCCCTGAGGGCCCGCAAGGGGGGGATGATAGCCTGTAGGAAAACTGGGCCTCGAAGCCCATTGTAACTAGATTAGTGTTTATGTCATAGTCGCGCTTTGTAATCGCATTCTATGAATACAAGAGATTTTCTTTTCATAATTTGAATGTGTGGCCCGTCGAGGCCTTGTGAGTTCGAGCCTATATTTCTTTACTTTATTTCCGTGTTCTTCGTATGCGACTTAGATAAACATCTGCGAGGAAGTTCGCGTTCGTAAGCAGCGTAGGCGTAGGGTGGTGAGGGGGGTGCCGTATCCCGGAGGCGTAGGCGGCCCCACGACTCGGCCAGCCCCGTACCGTAGTTGCTTACGCCTCGCGTCCGTTTTTTCCAAGGATACGAGAAAAGCTTAGGGTCGAGACGGAAATATTTCGAAAAACATTGGCGACTTTTTGGGGACGTTCGGGGGTTCCCCCCGTAGTAGCCCCCGAGGGAGGCTCGGCTTTGCCGAGGGTAAAGCCGGGCGTACCTCAGTGTTAACGCGCATCCTAGCCTTCGAGGGCCCAGACGGTTCCCAAAAATAAGCCAGTAAAGCGTACTTTATTATTTTGGGAAATTGAAGATACAAGTACGAGCAAATGCACAAAAAACTTGAAATTCTAGGGATAGAAACGACGTAGCTGTTGTATATTCCAAGCGTTGGTGAGGACTTCGCCTTTTTCGTTGGCCAGCTTGTACGTGCCGGGCTTTAGCACCTCAGCGACTATGTACGGTCCTTCCCATGGAGGTGAGAGCTTGTGGCGGCCCCTGTTGTTCTGTCGAAGCCTTAGCACCAAGTCCCCTTCGTTGAGGTCTCGGTGCCGGACCCTCTACGCTTGATACCTTCGCAAGGACTGCTGGTAGCGCGCAGAGTGGAGGAGCGCCGTGTCTCGAGCCTCGTCCACTTGGTCCAGCGAGTCTTTGCGAGCTCGCTGGTTTCGTTGTTCTTGATATGCCTTAAGACTCGGCGATTCGTACTCCAAGTCAGTGGGGAGGATAGCCTCGGCACCGTAGACCAGGAAGAACGGAGAAAAGCCCGTGGCTCTGCTCGGGGTCGTCCTCAGGCTCCAGATGACCGAGGGCAGCTCTGTGAGCCACCTCCGGCCGAATTTGTTCAGCTTGTTGAAGATCCTCGGCTTTAGTCCTTGGAGGATCATGCCATTGGCACCCTCCACTTGCCCGTTCGTCTGTGGGTGTGCCACAGCCGACCAGTCCACACGTATGTGGAAGCTGTCGAAGTACGCCAAGAACTTCTTGCCTGTGAACTGGGTGCCGTTGTCGGTGATGATCGAGTTCGGGACCCCGAATCTGAAGACGATGTCGTTGAAGAATAGAGCTGCTTGGTCGGATTTAATCTTGCCGATGGGTCGAGCCTCGATCCACTTGGAGAATTTGTCGACCGCCACCAGCAGGTGGGTGAAGCCCCCGGGCGCCTTCTTCAGCGGACCGATGAGGTCCAGTCCCCACACGGCAAACGGCCATGTGATGGGGATCGTCTGCAGGGCATGAGCCGGGAGGTGTGTTTTTCGAGCATAGAACTGGCAACCCTCGCAAGTCCGCACGACGTCAGTGGCGTCGGCGACCGCGGTGGGCCAGTAAAAGCCTTGCCGAAACGCGTTACCCACGAGGGTGCGTGGCGCGGCGTGGTGGCCGCAGACGCCAGCATGGATGTCGCGGATCAGGTCCTTGCCCTCGGGGATGGGGATGCATCGTTGCAAGACACCCGAGGGGCCACGCTTGTGTAGCTCATTGTCGATTAGGACGAAGGACTTGGCCCTCCTGGCGAGGCGCCGCGCCTGAGCACAGTTCGAGGGTAAGATCCCTCGAGTCATCCAGTCAAGGTACTGGATACGCCAGTCTCGCGAAGTGGGGGCCTCGTCGACTTCCATTGCTTCGGCCTCGTCCGCGGAGGTGGTCCCGAAGTCAATGTCCATGGGCTCGACCCCGTCCGCCGGGAGGTTCCCGTCGGGGGACCCGGTGGACGAGAGGCCCGGCTCCGACCGGTCCTTGAATTCGGCGGAGGGCTTGGTGACGTCGTGTGCGAAAATATTCGGGGGGACGGTGGTCCGCCCCGAGGCTATTTTGGCTAGTTCGTCGGTGTCCTCATTGTACCTGCGCGGGACATGATTGAGCTCGAGGCCGTCGAATTTGTCTTTGAGGCGGCGCACCGCGTTGCAGTATGCCTCCATCTTCGAGTCGTAACAGCTAGACTCCTTCATTACTTGGTCGACGACGAGTTGAGAGTCACCGCGCGCGTCGAGGCATTTGACGCCGAGCTCGATGGCGATGCGGAGGCCACCGAGGAGGGCCTCATACTCTGCCATATTGTTCGAAGCGGGGAAATGCAAACGGATCACGTACCGCATGTGTTCTCCGAGGGGTGAGATGAAGAGGATGCCGGCACCGGCACCAGTTTTCATCACCGACCCGTCGAAGTACATAGTCCAGCATTCGCCCTGGATTTGTGATGGGGGTAGCTGAGTGTCCGTCCACTCAGCCACGAAGTCAGCCAAGATTTGGGACTTGATCGCTCTGCGGGGGGCGTAGGTGAGAGTCTCTCCCATCAGCTCCACAGACCATTTGGCAATTCTACCCTCAGCTTCCCGGTTGCGGGCTATCTCTCCCAAAGGGAAGGACGAGACCACGGTGACGGGGTGGGCCTCAAAGTAGTGGCGCAGCTTGCGTCGAGCCAACACTACTGCGTAGAGCAGCTTCTGAATCTGCGGATAGTGTGTCTTAGTTTCAGACAACACCTCACTGATATAGTACACCGGCCGCTGGATGGGCAGAGCCTGACCCTCCTCTTGTCTTTCAACCACGATCACCGCGCTGACCACTTGGGTCATCGCAGCTACGTATAGATAGAGGGGCTCGCCGTCCGTAGGTGGTGTAAGAATGGGAGCACGGGTGAGCGATGTCTTCAGCCTTTCGAGGGCTTCTTGAGCTTCGGGGGGCCATGTGAAGCGCTCGGTTTTCCTCAAGAGTCGATACAGGGGCAAGCCTTTCTCGCCGAGACGCGAGATAAAACGGCTAAGGGACGCTAGGCATCCCATGACCCTCTGTACCCCCTTTAAGTCTCGGATCGGTCCCATCCGAGTGATGGCCGAGACTTTGTCAGGGTTGGGTTCGATGCCCCGCTGGGAGACAATGAAACCCAAGAGCATGCCTCGAGGCACCCCGAATACGCACTTCTCGGGGTTAAGTTTTACCCCTTTGGCCCGTAGGCAATCGAATGCGATCCTGAGATCGGCAACCAGGTCGTCCGCCTTCCTGGATTTTACAACGATATCATCGACATATGCCTCTACGCTCCGCCCGAGATGGTCTCCGAAAACGTGGAGCATACACCGTTGATAGGTAGCTCCGGCGTTTCTGAGGCCAAAGGGCATCGTAATGTAGCAGTACATGCCGAAAGGTGTGATAAAAGAGGTCGCGAGCTGGTCGGACTCTTTCATCTTGATTTGGTGGTAACCGGAGTAAGCATCAAGAAAGGATAAGAGCTCACATCCCGCAGTAGTATCTACAATCTGATCGATTCGTGGCAAAGGAAAGGGAACCTTCGGACATGTCTTATTCAGACTAGTGTAGTCCACACACATCCTCCAGTTTCCACTCTTTTTCTTCACTAATACTGGATTAGCCAGCCACTCGGGATGGAATACCTCTTTGATGAATCCGGCCGCCAGAAGCTTCTGCAACTCCTCGCCGATCGCTCGGCGCTTGAGCTCGTCGAAGCGTCGCAGGCGTTGCTTCACCGGCTTGGAGTGGGGTCGGACATCAAGAGAGTGCTCGGCGACCTCCCTCGGTATGCCAGGCATGTCCGAGGGGCTCCACGTAAAGATATCTGCGTTGGCGCGGAGGAAATCGATGAGCACCACTTCCTATTTGTCGTCGAGGGTGGCGCTGATCTGCACCGCCTTGTCGTCGGAGTGGCTTGGGTCGAGGGGCACCTTCTTGATACCCTCGGCGGGTTCGAAGCTCCCGGCGTGTCGGTGCGTGGAGTCCAAGGCCTCGCTCGCCATTTAGTCGAGGGTGGCTGCGAGGGCCTCGTCCTCCGCTTGAGCTTCCGCGCGCTCAACGCACTCGACGTCGCACTCGTAGGCATGCTCGAACGAAGAGCCGATGGTGATGACGCCCCTCGGACCCGGCATTTTGAGCTTGAGATAGGTGTAGTTGGGGACGGCCATAAACTTGGCGTAGCAAGGACGACCAAGGATGGCATGATAGGACCCTCGAAATCCCACCACCTCGAAAGTGAGTACCTCCTTGCGGAAGTTGGCTGCTGTGCCGAAGCACACAGGCAGATCGATCAGGCCGAGGGGTTGGACTCGCTTCCCCGGCGAAACGCCATGGAATGGCGACTTGCTGGGGCGAAGCTTGTCTAGTCCGATCCCCATGAGCTCCAAGGTGGGTGCGTACATGATGTTGAGGCCGCTGCCTCCGTCCATGAGCACCTTGGAGAAGCGAGTGTTGCCGATGATGGGGTCGACAACAAGTGGATACCGTCCCGGATGCGGGACGTAGTCGGGGTGGTCCTCGCGGCCAAAGGCGATGGTATCCTTCGACCAGTCGAGGTAGGATGGCGTGGCTTTGGCGACAGAAAAGACTTCGCGGCGCTCACGCTTGCGCTGCCGAGGAGTCATATTCGTCGTCGCTCCTCCAAAGATGAAGAAGGCGTTCTCCACTGGGGGGAACTCGTCATCTCCACCTTTGTCAACCGCATCCTTCTTCTTGTCTTCGTCGCGACGTGCGACGCGGTGATAGTACTTCTTGAGCATCTCGCACTGCTCGAGGGTATGATTGATCGGGCCCTTGTGGTAAGGGCACGGCTTCTTAAGCATGTCATCGAACTGGCCACCGCCGCCTCGAGGGGGGCCTCGAGGTCCCTTGCGGTCTGGAGCGGCTGCGAAGGCCTCCTCGGAGTCCTCTGCCTGCCCCGACCCGCGCTGGTTCGGCGGGACTGGCTTCTTTCCCTTCCTGCCTCGCTTCTGTTTCTTGGTGGGGGCGTTGGGCTTGACGTTGCCGCCCTCCGCGGGCGCATCATCCTTGCGCTTGCTTGATTTGTCGTCGAAAATGGCACCAACAGCCTCCTCGCCGGCGGCGTAGTTGGTGGCAGCGTCGAACAACTCATTGGTGTTGACGGGTCGGCTTCTGGCAAGCTCATGCACTAAGTTCCTGCAGGTTGTACCCTCGAGGAAAGCGTTGATGACCTCGACGTGGGTGACACTAGGGAGCTCGGTGCACTGCTTGGAGAAGCGTCGCACGTAGTCACGCAGGGACTCGCGGGGCTTCTGGCGACACCCTTTGAGATCCCAAGAGTTCCCAGGGCGCACGTACATGCCCTGGAAATTGCCCACGAAGATATGGACCAAGTCGGCCCAGTTGTGGATCTGATCTGCAGGCAGGTGCTCGAGCCACGTTCGTGTGGCGTCGGCAAGATGAAGAGGGAGGTTGCGGATGATAACCACGTCCTCCGTCGCGCCGCCTAGCTGGCACGCTAGGCGGTAGTCATTGAGCCAGACTGCAGGATCAGTCTCGCCCGAGTATTTGACGAGGGTGTTGGGTTGTCCAAAGCGCGGGGGAAAAGATGCTGTTCGAATCTCCCGGCTGAACACCCGAGTGCCCGGAGGCTCCGGTGACTCACCCCTGTCGTGCTCAGGGTCGAAGCGTCCACCCCGTCGAGGGGTGTACCTCCTGCCGTTGATGACGTTGCGGGCGTCGCCGTCGCCAGCGTACCCGCGAGTATGACGGATTCGCTCCCTCACGGGAACTCTTCCGATGCGCTCGTGCACCGAGGGTGCCCTCACGCCGGGCGCTACGGCTGCCTTGCCCTTCCCCGCTGGGGGTGTGTGCACGGAGACCTCGCGGTCCTAACGCGCAGTCCCATCACGCTGCTCCGGTGCCCTCGAGCGCATACGAGACGCAAAGCTCTCGGCCTGCTGCACGGCAGCTTGCTCGATGAGCTCCTGTGCCTCGCGGCGCAAGTTGCGGCCCGAAGGTGTCGACGGCTCGGGCATAGCTTGGAGTAGGTAGGCCGCAGCGACGAGCTTCTCGCCCGCCGTCTTCAGTTCCGGAGATTTGTCGATGTTGTCGTCGGCCAGGATGCGCTCCCGTGCAGCACGTCCCGCCGCCTGGGCGTGTGCACCAGGCGCGGTACGCTGCTGCTCGAGTGCAGCGCGTAGCTCCTGGGTTTGTTGACGATGCTCATCGAGCTTGGCTTGAAGCTCGCTGAGCTGCGCCAGTTGAGCTTGTCTCGCCGCTGAACTTGACGAGGAAGGGGCTGCGGCCGGGACCACCGATTGCTTTGCCCGTACGTTCGCCCCGCCGCCCTCGTCGTTGGCTGGAGTATTGTCGTCTTGCTCGTCCGCGTGGTCCGCCATGAAGCATTCCCTGGAAGGATCGAAATCCCCCTCGCTGGAGTCTTCGGAGCAGGTGAGGCAGTAGGCCGTCGCCAGCTGGAATGCACGGAGAGCGTCGGGGTCGCGGACCCCGGAGTAGTCCTCGGCCTCCTCGGCTACGAAGTTGTTCATGAAGAAGTCGATGTCGTCGGCGATCGAGCTCGCCGTCTCGGGGTAGGATTCGTCAGGAGATGACGCGATGGGGCAGCGAATCGACCGAAGATGATGACCCGGCAGGTCCTCATGCTCGATGAAGCTAGTGCTGGTTGACGAGGCGTGGGCACCAGCGTTGCGCATCCCGAAGGGGAAGGGCGACGCCGAAGTCAAGCCCCCCCTGGGAGGCACCAATGCCGCAGCAGGTGACGATGTCGGCACAGATGACGCCGAGGTACGTGATGACGAAACGGTGGCCCCGTTGGCCGTGATGCTGAGTTGCGACATGCCAGCCTCAACCCACGTGGGGGAGCTGTGGCGTGCCACACGACGCCGCTCGGCGCGTGCTTGTCGCGAACGCTGACCCGAGCGCCTGTTGCGCCGGGCTGGCGAAGTCGGAGCGATGGGGTTGCGTCCGGGAGAGAGGAGCTGCATAAGGTAACCGTTGCTGGTTGCCCTGAACTCGAGACTCCCGAACGAGATAATGCGTCCCGCTGGGAACGGATCCGAAACACCCATAGGGTATGGGCTGGATCTGCTCGCCATTCCTGGAGATCAAATGGGAAAAAGAGAGAAAAAGTCACGCAGCGCCCCCTACCTGGCGCGCCAACTGTCGGTGTCCCGACCCGGGGGCCTGGATCCCAACTAGTAAATGCTGCGTGTTTCCTCGTCCCAGATGATGATGCAAGAGGCAATCACAGTAACGCACAGTTTTATCCTGGTTCCGGCCGCGGGGCCGTACATCCAGCAAAGGGGGTGTGCGAGGGCACTGTATTATCTTGCACCCGGGGTGCTTGTTGTAGGGGATACAAGCGAGGCGGAAGAGGGAGGGGAGCTCCCAAGTCTCTGCTAGGAGTGGAGTCGGTTGAGATGAGTGATCAGTAGTGCTGAGAGTTCTCTTGGGAGATAGAAACTAGAGAGACCAGCCGGCTAGAGTCTCGTGTCCAGATGAGCCCAGCCCCCCTTAAAGGGGGTCCGCCTCCTCCTTTTATAGGTACAAGGAGGGGGCGGCGTACACGAGTGTAGGGCACGGAAGTCGTCGTTTTCCCCCGAATCGCGGGTACAGTGGTCGAACACTGTAGGAAGTGCACTGTGGGAAGGCGGCGCACGTTGCTGTTGTCCTGGATTTCGTCCTTGGTCCCGCGGGGACGGCGCCGGTCGTCCTGCAGTGCCTTGGCGGAAGTAATGGCGCGAGTCGGCCCCGGACCCCCTGTCGGAGTGCGGGTGTGCACACTAGAAGATCCGGGGGACACGTGCCATCGCCGGACCCCTTCCTCAGTGGGGGGCGGGTCCGGAAGGTCGGCGGGAGTTGTACCGAGCCTGTCTTGTCCCGCGTCGCAGGTCCCAAGGCGCTGCTACAGCGTCCGGGATGGTGGAGTGATGACTAGGGTCAGCGGATGGGACCCCGGTCACATCTACTGTGGGAATGGCGGTCTGACGACGCCCGTCCTTTGAGCCGTGGCGGAGTGGCTGGCCTTTAATGCCTTCGTATGGCGGGCGGTTGGGCGGCGGGGCCGTTTGTCCCTTGTGCCGAGAGACGGCCTCGAGCGAGGCGGAGATGAGTTACCCGCTCGAGGGTAGATCCGCTACCCTCGAGCGAGGCGGAAGTGCGTTGCGCGGTCGAGGGTCCCGGGGGGGCCTCGAGCGAGGCGTAGAATGAATCACCCGCTCGAGGGTAGGTTCGCTACCTTCGAGTGAGGCGGAGGTTGTCCAGCGGGCCCGGGAGGGACCCTCGAGCGAGGCGGAGATCGTTCCGCGGGTTCGAGGGGGATGTGAATGGGCTGCGTGCTGGGCTTTATTGAGTCTTTTCCTTTCTTCCGGATTAAAAGGAGGCCGTGGGCCTAGTTGATTTAACAGGCGTTTGTGTTTTTTAAAAACGGTCTTAGTACCCCGATTAGGGTGTCCCTAATTGTGGCACCCGACACAACTATAAGGCCTACGGGCGGGGCTGTGATACTTGTGATGCCCCGTCTGTTTAGTGAAACTTGATAAGGCCGCAGTGTGTGGTAGTGGTGGTTAAGAGTTTGAATGTACTAACCACATGCCGAGAAATATGGTAATCGGTAAGCAGAAGTACCTGATTGGACCGGCAAGTGGACTTTACTTTCACCTTCTTTGAACGTCGTTTCTCATGCGCGCACATGCGGGTGCAGTGTCGTCGTACTCTGTAGTCAAGGACGGTGACCCTGATCCACAACCCGGAAAGAAAGGGGAAATGTTGCACGTGTGACTCTGGGAGTAACCACGTGACGTGTGTTTAGGTCTGCCTGGCCAGGTTAACAAATTCGATTCGAATCGTCCGCCTCTCACGGATAATGGGACTGCTTAACCCTTTTGCCACATAGAGTAAGAAGCGGAAGATGATGATGATGATGAATTTGGTTGGTTGGATGGTAAAAGATAATTGTTTTCACCATGTATGCTATTGGATATATGCTCACCTAGAATGGTTAATTGAACTAGAACCTGAAAACTATAACCTGCAATTAAGGATCCACTCATTACTGCTTTTCGGCAAAACAAACCCCTCAAGCCAAAAGCCTTGCATGTCTAGATAAAGGGCTAAGTATACCTCAGTCGGGTAAGCCTTGCTGAGTATTAGAATACTCAGCCTTGCTTGTGGCTCATTTTGTTTCAGGAAATACTTTTGAGGACATGATTGCCAGTTTGACCTGGCCTTGCACTCTCCCGCCTGGTTGGTCCGTGGAGTGGGACCCGTCCCCGGCCAACGATGACAAGAGCGAGTGATGTCACGAATCGGGTTTCATCGTGACACCCATATCGTCGTTAGTTCTCGTGTTTATTTTCCGCTGCAATAAAGAACTCTGGTGTTTTCCTTTTATGTTGGTTTTACGAAAAGTACTTTGTTAAATTTGGAACCTGGTTTGTAATCCTAAAGTTATGTTAAACCCTCTGTGTTGTAATATATGGTGTATTGTTGTAATCTCTGGACTCGCCTTCGCGTGAGTTATGCTGCTTTGTTCGATCCAGGTTTAAGTGGTTTTATCGGGAATTTACCTGACAGACCTCCGATGTGCTCCGTCTGTTGTGCGAGTTAAACCTAATTGCTTTTGCAACGATGGTTAGCGCACTTAAGCCGGTTTATGTCGGGCGGTTCTACCACAAGGCGCGGGCCGCACGGAAAGGAGGAGGCGGCGGCGGCCATGACTGCTTGGAGGAGGAGGAGGCGGCGGGTCTGGCAGTGAAGGGGATGGGGGCGAATGGATAAGAGGAGAGGAGAAAAAAATAAAAGGGAAAGAAAAATAAAATAAGAGAAGAAAAAAAGAAAAAGTGTAATTTAAACATTTTACAACCTCAATCAAACAGGTGAAGCTGTTTTGCCAAACATTTTTCAAAACGGCTCCAGCTACACCAAAGAAGCCGCTCCACCAAAAAAGCCGGAGCCAGGGTTGTTTTTGGAGGAGTCAGAGCCCTGCCAAACAGGCCCTAACTAGTACTCCTAGCACCAACAATGTAGCCTCCTGGTACTTAGTTTTCTCTCAATCCATATGGATCAAGGTGTGAAATTTGAAGTAAGTTTCCAGTTCCGTCCATTCCGGACTTCCGGTATGTATGGCTTGGAGGGGATTGGTTCATATAGAAAGTTCTAAGCAAAGAACAGAGCGTAAACACATAAATGACATGTTTTTTTAAAACATTGTTTGCAATAAGTGTTGAGTAATATGTCCCTTCCATGTGAAACTCACTACTCCCTCTATCTCACAATATAAACATTCCTAGCTATATTTCTAGATGTCCAGATTCATATCATCTTCTATGTACCTGGACAAGTGCTAAATACTTATATTCTGGGACAAATGTAGTATTTCTTTTGGACGTATCAAGATTTTAAAAAGGTCGGTGTTCATAAGTTTTGTAGCAATTAGTCAAATTATATATTACATGTTTGCTTGTTTAGTGTCCGGAAGTTGTGTAAGAGGCTTGATTTTGCATGTCTTTTAATATGTTATGTTACACTACTATAACAACTGTTCCTCCCTCTAGATACAAATAAGTGATGCTTGGGATAGTGAATTAGTGATACAGTTTCCATAAGATATTTTTGACTTGTACCTTCTGTCACAAACTGGTTATTATAAAACATAGCAAAAAGTTGAGAAATTTTAGAAAAGAATTGGAGCCGTTTATCTGATAAAATCCTACGGTGGTGAAGGAAAGAAGTACCTAGGATAAAGTACATAGTACTTCCAAAATATGGGACCAAGTACTAAAAAGTAGGACCAAATACTAATTTAATTTAATTTTTATGAATACTTTTCATAGATCGGCGGCTAGAAAAAAAGTTTGTACCCGAAAGTACCCATTGGTACTTGTAAAAAAAAGCTCCAAAAAGTTTGGTATTGTCGGAAATCGCTTGCTTGGAGAGCTTATAGTGAGCGGTCGCTAATTAGCAAGCCCGCATGTATGCTATGTGTTTGCATTACACTTTATAGCTATTGACTAAGGGTCTGTTTAGATCCAAACTTTTTACACCAAAAAACATCACATCGAATGTTTGGATACATACATGGAGTACTAAATGAAGTCTATTTACAAAACTTTTTGTACGGATGGGCTGTAAATCGCGATACGAATCTAATGAGGCTACTTAATCCATGATTTTGCAACAGTGATGCTACAATACCATTCGCTAATTATGATTTAATCATGGATTAATTACCATCATTAGGTTCGTCTCGCGATTTACAACCCATCTGTGCAAAAAAATTTATAAATAGACTTCATTTAATACTTCAAATTAACAAGATTCCGTTCCAAAAAAATTGGTTGAGGATCTAAACACGGTCTAAACCTTGTAATAACGAATGATTGAGACCGTGTTTGGTCCAAGATATCAAGTATTTTTTTTACCTGAAGTATCAAGGTGTCTTTTCACTAGTCATTGAGTAAAAATCTTATTGGAGCACAAATTTTTTGCGTGAGTTGTAGATGATATATTATTAAAAACATCCAAGCATAAGAAAATGAGTGAGGTCATACTGATTTACATGAAAATTATCGACCAACAATAAATTAACACAAGGAGCTAGCAGCCATGTAAAATGTAATGAAAAATATGACCAGCCCCATCGTCGATCAGCATTGATCCAATGTTATTTTCACATTTCAATGTATATATAGACTAACTAATGCACCATCAACACAGTCACAGTCAGCCTCAAAGGCAGCCTCCCTTTCTCATGCATGTCGCGGTCAAATTGTCCTTTCAAATTGAATTCCAACTTCAGAAAGTACAATACTTTTCACGGTCTTTCCAGCACCCTTCTTTCCTCCATGTCTCCACGAGAAAAAATAGTAAGACCAGACCGCGGCTCATTGTAAATAGAAAAATCTCAAAGGAGCTAGCAGCAAAAAGGAAGAGGAATTTCCAATAAAGTCAGGATGTTGTGATGGGCCTCTCCGGATAAACTTCAAGCTTGTGCTTGCACAACACTACCCTGTACTGGGTATGTGCCATGCCTTGTCATCAACGGAGGATGGGCACTACTGATGCTGGGAACAGGTGGTTGCTTCAAGAGGGTGACGTGACAAGGATCTCACATGGACTACTACCAAACGAACGCGTCGCTATCTCGAGATGTTTATCTTATATTTATTTTTGTGATGGATCATTTGTTTGCGCCACTTGCAAGGGCTGCACTGGTGGTACTAGATCGGACAAGCTGGATTTGGCCCCTGTTCTTGGGAAGCGACAGAATGGTAATCTATAGAAGTTTAGTGTGTAGCAGATTTGTAAGCGCTTAGCAAAGTGCCAAATTTGACTTCGTCTGTTGGTACCATCTGAATCATGGAGCATTTTATTAATTAATTAATATATTAATATTAATATTATTAATTAATTAATATTTAATATACTATACTAAGGCTCCAAGATTTGGAGCAACGCCGTGCGTCCTGGCCCCACGTGGGCCCGTGCACTGTTCATGCGGGTCCCACATACTATTCATGCAGACCCCCTTGGACCCACATTCTATTTAGGTGGGACCCACGTACTGTTCAGGTGGGGCCCACGTACCATTCAGGTGGGGCCCACGTACCATTCAAGTGGGACCCACGTATTATTCAGTTGGGACCCGCGCATATTATTTCGTGGGACCCACCGTGGGTCCCTTTTAAAAAATATATATTTCTTCCATTATTTGAAAATACAAAATATATTTAATTACTCTCTATATACAAATATAATTGCTAGACTTTGTATACTACGTTCGCATGCGGTAGCCCTACTACTTTTTGGACTTTGCTTTCACTTTATAAACTCGAAAAATATAATTGAATTATTCATTCATCGCTAATCTTATTTTTTTCCTCTACAAAAACTAATAATCAATGTAAACCAATCCATCAACTATACCTATTAGCATAAAAAAATAGTGAACTCCTAAAAAAAAGTTATACTTACCTCTTCACTAAAATGTTTGTAACTGGCACCCTCTCAGACTCTAAACTACCATGCTAATTTACTATAATTTTTATATTTGATTCAATATGTCGATACCATATTGTCTTGAATATAATAGGGGATAATATTTTTCCCATTATTAGTTTAGGTCAATTTCTTTAAAATAGGCGCGCATAGCGCGCCAACCTAACTAGTTTCTTTGAGTGAGTGTGAGGTTGATGTGATTATATTTTGGAAATGTATTTTTCTCTGTCTCCGTTGCAACGAGGTACTCCAAAGATTTATAGTTCATGTTTATAACAACTTTCAAATTTCGATAGCAGGCATGCTCAATAGTTGACATGCATTCTGCTGAACTAATGCATTTGAGTTGCTGCAACAGTACATTTAAAATGCTGAATTTCTCTCAAAGATCAAGCATAAATTCATACTAGATTATGTCTATTTAGGAAAGCAAATTTGTGATCCTTAGGTGCACCTCCCGTCCTCTTTAATTTAAATATTTGTACCACCTTTTCAAAATCAAATAAAATCATGATACTGCTGACTCATTTGTTCATGATATTAATTTTTATTATTTATAATATAAAATCAAATGTTCGTGATGTTTAAAATTTAGTACCTTATTATTTGTTGGTCACTTTATTCATAGAAAATTATTTTTTGTTCATGTAGTTAAAATATTTTGTTCCCAGTAGTCAAAACTAATTATTTAGTATTAATTTTTTTTAAAATATCACACAAATATAGGCAAGTGTGGTTCTAGTTTTAAAGATCTTGTCAAAAAAAGATAATGATTAATGATGTAATCGGAATTTAATTTAAATATATATCTTAAGATTTATAGATTTTTTTGTTTGAAACCTCTTTGCATGTGGCTGATGTCATCAATTTTTATCTCCGCTTGAATGCATGCATCTCTTATTCCCTTTCCTCTGGTGGAAGTACTACTCGCGACGCTAACGTACTTTCCTGTGAAGTTTGTGGGGCTAGTGAATCCAATTATGCATCACGCGTGCAAACGGATCTAATGTGCGGCCCAAAGCAGTGACTGCACCCCGCAACAAATAAATCGCACCCTCTTCAGGTGATGGTTCGTGCCTGAAGCGATGAATAATCGCACCCAGAGCGAGAGGGGTGGCATCTATGAAAAATTATTTTTTTTCAAAAAATATACTTTCATTTATTAATATTGTAGAAATAGGCGTCGATTTGAAAAATCTCATGGATGCTAGAGTACGTCACCCCTCGTTTGGTGACAAGGGGCTTTGTCAACCTACTGGTGCTAGCTTCGAACTACAGCAAGACGTCTATGATGATTTTAAAGATTTGTCGGCTCAATTTTTGAAAAATACTTATAAGTATATAGTTTGCATAGTGTATTTATAGATGTGAATATACGTACAGTGTCCGAGTTTTAATAGGAAAAACCGCTAGTGCTAGCTTCCGTGTGCATTTCCTCTTTAAAAATACCCTTTCGTTGGCTTGCTCCCACGGTCACGAAAACGCCGCGTCCATGTGTTTCTCAACCTAGAATTAGCACCCGAATAACGCCAAAAACTATTATGGAAATAAAAAGCCATGCGTGGTGTATGAACTATCCTCGTCAAGTGTTAAATAAAAGGAAAAATCTAAATGGCACGATAAGCACAAAAGATGACTTTTATGACACGATAAGCAGGCCCAATCCTAAGGCCAGCCCCGCATATATACAGCGGACTCCAAGGCCCATCTGTCCGCTAGCCCAGCCCAGCCAGGCTGCCTGGTCCTGCTATATTTTGTCGGTACGGTCCATGTGCGATCGAGGAGGGGTGCAGGCAGCTGGTGGGCTTCGAAGAGCTCACTCGGGCGTTTTTTTATTTTTCAAAATCGTTTTTTACATAAATATATTTTCGGTTTCATAATTTACAGTTTTGTACCCCTACCGTACAGCTGCGGGGCGGCCGGCCCCCTGCCGCCCTGCTGCCGGGCGGTAGGGACCTGAATGTAAATAAAATTTATTTTTAATCGCATTTTGGCCCCTAAGGGAGGCTGCCGCCCGGCAGCCGGGCGACCGGTACCTGCCGCCCGGTGGCGGGGCGGTAGGCCAGGTAGCCGCCCGGCAGGGGGGCGGCAGGCCCCCCCTCTATATAAATTATGGTATGAAGTCTAATTCCTTTTGCATTTACATAAAGGATCACAACACTTATATGATGTGGGACCTTCTTCGTATTACCCTATGACGACAGCAGAAGGAATGCAAGGTAAATACCTAATCCGTAACCCGAATTTATCATGTTCTTCTTATTTCTATGAATATTTTAAATAATTTGAACGGTTTACAGGATCGCACCACCAGCTTTCTGATATGGGTCCTTCTTCGTATCCACCACTAACAGGTACGTATGATGAATATGTACCCAAATAGATCACTTATAAGACGATGATTAAGATATCTTAATTGTTACTGCATAGGGGCCACACAAGATACCTTGGAGGCGAACATCGAAGACTGGAGTCGGTTATTTTCTACACCTAACCAGCAGGCCGATCCTACCTTCCAGACACCTGTGGGCACCGGTGTAGGATCAAGAACACCGACTAGAGGGGGTGAATAGGCGGTTTAACAAAGGAAAGCCCTATGTCATGCTACTACTATCTCTAGATGGGTTTGCAACCTAGGGTGACAAGATACAAATCAAGCTCTAGTAAAGTAAATTGCTCAATGTAAAAACAAGAATTAAAATGAGCAAGAGAAGTAACCAAGCTTGACACAAGAATTTATCCCGTGGTGTCGATGACTTGCCGATCACCCCTAATCCACGTTGAGGTGGATTCCAAGAATCAACCGCTCCTCTATCAAGAACCTCTTGATCTTGAGCCAGCTTGAATCAAGAAACCGCTCCACACCTCGATTCCACTAGAGTTGCTCTTCACCACTCCGGTGAGGTGAGCACAAGATCTCTCACAACCGAAATCGGGGCTCCTCAACAATCTCCTTGGAGGAGCTCCACGAAATCCTCTTCTCCAAGCCGTCTAGGGAGCGGCAACTCCCAAGAGTAACAAGTCGATGACGCTTGCTTGAAGTTTCCCTAGTGCCACAAAGCCCAAACTCTTGATGCAATGCACTAGGAAGCCCTCACACCCTCAAGAATGCAATCTCTAAGCAAGTGTGTGTGAGAGGGATGCATTAGCTCTATGGTGTCAAGAATGCAGTCCAAATGGCCAAGAGAGACACCCAATGGCCGGGCATTGGGTATATATAGACAACCCTTCAAAAACTAGTCGTTACACTCTTTTCTGCGAAGTCGCGGACCGTCCGCGGTTCAAAAACCGGACCGTCCACCGTTATAAACCAATGAGTCAGAGTGCATTTAATGCGTGTCAGAACTAGCCGTTAAACCCCGGCGGACCGTCCGCGCCCCAGGGGCGGACCGTCTACAGTTAAGAGATCTGACTCATCAGAGACAAACATGCTCTCTGGTACAAATTCGAATTAGCCTGCGGAACGTCCGCGCCCCAAGTGCGGACCGTCCGCAGTTCACTTTTCAGCCCAAACCAGATAAACAACCTCTCTGGTACAAAATTGAGATTAGCCGGCGGACTGTCCGCGCCCCATGGGCGAACTGTCCGCCTTTCAACTTTGAAGCCCACCAGAGAGACACCCTCTCTGGTACATTTTTTGAAATATAGTGACGGATTGTCCGCCCACCTGGGCCGGACAGTCTGCCAGCCCACCAGAGTCTCTGCAAGCTCTCTGTAACGGGCGCGGACTGTCCGCCCGTCGTGTGCGGATTGTCCGCAGTTACTCAGTCAGCTCTCAAACTTAGTCTTTTTCAAATCTTTTCAAAACGCCGTTAGCCCTCAAGCATGCAACTAGACATTTTGAGCAAAATGACACTAATGACCCGTCAAGCACGAGTACATGACCCCTCTTGATAGTACGGCTAACTATCCAATCAAATCCGGTCACTTTTCATCCACTAAACACCGTGTGACCGGTAAAATGCAAAAGCCCTATTTGATACCTTTGCCTTGAGCCCGAGCTTTGCACATCATCTCCAAAACTTCACACGTTCACAACCAAATCTCTTTCATCCGTGGATCAACCTATACTCATTATCTCAAATGAAATCGTTAATCCACAAACCGTTGTCATTAATTACCAAAACTCGAATTAGGGGCCTAGATGCTTTCAACCGGACGTCCAGGTAGAGACGTAGGGCCTCCAAACCGACACACATACCCTACAGACCACGTCCACACACAGCGTAAAAGAGGTCGACATGGCCGGAGTGGTTAGGAGGTGCTTTTAGTTGTTTCTGTATTTTTGTCATGAACATGTCGTCATGTTATACTTATTTCGTTCTCATGCATCACCTATTTCGTTCTCAGTTGCGTATGTGTATGAATTGCTAAGTTATATTTTTCATATTCATCTACTTTACTAACGGTTTTTATTTCTATCCAAAATATTTAAAACCACATCTAATGCTGCACCGCCGCACTGACGGTCAAGGTTTAACCTGTGGGAGGGGCCTGCCGCCCCCCTGCCGGGCGGCGGGCAGGTCTACCGCCCCGCCACCGGGCGACGGGTACCTGCCGCCCGGCTGCCGGGCGGCAGGCTCCCCCAGGGGTCAAAATGCGATTAAAAATAAATTTTATTTACATTAAGGTCCCTACCGCCCGGTAGGAGGGCGTCAGGGGGCCGGCCGCCCCGCAGCCAGGCGGTAGGGATATAAATCTGTAAATTATGAAACCGAAAATATATTTCTGTAAAAATTGATTTTGAAAAATATAAAACTAAAAAAAACGCCTCACCCGGGGGGCGGCATGGTGGGCTCTTGGCCATGTAGTGGAGTGCGAGGTTGCAGCGCATGGGCCTTCTAGAAGGACCCCGATGTCCGTTCCGACTTCCCATGCGCGAACAGCCAGGCCAGCAGCAAACAAAAGCCCATTTGTTTCGCGCTACGCTATTTCATTCTACGAGAAAATTTTTTATACATGAAGTAGTAAATGAAGTCAATTTGTAAAATCTTTTCAGGAATGGGTGTAACTTTTCGCGACGAATCTAATGATGGTAATTAATCGATAATTGGCTACAGCGATGCTACAGTAACATCCTCTAATCGCGCGGCCAAAAATCTCATTAGATTCTTCAGAACCACTACGTGGGGATTCTGAAATTGGTTTTGTAAACTGCTTTTTTTAACATTATAATTAATAATTAAAGTGTTACTGTTTATTAGCACAGCACAAAACAAACGAGCCCCAAATCCGGCAACCGCATGCCGCCTCCTCCTCGTCCTGGCCGGTGAAGCGCCACCGCGCCACCCGCCCGACCAGGACAGCGTAGCTGCCGTCATCGATCACGTAGCACGGGATGCGCGCGCCGCCCGCCGGCCGGCCCGAGCGGCGAGCGAAACGGCCCAGTTGCCCTCCCCCAGCCTCGCTGGCATGGCTTGCTTTCTCCATCGCATGGCCTGTCCTATCCGCGATGCTGGCGGCGCCTGTGCTGCCATGCATCCGGGCGCCCGGGCCGGGGGCACGCACGCAGACGCGTCGCGGCACCGCCCCGTTGCCGCGCGCGCATACGGCGGCCGGGGATTCGGCGCCGGGCGAGCCAGCCCGGCGCGCGTCACGACGGCGGCGGACGCTGGGAGGGCCGATCGGCCGGCGACGTTGCCGTAGCGGCTAGCAACGGGACCAGTGCGAGCTAGCAGTGGATGAACCTCTCTCTCTCTCTCTCTCTCTGCATGTGGCCTTGTCGGCTTCGTGGCCGTCGAGCAAGTGAGGCAGGGCGTCCTTCTAGAAGGACCGGGACGTTCACGTTCCATTCCAGGGAGTAACCGTCGTCCACTCGATACCGGACGTCGATCGCTTGCGCCTTGCAGCCGCGACGCATCGATCCTCCGCCCACCACACGACCTACTCGTGGAGTCGTGGGCTCGTGGCAAACCGACAAACAGAGGGGGGACCTAGCATGACCCCGCGCGACCAACCGATCGAGACCGCCGGCAACGCCGCTGTCAGGCTGGGATACGAATCGGGGTCATTACTCGACCGACAGCGGCCGCTACCTAGCTAGCTAGCGCGCGCCGGCGCCTGTGGTCGCCGATCGCGCCGTGCGCGGCTCGGCTAGCTAGCTCTCCCCATGCCAGTTGCCAAGGGAACATAAACAGATAAACTATTTGGGACTAGTTTGTAATGCAGAGTTATTACGAACTTATCCATATTTATACGATGGTAATACTATTCTGCATCTTAGGTATTGCTGTTATTCTATACAACTAGTAGCTATGAAATTACTGAACCAGCTAACCAAAAAATACTGAACTGAGTTGCTGTATTACTGAATCACGTTCAATAAAATGGTATAATTAATCGTGCGCAGCAGTTATTACTGAAAATTTATTCAGTAATTAGTTGGGTGTAGTCTGCTGATGTTGTGTATTACATGATATATGATAATCCTAGATGCAGTACCCTTGACAGCGAGCGTGTGTCTATATATACTCGGTTCTGTGTTTGCTTGTGTGGTTCTCGCGCTGCTATTGCTCGGTGCCGAGCGACCAAGCAAGTCTGCTCGCTGGACGCGGCCATGGCCAGCGCCACGAAGCTGCCGCTGCAGGAGAGGGTCCCGCTCCCCCGCATGGCGTGGAAGCTGGCCGACCTCGCCGTTCTCTCCCTGCTCCTGGCCCTCCTCGCCCGCCGCGCGGCCACGCTGCGGGCGGCGGGCGGCGCGGCGCCGGCGTGCACGTGGTGCTGGCTCGCCGCGCTCGTCTGCGAGGCGTGGTTCGCCGTCGTGTGGCTCCTCAACATGAACGCCAAGTGGAACCCCGTCCGGTTCGACACCCACCCCGAACGCCTCGCCCAAAGGCAAGGAGCAAACGCAACGCTAACATTTGTTTTTACTGCTTCATCTTCATCATCAATTACACCGCGTTTAAATGCTGGCT
This sequence comes from Panicum virgatum, assembly GCF_016808335.1. Lineage (NCBI taxonomy): Eukaryota > Viridiplantae > Streptophyta > Magnoliopsida > Poales > Poaceae > Panicum > Panicum virgatum. The sequence goes on along the minus strand of NC_053151.1, from coordinate 29,638,934 downwards.
TTGCCACAGGATCGACGAGCTGCCGGCGGTGGACATGTTCGTGACGACGGCGGACCCGAAGCAGGAGCCGCCGGCGGTTACGGTGGACACGGTGCTGTCGCTGCTCGCGCTGGACTACCCGGCGGGCAAGCTGGCGTGCTACGTCTCCGACGACGGCTGCTCCCCGCTGACGCTGTTCGCGCTGCGCGAGGCCGCCGAGTTCGTCAAGCTCTGGGTGCCGTTCTGCAGGAAGCACCGCGTCAGCGTCCGGGCCCCCTTCGTCTACTTCTCCTCCGGCGGCCCAGGGCGCGGCGGCGCGGCCGGTGGCGAGTTCCAGCGCGACTGGGCAGCCATGAAGGTCAGCGGCTAGCTATTGTTCATCACGCACTCCTTATCTGTCGTCGCACGTTCACTCCATAATAAGTTGCAAAACACAGTGTCTGACTCCGATCGTGTGTTCGCGGCCGCCGTTTGCCCGACGCGGATGCAGATCGAGTACGAGAAGCTGGCTAGCCGGATCGAGAACGCCGACGAGGAATCTCTGGTCCGGCACGGCGACGGCGAGTTTGCCGAGTTAGTGGGCGCTGACCGCAGGGACCATCCGACCATAATCAAGGTTGCGACAAATATAATTGATGAGCTCTGTTGTTAGACGAGCAGCTTCATGCCAAAAATTAAACATGCCGATCTGTGTCTGACTGACCCGGCCGCGTTCTTGTGCCGAGAGCGCGTGCAGGTCCTGCGTGACAACGGCGGCAGGGAAGGGGACGACGGCACCGGAGTCCCAAGCCTCGTGTACATCTCCCGGGAGAAGAGCCCCAGGCACCACCACCACTTCAAGGCCGGGGCCATGAACGTCCTGGTACACACATCATCTCACGACATGCATGCTGACGTGGCATGAAGATGAAAAAAAAAACTCACTTTCGCCGGCCATTCAATTCCCTGTGCAGACGAGGGTGTCCGCCGTGCTGACCAACGCGCCCGTCCTGCTGAACGTGGACTGCGACATGTTCGCCAACAACCCGCAAGCCGCCCTCCACGCCATGTGCCTCCTCCTGGGCGTCGACGACGAGCTCCACAGCGGCTTCGCGCAGGCGCCGCAGAAGTTCCACGGCGCCCTCAAGGACGACCCCTTCGGCAACCAGATGGAGGTCATCTATCAGGTACTCGATCTCTCACAGACAGACCACGTTTCGATCGCTATCGTAGTGTTGGCAGCAGTGTGCGAAAATCCTTCTACATCGCACAAACCATTTTTGTTTTCGTTTGATGTGAGGTGCTGGAATCAGTGTGAGGCTGTGAGCTGACATCGGCAAACTTGTCTCTGTGTTCTTGGTGAGTTCAGAAGATTGGCTTCGGCATCGCTGGGCTTCAGGGCATCTTCTACGGCGGGACGGGCTGCTTTCACCGCAGGAAAGTCATCTACGGCGTGCCCCCACCGGAGTCCGCCACGGACGTCCGGCAACCAACAAGGATGAGAGGTGAAATCTTGTGGACAACTTGTACGCTGACGCTTTTTTTTTTGTAGATAGTAATGGATCCATTTAAAAAAAATTCCAACTGCCGCATCACCATGGATGCTCGGAGCCCCACTTGTATTTTCTTTAGGCCATGACCTTTACAGTCACAGTTACACTCGAACCGGCTGTATTCTTCCAGGCTCACCATCTTACAAGGAGCTGCAGAAGATGTTCGGCGGCTCGAAAGAACTGATCGAGTCGGCGAGGAGCATCATGTCAGGAGAGATGTTCGCCGCAGCAGCGCCAACGGCAGATCTCGCGAGCCGCATCGACGTGGCGAAAGAAGTTTCCTCCTGCAGCTACGAGGCTGGCACGAGTTGGGGCCAGGAGGTATTTGCCACTGTCCACCTTCACGGCATCTTGCAGCACGCGTCTTGGTTTTTCCTCATCACCATGTCGTTGCAGGTCGGCTGGGTCTACGGGTCGATGACGGAGGACATCCTGACGGGGCAGCGGATCCACGCCGCCGGCTGGATGTCGGCGCTCCTGAACCCCGACCCGCCGGCGTTCCTCGGCGGCGCGCCGACCGGAGGGCCGGCCAGCCTCACGCAGTACAAGAGGTGGGCGACGGGCCTGCTGGAGATCGTCTTCAGCCGGAACAACCCGGTGCTCCTGTGGATCTTCAAGCGTCTCGAGCTCCGGCAGTGCCTCGGGTACCTCGTCATCGACGTGTGGCCACTCAGGGCGCCTTTCGAGCTCTGCTACGCCCTGCTGGGACCTTACTGCCTCCTTGCAAACCAATCCTTCCTGCCAAAGGTAATAACATTCTGCCATCAGTATATACTATATAGTGTATTCTTCAGTGACATTTTGTTGTATCTTCATTGGCAATCAATCATATTGGAACACATTGTTCTTTTGTTAGCATTTATGATAACTATGTTTAAAATGCTAGTAATTGCATCAATCATGAATAAGAATATATCTTCTTTAGTACTCCGTTTCAAAATGTAAGTCGTTTGACTTTTTGGAGCCCAAATTTGACAACTCATTTTATTCAAAAAATTTGTGTAAAAAGAGTCAAATTTATGTCATTCTTGAAGATCTTTCATTAATAAAGCAAGCCACAACAAAAGAAGTGCTATTTTGCACAAATTTTTGAATAAGACGAGTGGTAAAAGTTGGAAAAAAAAAGTCAAACGACCTACAGTTTGAAACAGATTAAGTAACATTTTTTCCATTGCTCGTCTGAACTTATGTTTTCTTCTGCAGGCATCTGAACCGGGTTTCCTCGTCCCATTGGCCCTGTTCCTGACCTACAACTTGTACAACCTCGCCGAGTACATGGACTGCCGGCTCTCGGTGCGCGCCTGGTGGAACAACCACCGGATGCAGCGGATCGTCTCGTGCTCCGCCTGGCTGCTCGCGTTCCTCACCGTGGTGCTCAAGACCCTGGGCCTCACCGAGACGGTGTTCGACGTCACCCGCAAGGAGCAGGGCGCCGCGCCCGACGGCGGCGACGGCGGCGCCGACCCGGGGCGGTTCACGTTCGACTCGTCGCCGGCGTTCGTCCCGCCGACGGCGCTCACGATCCTGGCCGTCGTCGCGCTCGCGGCCGGGGCGTGGAGGGCGGTCGCCGGCGCGGGGGCGGCCGGGGTTGTTGGCCCCGGCGCCGGGGAGTTCGTGTGCTGCGGCTGGCTGGTGCTCTGCTTCTGGCCGTTCGTGAGGGGCCTCGCCGGCGAGGGGAGCTACGGGATCCCTTGGAGCGTCCGGGTCAAGGCCGGTCTGCTCGTGGCCGCGTTCGTGCACTTCTGCCCAAGAAATTAAGCTCATCTGAACATGCGTGGAGTTTGGTCTGGCTTCTCTTTTCTGAACTTGTGATCAGAACCACGATGGTACAACCGGTAAAGGAAGCTGAAACCATTTGATAAACATGCCTGAAACTGCACGATCTGTACTTGCATGATCTGTACAGGATTCTTTACTTCTCAGAGTGAGGAAAACTGAACTGAATGCATTGCATGGCCGCCATCTCCTGTGATTGAGCGGAGGCCGGAAAAAGCAGAGCTGGGCTCAAGTGATCCACTGATTCAAACCACGCAAAAGCCCAGGGCCCCATGCGAAACCATTTTCTGATGGTTGGTTTCACTCTAGTTTAATCCCACACTGGAGAGGCCAGTGAGGCGCCGCCGAGCTGAAATGGGCGGCCGAGCGAGTGGCCCTATGAAGGCACACTCAGAGCACGAGTACCTAGCTCGTGTGCTGGTGGCACGGTGCGTGGCATGCGCACCTAGCATGTCAAAATTGAACGAACACAGCAGCCACCAATCCAGCCATCAGGCGCGCGACACGTGCGCCCGGCAAACTCTTTTTTTTTCTTTCTATTTTTTAAAATAAAATTTTGCTAGCAGCTGCTATAACAAAATCTCCTCTGCGGGCCGGACACAAACGGGCCTCCTGGGCCGTAACGACGCATTTTCGAGTCAGACAAAAGATGGCCCGGGCCATCCACCACCAGCGGCCCAGCGTTGTGTTGTTGGTTTTTTTTTGGATTAAGTCCACGTTACCCCCCTCAACTCTTCGATGAGTCTAAATTTCAACACCCAAGTACCAAACCGTCTATTTGACCCCCCCGAAATGTCCAAACCGGGTACGTCAGGCCCCCGAGCCCACTGGAGGCCGGTTTTCATCCGATGTGGACGCCACGTCAGACACCCAACCCCCACCCACCCACCGCCATGGCTGAGCTCGCCCATCTCTCCGCGCGCCCCCCCTCTCTGGCTCTCTCCTCCAGCCATCCCCGCGCCTCCCCTGCTTGGCCGGCGTGCTCGCGCAGGGCCTTGCGGCGGAGGAGGAGCAGGGGCCCCGCGCAGGCTCGAGCTCCCGGCCTCCCTGCTTCGTCCCGTCAGCGCGCCGGCGGAGGAGGCCGGCCCGTCGGCGCGACGCGGAGGAGGGCGGCCCACGCGGCAGACATCCAGCGCGGCGAGGCGGGCGAGGTGGGCGCGGCGCCCCTCCTCCCTGCTCCCTGCTCCCTACGGATCCGCGGCGGGAGGAGCCACCTCCCCGCCTCTTCCCCGCCGCCAGCAGAAGAGAGAAGCTCTAAGGGTGGCTGGTCGGTCACGGCGGCGGCAATGGTCGACGTGGACCGCCGGATGGCCGGCCTGACCCCGCGGGCGCCCGGCGCTCCCAAACGAGCTGCGCCGGCCCTTTCTCTCCGCCGGCCGCGCCGCCCTTTGACTCCGCCGTCCGTGTCACTGGAGCGAGCGACGCGCGGGCGGGAGCACCCCGTGTTCCAGCAGTGGAGGCACGGGGACCGGAAGGGGAGGCCGCAGATCCGGCGGCGCGCGGCCGCCCTCGGCCTGCGGCGGCGGGGCCTGCGACGATGGGGCCACCCTTGGCCTCCCTACGGATCCGGCGCGGTCGGAGGCGAATCGGCGACGTTCTTCGGCGGCAGCGCTGCGCTTCCTCATCCTCGACCCGCGGCGGCGGCGCACCGGCACCGAGCTGCCGTCGTCGCCCCGCCGCCGTCCTCCGGCCGAGCCGCGCGTCCTCGGCCGCCGTCTCGCCTCCTCCGCCGTCTCTCCACCGGCACCGACGCCGACGGCAACGAGAACGAGCGCTGGAGCTGGTAACTACATCGTTGGGAGGATCGTCGGCGAAGCTGACAGTACAAAGGAGGGAGGAAGAGGGAGGAAGGGAGAGAGAGCGCGCGCCGGCGGAGAGAGAGGGCGCTGGGAGAGAGCACAGCGATTAAAGATGCGGTGGGTGGAGGTTGGGTGTCTGACGTGGCGTCCACGTCGGATGAAAACCGGCCTCCAGTGGGCTCGGGGGGGGGGGGGGGCCTGGCATACCGGTTTGGACATTTCGGGGGGGGGGGGGGGGGTAAATAGACGGTTTCGTAGTTTGGGGTTGAAATTTAGACCTATGGAAGAGTTGAGGGGGGTAACGTAGACTTAATCCTTTTTTTTTTGAAGCAAAGGTTGCCAGGTACTCTCCTTCACGATTCCAAAGTCTCCCTGGATTTCGTTTTGTCCCGTACGGACGGCCGAGAGCGCGTCTCCCCCTGCTCAAGAGAGAGCCTGACGACCGTGCAGGCGTGCCCTCGGGCACACCGGTTCCTCCGGTGACCGTGCGGCGTGCTATGGCAAGCGGTCGATCTCCGTGACAAGACTTGCGTCCACATGTGTCTGGCTGCTATCTGTCGCGGTGAAGACATTGCGCCTGAGCTTTGCTTGCGTTGCCGTGTTCACCGGGGCTAATCCAGCATATATGACACATATGCTTAGCTTTTTTTAAGATTATTTGCTCATACAGAAAACTAAGGGGACGTTTAATTTGGATGGAAGGCGAGCTCAGCTCATACTATTTTGGCAAGCTTTGGGGGCTTGCTGTCACGTCTAGATGCCTTAGCTGCCTTCGATTATGGACTCTTTTTTTTAAGCAACCTTCGATTATGGACTCTTGCATTGTATAGGGATGATGCGTGCAGGGGATCGTCTCGTGTGCTCGACCGGCCGGCTGGCTGCTCGCGTCGTCCCTCACCGTGGATCTAGGGGTGTCCCACCCAAATCGGGCACATAGTACGAAATATTAAGAACACTGTTCAGCTGGCTTGTCATCCAACCAGTCAACAATTTTTTTTCTCATACTAAATCAGCACCAACCACCAACCACAGCCAGCCGAACAGAGCTAATAGTTATACTCGGCTCGGTGTCTTGGTGCTGTGTAGACGCACGATGAGGACGGAGGCCGGAGGGCCGAGGCCTTGACCCTGACCCTGAGGCGATGGCCGTGGCAGCCGCAATGTTGCAGCGACATCTAGGCTGCTATAGCCGTCTAGGAGTGGCAGTGGCCTATGGCGTCTCACGACTCCCGTCTAGGGATCGACGTCAATGAGTCGACACCACAACGGCAACTGCCAAACGCGAGTTCGCTCTGCCTCCGTGAGGCACCAGTGTCGGTGCACGATAAGATATGAAGTGGCGTTGGTCTTACCTTCAATTTAGATGATCGATTCAAGCGCCGTTGTGGCCGCCGAATGGAAGGCCGGGCATCGGGCGATCAGCAATTGAGAATACGATGTGCAACTTATGGTGCAATTTGAGCCTTATTTCACTACGGATTTGGTGGAAAAATTAATAAAATTAAAATCTCCTATATTACTATACATAATACATAAAATATACTTTATATTTTGCGATCTCTTCAAATTTTAAAGCTCTATGCAATCCCACAGCCCGCACGCCCTGGAGGACCCAAGACCCTCTTGAACGTCTCCCCTCCTCAAAACACCACCGCACGACCCTGCTGGCGTGCCGCGAACTGCGCGCACACACAGGCCGTTTCGGTGACCACGCCGTGCGGCACGCCACGGCTAGCAATTCCCCTCTGATGAAAACGGTTGTGCCTCGCTGTGGGCAGCGCCCGAAGAAAAAACTTGCCCGCACCACTCCCCCGCCAAGCTTGGCGGCTTGGCGCCACAGTCCGTACTGTGGGGACAATCCGGGCAGCGTCTTAGCTGATGCTCTTGCTGCCTTACCGGCCCCCGCCCACGGCGGGCGCGGTGTGGCAAGTTTTAGTAGGGCAGCACCACACAGGCAGTCGCCGGAGCCAACGGCATACGATACGTATGCCTATGCTTTTTTTCTTTTTTACTACTTTGCAAAGATTTTATACTTGAAAAATAACTAGCGAGGGAAGAAAAAAGATTTCATACTCCTAAGCTTCAAAAGAGTATCCTAGAGGCTTCACATGCTCGTAATCTGGGAAGTCCCACTAAATGAGCCCACTATAGCCCAATTCCAATGTTTGTTCATCTAATTTTTTCTTACCTAGTAACATCAAGAGCTGGCTTCAAATTTTTGCCCAACTATAATCAAGACATACCTATAAAAGAGTTGGTCCGTATTCTTAAAAGTTGGCACGTCAATATTTGTAGTCGAAACCTTAGCAAGTTAGTAGAAGCTTCTTAAACCTTACAAAAGGGGAAAAATTATAAATTGGCATGTTTTGTCACTAACCAAGTGAGTACCGAAACTTTCTTTCCATGGCTTTGGCATGTTTTGATTTTGGCTAATCATGATGTTAGCTTGGCATGATTTTAGCTAGATAAAAATTGAAATCCAACTAAGCATGGTTTAAGCATGTTTTCTTCCGTGATTCCTTCACTCCAGAGAATCCCTTCGATCGGTTTACGCTCGCCCCCACACCACTTCCTTCGCAGTCTCTAGCGCTTCGTACCATTGGATCCCATGTCCTTCGATCCGCTACTGGGTGACGACAAGCTGCTGTTGCGACTTGTGATTATGAAGCCATACCGAAATTCAGCTAGTGTTTTCTGAAAATTCTTGCAAGGATACAGTGTATTCAAGCCAGGTTGCTGTTGTGACCAAGAAGCCCATACTAAAATTCAGCTAGTAGCCCATACTAAAATTCAGCTGTTGTGAAAATTCTTGGCTTCAATCTGCGGATTCTCTTACTCCGAAGACGGGTTCCATCTGCATTTCGTTTCGGTGGACTATGCACGTATCTTTTTAGCATGGTATTCACGGCAGACGGGGCTATATATGGTTTGCTAGATTTGGAGTTCGTGACTGTTTGAAGTGGGCCAAGTCTGGTCTGTTTGGTAGCATTGGCTTGGCAAGAGGGGGAGCAGCACCAGGTGACTTTGTCTATGTGGTACTTGTTCGGTACTAATTCTTCGGTGCCAGGAAGAAATTCCAAGGTCTGACCTTAACTGGTTGTACCTGGCAATAGCCTTACTGAAGGCATTGTTTGGTTTCCGAAGAATTGCTCTCTAGAGTGAAAACTTATAATATGGCCTTAATTGGTTGGGTCACTGCAATGGTGGTGCGTGCGCGTATCGTTTTCACGTTGGTGGCGTTGTCTTGGGAGTCTTATTCGAAGTCCAGGTGTTGCTATGGTAATGAAGGAGGCAAGGAGATGAAGATGAAGTTGTATGTTGTAGTTTGCTACGACATGATTTTTTTGTCATGTCGCTCTTTTGTTTTTTTACTCTATAAGCTATGTGTATCCTAATTATGCAGAGGTCGGGTTGAATTTTAGTATGATTGTATCATCTTGATGTAATTGTCTAAGATCAATAAAGCTTCTTTTAAAAAAAACTAAAATTCAGCTAGTACATATTTTCTGAAAATTCTAGCAAAGGTATAGAGTTTCATACCTTGTGCATAACCGATTCAGCCATGCTTGGTAAAAAATTTCCAACACCGTCTTCTTTCGATCCATCACCCGTCCACCAATCTGGATGCAAAAGCAAGTCAGCTCAATCCAAGCTGAACCATTGCGCCGGAGACAGGCAGAACTGGCATCCCAGGGAGCAGCCATTGCATTTGCCAATCCACTTCAGAACTTCCCACGCATCAGATTGGAAGATCAGATCACACATTCACACGTAACACAGTACAAGATACTACATCGTAAGCTTACCTCTGCGCACAACTTAAGATAGGAAAAAAAAACAGAAACAGCAACGATCCATAAAACCAACTGAAATTATTCAATCAAGCAGCATGTCTTTGCAAACTCCATTGACGACCGGTAAAACCAAACAGGGTTCACAACAAGTTTAACCGCAGACAGAGAATACTATACGGTACAATACCAACCAGACTCTTGCGAAATATGAAATAGTTCGACGACGACCAGACTTGACACACGAAAAGTAATGATGAGTAGTTCCTTCTCATCGGAATTCCTCATCGGTAGAAGCGACGGCAGTCGGCAGCAGCAGTTCATCGATCAGCTCCAGGGGGAGAAAGCCGAGCGATTTGTTTGGCGAGCACGAGCGTTGATCTCAGTTGCCGCCGACGGCGTGCAGCATCTCCGCCACCGCCAGCTTGTACCTCTCTTCGACCGTCATGTTCTCCGGGAGCATGGGCGGCGGCGGCACCGCCGTGTTGATCTGCAGGTCCAAGCCCCAAAAGGAGATCTCGTAAGGATCACAAGAAACCAACCCAGATGGTCTCGTAATCTCGTTAAGCTAGTGCAGGGGGACGGGCCGTTTGATCGATCGATCGACTCACGCGCGCCTGGATGAAGAACATCTTCTCGGTCGGGCTGGACGAGACGGTGGCGGCCACGACGTGGATTTGGTGCCTCTCCAGCACGTAGAACAGCCTGGTCAGCATGCCCGGGTGCCGCGGGGTGCACAGGTTGATGAACGCGCTGTCGCCCGCCACGCACACCACAATGTTCCGTGCGGACCACGTCTGGAGCGGCGGCGCGCGCGGGGGCACCGGCGGGAGCGGCGGCGCGGGCGCGGGCACCGCGCCGTCGGAGGCGGTGCCCGCCCCGTACACCACCGCCGTCGCCGCGGCCTTGAGCTCGGCCACGAGCGCCTCCTGCGCGTTCCAGCGCTGGACCATGTCCGCCAGGACCGACTCCCTCGTCGCGGCCACCGCCTGCGCCGCCGCCGCCGGCGGCGGCGGCGCGGACGACGACGCCGCGCCGCTGCTGCTGCCGGCGCCCACCGCCGCCTGCTGCGCGAGCATGCGCTCCTGCTTCAGCTTCTCCAGCCTCTGGACGGTGCCTTCCAGACTCTTGATGTAGGTCACGGCCTCCCCCACTATAGTGGACTTGTCAGCCTGCAGCATCAATTTGAAAAGGCAAAGCAAGATAATGCTCATTCAATCATTAATCATAGCTTTGACAATTTTGACCTCAACAAGATCCTTTTCAAATGTTCCGTCAACATGAATATTTCAAAGTTCACATGATTAGATGAGCACAAGTAGCAATATCATGTCCATAAGATGCTTAAATCTATTTGAGGTACTATAGCAGTCATATTACAGGTCGCAAAGTTTTAAGAACTATGGTCAATGCAAGCGTCACCGGAAAAATCATATTCGCATTAGCGCAAATGTCTGGATCAAATCATAACACGTTATGTACCTACCTAATTCCAAATGCAAATGGAAATTTATCAAATATATTGCAGAATTCTGAGCTATTTTTGTTCTACCATTTTCCATTTTATAACTGTGCTACGAACACAAATAACCGATTACTGCAATCATCAGTACATAATACTAATTAGAAACAAGCACAGAATACATATTTACGGTCATATTATGTGTTTCTGTTTTTACCACTCATCATTTTCTCCTACCTTTCCTTGTTCTAGTTCATTCATCTGCTAGAATAACAAAAACAATTCCACCGCACTTTCTATATGTATACGAAATGAAAGATTAGGATTGAACAAAAAGTGGATCCAAGTCAAACAAAATTAACCAAAAACCCTTACAAAATGAGGCAAAGTAAAATATGTATTGATAAAAAGATTTACCAAAACAGCAAAAACAATAAGAAGCCAATTTATTTGTAGCTAAGCGTGCACACATCATCCCTACATGGAAACGAAGAAATGGAAGTAACCGTGCACGCGTACTGACCTTTTCGGGGAGCTGGGGGAGAAGTGCGTGCAGGGTGCTGAACATGTTCTTCATCTTCTTCCTCCGCTCCTTCTCCGTCCAGATGTGCAATGCCTGGTCCTTCTTCGCCGCTGCGGCACCTTTGCCCTTCCCTTTGCGTCCACGTGTGCCTCCGTCGTCGGCGACAGCTGCGGGGCCATCCTTGACGACGGCGTCTTCGGAGCCACCACCATCATCAGACGTCGACTTCTTGCTGGTTTTGGACAGGGCACCATCACCACTGCTACCAGTTGCTGCAGCGCTCTCGCCGCCTTCTCCTCCGACCACATCGCTCTTACCCTCATTACCAACCGCTGCTGGGTTAGCAAGCTTGTCCTCACCGGCATGGGGCGGCGCTTGGATGGCGAACTTGGATGCGGCGGTGTCGTCGTCGTCGTCGCCCGCATTGAGCACCTCTAGCCTTGCAAGCTTGGACAGGGAGTTGTTGTCCTCGTCGGCATGGGGCACCGACTGGATGGCGAGCTTCGACACGGCGTTGTTACCCTCGCCGGCATGGATCGCCGCCTGGATGACTTGCTTGGACACGGTGTTGTTGCCCTCGTCGGCATGGATCACTGCCTGGACGGCAAGCTTGGATGTGTTGTCGTTGCCCTCGCCAGCACAGGGCAGCACCGACGTGGAGAGCTTGGACCGGGCGTTGCTGTCCTCCCCAGCATCGGGCACAGCTTGGATGGCAAGCTTGGACTCGGCGGCTTTGTTGTCCTTGCCGGCGTGGATCTCCACCGGGCTCGATAGTTTCGACCCAGCGTTGATGTCCTCGTCCTCGCCGGCATGGAGCACCGGCTGACTTGCGATTGCGAGCTTGGATCCGGAGTCGTCGTCGTTCTCTCCGGCATACAGCAGTGCCGGGCTATCGACCTTGAACCCGGCATCAGCGTTGCTGTCCATGCTGACATGGAGCGTTGTGGGGCCGTCCATCTTGGACCCGGCGTTCTCATCATCCTCTCTAGCACAGAGCACCATCGGGCAGGTCAGCATGGATCTGGTGCTGATGTCCTCATCATCAGCATGGGGCAGCACCGTTTGGATGGCGAGCTCGTACCTGGTGTTGTTGTCCTCGCCGGCATGGAGCACCACCGGGCTGGTGAGCTTGGACCTGTCAATGTTGTCCTTGGGCTCGCCGGCATGGAGCATCGCCGGGCTAGCGAGCTGCTTGGATCCGTCGTTGTTTCCCTTGCCGGCATCAAGTACCGCCGGGCCGGCGATCTTGGACTCGGTGGTGTTGTCCTCACCGGCATGGAGCACGACCAGGCTGCTGGCTGGATTAGAACCAGCGTTGTTGCTCTCGCCGGCCAACTTGCTAACGGAGCTGGAGTTGCTGGACGACCTCACGATCGCCAAGCCATCAGAGGTAGGTGTGCTCCCATGGGGGGCGGTGGCGTGATCATGGCTCCGCTCCGCTTCATGGGGCAGGTTGGCACCTTCCTGAGACATGCTCAGTGGTACAAAGAAGAGGAGAGGATGTGGAGGGGGAGAGCTGTGATGGAGAGGAGTCTGGACTCATATACTGCAATGGCTACAAGAGGTAGCACAAGAGAATGCAGACACACAGGAAAAGGTTTACACTCTAGAAACATCATTTTTTAGCAGTTTCTGTGCCTCGCCATTAAGGATGCAGATAGTATACAGCGGCGCTTATTATCGTAGAGATTCCATTAGCGTTTAACGATATAGCACGATATATCGGCTGATAAAAGCTAAAAATAGTATTATTAGCATCGGATTACATTACTGTGATTTTGCATAATTTTAATTCTCATTATAGACATAAATACACTTGAAGCTTGTTTTCAAATGATATGTCTTTCTATATGAAAATTGGTTATTTACAATGTACAATGATCCCTGTTAAGTATTTGTGGCTGTGTGGTTACATCTACTCTGCCGAGCTATTGGAATCGGCGGGATTTTTGTAACCAAAAGGGATGGGCTATGGGGAGTTTTGATGTAATGCAACATTGACGATAAAAGTAGAAAAATATGGTTTTTATAGTTCAACCACACTAAGATAACAATGCATCAGCTCAAAGTAATAACAGCTCCATTTGCAAGAAAGGAAAATGTCTGTCCGAAGGAATTTCTATTTGAAAATAAATACACTACAAAATCATGTTCACATTCCCATAATAAAAGCAATCTTTTGAGGTGTTCCAAATTCTACTGACCAGAATAGAAGAAATTCATCAAGATGGTAGGCAAACTGACACATGCATGGCAATGTTGCGGGTGAAGCACCCAACTTGTCCATCGAGTAAATTGTATGCACTTCCTTTCAAGTCAATTACTCCACTAACACCACTTCCGTTGATACAGAACTCCAAGTGTTGTAAAAGGCTAAAAGGGTTTACATGGCTTATTTTTATGGATTGTCTGAACATTAAAAATATCCAAAAATAAAGAAAGACACAATTAGGTAAAAATTACAACTTTGATGTGTAACCTCTATTTGGAGTTTTATAGGATCACTCACTTGTTCAACATGATTCAGCAAAACAGACCAATTTCAGTAATATCTTCTTGATGGAAGTCTTTGCAATTGCAGCATGGCAGATCTGAAAGCAAAGAAATGCCCTTACTTTTCAATAAACAAGGCCATCCATCTTCATTTACAATGTAAATCTTCACTTGTACAGAACAAATCCTAACCTTATCTCTCCCTCTCCTCATTGCACAGCATTTCAGATAGGCTGCTAGTTACTTAAGGTAGGTGGTGAACCTCTTTTACATTCTTCTGTTTATTTTTTTATCATGGTTCCTAAACCTAAACATACCTTGTACTCATTTTTCTTCACGTACCATATGTCCATGCCACTGTACTGGTTTGCCCAGTTTTACTCCACTCTAAAAGAAAGTAATAAAAACACTCGAGTGGTGAATAATTCTAACTCGAGCCATGATCCTAATTACAAAACAAGGTAGCATGCACTAAATAGCTCCATAAACATCAAACATCTGATTCACCAAACTCCTTATTCAAAGAATGATCTCCCTGCATGTATGACAATCCTTATTCCAGATATGTTCCATCTCGATATCTTTATCTTTGATCCTTGGAAGATGAGGATGAGGACTGTGCTTCCTCAACTTGAATCAATCCATACATGTATGACAATCAGGCCGGGATCTACTGGGACTGGGCCAAAATGGCCAAAACCCCGGCCCAAATACACAATTGACAAATATCGGCAATATATCGTTCTTGGGGTCATGGCGAAATATCGTGCTAATCGGCACGATATTCTTGTACTTATTAGTTTCCTGCCATATCACTTCTGATAAATCCCTGCTATATTAATTGCAAGCTGGCTCACCAAACATTTTCCAGGTAACTGGGGAAACAGCTAAAAATGCTCTGCTGGATGCTGGATGCAGCACTGATAAATTTGGAAGCATAGTGTAAAGAGCTGCTAAAACACTTCCCTTGCAGCCGGGTTTCAGTTTTCCAGCTCTGGAAACGCCTGCTAACAAAAGGAGAGATTAAAGGGAGAGCCATGACAAAAGTATAGCTGCTTATCATTTGGCTTGATTATACAGCTGGCCATCCTGATAAACATCAACCTTTGTTTTTTTACCACTGAAACTGCATTTGGCTTCTTATGCTGCTACTATATTTTCCGCCCATTAAAGGCTCTTTCATGCTGCTGGTGAAAGAAAACCGCTACAGAAATGCTGCTGCTGTTTTTCCTTTTCCCTTAAAGGCTCTTTACAGTACTTTCATGCTTTCTGATGCTTGTGATTTGTGAAAGGAACCACTACAGAAAGACTGCTACAGATGAAACAAAGGATGACTCAGTTGATTCAAAGTTTATCACCACTGGACCAAAATTCATGCAATCTGCGGATTGCTGTGTACAATAGTACAAAACAGTGAAGGCCTAATTTTATTTCTCTCGTTTGAGCCAAAAAAAACCCCCACCAACTCTTGACAACAAATAGCTCTTAATTTCGTACCACAGTGTTTTTGCAACTCAATAAGCTGCTACAACCTTTCATAGAAAAGGAGGGTGGCCTCCGCACCCAAAACATCATCCTCTGAAACTTCTGATACGTGACCATCTGAAATGTAAAACCACCGCTTGCCAAGACATGCAAGAGGTTGCCCTGGATCCTCAGGGTCAGGATTTGATGCAATTCTCCTGTAAACTGCATAGTGCCCTCCTCCGCATTTCCCGTAGTGCTCCACAACGGCTGAAAGACCATATAACTTGCTCCTTGATGATGATGGTGACGGCTGCAGTGATGATGATGAACTACTAGCCACATCAGCATTTGCCTGAAAATGACAAGTTGTCAGATTGTTACCGCCAACTTACATGTGATTAATTACCAAAATGTTAAAAGTAGAGTAACCAAAACCAACCATGTGAATTGAGTTCCCTCCAGTAGGTATTACATTCAAGCTCATCTGCATATTCAGTTGTCGGTATAGATGGAGAGCTTGCTGGCCATCTCTTTGAACTTTCATTGCCAAAGGTCCAGGCCCCTGCCCAATGCTCGATGCACCTCCCGCAAATGGGGATAGATTGAGAAGTAAAGGAAAAGAAATATGTCCCTGCAATCAAAGTATTCATTCAGTAAAACAATCTATATTGCATGACAGAGTTACCGTGTTTGACATAGCATGGCTCCTACCTGATGTTTGATGGGCTCACCATCAAGACTAACTGAAGCACGCAGCAAATGAATGCACAAAATCTGGAAGAGGACATCAACACTGGAGGTGTCGTGTAATGTTTTTTTTAAGGGCAAATCAGAGAGCTTCATTAATAAGACTCAACATTACAATCCTTGTTATGTAAGTCTCAGTGAGTACTTCAATTGTGGATACCTTCGGACACTGAACGATAATCAACTGCTTTGTTGCTCGTGAAGGTGATGAACATGGTATTTCCTCTGGGGAAAATATACCCCTGCAACTGCAAGTGCCATAGTCGACACAGGTGTTAAGTTTGCTAACTTTTTCCTGTAACAGTTATCAATAAGTTGTCATGCCCAACATAGTAAGGTGAAACTTCATAACAAAAAACATGAGTTCCATAGAATTTCCAGTGCACTGATAATTATAAGATAGAAGAAATCAGTAAAACATAACTACCTCATCAGCTTCTGATTTGAGAGATAGATACTTGGCAGCAGTAATATGCCAACACCGATCACAACGATAATTGTCAAGATGTTCCACCACAGTGAAGTACTTTAGGCAATCCACCAAACTACACCCACTGGTCTAGCATCATGGCATAAGATTTAGAAGGAACAAGTTGTTAGATGTATATGTATCTCTTGTATTTTCCCCCATTGTATAAGGGGTTTTGTGCATATTTCCTATCACCTGTACATGTATATATTTGGGCCTAGAGCCCTCATGATGAATACAAGTGCTATTCATAACATGGTATACAGAGCCAAAATTTAGGGTTAGGGTTCGTTTCTCCCTCCCCGTTCATCCTCTGCACGTGGCACTTGCGTGCATCTCCCACGACATCGATTGATTTCCGCTCTTCATCTTTGAGCGGATCGTCAATTCATCGCCGTCTGGGGTTCTTCTACCCCATCCCACTGCGTCGTCGCCGATTTCCGCCGGGATCCGCCAGTAGCCGGGATTTGGCCGCAGCTGCCCGACGCCCCGCCGCTCGACGCCCGGCCTCGCGCTCGGCTTCCCGCGCCGCCCGGCCGCGCCCCGCCCTTGCTGCACCGCCCCTCCGCCGGGACCAAGGATCTACCTCGCCCCCGGACGTGCCTCGCTTGTCCGCATCCTCGTCGCTGGACGCGCCGGCTCCGGGGCTCGTCCGCCCAAGGTCTGTCCGCTGGCCTTCCTCTGTTCGTGCGATAGGTGTACAACAAAGATAAGGCTAGGGAAGTTGTGAAAAAAAAACCTGCGACTGCTTGTCTCTGCTTTAGGCCTCTACTTGTGTGCTGCTCTTCTTTGCAACACACATCTCGGTCTCCACAGTCCAGCAGTACGTAAGGCAAAAAAAAAAAAAGAGGACTGCTGTTGTGATCTGGTGGCTGCTATCGACTCGTTTTACTTTGCCATGGACTCGTCAGTAGGGTACTCGAGAAAAAAAAACACTGTTGCCGCCGCTTTCATTTGCGCTCTCGCCGTCGACCGCCGCCTTTCCTTTGCGCTCTCGCCGTCGCCCGTTGCTGTTTGGGATGTCGTCCTCTTCCGTTCCGTCGTCTCGTGGTGTGCAGATTATGCGATGTCCGGTGCTTTTCAATGGCACCAACTATCGCGACTGGGTTCCTCGTCTGCGCTGGCACATGCGTGGTCTTCGTCTTTGGGAGTTTATTACTGGTGATATACCCTGCCCATCTCCTCCTGTTGTTCCTGTCAAGCCTACTATTCCTGATAAGGCTACTGATGATGTGAACACAAAGATGCTTGATGATTATGATACTAGTATGGATTCCTATGCGTCTCAGTTTGCTGCATACAGGACATGGTTGGATGAGGATGCTCGTGCTGGTGCTGTTCTTGCTGCTAGTATGGAGGAGCAGATTTCTGCAGATATTGTTGGTTTTGAGCATGCACATCAGATGTGGGCTTTTCTTCGTGAGCGTTATGAGCCTACTGGTCAGTCTACCTATATTGCTGCTCTATGTCAGGAGCAGCTCTTGCGCCAAGGTGATTCTACAGTTGATGATTTCTATGCTCAGATGTCTGCAGTGTGGCGTCAGCTTGATTCTATTGGTCCTCCACTATCACCCAGCACTTGTGACTAGTGTAAGGCTCAGAAGGTTGCTCTGGAGACTAGGCGCACTTATGACTTTTTGAGTCGTCTTCGTGATGAGTTTGAGCAGCTTCGAGCTCAGTTGGTCTCTCGCGTGCCTTGTGTTTCTCTGATGGAGGCTCTTGCTGCTGTTCGTAATGAGGAGCTTCGTCTTCGCAGTGCTGGTCTATTGCAATCTTCGTCTTCTTCAGTTTTGGCTGTTCGGTCTTCTTCGTCTACAGCTGTCACCCCTCCACCCAAGGCGCCTCTTTCAGCGGCGTCTTCTTCTGAGGGAGGAGGGGGTGGTCGTCTTCACTGTGGCTATTGTGGTAAGAAAACTCATGTGGAGGCATTTTGCTTCAAGAAGAAGAAAGATCAGTCTCGCCGAGGTGGTAGTGGTCGTGCTTCACAGGGTACAGGTAGTGCTGGTGGTTCTGATACTGGAGGCACTCAACGGAGTTCTGCTGGTTCTGATACTGGAGGCACTCAACGGAGTTCTGCTGGTTCTGAGACACAGGAGATGCTCATGTTGCTTCGTCGTCTTGCTGCCTCTGCGCCATCGGGAGCTGCTGGTTCTGTTACTCAGTCCTCTGCACAGTCAGATGCTGCTACTGCTTCTCAGTCTTCTTCAGGTAATTTTCCTTGGATTCTAGATTCTGGTGCTTCTTTTCATATGACTCCTGATCGCACCAGTCTTTCTTCCATTAGTACATCATCTATTTCTATCACTGTTCAAACTGCGGATGGATCGTCTCTCTCTGTTGCAGGGCAGGGAACTCTTTTCATGTCCCTGCTGTTTATTATGTTCCCAAACTAACCATGCAGCTTGTCTCTGCTGGCCAGCTCACTGATCATGGTTGTCGTGTGATCCTTGATTCTGACTCTTGTTGTATTCAGGACCGCACGGGTCTCCTGGTTGGTACTGGCCCTCGTCGGCGTGATTCTCAGCGTCTTTGGGAGCTTGACTGGCTTCGTCTTCCTTCCGCTGCCTCTGCCAGTCTTGTTGGGTCTGCTGCATCTACGTCATCCACATCATCTTTTGCTCAGTGGCATCATCGCTTGGGACATCTCTGTGGCTCGCGTCTGTCTACGCTCGTTCGTCGTGGTCTTTTAGGGTCAGTCTCTGGTGATGTATCTCTAGAACAGTGTCAGGGTTGTCGTCTAGGAAAACAGCTCCAGCTTCCTTACTATTCTAGTGAATCGGTGTCGAAACATCCTTTTGATCTTGTTCATTCTGATGTATGGGGTCCGGCTCCCTTCGTTTCGAAAGGAGGCCATAGATATTATATCATTTTTATAGATGATTTTTCTCGCCACACATGGATTTACGGCTTTGTCTATCTATAAAAATTTTGCAACCATGATCCGTACTCAGTTTGATACTCCTATTAGGGTCTTTCGTGCTGATTCTGCTGGGAAGTATTTATCTGGAGCACTTCGTCAGTTCCTTTCTGAGCAAGGCACTCTTGCTCAATTCTCTTATCCTGGTGCTCATGCTCAGAATGGTGTCGCTGAGCGTAAGCATCGTCATTTGCTTGAGACTGCTCGTGCTCTTATGATTGCTTCTTCTATTCCACCCCATTTTTGGGCTGAAGCTATTTCCACGACAACTTTTTTGATTAATATTCAGCCCTCATCCTCTCTTCATGGTGGGATTCCGTATGAGCGTCTTTGTGGCAAGCTTCCTGACTATTCTTGTCTTCGCCCTTTTGGATGTGTGTGCTATGTGCTTCTTGCACCTCGTGAGCGCACTAAGCTGACCGCTCAATCTGTTGAGTGTGTTTTCTTGGGATATAATGTTGAGCATAAGGGGTATCGTTGTTGGGATCCTGTTGACCGTCGAATAAGGGTTTCACGCGATGTTACTTTTGATGAGTCTCGTCCTTTTTATCCTCGTCCTTCTCCTGATGCTTCTCATGCATCTGTCATTAAGCCACTCTCTTTCCTACTGTTTCCTGATACTCCTATTGCCCCTCCACACCTAGTGCCTTCCTCTGAGGTTTCTGTTGAGTCTTCTGTAGTTCCTTCACATGTGGAGCCTTCTTCTATGGCTCCTTCATCTGTGGTCCCTTCTTTTTCGGAGGATATTCCACCGGTTCTTGTGGGCACTGCTTATGACAGTAAACCGCCTGTCACACGTGTTTACACACGTACTCGGCGGGTTGCGAAACCATCTTCTGATGCGTCATCTCCTTCTGATGATCCATCTACCTCTATTGCACCTTCTCCTCTTGATGATTCATCTTCTTTTGATGTATCATCTCTTCCTGATGAGACAACTTCTGCTGTGGGTTCTACACGGTATGCTCTTCGTGATCGGCAGTCGGTTCGGCCTTCAGATAGGCTTGGATTTGCTAGTGCTGTTCTTTCTGAGCCTACTTCTTATCGTAATGCCATTCATCATCAGGAATGGCAGCATGCTATGGCAGAGGAGATAGCTGCTCTTGAACGCACTGGCACATGGGATCTTGTTCCTATTCCCGCACATGTCCGTCCTATCACTTGTAAATGGGTTTATAAGGTTAAGACCCGCTCTGATGGTTCTATTGAGCGCTACAAAGCTCGTCTTGTAGCGCATGGTTTCCTGCAAGAGCATGGTCGGGACTATGATGAGACTTTTGCACCTGTGGCACAGTTCGCACTCACCTTGCTGTGGTTTCTGTTCGTGAGTGGTCTATATCTCAGCTTGATGTGAAGAATTCCTTTCTTAACAGTGAACTCCGTGAGGAAGTGTATATGCAGCCACCACCTGGGTATTCGGTCCCTGAGGGTATGGTTTGTCGTCTTCGCCGCTCGCTTTATGGCCTCAAGCAAGCTCCTCGTGCTTGGTTTCAGCGCTTTGCCTCTGTGGTCACTGCTGCTGGCTTTTCTGCCAGTATTCATGATCATGCGCTATTTGTTCACACTTCCTCTCGTGGTCGGACTCTTCTCCTTCTTTATGTTGATGACATGATCATCACAGGAGATGACCCTCAGTTTATTGCCTTTGTGAAGGCACGTCTCAGTGAGCAGTTTCTTATGTCTGATTTAGGTCCTCTTCGTTACTTTTTTGGGATCGAGATTTCTTCCACACCTCAGGGTTTTTATCTATCTCAAGAAAAGTACATTCAGGATCTTCTTGATCGTGCTTCTCTCACTGATCATCGTACTGTAGAGACTTCCATGGAACTTAATGTTCATCTTCGTGCCACTGATGGGGAACTTCTTGCAGATCCCACTCGTTATCGTCATATTGTTGGGAGTCTTGTCTATCTTGGTGTTACTCATCTTGATATCTCATATGCTGTACATATCCTTAGTCAGTTTGTGTCTGCTCCCACTCAGCTTCACTATAGTCATCTCCTTCGTGTTCTACGTTATCTTCGTGGGACCATATCTCGTCGCTTGTTCTTTCCGCGCTCCAACTCTTTACAGCTTTAGGCATATTCTGATGCTACTTGGGCTACTGATTCCTCTGATCGTCGATCTCTTTCTGCTTACTGTGTTTTTCTTGGTGGTTCTCTCATTGCTTGGAAGACTAAGAAGCAAGTAGCAGTTTCTCGTTCGAGTGCAGAGGCTGAGTTGCGAGCTTTGGCTCTTGTGACAGCAGAGGTTACTTGGCTGTGGTGGCTGCTTGAGGATTTTGGTGTTTCTGTTTCTGGGCCGACTCCTCTTTTGTCTGACAGTACAGGTGCCATCAGCATTGCTCGTGATCCGGTGAAGCATGAGCTTACTAAACACATTGGTGTTGATGCTTCATATACACGAGCAAAGGTACAGGATGATGTTATTACTCTTCAGTATGTGCCTTCAGAGTTTCAGTTGGCAGATTTCTTTACGAAGGCACAGACTAGAGTTCAGCACAGGTTCTATCTCTCCAAACTCAGTGTCGTTGATCCACTTTGAGTTTGAGGGGGGGGGGGGTGTTAGATGTATATGTATCTCTTGTATTTTCCCCATTGTATAAGGGGTTTTGTGCATATTTCCTATCACCTGTACATGTATATATTTGGGCCTAGAGCCCTCATGATGAATACAAGTGCTATTCATAACACAAGTAATATTAATGAGCACGAAATGCACAGTGAATGAATAAAAAAACTCTTGACACATGTAAAGAAATTTTTAGGAAGGTTCACCAGACATACAATATCTCCATTTGTGTTAAGCACTGGTGAGAGAGGCAGGCATTGGAAATTCTGGAAGTCCAACGATAGCTGTGTGATAAACAAGAGCAGAACATTAAAAGTTACCAAAAAATGAGTATTTATTTTGAGTTAACAGCTAAATGTACATAATTATTAAGATTTTTTTTGCGGGTACAATAACATCAGTAGTTTTGTTATCAAAACTGCTTCCATAATGATATTTTTTCAATAACATTTACTGCAGATAGCTAGAAAAAGGGTGTGCATTACAGCATTAGAGATCATGACAATGTCTATATATCTAATGGCAAAGGGAATAAAACGTATTCAGCTAAGAAAAAAACAACACTAGGTGACGGGTTTATAAGCCACACTTTAATAAGAAGCACAGGAGTCTACCACAGATGAACAGTTTCTGCAAGATAATATGCTGCCGATTGTCCCATCAAATGGGCCAAATAGATTTTGTTTCCAGCGCTTGCATTCAGGCTGGCTACCTTCCCTTTGCTTGTATACTTTAGAGTGAGACAGAGTGATGTCTGCCAGAGAACTCCTATGTGGTACATAACTATGGGAAAATTCATCTCGCAGTGAGATCAAAAGATGAAGAAAAGCTTCCGAAGCATCCTATGAGGAAAAATAGTTATCATGATGACTGCACGTCTAATACAAAAATACAATATCTAAAAAAGATGGAAGTAATATCATGCCTGCTGTCTGGTCAAATTGAAGTGACTAACATAGAAACTCAAAGCATGCATTACTCCATGTGGATTCAACACAATTCTTTCATCTCGAACTATGCTCAAGTCTGCAACATGCAAAGGTGTTAGAATGTAATTGTGACAGCCCATATTGGGCATGCGGCCCATTGGCCTTGTACATTGTAACCCTAGCCTATTAGGCTATATAATGAAGGTCACCCCCCCTGATTAGGGTGTGCGGTGTTTCTCTACATGGTATCAGCCCTAATTACCGATCCCTTCCTTCCGCTCGCTTCTCCTCTGCCCGTGCGCCCTCCCTCCTCGTCGCACGCCACCGCACCGCCTGGCCGCCTGACTCCCGTCCGGCCGCCGTCCCGTAGCAGCGTCGCCCTTCCCGGCCGCCTGCTACGTCCGCGCCGCGCCCTACCGCGCTGCCGCGCGACTTGCTCGCGCCGCCGCCCGGTACTCGCACCGCTTTAGGTCACGCACCGCGCCGCCATCTTGGTCGCGCGCCGCCGCCGCCAGGGAGCCACGCCGCCTCTCCACCAGGAAGCCGCGCCGCCCCCGCCAGGAAGCCGCCTCCCCCCGTCCGATTGACTACGCCATGACGTCCTCCACGACTTCCTCGGCCACGTCCGGCGTCCTGGGCTCCGGAACCACCGGCGCCCTTGGGGACGGCGTTGCTCCACCCTTCTTCGCCGCCTACGCCTCCGTCAACGTGAAGCAGCACGTCCCGATCGACCTCAGCCTTGAGCGTCCCAACTACTCCAAGTGGAAGGCCTTCTTCACCGCCCTCTGCGGCAAGTACGGACTGCTCGGCCACATCGACGGCACGGCGGCCGCGCGCCCGACTGACCCCTCGTGGTCTCAGCCCGACGCCTGCGTTCGCGGCTGGATGTACGGCTCCGTTGAAGACCCTGTCCTCGACCTCGCCATGGAGCCCGATCAGGATGCCCGCGCACTGTACGTCTCCATCGAGGCGCTGTTCCAGGCAAACAAGGAGTCCCGCGCCGTCGTCCTCGAGCAGGAGTTCCACAACCTGTCCCAGGGCGACCTCTCCGTCGACGCCTACGCCCAGCAGATGAAGCGCACCGCTGATGCGCTCCGGGAGGTCGGCCACAACATCTCCCCCGCGCAGCTCGTGCTCAACCTTCTGCGCGGCCTCAACTCCCGTTTCGCCACCACTGCCGACATCATCTCGAACACCTCGCCGCTCCCCGACTTCAAGTCTGCAACCAACATGCTCCGTGTCAAGGAACTCCGCCTCGGCACCGAGCACAAGGAGGCTTCGGCCTCAGCCCTCGTCGCCTCCACCGCCTCCTCCTGCACGACGCCATCCTGCCGGTCCAACCCCACTACCTCCAACAGTGGGGGCGGTGGCAAGGGCAAGGGGGGCAAGGGCAAGGGCGGTCGCAGTGGCAATGGTGGCAGCAGCAGCGGCAACGGCGGCGGTCGGCGCAACCAGCAGCAAGGCGGCGGACGACAGGCTCCCCCGCCGGCTGGTCCTTGGGTCTGTTACAACCCTTGGACCGGTCAGTGGGCTCCCCCGGGCGGCCAGTGGCCTCCTCAGCAGCAGCAGTGGACGCCACCCGCACCGCCTCCACAGCAGGCACACACTGCCTTTGCGCCAACGCAGTTCTCCGCCGCGGGTGGTCCTCCAGGCTGGAACCCGGCCGGCCTGATCGCTGCCCTCAACCAGCTGGCGGTTCAGGAGTCTTCTCCTTGGGTAATGGACAGCGGAGCGACATCCCACATGTCCTCCAACGACGGTATACTTCTTTCCCGTCTCCCGTCACCACCGTCCTCCATTACGGTCGGTAATGGACAATCCATTCCTATTTTCGGTCGTGGCACATCTCTTTTACAAATAGCTGATCGTCCCTTTCATCTTGATAATGTTCTTGTCGCTCCTCAGCTTACTCGTAACCTGTTATCTGTTCGACAGCTTACTCGCGACAATAACTGTTCCATTGAGTTTGACGCCTCTGGTTTTTCTGTTAAGGATCTCCAGACCAAGACGGTCCTCCTTCGGTGCAATAGCAATGGGGATCTCTACACCATTCCACATCGCATGCCTCCTCGCTGCCATGTCGCCGTTGTCTCCCCGGAGCTGTGGCATTCCCGCCTTGGTCATCCAGCACCAGTCGTCATCCAGACTCTAAATAAACTTTCAGCTATTCAGTGTAATAAAGCAGCTCGCCGCATTTGTCATGCCTGCCAGCTAGGCAAACACGCTAAGCTGCCCTTTGCTAGTTCAGCATCTAGTACTTCAGCACCATTTGAACTCGTCCATTGTGATGTCTGGACCTCTCCAGTTTTGAGTATTTCTGGCTATAAATATTATCTTGTGTTAGTTGATGATTTTACACATTATTGTTGGACGTTTCCTCTGCGCCATAAATCTGAAGTTCATGAGCATATTGTTCAGTTTATTGCTTACGCTCACACACAATTCAGCTATATTGTGCGCTGTTTTCAGGCAGATAATGGCACGGAGTTCCTTAACAATGCCACTGCTACCTTCCTGGCTGGCCGCGGCATCCTTCTTCGCACCTCGTGCCCCTACACATCCGCCCAGAATGGCAAAGCTGAGCGGATGCTTCGCACACTGAACAATGCTGTTCGGACGCTTCTGATTCATGCCGCCATGCCTCCCTCTTACTGGGTCGAAGCGCTTTCCACCGCTGTGTTTCTTATCAACCGGCGGCCTTCATCGTCCATACATAACGGTATTCCCTATCATCTTCTTTATCGCAAGATGCCAGATTACTCACTCCTTCGAGTTTTTGGTTGCCTGTGCTATCCGAACATCAGTGCCACGACTCCCCACAAACTGTCTCCTCGCTCAGCAGCGTGTGTCTTCCTCGGTTACCCTCCTTCCCAGAAGGGCTACCGGTGTCTTGATCTTTCCACTCGCAAGATCATCATCTCTCGCCACGTTGTTTTTGATGAGACTCACTTTCCGTTTGCGGCTTCCAAGCCCCGACCGGATTCGTTTGACTTTTTGTTACAGGACATTCTCCCCGCGCCTGCCCCGTCTACCTCAGACGCTCGGCACACGCGGGCCTCGGTCGTGCCGGCTTCATCTACCTCGGACGATGCCGGCGACCCTGTCGGGCTGGACCCGGCCATCCTGTGGCATGGTGCTGCCTACCAGCTGCCCCAGGTGCCCCGGCAGGCTGCGCCTGTGCTGTCGGCTCCTGCACCACCCGGTGCCGGCACCGGCGCCCCAGCTCCTGACGCCGGGCCCCGACAGCGGTTCGGTCTCCACTACAGCCGTCGTCCGCGTCCAGCCCCGGCTCCACAGCCGCAGTCGGAGGTTCCACAGGCCCTGGAGCCGCCGGCAGTGGTGCTCTCGGCTCCAGCACCGCAGGCGACAGCGCCCCGGTCTCCAGAGCCCCCTGCACGGGAGACTCGTTCCCGGACGGGCTCCTTGCCGCCGCCCATGCAGCGGTACGGCTTCACTGCGGCAGCCTCTAGCCTGGCGTCGCCGTTGCCAGGCAACACCCGCGCCGCGCTCGCCGATGCGAATTGGCGCGCGGCGATGACTGAAGAATACAAGGCGCTCGTTGACAATGGCACCTGGCGTCTCGTTCCTCGCCCGCCTCGTGCCAACGTCATCACCGGCAAGTGGGTCTTCAAGCACAAGTATCGTGCTGACGGCTCCCTGGCTCGCCATAAGGCCAGGTGGGTCGTTCGTGGTTTTTCGCAGCGGTACGGCATCGACTACGACGAGACGTTCAGCCCGGTTGTTAAACCGGCCACCATCCGGGTCGTCCTCAGCATCGCTGCTTCTCGCTCCTGGCCGATCCATCAGCTGGACGTGAAGAACGCCTTTCTTCACGGCCATCTGAACGAGACGGTCTACTGTCAGCAGCCGCCCGGCTTCGTTGACCCAGCCGCTCCTGACCACGTCTGTCTCCTGCAAAAGTCCTTGTATGGGCTCAAGCAGGCGCCCCGGGCATGGCACCAGCGCTTCTCCGGCTTCGTCCAGCGGTCTGGCTTCACTGCGTCGACCTCCGACACGTCCCTCTTTGTTTACAAAGAGGGCGCCGACGTCGCCTACTTGCTGCTCTACGTCGACGACATCATTCTGACAGCATCGTCGACCAGGCTCCTTCGTCGCATCATCGAGCTTCTTCATTCCGAGTTCGCCATGACAGATCTCGGGGATCTTCACCACTTCCTCGGGATCTCTGTCACGCGTTCCTCTGACGGCCTCTTCCTCTCCCAGCATCAGTATGCTGCGGATCTGCTCCAGCGCGCTGGCATGGCTGAGTGTCACTCTACAGCGACTCCTGTAGACACTCATGCCAAGCTGTCAGCTACGGACGGCAACCCGGTGGCAGATGCCACTCAGTACCGCAGCCTCGCCGGAGCTCTACAGTACCTCACGTTGACTCGTCCGGACCTCGCCTATGCAGTTCAACAGGTGTGCCTCTTCATGCATGACCCGCGAGAGCCTCATCTTGCGATGCTCAAGCGCGTCCTGCGGTATGTCAAGGGCACTCTCTCCACCGGACTTCACATCGGCACAGGCAGCATCACCAGCTTGACTGCCTACTCTGATGCCGATTGGGCGGGTTGTCCAGACTCTCGGCGCTCTACTTCTGGGTACTGTGTCTTCCTCGGCGACAACTTAGTCTCTTGGTCCTCCAAACGACAGACTACGGTCTCTCGTTCGAGTGCGGAGGCTGAGTATCGTGCTGTTGCGCACGCTGTGGCTGAGACTTGTTGGCTTCGTCAGTTGCTCCAGGAGCTCCATGCACCCATTTCTTCGGCGACGATTGTCTACTGCGACAACGTCAGTGCTGTCTATATGACCGCCAACCCAGTTCATCATCGTCGCGCGAAGCACATTGAGATAGATATTCACTTCGTCCGTGAGAAGGTTGCTTTGGGACAGGTCCGGGTGCTTCATGTCCCATCGTCTCATCAGTTCGCGGACATTATGACCAAAGGGTTACCTGTACAGTTGTTCACTGACTTTAGGTCCAGTCTTTGTGTTCGTGACACTCCCGCTTAGACTGAGGGAGGGTGTTAGAATGTAATTGTGACAGCCCATATTGGGCATGCGGCCCATTGGCCTTGTACATTGTAACCCTAGCCTATTAGGCTATATAATGAAGGTCACCCCCCCTGATTAGGGTGTGCGGTGTTTCTCTACAAAAGGTCAAGTACAATAACATAAATTCATGAGCAAGTAGCCAAAAGGAGTTTATAACCAAATGGTGAATGCCATGAATAACACAGTGCCATACTTTTACATTTTGTAGCACGGGGCTAATTTCAGATGAATAAAACGAAAAATAAAAGAAGTATAATTCATCTTTCTTTATATAAAAGCAAGGGGGTCATGTGCTCCATATGAAAGAGAATGCATTCACCAGCACTGGAATCTAGAGTTGGATCTTGAAATTGGTAAAAGTTCAACAGACCATATAAACAATATTACCTTGCAAGAGAGAACATAGAGCAAGAAGAAGAGGCATTCTTTCAGCCTTTTCTTCAGGTAGCAAGCCGTCAGTTGCAAGCAGATTATCTAGAAAGGAAACAAAACTATCACAGCTGGCAAGTGCCTGCCAAGTAAAGGATATCTTATTTAGCATTAATCCAGCAGGATATCAGCAGTACACATAGCAGAGTCAATATGAGCATAATATGATTACCTGCAGGATGACATTAAGAAAGCAATTGTTGCCAAGATTCCGTAAACCTCCAACATAGTATACTCTCCCTGATCCCAAAAATAAATTCCTCGGAGAGACCCATGGTATGGACGAACCACTATACAATGCCTTGCATAACCCAGCAACTCCTAGTCCCAAGCCAACAGCAATGGCTGCAAGACTATAGTGATGTCTATTTACTTCACTAGGAGATACCAGTGGATTGTCAGGCATAAACTTCCCCATGATTTGCACCTGAACCAACAGAAATAGTCATCATCAAATTTGTTAACATACAGAATGATCAAAGAAGAAAAGTAATTTGATGCAAGCAGAAACAGAAATTTAGCAAAGATACTCCTTATGCAAGTGGAAAATAAAGGAATCAGAGCCCGGGTATTGATATGATGTGCTACTTCAGCAAGCAAGGCAGGCAAGTGTCAACACATGAATTGAAAAAAAAGAAACATAATGTGCAACACCAAGTTATCTTTAAGAGCAGCAAAATTAACGTGGCACCTTACTCCAGTTCAGTTCTAAAACTTTTATAGCTCTATCGCACATGGAAGGGAACTCTATCGCACTGGGAAAGGAATAGGCATGGTGTGAGGAACGGACCCCTACCTTCGTCGAGAAAAGCGATGGCGAGCTATTGAATAACGAAATTGTCTGCACCCGCACCTAAGGTTGGCACAAGTCCAAACCGACCGAAACTGATCTTGCGCGCACAAGAGAAGAGCAGGAACTTAATCCAATCCGTCAACAATGGATGTAGGTCTAGCATTGCTAGGGAGTGTACCACGCAGCTAACTGAGCGGGGAGAATGAAAGATTTGAGTCTGCCTGCTCAAGCTCACAGAAAACCAGCACGAAGAGAGCTCTCCGCGAAGTTCATCCAATCAAGGTAGGGTTACTTACCAAAAAACCTTAGAACAAATTAATCCAGTCTGGATGGATCCACGCAAGTCCGGTAAAACAGAATGGGAAGAGGATGGCAACAGTTTAGAGGGGAAAGCTCCTGTCGAAAGATGCCTCGGCTTTGTTGGGCCCCGTCGCCGGCGGTGAGGCAGCCGGCGGCGAGGCGCAGCGAGGAACAAGGAGTTCGGCGCGAGGCAGGCGGCGGGGGAGGGAGCTCTCGGGACTCGGGAGGAAGGGCGACGGGAGCAGGCGGAGCCGCGGAGGGGGCTCGGGCGCTCGGCAAAGAAAAGAAACGATTTTTTAGCATTGGTGGGTAAATAACTCAGAACTTTACAACTATGTCCATATTTAAGAGTTTTTTTTAACAGGCATATCTAAAAGGACTATATAAAGTTTCGATGGTTCATAATCACATTGTAGATGTTCCAAATTCCAACATATGAGAGTGAACTAAGGCATTCTCGGTATGGGAGAGTAAAGTCGGACATGCCCTAGACACATTCATCTGTTTCAAGTTCCAACTAGGCATTGAGCAGTGGTGACTGTAAAATCTATGCTGCAATGTACAAATGGCACTTGTAAAAGCGCCCTCTCAATTGCCCCTAGAGAAAAGCTCCTGTCAAAATCTTGGGCTGAAGGAATTGACGTACGATCATGCAGCATTTGTTTAAATCGTAAATATACGCCACAACATTGACAGAACATGAGACTGAAGATGTATAATTCAACATTGTTAATTTGTGATCACACGAAGTTTCTCTACCTAATTAAGGTCATTTTGTTGATAAGGTAATTAAGATCAATTGAAGAAGAAAGAAAAACCTAAAACCTCAACAACATCAGGGTGCAATAGTAAAGAATGCACATTTCTAACTAAATCACGAGCCATTTTCCAAGTATTTCAATCCATTCTGTTCTCTCGGGGCCACATCATCCTTAGATCTTAGCGGCGCGGAGGCAAGGTTCTTGATGATTGCAGCATACAGATCGAAATCAGCTTTGTACTTGCAGCAGCTGGCCTCGATCCACTTCTCCGCAAGGCTTGTGGAGACGCTGTCTTGGCTATCTCTCTCATGCTCTTCAATCGCTGGCCTTATCTCGTCATACAGGGCATCTATTTGAGAAGCAGCCTGATTCTTCACTTCCTGAAATATTTGTTTAACCAAATATTAAATCTCATATTTTTCCTGCTACACATTTTTGAAAACAAGGAAGTTAACAATAGATCTTTACCTCACAGTACAATATTTCTTCACACGCCACAGATGATACTAACCGGTCGCAAATATCTGGAATATCCAGTTTGCGCACAACACGTTTAGGTTTCCTACCACGTCGCTTGGGTATGGGCTTTACAGGGACCAATGCTTTGTTTTGTGATTCAGTTTGGTTCTCGTGATTTGCAGCTTCTGGCACTGAATTTTGAGGAGCGACATGAGAATCTTGTGCATTATGTTCAGTCAACCCATTCTCAGCAAAACGGGCTCCCATTGGAATAGCATTCAATGGTTCAACAGTCATTGGTGTGAATTCATTTGAACTTGCAGCCAAGGGCTCGACAGTCATTGTTGCTAATTCATTTGAGCTTGCAGTAAATTGTTCAACAATCATTGGTGCAAATTCATTTGTGTTTGCAATCCCAGGGTTCTCAGTGTTCTGCACTGTATCACTGTTGCCATATTGAGCGATCGACCCACCATTTCCTAGGAGGATCTCCTTATTGATGCTTGTAGGTTCATCATCAGCAGAATCATAAAGAGGGACATTCTCAACAGAAAACCTGCCAATTAAGATGAAAAGAAGTTGCTGCTTTTTAGCACTTGAAATCATTGCATCCGTCGGCACTTCGCATAACAAAAGATGGAGTTCACTAGTCAGGATAAGTAGATCCAGTCACCAGAGCAAGCAGATGATAAACTAAGACACGAAGTGGCATTGTTTACAAATATTTTCCCCCTACATAGTTATATTTTTCCCCTGTCATGATAAACCAAGAGTATCAAGGCATGAAGTAGCATTGTTTAACAAAACGTGGTTGAATAACCAGGATTTGTTTCCCCAATGATCAAGACATGAACAGTTAAAAAGTTAAGTTATTCATAGACAATTTAATGTTTTCTTCCCTTAGTATTCCTATTTAAGTAAAGTGTCTCATCAGTCCATATCAAACCTAAGTTTAGAAATTGACTCGGTGGGTTTGAGTAAAGTGTCTCATCAGTCCATATCAACAAATTTTGAAAAGAACAGCAATATCAGCTATTAAATTGTACAGAGGCTAACATCAAGTCATAAAAAAGTGCAACCAACCTGTCATCATCATCTTCCCAGAGGTACGTGGCCTCCTGCAACATACCAATCAGCAAAGCATTTGTTAGGCACATATTGGATATTTCAAATATCAGCTTACAAGGAAATGCAACAATGACCAGACAATGATGCAGAATGCCAATCTTCCAAGCAATATTAGATAGCACAATTGCACAACGATTCAATATTATGCCAGCACACGAGAAAATACAATAAACCAAAGGGCAATCAACATTTCTAATCCACAATCATTTAAAAAATGGAGATAATTGGCATAACTACATATGTGCCTGATATTTCAATTATACGGTCAGAAAAAAAAATACAGCAGTGGTTCCTCCTGCTGAATCCTAGTGTCAATCATGAATGGATATGTGCTTATCTTCTGTTCAGTAAAAAAATGGAGATAATTGGCATAACAGAGTAACAGATACATATGTGCCTGATATTTCAATTGGACAGTCAGAAGAAAAAAAATGCAGCAGCGGTTCCTCCTGCTGAATCCTAGTGTCAATCATGAAATAGATATATGCTTATCTTCGGTTTGAAGACACATAAACAGCATAATCTGCTCACTTCACCCACCTGGAAACCACGTGACTTAGCCCCTAGAAACCCAGAACAGTTGGCAGCTCCACAAAGGCACCGTACCATCACACCACCAAACCACTCAAAGTTGTAGTCATAGGATAATTCTGTTCCATAAGGAATGTCTTGCTTTGCAAATATTCCAACTCTTACTTCCCCAAGGACGTTCCATTTCCTTGTCTCACAATTCGGTTGGCTGTATGCTTCAATAACAAATTATTAGAATTAATCACTTAAAATGAATGATAGAAAATTTGAATGATCAAATCGCGCACACAAGAAAACTTACCATGAATGATTGATAAATCTGGCAAGACTCCCTTTTCTTGTTGCGTCAATAGATTCATCAGCATTGAGGTAAATGATATAGGCGTCCTTTAAACCTAACATTTACAGTAGACACATGTTATAGCTATCTAAAAGGTTCCGCAATTCAGATACGGGAAGAAGAGTATCCGCAGACCTTGGGTTTCATAAGCTTGAGATCTCCGTTTGGCTTCCTTCCATGATATTACTTCGCCACAATATTCAATAACAAATTGACCAGCCTAAATCAATTTTGATCCAACTTACATAAGCCTATTTACTTGAGTATATTGGAAGATATAAGCAAAACAAATATCAATATAATTCAGTCACCATAATATTCTCATCTGCCACAAGACCCCATCCACGCCCTTCAGTCTTTACCAGCCTTGTCCTAGCATATTGACATTTTTGGAACCGCTACCAACACAAAGATTAATTGTCAGCATTACTATCATTAAACTGTACAGGAATAAGCAACATACAAGCAGTGGCAAATGCAGGTTTTGAAGCTAGGGTGGTCCAAGTTGGGAAAAAAAATTATCCACCCACAAAAGAAAAAAAATTTATCAAGAAAGATGCAATGACTTGTTTTTCTTCATGTTTCAACAGTTCTATACAATGACAGCAGTTACAAATTTGTTACCATGGCTATCAATCTTCAAGCTACAAGATTGCAATGCCAATTAGTGAATTGCCTTGCTAGCTTGCTGTTTGGTGATTGCAAATAAGCTAACTGCAATGCAAACTCTTTAAGTGATGATTTGGTGAAGGTGCTAGGCTGGCTGCTTGCTGTCTGGCTTGCTGCATTGCGGTCGAGAGGATAGGGTCCCGCATATAGATCTGCCAGTGCATAGAAGGTATCCTAGAATCTGATTGCTTTTAGAAAAGAAAAAGAATTCATATAGAACATTGACACGATCACTAACAAACTTCTATTGTTCCATCATGTTGCAAAAACCTTTGCATGACCATGACAGGAAGGAATCCCTACGTCCCAGCTTTTCAATTTAGCACCCTCCGCATGCTCTCTTTTCGTTCCTTCGCATTGAGCAGAGGCCACCCTCGCTGCCATGGATTCCGAAATGCCAACCCTAGCTGGCAAAGGGCACTAGCAAGGCACAAATCAACAACCCCATCAGTGGTGACCTACTCACGACCTCACCCCTCGGTAGCTAGGGATGAAAACGGTCAGAAACGATCGGTGAAAGGCCCCACCATTTTCACTTTCATATTTTTTCATTAGAAACGAAAGCGATACGGTATTTTTGGAAATGAAAACGACGCCGGTATTCCGGTAATTTCGGAAACGAAAATATATGGTCGAGAAGCCATCGATAACGATCGAAACCCATCAAAATGATATTTAAAAAATGATAAACACATCAAATGATAGAGCATAACATTAACTATATGACTTGACACATCTCACATGCAAGTAGTAAAGATTCTATTAAGATATTAGTCCAAATATCGAACCAATCCGTGATAACTAACACATAGTAGCATGCACGATAGTATGACACAAAGTTGCACACAATATACATGACATAGCTATACATGATCATTAACCAAATTCAAAGACGGTGACATCGATCGTCCTCGAGACGATGCATCTCCTGCTGGTGCCACCGCCCTGTGCTACGTCGCCGGCAGTCGCCGTTGAGGGATAGCACCGAAGGCTGGAGGGTAGGGACTGCGGGTCGCCGGAGGGCGTAGTCGAGAAGAGGGAGCGGTGCCGGTCACAGGGGCTGGGGCTGGGGCACTGGGGAGTGGAGCGGAGAACTCGATTCCTTTTGAGGCTAGGGTTAGCTTAAGCTAGACCAGTCGGAAGCCTGCGAGCTAATTGGGCCAGGGTCCATGGACAGCATGTGTTGGTGTTGGGCCTCAAATACGGTAATGCCAGCGGTAAATTACCAGATACATACGGTAATTCTCGAAAACGGTCGGTAGAGGGTGAAATCATATTCGCTTTCAGTTTCGGATAAAAATATCGTTTCCGTTTCCGTATTTTCGCTTTTCGGTAGCCGTTTTTGTTTTCGTTTACACCAAAATCTCGAAAACGATTTCCGGTAACCGAAAATTTCCGTTTTCGTTTTCATCCCTATCGGTAGCACACCCATGCAGCTACATGCAAGCTGACTGCACCATCCATTACGTAGCTTGCTCTCTAGCTTGCTATCCCAGTTTGGCGGATGTTGCTCCTTATGTTGACAACATCTACTTTCTATTTGCAGTAGTCAAGCAGACCCAACCATGAAAAATACTGATAAAAATTTAGAACATTGCATCAAGTACCAGATGACATTGCAATGACAGCATTATTACCAAGATAACAAAATCCTACCTGGTTTTTGCAGTACACACCACAGCGGCAGTAGCCAGGCGTGCACTCTGTGTTAGTCAAGAAATTCAAGCACCGATCTCCACATGGACTCTCCGGATCCAAGATATCATACTGGCACTCGCACACAACTATGTCCTCCTCTTTCTGCCTCTTGTGCCTCCAAAAGGTAACACCAAAAGTATAAGATTTGCATCCCAATTAAAAAAGAGAGCCGACCTGCACGTGCCTACCAACATCATCAAACTTCAAACCACCATGGAAATACTGGGAAAGAACTAGCACAAAACTGCTCACTTTCTGTAGGAGAAATCGTTGCTCTCAATGTGGATATACGACGGTGCATCTATGTGTTCTTCCTCCTGCAAGCCATATTATTCGACGAGTTCAGGATGCAGACCAAACCAGATAAAAAAGCAAATTGATTCCGGACAGCCTGTATCAGACGATATCAAGAAATTAGCACTGAGCAGTAGAAACACCATTAGAAACGCTAGTCGTGGACTGTGTGACGGCAAGTCAGCAATACGACGGCCTGAAAAAAGAAAGAAGGATTTGGTCAATTCGGGGTGCAGTGAGCATGCAACAGCGTCGAATGAATAAATCTTTACAACAAAGGGAACCTGAAGGGAGGGATCTTCATGAATCTGGGAGAAGTGAGGGTAGGGCCGCGTACCAAGAACTTGGCGGCGAAGAAGCGGACCCAACAATAGGGCTAGGTACGGAGACCGCCCTACCTACTTCCGGCGGCTAGACCCCCCGTCCCCACACCTCCCAGAGATCCCAGCTCCGGCCTCCGGGCGCGGCGGCGTTGGAGCTCGGAGATGAACCGATGTTTCGTCGGCACAGCTCCTTGGGGAAGAAAGGGTAGCCTATGGACTGTGGGCCTGCCATCTTCACATTGGGCCGTCCTTGGAGAAAAAGGCCCATCCGTTGTGATTGAATCTTGGTCAACAATTGAGATTTAAATAAAATAATTTCCTATCTTTGGATCAAATATATGCATAGTGCTCGGTTTATAAAAATTATTTGAATAATTCATATTTCAAATATCTATGGATACTATATTGACTTTGCAAAGATCGAGATATATCCATAGAGAAATTAGTAGCCAAAGTAAACCTCTAAAGAGAAAACAAAGAATATCCAAAATTCCAAACAAGGGATCACCGTAATACTCCGTAGGACCCATTACCCACGCAGTCCATGATTAGCAAAGCATGATTGATGATTGCCGCCATCGAAAGCTCGTGTTATCCGCGTCAGAGACCCTATGAGCACCGGTCACTGGCACTCGCCATGCCACGTGTACACGGCACACGCATCTCATACAAAAAGAAAAAAAAAAGGAAGAGAGGAGGAGGAGGACTGGAGGAGGCAGCGACGGAAAGGGCAAAGGACAGCTTACGCAACCATTCTGACGTCACAGGTAAAGGAAAAACAATATACTACGCTGGAGATCACGAGAACATATCCTTTTCTTCTATTTCAAAATGAAACAAAACTTGATAGGTTCTCGTTTGATTTTTTTCGGCTTAAGTCATAAATCGGTCACATGGCATGTTTAAACACCAATTAGGAGTAAATATAAATATATTACAAAACTAATTTCATAAGTCGTGACTTAATCACGACGTGAATCTATTAAGGCTCAGTTTGGTTTTATAAGTTTAAGCCATAAATCCTGTCACATCACATGTTTAAACATCAATTAGGAGTACTAAATATAGATTTATTATTATAAAACTAATTTCATAAGTCGTGACTTAATCACGAGACGAATCTATTAGGTCTAGTTAGTACATAATTTGACCACTAATTGCTACAGTACCCCCATTCGCTAATCTCGTATTAATTATACTTAGTAGATTCGTCTAGAACTCTAATTGCAACTTATGCAATTAATTTTATATTAAATTGGCATCTGAATATTCATAATTTGACCACTAATTGCTACAGTATCATCTGTTAAATGTGCATTAATTATATTTAATAGATTCATCTAGAGCTCTAACTACAACTTATGCAATTAGTTTATATTAAATTGGCATCCGAAAATTCAAATTGGCATCCAAATATGTTTATATGACAGCTACTTAAAAAGCTAAATGAGATCTAAACCTGTGTTTTTGCTTCCTCGGGAGGTGAGCCTATTCTATCAAGTGTCAGTATCATCTGCAGCCGCCGACTTCCGACTCGTCTCCTTGCGATTGCGACTTTTCTAGACGGTCAAACTCGAGCCGGGGGCCCCCCTGGCCTCGTCTCCATCCTGTCCGCAACCCATGCCCGCCATGA
This sequence comes from Panicum virgatum, assembly GCF_016808335.1. Taxonomy (NCBI): domain Eukaryota; kingdom Viridiplantae; phylum Streptophyta; class Magnoliopsida; order Poales; family Poaceae; genus Panicum; species Panicum virgatum. Next base: position 29,602,063 of record NC_053151.1, on the reverse strand, counting down.
ACGCATGCATCCAGGAGGTGGTTTTGTTCTGTCTGAGCTTTCTTCCCAACGAGGAAGAAGAGTCCAAGCGAGCCGCATAAACCCGAGACCGTGCTGACAGCTTGCTACAGATCATGGCGTCCTTCCTTTTTTTGAACGTGATCAGCCCTTCCTTGTGGTGTGACAGAACCGCCAAATTAAAACTCAAAATTAAACTAAATAGCCATCATTTGAACACATCAGGCACATTTGGTTTAACGGTTTAATTTGACAGCCCTTTCGCCACTGACCTTCCGATCGAAACAAACACCAATAGTCTCACACGAAAGTGAGCGCAGGCAGTACAAACATGTTGAGTACATAAAAATACAACTACAATACCGAGTATGGTGCATCAAGTTTACAAACCTGATTTGAGTATATAAAATAATACACAAGTGCATCTTCAGTTAAAAACAAAGTCCGATATAGGAAACTTGACGTCTATAATACATGAAGAGCAGAGCCGAATCACACACTCAGCCCACGGGTGTGTGATTCGGTAACTAGCAGAGACTAAACATCTGGCCCGGCCATCTCCCAACCATCCGCGCCAAGCTGGATCAACTTAGCACAATAAGGGCAGAAGTCTATTTCATCCTGACCTGAAATAGTTTGAGCCACAACCCTGAGTATACTAATACTCCGCAAGACTTACCCGACTATGGGTATACATAGCCCATTATCAAGACATGCACGACTTTCTGGCTGTGGTTTATTTTGCGGAAAAGCAAATAAGAGTGAGTCCTTACTTTCAATATTTTAGCTCAAAATTAGGAATGTGTACCTATTTTCTATAGTTTGCATTTCTATACCAATCAGTGTGGAAAAACAATTGATTAGGTACAACTATACTGATCATCTCATTCCCTTCCATATTCTTACTACGATGTGACTCGGAGATCAAGGTGCTCATGTCCGAGAGCGACTGACGGCGAATCGATCCGATTTAACCTTGCAAGGTGAACCTAACCAACACGGCACGTATTTGCCCCGTCGGACAATACGAACCAACCATTCCCCTCCCCGCCTCGAACTACAGAACCGCCCCACCTGCATATAGTCAACCGAGCCCTACGAGAGACCACCAAAAGTAAACATATGCATCCCAGTTCTCCGCGGCCACTCGACTGCCCTAAGGGGTGGGTAGAAGTTCTGTACTTTCGAAACAAGGCAGTACTCGGCTTACCGGTTTCGACTATCTCATACTCCCGGCATGCCGTTAGTACAATTCAAACATGATCAGCAGGGCCGACAACGGTACGGTCCTTAACCGACACAGACGGGGCTTGACAATTCCCACCGGTCTCCAATTTCTTTCCTTTCCTCCATATTCCAATATTCCATAATCAAATCATAAAGACATCCTATATCTCGCGAGTAACAGGAAATTACTCGACTTCTACCGAATCCTATTTTTAGCATGGCAAGGATAACGACATACACATACTAGTATTCCGACCAATGGAACCTAGGAATCATGCAACTAGGGTTTCATCCAACGCCTAGAAACTTAATGCATAATCAAGTAAATATATATAACATTTCATAAGTTAAAATAATAGGTTATGCTCCGGGGCTTGCCTGCGGGCTGCTGCTCAATGCTAGTGTCCACTGGGCCTTGGGCCGGGTCGTCACGAAACTCCTGCGGGGCTGGCTCCGTCTGCTCCTGCGGCTCCGTGATCACCTCGTACACGACTTCCTCGGTCGCGGATTCTATATGTATGCATATAAGACAATGTGTAAATGCCAATATGACTTGGTAATTAGAATATAAACATTAAACAAATTAACACTTTACATAAAATGATGCAGGTATGGTGATGATTAACTTTAACCCTAAGTGTTAGGAACAACTAATCTACCTAAGTATCAAACTAGAGCACCATTTAATATCAACAGAACATGACTTGCAAAGACATTTATTAAATTACTTCTCATGATTTCTAAAGAATCTTATATATAAAGATATTATTTATCCCTATGCAAATGTACTAGCTAGGTACATTTTATAAATATGTACTAAACTATGCATTATGATCATGAAAATTTTACAGTGAACCACTCATACTTAAAGTAAGCTACTACAAAAATTTCATAATTTTTAGATTAACAGACCTATAGAAACAAATTAAGCAAGACTAAACACAATCTAAATTTTTGCAGGGGTAAAGAGGTCATTTCGCCATCATAGATATTTTTCCTCCATAGATCTTACTCTAACAAATCCAACAAAATTTATCTCATATTTTTCACATTTTTCCTTGATTTATAACACATTTTTGAAGTTTTGGCACAAACTAAAAGAACTAATTAACCCTAACCCCTGACCGTGGAACAAAATAGGGGGGCGGCCTGGCCAGGCGCGCACGCCATGGCGCGGCTCGCCAGCACAGGGGGGTGAGGCCCGCGGCGGCGGCGGCCGACGGCGGCCCGAGCGGTAGCCCACGCGGCTCGCGGCACGGGGGAGGGCGAGGCAGGGCCCGCGCGCACGGCTCTGGGCAGCGGAGCAGCCCGCGGCGGCGGTGGCGCAGGGGAGACGCGGCGGCGGCACGGCTCGCCGTTCCAGGCGGCGATGGCGCAGGCGACTACGGCGCAAGGCGGCTCAAGCACCAGTGCTGGTAGGCGGCCTCGGTGCGTGCGCAAGGGTGGCGTGGGACGGCGTGAGCGCGGCCCGCGCCGTGCGGCGGCGGTAGGCGGGTCGGCCGGCGGTGGCATGGCCGCAAACGCGCGCGAAAATTCGACGAACGCGCGACGCGGAGAGGGGCATGAGCATCATGAGATTACCACAGCTCTATTTGTGTAGTTGGTTGCGGCGGGGATGGTCGGTGGCTGTCTGGCGACGTGTGGCTCACGGCGGCGCCATGGCGGCTCGAGCGGAGGGGAAATCCACGATTCCAGGGTCTGCCGGGGTTGGGGCTGATGTTGGAGTAGCTGGGAAGGAAGCTAGAAAGATGAATGAGCCTTGGGCGCGCTGGTGGCCGAATATTTGGATCGAGTAGAGTAGCCCGCTTGCTCTGTTCTCGCTCTTTGGGGGTAGACGAGAGGGCGCAGGAAGGAGTGAAGGCAGGTGGCGAGCTCAGGAAGGCGGCTTGAGCGACTTGGCGACGTCTGACGGCCGGAAAAATGGGATCGCCCTCCACGACGGCAACGCAGAGCGGTGGAGAGCTTCGGGAGAGGTCGGCCTTCATTACCGCGCACTGTGCCGCACAGGGAGAAGGGAGGGTGAGAGTATGACAGGTGGGGTCCACGTGTAAGCTTCTTCAATATTTTTGAATTTCCAATTGAATTTAATTTGAATTGTTACAATCCTTCCCCCTAAAAGAAATCTGGTCTCGAGATTTAGGAGAAAAGTGCCGAATTGAAAGGATGTCGGAAAATCATATACCTTGGTATAATTGGAGCAACTCAGGACATTTGGACTAAACAAATTCCTCCGTTTCCCAGGTAGCTTCTCGCTCTGAGTGATTACTCCATTGTACCTTATAGAAATTGCTGGTTTGATTTCGAGTGACCCGAGTCTTGTGATCAACAATTTTCACTGGATGCTCTGGATAGACAAGATTGGGCTCCACTTGTAACACGGAGGCATTTCCTGAGCTGGGAGACATGGAATATATTATGAACTGCGGATAATTAGGCAGGAAGTTCCAGGCGATACGCTATCGGCCCACATCGCTCAATGATAGGAAAAGGCCCAACATAGAGAGGGGCGAGCTTTCCCTTCACACCGAACAGTTGGACTCCTCTCATTGGAGATACCCGTAAATAAACATGATCTCCCACTTGGAACGAGATAGATTGACGTTTCTTGTCCGCATAGCTTTTCTGCCGGGATTGGGCTATTTTCAAGTTCTCCTGTATAACCCGGACTTGTTCTTCCGCCTCACTGACCATATCCGGGCCGAATACATTTCTTTCACCGGCTTCTGACCAATTCAATGGAGTTCTACACCTTCGCCCATATAATGCCTCAAAAGGAGCCATTTTGATACTTTCCTGATAGCTGTTGTTATAGGAGAATTCAGCTAAAGGTAGACACTCATCCCACTTTTTACTATAAGAAAGTACACAGGCCCGCAGCATATCTTCCAAAATTTGATTAATTCTCTTAGTTTGACCATCGGTTTGGGGATGATAAGCTGAACTGCGGATCAGTTGTGTACCAAGGGCGGCATGGAAATGCTCCCAGAACCGAGCAATAAATTGTGCACCACGATCTGAAATGATAGTTTTTGGAATCCCATGAAGGCTCACAATACGGTCTATATATAGTTGAGCATATTGCTTGGCCGTATAAATAGTTTTTACAGGAATAAAATGTGCAGACTTGGTGAGACGGTCAACAATAACCCAGATGGAATCGTATCCTTTGGAAGTTTTGGGTAAACCGACAATGAAATCCATACTGATGTCCTCCCACTTCCAAGATGGAATGCTCAAAGGCTGAAGAGGACCTGCTATTTTCAAATGGCTCGCTTTGACCCTTCTACAGGTATCACATTCAGACACATATTTAGCAATCTCCCGCTTCATTCTTGTCCACCAGAATCGTTGCTTCAGATCTTGATATATTTTATTGCTGCCCGGGTGGAAAGAATACCTAGAGAGATGAGCTTCATCAAAGATTTGTTTTCGGAGGTCTAAATCTTTAGGTACCACCAAACGATCCTTAAACCATAGAACTCCAGCCTCATCTAAATGAAAACACTTCACCCCCGGGTCATTTTCCGCAAGTCTTTGGCGAATCTTTTCCATCCCGACATTATGTTTTTGAGCAGAAATAATCCAATCTCGAATAGTAGATGAAAGGACCAAATTATTAAGCCTGCCGTGTGTGATGATCCCCAAGTTTAATTTTTCCAGTTCATAACAAAGGGTTTCATTGTAAGGCACAATAGACAGGCAGTTGCATTGAGCCTTGCGGCTTAAAGCATCTGCAATCACATTGGCCTTACCCGGGTGATAATGAATCTCCAAATCATAATCCTTAATCAATTCCAACCATCGCCTTTGGCGTAGATTTAGTTCATTCTGGCTTAAAGCATTCCGTATATATATGAACATGATTTCCCAGAAGATAATGATGCCAGATCTTCAAAGCATGAACCACTGCTGCTAGTTCTAAATCATGAGTGGCATAATTTTCCTCATGTCGCCGGAGTGCTCTGGAAGCATAAGCAATTACTCGACGGTCTTGCATGAGGACACAATCTAAACCCGTACCTGATGCATCACAATATACATCAAAGGGTCGAGTAATATCAGGTTGGGCTAAAACAGGGGCAGATGTCAAAAGTTTCCTCAAGGTTAGAAAAGCTCGTTCACATTTATCGTTCCAATTAAATTTCACCCCTTTCTTGAGCAACTCAGACATGGGCTTAGCAATTTTTGAAAAATCCAGAACAAACCGCCGGTAATATCCTGCTAGCCAAAGAAAACTCCGAATTTCCGGAACAGATGTAGGTGCTTCCCAATTCAAAACATCTTGGATTTTACTAGGGTCGACAGAAATTCCATTCTCTGATATGACATGACCCAAGAATGGAACCTCCTTTAGCCAAAACTCACACTTGGTGAATTTGGCATACAACTTGTGTTCCCGAAGACGCTGGAGAATAATGCGAAGATGCTCAGCATGCTCTTCTTTATTTTTGGAATATATAAGAATGTCGTCGATGAAAACCACGACAAACTTATCCAACTCGGGCATAAACACCGAGTTCATGAGATACATGAAATGAGCCGGGGCATTCGTCAATCCAAATGACATAACGAGGTATTCATAAAGCCCATATCGTGTGGAGAAAGCCGTCTTTGGGATATCTTCGAGCCTAATTTTTATTTGATGATAGCCCGATCGAAGATCAATTTTGGAGAATACCTTGGCCCCGACTAACTGATCAAACAAAATATCAATTCGGGGGAGTGGATATTTGTTTTTGATTGTGACGGCATTCAAAGGCCGATAGTCCACACACAACCTGAGGCTTTCATCTTTCTTTTTAACAAAGAGCGCTGGACAGCCCTAAGGTGAAGTGCTAGGACGGATATAACCCTTATCAAGTAACTCATGCAGTTGCTTCTTTAGCTCTGCTAACTCATTGGGTGGCATATGATAAGGTCTTCTGGCAATTGGTGTCGTTCCCAGTTGCAATTCAATGGCAAACTATATCTTACGGTCAGGTGGCATGCCTGGTAAGTCATCCGGAAAAACATCCGGGTATTCACACACCACGGGTATTTCAACCAGACTTTTGGCCTCAACCTGATTCACCGTAGGTGTTGAAGATATATGGTCCATCAGATTCAAAGTCATAGAACCATGCAGAGGAGAATTAATGTGCACATACTGAGAAAGAGTGTCCAGAATGACTCCATGAACCCCCATCCAATTCATGCCAAGAATAATATCCATTTTCTGAGTTGGTAACACTATAAGTTGTGTGGCAAAAATCTTTCCCTGTAACTGCAAGGGTACTTGCCTAACAAGTTGATTGGTAATTAAATGCCCCCCCGGTGAATGAATATTATACGGCCTTGATATATTTTCCACTATCAACCCAAGTCTACTGGCACATTCATTGCTAATGAAAGTGTGAGAGGCACCAGAATCAAATAATACAGTAACAAGGAGATTGTTAACTGAAAACATACCCGCCATCACTTGAGCTGCCTCAGGAACATCCTCTAGTGTGGTATAGTGCACACGTCCTGGCTTGAAATGAGCCACTTTCGGCTTCTGATTGTGCTGATTAGAACCCTGAGCTTGCTTAGGTGGCATACGGCATTCACGTGCATAATGACCAACTTGACCACAGTTGTAACATGGAGGGAAATTAGGGCGTACACCCTGTGGCTGCACCCACGTCTTTTGCACATTCTGCTAAGGTACTGGAGATCTGGTTACCCCTTGAGGCAGTGGGTACTGAGGTGGTCTATACCCCATCTGATGCTGTGTTGGCCTATAACTTGACTGCTGTTGCGGAGGCCGATATGTAGTCTGATATTGTACTGGTCGGTACACCGGCCGATGCTGATAAGGTGCACGAGGGGGTCCGGCTTGAACTAGACGAAACCTCTGATTAGCCTGACTGCCTTCCTCTTTTTCTCTGCTTGGTGAGCTATACGAACGTCCTGTTGAGTGATAGCCCCATTAACCAGCTCACTAAAAGTGTTGAATTTGAACATGATCAAGCGCTCCTGGAGCTTGCTGCTAAGCCCCTGCCTGAAGCACGCTTGTTTCTTTTCATCTGTTTCCACATGATATCCAGCATATTGAGACAAGGTGTTGAAAGCTTGAGCATATTGCATCACAGTATTATTGCCCTATTTTAGAGCCAAGAAATCATTGAGTTTCCTTCGAATAACCCCTGCAGGGATATGATGTGCCCTGAAAGCTTCCTTGAACTCATCCCAAGAAAACCGAGTGCCAGTAGGGAACATAGCTACATGATTATCCCACCACGTACGTGCAGGACCTCTGAGTTGTTGAGCTGCAAATGATGCCTTGTCATTGTCATTATACTGATATAGAGTGAACTTGGACTCAATGGTTCGGAGCCAACTGTCAGCTTCCAGTGGCTCATCCGCCTTATGGAAAAGCGGTGGCTGAGTACCCAGGAACTCCTGATACCCAGGGACAGGCGGCTGATGGTTGTTATGATTTCCATGCCGCGGCGCTGAACCTTGCTGCACAAGCTGGCGGAGCAGTGCTGTCTGCTCATCACACCCAGTCAACATGGCCGCGATTGCCTCAACCAAATTGGGAGCCGGTGGCGGCACATTATCACCATTGTACGCAGGGGAATCACTACCGATGTTCGGCATTCTGAAATTAATCATGAATCAATTAGTCCCAATATCTGATTAAATTAAATAATCATGATAGCAACTAATATTTAATTCATGAAAAATGCTGAATTTAGAACACCGATTAAATAACTCAATATTTGTATCACTACTTTTTATGCCCAATAATTGCAACAAGAATAATTGGACCATGCATGAGGGTGGTACAACCATTTTTGCATCAACTATTGAATTCAACATAGGCCCCAACTAAATCTCAAAATCACAAATCTTTGCGGTATAGATTTGACAGTATCTCCCAAAATATACGTCCAAAAATTTATAACTTTTGCAAGTGAGTGGCTATCGAAATACTCTACAACTTTTGTATAACGCGCGTTTATCGCATGGACCGTCTTCACGAATTTTTACGTACTAAACTTCGATGCTACGAAATTTTTTACCGCATAGATCATACTTCACGAATTTTTACGTACTAAACCTCGGAATTACCATAAGTCGAACACTAAGATGATATTTTACAATGGGGTTACACACCTACAAACTCAGTCCAAACATATACAAACCATATTCCTATCTTACATCAGAGTTATTCTAGTCATACTATAAGATCTAATTGTCCTCAAGACATTTACCAAACTACAATACTATGTTAGCCCTTCCTACATCCAAAGTCTAGCTACTCAACGCGGCGGCTGGTACCGAAGACGCGCTCAACCTCGATCCCACGCGCGCGTAACTCCTCCTGCAGGCGTGCCACGTTCTGCTCGTTCACTAAAATGGCCGTGGACCCTGCCTGAGGTGGGACGTCGTTCTGACCGACTGAACTCTCCGCATCAGACATCTCCTGAGGCCCAACTCCTGACTCGACACCTGACACCTGAGGTGGTGGCTCAGGTGGGGCTGCGGCCTGCTGCTGCTGAAGCTGCAACTGGTGCACGTTCCCTAGTGCAACCTGAAGCGCGTCCTGTAAGTGGTCAGCTAGAGCCTCCTGGTCGTCCACCTGCTCAGTCAACTCCTCAATCTGCTGAGCCTGCTCCGCTAGCTGCTGTGTCTGCTCCGCTAGCTGCTGTGACTGCTCCTCTAGCTGCTGTGACTGCTCCTCTAGCTGCTGTGACTGCTCCGCAATCTGCTGAGCCTGCTCAACTATCCTCTGCTCCTGCTCCAAGAACTGCTGTGCCAGCCACACTACCTGCTGACTCTGCTCTGCGAGCTGCTGGCTCTGTCCTAAGATCTACTAAGTCTGCTCCTGTGCTATGGCGTGAGCTGTCCGAAGTCCCTGCTGGTAGAGTGTGTTCTCACTCCTAAATTGGTCGCACACACCCAACATACCGGCGGCGTAGCGGGCGATCCTGGCCAAAGCTGGGACGTGGCCTGGAAGAGTAGGGTCCAACAGAAGAGAAAACCGCTGCCTCGAGTACTCCGAAGTCACTCTGATAGGAAAACCAACCGTCGAAGCAGAGTAACTCGCAAAGATGGGCTCCTGCTCACAAAACTGGGTAATGGCCATCGTAGCTGCACGATCCCAAACGCTCAAAATCTCAGCACCCTCAGCGTGCACCTCCCAAGGGTCAGACGGAAAGACACCGAGGCGTGCCGGAACTCGCAGGCGAGCCTCCCAACCAGAGATGCCCCCCTCGGAGGACACACGACCGTAGTACTGGGGAGGCTCAGTGTGGCCAAACTCCTGGAGCACCTACGGGAAGGCCCTCATGGTGAAGACAAGTGGAACGCACCCACCCGTCCTTGTCAAAGTGGAAGTCCGACAAGGCCGCCATCTGCGAAAAACGCCGACAGCGGTAAGGAACATTCCCAAAAGAAAACACGAACTCATAACTTATAAAACTGTAAACATTTACAGCACTCTAGAAAAACAAAATCCTTTTAATTTCAAACTTCCAACAAAAATTCACAACACAAATAACTCGCTAACCCACTCTTATAATGCAATGAATGGTATCATGCATGATCGTCCTACGTCACCCTTCCAACAAAAATTGCCGACAATAATAGGCATTATACGTGGTCTTTCGGTGGCAACATACGCTCTCAACTATATAATCGATTTCTACACGCCTTAACTTACGCGTTCGTTTGTTAGTGTACCTGCAGAAAGCACATGATATACAGATATGTGCATATATCCACGACTGGACCCTTCGTGCCAGCACACACGAACGGCCCCCATGTGTCCTACGTAGGGCTAAAAACGAGCCGAGCCGAGTCAGGCTCGGCTCGGCAATTTCACGAGCCCATAGAAGAGGCTCGGCTCGGCTCATTATCGGCTCGCGAGCTGGCTCGAGCCGGCTCGCGAGCCACAACAGCCCATTGCATTACAGAGCAGTTTTTGTAGGAAAAATGCAAACGACAAAGGCTAGAATAAGGCAAACAACAATGTTCTTTAAGTCTTAACAGCAAGGTTCTCTTAGCCCCACTAATTAAGTTTATGAATGTAACAGCAAGGAAAAAGGCATAAAGTTCATAACAGAATGTAGCTTTGGTGGGCTGGCCGCTGGCAATTTGGGCTGGTTGCTTGGTTTGGCCTCAGCTCGCGAGCTGGCTCGGCTCGGTGTTTTAGCGAGCCGAGAAAAGAGGCTCGGCTCGGCTCGTTCCAAGCTCGCGAGCCGCTCCGAGCCGAGCCGAGCCGAGCCGCACCGAGCCCGAGCCGAGCTTCGAGCCGCGAGCTTTTTTTCCAGCCCTAGTCCTACGCCACATGGGTAACGCATATGCAGTTGCCCATATATTCACACATACATCACCATCCACTATAGAGATGACGCCCATGCGTTCAACGCTGCATGGACAGCGTTGCATACGTTACCGAGGCAACATATTCACTTCCCGTACAAATCGCCTTACGGGACACCCAAGGGTAAACGTATCCCAAGGTACACGGTCATAACCAATCGCATGACAGATTTACATCTCGTAACATTGCCTTACGAAATGGCCGTGCTCACAATCACACGGTGGGAAGTCCGCACTCCATATCAGGCAGTAGATAGCGACAGGCTCATTTGAATGGAGCCTTATCACCTCCTCGTATGCTCATCATACGGGACCCGCGCACGTATGAAACACGTGGGCTATTCTAAGGACTACCAAGAATGCTCACCTTGCTTACCTTAGCGTAGGTGCGTCGTTACAATATTAAGTAAGGGTTATGCAAGAAATTAAGGTTTAACAGAAAGAAATGTGCTGGAAGTCAGTGAATATAAATATTGCCACTAATTTATAAATACCCCAGTACTATGTAGGGCTTAATACGGATTTAATCGTAAAACGCGACTGAAACGATTTTCTTTATACCCCAGAAATTTGTTTTTAATTTTGAAAATCTAGAAAATAGTCACATCCATACCACGTCTGGTGTATTTCGGATCTGATACCAGCTGTGACAGAACCGCCAAATTAAAACTCAAAATTAAGCTAAATGGCCATCATTTGAACACATCAGGCACATTTGACTTAACGGTTTAATTTGACAGCCCTTTCGGCGCTGACCTTCCGATCGAAACAAACACCAGTAGTCTCACACGAAGGTGAGCGCAGGCAGTACAAACATGTTGAGTATATAAAAATACAAAATACAACTACAATACCGAGTAGGGTGCATCAAGTTTACAAACCTGGTTTGAGTACATAAAATAATACACAAGTGCATCTTCAGTTAAAAACAAAGTCCGATATAGGAAACTTGACATCTATAATACATGAAGAGCAGAGCCGAATCACACACTTAGCCCACGGGTGTGTGATTCGGTAACTAGCAGAGACTAAACATCTGGCCCGGCCACCTCCCAAGCATCCGCGCCAAGCTGGATGAACTTAGCACAACAAGGGCAGAAGTCTATCTCATCCTGATCTGAAATAGTTTGAGCCACAACCCTGAGTATACTAATACTCCGCAAGACTTACCCGACTACGGGTATACATAGCCCATTATCAAGACATGCACGACTTTCTGGCTGTGGTTTATTTTGCGGAAAAGCAAATAAGAGTGAGTCCTTACTTTCAATATTTTAGCTCAAAATTAAGAATGTGTACCTATTTTCTATGGTTTGCATTTCTATACCAATCATTGTGGAAAAACAATTGATTAGGTACAACTATACTGATCATCTCATTCCCTTCCATATTCTTACTACGATGTGACTCGGAGATCAAGGTGCTCATGTCTGAGAGCGACTGACGGCGAATCGATCCGATTTAACCTTGCAAGGTGAACCTAACCAACACGACACGTATTTGCCCCGTCGGACAATACGAACCAACCATTCCCCTCCCCGTCTCGAACTACAGAACCGCCCCACTTGCATATAGTCAACCGAGCTCTACGAGAGACCACCAAAAGTAAACATATGCATCCCAATTCTCCGCGGCCACTCAACTGCCCTAAGGGGTGGGTAGAAGTTCTGTACTTTCGAAACAAGGCAGTACTCGGCTTACCGGTTTCGACTACCTCCTACTCCCGGCATGCAGTTAGTACAATTCAAACATGATCAGCAGGGCCGACAACGGTACGGTCCTTAACCGACACAGACGGGGCTTGACAATTCCCGCCGGTCTCCAATTTCTTTCCTTTCCTCCATATTCCAATATTCCATAATCAAATCATAAAGACATCCTATATCTCGCGAGTAACAGGAAATTACTCGACTTCTACCGAATCCTATTTTTAGCATGGCAATGATAACGACATACACATACTAGTATTCCGACCAATGGAACCTAGGAATCATGCAACTAGGGTTTCATCCAACGCCTAGAAACTTAATGCATAATCAAGTAAATATATATATAACATTTCATAAGTTAAAATAATAAGTTATGCTCCGGGGCTTGCCTGCGGGCTGCTGCTCAATGCTAGTGTCCACTGGGCCTTGGGCCGGGTCGTCACGAAACTCCTGCGGGGCTGGCTCTGTCTGCTCCTGCGGCTCCGTGATCACCTCGTACACGACTTCCTCGGTCGCGGATTCTATATGTATGCATATAAGACAATGTGTAAATGCCAATATGACTTGGTAATTAGAAGATAAACATTAAACAAATTAACACTTTACATAAAATGATGCAGGTATGGTGATGATTAACTTTAACCCTAAGTGTTAGGAACAACTAATCTACCTAAGTATCAAACTAGAGCACCATTTAATATCAACAGAACATGACTTGCAAATACATTTATTAAATTACTTCTCATGATTTCTAAAGAATCTTATATATAAAGATATTATTTATCCCTATGCAAATGTACTAGCTAGGTACATTTTATAAACATGTACTAAACTATGCATTATGATCATGAAAATTTTACAGTGAACCACTCATACTTAAAGTAAGCTACTGCAAAAAAAATTCATAATTTTTAGATTAACAGACCTATAGAAACAAATTAAGCAAGACTAAACACAATCTAAATTTTTGCAGGGGTAAAGAGGTCATTTCGCCATCATAGATATTTTTCCTCCATAGATCTTACTCTAACAAATCCAACAAAATTTATCTCATATTTTTCACATTTTTCCTTGATTTATAACACATTTTTGAAGTTTCAGCACAAACTAAAAGAACTAATTATCCCTAACCCCTGACCGTGGGCCCCATCGGCCAGTGGAACAAAACAGGGGGCGGCCCGGCCAGGCGCGCACGCCATGGCGCGGCTCACCGGCGCAGGGGGGGAGGCCCGCGGCGGCGGCGGCCGACGGCGGCCCGAGCGGTAGTCCGCGCGGCTCGCGGCACGGGGGAGGGCGAGGCAGGGCCCGCGCGCGCGGATCTGGGCAGCGGAGTAGCCCGCGGCGGCGGCGGCGCAGGGGAGACGCGGCGGCGGCACGGCTCGCCGTTCCAGGCGGCGATGGCGCAGGCGACTACGGCGCGAGGCGGCTCGAGCACCAGTGCTGATAGGCGGCCTCGGTGCGTGCGCAAGGGTGGCGTGGGGCGGCGTGAGCGCGGCCCGCGCCGTGCAGCGGCGGTAGGCGGGTCGGCCGGCGGCGGCATGGCCGCAAACGCGCGCGAAAACTCGACGAACGCGCGACGCGGAGAGGGGCATGAGCATCACGAGATTACCACGGCTCTATTTGTGTAGTTGGTTGCGGCGGGGATGGTCGGTGGCGGTCTGGCGACGTGTGGCTCACGGCGGCGCCATGGCGGCTCGAGCCGAGGGGAAATCCGCGATTCCAGGGTCTGCCGGGGTTGGGGCTGATGTTGGAGTAGCCTGGAAGGAAGCTAGAAAGATGAATGAGCCTTGGGCGCGCTGGATTTGAAATCCATGGGGATTTGGTGGCCGGATTTTTGGATCGAGTAGAGTAGCCCGCTTGCTCTGTTCTCGAGCTTTGGGGGTAGACGAGAGGGCGCAGGAAGGAGTGGAGGCATGTGGCGAGCTCAGGAAGGCGGCGTGAGCGACTTGGCGACGTCCGACGGCTGGAAAAACGGGATCGCCCTCCACGACGGCAACGCACAGCGGTGGAGTGCTTCGGGAGAGGTCGGCCTTCATTACCGCGCACTGTGCCGCACAGGGAGAAGGGAGGGTGAGAGTATGACAGGTGGGGTCCACGTGTAAGCTTCTTCAATATTTTTGAATTTCCAATTGAATTTAATTTGAATTGTTACACGTGGCCAAGACAAGCGTCCGCCCAGGTCGGCTCCGTGATTATTTATTTATTTATTTAGCAGCTTCGAGAGGGCGTGCATGCGTCGGTGTTCGTGCCGCTCTCTGATGATCACGCGCTCGCGCAGGCCTAATCCAAGTTGGCTTCTTCCTGATGCCTGCGCCGCCGCTGTTCGCTTAAATCCTAATGGTGGTGATCGGCGCTGGAGGCCTGCGGATTCGGCGACGCTGCATTCCATTTTCTGTTTCTGGGGGAGGATAAGGAGGCGCTGTATAAATAGAGATCGACGTGCTCCCCGCGTTGCGGGCGGTGATGTGGATCGGAGCAATGGTGGCGCCGACGCCGCCGGTGGTGCCCTCGGAGCAGGCGCTGGCGGCGGAGACGGCGGCGATCGTGTCCGCGCTCACGCACGTCGTCGCCAGCGGGCGCGGGCCGCCGCGCCCGGCTACGGCGATCGTCGTGCCGTGGCAGCACGCGGGCGAGGGAGGCAGCAGCAGCGGCGCCGGCCAGGAACAGCTCGCCGGCGCGGTGGTGGGGCACGGCGCGGCGGCGCCGGCAAGTACCGCGGCGTGAGGCGGCGGCCGTGGGGGAAGTGGGCGGCGGAGATCCGGGACCCGCAGAAGGCGGCGCGGGTGTGGCTCGGCACCTTCGCCACCGCCGAGGACGCCGCGCGCGCCTACGACGCCGCCGCGCTCCGCTTCCGCGGCAGCCGCGCCAGGCTCAACTTCCCCGAGGACGCCACCGCGCGCCGCGCCAGGGACGCCGAGGCGGCCAGCGCGGGGCTGCCCGCCGCGCTGCTGGAGTCGCAGGCCGCCGGAGCCGGAGCCGGCGACGACATGGCCGACTACCTCGAGTACTCCAGGATCCTGGAAGGGGGCGAGCCCAGCGGCGGCATCATGGACGGGCTCTTCGGCGGCGACGGCAACGGCCGCTTCCTGGGGTCGTGGAGCATTGGGACGTCGCCGCCGTCATCGGGCTCTGGCGCCGCCACCTCCGCTCCTCTGCTTCGTCACAGTGATGGCGGGAAGCAGAGCAGCAATGATGTGCCGCCCATGGAGATTAATTTGAGAGTTTTTTTCCTAGTATATATATATATATATATATATATATATATATATATATATATATATATACAAAAAAAAGTAGAATTCATTAGTCTACAGGCGACTGCAACCATTTTGCTACATACACTAATCGGTAGTTCATTCAGGATAGCAGACCGTGGCCTCATAGAAAATTTCATTGTCGGAAGAGAATATTTCTTTCATGTAATTTTAATTTCTTATTCAGAATAAATGTGTTTGTGACTATGTTTCTGCTCAAAAGTAGATCTCTTCATTCATTCCCTTGAAGAAAACACACACTCGCATGATCTAATTTCGGCAGTGTACCATCAGTTGTGGTGATTCCTGTCACGGCCTCCAAAATCCAATTATCTTAAATGAGTAAAATACACTAGAGGTCCATCAACTTTTAGGAGTGTGTCACTTAGGTTCATCAACTTCAAAATTGCATTTCTGGGTTCATGAACTTATAATTTGTGTCACTTAGGTCCACGAATTCTGAAAATTCATTCCCAAGTTCATACCCCTCCACCTATTCTTCATGCACTGATATCGCACTAACATGAATCTACATGATTCCCACACATTGCTGGAGTTTCATCAGAGTGGTGAAATTTGAGCTCCAATTTCAAATCAAGTGCATAGGGAGGGGAGAGGGGGATGAAAGACTTGTTTTTGGAGGTTATTGACATGCATTGGGATTCAAAGAGGGCTTCCAGATTGCCATTGATGAGTTCTGGATCTTATATTCAGATATAACCCTGTAATATGGGTGGAGAGTAGGGGGTGATTGTTTTGGAAAGATGGAGCAAGTTATAGAGGGACTCAACAATATATGTACCGTGGTAGGGGATATTATATCCTCCATAGCGTGGGTGGCTGGATATGGTGGAGCACGTTGTTGTGGCGAAAAATCTTGTGACGATGTTAGAGTTAGGTCAACCCAGAGTGGTTATCGGTAAGGGGTTGAAAGGTATTCATGGACAACTATATCGGGGCAACTTTTAAGAGTATATAGCCACACGATTGCTCATGGATGAAGTTCATGAGCCTAAAACAAATTGTAATTTCGGAGTTTATGAACCTAAGTGACACAAATTACAAGTTTATGGGCCTAAAAATGCACTTTCATAGTTTATGAACCTAAGTGACACGAATTATAAGTTGATGGATCTAAAAATGAACTTTTGAAGTTCGTGGACCTAAATGACACACATTTACAAGTTGGTGGACCTCTGATGCATTTTACTCTTCTTAATATAAAATTAGAGATATATAACACCGCATGCCAAATTTTTTATTTTTATTAAATTTGATAGGTTGCCCATGTTAAAATAAATAATGGTCTTTCTTTTTTACAATGCAACCCTTTAAATACATCGTTAATTGGTACTTCCTTCATCTTGAAATACGTTAGTATAAAATATTTTAGTTTGTCCTAAGTTAAGCTATTTTAGGTTTGACCGAGATTATAGAAAAAAGGTGATAATATTTTAAATGTCAAACAAGATAATTAGATCTATTATTATAAATTTTTTAAATTATTTATTTGATGTGCTCTATAAATTTAGTTAAACTTAGACTAGTTTGATTTACAATAAATTAAAATATCTTGAGTATTCCATTAGACATTAGAGCCGTAACTCGACTTCCCCCACATGATGACATATCGTAACATAACACCGGAGCGTTAAGACATTGAGCACTCGGCGTATTTGCCATTCTCATTGACTCCATGTTTCCCAACTCTTAGAGTTGCCGTGGCTTGATGCTACTTCCTTTGCTCAGTTCCTATACATCACGCCTAATGTCACATACCGAAAAATGCACCAAAATAAAACACGCGCTAATTATAATTTTTCGAAATCTTTCATCGTTGAGCTCAATCCTTTATTGTCCAAGAGTCGTTTCCCGCCTGATCTCCCGAACCCCCGATTACCAATCACTGTCGCGGCCTCTCTTTTTTTTCCTTGTGCCGCGCGTCACGAACCACCACGCCACCTCCCGCCAAAGCCGCGGCACGCGGACACGACAGCCGCGCGTGCCCGACCGGCGCCGTGGTCGCTGCCGAAATTTCCGGCGCGAATCTCTCTCCCTCTCTCCCCCTTTCTTGTTTTTTTCTTTTCTTTTTTTCCCTATATCATTTTCCTTTTTTTCCCCCTTTTCTTTTTTTCTTTTTCTCTCTCCCCTCTCTCCTTCCTTCTCCTTCTCCCTCCTCTGCTCCACGCCCGCGCGCACCCCGGCCCTGCTCACTTGCCCCGCACGCGCCGCTCCGCACGCCCGCGTGCTGCAAGCCGCTCGCCGCACCGCTGCTCGGCCGCACGCGACGCGCGCCACCCTGCTCCTCCCCGCGAACGCGAGCCGCCGCTGCCTCCACGTGCTCCACACGCACGCCCCCCGCGCGCTCGCTGCCCCGCTCCGCTCAGCGCCGCTCACGCGCACGCGCCGCGCACAGCACCCGCCATCACCGCGCGAGCCGCCGCTGCCACGCGCGCTCCCCGCTCCGCCCACGCGCATACGCACGCGGAGCGCTGAGCCGTGACGAATGCGCCAGGCCGCGACGCCGCGAGCTCCGACGAGCCCACATGCGCGCCTGGCCACGCCGCGCGTCGCTGCCTCGTCCGGCCGCACAGCGCGGCACTGCTCGCCCTGCCTCGACGCCCACGCTACCGCCGCATGCCACCCCGCGACGAGCGAACGCGGCCGGAGCGCCATTACTCCGCCCCGCACTACTCGCCGGCCGCCTCCCCCGCCTTCACCTACCCCGCTCCGCCCACCGACCTAGCGCGCCTATAAAAGGCCCCCCAGCGCCGCCCTCTCGCTCCACGACCGCCATCCCGAACTCCTAGCACCACCACTCACCATCACCGCCGCCCCGAGCACCGGCCACCGCGGAGCTCTCCTCCCCGCAGCGCCGCAGCCCAAACCAAGGTGGGCATCGGGACCCCCAAGACCCTCTCCTCCTTTTTCCCTCGGATCCGGGCCGCCTACAAGCTCTGCAGCGCCGCCCCATGCCCGCCGCCGCACCCCGTCGCGGCCAGGCCGACCCAGGCCACCTCTGCCCGAGCTGCGGCCGGGAATCGACCTCGCGGGTCTCTCTCTCCCTTCTCCCCCACTCCGGAGCCACCCCCGAGCCCCTGACCGCCGAGATTGGCGCCGCCGACGCCCCCCATTCCCTTCCTCTGTTCTGGTCGGGAGGGAGGAGGAAGAAGGGAGGGCTTTTTGCCCAAAAGACCCTCCCTTTCCCTTTATTTCTTAATGAAACCTCCCACCTTTGGTCCTTTTTGCAAAACAGACCTTGCCTAAGTTTCTTTTCCCAAGTAAACCCTTTTTCCATATAAACATAATTCTAATTTAGTCCTTAACCTTTTAGAATAATCCAGATATTTCCAAAAATTACAAACAGGCCCCTGCCTTCTCAAGATTAATTACAACTAGGCCCCTGACCCCTTATCTAGCCCCTGAACCTTTATAAAACTTATCATTTCATGCGCCAAAACAACTCCGATCGACCCGAAATTTTACCACGCCCCTCATGACATAATGTTGTCCATGCCATTAGGAAACCGCCTCAAAATATTACTCCGAACTCTATATCTTGATTATTTCCGATTCGAGCTCAACGATAAAACTCCTATTTCTTTTTCTTGATTGTGTGTTTGTTTGTACGTGTCGTAGACCACGGTGTGAACGAAGGAGAGCCCGTTGACGAGCAGTACTGCGAGCCCGCGAACGAGGACCAGTTCCGCGACCCCGAGCCCGAAGGACAGTGCTTTGACCAGGACCTCCCCGAAGACTTCGAAGACGGCAAGTTCAATCCCATCCTTTGATGCATGTTGTTGTCCTAGTTTTTATAATCACAACCTAGTGGCCTGTCTTATAAAATTGCATATGTTTTGCTTGCATGAAAACACGGTTGGATAGCCACCCCTTGATTTGTGATAACCATTCCTTGACCACCTAGATTAATGTCTGGTTTTGCTTGGACGTTAATCGATACTAGAACGCTTAGGACCTACTACTTTATACAACTTGTTTTATAAAGAAAAGGTGTGTGTGTGGGAAGGGATAAAAGTGGATTTTCGAAAGATGAGTCTAGACGGGATGGATGGCATTTCAGTGTGATTTGCCGTTTGGTGTGCTCGTGCCGGTGTGGCAGGGCAAGGAAGGGAAATATCCATCTTGTCACCCCTAAGGACCGAGTTGGTGTTACATCTCACCTAACTCCACTATCGTGCAAACCACTCGACCGTTGTATGGGCAACGACTTAGCATAAATCCCTCTAGTTAGTCTGTTAGCCATCAGGAGAGCTGAGAGCGACGGGTGACTAAGGAGAAGGGATAAGCCCCGAGTGACTTATGCCCCGGTTAAACCTAGGTGAACGGTCGATGACCCCTTGGTGCATCCCGTGATGGCTAGTCAGGTCTAGCTAAGGTGGGTAATGGCTCTGTTGGGATCTGCACCGACACTAAGGTGATCGAGTTGCGGTACCCCGCTTGTGGGTAAAGTTGCACACCTCTGCAGAGTTAAGAATCTATTCGAATAGCCGTGCCCACGGTAATGGGCGAGTTATGGTGTGGTCTCACAACTAGTGTTTACTTTGGGATGGGTTGGTGTGAGTTGTTTTGGAAATACGTCCGGTAGTTGTGCCGTGTGCTACGGCGGACGAGGAGTCCGGTAGCAGTCTTAAAATTTGGATCCTGTGAGGATCAACCCTTGGTGTTACTCGGTATAAGAAAACTGATTTTAAAAATGCTTTCTTTCAAAAGAACCCCTGCATAAAATATTACTTTCCGCAAATCGAACCCTAGCCTTATCCTTGATTTACCCTGTGCAATATACTCAGTTTATACCCCCTCCGTGGGTGTAGTTGGACTTGCTGAGTACGTTTGTACTCACCCCATTCTTTATTTTTACAGAAGAAGATCCAGACTTTGTACCTGATGACGTTAAGTAGGGGTACCGTCCTGCACCCAGCCTTGCCTGTGGATTTGGGTCACCCGCA
Organism: Panicum virgatum; assembly: GCF_016808335.1. Lineage (NCBI taxonomy): Eukaryota > Viridiplantae > Streptophyta > Magnoliopsida > Poales > Poaceae > Panicum > Panicum virgatum. The sequence goes on along the minus strand of NC_053151.1, from coordinate 29,581,555 downwards.
GGAGATACCGCATGGCGCAAGACTCTGATGATTTTCTTTTTATATTTAATATTGTTGCGTGTGTATGGATTGTAATCCTCGCAATAGTGGCGCTTCTCTGCTCACTACCGCGTAGAGTTGTACGGTAATGAACCATCTGATATAATAAATGTGTCATCAGCCTCCTGGGACTGATATTTGTAACACATTTAAGTCTTCTCTTATGAGGGGACGCTTCACCTAATGATTCTTTTAGCGGCTAATATTTCCTACCTTAACCTCAGTTTCTAAATCTCTCTACATTTTTAGAATACATAAAAGATTGCTTCCCATCCCAAAATAACAATTGCTGTGTTCACTTAGCTTGTCAGCCAACCAGCCAGCAGTACTGTTTTCTCATACTAAATCAGCACCAACCACCAGCTACCAACCAGTCAGCAGTACTGTTCTCTCATAACAAATCAGCACCATCCATCAGCAACAGCCAAGCGAATACAGCGAATATATTTCTTTCATTTGAATATAAAAAAAGGATACGTGAGACGATATATAAGATGACTAATATATACCAAACTACTAATATAGTTTTTTAGGGCACAACTACCAATATAGTTGGCCAAGCTATATATATCGCCGCTACCACGATCTGTTTTCACTACTAGAAAAAGACTCATTCGTTCATAGCCATTAGTACCGGGCATGAATTAGTCCGTACAAATATTGGCACGCAGCCATTTTAGGACCGGGCTCAAATTTGAAAGCCCCCGAAGCCATTTTAGTACCGGGTCAAGACACCGACCGATACTAAATGTCGTATTTTAGTACCGGCCGGTGTTTTGGTACGGTACTAAAATGGCGCGGCCATTTAGTACTGGCCCAAAACACCGGCCGGTACTAAATTTCTCCACCGCCACCACCGACCTTATTAAACATCTACCACCATACAGTACGCCACACAATCTCTATCTTCTTCCTCCTGCCAAGTCCTCTCATCCTCTCTCTCCCTCCCTCTCCTCAGTCAGTCCGAGGGCGCGGTGGCCCTCTCCGTCGACGTGGGGGGCCAAGCCCGCCTCCCGGCGGCGCGCGGGGGCCAGGCCGGCCTCCGGCGGCGGCCGCGCGGGCCCACGGCGGCCCTCCGGCGGCGCGCTAGGGCAGGCGGCCCTCCTGGCGGCACGCGGGGGCAGGCCGGCCTCCCGACGGCGCGCGGGGGCCAGGCCGCCCCTCCCGGCGGTGCCTGCTCTGTTTCTTGTATTTTTTTCGGATTTTTTTTTAAAATTTGTGATTGTGAAATGTATTATTCTGAAATTTGTGATTGTAATATTTGTGATTGTGATGTGATTTTTTGATTGTGATGACCGGTGTTGTGGAAAGGAAAAAAGAAAGAAAATGAGAAAAGAATGATTGTAATATTTGTGATTGTGATGTGATTTTTTGAATGTGACGAACGGTGGCGCGGGAAAGAGAAAAGAAAGAAAAGAATGAAAATGAAAAAAAGAAGCGGGAATGGAAAAGCGTTTGGGCACAAAAGATTTACCGACCGGTACTAAAGAGACACTTTAGTACCGGGCAGCTTGACCGATACTAAATGACGTGTCATTTAGTACTGGCCAAGCGGTACCGGTCAGCTACCCGGTATTAATGGGGGTTCTGACCCGGTACTAAAGGTTGTTTTTCTAGCCGTGTTTGCTCAGTCGGATCGAAATGGCTAGGCACAAAAGTTGGGTTAAAAAAAGATTATTTGGGTACGATATATAAGATGACTAATATATACCAAACTATGAATATAGTTTTTTTAGGGCACAACTACGAATATAGTTGGCCAAGCTATATATATCGCCGCTACCACGGTCCGTTTTGCTCAGTGGGATCGAAATGGCTAGGCACAAAAGTTGGGTTAAAAAAAGATTATTTGGGTTCTAATAAGAAGAGGGGAAAAAAAGAGAAAGAGCAAGCATACTTGTCGCATGCTGGTAGAGATGGCAACCATATTTGAAACCAATAAGTACTTGGGTTAGTAGCTAAGCGTGAACACCACACGCGGCTGACGATGGGCAGGACATGCGGTAGAGTTTTGTGATGGGAACCACGTTCAAAACTTTTCGATGTGGTACTAAAAACCCATTTTCTTCTAGGAAGCGATATATTATTAGCCTTTGAATCTTTTCCGTGTTTATGTGATTGGGCCAAGGCCAGTGTAGGACAGCATGATGGGCCAATTGGAAACGGCAAGTTGATTGTGATTGACAAATGCTACTGTTGTTGGCTGGCCTGCCCGCCCTCTCTCTGGACTCTCATCATCCGCAAAGCTTTCCAACCATTTAACTGAAAGTCCACAACGAATAAACACATGTTTTCATCAGGCCCATATAATAAACGTCCGAAAAAGCTCTTATTTGGCACTGCAAAATTTTTCATTCCCTTATTTGCCAGTGCAAATTGGGCCCACTTATGTCACTGACTGTGACAAATTAAATAAGGGTATGACAAATTTACAATGGCATCCTAATGGTTATAAGAGCTCCGGTAGCATCTGAGGTTCTGGGTTCGATGCCACTTGGGAGCGAATATTCTAGAATTTAACGGCGTTGTGCTTTCAGTGGTAGGCAACATTCCCGTCGACAGCGAGACGCCTGTGGTGACTTCGTCAATCTCGAGGATTTACCGGCTCAGTCTTCAAAGATGCTCATAGGGATAGGGTTTGCGTACGTGTGTTCATAGGGGTGTAAGTGTGCGTGCGTTGTGAGTGTCTGAGTTGTACCATATAATCTCAAAAAAAAAAGAAATTTATCCTATAAATTCTCAGTGCTTAAATGCATCAATTACTCTTACATACTAAACGACGGATGCAGTCACCACTTTTGTCACATGTGAAAACCATTAGTCATTTGCATAGTAAAAAATGTATATCTTAGCACAGAATGTTCTTAGAACTCCATTGCCAAAATGTGCTTATGTTGTACATTCAAAATGATTAAAAATCTTATGTGATTGTGGCCAGATGAATGACCTGGTACTTGAGATATTGGTGACATATTATATTATCATTTTGATTGATCTTAAGGATGATAGACATCTATTCCGGTCTATGTGTGTCCTCCATAGTGATTGACCACTCGTCTTATTCAAAACTAAGCGTGCATATTAAGTTGCAGGCATCAACCAATCCGGGAAACTTCTTATTTGGCATTGCAAAATTTTGCAATTCCCTATTTGTCATTGACAAATTGGGCCCACCTATGTCAGTGACGGTGGCAAATTAAATAAGGGTTCAAGAGGATAGCCACGAGGTCATTTAGTCATTTACCTAGTAGTTATACAAAATGGATATCTTATCTTACCACCGAATTTGAGACGCTTTTCTTTGAACTCCAGTGCCAGAATGTAGCCTTCAAGAGGATAGCTCGTTCTAGTGTATCGACGTGCTACTAATAGTCTAATATGATAAACTCGTAGTGCTGGAACGAAACCATTGACCCAGGCAGCTCACTCACCTCAGCTTGGGAGCGGACAGAGAGTCGAAGACGATGACGACGGCGGGCGGCGTCTCATCCCGCGGCGTGCTGGCGTTCGCGGACCGGCTGGACGTGCTGCTCGTGGCCCTGGGCACGCTCGGCGCCGTCGCCGACGGCTGCTCCTACAATCTGCTCCTCGCCTTCGCCAGCGACGCCGTGAACTCGCTCGGCCGCGCCCACGGCGCCGCCGCGCAGCAGCAGGGCGGCGCAACGACGACCAGCGACGGCGCGCGGTTCGTGCACGATGTCGACAAGGTTCGCTCGCTCGTCGTGCTCACCATCATCGATCGGTGTGTGCACGATCGATTTGGTTGCTTTGATTCCTTTTTTTTTCTGGATGCAGTCGTGCCTGAATTTCGTCTACCTGGCGCTCGCGGTCTTGCCGGTGGCGTTCCTGGGTGAGTGCGAGACAGCTTGAGGATTCCCGTGACGAACATTTCAGTTTGATTTACACGACGTTTCAGAACTCATGTGAACCCATATTGGCCTGTTTCTGGTAAACATGGACGCGTATTGATTGCAGAAGGCTACTGCTGGAGCCGGACGAGCGAGAGGCAGGTGCGGCGGATCAGGCGCCTGTACCTGCAGGCCATGCTGCGGCAGGAGCCCGGCTTCTTCGACTCCGGCGACGCCGCCGGCACCGCGGAGATCATCGGCGGCATCTCCAAGGACGCGTCCGTCATACAGGAGGTCCTCGCCGAGAAGGTGCACGTGCACCGGCCCGCGGCCGCCCCCCCCCCCCCCCCCCCCCCCCCCCCCCTCGATCGACGCGTGAGAGCTTTGTTTTGTTTAGCACGATGTCAACCTTAGTCTCACTTAACAATTTCTGTCCACTGGGGTTTCAGAAGAAAAAGGATTCAAAATTATCTCCGTCCATTGATTGGAATCTGGACTCAGTCGTGATGCTAATTGGTTAGGCTGCCATTTTCTGGAAACGATTAAAATGTTAGAATCATGCTCATCCGGTCGTCATAAACTTTGAATGCAGACGAAACGGAACAAGTGGGCACATGGCACAACACACAGGGTATATGATTACCTGGAAATGCTCCGTAAATCTATACAGTAATGATGCAAAACAGCTAGTTTCATAACAGAACACTGGATCTCAAAATGGAGCCAAATGAAGTAATGATCCATAAATCAATCCAGTATAAAGATGAAAGCCAAGCAGTTCTATAGCACAAAACATATAGTTTCGATAGCGAGGTCACAACAACAAAATGGGGAAAATATAGACAAATTCAACAAAGCATCATCCACACATTTGGTTTGATTATTCAACGAGAAGTAATTCCTCAAAAAGAAAATTCAACGAGAAACAATAGAAACCGATAGATCGATTGTTTTTCTTTTTAACTCTTTTTATGTGTTACTACAGGTTCCTCTGTTTCTGATGCACTCTGCAGTTTTCATCTCTGGACTGGCCTTCTCCATCTATTTCTCATGGAGGCTGGCCCTGGCCGCTTCTCCTCTAGTCCTGCTTCTAGTGATCCCTGGGCTTATCTATGGCAAGTACCTCCTCCATCTCTCCCGCAAGTCGCGTCACGAGTACGCCAAGGCAAATTTCCTGGTCGAGCAAGCACTGGGCTCGATCAAGACCGTTTACTCATTCACCGCCGAGAAAAATATCATCCAGAGGTACGCAACACTCCTTGACGGCACGATCAAACTGGGGATCAAGCAAGGCATCGCGAAAGGTCTCGCAGTTGGATGCACCGGCATTGCTTTCGCCATCTGGGCCTTCCTCGCTTGGTATGGCAGCAGATTGGTGATGTTCCGTCATGAAAGCGGAGGGAGGATATATGCTGCGGCGGTTTCCTTTGTTTTGGGTGGCCTGTAAGTTCTTCAGCCTTGGTTTCCTACTGTTTCATAACTCTTCTTGATGAGTTGATTCTATATATATAGATAGAAGACAAACTTACTGAAATGTTGCAGATCCCTTGGGGTGGCTCTCCCTGAGCTGAAACATTTAACTGAGGCATCTGTTGCTGCAACAAGGATTCTCGAACAGATAAACCGTGTCCCACAAATTGACGCTGATGATTCAAAGGGACTTATGTTGGACCAACTTCGGGGAGGGATCAAGTTTGAATCTGTCCACTTTGCGTACCCATCAAGACCAGATATGGCAGTTCTACAAGACTTCAACATCCAGATTCCTGCTGGACGAACTGTTGCTTTAGTTGGGTCCAGCGGCAGTGGCAAGTCAACTGCAATAGCATTGGTGCAGCGGTTTTACGATGCAACCAAAGGTACTGTCAACATTGATGAGGTTGACATTAAGGAACTCCAGCTAAAGTGGATCAGGAGCAAAATGGGGCTTGTCAGCCAGGATCATGCTCTGTTTGGTACCTCAATAAAAGAGAACATCTTGTTCGGCAAACCAGATGCATCCATCGATGAAATTTACGCAGCAGCCATAACAGCAAATGCTCACAACTTCATTAGGGAGCTTCCCGAAGAATATGAGACCAAGGTATGCCCATCACAAAAACATTCCGCAAACCATAACTCTCTGCCTCCCATACTTTTTATGGTTGCCCTTTTCGCAATTCTTGCAGATTGGCGAGCGAGGAGCATTGCTATCAGGTGGCCAAAAGCAGCGAATTGCCATTGCAAGGGCAGTCATCAGGAACCCTGTTATACTTCTGCTTGATGAAGCCACGAGTGCACTTGATCCCGAATCAGAGAAGCTTGTGCAGCATGCCCTTGATAAAGCATCTATGGGAAGAACAACACTGGTAAATCTCCATTTCCTAGAGCCTCCAACTTTGTCTTGCTAAAATCAGAAACTCTCCATTGTGATGCTAATATGCACATTACCACCCATCAGATAGTAGCCCATAAGCTCTCCACAGTGAAGAAAGCTGATCAGATTGCAGTACTTGATGGAGGTACAATAGCGGAAATTGGTACTCATGACGAGCTAATCAACAAGGGTGGCCCATACGCAAGACTATTGAAATTGCAGAAGATGGTCAACTACATCAATCAAGAAAGTGAACAGCTCAGGTCTTCCTCCACGACAAGGACCAGTACCAGTGGTCCTAATGTGTCCAGTGCAAGTCCAATGCCAGTCACTAAAACTGTCTCGATAACATATAATTATGTCATTCCACCACCTGCACCATCTTTCTTCAGGCTTCTTGCAATGAATGCACCAGAGTGGAGGCAGGCAGTCATAGGCAGCCTATCTGCACTGGTATATGGTTTGTTGCAGCCCATTTATGCCACAACCTTTGGCAGTATGGTCGCTGCATTCTTTGTTCAGGACTACAGTGAGATGAATGCAATCATCAGGCGCTCTGCCTTTATCTTCTTCTCATTATCATTGATATCCATTGTTGTGAATCTTCTGCAGCACTACAATTTTGCATACATGGGGGTGCATCTTGTTAGGCGCATCCGAATCCAAGTACTTGAAAAGATCTTAACCTTTGAGGTAGCATGGTTTGATGAAGAAACTAATTCAAGTGGTTCATTGTGCTCGCAGCTAAGCAACGAGGCTTCTCTTGTTAAAACCCTTGTTGCAGACAGAATCTCCTTACTTCTTCAAACAGTTTCTGGAACTGTAACCGCAGTGACAATGGGTCTGACATTAGCTTGGAAACTTGCTCTTGTCATGATAGCTGTACAACCATCTACAATGATATGCTACTATGCCAAAAAGACAGTTCTCGCAAATGTGTCAAGGGACTTGGCAAAAGCTCAGCATCAGAGTACTCAGATTGCCATAGAAGGTGTTTACAACCACAGGATGGTAACCTCATTTGGATGCTCATCGAAGGTTCTTCAGCTCTTCGAGCATGCGCAAGTGGAACCACTGAGGAAAGGAAGGAAGATGTCGTGGGTAGCAGGGATCACCACAGGGTTGTCACCTTGCCTCTTATATTTATCATGGGCACTAGACTTCTGGTATGGTGGAAAGCTGGTACAGTCTGGGGAGATCTCAGCAGCTGATTTCTTCAAAACCTATTTTATCCTGATGACGACAGGAAAGCTGATTGCTGAAGCTGGTAGCATGACATCAGACCTGGCAAAGGGAGCAAATGCAGTTGCTTCAGTGTTTGAGGTATTGGATAGGAAATCTCCACAAAATTTACAGGTACATTTCCATCAGTAGTCCCATAGACCAGCATCCTTGCAAACAAATATGATTTTACAATGCTACATTGCCATGAATCATAATGAGAACTACGTTGCAGGTGGGACAAGACAATCAGAAGAATAAAATACAAGGGACAATAGAATTCAAAAAGGTAGATTTTGCATATCCAACAAGACCACAATGCGTTATATTGAAGGATTTTAGCTTCGATGTGATAGCAGGATCAAGTGTTGGCCTAGTTGGGAAAAGTGGTTGTGGTAAATCAACTATCATAGGCCTGATCCAGGGGTTCTATGACGTTGCCATTGGAGCTGTATGCATTGATGGTATGGATGTGAGGGACATAAATATTCCTTGGTATAGAGGACAGACAGCTCTTGTTAGTCAGGAGCCAGCAATATTTTCATGTAGTGTAAGGAACAACATTGCTTTTGGTAAACCCGAAGCTGACGAAGATGAAATTGTGGAAGCTGCTAAAGCTGCAAATGCACATGAGTTTATCTCGTAAGTCATAAATGTTTCTTCCATCCTCACTCCATCCATTTATCTGAACTCGCATTATCCGACATATGGAATTGAGAGCCTATTCGTTTTCAGATCTCTGAAGGATGGATATGATACTGATTGCGGCGAGCATGGCATACAACTCTCAGGAGGACAGAAACAAAGAATTGCAATTGCAAGGGCAATAATACGGAATCCAGCAATACTGCTACTTGATGAAGCAACTAGCGCTCTTGATGCACAATCAGAGAAAATGGTACAGGAAGCTCTAGATCGAATCATGTCAGGGAGGACAACAATTGTGGTGGCACATCGTCTAAATACAATCAAGAATTTAGACTCAATTGCAGTCCTAGGAGAGGGTAAGGTGGTGGAGCTTGGAACTTACCCACAGCTCATGAACATGAAGGGGGCATTCTATAACCTTGCAACACTTCAGAGATGAACCAGCAGACATTATGTAAATGCCACAACCAGTGCTATGATAGGTGGCCTGTATTAGCATAAAACACATCTATTTAGAACATTTGCAACTACCCAGTGAATGAATTGGAACACATTGAACTAGCATTGAGAACCAAACAAAGAGAAAGAGGTTGTGAATATTTGTGATGCCTCTCTTTTTTCTGCATGAAGTTTTGGCTATAGAATGATCAGGTGAGTCTGGGATTATTTCCTTTTAGGAAAGTAGCTCCTTTGGGTTTTCCTGGTTTTGGGTAGCTTTAATCTATACTACTGCTACTTCTCCTATTGATATGAAAAATACAAAGCCCTCCTATGTATGCTCATTAAATAGAACAAATTTAGGATTTTTAACGTTCCGCGGAGCCACTCCTTCAGAAATTAGTGAATGCATGACATATGTAGAAATTTCAGACAATTTGACATGAAAATTTTAGTTTGCATGACATATGCAAATTTAGACAGGAACATAACCTGAAGCGAAGTTTACCAGCATTAACTTAGCTATAGTTTGAGAAACAACAGGAGGTTACAACTAAGAATATTATGTAACCACGAAATATAGGTCTACAGTTTATTTGAACATTCTAGGACCATAACAAACAGCAAGCATGATACTAAGTGAATTCCAGTTAGGACTGGTCACTTCGGGTTTATATGTAATTACAATTAAATCGACAGAGATGAATAGTTGGATACATCATGGCACATTAGAGTAGCTTAGGGTAAAAAATCTGTGCCAACGTGTTTAAATTTAAATCGGTAAAAGCAGGTAATAGATGTAACTAATGTTTGATTTTGTTTACTGGGACAGCACCAAAAACAAAATACCTTCTCTTCAGTTTCAGCAAAGACAGCCCCAACTTTGTTGCATGGATCGTCTGAAAAGGGAGGAATGCTTGACATCGAAATGCCCCTCCAATCCAGCAGCAAAATCAAATGCCTCCTCTGGGATGCCTCTCCACACCGCGTAGCTTGAAGCTCACCGCCCACCTGCTCGAAGAAACCCGCGGACGACTGGCGCCCGGAGCACTGCGATGGCATGGCCCCGTAGACTACTAACCGCGGCACCGGCAGAACTCGTCACCGGTCGAGGAGCGACGCCACATGAGGCCGTGCGCGGCGACGCGCGAGCGACCACCGGTCGTCCGCCGTGGCGTCATTAAAGGCCGGGCCGGCGCCTGGTCCTCTCGGTGTACGGCGAGGAGCTGCGGCGGGGCACGAGCGCCGCCGCAGACGAATGGTCTAGCAGTCCGGCCTGGTGTGGCAGGGCATTTTTTCCTGAGGCAATTCCCTCTAAGGTGCTTTGGCAGCAGGAAACCAGCGGGATCCCTGAGTTTTCCTGGGCCAAAATCCCAAGGGCCGATCTTCCCCGAAAAAATTCCTGGCGCACTTTGGAAGCCCATCTGCCCGGCCTGGAAGCCGCTTCCCCTCCTATTCCACGAGAAATGATTCCACATCTCTGGTGGCCGGGAACGATTCCACATCTTGTGACTCGCGAAGCTGCCCCTCCGCCGGGCTCGGCGACTCGGCGCCGCCGCCGCCACCTCGCCATCCGGCCACCGCCGCCCCGGCATCCGGACACCACCGTTCTTCCATCGCCTCGGCATCCTGGCGCCCGCCAACGGTAAGCACACCTCCACCGCCTCCACCGCCGCCGTCTCCCCCGACCGCGCTCACCTGGCGATCCGACCTCTCCGCTATGCTCTCGATCTGGGACTCTGATACCCACGCGAGTGGCATACGCCTCGGCGAGGACGACGAGCTGCGACATTCTGTGTGCTAGGGTTTCGATTCTCATCCTTTCTCTTTCTTGTAGCTCGACGCCCGACTGGAGGCTGATCCATGCTGCGGCCATCTCGACGCCCGGCTGGAGACTGATTCGGACTGCCTGCGCCTGCCACCTGCCGACTGCCGACCGGACCGCGCGCGGCCCAATCTCCACTGCCCCCGCTTGGCTCCCTTCCTCGTCCCAAGATCCAGTGAGTACTTCCTCCCTCCTCCTTGTCCCAAGATCCAGTGAGTACTTCCTCCCTCCTCCTTGTCCCTCCCATTTTCTTGCTGGAAAAGAAGCTGGGAAGAACTTCTCTACTTGATACTTGAGTTCAACCTTCTGAAATTAGGACAAGACGTGAGCATGTGCCGTAGCTTATCTTCTCTGTTGTGGTAAATGATAAAATTCTTGCACTCTGTTGCTGCAAGGCCTATTTAGCTATCTATTACAGATGAAAAGAAAAAGAAAATGACAATACTAAGGAGTGTGTACCCTGCTTGATTTATCTATTTGGCTTTTTTGCTCTATTTTATTGCAACTAGTGATCACTATGAGTGAGGTACTAGTGAGCTGAACTGATAGAGTGAATTTGGTTTTTGTAATAGAGCAAAAAAGACCTTGATTATAGTGATCACTCTATCAGCCTAGTTGTGATCACTAGTTCTGTGTTCTTTCTAGTTGTATGCAGTTAGTTCATGAATGGGAAGAGCCTTATTTGCCTACTGGAATTAGTTCAGGCCTGAGTTGGTTTTGTTTCATGAATGTGAAGAGCCTTAGGTGCCTACTGCAGACTGTGTATTTTTCCTGCAGACTATCCTGTGTATTTTTCTGTGGACTGTATTTCCTGTTGTTTCCAAGCATTGGATCTACTTCTGACTTTTTCAGACTTTTAATACTTGTTTATATATGTAATAATATAATTTTATATATGTAACACTAGATGGCTTCATGGGAGGAGCATGCTAGGAATTTTTTATTGGAAGAGGAAGAAGATGATGAGGAGCTATTCTTTGTTCTTCTCCCTGCTGTAATGCCTTTTCTAGATGAAGAAAAAAATACCTGAGCACACCTCTTCTCTTCCTGGTGCTAAAAAGTTTAAAGAGATTCTCGAAGGGCATGAGAATTGGTGCAAGCAAGAATTTAGGATGGAGGCTGACATATTTAGATCTGTAGCCAACTTTCTTAGGGCAGAGAACTTGCTCCGTGATACACGTGGTATGAGGATTGAGGATCAGCTTGGCCTGTTTATGTACATGCTCTCTCATAATGCAAGTACAGATTCGCTAAAGAAGGCGTTTCAACATAGCGGTGAGACAGTGCATAGGAAAATAAATGAGTTCTTCGATATCATTCCACTATTAATCCAAAAATTCATCAAACTCCCTAATCCAAGCTGTACACACGTGAAGATTACATGTGACTCTAGATTTATGCCGTTCTTTCAGGTTCGTTCATACTTACACTACACTTTCCTTATACCTTTCCTAACCACAATCCAAATCTTCACTAGTTTTTCTTACCTGCAGAACTGCATTGGTGCTATTGATGGTACGCATGTCCCTATTACAATTTCACAAGACAAGGCCAGTCCCTATAGAAATAGGAAAGGGACACTATCACAGAATGTGATGTTTGCTTGTGACTTCGACTTGAAGTTCACTTTCATCTCAGCTGGATGGGAAGGATCCGCATCTGATGCAGGAGTGTTGCGGTCTGCTCTTGGCAAGGGTTTTACTGTGCCGGATGGGAAATTTTATCTTGTAGACGGTGGATATGCAAACACACCATCATTCCTTGCCCCCAACCGAGGAGTCAAGTATCATCTCAGTGAGTTCAGGAGACGTGGCTGATATGCTAACTACAAGGAATTGTTCAATCGTCAGCATGCAATTCTTCGGAATCACATTGAGAGGGCCTTTGGGGTTCTCAAAAAACAGTTTCCAATTCTGAAAGTGGGCACACATTACCCAATTGAATGTCAAGTGAAGATTGCAGCAGCAGCTGCTGTGTTTCACAACATCATTAGAGGGTACAATGGGAGTGAAGATTGGCTAGACTACCTACCTGATAATATCAACCCAGCAGATTATGTCGACTTGCCAGACGGAGACACTAACTACCCAAGTGAGACGGAATCAAATGATGGAAATGCCCTACGAGACCAAATAGCCCATCAGATGTGGGCTACCTACAATGCGTAGGATAGTAGTGTTTGAGGGTTAAGCCTAGTGCTACCCTGATGTATCTAGTTAACTATTTACTGTTTCTTGTAATGTTAAAACAATATTTGTTGTATAGTGCTAAACTGCATCCTTAGGAAATCTGCCTGCTTTCAGTTACTGTGCCATAAGATTGTTCTTTTCCTGCAGCCCTGCTTGTTTTGCTTCCCATGTATAGTTCAGGAAATCTGCTTGTTAAATTTAAAATGCATCAAGTATAATATGTGCTAACAGGAGAACTGCATCTATTTTCTAACTCTGTCTAACTCCCATCTCTTGAATGAATCTTTAATTATTTCTTGCAGCAATGTCGAGGGCTGCATGGAACTACAACTATGAGAAAGGGCTTGTTCACGTTATGAGAGACCATGTGAACATCCCTATGTTCAGGGGTCAGAATGGATGGACTGTTGAGGGTTGGAGAAGTATCTTAGAGAAATTCAACCAGCAGTTTCCTTCAGCACACTTCACAAAGGGGCAACTACAAGAGAAGGAGAAGGAGCTAAATGGAAGTTGGAAGGCAATACGAGATGCTAGAAAGGAAAGTGGTGTTGGTTGGAATGACTTGCTGAGCATGATCATTGCTGAGCCGGAGAAATGGAAAAAACTAGTTAATGTAAGAATTTTCACTGAGCAGGACCAATACTTACAAGGCACTTCTATCGCTGAGCATGATTGTTGCAAGAACCGACTATGTTGTTGTCTTTGTGGTTAATAGGATAATGCAAAATTGGCTAGGTTCCAGAAGAAGCCATTTCCTTTATATGACGATTGTACGTCCTTGTATGCAGGTATGTTAACAGTCAAGTATTCCATTGCATAAGGATCACTATTAACTATGTCTTATACGGCTTGCACTATTTTTTTCATAGGAAGTGTTGCTACAGGAGAACTAAACTTCACATCAACCGGGCACTTGGCACCTGCTGCTCAACTTCCTGCTGCTGCTCCACAACCTCCTCCTGCTCCACTTCCTCCTGCTGCTGCACTCTCTGAGAGAAGTGCTAGAAGTGCCTCATTTACTTCATTGGATGGACCAGACATCACAAGTGCACATAATGAAGCTCAATCTGCACATTCCAATCAAGATTTTGTGGAAGGAGCAAGTGGAAGGAGGAAGTGCAAGCAAAGTCATATTGGTTCTGCTATTGAGGATTATGTGCAGTATAAGAAGAAGCAGACAGGCAAAACCATCGAAGCTCTCGAAGAAAGGAAGAAAAAAGAAGAAGCATTTTCGGTCCCCAAGTGTCTCGATGAAATGGACGCAATGGATGGACTTACTGATGTGGAGAAGTCATATGGTATGGATATCTTCAAATCTGAGATAGACAGGGAGGTATTCATGAACATGAAAAACAAAAATGTTCGATTTATTTGGCTCAAGCGCCAGATTAGGTAAATCTCTTCCATGTAATATTACTTTACTTCGGTATGTCTCTACCTGCTAATGCTCCTTGTCTTTACCTGCAGTGCTCTTGGTGGAGGCAATGTTTGAATTGAGATGAAAAATACAGGTACAGTCATTGTGGATAAGGTATGTGCAAGAGACAAGGTTTGGTGGTTGCCTTTTTCTGAATTACATTAGTTGTTGTGTAGCAATGATTCTGATAAGTCATTCGTTATTTACATCTGTGCTTGTGTATGGCCATATCATCTGGACACAACTGATGTACTCCCTCCCAGAAAGAATTCATTTCTATCAGTGTTATGTTTTAGTATTTTCTGCACTAGACCACTAGAAATACTACTATGTTCTTGTGAGTTATCCCAAGCATGCTCTTATATCGATGTCTAGAATGTCTGATTGAATCATGCCTATGGCCAGAGGTGTTAACTTTCAATATGCTCGGGCAATGATAGTTATGACTTAGATATTGTTAGTTTAGTTAAGTGGTCTGAACTTAGCTGCTAATGTTTTTTCTTTTACTTGCAGGACTCTTGATGGAAGCAATGGTGGATATCTAGATGGAAGCAATGTTTTCCCTTTTTTTCTCGAACACTACCCATGAAAAGGAGTTAAACCATAATTTGTTTTTTGATTAGATGTCTTGGATAGATGAAGATTATTTATGATTTGGCGAAGAATGTATTAACTAAGTTGAATTTGCCACTCGAATTAAATTTTTTCATGTATTGTACTATGTCAAATAATTATGGTCTTGTGATTTTCCATGTATCATGTCCATGAAAATGTTGTGGTTGTTGGCATTGATCTGTCGGGATTTTCCATGTATTATTTGTTCAAAAAAATCAGATTTGTTGTTGGCATTGAAAATGGTGTGGTGGTGGTTTGCAAGACACGCAACAGGCAGCAAGCAGGAGGAACCCTCCCGCCTTGCCTGCACTGCCAAACGGCAACGGGGAAACAACCCCCACGCGTGGTTTCTCCCCCTAGGTACAGGAGGGAATGGAGGATCAAAAAAAATTCCTGGTGGAGGGTTCATGGCACTGGGTATGCTTCCCTCTGCCAAAGTAGGAGCAGTTAGGAATGTTTATGTTCATGCTCTCTCATAATGCTAGCACCGAGAGGCTAAAAAAGAAATTCCAACATAGTGGAGAGACAATACATCAGAAAATTACGGAGGTCTTTGATATAATTCCAGCGCTCACTCATAGATTTGTGAAGCTGCCAAATGTAAACCAGACTCATGTCAAGATTGCTTCTGATCCTCGATATATGCCTTTCTTCCAGGTTAGTAATAGGTACTAAATATTTGCTTGAGATAAATTGTTAGCTTTCAAGTTCAAGATTTAGCACCAGTACCTTCTGTAGTTCATTGCCAAAGAGTATTTATAGATGTTTGTGGAGCCAAGCGAAGAAACTTTCTTGTTTTCAATTAATTCAGTTCTAGCTTATATTGCTTGAGATAAATTGTTAGCTTTTAAGTTCAAGATTTAGCACCAGTACCTTCTGTAGTGATAGCACTTGTACCGGCTCTTTGTTTTGATATCAAGTTGTCAAAATATATATGCACTTTGTCCCAAATGATGAATGTAGTTCAGTTCGTAAAACTACTGGAAGTAGGAGATCAGATCTTAGTAAAGAGGAACCTATTTCATTCACTATTGGTCCATTTATGCATAGAATGTGCCACCACACATGTGTGTCGGTTTTCATTCATGCATTTATGCCTGCATTCATTTTTAACACATGAACTATTAGTTGTTCATTGTCTGTGCAAGGCAAAAACCAGTACCTGTTCTTGCGTGGGCTCTGAAACTCAAAGATAGAAGTACTTGTTTGTTAACAAAAATTACTTCTGTATTTACTTGAGTTGCTGATCTTTGCTGCTTGTAGATTAAAAATATATATGCTTACTTTTACTTACCTGTTCTTTAACATGGTCAGATATATAACTTGCAAGCTTTACCTGATCATTTTCTAGACCATTTTCAGCAGTGACTCCATTTTACTATTGATCTAATTGCAGATGTCTACCAACCAGAGGCTGGATTACACCAAGCAGAGGATTCTTGAGGGACTCAACTAGCTTTGTATATATGTCTATCATCGTCAGAGTCTATAATATTTTAGCTGGCTTCTAAATTTGTAAAAACTATCCTTTTTATGTCTCTAGCATCAACTGAGTGAATGTTGTTCTACCATTTGTAGCTGAAACTTGGTACTTTCTCATATATTGATTTGTCTAAATTTCTAGAAAATATCATGTATGTGATGGCTCCATGACTTTGGTGACAGATTTTTCTTGTTTATCAGCATGTCATCCAAAATGTGCTGCTCATGAATATAGTGATGGCCTGCTCATGTAAAAAAGTTACGCTATTAACTTAGAATTACTGATATATGTCATATTTTTGGTTGGTATTTTTTTTAAAACAGAACATGCATGGTGGTGGTACCCTCACAGGCTCACAGCTCTGCCCCGCGTCAGAAGCAAAATACTCCCCACGTCAGAACCCGACTTGCGTTTTTCAAAAAAAGAACCCGACTTGCCTCCAAATAGCGATTGGGAGTGGGGGGCGGCGCTGCCCTCCGGAGGAGGGGATTCCCAAGGCCAAATTAAATCCCCGTGGATCAATATTTCCCAGGGTGGCACTGCCACGGGCTGTCAAACTAGCCCTAAGGCTCAGTTTGGAAACTCCGACACCGGCGGGATCCCGATGTTTTCCCCGGGCTGGAGACCCACGCGGAATTCCGCCACGGGCTGCATTTCCCTTGCGTTTGGAAGCCCATCGAGCGGGGGAGCTCCACCCGACCCCTGCGATTTCCCCGGGGCCGCTCCTCCCCTCGCTCGTCTTCTCGCCCCATCGTTGCGGATCTCCCCTTCCGCCGTCACCTCGGCCGCCACCTCCGCGGCGTGTCCTCGTCGCCTCGGTTGCGACGGCCTCCACCCGACTCTCTGCAGGTGAGCCCGCCTCCGTCCGCACCCCTTGCCCCCTCTAGGGTTTCTTGCCTTCCTCAGTGCTCCGCAACTAGCCCGGCTGCGCAGCCGGCCGGGCGTCGTCGCCACCGTTGGAGCCGAAAGCTCACGCCGCCCGTGCTCGTGCTCGTCGCCTCAGTACTTAGGTTTCTTTGTTCTAGTATTTTGTGATGGCCACTACCTGCTAGAGTTAATTTGTAGTTCCTATCAGCAGTAGACGATTTTCTGCTTGGTCCGTGGCTAGCAACTAGTCGAGGCGTTGAAGAAATCATCTTAGATCCGTGTTTTCCCTGTTCGTAGATGGCTGGAAGGTGGCATTTTCGTGTAGATCTGATAGGTTTGGTTGGTTATATTGTCATGCTTCTGCGATTTGTGGGGATCTTAGGTCGTTGATCGGAAATCTGGGGGTTATTCTTGGCTATCTGCCTAGAATTAGCTAGACAAGGCTGTTTTGGCGTTCTTGGCTCATTGCAGTGCTTCCTGCTGCTGCCTTGTGCTACTTAAAATGTACCCATTTTTCTTTGCTTCATGGCCTACAGGAACTACTAGTGGTACTATAGATGACACTATTTGAAACTGAAATGAAACTATGCATCCTCCTTTCAGTACAAGATACTTCCAGTTTAGCATGCCCATAAATCATGGATTTGTTCAATCAGATGTTTGTTTAGGAACCTATTGCAGTGAGGTGATTGTTCATTGGTAAGATAAGTTTACAAAGGAGCTTGCATAGTCATTGAACTATAAATGTCAAAATTAATGGCTGTGAAGCATGGCTACAAATGTCAAAATTTAACAGCTGCTTTTGTCCCGCTCTTGTTCCCAGTAACTTTCCGACCTGAAGAAAATTTGTGCTTCTCCATCCATAGCCCATCCCTGGGTAGGTTACTACTTATTTCTTGGCTATCTCTGCTGCAGCAATTATCCTGCTAGTAATTGTTGCTCCTTTTGTTTTCTATTATCAATTTTGGTAACACAACATGTTTCATCAAGTGGTTTCTTGATAAGTCTAGTACTTGAATTTTCTAGCTACAATTCGATCTGTGTTAGTTTTGCTTTTGGCCAGACTGCCATCTATTTCATTAAATAAAAAATTGGCAGTAAGGTAGATTACTCCTCCCTACTTCTCATTGTATTCTTGGCGGCGGTGTTCACGGAGCAGCAGCTGAAGTAGCTTTGGGCACAGTGCCTCGTGTTCCTTGCTTTCAGGTAACACACCAAGCGCCGTCAACTTGCTCACTTACGCAGTTCATGTTTAGGTCACATATGTAGCTAGTTGGGCCATTGATTCAAGTTTTAGACAGGATTGGTGCAGAATTAGGTTTTAGACAGAGCTTAAAGTTGCTACAGCTACCAATTTCTATCTGATTCTCAATTTTTTCCCTAATTCCCCATTAGCCAAAATGTCAGGTCCAGTTTGATTAATCCTCAGTTTCTAGTGGTGATGCCACCAGGACCATCTTGGTCTATAAATCTCTAATTAACTAATCTGCAACTAGAGTAGCTATTTCTAGTACTACAAATCTGTATGTCATTGCTTCCATACTGTACCTGTGCCATTGCTTGCAGTTAAATATAGTGAGGTTGCCATTGCTTGCAGTTAAATATTGTGAGGTTCATTCAGTAGGAGATAATAGTTTCATTTGATTGGGTTTGTTATGGTAGAGCCTGCGCCTGCGCAAATTGGAAGGGTGGCCTTCGTCAAGGCGCCATCGTCAAGGCTGCACCATGGCTGCAATATGTGTAGGCATCTACTACTTAGCATGTAGCAGAGTAAATTCTCCTATTTTAATTAGCTCAATAGATTTTGCTGCTTGTTCCAAGTTAGTTCAGCTGCTCTCAACTCTGATTTTAACATGTTTGAGTCAGTCAGTTAGCTCAGAATCTATTGATGCTATCTGTTGATGCCTACTCTTGCTGGTGTGCTTGGGAATACAATAAAAAATTCTGGTTGGCTATAATCAGGTTTGCTAATAGCTCTCTCTAGAATGGCTATAATCTGATTTGCTAATAGCTCTTTCTAGAATGGCTATAATCAGGTTTGCTAATAGCTCTCCAGAATAGAATGCTATGTGTGCAGTATGTCTCAGCCTTCTTTATCTTGTGATAGAGGTGAGTGAGCCTCTTATGTTGACCATTTTATTTGTAGAAAGATAGGGAGATATGCATGCAATTCACCAATTCTTCATGATATCAAATGTGTAACAAGCATGCGACATTCACACTGTTTTGCTGCATATTCTTGTAACTCACCATTTCTTTTGTATTTTTTGTAGAGGATTTGGCGGAAGCAACACATGATCAGAGAAAAGTGAAGTGGCCTTCATCATTAGCATCTGAGAAATGTTCATGATCTTAGCTAGATTTTGTTGCTCCCGTCTGACAATTTTTATATACATGCTCCTACAATTTGTCCATTTTCTATGCTACTGGCATCTATGTAATATATTGGTGTGTGAGCTGGAGGACTATAATTTAAATATTGGTGCAGATTTTAGCTTTCAATAAGTAGATCACGTGTTTATTTGGAGGTTCAGAATATTGGTCATGTACAATTTACAGCGTACAACGAGAAGCTTATAATCAATAGTGGGTACTTACGTTTGCTTCTAAAACAGCGAGGGGGAAGGGGACAGGGAACGGGGAACGGCTCCCGGGGATATGACCAACCAATTAAATCCCCGTCGGGGGTTTGCTACCCAGGGCAAATCTGGCCCTGGTTGCCAAACTAAGCCTAAGCCATTATAAAAGTTCAGTTCATTATATACCATTAAAAAAATTACGGTGTCATACAAGCCACTACTTTAGCTTTTTATTCCCTGCATATCACTTCGGTTAGTTTTCGTTAGTTTTTTTAGGAAAACGGCAATTTACTGCAGCTGAAAATGTCCATTCTGTCCCTCTTACAGGTGGACCCTGTGCGTCAGTATTCTCTCTCATCTTCCAACCTGCCTCCCTCTCTCATCTTCTACCTTGCCAGCGGCGCCCGCCCGCAAGAGCGCGCGCCGGCGTAGGCCTGGGCGTTCGGTTAGAACCGAACCGATCGGTTCGGTTTTTCGGTTCTTGGATAAGTTCGGTTCCTACAAAACAGGAACCGTTCGGTTCTTTTTAGGAGTAAGAACCGAGGAATTTCGGGTTCGGTTCCTTCGGTTCGGTTCCGGTTATAACCGATGGAACCGAACTCCCACGACTATGCACGTGGCCGGTTGCCGGAGATGTGGCCGTGGATTGCCGGAGATGTGGCCGTGGATCGCCGGAGTAGATCCGCGGGGGCGGGGGGGGGGGGGGGGGGGCTGCGGCGTGCGCTGGCGACGGCGAGCGCTCGTCGGGGGCGACGAGGGCGGGCGGCCAAGCGCAGGGCGCGGGCCGCTGGCGGACCGCCGGGCGGGCAGTGGCGGCGTCGGACCGGCGGGGATGCCGCATGCCGGGACGGGGCGGGCGGTGGCCAGCGGGAGGGCGGCCGGGGCCGGGCGGGCAGTGGCGGCGTCGGACCGGCGGGGATGCCGGGACGGGGCGGGCGGTGGCCAGCGGGAGGGCGGCCGGGGCCGGAGGGGACGGGGCGCCGGGCGGGCAGGGGCCGGCGGCGGGCAGCTGCGGCCGCGGAGCTGACGGGGACGGGGCGGGCGGGGGCCGTCGGCGGGCGGCCGGGGGAGGGCGTCGGGTGGCGGCTGCGGGGCGGGCGGTGGCCAGCGGGAGAGCGGCCGGGGCCGGCGGGGACGGGGCGCCGGGGAGGGCAGGGGCCGGCGGCGGGCAGCTGCGGCCGCGGAGCCGACGGGACGGGGCGGGCGGGGGCCGGCGGCGGCCGGCCGGGGGGAGGGCGTCGGGTGGCGGCTGCGGGGCGGGCGGTGGCCAGCGGGAGAGCGGCCGGGGCCGGCGGGGACGGGGCACCGGGGAGGGCAGGGGCCGGCGGCGGGCAGCTGCGGCCGCGGAGCCGACGGGGACGGGGCGGGCGGGGGCCGGCGGCGGGCGGCCGGGAGGGCGCCAAGTGGCGGCTGCGGGGCGGGCGGAGGGGGCGTACAGGGGTCTGGAGGGCGAACTGGGCTGGCCGGCTGGGGTTGGGGGAGTAGGGTTTTGTTTGCTTGTTGGGCCTTGGGCCAGATAGAGTTGATGGGCTGAATGCATATGTGCTCGGTTCTTCGGTTAACCGGCCTAGGAACCGAAACCGAACCGAGTATTTCGGTTCCTGAGAACTAGGAACCGAAATGGAACCGAAGTTCTCGGTTTCGGTTCGGTTCGGCTCCGGTTCTCGGTTTTTTCGGTTCGGTCCTCGGTTCTCGGTTTTTTGTGCCCAGGGCTACGCCGGCGTCCCTCCTCCGCCTCTCCCCTCGCCACTGGCCCCGCGCCGTCGCCACCTTCCAGCTCCACCCCCCTCCCGCCTCACGCTGCCCCCCACGACCCGGTCCCAGGCAGTTCCCGTGAGCGCGTTGAGGGAGAGGTCGAGCAAGCGCAGGAGTGATCGGGGACTGGGAGGCAGCGGAGGAGCGCGAGCGGCGCCACCGGGAGCGTGTTGGTGAGGTTAAGGCCCCGGCGCACGAGCTCGGACCACAGGCTCCACCACGCCACCGCTGCCATTCACCGCGACACCGGCGGCGCGGCCGTCCCGGACCACGACGCGCTCGAGTGCTCGACCTCGCCTATGACGACCTCGGCGCCGGACGCGGCGAGGACGGCCTTAGTGAAGAGGCCCGGGTGGACCAGCGCGGTGGTGTCCAGCTCCCACGGCGGGGCTACGCCCTGCGGACTCCGATGGGTCAACCCAGGCCGGGAGCATCGGGTGCGGCGAGGCGGGCTTGGGAACGGAGGGGATGAGGATGCCCACGAGTCCGTCGCGGCCGCCCAAGGCGATTTGCAGCACCAAGTTGTGGGGGCTCGATGAGGACACCGCCGCACCGCCCGCGTTCCCCCAAAAGAGCAAGTCCCCCTCTGCGCGCCGCGGCCTCGCTGCTCCACCACCACGTGGAGCCAGCGTCTGGGCGGGGCTCCCCGACGACCTCCTCCTCGAGGTGCTCGCCCGCGTGCTGCCCTTCCTCCTCTTCCGCCTCTGCCCTGTGTCCCGGTCTCCCGCCGATGGGAGGCCATCCTCCACGACCCGGCCTTCCTCACAGCGCACGCCGCGGTGCCCTCCCACGGCCCCTGCCTCCTCACCTTCTCTAGGGGCGGCGGTTCCCACTCCCTGCCCCACTGCAGCGTGCTAAGCGTCCCCCCGCACGCCCGCTATAAGCTCCCCTTCGGCTTCGTCCCGCCCTGGGTGGGGGCGCCCACCGCAGCAGCACCCATGTCCCGAGGCATGGCGCAGTGGCGGCGGCTAGCAAGGTCTTCGATGGTGCACGGCCAGTGGCGACGGGAGCAGGCGGAGGAGGGAGGCCGGGGCGCGCTCATGGCGGGCAGCTCTGGCGAGGGATTGATGCGAGGGGAGCTTGAGGTGGAAGACAAGGGCAAGATGGTCAATGCGACCTGCTGTTAGCTGCCGTCTGTGCCAAAATGAACGACAGTGGCACTAAGGGAAATAAGATAATGAACCAGTGGCTCCCAATGCACACGAACATTTTCAGTGGTATGTATAGAATTGTGAACTTTTATAGTGGCTCCAAAGAAATCGCCTCTTTTTCCTTTTGTTTTTTTGGAGAGGTAGTGGTGTGGCAGGGCTTGTGCCCACAGACATGGAGGCTATTCCCTACGAGTCATTTAAAAAGATTCCAATTCCTTTCATGCCACGAAAAACCTTCTCGCTCCCTACCGACCATCGATCTAATTTTGCTTAGACTCACGTACCACTACTGTTAGATTTTGGTGAAACAGCAGCTAACAGCAGCTTCAAATGTCCCTTTTACCCCTCATACAAGTGGGTCCTGCATCTCAGTCTTCTCCCTCAACTTCCGACCTCCCTCTCTCTCTCTCCTTCTACCTCGCCGGCGCCCCCCGCCCGCCGTGAGCGCGCGCCGGCCTCCCTCCTCCTCCTGCTCCTCTCACCACTGGCCCCGCGCCATCGCAGACCCTGCTAGCCGCCGCCGCTGTGCCCTGCTTCGGCATGGGCGAGGCCCGCCATAGTTGTGTCGTGCCGCGCCGCCGCACGCCTACTACCAGGAGCAGGGAGGCGCGGAGGAGGCAGCAGCGGCGCAGCGGAGTGGGGCGGTGGGTCGTGCGGCGAGCGGCGTGGCAGAGTGGCGCGGCGGCGTGCGGCGTGTCGCGGCCGCGGACCCGCCCCTGCTCCTCCCTCTCGCGGCGGCGCGCGACGATCCGCTCGCCCGTGCCGGGACTGCACCTCCGCCGCGCTCAGCCGGGACTGCGCGGCCCCGTGCTCCGCCGGGGAGCAGAGGACGAGACGAGAGGGAGGGAGCGGAGGGCAGGCGGCCGGCGCTGGGATCCGGCTGCCGGGATCCGGCGGCGGCAGGAGGGGAGCAGCGCGCGGGCCGGAGCTGCGTCGCACGGGTCCCGCCTCGCCTCGCCGTCGGCGCAGAGGAGCTGAGAGTGGGGGAGGGAGGGAGGGCCGGGCCCCTCACGAGCACAACAAGCAGCTTGCTGGAATTTGCTTCCTGCCGACGTGCTTGCCCAGCCAGCGCTGCCCCGCCGTGTAGCGCCTGCCGACGGCAGCCTTGCTACTGCTGCGCGCCGCCTGGCCTCCTGCTGCTCCTCTCGTCCAGCACACAAAGGGCCAAGCCGACCAGCCTTGCTGCTTGCGCCAAGGCCTAGCACGCCTCT
The DNA here is from genome assembly GCF_016808335.1 of Panicum virgatum. Lineage (NCBI taxonomy): Eukaryota > Viridiplantae > Streptophyta > Magnoliopsida > Poales > Poaceae > Panicum > Panicum virgatum. Next base: position 29,557,913 of record NC_053151.1, on the reverse strand, counting down.
TCCGCAGCCCTGCTGTGCTGCGCGATTGCGATTTGTTCTCACCAGCAAATAAAGAGCTCCAAAAATCCACAAGGAAATTAAGAAGAACAAGGCACGAATCAACTCAAATCAAAATCCCGGCGCGCTCGAGCGGAGGGGCCAGGAGGAGAAGAGGGCTGCGGCGGGGGAAGAGGAGCAGAGGGAGGGCGCTAGGAAGGGGAAGGAGCAGAGGGCCTGGTCTGCTCGGCCCACCTGTAAGAGGGGCAAAAGTGACAATTTAAGCTGCTGTTAGCTGCCGTTTCAAAAAAAAAGCTAATGGTAGTGGCATGCGGGGCACAAAAATTTGGAGTAGTGGCTCGACACTGAAATTTTTCTAGTGGCGTACATAGAATTGGGAACTTTTATAATAGCTCATAGGGAATAGCCTCACAGACATGAGCACGGGCTGTGACGAGCAACCATCAGCACCGGCTCCTGGGCTGAAGACCATGTAGGGCCTGCTTTATTTTTTTTTAAAAAAAGTAAGGGCCTGCTTGGAAAATGTTATTTTTCTAGAACGAAATTCTTTGAAAGATTTCAGTTCAAATTTGTACTGAACATAGGAATATGGATCCCCAAACCTAAGATTTTAGTTTGAATAGATCAATAGCAAGGTGCTGGCATCAGATTCGTGTTCATAAAACTACTCCCTAGTAATAACAAGTTGACGTATTAAGAAAGGGAAAAGTCCAAATTACACTCCTAAACTATCGCAAAAGTCTGATTTTCAACCTTCAACTACAAAATCGAATAACATAGGCCATCCAACTATCAAAACTGGGCAAATTTGACTCTTAGGGTGGTTTCCAAGGTGGTTTTGTATTTTTAAAATACAAAAATTCTAATTATATCTAAAAAAAATCAAAACTAATTCATTTGAACTTAGAAAAATTTGAAACTAGTACCAAATTTTTTTTAAATATGTAACCTATCTATTATTGCTCTATTTGAATCTTGGTTATTCAAAAATAATAGACATAACCACATAACCAAATCTTATGAAAATAAAAAATTGGATCTGAATAATTGAAAAGTATCATGCCAATAGATAGGTTATATTTTTAGAAAACTTTTGATACCCTTTTTTTATTTAAAATGAATTACTTATGAATTTTTTAGTTTACATTATAATTACTAGCTATAAGTCTTATTTTTATATTTAATTCTGTTTATAGGCTAGTGTTGACGCCTTTTACGGGCCAACACACGATCGCGCTAGGTCGCGCGACACGAGGAGGAGCTCCTTGCAGCACCTCCTGCGTGGAGCGGTCAGACCGGTCAGAGGAACCGGTCAGACCGGTCGCCGTGCAGAACGGCGACGATCCGACAAACGCTCGCCCGGGAGGGACCCCGTCGGGGCAAGCGCGCGTAGGGTTGCCCTAGGCTCGGCAGGCCAGCTAGGGCGTCCTCAAACGCCATGGAGACGAGAGAAGAACAGCATATTGAGATTGGAAAAGAAAAGGTAAAAAAGATAAAAAAGGTTTGTGTTTGATAGATTCGATTGAGTTCTCTAATCGGCCGTGACCCTTTATATTTATAGGGTGGGGTGGACTTATCCCACAAGAAATCCTATTACAGATATAAATCTACAAAGAGTTCTAGTTGTACTCGGATTCCAGGTAGACCGGTCAGACTGCCTGGACACACCGGTCAGACCGGTCTGTTCAGGTTACTGCCAATTTTGGTCGTCAACATATGCCCCCCTGTTCTTTGGCAAAGCTTGCTTTGCCAAAGAACACTTCTCTGGACCAAAATTGTCTAAGGGCGACGATTAACAATACGTCGGCCATACATTATATTTAACCATGCTAAATAGCCGAACTAAGAGAACTAGCATGTAACAATTTCTAGCTTATGATCAGCAAACTATTTCGGCTTTATATTCCTTAGCATGTTCAATAACAAAAATCTTGAGACGGCCAATGCGGCCGATTATACAAATCATAGCTCCTTGGTAAAGTATAAAACTGATAATCATAATATGGCAGCCAAGGATTATGACCAAACCATGGATTAAGCAAACCTGAATATGCGGACCATGGTACATGCATCGACGAGATGAATGACGAAGACCAATACGATGATCGTTGATGCTTTGTTGATCTTGGTGATGAAGAACTCCTTTTTTATTTGCCTTCCAATTGATTGCTTTGTTTTTGCGCAGATATCTTCTTGTATTTATCCAGAAGCTCCTCAAAGGTTGGCTTGATCCTATTTTTTGCACCACCAGACTTTCCAGGTTCAAACCGGTCTGACGAACCGGTCAAACCGGTCCTGTCAGAACCGATATAGATGCTCTTATCTTGCCCCCCAGCCAAACTTGAACATTGTTCGACTATATTGTTTGAAGTATGGTCTCCATTGGGGACAATCTGAGTAACGGAACTAGCCGATGTTTCTTCAACGGTCGGCTTCTCTTTATCTTGTGTCAAATCTGAATTTTTATTCAATCGCCCATCTTTTTTGACACGATAAACTTGCTTGATCACCATGTGTTTCTTTTTCTGCACAGGCCGATTTTTTGGATCAAAACGGCCATTATTTGTAGGTGGTGGCTTACTAATTGCCGACTCCCTATAGGTAATATAATTTGGGCACAAATATGTAGGAAGAGACGGTATATAGGAATTAAAATACCATGACGGATAAAAACAAGGCATGCCGTATGCTATATGTGTATACAACCTATGTGATGAAAACGGCACTGAATTAGGAAAATTATTTGTCTGCCGATTCCGATCATGGAATTATTCTCTTGGAGTAGATCTTGAGTGTTTTGGATGTTTTAGCCGACTAGCATCATTATTTCGTTTTCTGAATTTAGCCGGAAGATCTCCAAGAAAGGGCTTCGGCTTTTCCTTTTGATGCTTGGGACGGCCTTTGGATTCAACAGTTTTCCAAACACCAATCTCTGGTTTTTTGGGCTTAACCATCTTAGGTTTTGAATTATTTGGTGAAACCCTAGACGAGACGGTTAGACCGGTCGGATAACCGGTCAGACCGGTTGCGGTGCAACCGGAACCTTTGACTATGTTTTGTTGCCCCCCGAGCGTAGAAGTACTAAACTTAGTTTCTATGCTCTTGCTAGGGAAATTTGGCTCAACAATTTCGGCTTGGGACGGCCGAATTGTATCTTGACTAGCAACATTATGCAAAATTTCGCAAGGATTACTAGTCGGCTTTTCAATAGCCGATTTTTGAATAACAGGAATTGCAACTGAACTATCTTTCTTATCAATCAAATGCTTGACAAAACCAGATAGAATGTCAGATAAAGTACCTGAAGATTGCATCTCCATTAATACATCAATGGTAGATGGTGTCTGCAACTCCTTTATCTTAACGACTCCATGCTCTGTTATACGAAAGCAAGACAAAAGTAGACCTTCGACTGCTTTGTCGTATTCTCGCCGATACTCTTCAAGTAGTTCTTCAGATGATGCTGGATTGCTAGGGTTTGACAAATCGGCCATGATAGCCTGATTCTCGTTCCCCAGCGGAGTCGCCAAAATATGTTGACGCCTTTTACGGGCCAACACACGATCGCGCTAGGTCGCGCGACGCGAGGAGGAGCTCCTTGCAGCACCTCCTGCGTGGAGCGGTCAGACCGGTCAGAGGGACCGGTCGCCGTGCAGAACAGCGACGATCCGACGAACGCTCGCCCGGGAGGGACCCCGTCGGGGCAAGCGCGCGTAGGGTTGCCCTAGGCTCGGCAGGCCAGCTAGGGCGTCCTCAAACGCCATGGAGACGAGAGAAGAACAGCATATTGAGATTGGAAAAGAAAAGGTAAAAAAGATAAAAAGGTTTGTGTTTGATAGATTCGATTGGGTTCTCTAATCGGCCGCGACCCTTTATATTTATAGGGTGGGGTGGACTTATCCCGCAAGAAATCCTATTACAGATATAAATCTACAAAGAGTTCTAGTTGTACTCGGATTCCAGGTAGACCGGTCTGACCGGACCTACCGGTCAGACCGGTTGGTCATGCCAGATCGTCTACACACGCCTAGACCGGTCAGACCGCCTGGACACACCGGTCAGACCGGTCTGTTCAGGTTACTGCCAATTTTGGTCGTCAACAGCTAGGATCTAGTAATTACAGCAAAGTGTAATGTGAAATAGTACAGAAAGCTCATTTCCCTCGAACTATTAAGTTCCATCCAGAGACCACACAGGAAAGTATTAAGCAAGCGATCAGGCACGACCAAAAAAATTGTTACTTTATTTTTCCTTATTCAGTTACCCTCCATCTGCCAAACTCCTTTGAGTTTAAAGTTTTTTCTACAATACACGGCATTGTTAATTTCCCTGGTCCCTACTAACTTTTCAAAATTTTACTTCTGATTTGAACCATACATGGCCGAACTGTTCCAGGGAGTAAGTCTGTTGTTATAAACACCAAACCAGGCAGACTGTAAGTGCAAGGTGGAAGAGAAGAAAGGAAACCGAAGTCCCTGTTGTGATGTACTACTGCCATGGACCATAAAACTCTGCAGCACTGACTTGACAGCTTGACCTCGCTCGCCCCATCCACCGGGAGGCAAGATTAGCATGGGCACTCGCTGCTGCCATGCCGGTTTACGGGAGTCCTGGTTCCTCCCAATCCCACGATACACACTTTCACGCCGTGCACAAAAGGACATCCTCCCTCCGCCTCCAGCACAGCCACTTCTTTTTTTTTTTTTTTTTGCGGGTACAGCACAACCACTTCGTTCTTAGTAGTTCACTGTTTGTCATCAGTGCTCTCTTCAGTCTGTGGGTATGCGTTTTTTTTTTTTTGCGTGGCCGATGCCTTATGGGCTGCCTTTAAAAGTCATGAAGATTTATTGGCTCGTGCAACCTTGCAGCATTCGCATGTGTGACAGCACGTGTGTTTGCTGACATTGTGCTGCTTCAAAACTTCATTGCTATCTCTAACAGGTTGCATGTGATTTTTTATGTGAAACCTTCTCAGTTAGCCATCATGCAATTCGTATCAGTTGAAACTTGGTTATATGTTTCTACTTCGCCTAATGCCATGCATGTCAAAGATTGTACATACATATCATTGGACGTTAACATGATTTTTAAAGAGGAACTAGTGAACTACGGCATGGGGAAACACCATCAACCTGAACATCCAATCCAAAAATATAAGTGCTTCCATACAGGATTTATGAAAACGAGAGGTCACTCAAAGAGTAACAAGCATCTACGCGATTACATCCAGAAACCTCTCTCTCTCTCCAAGCCATTCTGTCAGCCTCGAAGTTGCTATAGAGAAAGATAGTATGGTCGAACTAACTAACCATCGGCTATCTTTTCATTTTAGGAGGATCGATGTTGCCACAGGGAGAGATCATGGTTTGCAAGGCTTCCCGAAGCGCACAGTATTCACTCCAGCAGCACAGGGCTGACCGGCTGCAACACGCCCACCAGTAGACGCAAATGTTCCGTATGGTCTGAGGAGCAAAGAGCCGGCATCAGCTGGGCCAACAGAGCTGACGCAAGTCAATGGTCTTCCCAGGAAGATGTCGAAGGACACCTTCATAGACGACCGAGGTGTGTGCTCCCTCAGCTTTTCCACAAACTAGAGCATGCAGCCCTGTTCAGGCGTGTTGAGGTGATGTTCATCACCAAGATCACTGGAATTCCAGTGCCTCCCAATCCCACGATACAGTCTTGACTCTTGCATTGACCTCGTTCCACAAAGGGCATCCTCTCTGTTGCTTGGCTGATGGACGACACTCACTTGACTCCCTTTTGCGCTGTCTTTTTAATGTCAGCTGTCTGCCATATAGATGACCTCATGACCATAGCGCGGCCTCATGTGTGCAAAGACACGTGTTTGCTTCCTCCAGACCTTTATTTTCTTTCTAACATTACTGCACTGACACAGCATTTGCTTGAATTAAAACTTGGCTGTCACTACGTTTCTATACTTCACCTGAAGCTAGTGTGTATGAAAGGCGGTTCGAAGTAAAAGATCTCCAATTATGAACCGTGGGATGATGTACATAAGAGATGTATCCGTCACTCTGCAGTAATAAGTTTCGTAGTGTAAAGAACTTGCAGGCTGTGTAAAGTTAGGCATGTAGAAATCTCTTCCTCCATAATAAAAATTTGATAACAAAGAATCGCTGCTTTAATCAAGCCATCAAGGCAATAACTGGGTCCACTAAAAAAGCTTCCTCCTCTACGTTCAAGTCAATACATTGCTCTACCTAGGCCATAACTTTATGGTGATAGCACACGATTGCTTTATCATCCCCGCCTCCATCAGCAGCAGCGGCTATGGCAGCACCGTCATCATCCCATTCATCTCATTATTGGTCGATGGTATCATCGACATTCATGAGCTCATGCTTGTTTTGCCGAAACTTGGAGGGAGAAATCACCCCAGTAAAATCATAATCATTATATCGTAACTAAGCAGGGATATGTACAAGCAAGGCTATAGCAAAAGAAAACGAAAACAAGCAATCAAATACAGAGCATATCTCGCCATGTGAAAATAGAGATGCAAGTCAATCCAATTACAGATATATGCAAACGGAGGAACACAAAAGAGGTGGCTAGCCAGCCTATTTTGCTGCCACAAAAAAAGGCAAAAGGCGTGGCAGAACTTCCGATACCACCCATGCCAAGCCTAGGTATGACACTACTTGAAACACAGAGCAATTGCGTGTTTGTGCTCCCCAGAACATTGCTTGTTGCACACGACTCGTCAAGCTTTCATGGCCTCGTTGCACTGGTCATGCCCCCGGCTGACTCTTATAGCCGTGCCTTGTAGTCTTCTTCACATGATCACATCCTCACAGGTCACGACATTTGAACAACCACCCGTTCATAATTCAATTTCCCCATTATAATCATACCTACGTACCGACTAATCAATATGGAAGAACAAGAGCAATTGCCCAACATTGGCAATGCCTCTTACGAAGAACTTCACTTTGGATATTATCTATCTAAATAATAAAAAGTTGAAATAATTGAAACTCTTTCTCGCCAAGATTAGATCCACCATAACCTCACGGAGGTCCCACTTATCAGGCGAAAACGTTTGATAAAAGGGAGGGAGAGATTTGTTTCGTCAATGTTTTCCACCAAAATCTAAATACTTTTACACCAGCAATTTTCTACACCCACCTCTTGTACCCGTGTATTATTACTTTCCTTTAGTATACACTTTACTTTTTTTGCACATACATTCACCCATAATTTGCGTCATTATTTGTTTTGGAAGGATAATAATTGACATCTGTAACGAACATGGCCCCATATTAGGCCATTTCGAGTGATTTTGGTGATCAGTGACAACGCAATCAATGTGACTAACGTGTTTGTCAAGTGTATCTCATCAGGTCCCAAGAATGAAATAAAAAGCCCAAGCAAAGCAAAATACGAAGAAAGAACTCAAATAATATTTGAAATGGATGAGTTCTGCAGAAACTCAGATGCACCGGATGATCCGAAGGCGGGGCAACGGAGTATCCGGACAGCACCGGATAAACCGATACAGGAGCGTTGGTTCATTGTACAGTGCTTATGGGAAGGCAGGTAGAGAAGACTCAGTGGGTCCAGATAAACCGACGCTATAGGGTCGGACTATCCGACCAAACCAGCCGGATTATCCAACGCGTGTAAAAGCCCTGTCGGAGCAAGCCTCGGGTGATTGATTAGAGATCATGTTGGGAGGATCAAGGCGCTCTGTTAAGGACCGGATCATCCGACGCTACGTCGGACAAACGCACCGGAGCAATGACGTCAGCATGGGAAGCACAGAAGGAGAAAAGTCCTGAAGACCGTATGATCCGATGCCGTTCGGAGTAAAGCGTCGGTCTATCCGACCCGTGCTGCATCAGGTATTTGAAGACCCAACGGCTACCTTGGTCTTTGAGTGACCGGATGGTCCGACGGTACCTGGTCGGATTATTCGACGCTATGCGCAGGAAAAGGTTCAACGGCTCTACAACGGCTAGTTCGCTTGGAGGGCTATATATATGGGTTCCCCTGGTCATTTGAAGTTTGCTGGAGTTCAGAGAAGACCAATACACATTCAAGAACATCTCCAAGCCAACAAAAGAGCTTAAGTGATCACATCCTTAGATTTAGCACACCTTTGTGAGTGTTAGTGCTAGGATAGCTCCTTAGTGAGTGTGAGAGCAAGGTTGTGTGCCTTGTGAGCTGGTTCTCAAGTGAACCAAAGTATATCTCGGTAAGCCGGCCATCCTTGGAGTCTTGGTGACTCGCCGGCACGTCTTCGACCCTCCGGCTTAGTGTGGAGCGGCGACGACAAACTTTGTGCAGGGGACGTGGAGACCCCCTTCCTTGGTGGAGAAGCTCCTTAATGGAACCCGGGATCAAGGTGACCGTGGACTTAGTGTTCTCGGAAGAGACTTGATTGCCGAGAAGCAATACTCTTTCTGAGTGCTTCAACAACGTGGATGCAGGTGTGCCTTTGTGGCTAACCGAACCACGGGATAAATCTCCGTGTCACAAGAGTTTGCATTCTCTCATCACTCTTTAAGCTTCCGCATTTACTTATTGCAATCTTTGTGTGCCTTTACTTTCATAGAGTAGAATCTTGATAGGAAAGGCTATAGGTTGCATAACTCTTTGGGATGTGGGGTTTACACTAGATAAACACTAGTTGCACATCTAGATAGTATACTTTAGATAAAATATTGTGCAAATTAGTTGGAGCTTTGAGATTAAGGTTTTTAGTTTGGCTAATTCACCCCTCCCCCTCTTAGGCTACGAGCACCCGATTCCTTTTAATTGGTATCAGAGCCGGGACTCACATCTCTTATAAAGAAAGCCAATTCCATTGGCAATTTGTGTTACCGGCTCATAGGATCGGTATTAGGCTTCACCGCCTAGTGAGTTAGCTCAATCGGGGAAGAGATGGATTCTTTAGGACCTCCTCTACGGTTCGATGGCACGGGCTTCCAACATTGGAAGATTTTAATGGAATTCCATCTCCAATCTATGGGCCTAAATGTTTGGAGAGTAACTAGTGAAGGCATGAAAAGCAAAAGTCAACAAGAGAAACAATTTTATGCTATTGCAAAATGTGTAATCTTAAGTTCTCTTAATGATAAAATTTTCAATCGTGTGTTTCCTTGTGAAAATGCTAAGGATCTTTGGAAAACTATCAAGGAGAACCATGAGGGCACAAAGAATGTAGCAAACGAAAGATATCATGTTCTCATTGATAGACTAAATAGCTTCAAGCAATTTGATCATGAAAATGCCGAATCTATGTACTCATGGTTGAATGTTCTTGTGAATGAGATTAACTCTTTAGAGGTGAAGAAAATTGATGATTTGGAGCTCATTCGCAAGATCCTTCACTCTCTCCGAAGGCCGGACTATGATTTGGTGACAACCATTCTTTATGAGAAAGAGCTCACAACAATTACACCAAATGAAGTCCTCAACAAGGTGACCGCCCATGAGCTTCGTAACGACATCAAGCCAAGAGCTCCACCTTCTTCACCAACTCATAGTGCTCTCACAAGCAAGCAAGAAAGGTTGTTGAAGAAGATGGCAATCAAGCAAAGCTCAAGTGAAGAGGAAGAAAGCCAATGCTCCTCAAGTGATGAAGATGTCATGCCCCTCAAGCTTTTCAAGCAAGTGAAGATCATGAACAAAAGCTTGAAGAAGATCAACATGATGGGGTACATGGTCTTCCTCAAAGATGAGTCTCACCATCAACTCATGAAGGTTGAGAGGTGTAAGGATCGATGGACCAAGAGGGGGGGGGGTGAATTGGGCCTTTTTCAATTTCTAAAACAAAGTAAAGCAACCTTAACCTATGCAAAGCTAGTAGGGCACCAATTCACCAACCGAATAACTAAGCTACCTACACAAGCTAAGAGAGATAAAAACAAAGTAAAGCCTAGCAAGGTAGAGCTAAGTTATGATCTCTAAGTCAAGCACATGAGTAAATTGCAAGAAAGAAAATGCTTGAATAAAGAGAGTGGACAAGAGACGACCGGATTTTTTTCCCGTGGTATCGATGTGTTGGCACACACCCCTAATCCACGTTGTGACACTCTCAAGGAGTCTTGTCACCTCCCAAGTCACCGAGACGAGGGCGCTCACTAAGAGTCTCCGTTCACCATCCCGGCGTGGTGGAGATCAAGCCACGTACAATCTTCTTCTCCGGGCTCCCACAATCCTTGGCAAGCTCCGCGAGAAAACACCTCGATCACCAAGATCGCCTAGGTGATGCCAATCACCAAGAGTAACAAGCTAAGGCCTTCACTTGAGCAAGAACCGATCACCAAGAACGGATGCACACTAGCTTCTCTCTACTCAAGTCCTTAATCTTGCTTCTTGATTGATTGAATGCACAAGTATGTGAATGATGAAGCTCAATGTGGCTCTTGACTATAGTATGAGTGTATGGATGTTGCCTGGTGTCAAGAGTGGGCGAAATGACCCATTGGAGGGGTATATATAGGCAGCTCACACAAATAGAGCCGTTGGAGAAAAGCTGCCAGAAAACTGCGTATCGCCGGTTAATCCGACGTCCCTCCATTTGTCATCGTCGGTTTAACCGGTGAATGTAAACTGCCTCTTCTGAAACTAGCCGTTACAACTTGGGCAAATTGACCGACGTATCATCGGTTTAACCGGTGAGTGTAGTTGTCCACTGATCCACTGAAAAACCAAGTCTCTGGACAACTGCACCGACGTTAACTCAAACCTATCGTCGGTTTAACCGGTGAGTACAACTTTTGAATTCCTCTGAAAAACCATCTCACTGGTCAATTGCACCGACGTCTTGATTTAAACAGCGTCGGTTTAACCGGTGTATAGAACTTGAAATACCCTGGAAAAACCAACTCTGGACCAATGCACCGACGTTAATTTCAAACACGTCGGTTTAACCGGTGTATTGAATTTGTCCAGACTCTGCTGACTTCGTTTAACCGACGTATAGAAAATTGAGAGCGTCGGTTAAACCGGTGTATAGACTTTTTCTGATTTTGTCTTTTCTGATTTGAGTCTTGAATGAAATCCAAATATTCTTGAGATATAGTTTGAGAACCACTTATTTGAACTTCTAGAAACCTGAGTGACCATAGTGTGCATCCATTTTCAAATGATCATGTCCATGCTCAAGTTACTTAGCCTTAACCCCTCTAAATAGTGCGATCACTACAAAACTATAAAACCTATACTAACCTAAGTGTCCTTCTCAACCTTATGACACTTAGGACTAGAAAGATCCTTAGTCTTGACATAAAATTGAGTTGAATACCGAGATCGCCTTTTTGAATAATGAAATTGAGGGGCCTCTTTTGACATATGACCAAATGAGCGATAATGATCTATTAAGCTGCACAAACTCATTAGTCACAATAATGGTTGTCATTAATCACCGAAACATACCTTGAGGGCCTAGATGCTTACAATCTCCCCCTTTTTGGTGATTGATGACAACACAACCATAAATAACGAGAGAGCGAGAAAGATAAAGTAAGATAAACACAAGCGAACTCGAAAAGAAGGACCAAAGAGCTCAACGGCTCAAACGAAATTCATAGATATGTCTCAAAGCACGGCATACTCAAGCGACAAATGTACATATCCATGAACTAACACCAAATGTGATACAAAGAATCAAAGTCCTGATAACTACGAGCTCTCTCTAGCTCTACCCTCCCCCTAACTCTGTGGCTCCCCCTAACACCTCTCCCCCTTTGGCATCAAAGCACCAAAAGGCGAGCTACGGGTCGTGCTGTCGTGGTACGGCGAGGGAAGCGGTCCGGGTCATCGTCGTCGTCGGACGGAGAGCTCTCACCCTCGGTGACAGACGGAAGCTGCTGTTCTGGGTCTGAGCTCACTGGGGGGTGACTGTCGTGGAGGCTCTCGTGCTGGCACTGCCTAGTAGAGGATCCGTAGAAGTCGTAACCGGCCAGCGGAAGAAGTATCAATATCCGAAGAAGTGACCGCTGAAGCTGCCGGCTGCGTCGACTGTGGAAGCAGGGACTCCTCTACTGCTCCTCCCCCTGAAGGTGCTGCCTGAAGTGAGGAAGGGAGGGCGACCGACTGAACCGCTGACGGTGAGTCCTGAAAGAGTGTGGTCGCTGGCAGTGGAGAGAACAGTGGACGACCGGCAGACCCAAGTAATGCGGACATTGAGAACGTGGTCTCCGGTGTCGCTGAGGTAGCTGGAGCTGCAGTAGGGGCTGGAGCTGGTTGTAACGGCAAGCTGAGGTGCTCCAACACCCTGAAGGCCTGGCTGTCCTGGCTGCAGCGGGGCGAGTCCGATGTGAGAGTAAAGCTGTGAGATCATTCTGAACATCGCCATCATCCCCTGCTGCATTTGCTGAAACTTAGCGTCTGTCCTTTGTGAAACTCTGTCGATAAGCCCGACAAAACGCTCCTCTGTCGCTGCACGCTCTCGGGCTGCCTCTCTCTGAATAGCAGCAATCTGAGCCTCATGGGCTCTCCTGGCCTCCTCCTGAGCAAGTCTATCCTCCCTCTGCTGGGGTCACGAGCTGCTGTAGTAGTGAAGTGAGCTCGGACGGCTGAGTCACCTGAGACTCAGAGACTGTAGCAGCTGCTGAAGTCGGAGGAGCTGGCTCTCCTGAACCTCCTGCCTCGTGATCGTGACTGGCTGGGGCAGCTGAAGGAAAGTACTCAACGTCGTCGGAGGAGTCTGACTCAAGCTCAGACCAGTGAATCTCATCATCTCCCCCGGGAAGCTGTGCCTCTGCTGCTAGGAGTGCCTCATCCTCCTCTGCCACTCGTGCCTGAACCTCCGGTGACAGTCGAGCCATCGCTGCTCTAATCTGCGTGTCTGCCCCTCCTCCTGTCCTGTGGAGCTGTGGGTCGGTAGACAGGGAACCTGGGAGCCTCGTCGTGACGGTAAGGGGCACTGATGGGTGACTCTGCTGGCACTATCATAGAGCATATGTAACTGATCCAGTGCGCATAGGGAAACTGTCGCACCACACCCATCCCATCAGTGATCACATCCTCGATCTCAGCCAGAATAAAGTCAACTATATCAAATGGCTCGTGAGTGAGGATGTGTAGGAGCAAGAGCTGCTGCAAACCTGTGAACCCCTCTGGGTAGCCACTCCTCGGTAACAGAGTCCTCCGGAGTGCCATGTGAACAGCGTAAGCCTCTGGGGTCAGCAAGCTCGGCACTCTGGCGTAAGAGGCTGGGAACGGCTGGCGGAAGCACTGAGTGATCGCCTCGTGAGAAGGAGCAATCCCGCCAACCATCGCCCTGCGGGGTGGATCTGAGTCCCCGTAAACCCTCTCGTGCAGCGAGACGTCGACCAGGTCAACTCCAAGTATACCAGCAATGGTCGCCCTCGATAAACCAAAGTCCTGCCCTCCAAACATGAAGTGCACGGCTCTGCGCTCGGGGGCTATCCAAGCTGTAGCGTAGAACACTCTGACCCAGTCCTCGATATAACAGTTCTGCTCCATCTCTAGCAGCCTGGGCAGACCTCTGAAGTGAGCGAAGTGTGCTCTCACATCTGCTCCCCCCTGCGGCTGTCCTCAGTGAGACCCAGTCAAGAACCCTGTGCTGAAAAATCGGGTGGCCCCTCCGCTGGAAAGTCTCGTAGAAGCTGGCCTGTAGCAGAGTCCAGAACCTCCTGTCGACTCTGCTGTCTCGGGTCACTGGGAACCTGACCTCCTCATCAACACTCCACCTGAGCCTCTTGACCTTGGCCGCATTGGCTCGGGTCAAGTTCTGGAGCATCACACCTGGCTCCAGACGCACAACAGTGTCCATACGGAACACTGCGCGCTCGGCCTCTAGGGCCTCGGCTCTGCGAGCTGCTGCTGCTGCTGCTGCTGCTGACCTGCGGGGCTCCTGTGGCTGGTGTCCTCCCCGAGTCCTCGGTCCAGTGCGACGCTCTGTCGCTGCCGGGGAACCTCTCTCAGACGACTGCTGTGGAGAACTCTGCCCCTCTGACTGTGCTGCCTCTGAGTCAGAATCTTGCAGCTGTATCTGACTGATCTGACTCTGCTGCTGCTGCTTGCTGTCGCGGCTTTGGTGGCCCTGGCACCTCTGACTCTGCCCATACCCCTGCCTCTGCCTCTGCCTCTGCCTCTGGGGTCCTCCCTGATCTGGAACGGACGGAGCACGGCCTGATGCCTGCTCCTCGGCGGCCTTGGCCACCATCTCGGCCCTCTCGGCCTCCTTCTCTGCACGAGTCCGCTTGCGAGCGGGCTTCTCGACCACAACTTCCTTACCCTTCCTCTTCTCGCGACCCATCTCGAACAGGCAATGTGTCGAGCACTTGGCGAAGCACTGAATGGGCTGCGGCTGCGGCGTGAACGGCGTGGATGCGTGGAGACGTGGAGGCTGCGGCTGCGGCGTGGATGGCGTGAAGGCGTGGAGTACAGTGGCGCTTGGCGATGGAGGCACGTGCGGCGGTGAGGGCGTGGTGCGGCGGCGGCGGCGGCTACGCGCGCAGGCGGCGGCACAGAGCGGTTGCGCGGGCGGCGCTGGGCGAGCGCGAGGGCGCGGGCGGCGGCGGCTCGACGTTCAGGCGAGCGGCGGCGAGTGGTGGCGGTGCGGAGGCGAGAGGTGGCGCTGAGAACGAGGTCAAGCGGCGGCGGCTGGAAGTCGGGCGAAACAGAGAGGAAGAAAACCAGGCGTCCGCGGGCAAGACACATATATGACAGGTGGGCCCACGATTTTCTTTAAACACCGGTTGATCCGACGCGTAGGGTTTGAACGCCGGTTGATTGCGTCGGTGTAGTTCACCCGAGACTTCTGCAGATCTGTTTTTGAACGCCGGTTGAACTGATGATGCCAAAGTGAACTCGTCGGTTGATTGATCCAACGCCGGTTGAGTGCTTGATCTGATATGCATTATGATCACCGGTTGATCCGATGCTCTGACTTTTGTATTACGTCGGTTGAATGCCTAAAACTGCCTGAGCTGAGACCCAACTTTAGTAACGCCGGTTAAACCGATGGGTATTGATCCTTTGACGTCGGTTTTAACCGGTGAAGGCAAAAACCCACACTCAGCTCACTCTTCTATGCTGAGTCCAATAACTTATAAGATTCAAATAAACCTCAAGTTAATGGACTTGCATAGGCGACCTTTACCCCTCAAAATAGATAGGATAGCAACACTTGCTTAAATCAAATTTCTTTTTAAACACAAGGAAAAGCCGCAAGAGAGACCAAAACGCCAAATAAAATGTATGAGCCATGTCATAGGAATATTGAAGATAGAAACTTCAAACTCATCATGACATTGCTCACTAGGCAATAACGCACCCTATACTTTGCTCTTTTCACTTTTCATGAATTAAGATCTTGTATATGAAACAAGTCTCATTTCATCAAGTGACCTCCTTTGTGACCCTTACGCATGCAATGATAATGCAAGCTACAACCACATGCGAAAGTAAAGTAAACATGAAGTGCACATCTATATGACAAGAAATGCATAACAAGAAATTAAGATCTACTTGTCAAGTTTGAACCCACGGGAAGCTTCTTCATGATGCGCCTTTCTACAAGCCTAGAGGAAAACAAGTGGATCACCACCTCTAGCTAAACCCTTGCTCATCACTATCTTACATGGTAGACAAGTGTCCTATATGTATGCATTTTTTTATATGACATGGCAACTTACATGACGTTTGCCGCATCTAAACATTAAGCTCATTCCTTAGCCTACAAAGGTACTCTCGTCTAAAGGTTTTGTGAAGATATCCGCCAATTGCTCCTCGGATCTCACCACCTTGAAGAGATATGTCTCCTTTGGCTTCATGATCGCGCAAGAAGTGATGGCGAATATCAATGTGCTTTGTGCGAGAGTGTGAACCGGATTCTTTGCAATTTTTACGGCACTTTCATTGTCACAAAGGAGTGGGATCCTATCTAGTTTCACACCAAAGTCCAAAAGGGTTTGCTTCATATATAGGATTTGGGCACAACATGCACCGGCTGCCTATATTCTGCTTCCGCGGTGGACAAAGCCACGGAATTTTGCTTCTTACTAGACCAAGAAACTAGAGAACGCCCAAGCAAGTGGCAACCCCCGGAGGTCACTCTTGCGATCCACACGGGCTTCCGGCAAAATCCGAATCCGAGTATCCCAAGAGATCTAAACTAGCGCCTTTGGGTGGGTACCACAAGCCTATGCTAGGGGTGTGGCTTGAGATACCGAAGGATCCTATTCACAGCGACAAGGTGTGGACCTCCTTTGGGTTAGCCTTGAAAGCGGGCACACAAGCACACACTAAACATTATATCGGGCCTAGATGCAGTAAGGTAAAGCAAAGACCCTATCATAAAACGATAAAGGGATTGATCAATCGGTTTACCGTCCACATCCAAGTCGAGATGCCCATTGGTTGCCATGGGTGTCTTGATTGGCTTGCACTCATCCATCTTGAACTTCTTTAAGATATCTTTAGTATACTTTTCTTGATGGATGAATGTCCCTTCCTTCATTCGTTTGACTTGAAAACCAAGGAAGAAGGTCAATTCGCCAATCATGGACATCTCGAATTCTCTAGACATCATGGTAGCAAACTCATGGCTTAGTAAATCATTAGTTGAGCCAAAGATAATATCGTCAACATAAATTTGACAAATAAAAAGATCCCCGTTGACATCTTTTGTGAACAAAGTGGTGTCCACCCTCCCGATCTTGAAGCCTTGCATGATTAGGAAGTCACGAAGCCTCTCATACCAAGCCCTTGGAGCTTGTTTGAGCCCATAGAGTGCCTTGTGCAACCTATAAACATGGTTAGGATTCCTCGGATCTTCAAACCCCGGAGGTTGCTCAACATAAACAAGTTCGTTAATAATGCCATTTAAGAATGCACTTTTCACATCCATTTGATATAATTTAATGTTATGATGTGAAGAGTAAGCAAGAAGGATACGGATAGCTTCAAGTCTTGCGACCGGAGCAAAAGTTTCACCAAAATCCAAACCTTCGACTTGAGAGAACCCTTTTGCCACAAGTCTTGCTTTGTTACGTATCACCACCCCATGTTCATCTTGCTTGTTTCGAAAGACCCACTTGGTGCCGATGATGTTCTTGTCTTTCGGAGGAGCTTCGAGGACCCAAACTTCATTGCGGGTGAAGTTGTTCAACTCATCTTGCATGGCCATCACCCAATCCGAGTCCTCAAGCGCTTCCTCTATGCTAGTGGGTTCAATACAAGAAACAAACGAGTGATATTCGCAAAATGAAGCATGTTTAGAGCGAGTTCTTACTCCCTTTGATGGACTACCAATGATTTGACCAATTGGATGATCCTTGGAGATGCGACCATGCTTCACTAACGGTACTTGCGTGGATGCTTGTTGGGGTGGATCATGGGTGACTTGTGCTTGTGGTGGAACACTTTGCTCTTCTTGTTCTTGAACTTGGGGTGTTGGCGTTGGCACATCTTCTTGAGGTTGTGTATCATCTTTTTCTTGATCTTCATCCATTTGGGGCGCCGTGGAGGTGCTTGGTGTAGATGAGGAAGGTCCTCCCCCTTGATCATTGCCTTCATGCACCTCTTCCGGCTTGATATCCCCAATGGACATATTTTTCAAAGCTTCATCAATCTCCTCATCACCTACATTTTCATAGCCAACAACCTCCTCTTGGGAGCCATTAGATTCATCAAACTCCACATCACATGTTTCTTCAACTAACCCGGAGTTTGATTGAATACTCTATATGCTTTGGAGTTTGATGCATAACCAAGAAAGAAACCTTCATCACATCTACTTTCAAACTTACCGAGCCTTTTCTTCTTGTAGATGAAGCATTTGCAACCAAAGACTCGAAAGTATGATATATTTGGTTTCTTCCCGGTGATGAGCTCATATGGAGTTTTCTTGAGGAGTCGGTGAGGATACACTCGGTTGGATGCATGACACGCCGTGTTGATTGCTTCCGCCCAAAATTTCTCGGACGTGCCATAATCATCCAACATTGCTCTTGCTAGGGTGATGAGAGTCTTGTTCTTTCTTTCCACCACTCCATTTTGTTGAGGCGTGTAGGTGGCGGAAAATTCATGCTTGATGCCCTCTTCATCGCACCATTCTTCAATCTTCATGTTCTTGAACTCGGTGCCGTTGTCACTCCGGATCTTCACAATTGGGGAGTTGTACTCCCTTTGAGCTCTTCTTGCAAAGGTCTTGAAGATTTCCGGAGTTTCACCCTTATCGCCTAGAAACATAACCCAAGTGTAACGTGAAAAATCATCAACAATACTAGGCAATAGAGGTTACCACCAATGCTCTTGTATGTAGCTGGACCAAAGAGATCCATGTGAAGTAGCTCGAGCGGCTTGGAGGTAGACAACATCGTCTTGATGGGATGATGTGTTGCAACTTGCTTCCCGGCTTGACATGCTTTACATAGCTTGTTCTTGTCAAACGTGACATCCTTCAAGCCGGTGATCATCCCTCTCTTGTGGGCTTTCTTGAGGTTGCTCATGCCAATATGAGCAATTCTTCTATGCCAAAGCCACCCAAGAGAAGACTTGGTGAAGAGGCATGTCATGGTACTTGTTTGCTTTGAAGAGAAGTCCACTAAATAGATGTTGCCATGCCTAAACCCCGTGAATACCATTGACTTGTCTTCTTCAAGAGTTACTACAACACCATTCTTGTCAAAGGTACACGTTAGTCCAAGATCACACAATTGAGCAATAGAAATAAGATTAAAACTAAGTGCTTCTACAAACAAGACATTAGAAATGGATAAATCTTTTGAGATAGCTATTCTACCCAAACCTAAAACTTTTCCCCTTGAGTTATCACCATAGGTGACATGTTCATGATCGCCGGGGTCTTCAAGGGAGGTGAACATGCTATCATTGCCGGTCATATGTTGAGAGCAACTGCTATCTAGTACCAATGTTTTCCACCGGCTTTGTAGTTCACCTACACACATGAGAATTCACTTTTGAGTTTTAGGAACCCAAACAAGCTTTGGGCCTTGCACATGTGTGACAAGAGCTTTTGGGACCCAAAGTTGCTTGGGGAGCTTTTTCTTTGACTCCTTAGTGAGTTTGCCAATGAATTTGGCCTTCACCTTGCCCTTCACTTTACTCAAGAGAAAATGGTTATTTTGAAACATTGAAGAATAATTCTTGGGTAATTTAGGAAGAGGACGTGATGGTAAAGTGCACTCCCTAGTGTGGTGCCCGGTGACTTGGCAATGTTGGCAATATGATCCAACTTCTTTGATGAAGCTAATCTTTATCTCCGGAGAAGGAGTAGTGGCTATGTTTGGCTCCGGAAATGAACCAAGACCTCTTTTGCCATAGTCACGGGCATTGTTGAAGAGAATCTCTTTGTGGATGTATTCTCCTCTTGAGAGCTTCTCCACACTACTCTTGAGGCTTGCAACTTGATCCATCAATTCCTTTTCCCTAGAAGGTGCAAGCTCGGGCAAAACATTAGTAGCATTTGCATTAATGAGTAGGTCATCACATGAAGTAGAAGCATTGACCTTCTCAATAGTTTCATGAGCAAAGTTCTCAAGACTTGGGTCAATTGCTTCATAGGCAAATTCAAGTTCTTGATACTTGTGAGCCAACTCCCTATGCTCTTGTTTAAGCTTTTTGTGGCTCTCTTCAACTTGCTTAGCAAGTACAAGTGACTCATTGTGCTTTTTAAGCAAGTCATTGTACTTGCCAAGCAAATCGGAGTGGGCAAGCTCTAACTTGGCACGAGTGCTCTCAAGAACCTTGACTTTGCCCTTTTCCCTCTTGATAACGGATGTATACTCATTAATGAGGTTAGCAAACTCATTAGGGTCAAGCTCATCATCACTATCATCTTCACTCTCACATACCTTAGAGTTATCTTTGGCCATGAGGCACATTGGAGGTGGAGGTAGTGATGGTTCTTCATTTGTGAGGGCGATGGTGACTATGTCTTCTTCATCACTTGACTCTTCGCTTGACGAGACATCGGTCACCCACTCTTGTTTTTCCACCAAGAAGCTTCTCTTGGTGTGCCCTTTCTTCTTTGGGAAGAGTTTGGTCTTCTTGTCATGGCTCTTTTTCTTCCCAAGTCTCTTGTTCTTGTTTTTCCTTCTTCTTCATCATCGCTTGAATCATGGCGATGCTTGCTCTTGTTGTCCTTGTTTCTTTTGTCCGGCTTGGGGCAATTTGGACGGATGTGACCTTTTTCTCCACAATTGTAGCAAATTTTGTTCTTGACATCCATTGGCCGGAACATTCCCTTTTTTGAGTCAAAGTTGAAACCCTTCTTGTTGATCTTGTCATTCAAGCGGGTGAACTTCCTCATCATGAGAGCAAGCTCTCCATCATCTTCAACATCGGATGAGCTTTCATGATGATCATCTTCTTCATTGCTTGAGCTTGAATCTTGATTGATCATCTTGAGCTTGCGGGCTTTGTTTGCCTTGGTCTTTAGAGCAATTGATTTGCTTGAAGTTGGCTCTTCGGACATACCAAGGATACTCATCTCATGAGCGCGAATTTCGCCCACAAGTTCTCCTACTTCCATTGTGTCAAGATTCTCCTTTTGAAGCATAGCATTGATGATGTTATACTTGGGCTTCGGGAGGAGCATGAGAATCTTGCGATTGATGGAGGCACTGTCAATTTTGGATATTTCAAGTGCATTAATGTCCTTGACAATGACATTCAAGCGAGAGTACATATCATTGCAATTTTCATGAGCTAGCATTTTAAAGAATCATACTTAGCTCTAAACAAGTGATATTTTTTCTCACGAACTTTAGTGGAGCCTTCATGAATTTCAATGAGCTCCTTCCAAATATCACTTGCTAAGTCCATGCCATTAACTCTAGCAAAGACTTCCTCACTAATGGCTTCGAAAATTGCATTTCTAGCCTTGGCATTCCATTTTAATTGTTCGGCGGTGGGAGTTCCGGTGAATCCGGTCTTAGTGGCCAACCACACTTCGGGGGCAATCGCATCAAGATATGCGGCCATGCGAACTTTCCAATAAGCAAAGTTCTTGCCCTCGAAGTGGGGCGGCGAACCACCCATCTTGGCCATAGCTCTAGGCGGTGAAGCCTAATGATCCAAATGAGCAACGAGGCTCTGATACCAATTGTAAGGATCGATGGACCAAGAGGGGGGTGAATTGGGCCTTTTTCAATTTCTAAAACAAAGTAAAGCAACCTTAACCTATGCAAAGCTAGTAGGGCACCAATTCACCAACCGAATAACTAAGCTACCTACACAAGCTAAGAGAGATAAAAACAAAGTAAAGCCTAGCAAGGTAGAGCTAAGTTATGATCTCTAAGTCAAGCACATGAGTAAATTGCAAGAAAAAAATGCTTGAATAAAGAGTGGACAAGAGACGACCGGATTTTTTTCCCGTGGTATCGATGTGTTGGCACACACCCCTAATCCACGTTGTGACACTCTCAAGGAGTCTTGTCACCTCCCAAGTCACCGAGACGAGGGCGCTCACTAAGAGTCTCCGTTCACCATCCCGGCGTGGTGGAGATCAAGCCACGTACAATCTTCTTCTCCGGGCTCCCACAATCCTTGGCAAGCTCCGCGAGAAAACACCTCGATCACCAAGATCGCCTAGGTGATGCCAATCACCAAGAGTAACAAGCTAAGGCCTTCACTTGAGCAAGAACCGATCACCAAGAACGGATGCACACTAGCTTCTCTCTACTCAAGTCCTTAATCTTGCTTCTTGATTGATTGAATGCACAAGTATATGAATGATGAAGCTCAATGTGGCTCTTGACTATAGTATGAGTGTATGGATGTTGCCTGGTGTCAAGAGTGGGCGAAATGACCCATTGGAGGGGTATATATAGGCAGCTCACACAAATAGAGCCGTTGGAGAAAAGCTGCCAGAAAACTGCGTATCGCCGGTTAATCCGACGTCCCTCCATTTGTCATCGTCGGTTTAACCGGTGAATGTAAACTGCCTCTTCTGAAACTAGCCGTTACAACTTGGGCAGATTGACCGACGTATCATCGTTTAACCGGTGAGTGTAGTTGTCCACTGATCCACTGAAAAACCAAGTCTCTGGACAACTGCACCGACGTTAACTCAAACCTATCGTTGGTTTAACCGGTGAGTACAACTTTTGAATTCCTCTGAAAAACCATCTCACTGGTCAATTGCACCGACGTCTTGATTTAAACAGCGTCGGTTTAACCGGTGTATAGAACTTGAAATACCCTGGAAAAACCAACTCTGGACCAATGCACCGACGTTAATTTCAAA